>NC_135536.1:4338139-5662203 GCF_045843805.1 Urocitellus parryii
TTAGACAAAGAAGAAGGATCTGAAAAATCAGCTCTATTATTTTGAATATCTTGGATATGATAATGGAGTTCCAAAAGATCCAAGCTATTATTATTACTTTGCCAAATACCCAACAAATGGTTCTTAACCTTCTCCCAATCCCAGAGAGAAGCATTGTACTTGGCAGCTATAATACACACATATTTATAACTTGTGTGACATTTAAGTCTTTCTTTAAACTTTAAAGCTGAAAGTTCATTACCCATATTTATAACAGTTGCCTCTAAGACATTTAACTTAATCTCAATCCTTTCATCAATATTTTCTTGATTGTGCAGAGCCTTGGAAGTATTTTGGGCTAAATTATTAAGAAATTTTGTATGTTGAATATTTTGAGATAAAGTTATTGAGGCTGTGACAGTGGATGCAATGAAAGAAACCAAAGCCCAAACTCCTACAATTATAATTCCAATGGCACGTCTAGGTCTTGCTAGCTGGGTATGAATTTGCTGTAAGACTTGAAAACCAGCATCAGCATACCATGGCGCTAAAATATTAGCAGGCAATAAAACAAAAGAGAGCTGATGAAGTAACAGCACTCCTTTTCCTCTATTATATCCAGTAACACAATTGGTTAGGTTACATTTGTAACATGTTACAACATATCTGTCATCTATCCATTTAACTTTTACATATCCAATGATTAAAACATAAGGAGATTGGACACAGGCTCATAAGCCATAGAAAGATCTCTTCTTACAGCTCTTGCCAACAAATTTTGGTAAAGGTTTTTCTGAAAAATTTAAGAATTCTGAGGCAGCAATTAAGTGCCAAACATCTTTTTGAATACCACCCTCACTGTAAGTCAAAATATTGCTAACAGATCTTGCAGGTGTCATAGCAGAATTTTTTCATAATTGTCTTATCAATTTTTGGAGACCAGTCTAAAATATACCCACAACCTTTAGACACCTTATGTTGTACTGGAAAAGTATTTACACAATCCATCCATCTAGGAAAGGTGCCAATCTTAATTGTAGAACTATTTGGACAATGAGGTATTTGTTGAGGTTTTGCAGAAACGACTGATTTGTTATGGAAAAGTCCCATTTTGATCACTGATCTAGTATAAGGTTTTAAGTCTCCATAAAAAGTATGATTAGTCAGTCTAGGTCTTCCAACCGCTGTCTTTTTCTCAAATGATACTCTCAGACAGCCAGCATGTTTATCGTCAGATCAACACAAAGGTAATTGGGCACTATAGCCAGAATAATTAAATCTAGCCACATGATTGGGAGTAATATGAGTATATGTAAATCCTCCTATCATGAATGAGTCTTTTGGGCTAAATGAATCCACTCAAAAACTCCCAATGTTTACTATATGTATCCCATTGGGGTATGCACAGTTGGAAACATTAATAAATATACTAGTTTATTAGGATTAATCCTAGTAAGCTGTGCATTTTTAATTGCACTTTCAACCTTTTTTAAAGCTGGTCTAGCCTCTATTGTCAGCTGACATGGAGAGTTGGAGAAGGATCTCCATGTAATATCTGGAATAAAGGACTTAAATGAGAAGTAGTTAGTTTTAAGGATGGCCTCATCCAATTAATATCTCATAATAATCTTTGAAAGTCATTAAGGGTATGTATTTCCTTAAATTTTATCTGTAGATTTTTGAGGATGGATAATCCTTGGATTATCTGACCTAAATATTGAAAGGGAGGCATCTTTTGTATCTTTTGAGGAGCAATGCATAAACCCATTGCTGTAAGTGAAGCCTCTGAGTAAAAATTTCTGAAAGTAATTTTGCATTAGCATGAGCCAATAATATATCATCCATAAAATGAATAATATATGCATCAGGAAAGTTATCTCTTATAGGAGCTATCTCTTGACCCACAAATTTTTGACATAAATTTGGACTATTACGCATCCCTTGAGGCAAAACCTTCCAGCAATATCTTTTAATGGGTTCTTTAAAATTAATTGCTGTGACACTGAAAGCAAATTTTTCACAATCCTCAGGATGCAACCTTATTGAGAAAAAAACAATCTTTTAGATCTATTACCATTAAGTTATAATTTAAAGGAATTGCTGTGGGGGAAGGAAGTCCATGATGCAAAGATCCCATATGCTGAGGGCCATTACCAAGTAGGTATGACGCATCCTAATCCTTGCCAGTGTACCCCATGTTAAATGGACTTGCCTTGGAAATTTGCTGCGACCTTGCTTGTGTGTTTGAGAAAGATGACCCTGCTCAAGGTGATCGAGGGTGGATCCAGGTTTGAGGAAGTATCCTGCAGGTTTGAGGAAGTATCCCGGTCCTTGGGTTTAGGGTGTTCCCGGTTTAAGGCGTTTCCTGGTTTAAGAATATGGGTTTTAGGGAAGTTGAGGTTGAAGATTATTGCTGCTGGGATTAGGGTGTTCCTGCTGCTTGTTCCCGTTGAGTTCTCGTGAGATTAAAACGGGATTTGGAAAAAGCCTCGTGGAGTAGGATTTGGGATCGGACATATTGGGAATTGCCCCTGAACGCGTGTGGAGGCTGGTGTGAGATCCGGAATAAAGAATTGCTGTTTGAACCTACAAAGCTGTGGTGCCTCCTGATTCTGGTGCCCCCCAAGACATCGGCACGCATAGGCTAAATTGCATGGTTTATTGCCCTTAAATCCTGTAGTAACCTCCAATTACCTGACTTTTTCTTTTTCTTTTTTTTTTTTTAAAGAGAGAGTGAGAGAAAGGAAAGCGCGAGGAGCCGCTGCCGTCGCCACCAGCGCAGCCGTGCCGCACCTTGAGCACCCGTCCGTCCGCCCCGTCCCGTCCGCCGCGTCCTCGGACTTGTTCCAACAATCTGTTAAAACATGGTGGATTACTATGAAGTTCTAGGCGTGCAGAGACATGCCTCACCCGAGGATATCAAAAAGGCATACCGGAAACTTGCACTAAGATGGCATCCAGATAAAAATCCTGAGAATAAAGAAGAAGCAGAGAGAAAATTCAAACAAGTAGCTGAGGCATATGAGGTGTTATCAGATGCTAAAAAACGGGACATCTATGACAAGTATGGCAAAGAAGGCTTAAATGGTGGAGGTGGAGGTGGAAGTCATTTTGACAGTCCATTTGAGTTTGGCTTCACATTCCGGAACCCAGATGATGTCTTCAGGGACTTTTTTTGGTGGAAGGAACCCATTTTCCTTCGACTTCTTTGAAGATACATTTGATGACTTTTTTGGGAACCGAAGAGGTCCCCGAGGAAGCAGAAACCGAGGTACAGGCTCATTTTTCTCCGCTTTCAGTGGATTTCCAACATTTGGAGGTGGATTTTCTGCATTTGATACAGGATTTACTTCATTTGGGTCACTAGGTCACAGTGGCCTTACCTCATTCTCTTCTACATCATTTGGTGGCAGCGGGATGGGTAGCTTCAAATCAATATCAACTTCTACCAAAATAGTAAATGGGAGAAAAATCACTACAAAAAGAATCGTCGAGAATGGTCAAGAAAGAGTAGAAGTTGAAGAAGACGGCCAGTTAAAGTCCTTAACGATAAATGGTAAGGAGCAGCTGCTACGCTTGGATAACAAGTAATTCAACGCACGCATTTAACAGAAATGTTAAACTATAACAAGCACCATTTGAGGATTAACAGGAACATTTTTTTTGAAGATTTCAGACGAACTCGACTTTCAGCATAATTGTACCTAATCTAAAGTATTTATAAACAGCTCATCGGAGCCCCTATTTGTCATAGACTTTTGAGTTTATTGTTGGGACCACACAATAGGACCATTTTTTTGTCTTTAAAATTGTTGTAATCTCTGTATGCACTTTGCTTTTTTATTAAACGTTATCCAAGGTGAGCCTTGACTTTGAGTAGTGCTAGGACAAGATTGTATTCTAACACCAGCATGGATCTGCTTCCCATTGTGTTTGATATGTGAGCCAAGTAGTGTCAGCCTGCTGTGAGCTAACATTGCCAGGATGAGGCTCCTGTAGAAGTAATTTGGTTTTTTTTTTTTCAGTATTTAGTAGTGAAAGATATTAATGCATTAATGGTAATACATTTCTGGTTTAATATAAATAAGGATGTTTTCTAGTTGTGCATGAATGCTGGCAACTTAGTAAAGTTTTGACAATTGTTTAAATATGTAATGTTAAGCTTAGGTTTAAAAATCTGGTATACTGGGTCTTTGTCATTTGCTTAAAAAAAAAAGAAAATAAATGTGAATGTGTTTG
The DNA here is from genome assembly GCF_045843805.1 of Urocitellus parryii. Taxonomy (NCBI): domain Eukaryota; kingdom Metazoa; phylum Chordata; class Mammalia; order Rodentia; family Sciuridae; genus Urocitellus; species Urocitellus parryii. The sequence goes on from NC_135536.1 coordinate 4,342,358, forward strand.
GTGCATTTAAAAAAAAAGAGAGAGTGAGAGAGGGAGAGAGAGAAAGAGAGAGAGAGAATTTTTTAATATTTTTTAGTTATTGGCAGACACAACATCTTTGTTTGTATGTGGTGCTGAGAATCGAACCCGGGCTGCACGCATGCCAGGCGAGCGCGCTACCGCTTGAGCCACATCCCCAGCCCCTGACTTTTTCTTAATAACAAAAATGGGGGTGTTCCAAGGGCTAAGCATTGATTCTATATGAACAGCCTGAAGTTGTTCCTCAGCTAACATATGAATTATCTTAAGTTTTTGCCCTGAGATGGGCCACTGAGAAATCGATATAGTCTCTTCTGTGAGCCAGATGATCTTTTCTGCTGTCTTTTGGATCAGGGAGACACTCAGGGCCCCTAGTAAAAATTTTTGTTTGGAATATTTACTAATCTCTGTCAAGGAGACTGGTTTGTACGAAGATACTCTCCCTGATATGTTTCCTCATCATCTCCAGGAAGAAGCCCTTGATTAATTCCCTCAAATGATATAGAATTTGGAGTTACTAATAATAATCCAATTTTGCTTAATATATCTCTCCCCTATAGGTTTACTGGTAAGTACTCTAAAACATAAGGTTTAAAAATTCCACTGTTCCCATCAGAATTCTCCCAACAGAGATAATTTGCACTTTGAGCAGGCTATGAGATTTGTCCAATTCCCTTGAGGTTAGGTGGTGCTATATGTAAGGGCCAATTTTTAGACCAGAAGTGACTGGACTGGACTGTGTCCACTTCGCCTTTGAACTTTTTATGATTAATTTTAAATTCCAGTAGGGGGCGCTCCTGCCACACTAATTGAGCCCAGTAAACTCTGGTGGTTTGAAAACTGAATTTACTTGTGAGTGTCCATCCAAATTACAGGGTAATAAAATTAATTTAGCAAATATATTTTTTGGAGTAAGCCAAAGGGCATAATTTGATTTTACAATAACATTTAATTCTCCTTCAAAATAAGAATCTATTACTCCAGGTATCACTTCAATAGCCCCTTTTAAATTGTTACATCCCCAAATTAACCCTATACTTTCTCTAGGGAGTGGCCCAAAATTCCCAGTAGGGATTTGTTGTGGCCCTAATTCAGGATTTAATTCAATTGTCATAGAGGTCATAAAGAAACTGTGATTTTTGCTCCGGTAAATATGGTGGCTCCCCATGGTAGGTGATGATGTCGTTAAATTGCGTGACCTTCCTTTTGGTTCCCAGGGATGGGCCAACCAGAAGTTTTTTGCCTTCCTACTAGGCAGAACTGAGGGCAAGAAGGCTGAGTGATCAGCACCATCTTGGTCTGCCACGTGGTCTTCAAATGTGTAATATCTACTACCAATAGCAGATGGAGCCTTTGGCTTAAAATTACGAGCATTACAATTTTGTGAGTAATGGCCGTTCCTTCCACAATGAAAGCATATCCCTCAGGATCTGCATACTAATTCTTGGGCTGCAGAGTTTGTTGTAAAGCCGCAGTGAGTGTAATTGTACATGGGCTGGGTTGATATCAGAACACAAGCAAATAAATTCTGAAACTGTGCCCTTTTTTCTCTGGGCTCTGAGAACACCCTGACTATATTTATTTGCATTTGCAAATGCCAATTGCTTAACAATAAACTCACAAGCACCCGGATTGCCAATGGAGCGGTTTGTGGTTTGATAGAGTTGTGCTACAAAATCATAATAAAGCTCATTGGCACCTTGCTTAACTTTAGTCAGAACTAAGCTAGATTGGTCCCTGAAGGCAATCTGCTTCCAGGTATGCTTTGTACAGGCTGTAATATGATCATACACTGCAAATTCATAATTTAGCTGCCTTTCCAAATCAATAAATTCACCCATTTCTAAAAATATGTCCACGGGTGTTTGCAGATCTTGTCTCCGATTTCTCTCTGCCTTCTCAGAACAAAAGTCCATCCAGTATCACCTCCAAAATAGAAAATCCCCCCACTCATGCAAGTCCTGGTCACAAAAATCCAGTCACTTGGTGGGAGTGGTTGAGAGCAAATAGTCTCAAGCAAGCTCTGCATGAATGGTGAATTTCTACCGTAGACCTCGTAGGCATTTTTTAACTCTTTAATAGTTTTAAAAGGAATTACCTCATGGATGCAAACATGCTGGTCTTGTTCACTAACCTGTTCAAAAACTGGAAAGAGCTGAAATTCGATAGTATCTTTCCCAGCTTCCTGTGCTTTTCTATTTCCTCACTGGAATGGAGTAAGAAAAGTCATTGCTAGCTCAGAGTATCTGTTAAAATTTGTCCTCTTAACAGATAATGTCCGAATTTGAATGGCGGGGGCAGATGCTGTTAAGCACAGCCTGTTGAAATCCCCCGGTAAATCTTGGATTTCATTGTCTGATTCCTCTCCCTCAGACTGTGATTCCTCCATAGATTCTCCCCTGTTGCCACATTGAATCTGGGTTTGTAAGCTACGTGGAAGAGAAGGAATTTTTATCTCTAAATGAATCTCTTCTAGATTTTCCTCTCTGGGAGAAGGACCTTCTATCCCCCCAGAGGCTTCCTATCTATGGCCTCCCACTCTATGGTTTTCCTCTGGATTACTCTGGTTTGGTTCAAGCAAGGCTAAGTTTTTACTTTTGGTTTTGCACCAAGGTTTTTTTTTTTTTTTTTTTTTTTTTTTTTTTTTTTTTTAAATATAATTTGTCTTAGTTTTTAGCCAGCTTAGAGGAAAAGAGTTTTCCTTAGCCTCAGGCAATTTTTTTTCCATTTGAATAGATTTAATGGCTCTCTGAATACCTTTCAATAGATCTTTAGGGGGCCACAGAATATGGCCCATATAATCAAAAAGAGATCTCTAATGCAGTCCAAACCTTTTGAATATTTTCAAAGTTTCCAAGTAATTCATTAGAAAGGCAAATTTTATGTAGTTTCCTTCCTAATTTGTCCCATGTATGTAAATTTGGTGAATCTTGGTCACAAAACCAAGGGAAAAATTCACCTACAACCTTTAAGAATTGTAGCAACTGAGTCTTTTTAACTTGCTTTCCCTTCTGATTAATTATTATCTCTAAAATAGTCAAATACATGTCTTTATTAGTAGAAGTTGAATTTCCCATTATTAAAATTTTTTATCATTCCTTCACTCCAAAAACTGCCTGGTACTTCTGTGACCCTAAAAATGTCACAAATTTTGTATTTTTATAGCGCGCTCCCTAACTCAACCTAGTCAATTTAACTCAAGAGCCTCACTTCAGAGTGCCACTTCTGTCACGTGACCAGCTCTGGTTTCATGAAAGAAGGTTCAATTCATGAGTAAATGCTAGGGAGTTCTAAATTAAAGAGATAAGACTCTAATTACCTTTAAAACCAGCTCAGAGACAGATTCTCCTAGCTCCTGCCTCCAGCCACCTAATGCAGTAGTGAGGTTTACTGAAGAGGCGAGAGAGAGAGAGAGAGAGAGAGAGAGAGAGAGAGAGAGAGAGAGAGAGAGAGAGAGAGAGAGAGAGAGAACACCAGGGAGTGGACTTTTATTGAGGAAAAAAATTCCAGGGAAAATCTCATCCAATGAAGTTTAAGGGGGGAAGCATCCCAAGGTCAGGGGCAAGGTTGGTCTTCAGGGCAGTGGCCAGGCACGCCTCTGCATGGACAAGCCCTTAGACCTGGGAAAGGGTGGGGAAAGCTCTAACACAGCTGTATCTAAGCGCCTCTCACCCAGCCAGGGAGGTAACTCAAATCACGTGTGAGGATGGCCTCACACAAGGACTTAGAAATTAGTTCAGAGACCCTGTGCCTAAATAGAGTAAAAAGTAGGCCCAAATATTCATAATGTTGGATTAGGCCCCAACTTCCTTAATAAGACTCCTAAAGTGCAAGAAACAAAATCAAGAATTATTAATAAATGGGATAGACTCAAACTAAAATGCTTCTTCTCAGCAAAACAAACAATCAATGAGGTGAAGAGAGAGCCTACTTTTTGGGAGCAAATTTTTGCCACATGCATGTCAGATAGAGCATTAATATCCAGAATAGATAAAGACCTCAAAAAACTTAACACCAAAACAAACAAACAAACAATGGGCTAAGGAGCTGAACAGACTTTCGGAAGAAGATATATGCTCATTCAACAAATATATAAAAAAGTTCAACATCTCTAGTAATTAGAGAAATGAAAATCAAAATTAGGTTTTCATCTCATGCCAGTCAGAATGGCAGCTAATAAATATACAGACAACTACAAATTTTGGCAAGGATGTGGGGGAAAAGGCACACTCATATATTGTTGGTGGGACTGCAAATTGGATTAACCAATCTGGAAAGCAGTATGAAAATTCCTTAGAAAACTTGTAATGGAACTGTCATTTGACCCAGCTATCCCACACCTTGGTCTATACCCAAAGGGCTTAAAATCAGCATACTATAGTAACACAGTCATCAATATTTATAGCAGCTCAATTCATGATAGCTAAAATATGGAAGCAAGCTAGATGCCCTTCAATAGATGAATAAAAGAGAAAAATTAAAAGAGAAAAATAATGGAATTTGTAGGTAAATGGGTGGAGTTGAAGAATATTATACTAAGAAAAGTAAAGCCAATCTCCCAAAACCAAAGTCCAAATGTTCTCTTTGATAAGTGGATGCTGATCCAAAATGGGGAAGGGGAAGGCATGAAAAAAAATGGAGAAACTTTGATTGGGCAAAAGGAAAGAAGGGTAGTTGGGTGCAGGGAGGCAGGAAAGATGGTGGAATGAGATGGACATTATTACCCTAGGTATATGTATAACTGCACATATGGTATGATGCTACATTGTGTACAATCATAGAAATGTATAGTTGTATTACAATTGTGTACAATGAATCAAAATGCATTCTGCTGCCATATATACCTAATTAAAATTAATAAATATATTAAAATAAAATAGGATTATAGATTTAAAAAATTTATAGAATGTTTAAGTAAGTTGTACAAGGTTAGTGGAGGGTAAATCTCAAAATAATTATGTGTAATTATCAGCACAATCAGTTAAAGTTATTTAAGGCTTTCCCCTAAGTTCAAATAGTAATGTACTTATATAAACCAAAGTTTAAACCTCTATATGTTAAAATAATAAGGATTTCTTAAAACATTAATCTGCTTTGATCTATCAAGGCAATTTATTTTGTCTGATATTTTTATTATTTAGAAAAAATAGTTTTAAAGAAATTAGGGTTTATACAACTTTAGTTAAAAACATTGTTATTTTAGAGTATTATACTGCATGCCAGATTCAAATATTTCTTTAAAAGTTAAAATTGGTTAATGTAAGAACAGCAGTGTAATTGTGTTGCTGTTACTGAATTCATTGTATACTAGATGTATTCATATACTCCATGTACACAAGACTTTAAAATATCAGGGTTAGAAGAACATTTTACCAAGCTGGTATTCTTCAAATTAAAGTTTGAAGTAAAGTTTTATGATTATGCCAGGCACAGTGGCACATGCCTGTAATGGCAGTGGCTTGGGAGGCTAAGGCAGGAGGATTGCAAGTTCAAAGCCAGGCTCAGAAAAAGTGAGGTGCTAAGAAAATCAGTGAGACTCTGTCTCTAAATAAAGTACAAAATAGAGCTGGAGATGTGGCTCAATGGCTAAGTTCCCCTAAAGTCAATCTCTGGTACCTCCCCAAAGAGATTTGGGATTATAAAAATTATGTTTCTAGATTCATAGCTATTATACAAATTCAATATGTTTTTAGTTTTGTCAATTTTATTTTGTGTATTCCTGATAAATTTTATAACTATGGTCTGTTAGTGCCTTATGGAAATACAATTCTAATATAACAACCTGAATTAATTTGAAATAATAGGCAATCACCTACAGGACAGACAGGATAAAGATAACTTCCAGTACTAACACTGACCCTAATTAAATGTAAGGGGTAAATAACTGTAATGTTATAGATGTTAAAGATAAACCTTAATACTCCTACCTTAAGACTGGAGAAACTGGCTTGCTAAGATGTTTAAAACCAAAATGTGGAGACTAAAAGTTAAGGAAGTAAAAGTGACAAAGAGTAAATAGCCAATATTTGGCTCTTCACCTCCAAGTCAGCTCAAACCCAGGGAATGAATGGATTTCTCTAAGGGCTTTGTAAGTCTGGGCCACATAGCTTATACAGGGGGAATCCATGAGACCCTTAAAAATAGAAGTACACCAGTGCATATGCTTCAAAGAGGAGGGTCATTATAGAGGAAAATGTCCCTGATGCTTCCAAGGTAATCCACATGATCAAAAAGACCCTAGCCCATCCTGGAAGATAGCACTAAAGGAGCTAAGAGACTTCTCTCAATTTTCCAAAAGTGACTCCATGAGGGAACTCAGCTGAATCTTAACAGTATATATAAACATGTTATTTTGAACAGGTTGTTCTTAAACACCTAGCTAAACAAGTTATAACCAAAACAGAGCCATACCTGGGAATTTAAAAGAAAAGTCAATAGTTCTTCCCATGTAACTTAAGATGTGTACTTTTTTCAGCCCCACCAAGTGTAAGTAAACCTGGAGTCTATGAAAGAAGAATTTTTAGACAGAAGTGCCAAATAATAGTCAAAAAAGTGTGTCAGTGTCAAAAGCTTGTTTTAGTCAACTTAAGGCTGACAAATCTTCCTAACCTCATATTTTAGAAGACTTAATCTGTGTTTGCCTGTATGATTATCTATTTTTGTAAGTGACAGACATAAAGTGTTTTTTATGCCTACAAAAAATCATGTGACATTAAATATTTTACCTACATCTTATGGGGGTACCTGTGACATTATAAAAACTAAGTGTTGTGTTTACATTCCTGATAACTCTAATAATGTAACTAATATCCTTAATGAGTTACATTTCCCAATAGAGGCCATGTACCCATTTATCTTGTCATGGGAACAAATTCTTAGTTCGTGCACTTCCTTATGGAGAATTACTGGTTTCTATCATAATCATGATGTTCATTGACATGTTCCAGATTTGCAAGATTTATTTTGTATTTATCTCATCCCAGAACTCATGTCTTCTTATTTCTTTCTTAGAAGCACCCAACTCTCAGATGACTTTACCACCTATTCTTTTAGTATAAGAGTTTTATCATAGACCCTTTAATTGACCCAAAACATTCCTAAAAAGGAAACACAAACTGCTTGCTCCACGTTGCCCAGTCTTAGCCTGAACCAGCCAGAGCAGTCAGCATCCATTTCCTTTACAGCAGTAAGTGTTTCCTTAATTAGAGTGGGGGAAATGAGAGCAAGACAAAGAACATGTAGCTAATTATCAAAAAAAAGGAAATGGGTAGCTAGAACACCATATCACCAGTGCTTTGGCACAGATTCCTTAAGGAGTCTTTTGAGATTTGAGATTAATAGTAATAGACTTGAAGCTAATTTGAATGCCTTAGTAGGTTTGGATGATCATACATAAAGTATAAAGATCAGAAAACAATTGCAATGCCATGCCACTTATTAGTTTATTTGTGTAACACCTGTTCAATAAAATATCTTCCAACGAGATTGGGAAAAAATAGATGCATCTATTAGCAATCTATTTGGAATCATAATAATGTTAGTTCAGATCTCTTAAAACTGTATAATTATATCCAAATTGTGCAGGAAATATGGATTCCCATGTTAGCACTTGCCAGTATTTCATAAAAGCTGTTGGATGATCTGAATGGTTTCAATCCTTGGAATATGCTAAAACATACTGGAAGGTATCTCTTAGGCTTTATTTCCTTGTTCTTAATCCTGTGTTAGTTTCTTGTAGTCAGCTGCAATCTTGTCTGATTCCAGTACCAGACTTCAGAGTAGACATGCATTCATTAAATCTAAAAAATAAAGAAGGGCAAGATGTGCAGAGTGGTGACTTAGACTATGGCCTTTGACTACCTTCGTGGTGTGGATGCACTTTTTCCTGGAAACTTTCTGTGCAAAGGTTCAGGACAATATTTACCAAGAATTATGGTAATACCCTGCCTGAGGAAGTTTTGGGCAAAGAACCAGAATGACTTCAGTCTTGACCTTGAGCTCAGACACTAGCTGCTGAGGATAGAGAATTCTCAGAGTAACAGGACAATCACAATATCTTGCAAGCAATTTATCTTCAAGCCTGCCTGCCTGCCTGCTGTGCAGAAACTTTCCCACAAATAGCCACTGATAATAAAACCTATATAATAAATGTGCTGTGCTAGATCTGAGTCCCTGTTCTTCCATCAGAGGTTGGGATCCTATATGTCCTCAACTTTCCTTTTGTAAATAGTTGTGTGTCTTTCTTTCTTCGCAAATGTATGTTTAGTTGTTGATGGTCCTTTATTTTATACATTTATCTATATGCAGTGCAAAGAACTGAACTCAGTGCCTCACACATATGAGGCCAGTGCTCTACCACTGAGCCACAACCCCAACATTTGTGTCCTTGTGTGAGTTTCATAATCCTCCCATTCCTCACCAGTCTTTAGGGTTCATCTGTGTAGGTCAAGGCAGTGGGTGAGAAAAAAAGGATGGAGAGACTTTATTGGAATTTAATACTGACCATTCAAAGTGGATTGCAGGCTCAGAGGTTGGCTACAATAAAATAAGAAAGAAGAAAGAAATACTCAGGCCACAATAACTGTCACTGCCACAGCCATAAGCAACAGCTGGAACAGTTTCTCCATGAGCAAAGTGGAGGCATAAGGAAATTAAAAAAACTAGCATTTTTAGGAAGACAGAGGCATGTCTGGGTACAGAACAACTAAGCTGTTAGGTGCATTGTGCACTATCCTTGTGCAAGAAAGGAACCATAATCTCTCTCTGCTGCATGATGAGGACAAGAAATCAATCATTTTGCAGCTGAATAATATATAACAAGCTCTGGAAAAAAATGAATGCCAGAAAGAGGATTATGCCAAGAAAATTCAGCTTCAGAATAAAAAGCTTCCCATCATGAACCAAATAAAAAGAATTCACAACTAGAAATTCTGTCCTGCAAAATATACTTTATAAGAGATTTCATGGATGAAAAGTGAAAAGTAAAAGTGAAAAACAGCAAGGGGAGGAACTTCATTATAAAAGTAGTCAATTAAAAGAAAAACTAATTTAAATTAAAAATCAGTAATAAATAAAAAATAAACAGGAAATCAAATCATTTTTCAATAATAACATTGATAGTAAAAGGCCTAAATTTATCAATCAAAAGACATAGACTGGCAGACTGGATTGAAAAATCAATATTCAACAATAAGCTGCTCCAAGAGAGTCATCTCATAGCAAAGACATTCACAGACGGAAGGCAAAGGAATGAAAAACCCCATATCATTCATAGATTATATAAACAAGCAGGCTTTCTACCCTCATATCCAATCAAGAGGACTTCAAGTCAAATTAATCAGAAGGGACAAAGAAGATCATTTCAAACTGCTTATGGGAATAGTAGTCAACAAGTCATAACAATCATAAATATTTATGCCCCAAACAATGGAGCATATGCTTATCCAACAAACCTTTCTCAGTTTCAAGAATCAAGTAAACCACAACACAATAATAGTGGTTATTAAATATGCTATTTAATGACCAATGGGTAGGAGAAGAAATCAGGTATTAAATAAAAAAATACTGAGAGGTAAATGAGAATAATGATACAACATTATCAAATTCTCTGGGTCATGATGAAGGCAGTGCTAGGAGGAAAGGTTACTGCACTGAGATCATTTATTAAAAGAATTGAAAGTAAAGAAGTAAATAATCTAACATTACATCTCAAAATCCTAATAAAAGAAGAACAAATCAATACACAAAAAGAGAACAAGACAGGAAATAATTAAAATCAGATCTGAAATAAATAAAAATTAAAACAAACAAAAACCCCAATTCAAAAAATAAAAAGTTGATTTTTTGAACAAATAAATAAAATTGATAAACCCTTGGTCAATTAATAAAGAGAAAGTAAGAGAAAATACAAGTTACTAAAATTTATGAAGAAAAAAGTATCAAGATAGACACTTCTGAAATATAGATGATAATCAGAAATCATTTTGAAAAATTATATTCTAATAAATTAGAAAATCTTGAAGACATCAACACATATGACCTCACAAATTGAATTAGGAGGACATAGAAAATTTAAACAGAACAATTTCAATCAATGAAATTGAAGATGCTATCAAAAGCCTATCAACAAAGAAAATTCCAGGACCAATGAGTTCTACAAGACCTTCAAAGAAGAATTTACACCACTACTCTTCAAATTATTCCATGAAATAGAAAAGGAGGGAACCCTTCCAAACTCATTCTATGAAGCTAGAATCACCCTGATACCAAAACCAGGCAAAGACACATCAAGAAAACTTCAGACAAATATTTCTGATGATCATAGATAAAAAAATTCTTAATAAAATACTGGCATATCACATACAAAAAATATTAGAAGATAGTGCACCACGATAAAGTATTGTTTATCCCAGAGATGCAAGGTTGGTTCAACATACAAAAATCAATAAAGATAATGCACCACATTGATAGACTTAAAGAGACTCACATGATTATTTCAATAGATGTAGAAGAAGAATTTGAAGAAATGCAGTACCCATTCATGTTGAAAACACTATACAAACTAGGGATAGTAGAAACATATCTCAAAATTGTAACAATCTGTGTAGTCAAAACCCAAGGCCATTATTTTGAATGGAGAAAACTTGAAAGAATTTTCTCTAAACAAGACAAGGGTGCTTTCTTTTACCACTTCTATTCAACATAGTCCTTGAAAATATAGGCAAAGCAATTAGAAAAAATAAATAAATGGAATATGGATAGGAAAATAAGAAATCAAATAATCCCTATTTACTGATAACATAATTATATATTTAAAAGATCCCAAAATTATAACATAAAACTTCTAGAGCTCATCAATACATTTAGAAAAGTAGTGGGATATAAAATGTATCAGTGATGAATCAACTGAAAGAGAAATTAGAAAAACTATCCTAATCACAATAGCCTAAAAAAATTGGGACTCAATCTAACAAATGAGGTAAAAGACCTCTACAATAAAAACTACACAACACCACAGAGAAATTTAAGAGGACCATCGAAGATAGAAAGACCTCCTGTGTTCTGGATAGGCAGAATTAATGTTGTCAAAATGATCCCAGCTACCAAAAGCATTTTGGAATTTAATGCCATTCCTACTAAAATCCCAGTGATTTTTTTCATAGAAATATAAAAGACAATCATGAAATTTATTTGGAAAAATAAGAGACTAAGATGAGCCAAAGAAATCCTCAGCAAGAAAAGTGAAGCAGAGGTTATAAAAATACCAGACCTTAAATTATACTACAGAGCTACAGTAACAAAAAAGGCATAGTATTGACAGATACATATTCCAATGGAAAAGAACAGAACACACAGAGATAAACCTACATAAACACAGTTATCTTATACTAGACAAAGGCACCATAAGCATACATTGGAGAAAAGATGGCCTCTTCAAAAAATGATGCTGAGAACACTGAAAATGCAGCTAAGTGAAATTAAACCTTGATCACCCACCCTGCACAAAAATCAACTCAGGGTGGATCAAGAACTTAGGCATTAAAACAGAGACCCTGAGCCTAACAGAAAAAAGTAGGCCCAAATCTCCAACATATCAGCAAAGGGACTGACTTCCATAGGAAGACTCCTTAAAGTGCAAAAAATAACATAAAAAATCAATCAATGGGTTGGATTCAAACTAAAAAGCTTCATCTCAGCAAAGAAAACAATCAATTATGTGAAGAAAAAACACACAGAATGGGAGAAAATCTTTACCATATGCACCTCAGATAAAGTATTAATCTCCAGGATATATAAAGAAATAAAAAACCCCTTAACACCAAAAAAAAAAAAAAACCCAAATAACCCAATTAACAAATGGGCTAAGGAACTGAACTGACACTTCATGGAAGAAAAAATCCAATCAATCAACATCTCTAGCAAATAGAGAAATGCAAAACTCAAAACCACAGTGGCTTTCCATCTCACTCCAGTTGGAATGGCAATCATCAAGAATACCATCAACAATAAATGTTGGTGACGATGTGGGGGAAAATGTAAATTTATAAATTGGTGGTGGGACCACAAATTGGTATTTGTATTGGGACCACAAATTAGTAGCAGTGCTTTCCATATGGAAAGCAATGTGGAGATTTCTTAGAAAACTTGAAATGGAACCACAATTTGATGGAGTCATCTCATAGGTTTATAGTCAGAGGATTTAAAATTAGCCTACTACAGTGACACATCCACATCAATGTTTATAGCAGCTCAATTCACAATAGCTAAACTATGGAATCAACCTTGGTGCCCTTCAACAGATAAATGGATAAAGAAATTGTGGTTTATATACATAGTGGATTATTACTCAGTTATAAAGAATAATAAAATAATGTGATTTGCAGGTAAATGGTTGGAACTAAAGAATATTATGCTAAGTGAAATGAGCCAATCCCAAAGAATCAAAGGCCGAATGTTTCTCTGATATGTAGGTGATAATTCCCAGTGAGAGGAAGGGAAGAATAGAGGTATTTTGGATTAGACAGAGGAGAGTGAAGGGAGGAGTGGGATTATGGGGGTATAAAGATTAGTAGAATGAATCAAACATTATGCTCTGTGAATTTATTATTACATGACCTGTGTAAATCTACATAATGTGAAATCAGGATCCTGAGAAGTTATATTCCATTTATATATGATGTGTCAAAATGCATTCTAGTGCCATGTATAACTAATTAGAATGAATTTTAAAAATTAAAAAAAAAAAAACTAGGAATGGAACCACATTTGACCCAGTTATCTCCTCGGCATGTAATCAAAAGACTTAAAATCATCATGCTATAGTGTTGTTGGTCACATCAGTATTTTTAGCAGCTCAATTAATAATAGCTAAGCTATGGAACCAAACTAGGTGCTTTTCAACACATGAATAGATAAATCAAATGAGGTACATATATACTATAGAATATCACTGTGCCCTAAAGATGAAAGAAATTATGATATTTGCTGGTAAATGGATGAAACTGGAGATTACCATGTTAAGTGAAATAAACCAGTCCCCTGAAACTAAAAGCCAAATGTTTTCCCTGATATGCAGATGAGAACTTACAATAAGAAGGGGAAGGTGGTGGAAGATGTAAGAATAGAATTTCACTGTGAAGAGGGCCAGAAATAGTAAAGATATTAGAATAAACCAGAGATAACTGCTAAGTTCATGTTAATACATAACCAGTGTAACTCCACATCTTGTACAGCCAAAAATGGAAAGTAATACTCTATGTATATATTATATGTCCAAATACATTATACTGTCATGTCTAACTAAAAAGAACAAATAAATTTTAAAAAATAGAAGGATAATCATTATTTTAATGTAATTTAACACATGCACTTGTGTCAACCCCACCAAAAGTAAGTAAATCTGAAGGCTATGAAGGCAGGATTCTCAAGAGTGCCTGGTAACTAGCAAAAGGGATTGTCAAAGTCATAAGCTTTTTTTTAGTTAATTTGAGACCTGCAAATCTTCCTAAACTTTTACATAGGCAAGACTAAATTGTAATTATGTGCTTGCTACTATGAATATCTAGCACTGCTATTTATCCCTCATATTGTTCTAAAAGATGCAATGTGGCACATAAAAGACCTAATTAACTTTAGGAAGAAAACCCTAGGTGACAGAGATAAGGGATCTCTACTGAACACAGAAGTTATGTAAATAGAAAGTTATTTTACAAACACCAGATGGCATTAGATATCTTAACTAGAGCTCATGGGAACTGTTACAACATTATAAATGTTGTGTAAATGTTTCTAACAACTATGCTAATGTTTGTAAAGCCTTAAATGATTCCATTCACAATACAAAGCCATGTTGGACTCCACCTTAAGCTTTAATGAGTTGCTGTATTCATGGTTTTCAAAGACTGATCATTAGAAACAATTGTTTTTGTGCTAATTGATTGCAGAAAATTGCTTTGTTGTCCTAGCATGATCCTGGCCCTATGTGCACTTTGCCTTGTAGCCTGCCAGCTGCTGCCATAGATCTCAGGACTCCCTTGATGCTGAATGCCCTTGAGGGTCCATGTCTCACCTGATAGAAAACCATAAATATATCTAGGTCATCAAACTACAAATCAATCTCACAGATGGACCTAGAATTCCATTGTTTCATCTTGAACAGATAGGGTGAGAGTTCTATGAATTCCAAATAGGCAGGGACAATAAATCATTGTTAGCTGAAGCAGTCATAAGAAGATGATGTGATCTTCAGGACCTCAGCCATCCCAAAAGAATTTGGGGATCAAGCCTCTCAGGGGAAAATGATAGGCAGGAGTTTAGGGATACAAAGATGGCAGATACAGCACATTAGGAAGAAATCTCTGGATCCCAGTTACTGAGGAGGCAGAGACAGGAGGATCATGAGTTCAAAGCCAACTTCAACACCTTAGTGAGGCACTAAACAATCACTTAGACCCTGTCCCAAATAAAAAATAAAAAGGGCTGTGGGAGTTGGGGTTGTGGCTCAGTGGTAGAGTGCTTGCTTAGCATGTGTGAGGCACTGGGTTGGATTCTCAGCACAATAAAATAAATAAATAAAATAAAGGTATCATGTCCAACTGCAACTAAAAAAAAGTTTAAAAAAGGCTGCAGATGTGGCTAAGTGGTTAAGTGCCCCTGGGTTCAATCCACAGTACCAAAAAAAGGGGGGTCGGTGGGTGGGCTGGAGCATAACAATGACATAAGTCCTGTCCCTATGTACAACAATTCCCATTATCATGACAACTCCCACAACTGAGGACTTATCACCATGACAACTCCCACTATAGATTCACTATTTTAAAATGACCAAAGTGAGTAAACTGGGCAGTGTTTTAATTAGGTTTTCTAAGGTAACCAATGGGGGAAATTGGCAATATTCTAATTGTTAAACCATGATGCAAAGAAAAGACCACAACTCCAATTTTAAATCAAATTAAAGCAATCTTATAGTTCTGACCAGATGGGACTGTCTCTCCCAAAATCCCTGGGTTAGAGAACAGTCCCCCAGCTTTCTAGCAGCATGGTTTTATAGCACAAAAAGTTGCAAAAGGGGGGTATCTTGAGAACTTACAGATAACAGGATTTTGACAGGCATAATATATAGACAGATAGTAGGTTAATGATCTAAATGGTCCAACATTTCAAGTTAGGGAGTAAATTTATGTCCCAACACCAGAATTAATGAGGCACCACTAATGTTTCAGAGAGAGTTGTTATCTGGTCAGAGAAAGCTAGGCATGGGTGAGTTCAAGGCAGGCCAGGCATTCCAAGCAAGTTTAGCAATCACAGTAATTTATAGTAAAACATAAATTAAACTTTTATGACTTTGTGACGAGATGGCTCCCAATCTTAAAATGGAATTAGGCTGGGTTCATCACTAATCAGATATCAGAAAGTAACTAATGGAAAAAATGGGGCAAAGTCTTCAATCAGGACCACATAGGGAAAAGAACACCTTGGAAATCAGCATATAATAAGACACTAATTTCCAGAGATGGGAACCTTGAGGTTCTTTCTCTTGCTTAGTCCACTCTGCTCTATGTTGGAGTGATACTTCTACCTTCACCTTCAATAAATATTTATTCTGCTTAATACTGATGTATGTGTAGAATAATACATTTTGGGGGACACCAAGAACCTGGACCCCATCTGGACACCCTGATAACAGTTTTTCCCCTCTATCCTGTGAGGTGTAATGCTAGGGTGCTTATTTGAGAAACTGCTCCCTCCCCCCATCTTCCCTTCCCTTTTGATATAGGCATTTATTACTATAAACTTCCCTCTTAGGACTACTTTTTTTTGTGTTCTCTGTTTTGTTGTGCTGTGTTTCCATTTGAATTTGTTTCAAGATATTTAAAAATTTATCTTTGAATTTCTTCTGTGACCTACATCTTGTGCAGGAGAATGATTTTAATATCCACATATCTGTAAATTTCCTGTAGTTCTTCCTGTTATTGAGTTTTATACCATTGGGGTCAGAGAAGATATTGGATAGAACTTTGTATTTGTAAATTTACTCAATTGTTTTGAAGTCTAACCTATGGTTTAACCTGGAGAAGGTTAGATGTGTCAGTTTAACAGTACCTCTTTTAGTAATCTTGTCTGGGGTGCATCTTACTGGAGATCTCAAATCTCTTTGTACCTAGACATTTAAATCTTTTCTAGGTTTGAAATTTTGGGGGTTTTCTCTTTCTTTCTCCTTCCTTCCTTTCTTTCCTCTTTCTTCTTTTGTTTTCTTCTTTCTTTTTTTGTTTTCTGTGTTAATGAGGGTGGAAATCAGGGCTTTGTGCTTTGTGTGTGTTAGGCAAGTGCCCTAACACTGAGCTATACCCCCATCTATTAAATTTTTTTTTTAACTTTCAAGACAGGGTCTCACTAAATTACTCATGATGCCATCAAACTTACAATCCTCCTGGCTCAGCCACCTTAAGTAGCTGGGATTATAAACATGTGCCACCAAGCCTGACTGGCTATTATTTCACTTTTTTAAAAAAATGTTTTATTAGTATATGATAGTTACACATATCAGTGGGGTTAATGTTGACTATTCATACATGTTTGTAATGTTTGTAATATAATTTGCTCCATTGTAATCCCCAGTACCTCTGATTTCCCTTCCCTTGTCTATTGCCCTGCTTGACCATTGCCCTAATTGTCCATTCCCTTGTCCTTTCTCTAGTCTACTGGTCTTTCTTTATTTACTTATCTTTTAATTGGAGCTTTATACTTATACATAACCATAGAGTATAATGTGATATATTTATATATGCACAAAACATAATTTGTTCAATGTCATTCTGAAGTTATGCCCTCTCCCATTCTTCCTTCCTCCCCTAAATCTCCTTCCTCTTCTCCACTGATCTCCCTTCTAAGTTCATTGGATTCCCTATTTTTAAAATCCCTTATTTCTGTTTAGTTAAAAACAGAAATACTGTATAGTTAAAGACAAAACTTCACCTTTTGACTTTCTGTGTCTAACTTACTTTACTTAGTATAATGCTCTCTGGTTCCATCTATTTACCAGGAAGTAACATGATTTTATTCTTCTCTTTGTCTCTGCAGCTCCACTACATTGTCTTTAAAGGGTCATCTCATTGGGAAATTAAGCTGGTTCTGTAATTTGGCTATGGTGAATTGAGCTTACCTTTTTCCAATTCTTAGAGAAAGAGCTTTAAAATTTCTGCAATTGAGCATAACATTTGATGTGAGCTTTTTATTATGACTTTCTGGCATTGATGTAAACCCTGTGTGTGTAATTGATGTAAACCCTAAAAAATTTTTTTAGAATTTTTTTTTTTGTTTTTAATCATGAAGTGATGTTGAAATTTTAAAGTGATTTTTCTATGATTTTGAGATAATTATTCTATTTTGTTATTTTTATTATGATCTAATACATTGATTTTTTGTTGATTATTTTTATTTATATATGACAATAGGATTCATTTTGCCATAATTATAAAGACATGGGATTTTTTTTTTGTATTTCAGGCCCCAGTACTTTTTCTTCCCCTTGCCTCCTCCCTCCCTTTCCTCTACTATACTGATTTTTCTGCCATTTAATTTTTTAAAATTATGGTGTCTTGTGGATAAATACCACAGGTGAGATTCTCTGAGGTATATTCATATATGTACACAGAAAAGTTAATAAGATTTATTCCACTGACTTTCCCTATCCTCCCTTATTCCCTTACCTTCATTTTCCTTTGTCTGCTTCACTGATCTTCTTTCTATTCTTTTATATTTTTGCCCCCATCTTGCATAGGCAATGGAAATGGAGTTTCCCTCTGTAGAATGGGTTGGCTGAGAAATAAAAGCTAAGAAAAATAGAATGATGAAAAAAACCTCAGGACACAGAAAGTAGTCTCGGAAGTGGGGGTAGGATGGGCAAGCAAATCAGATGGATCAAGCTTCTATACTGTGAAAGTTGGAGCCCATACTTGCTTTGTTTATATCAGGGAACATAAAAGACAGAGATAAGGTTTCAAGGGCAGAGTCTTGATTCATGGTGTCTTGCAGTCAGCAGGTTGATTGATCTCTTGGCAGGTCATACCCATCTCAGGTGCTGTGTGGGATTTCTGCGGGAGCTTGAGGGGGAGGTTTACCTGCATCAGGTGATCAGTCCCTGTGGGAGTGCCATGGGAGATTCCCAATGCCATATGTATCCCCTCATTAGGCTACTAATGTGCAACATAGTCCACACACAGCCCATGGATGGCTCATGACATCTCCCTACTCTTAATTTATAAATGTAGATGAGGGGTTGTAAGTTCGAGTTACTGGATCCCTGATCTGAGGGCATCACAATCTACTATCATGATCTAAAAAGAGTTAGTAGCAAACATCATTTCAATAAAATATCATATAGAATGTTTTAACATGTTTTCAGGATGGGAGCCAATCAATTTACAAAGTATTTAACCAGTTAGAGATGCAGGGCCCATAAGATTAGTCCTGCTTCTTTAAGTATCCTGGGTGTTTTGATGTATCCCCATGAATTTTAAGCCATTATTATTGTTGTGCAAAACATCCTTCAGACGATTTCTAATTTTTTCCAAATTTAATTGGGGAACATAAAATTTTACTGAAGTAATTCAGGCCTACTTATATTTAGCATGGCATTTAAGCTTTTGTTTGAATTTGAGGGCAGAAAGCTTATTATTGATATTTATAATAATGGCTTTTAGAATATATAACATAGTTTAAAACTCTTATAAATATTTACCTGATTATATAGGACTTTAGAAACATTTTGAGTGAAATTATTAAGAAAATGAGTTTAGACTACATTGTTTACAATTTATAGGATATCCATTTTTCATATTTCTTATTTTTTTATCTTCAATAATTAAAACATAATAGGATTAAATACAGGCTCACAGGCCACAGAAGAAACCCTCCTTGTGGTTCCTGTATATAAAGTTAAATATAGGGCCATTTGTAAGGTGGAGAAAATGAGGCTACAATTAAGTGCCAGAGATATTTTTTGAATATCATCTTTCCTGAAATTTAGAATATTACCAATGAAACTTTCAGGGGTCATAGCATCATGAGACAATGGACATGTCCATAATATAGTGAATACGGAAATATATGTAAGCCTTAAAGAATATATTAAGATATATAGGACCCAAATTATTATCAAATTAAAAAAATAACTGTTTTAAATCCAAATGTCAGTTATTGACCTTTCTAGTGTAACATCAATCAGTTTGCCAGGCTTTAATTTGGCCTTTAAAAAAAAATTTTCAAAATTGTTTTTAAATTTTTTTTGTTTTTTTAAATTTTTTTTAATTTTTTTTAAAATTTGGCCTTTATTGCATGGCTATAAATAATACCCAAACAATACAAATTAATTTAAATCATATGGTTTTTAAAAGAGTGAAAATGATAGTATATCTAATCTTATTTTTGTATTCTGAAAATAGTTTTAGATAACTCAATTATATTTCTAGTATTTAGATCTTTTAATAAATTAGGAATCAGAATTAAACATGATTGTTTGCAAATTTATTTTAAAAAGAGACATGAAACATTTAGTGACAGTACTCCCATGTTAAATCTTCTTGGCTTTAGACTTTTTATAGGAAGTAGCAACTTGATGACTGTCTTTTATCAATTTTTGAAGATTACCCCAAAACTTATTTATCATTATT
This sequence comes from Urocitellus parryii, assembly GCF_045843805.1. NCBI lineage: Eukaryota > Metazoa > Chordata > Mammalia > Rodentia > Sciuridae > Urocitellus > Urocitellus parryii. The sequence goes on from NC_135536.1 coordinate 4,362,046, forward strand.
AGAGGCCTTATGTAACAATGGTAAAGCATTATATTAATTTAGGAGGAAAGATGCCAAATTCTATTATAGAATGATTTGGGCAGTAAAATATTGATGGATATTTTGTGGAAGTAACTGGCTTGTTATGAAAAATTCAATTTCAGTAATTATTCTATTTTAACAACTGTCTAGATATAATCTTAAGTCCTAAGGACCAGTATGATTGGGTGGTCTAGGTCCTTCCTATGTTTTTCTTTCCTCAAAATTTACCTTTAGTAGCCAATATTTCATTATGGGACTAACATGTAGTTATGTTTCTACTGTAGCTAGTATGCTTAAATCTAGTCACATGGATGGATGTAATATGAATATTGGTAAGACCATCAATCATATGAGTATTATTAATAAATATTGGGATGGATTCTCCAGTCCACATTGCAAGGTGCATTAGAAGTGGACTTGGGGAATGGGTCCATAGAAGTCTTTCCATAGACTTTATTTACCTGATAACTCACAATATCTACATACATGTAAGCACTGTGGTTGGAGATTTACTTTCCTGTGTCAGGTTTTCCATTTCTACCATGATAGGTTTAGATTCATCCTTAGAAATCTGATTTATCCTATTGTTCCAAGTGTTGCAGTAGCACTAAGACTTTTAGTGTCATAATTTAAAGAAATTAAAAAAAATAATTTTGTGAGATTTAACGGGGACATGTAGGGTTCTGTTTTTTCCCTTTTATTTTTTTTAAATTAAAGAAAAAGTTGATATAAGTCAAAGTATTATTAGTTTTAAACTATATAAAAGGCCAAGTATTGTACAAGTATTTGAATAATAAGAAGAGATTTACTATCTTTTGTTGGCCAGGAAACTTGGGAAGAGTTAGATAAGGTGTTTTAATCTTGAAATGAATCTCAGTTTTTCATTTGAATATTAGCCTATAAACATTGGTATGTTATCCTTTGGATTAATATAAACTAGTTGACCCATTTCAATGTTATATCTAAAATATGAAATGAACAAATTAAGAGAACAATAATCCCTTCTTGAGAGAATGTGTTAAAATATTTTTTTAAAAAATTTTTAGTTGTAGGTGGACACAATACTTTATCTTATTTTTTTTTTTATATGTGGTGATGAGGATAAAACCCAGGTCTACACTTGTAGACTTGTAGACTTTACTTGTGTAAAGTGTCAGGCAAGCACTCTACTGCTGAGGCACAACTCCAGCCCAGAATATTTTTATATCTTATAATGTTATCCTTTAAATGAGCTACTGTCTCTCAATTGTCTTATTAAAATATAGCTAAGTTTACTTCCTAGTATAGTGACATATAAGTTCTATAATATGTTTGTATAGTTATAGAAAATAATACAATTCGATTTTAAATTTTTTGTTATTTTTGTATGAGTTGGTTAGAGACCATTATAAAAAACTTATCAGTTTAGTAAGATGTTCTCTTAAACCTTGTACTTTAAGGATTTATATATTTAGGAAACAGAGATACAATTGATATATAAGAATTAGCAATAATTATCATAATTATTATAATGCTTTCAAATATTATATTGCTTTTAAATCAATTAAATTTAATTTTTAAAGAGAATTTTGAAACTTGGAACTTAAGGTGGTATTTGAAAACATTTACTATTTAATAAAAATGTGTAAATATTAATTTCTTAAAAATTAGTTCTTTTTTAAATAATAAAACTTACTAGGCATAAGTAACTATTCTATTGGAATAAGAGTTGATTAATGTTTTAAGAAGTTTTTGTCATCTCACTGTATAGGTAAAAATTTTGGTTTATATTAGCACATTAATATTTGCTCTTATGGAAAAGCATCAAATATTTTTAATTGATTGTTTCATATATTTATAAAAAACTATAGAATTCAATAACACAATTAGTAACTTATACTTAATTGATATGTATAGAATATATCAACCAACATCAAGCAGATACACTTTTTTTCTCAGCAGCACATGGATACTTCTCAAAAATAGACCATGTATTATGTCACAGGGCAACTCTTAGCAAATACAAAGGAATAGAGATATTACATGCATTTTATCCAATCATAATGGAATGAAATTGGAAATCAATGATAAAATATGAAAGAAAGATTTCTACATCATATGGAGAATGAACAATATGCTACTGAATGAACAATGGGTTACACAAGACATCAAGGAGGAAATTAAAAAATTCTTAGAGGTAAATAAAAACTCAGACACAACATATCAAAATCTCTGGGACACTATGAAAGCAGTACTAAGAGGAAAATTTATTGCATGGAGTTCATTCCTTAAAAGAAGAAAAAGCCAATTATTAGTATAATGAATTATAATAAAAAGCCAATTGTTAAAATGACCTCACACTACATCTCAAAGCCCTAGAAAAAGAAGAACAAATCAGAGGCAATTGCAGTAGAAGGCAAGAAATAATTAAAATCAGAGTTGAAATCAATGAAATTGAAACAAAAGAAATAATTGAAAAAAATTGACAAAACTAAAAGTTGGTTCTTTGAAAAAATAAATAAGATTGACAGACCCATAGCCATCTAATGAAGAGAAGAAGAGAGAGGACCCAAATTACTATTATACGGGATGAAAAATGCAATATCACAACAGACACTACAGAAATATAGAAGATAATTATAAATTATTTTGAGACCTTATAGTCTAATAAAATAGAAGAGAGTGAAGGCATCAATAAATTTCTTAAATCATATGATCTGCCCAGATTGAGTCAGGAAGATATACACAAGTTAAATGGACCAATATCAAGTGAGGAAATAGAAGAAGCCATCAAAAGATTACCAACCAAGAAAAGCCGGGGACTAGACGTCTGTACAGCCGAGTTTTATAAGACCTTTAAAGAAGAACTAATTCCAATACTCTATAATCTATTTCAGGAAATATAAAAAGAGGGAGTACTTCTAAATTCATTCTAAGAGGCCAATATCACCCTGATTCTAAAACCAGACAAAGACACCTCAAAGAAAGAAAACTTCAGGCCAATATCTCTAATGAATATAGATGAAAAATCCTCAATAAAATTCTGGCAAATTGGATACAAAAACATATCAAGAAGTTCTTGCACCATGATCAAGTGGGATTCATCCTTGGGATGCAAGGTTGTTCAACATATGGAAATCATTGCATCAATAGACTTAAAGATAAGATCCATATGATCATCTAGATAGATGCAGAAAAAGCATTTGAAAAATACAGCACTACGTTAAGTTCAAAACACTAGAAAAACTAGGGATAAAAGGAACTTACCTCAACATTGTAAAAGCTATCTATGCTAAGCCTCAGGCAAGCATCATTCTAAATGGAGAAAAACTGAAGGCATTCCCTCTAAAATCTGGAACAAGACAGGGATGCCCTCTCTCACCACTTCTATTCAATATAGTTCTTGAAATACTGGCCAGAGCAATTAGATAGATGAAAGAAATTAAAGGAATATCTATAGGAAAAGAAGAACTTAAACTAGCACTATTTGCTGATGATATGATTCTATACCTAGAAGACCCAGAAAACTCTACCAAGAAACTTCTAGAACTCGTAAATGAATTCAGCAAAGTGGCAGGATATAAAATCAATACCCATAAATCAAAAGCATTTCTGTATATCAGTAACAAACTCTCGGAAAAGGAAATGAGAAGAACTACCCCATTCACAATATTCCCAAAAAAAAGATACTTGGGAATCAACCTAACAAAAGAGGTAAAAGCTCTTTACAATGAAAACTATAGAACCCTAAAGAAAGAAATAGAAGAAGACCTTAGAAGATGGAAAGATCTATCTTGCTCATGGATAGGCAGAATTAATATTATTACAATGACCACACTACCTAAAGCACTATACAAGTTCAATGAAATTCCAATCAAAATCCCAATGGAATTCCTCATATTAATAGAAAAAGCAATTATGAAATTCTTTTGGAAAAATAAGAGACCCAGAGTAACTAAAGCAATTCTAAGCAGGAAGAGTGAAACAAGTGGTATCGTATTCCAGACCTTAAACTATACTACAGAGCAATAGTAACAAAAACATCATGGTACTGGCACCAAAACAGGCTAGTAGACCAATGATACAGAATAGAGGATCCAGAGACTGACTCACAAAGTTACAACTACCTTATATTAGACAAAGGTGCCAAAAGCATGCACTGGAGAAAGGATAACATCTTCAACAAATGGTGCTGGGAAAACTGGAAATCCATATGCAACAAAACGAAATTGAATCCCTATCTCTCACCATGCACAAAAGTTTACTCAAAATGGATCAAGGATCTAGGGATTAAACCAGAGACTCTGCATCTAATAGAAGAAAAAGTAGGCTCTAATTTACATCACGTGGGACTAGGCCTTAACTTCTCAGTAAGACACCTATAGCAAAAGAATTAAAACCAAGAATCAACAAACGAGATGGATTCAAACTAGAAAGTTTTTTCTCAGCAAAAGAAATAACATGTGAGGTGAATAGGGAGCTCTCATACTGGGAACAAATTTTTACCCTTCACACATCAGATAGAGCTCTAATCTCTAGGGTATATAAAGAGCTCAACAAGATAAGCACAAAAATAATAATCCAATCTATAAATGGGCCAAGGACCTGAACAGAAACTTCTCAGAAGAGGATATACAATCAATCAACTTGAGGGGGAATTTCACCTGCATCAGGAGATCAATCCCTGTGGGGGTTCCACAGAAGATTCTTGATGCCAGACTTAACCCTTCATTAGGTTACTATGCACAACATAGTCCACATACAGCCCTCAAATGGCTCCTGACATTTGACCTTTGAGTTTTTGGGACTGGCTTATTCCACATAGTGTGATAATCTCCACATTTACTCATTTACCAGCAAATGTCATAGCCATTCTTCTTTATGACTAATACTCCATCATGTTTATATACCACATTTTCTTTATCCATTCATCTATGGAAGGCCACATACATTGGTTCTAAAATCTGGAACAAGACAGGGATGCCCCACTATAAATGTGCTTAGCTATAAACATTGATGTGGCTGTGTCACTGTGGTTTGCTGATTTTAACTTCTCTGGTTATATACCAAGTAATGGGATAGTAGGGTCATATGGTAGTTCCATTCCTAGTTTCTTGAGAAATCTCCCCACTGTTTTCCAAAGTGGTTGCAATAATTTGCAGTCACACTAACAATGTATGAATGTACACTTTTCCTCACATCCACACCAACATTTATTGTTAATTGTATCCTTTTTTTAGTTATACATGAAAGTGGAATGTATTTTGGCATGTTATACATACATAGATTATAATTTATTTAAATTAGGAAGGTATTCTTGTGGTTATACATGATTCAGGGTTACCCTGGTTGTGTATTCAAATGTAAGGCTATGAATCATGTCTGATTAATTCTATTATTCTGCCTATTCCCCTCGCTTCTCCCTTCTATTCGATTCCTTTTATCTAATCCAATGGTCTTCTATTCTTCCTATCCTCACACTGCCTTGTTGTGGGTCAGCATCCACATATCAGAGAGAACATGTGGCCTTTGAATTTTAGGGACTGGCTTATTTTACTTAGTATGATATTCTCCAATTCCATCCATTTACTGTCAAATGCCCTAATTTAATTATTCTTTATGGCTGAGTAATATTCCATTGTATATATATGCAGCACATTTTATTTACCATTAAATCCACTGAAGGACACATAGGTGGGTTCTATATGCTAGCTATTGGGAATTAAGCTGATATCAACATTGATGTGTCTGCATCACTGAAGTATGCTGTAGTCCTTTGGGCATAGACTAAGAAGTGGGTGAATTGGGTCAAATGGTAGTTCTATTTCAAGTTTTCTAATGAATCTACATTCTGCTTTCCATAGTGGTTGCACCAATTTTCAGTTCCACCAACAAAGTATGAGAGTACCTTTCTCCCAATATTTGCCAATATTTATTGTTACTTTTATTCTTGTTAATTGCTATTTTGACTAGAGTGAGATGGAATCTCGGTATAGTTTTAATGTCTTCTAAATATATGTCTTCTAAATATAGAATCATGTCATCAGCAAATAGGAATAGTTTGAGTTGTTTTCTTATTCAGATACATTTAATTTTTTTCTTTTGTCTAATTGCTCTCACTAGAGTTTCAAGAACTATGTTGAATAGGAGTGGTGAAAGAGTGAATACCTACCTTGTTGCAGTTCTTAGAGGGAATGTTTTCAACACTTATAATTGTGTTGGTCTTGGGTTTAGCATATACAGCTTTCAAAATGTTGTGGTATATTACTACTGTTCCTAGTTTATCTAGTGGTTTGAACATGAAGGTATGTGGGAGTTTGTCAAATGATTTTTTATGCATTTATTGAGATAATCATATGATTCATATCTTTAATTCTATTGATGTAGTGAATTACATTTTAAAAATTTTCTTATGTTGAACCAACCTTGCATTTCTGGGATGAACCTCGCTTGATTATGATGCATTATCTTTTAAATATTTTTTTATGTCATCTTCCAGTATTAAGAAGTTTTGCACCTATGTTCATCATAGATATTTGCCTCATTTTCTTTCCTTCATGTGTCTTCATTGAGTTTTTGTATTAGGGTGATTCTAGCTTCATAGAATGAGTTTGGGAGGGTTCCCATTTTTCTATTTCATGGAATAATTTGAGGGGTATTGGTGTTAATTTTAAGATTTGGTAGAACTTGGTGAGAATCCATCTGGTCCTGGGCTTTTCTTTATTGGTAGGCAATTTAGTTGTTTGAAATTTATCTGTTTAAATTTTCTATGTTCACCTGATTCAAATTGGGTAGGTCATATGTCTACAGAAAACTGTTGATGTCTTCAAGGTTTTCTATTGTATGGGAGTAGAAATTTTCAAAACAGCATCTGATTGTCATCTGAGTTTCAGTATTGTCTGTTGTAATTCTTCCTTTTTCATTGTGAATTTCACTAATTTGAGTTTTATCTATTGTTTTTCTCAGTTGTTTGTTTGCCTCAGTTATTATTATTATCTGTATCTGCCTAAATTATGAGTTATTGGGACACAAGATAGAAAAATACTGCCTCAAAACCAACTGTTAGATGGAAACACATACAAACAACACAAAATATCAAGGGAACAAGATACCTGAAAAAACAAAAATACATCAAAAGGAGAATCCATAGACACCACAGTGGAAGAAAAGTCAGAGAAGGAGTTTTGAATGTTCATAGTTACAATTATATGTGAGGTAAAGGATGATATAAGAGAAAAAGCACAGGATGTAAAAGGTCATTTCAATAAAGTGATAGAGATTCTGAGGAAAAAACAAGCAAAAATTCTCAAAATGAAGGAATCAACAAAATGAATCAAAACTTCATTGGAAAGTATTACAAGCAGACTACACCACTGGAAGACAGAGTCTCAGGCAAAGAAGACAAAATAAATAATCTTGAAAATAAAGTTGACTGTGAACGTCTAGAGCATTCAGGTCCCTGGGTAAGGGTCGCGAAATAACCAGGACACAGGGGATGCAGAGCAAAGGCAGCAGTTGCAACCACATGCTGAGGTTTATTTGCAAGTTCCTTTTATATTCTTCTTCTAACAAAGCAAGCAATTCTTCAATAACACTTTACCCACACTGCCCAAACACTACGCCTCAGCGGGTACACAGAGCTAAACTCAGATAGTTCCTGTTCATTTGATAAGCACCCCCCAAAGTTCCTTGTAGATATTATCTAATCCCCTGAGGATGCATTTGTTTCTTTGGAATGTACTGTTCCCAGGACAAGTATGCAGGAAGCTTCTTCCTCTTAGCCAAACCATGCAGAACTTGTGACTTGCGATAAGGAGAAGAGAACTTTTCCTCCTCCTAACTGAGGTTTGCCTCAGCTGACCTAAATCACAGCCACAGCTCTTGCAAAATGTCAGGCCTGAGGGAGCTAAACTCTGCACACTCAAACCCCAACAGTTGACCATGGAGAAAAGATGTTAAGAAACCAGTGAAATAATTTCCAAGAAATATGGTATAACATGAAAAGACTTCACTTAAGATTTATTAGGATAGACAAAGTCTCAAAGAGACAAACCAAAGAAATGAATAATATTTTCAATGAAATAATGTTTGAAAAATTCCCAAACTTAAAGAATGGAATGGAAAATGAGGAATGGAAAATGGAATGGAAAATAAGGAAGCATGTAGGACCCCAATATGCAAAATTACAACAGACCCATTACAAGGCACATTATTATGAAAATGTCTAACATACAGAACAAGTATAGAATTCTAAAGTCTTCCAGATAAAATTTTACATCAAACTTAGAGGGAAATCAATTCACATCTCAACTGATTTTTCAACCCAGACTCCTAAAGCTAGGAGGTCTTGGAATAATGTATACCAAGTACTCTTGGATATCAACCAAGAATACTATACTTGGCAAAACTAAAGTTCAGATTTGATGATGAAATAAAAATCTTCTATGATAAACAGAAGTTAAAAGAATGCACAACCAAAAAGGCTGCACTATAAAACATTCTCAACAAAATATCTCATGAAGAAAAAAATAACAGTTAATCAAGGAAAAGCTACTTCAAGATAAAAATGGGAAATAATTCAAAATGACAGGGAAAAAATTATTTCTCAAAAATTACATTGAATGCAATTGGCCTAAACTCATCAATCAAAAGACATAGACTTGCAGACTGATTAAAATATAGGATCCCAAAATATGCTGTCTGCAAGAGACTCACCACATAGGAAAAGCCATTCACTGACTGAATAAGGATGGGGAAAAAAAACTTACTTTTCATATGGATCTTGCAAACAATAAAGATAAAGTTATATATCTGATAAAGTTTCAGGATATAAACCCCAAACATATAAAAATCAGTAGCATTTCTACACACTAGCAACAAACTATCTGAAAAACAAGATCAATAAAACTATCTTATGTATAATAACCACCAAGAAATCAAATAATTAGGAATAAATGTAATCAAGAAAGTGAAAGATATCTACACTGAAAACTATAAAAATTAATTAAAAAATTTAAGATAAAAATAAATGGGAACATATCCCATTTTATGAATTAAAAGAATTAATTGATGTTGTTAAAATGCTCATATAAGCCAGATGCAGTGGAAGATGTCTGTAATCCTAGCAACTTAGGAGGCTGAAGTGGGAGGATCACAAGTGCAAGGCTAGTCTCAGAAACTCAGCAAGATCCTGTCTCAAAATAAAAATTTTAAAAAATGAGGATTTAGGTCAGTGGTAGAGTGTTATGTGTTCTATCCCCAGTACTTAAAAATCAAGTCCACAACCCCTGCAGAAGGAAATCTACAGGTTTAATTCAATCCCCATCAAATCTATGATTTTTTCACATAAATAGAAAAAAATCCTAATATTATAAAACCACAAAATACAACAAATAGCCAAAGCAACCTTGAGGAAAATAAAACAAAGCAATGGCATGATACTATGTTATTTAAATACTACTACAAAGTTCTAGTAATCAAATAGGGTGGTACTGCAATGAAACAGACCCCTAGACCAATTAATCAAAACAGAGTGCAGAAATAAGTCCATGCACTGAGAGTCAGTGGGTTTTCCAGAAAGATGCCAAGAACATATCATATAAAATGACAATTTCTTCACGATGTGTTGCTGAAAATACTGGATATTCACATACTGAAGAAAGAAACTAGACCTTCATCTCACAATATATACAAAAAAATAAAAATGGATTGCTAAAAACATAATTTTAAGACCTGAGATTGTAAAACAACTAGAAGGGAATAAGGAAAGCTACATGGCTTTTGTCTGGTTGATGAGTGTTTTTTATATGACCCCAAAACACAGGAAACACAAGCAAATATAAACAAGTCATCTACATCAAACAAAAGGCATCTCCACAGCAATAGAGTGAGGATACAACCTACAGGGGGTGTATATTTTCAAATCCTACAACTGATTAGGGGTTAATATCCAAAAATATGCAAAGAACTCAGAAAAATCACTAGCAAGAAAACAAAAAGCCCAATTAACAAAGGGACAGAGAAACTGACATTTCATCTTTCAAAAGAAGCCATGCATCTGGCCAAAAGGCATATGGGAAAATTCTCAACATCACTAGCTAGAGAAAGGCAAATTAAAACTATAGTGAGACATGGCCTCATACCCATCAGGATGGCAATCATAAAAAAGATGAAAGATAACAAATATTGAAGAGGATGTGGAGAAAAGGGAACACTTTCACACTGCTCATGGCAATATGAATTAAGAGAAAATGATAGACCAATATCCTGGATGAATATAGAGGCAAAAGTCCTCAATAAAATACTTGCAAATTGAACTCCTCATCACATTTAAGAGACCATATGCCATGAACAAGTTGTTTCAATCCAGGGATGCAAGGTTGAGTCAACATGTAAATTAATAAATGTAATACATCACATAAATAGAATCAAGGATCAAAATTCCATGAACAACTCCATAGATGCATAAAAAGCATTGATAAAATTTAACATCCCCTCAAGAGAAAAATGTTGAATAAACTGGTTATAAAAGAAAACACCTCAGCACAAAAATGTTTGTGTACAATAGGCCAATTGTCAACATCACACTGAATTGGCAAATACTGTAAGCATTTCCTCTAAAATCCACTCTTACCACTCCTATTCAATAGAATGCTGGAAACATTAGCAAAAGCTGTCAAACAAGAGATATAAGAAGGATACACATAAGAAAAAAGACAAATTCTCTTTATTTGCAAGTGATATTATTATAATTCCTTGAAAAACCCAATCAAAAACCTCTTAGAACTGATAAATAAATTCATCAAAGTAGTAGGTTACAGAACCAACATACAAAAGTCAGTAATTTTCCTGTATGTCATCAAAAAGTTACTGAGAAGGAAATCATGAAAACAATCCCATTCATAATAGACTCAAAAGAGTAAAATAAAATGCCTAGAAATAAACCCAAGGAAGTAAAAGATCTGTAAAATGAAGAAAGAAATTGATGATTCTAGTAATGGGGAGACATCCCGTGTTCATGGGCTTGGAGAATTAATATTGTTAAAATGACCATACTACTGAAAGCAATCTACAGATTAAATGCAATCTCCATCAAAATATCTATGACATTATATACATAATGAAAAAATTCTAAGATTTATATGGAAGCATAAAAGGCCCCAAACTGCCAAAGCAATTCTGAACAAAAATCAACATTGCCAACTGTGGCTCAATATACTCTAAAGCCATAGTAACAAAACTATATGGTACTGGCATGAATATAGACATGCAGACCAATGAAATAGATTAGAGGACCCAGGAATAACCTAACACATCTACAGTCATCCAATTTTCAATAAAGGAACCAAACACATACAATGGAGAAATGACAGCCTCTTCACTAAATGGTGTTGGGAAAACTAAACCTCCACCTGTAGAAGATTGAAACTAGATCCCTGTCTCTCACTCTGTACAAAACTCAACTCAAAATGGGCCTAGATCTTGGGGCTGGGTTTGTGGCTCAGTGATAGAGTGCTTGCCTTGGATGCATGAGGCCCTGGGTTCCATCCTCAGCCCCACATAAAAATAAATATATAAAAACAAATGGATGGTGTTGGAGAAGATAATGCTAAGTGAAGTTAGTCAATCCCTCCAAACAAATGTTGAATGTTTTCTCTGATATAAGGAGGATGATTCACAGTGGGGTAGGGAGGGGGAGCATGGGAGGAATAGAACTCTAGATAGGGCAGAGGTGTGGGAGGGGAAGGGAGGGGGCAGGGGATTAGCAAGGATGGTGAAATGTGATAGACATTAATACCCAAAGTCCATCTATGAAGACACGAATTGGTGTCAACATACTTTATATACTACCAGAGATATGAAAAATTGTGCTGTATATGTGTAATAAGAATTGTAAGGCTTTCTGATGTCATTTATTTAAAAAAAAATCAATAAAATTAAAGATATTAAAAACACCTTTAAAAATGGAATAAGACCTTAACTAAGACTTGAAATTATTAAACTCTTAGAGGAAAATGCATAATGATGCAGGTATAGGTGATGATTTCTTGAATGAGACTCTGATATCTCAGGAAATAATAGCAAGAACTAACAGGTTCTTGGTATCTGATAGCTTCTGCACAGAAAGCTAAACAACCAACAGAGTAAAAGACAGTCTTCAGAATGGAAGAAAAACTTTTCCAGATGTTTCTTTGAAAGAGGATTAATATACAGAGTACATAAAGAACTCAAAAATTCAACAACAAAAAGTAGTCCTCTTAATAAATGGGCAAAATAGCTGAACAGACATTTCTCAACAGAAGAAGTACAAATGGCCACTAATTGTACAAAAAATGTTCAATATTGCAGCTATCAGTGAAATGTACATAAAAACTACATTGAGATTCCCTCTCACCCCTGTCATAATGGCTATTATCAAGAAAACAAGCTGGGTGTGGTACATAATTGTAATCCCAGCGATTTGGGAAGCTGAGGCAGGAGGATCTCAGGTTTGAGGTCAGCCTCAGCAACTTAGGTTCTAAGAAACTCAGTGAGATCCTGTCTTAAAATTTAAAATTAAAGAGGGCTGGGGTGTGGCTCAGTGGTTAAACACCCTTGGGTTCAATCCCTAGGACCAAAAAAAAAAAAAAAAACCAAAAAAAAAAACAACCCACAAACACAAAACAAACAAAAACAACAACAACAACAAAAAACCCCCAAACCCTAAAAAAGCAATGAATGCTGGAAAGAATATGGAGGGAAAGCAACCCTCATGTACTGTTGGAGAGAATGTAAATTAGTATAGCAACTATGGAAAGCAACATAAATATTTCTCAAAAAATCACAAATAGATCTACCAAACATCCAGCTATACCAGTCTGGGGTATTTCTCCCCAGAAATCAAGGTGAGGATAGCATAGAGACACCTGCATGCTCCCTATTACTGCAGCACTAGTCACAACAGCCACATTGTGGTATCAATGGGATGCCCATCAGCAGATGAATAGATAAAGAAAATATGGTTCATGATGGAGTATTCTTCTGCCATAAAGAAGAATAAAATTGTGTCAGTTGCAGGAAAACAGATGAAACTGGAGATCATCATGTTAAGCAAAGTAAATTAAACTCAGGAAGATAAGTGTCACATATTTTCTCTCATATGTGGAATCTAGAAAGAAAACAAAGACAACATGAAAGTGGAAAGGGGGCCATTAGGAAAGGGTAAGGAATCAGGGGAGGAAAGAGGGCAGGTTCCCATCAAAGCTCATTTCATGCATGTGTGGAACCAGCACAATGAAACCCATTGTTTTGTACCATTAGTATGCAATAATAATTATAATTTCAACATAAATAATTGTATTGACAACTTATCAATTTTATTGATAAACACATGCATCCTCAGTGACATTCCACAACAGGGAGAGATAAGGGAGGACTTCTTGTGAAAGAAGCTACTTTATGTAGGAGAAATGATGGGCTCAGCCCCCATCTAATATCCAACTGGTGAGATGCTTGGTGAGTGACCAGTTCTCTGGATGATGGTGCTTGAGTGTGGCAGATGTCATCCATTACCTACCATCTGTCTCACTCAAGCCTGTGAGCTTTCTGGCCAGGAACAAAGCCAGCAAACCAGGCATGCAGGGGTCTCAGCAATCCTACAAATCAACACCCCACATTGACCCACAAAGGTTGGTGCATGAACAGCTGGGCTCTCCTAGAAACTCAAGTGAGACCATCCCAAGGCATGTGTTTGACACCTCTTCCTAGAGAGCCCAACAGTGCCTGTGGTCACTGGCTTAATAACACACTGTTATGACTATGTCCCCTCCAGGTGCTACTTCATTCCCTTCCCATGGGAAGTTCTGATCTCAGATGCTCTTGCCAGTATCAGCTTTAGGAGGACCACAGCCAACAATAGTGGTGCCAGGAGCAGTCCCCCAAAGCAGGTGCTCTGAGGGGATGCTGAACAGACCACCAGCCTCAAGGATGTGGTGTGAGTGGGAAAGGCATTCCCCATGGCTGCTCTCAGTATCACAGTCTCTGTCACCTATGAGAGGCAGATGAGGGGCATGAAGTAGCTCATCTATTCACAGAAAGAAAAAGACAGTACTGGAGCAGCTGTGACAGTGCCAAGGTGGCCTTCTCTCCTGCAACCGTAGGGCAGGAGCTGAAGGAGGGTGGGTACTGCAGGCAGCCTCACTTCCCAGCCCAGCAAACCTTCTCTGCTACTTTTGGGGCTCTGCCTGGATGACAAGGGTCTAAGCCAGTGATAACAGGCACTGTTATCAAGGCAGTGATCACAGTCACATGTTCATCTGGTGAGTGCATGTAGTGAAACTGGACAGTCCACTGTGCCTGGTGGGCCATCGGGGACAGCCCACACCTGTGGCACAAGGAGCAGGTTCCCCTCACCTTTGTAAAGATCCTAAGAGCCTCTGTTGAGGCTCCCCCCCACCTGCAGGTTCTAGGATAATAAATAGACTGTACCCTCTAAAATAAATAGGTATACATTTAAAATATATAGTGCATATTATATATTTAGATAAATTTAATAATTTATATTATAAGCACTTTATAATAAAGTAAATAAGATGCAATACAGACTGAACTTGCTTGGCAGTGGCCAGGTCTGTGGACTAAAAAAAAAACATAACAAGGACACAGGCGGTCACAGGAGGCTGGAGTAATGACAATTGAGACCTGGTGCCTTGACAACAGCTTCACTGAGTCCCAGAGCTTCACCAGTGGGAAGCTGAGTTAACTAAAATGCTGGAAAGCTAAATCTCCTTCAGTCTTGTGTTGCCTGGATGAGAAAAGCCCACCAGGTTCCTGGGGACAGGTGCTGGCTGGAATCCCCAGGAGCATTGGCTGATTTTTCCCTGTGACACTTGGGCTGATAAATAATGACAGTTTCTAACAAATATGCTGAGGGAGCCTGTCCCCAGGGAATTTGCATTAAAACCAGTTCAGTCCTTCAGGTATAAGGAAGCCCTCCTCACCCAAGCTTGGGATCACAATTGGGAGTGAGGAGGCCAGAGTTTGTATGTGGTTAGATCTACAGCAGTGCTGACCACCCAACAGAGCTTTCAGGGTTGTGCCAAGCTTGGCACACATGCATTGAAGGGAAATCCATCCCAACAGAGAAGCAGGATGGAATCAAAGACCTCCTCATGGTCCAGCTTTCATGCAAAATGAAAGAAATACAAATGTAACACTTCTTCAGGAGTCCATCAACCTACCCCATGCATTAAGTGTCATCTCACAGGACAGCAGAAGAACATGTGGTGCACCAGGAGGGGGATAAGAAGAACCATTTCAAAAACTTAAAGGCTGAGGGGAGGACAAAGGTCATGAGGAGGTGGGTAAGACACAAAGTGAAGGATGACCTGAGAGGAACAGTTATGCCAGATTCATGGGACCCCAATAGACCTCCAGGAGCCAAATCGGATGCAATCACACAAGAGTCTTTATTGCAAGCTTGACCCTTGACTCACAAACATTCCCGATGCAGTGGTCCCAGGGAGTGAGTCCCGGTCCTTTGTTCAGTGAGATTTTATAGATTTTGGGGGGATACTCTACGCATCACAACATCACACAGCAAATCATTCCATACCGCGGAAAAATCAAACAACAACTCTTAACATTGATTAGCACATTCAATGGTGGGAACAAGTTGGGTAGGGGTGATTGGTTAGTACAATAGAGGGATTTGTTTGTACTGATTGGTTTAGGCCATGAGGGGTGTACATGCTAAATTACATGGTTTCCCAACATGTTATCAACCACCATAAACTACTTGGGGGTCATCTGGCATTCCAGGTATTTTCCCTGTCCCATGCTAATTGGAGGTTGCTAGGGGGTTGCTATGGGTCCTCACCTAGCCTAACTGAGTCAGGGACACCTGGCACCACAGATCTCTCATTATTTATAGACAAACAACTCAGCAGGGTGGGTATGTGCTTAGGAGTGCTCTGTAGGTTTTTCCAAGGACAAGGGTCACTCCCTTCCTTGGATAGGCTTTGCTCTGAGGTAGAGGCTGGTTTCTCAAAAATGGAGTCACATTAGTTTCTCAGAACGAGCCTGGCTACATCAACAAGTGTGAGAAACATGTTCAGATTTCCAGGATAGAAACACGGACACAGCTTTAAGTCCAATATGAGATCACAAGAAGGGTGAAAGCAAAGGGACAGGAAGAGGAATACGAAACAAAGTGAGAAAGGCAGATGCACCTACACCCACACTGGAAGAAGTCAAATGTCAGGCAGATGTTACCAGGAAAAGAAAGCAAAGGAGTTAACCCACAGGAACCAATACCGTATTCAATAAATGGTGCTGGGTCAATTGGAAATCCACAGGTAACACAATGAAATTAACTCCCCCGCACACTCTGGATGAAAGTCAACTCAAAGTGGATCAAAGACTTAGGCACTAGACCAGAAACCCTGCACTCAATAGAAGAAAAAGAAGGCCCAATCTTCACCATGTTGTCTTAGGACCTGGCTTCCTTAACAAGACTCTTAAAGCACAAGAAGTAAAATCAAGAATAAATGGGACAGATTCAAACTAAAAAGATTCTTCTCAGCAAAGGAAACAATCAAGAAGGTGAAGAGAGTATCTACAAATGGGGGGAAATCTTTACCACATGCATATCAGATAGAGCATCAATCTCCGGAATATATGAAGAACACACACACACACACACACACACACACAACACAAAAACTTAACACCAATTAAACAAATAACCCAATCAATAAATGGGCTAAGGAACTGAATAGAAACTTCACAGAAGAAGAAATACAATCCATCAATAAATATTTGAAATAAATGTTCACATCTTTAGAAATTAGAGAACTGGATAAAGCATGCAATTAGCCTCATCGTCGCTGGGATTAGTGCCCTGGTAGCTGCCATCACTGCCACAGGCACTTGCTGCTTTGTTCACTCAGAGTATCCAGAATGCTCAGACTGTAAACAATTTGTCTACTGCCATGGCAGAAGCCTTTTACATTCAAAATAACTTAAATAACTGTCATGAGTTACTATTTCAGTCATTCAGCAAGAACTAGACCTCCACCAGGAACAGTTATTCTGTTTATATTTCAAAGGATCACTTGTGACCCTGAATTTTGTAGTATTTGTGTCACCCAATATGCTGTGTCTGAAAATGTAGCCCAAGTGGACTTTATGTTGGCTTGTCTCTGCTCAATCCCTGCAGCTTTCCTAGACAATGTCCCATGTCACATTTCTCGTGACTTAAACACTCAGGGTCACTCCAGGTGAACTGGGCTGTAAAAAATAATTATACAAGAGACAGAGATACCTTTTTCTTTGGATTCTCTGATGGCTTTTCCAACCTTAAGGGTTCTTGGAGGGGGGGGGCACGTGCTGAACCATTTTATTGAGGAGAAACCATTTAAATGAGTCAAGGGGTCAGGTTTCAGGGAGTTGAGGCTAGCTTTGTAATGTCTGCTGTCTGCTGGTTGACTGACATCTAGGAAGGCCACACCCAAAGGCAGAGAAAGAGAAGGGGATACACAAAGCTCATTTCCACAGAATACTCTATCCCAAACAGAGCAAAGGGGTAGGATTACCAAAGAATAGGTGAGTGTAGCTCAACCCCAGGGGTATGCCTACTCAAAAGACTAGTCTTGCTATCCGAGCTAGGGAAAAGATCAAATCATGAGTCATGGTACTATGGTGCCAGACTACAGTAATCTTTTAGAACCCTGTGGTGCATCAGGACTGGAAGGCATGGTAACTCAGTGTGGCTCCCCACAGTCCCACCTTACTGGCATTTCTTAATCCCAGGGTTCTCCACCATGACTTTTGCTTCCTCCTAACATCTTCACAGTCAGGCTTCTCAGGGGGTGCCCACTGGCCCTCCCTCCCTGCTGTAACTTGTCTGGCCTCCCAGGCCTTTCTTTAAAATCCTGGAGGAAGCCTCCATAATCCCCAAATTCCAGCTTTCTGCATTTCTTCAGAGTCAGCATGATGTGGTTGATACCAAAGTCTGCTGCCTTCTTAAGCAGTAGCCAAGCCTCCAGGGATGCTTACTGCAGCAGCCTGAGTGTGTGTGTGGCTGAGCATGTTGAAAAACCCTCCTAGGCCCTCTTATCCAAGAAGTATGTCCCACTGGTCGCTTTTCAAGAGAATTTTCACCTTTACTCCCTTGAGCCTGAGATGGGTGTGGTCTCACCAGCCCCTGAGAAGCCCTAAATCCACCTTTTTTGTTGCTCTGGGGACAGTCTTTAGCATTTCTTTAGTGGTGGTAGTGTCAAACAACTGCAATGTCCTTAGGCCCAGTTTTACTCCTACATTTAAAGTTCAAGTTTTTAAAATCTTTCTGCTCTGCTTTTCTCCTGTATATTATCACAAACTTGGCTAAAACTCTTCAGCAATATACATGCCATAGCCAAATGCTATGGTGTCTAGAGATTTATTCCACCATATTAAGAAGTCCACTACTTTTAAAGTCAACTTCATTGAAAGTCTCAGGACATGGACAAAATGCAGATAATTTCTCATACAGAACATAATGTAAATGGCCTCTAGTCCAATTCCTGTTAGTGTCCTCCTTTTCCTCTAAAACTTCTCAAGCCCTGTCTTCTCTGTCCATGATCCTATTGGCATTTTGGCCTTATAAGCTCCCACTAGAATTGGCAATTAAGCTCCACATGCAACAATCTAAAGAATTTTTAGCGTGCACTGCCACATATCTCAAAATTCTTCCCACCAAATCCAAAAAACTCAAAAACTTTTGAACCACATGGTCAGGTTAGTAACAACAACCCCACTCTCAGTACCAATTTCTGTTTTAGTCAGCTTTTTGTTGCTATGACAAAGGACACAGCCAGAAGAGGAAAGTTTATTTGGGGGTTCACAGTTTCAGAAGTCTTAGTCCATGGAAAGCCAGCTCCATTTCTTGGGATTTGGAGTTAGGCAGAACATCATAGCGAAAGAGTGTGGCAGAGGGTAGTGGCTTATAATGTGATCCATGATAGCACAGGTTTTTGGGTCTACTCCCTTACATGTTGAAGTTTGAGCATTAGAGAAGCATGCCAAGGCAAGCATATAAAGCAGAGTTTATTTTGAAAGGGTTTATCCCAGGAGGGAGAAGAGGGCCATAGCTGGTATTCTGAAGAATACCAAGAATATTCCAAGAAGCAAAGGTGTTTTGCCTTTTTGTATGTTCTAGGCTTACTTTGTTCTCCTGCTCCTTTCCTTTCATTTCTTTCCTTCCTGTGTACATGACTAGGCCCAGGAGATACTCAATGGGATGGCCAAAAGATGAGAAACAGATGGACAGGGGAAAGGGCTGGATGGAGCAGCCCAGGATACACTTATTAAGAGCTTTATAACTCCCTGTAGGAAAGGGCAATTTCTGGGACCGACTATCTTAGCAACAGGTTGGAGCAGGGACAGGCTTATCTTTATAGAATGGAGAAAGAGCTCTGAAGTCTTTTCAATCCATGGAGAGGCAGTCTTCAACTTCCTGGACTCACTCAAGTTGGCCTTCTTGATCCGACCTGAATTAATTAATTTATTTATACTGATGCCTATCTAATTCTGGCTTGATCAAGAAGCAGAGACTGTATGCCTACTTGCCAGATACAAATATATAACCCAAAGCCACACTCCCAATTCCCACCTCCTCCAGCCACAACCTACCAGGTCAGATATCACTTCAGTTAATGCCTATCAGGAGACTGATTCACTGATTGGGTTAAAACTTTTACAACTTCTGAAACTTTTTCCATTTTTCCACATTGAGCTTTTGAGAGACTCTTCACATTCAAACCATGACACTTTCCAAGGCTTGCTTCTGGATGTAAGATGCATAGGCAATTATTCAAAACTGGTTGGGGTCCAGAGGAAAAAATAGTGTCACTTTTAAATATACACTGATATGGGACCTAAATGGCTATTTTATCTTGTACTCCATAATTCTGCTCTTTCAAGTTCCTATAAAAACAGAGTAAAGAGAGGAAATGTGGAAAGATCTTATATTTATAACTCTTCTTTACTTTGAGAACAATTACACAGGCTCCCATCTTCTTTCAATATCTAGACTGACTCTAATATGATCCAAAATTGCACTCTGATCTTATAAATGTGTTCCATATGTTCCTTTACTAAGGTAATCATGGCCATTTCAACCCCCCCCCCAGAACTTACATAAATTTTTTTGAGCTCATGGATTTGTGGTGAATTTACATTTTAATTTAAATTTCAATATATTTTGTTTCGATCAGTCTTATTTTATATAACCATAATTGTTTTCCCCTGTTTATTTTCTGCAGTTTTTATTCAGAGGTCACTTACTCAAGAAAAACCTCAAAAATCCTTATTTACTTGGCTGGTGATGAGGCTCAGTAACACACTTGCCTAGCATGTGTGAGGTCCTGGGTTTGATTCTCAGCAATATATATATATATATATATATATATATATATATAGTTTATAAAAAATATCATTATTTCCTTTTGTTTTAATGTATATTTATGCATACCCATGTATTGTACATGTGTCTGTCTGTGCATCTTTCTTTATATATCACTCACATTTTATCAAAATTTGTATACAGTTAAATGAAAACTCATAAACTAAAATTTTGAAAGGAAATGGATCCACATACCTTTTATTTGTGTGACTTAAATCTTAAGAAAAAGGGTTCAATTTAAATTGATTAAACAGATAAGAGTAAAGATGTATTTACAATTGCCCACATGTATACCTAAGTGGTCATACAATTAAAAGATTGTTGTTGTCTATAAAATATTTGAATTAAAATATCCATTGCTTCTAAAATTTTACTTCATTAGTGTAATGGTTAATTTGAATTAACCATGCATGTAAGCCAATGTAATAAGTCCTCCCTTTTATAATTGTACTTCCTGTTGATTCTGTTCCTCCAGAGAACCCTGATTAATACAAGCATGGAAAGGATGGCTAATACTGGTAACTACACCTGTATGATATCTTGTTTTTACAGTTGAAAGTGAATAAATTAAATTTTAAAAAGTGGGTTTAATTTTCATAAATGTGTGTTTTTTAAGAGAAGACATTTAATTGATTTGCAAAGTTAAAGTGCTTAATCATTAACTGCTAAATATAAAATCAAGGTCTCTTCAGTTTTTAAATTTCAAAAGTAGTATATATTTTGGTTTATTAACTGTGTTTGTAAAATTAACAAAAGAGTTTGAGATTGCTTTGATTCTGGATCTTCATTAAAATTGAGGTTAGTTAAAATTCTAACAGGTAAAATTCTACATGGAAAGAGTACAAAATATTTCAGTTGTGTTTCAATTAAAGTAATAGAATTGGCTTAAAATATTTCATCTTATTAAGAAGAGTAATTGAAAAATTCATGAATTTCTCACAGATTGTTTCAGAATGCAAATTTAAGAAAGGGTCAGCAACTAGAAAAGATATAAAAAATTTCTAGGTACAGAAATATATTTCAGTATAGAGACTAGAAAAAATGTTTATGAATAAGAAAGTATTTTGCATGGTAAAGTGAACAAGTTATAGGATGACTATATAAGTTGCACAAGGTTTGTGTAGGGTAAATCATAAAAAGTTTTGTGTGTGATTAAGTTGGCTATAATTAATACAATAAGTTGAACTTATTTAAGGATTTACTAAGGTCAAATAATATTGCACTGATACAAACCAAAATTTAATTCTATGTTGAAGTAAGAAGGTTTTCTTAAAACATTAATCTGCTCCAGCCATGCCTGACCAAGCATCCTGGCAGGGTTGAGCCTCATTCTTCTGGTCTGTTATTGTAGTCAGACTTTTTTACCATTGACTGGAATACCTGAAAAGAACAATTTAAGAGGAGGGAATGTTTATTTGGGGGAGATTCAAAATGACAGAATAGAGGAAGTCTCGTTCCTGGATGCTTCATTTCTGAAACCAAGAAGGCAGACAGGCAGCTTCCCTCCTAAGTGGTGGAGGTACTTCACTGGAACCTACAACTGAATATTTAAAATGGACCATAAACATAGGTGGTTGGATATAATAAAATAAGGAAAAAATCCTAAGCAGCATAACTGTTGCCACAACAGGCCAGGAAGTTCAAGCCAGAGAGGTCCCTCTATGAGCATAGTAGAGGGATAAGGGAATTAAAGGAACATGTATTTTTGGGAGGCCCAAAGTTTGTCTGGGTACAGAACATTTAGAGACCAAGGACATTGAAGTATGAGTTGCATGATACCTATGTGCAGAAAAAGAAGCACCAGTGTCTTCATGTGGTGTGCAGAGGACAATAATAGAAACCATTTTTGCAGCTGTGGCATGGTGCTCAGTAACTGAGGAAGCCAATTCCTGGCAAACCCATGTTTGGCTCAAAATATAGACCCAGTAAAAGAACAGTGCATACAATAGAATGTGCTTAAGTGACCAGAAGAATACCAAACATAGAGGTTTACACAGGGGAAAACTGGTCTCTGACATCCACCAAGCTCTACCTTCCCCCTCCAATCTGAATGATTACAGGAATAGCTGGGGGGAGATGCATCTGACCAGGAAAATAAAAAAGTGGGCTTGGGAGAGATTGTTTGGAGACTTAACTCGAGATCAGGAAATGTGGAGTCTGAAGGTGACATAAAGGACTAAGAATTCATTCCCTCACCACAAAAGTGGAGCCCAGGGGAAATCCCTGGAATAAATTTATCCAGTATGGACCAACAAGTACTGGGCACTTGCGTAGCACTGATTTAAAATTTCCAGACCAATTAATATCCACTGAATAACATGGAGCCCTCTTAAATATGCCCCCAAGAAATCTGTATATGAGATTACCTCTATTACTCCAGTAATCCTCAGTATAGAATATCACACTCCAGAAGACTCCACCTTAAAGTGCTTAGAAGAGAAAGCTAGAATATTGTGGAGTTCAACATAAAGATGTTTTCCTTTCTTCCTTTTTTTTAAAAAATTCCCTTTTTGATGGTACATGGACATTTATACATTTTCATGTTTGGTTTTTTTCTAATTTTTAGCACTTTTGAAGTCAGTTATTTTACATGAATTAGGTTTTTGTAAACTACAATGTTTTATTTATATATTTTTGGTTTGTTTTATTTTATATATTGTTGAGAGCCACAGCCAAAGGGGCCCCAACAAACTTCCAGCTGCCAGCAAACTTCCAGCTGCCTGCTGATGATTGGCTCACAGCGGCCCCAGCAACATCTAGCTGATTGGCTCCTCTGCGGTCATGTTCATTGGGCTGTTTGCCTGCCCTTCAGACTGCCAGCTGATGATTGGCTCACAGTGGCCCCAGCAACATCTAGCTGATTGGCTCCTCTGCGGTCATGTTCATTGGGCTGTTTCCCTGCCCTTCAGACTATGGAACTGCTCATTGGGGGACTTCTTTGGCTCTGCCCACGTGACCTAGCCAATCGGCCTCAAGAGCAGGAGGATTGTGGGAGGTGGTTGTTGGTGTGGGGGTGAGAGACTTGTGGAAGCCGGTGGTGGCAGTTGGGCTCTGAGGGTTTTTCCTGAGGAGCTGTTTTGCTTGGCATTTGTAGTTCTAAAAATAAAGTTAGTTTCTTTTGACAAGTGGCTCCTGAATTGTACCCAGCCAGACTGCGGCACTTGGTGGCTCGTACGGGGATCGAACCCGCGACCTTGGCGTTATCAAGCGACTGAGGGTAAGTAAACTGCTCGCCCCTGAGGGCAGGGCGAGAGGATGGGTAGCCATTCTAAGTTTCCTCTTTTGTTTTGCTTCATTTTTGTTTTAAGTTGCCTGTCCCTGGAGATGAGTGAGACGGAAGAAAAACCGCTCACATCTGAGGAAAAAACTATTTGCATCTGAGGAACAGACAGGGAGAAAGGACGGATGGACATGTCAGGAGGATAGAAAGGCTATAATGATTTTGTGTTGTTCCAACTTTATTTCATTCTGTCTCGGTTTGGTTTGGTGTTATCTTGTTGGGTTGTATTATAGTAGAAATACGGGATCAGCAATTAGTAAAAAACAAACCGAAAGAGTGTTAAGTAAATTGTTAGAGCAAGGAGGCTTCCCAATAAAATCAAGAGCAGTCAGGGCATACGTTGATATAATACAAAAATATAGCCCATGGCTTTTTAAGGAGGAGTTGTTAGATATATCACAATGGAACCATCATGGTGAGGATTTAAAAAGAATAGAAAAGAACAACCCAGGGATTCTGCCAGTTGGCACATTGCCATTGTGGACGAACGTATCTAGTTTGCTTAGTCCAAAGCCTTCAGATCAGACAAAGGTAGAGGAAGGAGAAGACATATTGATTCAAGTAAAAGAGGTCTCTCAAATTAGTCAGAATGAGGAAAAGATTCAAGTACAAGAGAAGGTCTTTCAAGCTAGTGAGACAGAGGAAGGAAGTTTAGAGCAGAAAAAGCCATCAGGGGAAAAGTTACAACAGGAGACTGCTAATAACACCTTTCTATCAGAGAGCGAAAGTCTCCAACCAACAGCACCACCTCTACAGGAGACTGCTACTAACAGCATTCTATCACCAGAGGGCATAAGTGTCCAATCAACAGCACCACCTCCATATGCTAAGAGACTCCCAACCCCCGCAGTTGATAGTTGGGATCCTGAGACAGGATCTCAAGTATGCCCTGTATTTGAGGTAGGAGGGCAGCGAATTTACCAGGGTTTAAATTTCAAATCAGTGAAGGAGCTAAAAGAGGCTGTAACAACCTATGGTCCTCAAGCACCCTTCACTGTAAGCTTGGTCGAATCCATTACCAACTTAAACATGACACCAGCAGATTGGGCTAATATTTGTAAAGCTGTGTTAACTGGAGGACAATACCTGTTATGGAAGGTTGCCAATGAGGAATTTTGCAAGGAGACGGCTAGGCGAAATGCAGCAGCTGGTTATCCTCAGAGAAATCTAGATATGTTGTTAGGAAAGGGACCTTATGAGGATCGGCAGCAACAACTTGCATATGATCCTGGTGTATATTTACAAATTGCTGTAGATGCAGTTAAGGCATGGAAGACTTTACAAGGACATGGAGGTTTACAAGGTCAATTATCTAAGATAATACAAGGAGCTAATGAACCTTATGCTGAATTTGTAGATAGGCTTATTCAAACAGCTACCAGAGTTTTGGGAATACAGTTTTGGGAATACAGAACAAGCAATGCCATTAATAAAACAACTGGCTTATGACCAAGCAAATTGTTGGTGCAGAGATATCATTAGACCATGGAAACAGGAAGATTTAAACACATATATTAAATTATGTAGAGACATTAATGAACAAGAGCAAGTCATGGCAGCTGCAGTAAAACAGGCTTTAGATGCCAGAGACATTAATGAACAAGGGCAAATTGTGGCAGCTGCAGTAAAACAGGCTTTAGATGCCAGAGACATTAATGAACAAGGGCAAATTGTGGCAGCTGCAGTAAAACAGGCTTTAGATGCCAGGCCAAGAACATGCTACAATTGTGAACAAACAGGACATTTTAAAAGGAAATGCCCCATAGGAGGAGGGTTTAACAAAACTAGGTATCAAAGGAGTAGAATACCAGGTATTTGCCCACGATGCCGTAGAGGGAGACATTGGGCTAATGAACGCCGTTCTCAAACCACCATAGAGGGTACTCCATTATCAAAAAACGAACAAGGACAAGGTGTTTATCCACAATATCGTGGACAAAGGCATCGGGCTCCATTGCCAAAAAATGGACAGGGGGCCCCAATGCTCCGGGGCCCCAAACCACAAATATACGGAGCACTGGAGGAACCCAGCAACCCCAGCAACCCCATCAGGGTAGTGCCCAGGGCATCAGATCCCTCATCAGACAAACCAGAGGGAGCGCAGGGTTGGACATCTGCGCCTCTGCCAAATCAGTACTAACTCCAGAGATGGGAGTTCAAATCATTCCCACAGGGGTGAAAGGACCTCTTCCCAAAGGAACAGTAGGCTTATTATTGGGACGCAGCTCTTCTACTCTAAAAGGACTTTTGATAAGTCCTGGGGTAATTGATCCAGATTATGAAGGTGAAATAAAAATTATAGCCAGTTCTCCAAAGGGTATATCAGTAATTTCACCAGGAGATAGAATAGCACAGTTACTAATAATACCAAGCCTACATGATAAATTTTCCAGTCATGCTGTAGAAAGAGGTTCCAAGGGATTAGGCTCCACAGGTGTAGATTGGGCTATGCTTTCTTTAAATTTAGATTCTCGCCCCATGCTAAAACTAAATATTCAAGGACATGAATTTAATGGGCTACTGGATACAGGTGCAGACCTTAGCATTATCTCTCGTCAAGAATGGCCAAAACATTGGCCATTACAATAAGCCACTCAAATGCTTCGAGGCCTAGGAGTGGTGAATAATCCCGATAAAAGTGCAATGGTATTAGATTGGAAGGATCCTGAAGGATGTGAAGGAACTATACAGCCATATGTATTGGATCATCTTCCTGTAAATATATGGGGACGAGATGTCTTAGATCAATTAGGTTTGACATTAACAAATAATATCAATCAAAATGCACCCACTATTATGGCTAGACAAGGTTTTAGGAAAGGAAAAAGATTAGAAAAACAAGAACAAGGTATAGCAGCACCAATACAAATAAATCAAGGAACAGACAGACATGGGTTGGATTTTCACAAAGGGCCACTGAGACAATAAAAATTACCTGGAAATCAGAAAGACCAGTATGGGTTCCTCAGTGGCCCTTGACTAAAGAAAATATACAAGTAGCCCATGATCTGGTCAAACAACAATTAGTGGAAGGACATATACAACCTTCTGTATCTCCCCATAATACTCCCATTTTTGTCATCAAAAAGAAATCTGGTAAATGGAGATTATTGCAAGATTTAAGAGCCATTAATAATGAAATGGTCATTATGGGACCAGCTCAATCGGGGATTCCTCAGTTGTCTGCTTTGCCAAAAACTTGGTATGTTTTAGTTATAGATATTAAAGATTGTTTTTTTTTCAATTCCAATTCATCCTGAGGATAGTCCACGTTTTGCATTTACTATCCCTGCACTAAATCATGAAGGTCCTGATCAGAGATATGAATGGAAAGTATTCCCTCAAGGGATGGCTAACAGCCCAACTATGTGTCAAATTTATGTTAACAAAGTAATCCAGCCACTTAGAAATCAAAATCCTGAGCTACAAATATTTCACTATATGGATGACACATTATTAGCACACAAAGCTAAAAACACATTGCTAGAATGTTATGCCACACTTACAAACTTATTAAAAAATTATATTCTAGAGATAGCAATATATAAAGTACAATTAAATTTTCCAATTAATTATTTGGGAGTTCTATTATCCTCAACCATGGTCCATCCACCAAAAATTCAAATACGAGTAGATCAACTCAAATCACTTAATGACTTTCAAAAGCTATTAGGAGACATAAATTGGATAAGGCCTTATCTAGGTATTCCAACAGGAGAATTGGGACCTTTATTTGATATCCTAAAAGGTCCATCAGATCCAAATTCACCCCGAATGTTGATGCCTGAAGCAAGAAAGGCATTAAAAATCATTGAAACATATATGGAAAATATGCATTTGGATAGAATTGATATAAGTTTGCCTTTATTATTTATTGTACTATCAACAAAAAATATTCCTACAGGAGTATTTTGGCAAGAAGGTCCATTATTATGGATACATTTATCTTATTCTCCTAACACTATTCTTACTAGGTATCCTGAGGCTATAGGACAATTAATACTCAAAGGAATAAAAACAGCAAAGGCAATGTATGGAATTTCTCCTAATAAAATTATTACTCCATATACTATGAATCAAATTGATGAATTAGCTAATGAGTTAAATACTTGGGCAATAATCATGTGCAAATCTAATGTTTCATTTGATAACCACTTACCATCTAATCCTTTATTGTCTTTTTGGTCATTGCATCCTGTAATTTTTCCAAAAATGACAAGAAAAACACCTATCATGAATGCTCCAGATATATTCACTGATGGGTCAAATAATGGTACAGCAGCAATAGTTACACCTGATCGAACTTTTACATTTTTAGTACCCAAACAATCAGCTCAAAAGGTAGAGCTTAATGCAGTATTACAAACTTTTGTGATGTTTAAAGATTCTGTATTTAATTTATTTTCTGATAGTCAGTATATAGTTAATGCTATAGTATCCCTTGAAGATGCTGGTAGGATTTCCCCTTCTTCTACTGTTTTCTCTTTGTTTTCCACTATACAAAGTTTAATCTGGGACAGAAAAGATCCATTCTTTATAGGACATATCAGGGCACATACAGGATTGCCTGGAGCCCTTAGTTTGGGCAATGATTTAGCAGATAAAACTACACATGACATACATATTTTCTCCACAATAGAAGAAGCTATAAATTTTCATAAAAGGTTCCATGTCAATGCTAATACTTTACAAAAGCATTTTAAAATAACTAAGGAACAAGCTAGACAAATAATAAAACAATGTCAAAATTGTGTGACCTTTTTACCACAAGTTAATCTTGGAGTCAATCCTAGAGGACTGATACCTAACCATATTTGGCAGATGGACGTCACACACTTGCCAGAATTTGGAAAATTAAAATATTTGCATGTTACAGTTGATACTTCTTCTGTATTTTTGATGGGCTCCCTTCATGCCGGAGAAAAAACTAAAGATGTCATAGCTCATTGCTTACAAAATTTTGCCACTGTGGGCATTCCAAAACAGTTAAAAACAGATAATGCCCGTGGTTATACGTCTACTTCTTTTAAACAATTTTGCTCATCATTTGGCATTACTCATATAACAGGAATCCCATACAATCCACAGGCACAAGGCATAGTTGAAAGAGCTCATCAAACTATTAAAATGTACTTATTAAAGCAAAAAGACGGAATTGGGAAGGGGTATATATTCCCCAAAGATAAACTTAAAATAACCCTTTTTACTCTAAACTTTTTAAATTTGGATTCATCAGGACTTAGTGCTGCAGAAAGGCATATGTGTCCAAAAAATGTACATAAGCCCAAGGTACTTTGGAAAGATATTCTAACAGGACAATGGAAAGGTCCTGACCCAGTAATTGTCTGGATTCGGGGGTCTGTTTGTGTGTTTCCACAGGAAGAACAGCAGCCGATTTGGATTCCAGAGAGATTAACTAAAATCCTGACCCAGTGATTGTCTGGACTCGGGGGTCTGTTTGTGTGTTTCCACAGGGAGAACAGCAGCCAATTTGGATTCCAGAGAGATTAACTAAAGCGAATTCTACAGACCAAAAAGAAGATGATTTGGCTCAAATCAATAACAGCTGATATCCAAAACTCCAATTTGGCTATCCTTACATCTGTGACAGAACCAGGATGCTTTTTTCAATATCTGTTTTATTATTGCCCTTTCCCATATCATGAAGTTCTATTTTGTTTTTTGAGCTCATACAGACCTAGGTTAATGTTTTGCTCATCAGTTCTATTTTTTTTTTACTATAGAGTTTTTAAACATTGCAATGGAAATTTCACCTGTAAAAAGTTATAAGGCCTTTACTATTATGTTATGTGTTGTATGTATTATATTATGTGTGCACACTTGTGTTTTGTGTTATATGTTTGAATGTACATATGTCCATATATCATATATGATGAGCGCTCATGAAAAAATGGATCCAAAAAAAAATTTTTTTTTATTCACGTGATTTAAATGGTTTAATTTAAATTGGGTAAATAACTGTTAAGAATTGTTTTAATATGTAAACAAAAAAGAAGGTTAACAGATCTGTTTGTTTACTTTCACCTATCCTTTTCATTATATTTAATAATTCTTTTCAAGATAATGTAAATTGTTAAGAAAATTGTTTTCTTTTAGTGCCTTCTGGAATGTTACACAATGTTTTCTTTAGCTATTATCACCAGAATTTCTATCTTCATCCCAGTGCCAGTGAAGATAATGTAAATTGTTAAGAAAATTGTTTTCTTTTAGTGCCTTCTGGAATGTTACACAATTTTTTCTTTAGCCATTATTGCCAGAATTCCTATCTTCATCCCAGTGCTGGTGAAGATAATGCAAATTGTTAAGAAAATTGTTTTCTTTTAGTGCCTTCTGGAATTTTACACAATTTTTTCTTTAGCCATTATTGCCAGAATTCCTATCTTCATCCCTGTGCCGGTGAAGACAAAGATAAAACTAATCTACAGTTTCTGCAATAGCCATCACTGAACCGCTTACAGAATTTGCCTAAACTATGTGTCACTTGTATGCATTATGAACTCACTTGTATGCATTGTGAACTATCTGTTGGTGCAGCGACTTGTGGTACTGTTGGGGTATTTTTGCTGATGATGTCATCGGTGGTACAATTTTCCCAAAAGGAGCCGTCAATTGGCTTGGTATATCTTCCTCCCTTCTGCTTGTCATGATCGTTCAGCTAAAATTTGGGGGCCAACAGAGGTGAGGCAAAGAACCTCACCCCCCCCCCCGCTGGTACCTCTCCACAAGTGTGGCTGTATACTGGACCAGTAGTCAATGACGGGTAAGATCCAATTACAATGGTACCAACCTAAGACAGGAGGCTGACGCCCTGAGGTCAGCTCATCCGAAGACGGGTAAGGACCATATGTAGTATTGGACAACCTAAGGCAGGCACGGTCCCTAAGCCACATGCTTGTTGTTTAAACAGAGAGGGGGAGATGTTGAGAGCCACAGCCAAAGGGGCCCCAACAAACTTCCAGCTGCCAGCAAACTTCCAGCTGCCGGCTGATGATTGGCTCACAGTGGCCCCAGCAACATCTAGCTGATTGGCTCCTCTGCGGTCATGTTCATTGGGCTGTTTGCCTGCCCTTCAGACTGCCAGCTGATGATTGGCTCACAGCGGCCCCAGCAACATCTAGCTGATTGGCTCCTCTGCGGTCATGTTCATTGGGCTGTTTCCCTGCCCTTCAGACTACGGAACTGCTCCTTGGGGGACTTCTTTGGCTCTGCCCACATGACCTAGCCAATCTGCCTCAAGAGCAGGAGGATTGTGGGAGGTGGTTGTTGGTGTGGGGGTGAGAGGCTTGTGGAAGCTGGTGGTGGCAGTTGGGCTCTGAGGGTTTTTCCTGAGGAGCTGTTTTGCTTGGCGTTTGTAGTTCTAAAAATAAAGTTAGTTTCTTTTGACAAGTGGCTCCTGAATTGTGCCCAGCCAGACTGTGGCAATATATATATATATATTTTCCTCCTACTTATTTCCCTTGGTTCTTTCACTTATTCTGCTAAAAGCCAATCTCTATTGTTCTCTTCCACTCTTCCTTTAATCTTTTACTTCTGGATTCCTTCTCTCCTCCTCCCTCATAATTACTACATTCCATATTGCTTCTGTTTTCTCCCTATCCAACATCTTAATTTGTAAACCATTTTGCAAACTTTCTGTTCTTATTGTACACAATAACTGATCATATTATTTCTGTTTATTGTGTCAATTAACATTGTGGATGTCATAGTAGTATTTATTTGGTTTATTGTTTGCATTGTTTATTGTTATTGCTTATTGTTTGATTGTTTGCATTGGTCGTTTTTATTATTTTTCTCTCCCTAAACAGTGAGGTCCTGGAAGTATTTGGGGACACTATAAGTCCACAAACTAGAAACTCTACTGCCTCAGACCCATAGTGTTAGATAGATAGATACAAAAACAACATGAAAAAGCAAGGGAACAAATCACCCTAAACAAACCAAGATACTCCAATAACAGAATCCATTAACAGCACAATGGAAGAAATGTAAGAGAATGAGTTTAGAATGCACATAGTTAAACTGATCTGTGAAGTAGAAGATGATGCCAAAGAACAAATAAAGTAGAAAAAATCATTTTAATTAAGAGATAGAGATTCTGAAAAAAAGAACTGAACAGAAATATTTCAAATGAAAAATAATAAACCAAATTAAAAATTCAATAGAGGAAAAAAAATACAAAAGTCACTAAGCTAATGGAGATCTCTTACAGAAGTCCACTTGAGAAATTTAAGAGGAAAGAAAGAAGAAAGAGATGAATGAAAGGGTTTGGCTGGCAGGATGGGCACAAATTTGCACTTGAGAGTAAAATGGTGGGACATCAAGGAGGACAGGAGGTTGTGTGCAGTCAACATCATGTGGAACTTCAGGCTTACCAACTAGAGTGCGATCATGTCACCCTAGGAAGCAGAATCCAAACACACTCTGCACATGGTGGGTTGAAGGAGCATCAAGGCAAGTTTCTGCTGTTAAATTCCACCCACTGTGCTAAATTTCTCATATGGATCTCCACTGGACTCTTCCAAGAGGCATCTCACACAGAGAACAACAACAACAAAAAATTCAATAGAAAGCATCACCAACAGACTAAACTATTTGGAAGTCAGAATATCAGGCATTGAAGACAGAATATATAGTCTTGAAAATTCAGTTGACATGGAGAGATGAAACAATAAACAGAATTTGCAAGATCTATGCAATAACAGTAAAAAAAACAAATTTAAGATTGATTGGTATACATGAAGCCACAGAGATAAAAACCAAAGGAATGAACAATCTTTTCAATGAAATAATGTCAGAAAATTTGCCATATCTAAAGAATAAAATGTAAGATCAAATACAAAAGGTTTAAAGGACTGCAAGTATATGAAATTATAACAGACCCACATAAAGGTTTAGTATAGTGAAAATTCCAGCATACAGAATAATGATAACTTTTTAAAAGCTGTAAGAGAAAATTATCAGATTATATATGGAAGATAACCAATACAGATATCAGCTGATTTCTCAATTTAGACCCCCAAAGCTAAGAGGACATGGTGTAACATATAAAATCCTATAAAATAGATGCCAAACAAGAGTTCTCTATCCAGAAAAATTAAGCTTTAGATTTGAAAATAAAATTAAAAACTTCCATGATAACAAAAGTTAAAAGAATTCACAACCAGAAAGCTTGCAAATATTCTCAACAAAATGTTCCATGAAAATGAAATGAAAAAAAGGTGAAAATCAGCAAAGAGAGGAACTACACTAAAGGATGGTTAAGTATAGGAAAAAAATAATTCAAATTAAAACCTAAAAATAAGTCAAAATTACTGGGAAACAAATCATATCTCAATAATAACCCTGAATGTTAATGGCCTAAACTTATCACTCAAAAGACATAGAATTGCAGATTGGAGTAAAAAACAAGACCCTACAAAATGCTGCAAAAGACATCCACAGACTAAATGTTAAAGGATTTGAAAAAACATATCACTCACAGGGATCATGTAAACAAGAAGGGATTTCTATCCTCATATTAGATAAAGTGAATGTCAAGCCCATGATAAACAGAAGAGAAAAGATGGAAATTTCATGCTATTTAGGGGAATTATAGATCAACAAGAAATAATTATAAATATTTTCCCCCAAACAATGGAGCATTTACACACATCAAACAAAACCTTCTCAATTTCAAGAATCAAACAGAGCACAATACAATAATACTGGTTGACATTAACCCACCTCTCTCACTACTGGATAGATCCTCCAAAGAAAAACTAAGAAGAGAAAGTACAGAACTAAATGATACAATCAACAATTTAGAGTTGGGTTGGGGTTGTGGCTCTGTAGCAGAGTGCTTGCCTCATATGAATGAGGCACTGTGTTTGATCCTCAGAACCACATAAAAATGAATAAACAAAATAAAAATATTGTGTTCATGTATAAATAAAATATCTAAAAATAATTTAGACAATGGACATATATAAAATATTTTATTCCTCACTGAATGAATACATATTCTTCTTTGCAGCACATGGATCCTTCTCTAAAATAGACCATATATTTTTTTGCCACAAAGCAACTCAGCAAATACAAAAAAAGAGATAATACACTGCATTTTATCAGACCATAATGGAATGAAATTAGAAATCAACAGTAGGATAAAAATAGAAGAAACTTTAATACCTGAAGACGAAATAATACACTACTGAATGATGATAGCAGAAGAAATGAGGGATGATATAAAAAATACTCAAATGTAAATTAGAATAGTGATACAACATATCAAAATTTCTGAGACACCATGAAGGCAGTGCTAAGAGGAAAGTTCATTGTATTGAGCTAATTTATTAAAAACAGAAAGTCAACAAACAAATGGCCTAACATTATATCTCAAATCCCAAGGAAAAGAAGAACAAATCAACACCAAAAGCAGTAGGAAACAGGAAATAATTAAAATTATAGCTGAAATCAATGAAATTGAAACAAAATGAACACTGAAAAAATTGACAAAACCAAAATTAGGTTCTTTAAATACATAAATAAAATATATAAACCTTTAGCCATGCTAATTAAGACAAAGAGAGAAAAACTCAAATTAATAAAATTTGTGATGAAAAAGAAAAAATCACAACAGTCACTACTGAAATACAGAAGATAATTAGAAACTATTTTGAAAAATTATACTCCAACAAAATAGAAAATTTTGAAGACATCAACAAAATTTCTAGAGACATATAACTTATCCAAACAGAATCAGGAGGAAATACACAATTTGAACAGATCAAACTCATGCAATGATATAGAAGAGGCCATCAAAAGCCTACCAACTAAGAAAAGCCAAGGACCAAATTACTTCTCAGCAGAGTTGTACAAGAACTTCAAAGAAAAACTAATACCCATACTTTTCAAATTATTCCATGAAATAGAAAAGAAGGGAACCCTTCCACACTCATTCCATGAAGCAAGTATGATTCTGGTACCAAAACAACACAAGGACATATCAAGAAAATAAAACTTCAGAACAATATCCCTGGTAAGTAAAGATACAAAAATTCTCAATAAAACTTGGGCAAATTGTATACAAAAACATTGAAAAGATAGTGCACCATGATTAAGTGGGGTTCATTTCAGGGATTCAGGTTGGTTCAACATTTGAAAATCATCACATCAATAGAAAAAAAGACAAGAATCATATAATTATCTCATTAGATGCAGACAAAGTATTTTACAAAATACAGCACCATTTCATGTTCAAAACAGTAGAAAATCTAGGGATAGTAGAAGCATACCTCAACATTGTAAAAGTTATGTATTCTAAACCCAAGGTCAACATCATTCTAAATGGAGAAAAATTGAAATCATTTCCTCTAAGAACTAGAACAAGACAAGAATGCCCTCTTTTATCACTTTTATTCACCATCATTCTTAAAACTGTACCCAGAGTAATTACACAGAAGAAAGAAATTAAAGGGGTACAAATATTAAAAGAAGAACACAAACTATTAACATTTGCTGATGACATGATTCTATATTTAGAAGATCCAAAAATCCTACCAGAAACTTTCTAGAACACATCATTGAATTCAGCAAAGTAGCAGGATATAAAATTAACTCCCATAATAAATAAAACATGTTCCTATACAACAGTGATGAATCTACTGTAAGAGAAATTAGGAAATCTATCCCATTTACAATAGCCTTTAAAAATAAAATGTTTGAGAATCAATCTAACAAAAGCAGTAAAAGATCTCTACATTAAAAACTTCAGAATACCAATAAAAGGAGTTGAAGAAGAACTTACAAGATGGAAATATCTCCTATACTCTTAGATAGGCAGAATGAACATTGTCAAAATAGCTATAAGATCAAAAGCATTATACAGGTTTAATGTGATTCCTAGTGGAATCTCAGTGACATTCTTCATAAAAATAGAAAAAGCAATCATAAAATTCGTTCAGAAAAATAAGAGACCCAGAATAGCCAAATCAATCCTCAGTGAGAAAACTGAAGGAGGAGGTATCACAATACAAAGCCTTAAATTATACTACAGAGCCATAGTAACAAAAAGAGTATGGTATTGGTATAAACTTGATGAATAGACCAGTGGTATAGCATTATAACACAAAGAGAAAAACTCACATAAATACAGTTATCTCATACTAGACAAACGAACCAAAAACATACATTGGAGAAGATAGTCTCTTCAACAAAGGGTGCTGAGAAATCTGGAAATTCATATGTATCAAAATGAAATTAAACCCCTATCACTCACCCTGCACAAAAATCAACTCAAAGTGGATCAAATATTGGGCATTAGAACACAGACTCTGCACCTGATAGAAAAAAATGTAGGCCCACATCTTCACCATGTCAGCTTAGGGACTGACTTCCATAACAAGACTCCTGAAGCACAAGAAGTAAAACCAAAAATCAATAAATGAAATGGAATTAAATTAAAAACTTCCTCTCAGCAAACATAAAAAATCAATAATGTGAAAAGAGAAAAGAATGGGAGAAAATCTTTACCACATGCACCTCAGATAAACCACTAATCTCTAGGATATATAATGAACTAAAAAAAAAACCCACCAAAAACAAAAGCAAAAAACCCAAATAACCCAAACAATATATGGGCTAATGAAAAAATCAGACCTTCACAGAATAGGAAACACAATCAATTAACAAACATATGAAAAAATGTTCACTATCTCCAGTAATTGGAGAAATTCAAATTAAAACTATTCTGAAATTCCATCTCACTCCAGTCAGAATGGCAAATATCAAAAAACACGAGTAACAATAAATGTTGGCAAGGGTGTGGGGAGAAAGATATTCTCACACATTTCTTGCAAATTGGTGCAAGTACTATGGAAAGCACTATGGAGATTCCTTAGGAAATTTGGAATGGGACCACTATTTGACCCAGTTATCTCATTCTTCGGCATATACCAAAAGAGCTTAAAGTCAGCATACTACAGTAATGCAGTGACATCAAAGTTTACATCAGCTCCATTCACAATAGCCAAGCTATGGAACCAACCTTCTTTTAACAGGTTAATGAAGAATAAAATGTGATATATATATACACACACACACACACACACACACACACACACACATATATATATATATATATATATATACATATATTTATATATATATAAACACACACAATGGAATATTATTCATCCATAAATAAAAATGAAATTATAGCATTTTCCAGTAAATGGATGGAAAGGGAGAATATTATGCTAAGTGAGATGAGTTAGTTCCAAAAAACATTTTTTTTTCTCTGATATGTGGAAGCTAATCCTAAATAAGGGTGTAAGAGTACAAAATAATAGAGGAAAGATCAGTAAAGTAGACAAAGGAGAATGAAGGGAAGGGAGAGACAGGGAAAGTTAGTGGAATGAATGTGACCTAATTTTTCTACATACATATATGAATATACCTCAATGAAAATATCACTGTGTATTTTCCTTGGCACTCATTTAAAAACAACTTAACTAAATGGCAGAAAAATCAGTAAAATAGAGGAAAGGGAAAAGGGAGAGTGAGGAGATGAGGGGAAGGATAAGTATTGGGGATTGAAATAGAACATAATAGATCCCATGTTTTAATAATTATTTCAAAATAATTTCCATTGTAATGTATAACTAAAAAGAATCAACATAAAATAAAGATGTGATGTATTATAATAAAATAACAAAATAACAAAAAGCACAGAAAAATCATTTTACAAAAATTCAATATTCATTCATAATAAAACTCTCATCAAATTGCTCATGGGTAATTACATCAATGATATAAAGTTATGAATAAAAAGCTCACAGCAAATGTCATGCTCAGTTATGAAAATTTTAAAGCTCTTTCTCTAAGAATTGGAAGAGGACAAGCTTAACTCACAATAACCAAATTAAAGAACCAGCTCAGTTTTGCAGTGAGATCATAAATTAAAGACAATGTGCTATACACTCAGTGGAACTTCACTCTATCATAAATAAAAATTAAAAGTATATTATTTACTTGTAAATGGATGAAACTAGAGTATTATACTAAGTAAAATAATCCAGACAGAAAAAGTCAATGAGTGAGTATTTTTTTCTAACAGCTAGAAAGGAAATAAGATATTTTATAAAATGGGGGAAGCACGTGAATTTAGATGGAGAACAGTGGAGCAGAGGTTGGAGATTGAGGGGATGGAGGAAAAATGGGAGAGAGGGAACTTCAGAATAAAATTGAGCAAATTATGCTGTGTGTATGTACAAATGTATCACATTATACTCTACATTTATGCATATGAATAAAGATCCAGTGAAAAAGTAAATAGAAGATAGATCAGTGGAGTTAAAGGAGCAGGGAAAGGAAAAAGGGGAGGAAAATTAGAGGTACTGGGGATTGAAATGCAGCAAAACATGTATGAATTATAAAAATGTATGAATATGTTAAAATTTACTGTTATGTGAAACTACAATATACTAATAAAACATTGAAAGATGGGAAAAAAGAAATAAAACCAAGCTGGACTTGGTGGCACATGCTGATAATCCCAGGAAAACGTAGCACAACAAAATTTACAGAACACAGAAAAAGTAGGCCTAAGAGGGAAATTTATAATAATAGAGAAAGAGATAGAGATCCTGTATTAAAAGAGATAGAGATAGCAATGTGTGTGTGTGTGTGTGTGTGTGTGTGTGTGTGTGTGTGTGTGTGTGAGAGAGAGAGAGAGAGAGAGAGAGAGAGAGAGAGAGAGAGAGAGAGAGAGGAGGGGCAGGCCACATTAGCATACTAACATGACACCTCACATAATAGAGAAAGAACAAACTGTTATGGTCAGGGTGTCTAGATATGGTCTAGGTCCGTGATGTCCCAATCAAAGAATTGGTCAAGACATACAAGTAACAGGCAAAGTATAGATTTATTGAAGTTAAGTTGGAAGTGACACTCCATTAGGTAGAGTGGATTGACCAAGCAAGGGAGAGAAGCTGAAGGCCTGGATCTCTGGAATTTAGTATATTAAGCTGAGTGTGGAGGTGTTCTTTTTCAGATATGGACCTGAATACCTTTCCACATTTGCTCCCATTTTTCTGATACCTAATTAGAATATTGCCCCCTTTCCCCCATTGGTTACTTTAGGAAACCTAATTAGAATACTGCCCACTTTACCCCTGTTGGTCATTCTAAAATAGTGAACTGTGCTGGAAGTTGTCATAGTAATAAGTTCTCAATAGTGGGAGTTGTCACAGTAATGGGAGTTATTGTAAACAGGGGACAGGACTCATCTCCTTGTAATCTTCCAGCAATTAGTTTTTGTTATGTGGATTGAACCCAGGGGTGCTTAAACACTAAGCTATGTCATGTCCCTCATGACAAAAGCACTCAGGATCACTCCAGGGGAACTAGGATGCACAAAATAACCACACAAGAGACAGAGATACCTTTTCATTTGGGGTACATGTGACAACTCCTCTAACCTTAAGGGTCTGAAGAAAGAGAGTGAGCAAGCACATGCTGAACCCTTTTATTGAGGTAAAGCCATTCAAACGAGGCAAGTGGTCAGATTTCAGGGGGTTGAGTCTAGCTTCATGATGTCTGCTGTCAGCACATTGACTGACATCTAGGAAGGCCACACCCAAAGGCAGAGCAAAGAGAAGGGGACACACAAAGGGCATTTCCATGGAGCATTCTATCCCAAATAGGGCAAAGGGGTAATATCACAAAGGAACAGGTGACAGTAATTCAACCCATGGGGCTGCAGAAAGGCATGCCTATGTCTGAAGACACATTCTGCTACTTCGAGGATCAGGGCAATCAATATCCAGGTCACTACAAAAGTTACCCACAGAGCCTCTTTCAATCGCAGGAAGGAGAATGCCAGTCATTAAGTGAGACCACTTCCCACAAAGCCACATTCACAGCACTTTTTATATTTTATTTGCGACAGGGTCTTGCTTGGTTGCTTAGGGCCTCAGTAAATTACCAAGACTAACTTTGAACTTGCCATTTTCCATTTTCTGCCTTCTGAGATGTTGGAATTCAGAGTCTTCTTTCTAAAATACCTGTCTCTCCAATCTTGGTGTCCCTGAATTCCTACTTAACATTTCCCCCGAGAGACTTGATCCCCAAATTCTTTATATGTAGCTTAGGGGTTTAAGATCTCATTTTCTTATGACTGCTTCAGGCTGATAATGGATTGTTGTCCCTGTCTATTTGGAATTCACATAATTCTCACCCTATCTGGTCAAGATGAGATAGTGGAGTGTCTGGGTCCATTTTGTGGGATTGGTTTGTGGTTTGATGGCCTAGATTTTTTTATGATTTTCCCTCAGTTGGGGCATGGGCACTCAAGGGTATTCAGCATCAAGGGAGTCCAGAGTTCCATGGCAGCAGTTGGCAGGCTACCAGATAAAGACACATAGGACTGGGATCATGATAGGATAACAAAGCATCATTTTCTTGCAATATATTAGCACAAAAGCAATTAGTATTAATGGTCACTCTTTGAAAACCACGAACATAGCAACTCATTAAAAGTGCTTAAAGTGAAGTCCAACATGGCATTGTTTTGAGAATGGCAGTCATTTAAGACTTTAGAAACATTAGCAGAGTTGTTAGAAACATTTATACATTTAGTTTTTATGATGTCATTGATGTTCCCATGAGCTGTAGTTAAAATAGCTAATGCCATCTGGTTTTTGAAAAATATATTTCTATTGGCATTACCTCTGTGTTTAATAGAGATACCTTTATCTCTGTAACTTAAGGTTTTCTTGTAGTTAGGTTTTTTATGTGCCACATTGCATCTTTTAGACCAATATGAAGGACATATAGCTGGGCCAGATAATTATAATAACAAGCAAAGTTCAGGTCTTCCTATGTAAAATTTCGGAAAATTTGCAGTTCTCAAATTAATTTTAAAAAAAGTTTGTGACTGAAAATCTCTTTTGTTAGTTATCAGGCACTCCTGACTAAGAATCTTTTCTTTTTCTTTATTTTTTATTTTTTATTTTTTTATTGATTGTTCAAAACATTACAGAGCTCATGATATATCATCTTTCATACATTTGACTTAATTGGGTTTTGAACTCCCATTTTTACCCCAAATACAGATTGCAGAATCACATCTGTTACACACTCACATTTTTACATAATGGCATATTAGTGACTGTTGTATTCTGCTACCATTCCTATCCCCTACTATCCCCCCTCCCCTCCCAGAATCTTTTCTTTTTAAGCCTCCAGCTTTGCTTACATCTGGTAGAGCTGACATAAGTGTAAATCTTAAATTTCATTAAAAGAATTATTCTTTTTAAAAAATTTTGTTTGTTATTTTAATTATACATGAGAGTAGAATGTACTTGAGCATATTTTATATATTCAAATATAAGTATAACTTCCCATTTTGTAGTTCTACAAGATGTGGAGTTACACTGCTTATTTATTCATTATTTCTTTTGTTTTAATTTCATTGATTTCAGCTCTGATTTTAATTATTTTCTGTCTTCTACTGCTTTTTGTGTTGGTTTGTTTTGCTTTCTCTAGGGATTTAAAATGTAATGTTATGTCATTTACTCATTGAATTTCTTTTCTTTTAATGAATGAGCTCAATGGAGTGAAATTTTCTCTTAGCACTGCTGATATATTGTATTACTATTCTCATATACCTGCGAGTATGTTTTTATATCATCTCTTATTTTTTCTGCTATCCATTTATCATTTAATAATGTATTATTTAGCCTGCAGTTGTGAGAGTAGCTTCTACTTTTTATTCTATCATGGATTTCTAATATCATTCCATTATAATCTGATAAGATGCAGGGTATTAACTCATTTTTTTGTATTTGATAAAAGTTGCTTTTGGGGAATAAGATATTGTCTCTTTTAGAGGAGGATCCATGTGTTGTTAAGAAGGAAATGTATTCACTCTTTGCTGATTGAAATATTTTACATATGTCTGCTAAGCCTATGTTATTGATAGTTTTATTTAGTTCTATAGTTTCTTTTTTGGTTTTAGTTTAGAAATCTACCCAGTAGTCAGAGAGGTGGGTTAAAATCACCCAGTTTTATTGTGTTGAGGTCTATTTGATTCTTGAAATTGAGAAGGGGTTGTTTGATGTGTGTAGATGCTTCATTGTTTGGGAAATATATATTCATGATTATTATGTCTTGATGTATAATTCCCTTAAGCAGCATAAAATGTCCTTCCTGTCCCTTATGATTAACTATGTCTTGAATTCCACTTTATCTGGTATGAATATAGAAACACCTGCTTGTTTATGCAATCCATGGGAGTGATATGTATTTTTCCATCTTTTCACCTTCAGTCTGTGGATGTCTTTGTCTATGAGGTGAGTGTTTTGCATACAGCATATGGTTGGGTATCATTTTTATTCCATTTTGCCAGTCTATGCCTTTGAGTGATGAATTTAGGCCATTAACATTCAATATTATTATTTAGATAAGATTTGATTTCTAGTAATTATGGCCTATTTCTGTTGTTTAATTTGAAATCCTTTATCCTTTGACTGACTATACCCTTTTTTGTAGTTCTTCCCTTGGCTGGTTTTTCCTTTATTCCATTTCATCTTCATGGAACATTTTCTTAAATATATTATGTAGTAGGCTGTCCAGTTGTGAATTATTTTAACTTTTGTGCATTATGGAAGGTTTTTATTTCATCTTCAAATGTGAAGCTTAATTTTGCAGGGTATAGGATTCTTGGTTGGCATCCATTTTCTTTAAGAGCTTGATGTATATTCTTCCAGGACCACCTAGCTTTGAGGATCTGGGATGAGAAATCAGCTTAGATCTGAATTGGGTTTTCCCTATATATAATCTCATATTTTTCTTTCACAGCCTTTAAAATTCTGTCCTTATTTTGTTTCTAAGCATTTTCAATATCATATACATTAATGTGGGTCTGAATTTTGTACATTTGGGGTTCTGTAAGCCTCTTGTATTTGATTTTCCATTTCATTGTTTAGATTTAGGAAATTTTCTGAAAATATATAACTGAAAAGATTGTGAATTCCTTTGGTTTGTATTTTGACTCCTTCTCTATATTGATAAATTTAAAAAATTCACACTATCCCATAATTCTTGAATATTCATTATTTCTTGACATCTTCTGTCCATGGTCAACTTAATTTTCAAGATTATATATTTTGTCTTCACTGCCTGAAGTTCTGTATTCCAAGAAGTCTAGTCTGTTGGTGATGCTTTCTATTGAATTTTTAATTTTGATGACTTTTGCTTTTTTCATAATCTCTCTTTATTTAAGTTATCTTTCTTTCACTTCCTGTATTTTCTCTTTGATATAATTTCTTATATCTTCCTTTACTTTCCAAATCAGTTTTATTATATGCATTTAAAAGTTCTTCACTGTGTTGTCAATGAATTCTTTTATTGGAGTATCTTGGTTTGTTTGGGGCAGTTTTTTCCTTGCTTTTTAATCATGTTTTTGTGTCTACCCATCTACCACTATGGGTCTGAGGCAGTAGACTTTTTACCCTGTGAACTTATAATGCCCCTGAATATTTCCAGTACCTCAAGTTTCTGGGAAGATCCATAATAACAACAACCAATGAAAACAATACACATCATAAAACCAAATATTTTCTACTATGGCATATACAATGTTAATTGACACAATAAACAGAAAAGATATGATCATGTATTGCATACAATATGAACAGCAAGTTTTCAAAGTGGTTTGAAATTTCAAATGGTGGACAGGGAGAGAACAGAGTTGTATTGAATGTAATGAATATGAGGGAGGAGGAGAGAAGCCAGAAGTAAAAGATTAAGGAAAGAGTAAAAGAAAGAAAAATAGATATTTTCTGTTAGCAGAAGAGATGAGAGAATAAGGGAAATAGGTAGGAGAAAAATATATATGTATATAATTTAACATTTTTTAAATAAATGACACACATAAATAAAAGAATGCTAAATAAGGCAGATGCCATTGCCATGCTCAATTCTCCAATTGGCTGCTGCCTACACCTCTACTGACATTGCTGCTGCCTTTGATACCGCTGCTGCTACCCCAAGGTGGCCTGGAGGTCTTTTTTCTGGGTGCTGCTGCTCATGCACTTACAGCCACAAGCTGCTGCAACTTTAGACACTGTTGCCCCCATGCAGCTGTTGCTGACATCACTGCTGACACCAATGCTGCCCTGGGAGATCACCTGGGTGACACTGCTCCCACAGCCACAGTTGTAGCTGTTGCTGCAGTTACTGCTGATACTCACTACAACTGCTTCTGCCATGCTGCCTGCTGCCACCAACCACCACCACTATCACTGCTATCACTACCCAG
The DNA here is from genome assembly GCF_045843805.1 of Urocitellus parryii. Taxonomy (NCBI): domain Eukaryota; kingdom Metazoa; phylum Chordata; class Mammalia; order Rodentia; family Sciuridae; genus Urocitellus; species Urocitellus parryii. The sequence continues at coordinate 4,406,071 of NC_135536.1, forward strand.
AGATCTGCTGCCAGGGAGACTGCAAGTTTTGTTGCATGTGGCCACACCCCTCTTGGGACACCAGCCAGGGACTTTGGCCCAGGGTGCCAGTAGGTTTACTACCACAACCACTTCTGTCTGGGGGCTCCAGCCTTGACCTACAGGTCCAGTGTGAGGGTGCCTGAAGGTTTGGCAGTACCTGAGGTCTTCCACTTGGGACTGCTGTCGGCCCTCTATCTTGCTGCTACTTCTCAGGGACATCCTTTGCATGAGTGTATTTCTGGTGGTCTCTCTGAAAGTAGGAGCAGCACTGAGATCTTGGGGATGCAGCATGGTTGAGACTAAGGTATCTAAACCCCAGATCAGTGATATAGTGACTGGGTCTGAGAGGGCTGATCTGGGCCAAACATACCAAGATACTCCAATAAAAGAATCCATTGACAACACAGTGAAGAACTTTTAAATGCATATAATAAAGCTGATTTGGGAAGTAAAGGAAGATATAAGAAATTATATTAAAGAGAAAATATAGGAAGTGAAAGAAAGATAACTTCAACAAAGAGAGATTATGAAAAAAAGCAAAAGTCATCAAAATTATGAGATATCAGAAAGAGGGGCTGAGGAAATTTTGAAATTTTAATGGAGACAGCTCAACTTTACATCAAGACTTATTTTATTTTACTTTTTTATTCGCTAACATCTCTATCATATTTGCAACAGGATGTTTTATATGCATCAGTGTATGAGGATGATGATATATGAATGGTGTTTTGCATTTTTGTTGTATTCTTATATCTTCAATTTTTTTTCTCTTTGCTCATATTGTTCCTCTCACATGTCTGTTTTCTTGGATTTTCTTTCCACACTTCACAACCAATGGCCAATCTATGTCAGCTGCTCTTCCACTCTTTCTATAAATTTTTGCTTCTAACTTCTCTCTTTTCCCCTCATGAACATTGTATACTACACTACTTCTATTCTCTCATTCACCATTTGAAATTGTAAGCTGTGTTAGCAAATTTTCTGTTTATACTATAGATAATTATAGAACTCATCATTTTGGATTAGTATGAGAAAGCAGTAGACAACTTAGTGGGAGATATTAGGTTTAAGGCTATATATTGTTTACACTGGATACTATTGATATTATTCTCACCATTAAAGGCAAGGCACTGGAAAATATCAGGAACACTATAGGTATGGGGGGTAGAGTTTGTGTTGCCTTAGATCCATACTGATAGATGGTAAAATACACAAACAACATTAAAAAAGGTATAAACCACCACAAACAAAGCAAGATTCCCCAAAGACAGAATCCACTGACACCTTAGAGGAAGTTCAGAATGGACATAGTTAAATTGATATATGAAGTATAGTATAAAGAGAAACATCAAAGAAAAAATACAGGAAGTGAAAAATCACTTCAATAAAGAATAAGAAATTGTGAAAAATACCAATCAGAAGTTCTCAAAATGAAGGAATGAATAAACCAAATTATAAATTTAATAGAAAGCATCACCAACAGACGAGGTCATTTGGAAGACAGAACCTCAGGAAATGAGGACAAAATATAAAATTCTGAAAATAGAGTTGATCATGCAGAGAAGATATTAAGAAACCATGATTAGAACATTGAAGAATTATGAGATAAAATGTAAAGACCAAATTTAAGTGTTATCAGGATAAATGAAGGAGCAGAGATACAAAGCAAAGGAAATTATAATCTTTTCAATGACATAATATCAGAAAATTCCCCAAACTTAAAGAATAAAATGAAAAATCAATTTTTTCATTGATTTTTCATAAGACAAAAGTCTTATAGGACCACAAATGTACAAAATTACAGCAGACCCACACCAAGACAAATTATAATGAGGATGACTAACACGGAGAATGAAGATAAAATCTTACAGACCATGAGAGAAAAAAAACCAAATTATATATAGGGGGGAACCAATTTGGATCTCTACTGATTCCTCAACCCAGATTCTGAAAGCAAGGAGATCCTGGAATAATGTATTTCAAGCTCTGAAAGAAAAATGGATGCCAACCAAGAATTTTATATCTAGCAAAATCAATTTTTAGATTTGAAGATGAAATTTAAACCTTCCATGATGAATAAAAATTAAAAGAATTCACAACAAGGAAACCTGCACTACAAACATCCTTGACAAAATATCCATCAGGATAAAGTGAAAAGAAAGTTAAAACCAGCAAAGGGAGAAACTACACTGTTGCATTCCATGACCAAACACTGAGGGTCACTCAATGTGAACTGGGTTGACACAAAATAATTACACAGAGTCAAAGAAATACCTTTTTCTTTGGGTGCTGTGAGGCTTCTCTGACATTGGGGGTCTATGGAAAGAGAGAGAGGAGCACATACTGAACCCTTTTATTGGGGAGAAGCTATTCAAATGAGGCAAGGAGTAGGATTACAAAGGAACAGGTGAGTATAGCTAAACACCTCTGGGTACTGCCTACTCCTAGGGCCATGTCTTGTTAGCCTTGTTAATCAAGTGAGGGAAAAGCTTGAGTCATGAGTCATGGCACTATTGTGCCAGACTACGATGATCTTTCATATCCCCGTGGTGCATCAGGAGTTAAAGGTGCGTACATTTGGAGTGGCTCCCCACACTATACTACAGGAAGATTCAACCAAAGAAGATACTTAATCAAATTAAAGACCAGAATAAATCAAAATGATACAGAATACAAATCATATCTCAATAATAACCTTGAATGTTAATGGCCTAATGTCATCAATCAAAAGACATAGACTGGCAGATTGGGTTAAAAGCAAGACCCAACAATATGCTGTTTTCAAAAGACCCACCTCATGGTCAAAGACATTCACAGGCTAAAGTTCAAAGGATGGGGAAAAAAACCAAGACACCCATATGGATTTCATAAACAAGCAGAGGTTTTCATCCTCATTTTGTATGAGGTAGATTTCAGGCCAAAGTTAATCAGAAGAGACTAAGAAGAACATTTTATACTTCTTAAGGGAAGTATATATCAGCAAGACATAACAATTGTAAATATTTATGCCCCAAACAATGGAGCATCTATGTACATCAAATGTTGTGACATTTTACCTCACTTGGAACCATGGCCATTACCGGGGTGGCCTCATGGGTTAGCATTTCCGTATATGTGACCTGGCTAGATTGGCATTCACGGCTTTTAGGCCGCGCAGGTTTTTGACCTTAGTCCTGCCTAATGGTTTAATCTGAAATCTGCCTAGGCCCCTTAGTGATAGTGATGTAACTGCTCCTTATTGGTTCTTGCTACTGTCTCTTCTTAGTCTCTCCTATCACTATATAACCTTGTCCCTGACACAATAAAGTTGAGATTATTGCACCTTCACGGTTGACTCATCTCCCGACTAGGTGTGATTGTGTGGGCCAGGTTGGGTGGCAGGCTGGGCCACGATACTTACCTTCTCGCTCAGCCCAGGAGACACTAGCTGGTCTAGTGCACTTCACTACCTCTGTCGGAGGGCGGTTCCGACAGCTGGTGCCTCAGAGATGGCAGGCTGGTCTCTCACATATCCTTGTATGTGGGGGGGCCAACAATCAAAAAAAGCAAGCAAGCAAACAAACCCTTCTCAATTTTGAGAATCAAATAGACACAACAAAATAATACTGGGAGACTCTTACACACCTCACACCTGTCATTACTAGACAGATCTTCTAAACAAAAACTAAATATAGAAACAATAGAAATAAATAATACAATCAATAATTTAGACTAAATAGACTTATATAGACTATTTCATCCATCCATGAGCAAATATACTTTAATTCTCAGCAGCACATGGCTCCTTCTCTAAAATAGACCATATCTTATGCCATAAAGCAACTCTTAATAAATACAAACAAACAAACAAACAAAAAACAGAACAAAACAGAGACCACAATGGAATGAAATTAGAAACCAATGATAAAATAAAAAATAGAAGCTACTCTAACAAACGGAGACTAAATGATATACTACTGAATGAAAAATGGTTAGCAGAAGAAATCAAGAAGGAAATAAAAAAATTTAGTGGTAAATGAGAACACTGATACAACATATCAAAATCTCTGGAACACTATGAAGGGAGTACTAAGAGGAAGTTTCTTGCATTGAGCAAATTCATTAAAAAATAAAAAGTCAACAAATAAATCATCTAACACTACATCTCAAAGCCCAAGGAGAAGGAGAACAAAACAACACCCAAAGCAGTAGAATACAGGAAATAATTAAAATCAGAGATGAAATCAATAAAATCAAAACAAAAGAAACTATTGAAAATATTGACAAAAGAGAAAGTTGGTTTTTTGAAATAAATAAATAAAATAGATAAACCGATAGCCATGCTAAAAAAGAGAAAGAAAACTCAAATTTCTAAAATACAAGATGAAGAAGGAAATATCATAACAGACATGTATGAAATACAGAAGATAATTAGAAACTATTTTGAAAATTTATACTTCAACAAAATAGAAAATATTGAAGACATCAACAAATTTCTAGAGACATGACCTACCCAAACTTAATGAGGAGGTCATACATAATTTAAACAGATCAATTTCAAGTAATAAAATAGAAAATGCCATCCAAAGTCTACCAACCAAGAAAAGCCCAGGAAGAGAAGGATTCTCAGCCCAGTTTACAAATTCTTCTTTCAAACAAGAATCAACACCAATACTCCTCAAAGTCGTCCACGAAAGAGAGCCTCATCCTATGAGGCTAATATCATCCTGATTCCAAAACCAAACAAAGACACATCAAGAAAATTGAGACCAATATCTCTGATGAACATAGATGCAAAAATTCTTAACAAAATTGTGGCAAACTGCATACAAAAACATATTAAAAAGAGTGCACAACGATCTTGTGGAGTTTGTCCCAGGGATGCAGGGCAGGTTCAGCATACAGAAATCAATAAATGTAATTCATCAAATTAATAGACTTAAAAACAAGAATCATAAGATTGTTTCAATTAATGCAGGAAAAAGCATTTGACAAAATACAGCATTTCTTCATGTTCAAAACAGTAGAAAAACTAGAGATGGTAGGAATACACATCAACATTGTAAAAGCTATGTATGCTAAATCCAAGTCCAGTATCATTCTAAGTGGAGAAAAATTGAAAAAAATTCCCTGTAAGAACTGGAACAAGACAAGGATGTTCTCTTTCACCACTTCTATTCAACATTCTCCTAGAAATTCTAGCTAGAACAATTGGACAGAAGTAAGAAATTAAAGGGATATAAATAGGTAAAAAGAATGCAAACTATCACTATTTGCTAATGACATGATTTTATATCTAGAAGATACAAAAAATTCCACCAGGAAACTTCTAAAACTAATAAATGTATTCAGCAATATAAATTCAACACTCATAAATCAAATGCATTCCTATACACCAGCAATGAATCCACTGAAAGGGAAATTAGGAAAACTACCCCATATACAATAGCCTCAAAAGAAAGATAACTGGGAATAAATCTAACAAAAGAGATGATATACCTGTACAATAAAAACTACAGAATTCTAAAAAATGAAATTGAAGAAAATCTTAGAAGATGGAAAGATCTCCCATGTTCCTGGATAGGCGGAATTAATATTGACAAAATGGCCATACTACCAAAAGTGTCATTCAGATTTAATGAAATTCCTATAAAAATTCCAATGACATTCGAGAGAAATTATGAAAACTTCCAGTAAGTGGATAAAATTGCAAAATATCATGCTGTGAAATAAGCCAATCCCAGATAATCAAAGGCCAAATGTTTTCTCTTAAGATGCAGATGGTAATTCATAATAGGTGGAGGCCCTAGAGAAAAATAGATTTGCCTTTGATTAGGTACAAGGAAGTTAAGAAAAAGGAGGATGTGGGTATAGGAAGGAGAGTAGTATAAAACAGACATTATTACTTTATCTATCTATCTATCTATCTATCTATCTATCTATCTATCATCTATCTATCTATATGACTGCATGATCAATGTGATTTTACAATATGCACACGCAGAAAACTGAGAAGTTATATCCCATCTATGTATGATGTATCAAAGTGCATAAATGCATTCTACTGTCATGTACAACTAATTAGAACAAATAAAAATAAATAATTTAGAAAAAGGGAAAAAGAATACAAAACAAAACTAAATATACTAATCAAACATTCTAAATATACCATCAAACACCAAAACCTACCCATGTAAAATAACTGGCTTCAAATATGCTAGAAATGTGAGAAAAAACAAATATGATAATCTACAAATGTCCATGTACCATCAAAGTCACAAGTAAATAGACAAAGAATTTTAAAAAAGAAAAAAAATTTTGGTGAAAAATTAAAGAATTATTTCCATTGGAGTTACAAATATTCTCAGCTTCTCTTCTCAGCAGTTTTAGGTGGGGGTCATCTGGAGTGTGATGCTCCACCCTCTGAATTGCTGGAAGAAGAGAGGTGATCCAGGGGCAGAATTCCTGGAGGCAAGGTTTAGGCTTACATGGGCTCTAGGGTCTTCACTGGATGCCAATTTGTCTGGAGATTTTAAATCAGCACTATTCCAGCACCCAGTACTTGTTGGTGCATACTGTACAACTTACCCCAGGGATCTCCCCTAAGTTGTACTCATGTGATGGGGGACCCAATTCTTAGTCTCCTACAACATGGTGGCTCCACTTTTCCTGATCCCAGTTTCAGTCTCCAATCTCTCCCAACCCCGCCCTTCCTCATTTCTAACCAGATGCGTCTCTCCAAGCTGGTTGTATAAGCAATTGGATTGGAGAGGAAGATGTGGAGCCAAGTGCGTGCCCAAGACCAGTTGTGTACTGTGTAAACCTCTCTCCACATTTGATTTTCTCCTGGTTAGTTAAGGATACTCTATGTCATGTGGTATATTTTTTACTGGGCCTGTATTTTAGGCCAAACTCTGCTTTGCCAGAAATTGCTTCCCTTAGCTTTTGGACCCCACATCATATGATTTAAAATGTTTTCTTAGTTTGTCCTCTGCACATTGCCTGGAAAGATGGAGGCTTCTTTCTCCAAACATGCATCTTGTATAACATGTCTTTCAGGTTTGTTGGGCAATGTCCTTGATTTCTAAATGCTCCCTATCCAGACATGCCTCGGGCCTCTCGAGAATGCAGGTTTCTTTAATTTCCTTATGCTTACAGAAGGACTGCTCTGGCTAGTGCTTCTTGCATGGAGTTGGCAGCAGCCATGATGCTGGAGATTTTACCCTTATTTTATTATATCCAACTCCTGTGTCCCAGGTCTGCTTTCAATATCCTGTTTTAAATTCTAATAAGGTCCTCTCCCCTTTTTTTTTATTCACTTATCTTGCAGAGAAGCTGCCTGTCTTCTTTCTTGGTTTCAAGCCACAGAACTGCCAGGAACATGACCTCCTCTATTCTGACATCCTGAAAAGAATTCCCATTCCAACTTTTCTAAGAATTTCCATGATTTCTGGAATGTTGCACCAATTTTCAGTGCCACCAGCAATATATGAGAATATTTTTTCCCTACTTCCTCACCAACAATTGTTGTTACTTGTACTCTTGATAATTGCCATTCTGACTAGAATTTAGTTTTAATTTGTATTTCTCTGATTGCTAGAGATGTTCTCCCATTCTGTAGGCTAGGCTCTCTCTTCACATTCTTGATTGATTGTTTTCTTTGCTATGAAGAAGCTTTTTAGTTTGGTATGATCACATTTATTTATTTATTTATTTAGTTGTCATTGTTTTTTAATGTCCTTTATTCTGGTAGGGTTCCCAGTTTTGTCTTTTCTGACACTAGTGTTTTTGAAAATGAAGACCATTTAATTTGTGGCTAGTCTTTCTTTTCTTTTTTTATTAATTAATTTATATTAATAGGGTATATATGACAGCAGAATGCATTGTGATTCATTGTACACAGTTGCTGCAAAACTTTTCATTTTTCTGATTGTACATATGTGCAGTTGTAAATTTACCTAGGGTAATGATGTCCATCTCATTCCACCATCTTTTCTGTCCCCATATTCCCTCTACTCCATTCCCTCCCCTTTGTCCAAAGTTTGTTCATTTTTCCCATCCCCCCATTGTGGAGCTGCATCCACTTATCAGAGAGAACATTTGGCCTTTGGTTATTTTGGGATTGGCTTACTTTGCTTAGCATGATTTTCTCCAACTCCATCTATTTACCTCCAAATGAAATAATTTTAATCTCTCTTAATGTTGAGTAATATTTTATTCTGTATATATGCCACAGTTTTTTAATCCATTCATCTACTGAAGGGCATCTAGGTTGCTTCCACAATTTAGCTATTGCGAATTGAGCTGTTATAAACATTTAGGTGGCTGTGTTACTAAAGTATGCCAATTTTAAGTCCTTTGGGCATATAGACTGAGGAGTGGGTCAACTGGGTCAACTGGTGGTTCCATTCCAAGTTTTCTAAGGAATCTCTCTACTGTTTTCCATATTGGTTGCATCAATTTATAGTTCCACCAGCAATTTATGAGTGTGCCTTTTCTCCCACATCCTTGCTAACAATTATTGTTGTCTGTATTCTTGATAACTGCCATTCTGACTGGTGTGAGATGAAATTTTATAGTAATTTTAATTTGTATTTCTCTAATTACTAGAGATGTTGAACATTTTTTCATTATTTGTTGATCAAATGTAATCTTCTAGGAAGTGTCTGTTTGGCTTCTTAGCCATTTATTGATTGTTTTTTTTTTTGATGTTAAGTTTTTTTTTTAAGTTCTTTATATATCCTGGAGATTAGTACTCTATTGGCCATGCATGTGGCAAAAATTCACTCCCCAAATGTAGGCTCACTCTTCATCTCATTGATTGTTTCTTTTGCTGAGAAAACTTTTTTAGTTTGAGTCCATCCCATTTATTAATTATTGATTTTATTTCTTGCATTTTAGGATTCTTATTAAGAAAGTCAGGGCCTAATGTGACATAATGAAGACTTGAGCCTACTTTTTCCTCTCTTAGGCACAGGGTCTCTGGTCTAATTTCTATGTACTTGATCCACTTTGAGTTGAGTTTTGTGCATGGTGAGAGGTAGGGGTTTATTTTCATTTTGCTGCGTATGAATTTCTAGTTCTCCCAGCACCATTTCCATTTATTTGTTCTTGATTTTACTTATTGTGCTTTATGAATCTGGATGAAGAATTCTGTTCCTAAGCTGTCAAGATAGAGAGTTGGGCCTATTTTTTCTTCCAGTAGGAGCAGGGTGTCTGGTCTAATGCCTAGGTTCTTGATCTACTCTGAGTTGCATTTTGAGTGAGAGGGGTCTAATTTCATTTTGCTACATATGGATTTCCAGTTTCCCCAGCACCATTTGTCAAAGAGGTTATATTTTCTCCAATGTGTGTTTATAGCACCTTTCTCTAGTGTGAGATAATTATACTTATGAGGGGTTGTCTCTGTGTCTCCTATTTCATACCAGTGGGTTATGTATTTGTTTTGGTGCCAATACCATGCCTTTTGTTTCTCTAGCTTTGTAAGTTTCTAGTTTTTTTGACATCCCCTCTGCTTCACTTTTCTTGCTAAGGATTTCTTTGGCTCTTCTGGGTCTTTTATTTTTCCAAGTAAATTTTCTTATTGCTTTTTCTCTTTCTATGAGGAATGTCATTGGAATTTTAATAGGAATTGCATTTAATATCTATAGAGCTTTTGGTAGTATGTCCATTTTGTCAATATTGATTCTGCTTATCTAAGAACATAAGAGGTCTTTTCATCTTCTAAAGCCTACTTCAATTTTTTTCTTTTGTGTGCTGCTGTTTTCATTGTGGAGGTCTTTTTTCTTTTGTTACATTGATTCACAGATTTTTTTTTTGAGGCTATTGTGAATGGGATAGTTCTAATTTCTCTTTCAGTTGATTCATCACTGTTATTTGGAAATGCAATTGATTTGTGGTTGTTCATTTGATATCCTGCTAAGTTGCCAAATTCATTGATTAGTCCTAGAGATTCCCTGGTGGAGTTTTGGGGTCTTCTAAATATAAAATTGTGTTGTAAGCAAATAGTGATAATTTGAGTTCTTATAGACCTATCTGTATACTTTTAATTTCTTTTTTCTAATTGTTGTGGCTAGAATTTCAAGGAATATGTTGAATACAAAATGTTAAAGAGGATATTACTGTCTTGTTTCAGTTTTTCTCCATTTAGAATGATGTTGACCTTGGATTTATCATATATAGTTTTTACAATGTTGAGGTATGTTCCTATTATCCCTAGCTTGTCTATTTTTTGAACATGAATGGATTCTGCATGCTGTTCATTGCCTTTTCTGCATCTACTGAGATAATCATGTGATTCTTATCTTTTATCTCTGTTGATGTGGTGAATCATACTTATGAATTTTTACATGTTGAACCAAAGTTGCATCCCTGGGTGAAACCTCACTTGATCATAGTATACTATCTTTTTTAACATGTCTTTATGTGTTATTTGCTAGAATTTTATTGAGAAATTTTTCATCTATTTTCATCAGGGATATTTGCCTGCAATTTTTTTTCCTAGGTGTGTCTTTTTCTGGCTTTGGTATCAAGGTTATAGTAGCTTCATAGAATGAGTTTGTAAGGGTTTCCTCCTTTCCTATTTTATGGAATAATTTGAGAGATATTGATGTACATTTTTTAAAGGTCTGGTAAAACTTTGTGAGAATCCATTTGGTTCTGGGCTTTTCTTGGTTAGTAAGATTCTGATGTCATCTTCAATTTCATTTGTAAAACTGTTGTGTTTTAAATTTCTATGTCCTCCTCATTCAATTTGGGTTGGTCATTTGTGTCAATCTCATTGATTTCAGCTCTGATTTTAATAATTTTCTACCTTCTCTTGATTTTTGGTGTTGATTTGTTTTTCTTGTACTGGAGCTTTGAGATGTAATTTTAGGTTATTTATTTATTGACTTTTTATTCTTTTAATGAATGAGCTTAATGCAATTGACTTTCCACTTAGCACTGCCTTTATAGTGTCCCAGAGATTTGACATGTTTTGTCATTAATATTATTTAACTCTAAGTGTCTTTTTTTATTTCATCCCTGATTTCTTCTGCTATCCAATTTTCACTCAAAAGCACATTGTTTAGTCTCCAGGTGTTAGAAGAGCTTGTATTTTTTTCTGGAGTGTGATGTACCATTGATTTATAATTTCATGCCATTATGATCTGATATAATGAAGTTATATTATATTGATTATTTTAATTTACCATGTGTTGATTTTTGGACCCAGATATAGTCCATTTCAGAGCAGAATTTATGTACTGCTAAAAATGTATTCAGTTATTGATGGATGAAATATTCTATATGTCTTTTAATTCTAAATTATTCATTGTTTTTTTTTTTTTAGTTCTATAGCTACAGTCTTTAGTTTTTGTTTTGATGATATATCCAGTGGTGAAAGAGGTGTGTTAATGAAACCAAATATTAGTCTGTTGTGGTCTGTTTGATTCTTTAAATTGAGGAGGGTTTGTTTTATGTCCAAAGATGCTCCATTAAACCAAATAGTTACTAGTATGACATCTACAATTGACACAATAAAAAGAAAGGACATGATAAGATATTTCATAGAATAAAAACAACACATTTGCCAAATGATTTAAATTTTCAACTGGTGTACAGGGAGAGAAAAGAAGTTATATGGGATGTAATAAATATGAGGGAGGAGCAGAGAAGACAGGAGTTAAGGATTAAAGAAAGAGTGAAAGAAAGAACAATAAAGATTTCTGTTAGCAGAAGAAATGAGAGAATCAAAGGAAACTGGAGAAAAAATATATAAGTATAAAGTAAAAATTTTAATAAATAAAAAATAAACATACAAAACAAAACTAAAATATACTAATCAGTCATCCTTATCCATGTAAAATAACTGGCTTCAAAAATGCTATAAATGAGGAAAAATATATGACAATGTATAAATGTTCATGTACCTTTAAGGTCACATTTAAATAGAGTCAAAGAATGTTTAAAAAGAAAAAAGAATCTTAATGAAAGTTAAGAATTCTCTCCATTGGAGTTAAAAATATTCTCAGCAGTTTTAGGTGGGGTCATCTAGAGTGTGATGTACCACACTCTGGATTGCTGGAGGAAGAGAAGTAATACCATAGGCAGAACACCTGGAGACAAGGTTTAGGCTTAGGTGGGCTCCAAGCTGTTTTCTGAAGGCTAATTGGTCTGGAGATTTTAAATCAGCACACTTCCAGCACCCAATACTTGGTGGTACATGCTGTATTTCTTTATCCCAGGGATCTCCCCTGTGTTTCATTCATGTGGTACAAGATGAAAGAAAAGGCAAAACTAAGAATGGAAAAATAACGTGAATGTCTAAATCACAGAAGGTTTGCAGAAGGCAAATCTCAAAATGTTTGTGTTTGTAATTAAATTATAATCATCAAAACCAGTCAAAGTTTTCTAAACTTTACTGTACTAATATGAAACAAAGTCTAAAACATTGATCCACTCTTATCTGTCAAGATAATTTTCTTGTATCTCTTAGATTTAATTACTTTGCAATAAAGGAATTATGATTTTACATGTTTGCAAGTCTTTTAAATGATTACTTTGTAACTGGTTAGATAAGAAACTATTGTTTTTGATTGTAACAACATATCTGACACCCTAAATATATGCACATAGATATAAGTATACATCTGAGAACTATATCTACTTGAGCCTTGTCTAAGTTTTATGTAAAAGTTTATAAAATGAACATTTATCTATGTATTGTGTCAAGGTAATTAAAAGTACTCTCTTTTATATACTTTATCTGACATAGAAGGGCCACTCTGTCATTTGAAGATCTGACTTACATCTCTTTGCTTTGACTAAATCTATTTCTGATCATTAATACTGCTTCCTAAATGTATAAGAGATTTAAGATTACCCTTTGGTTTTTCTATTACTGCTTAAGCATGCAGGCTTGTGATTATTACTACCATGAACTGTGGGTTCTAAATTGTACTTTAAAAATTAAAATTAGTTAAATGTAAGGCTGAAGGGAGAGTTTTTTACCAAGTTGATATTCTCCAAACTAAAATTATCTGTAGCAATAGTTTATATTTTTATAGATAAAACAAATTTTGTTGGTATTTCTTCATGGCATTTGATGTTTTATAGCTGGTTAAAGGAAACCTGTTCTAATTAAATTATATATATATAATATATATATATATAATTTATATATATATAAAATTTATATATATATAAAATTTATATATATATATGAAATTTATTTACAATAATTTATTTACAAAAATATACTAATAAGTCATCCTAGTTCACAAAAACCTTATCCATGTAAAATAACTGGCTTCAAAAATGCTAGAAATGAGGAAAAAATATATGACAATGTATAAATGTCGATGTAACTTTAAGGTTTCTTTTATCCAGCTATTATTTATAAATATATATATATATATATATATATATATATATATATATATACACACACACACACACACACACACACACACACACTTTGTGTTACTCTTCACACTGTAAGAATTTAAATGTGTTTTTGGAAGGTAATAATGAGAGCTGATGTCTTTAAAGGTGACTTTGGGGATGGGTATATAGCTCAGTTGGTAGAGTGCTTGCCTTTAATGCAGAAGGCCCTGGATTCAATCCCCAGCACCATAAAAACATAAGACAATTTTGTACAATATAAAATCATTTTGTCACTTCTTCCACAAAAGGAAAGTTAAAAGTTTTCTTAGCCTTTGTTCAATTAATCTTTCAGATGTAATGTTGTATTGTGTAATTTGTAAAAGCTCCACCTTCTCTGAGATAAAGCTCTGCCTCTCACCTTACTCCATGTTAGAATGGCTCCAAAATAGGCTAGACTCCAGCTATTTAATTGAGAAAAGCTGAAGAAGCCAAGAGGATGTTCACACATTTAACTGATTTTTGTTGTAAATATTATTGTGATCTCAACATAAATAGGGGACATAATATACAACTAAGTAAAGGTTCAAGATTGTAGAAATCATTTCTCTTGGTTCATCACTATTACACAAACTGAATATTTTCTTTACTCTCTTAATTGCATTTGTATTTTCTTTGTAAATTTTATAACTGTTGCCTGTTAGTGTTTTGTTTATACTATTTCTAATTAAACAATTTGAGTTAATTTGAGATAATAATTCATCACCTATAAAACAGATAGTATATAATGCTGACTTCTGGTACTATTACTACCCTCAATTAAATAAAAGGGGTAACTGAAAAACTATAGATATTGTACTTATATCTTGTTACTCCCACTTTAAAACTGGTGAAACTGGCCTGCCAGATGTTTAAAACCAAAAATTTGGAGACCAAAGTCAATGAAGTAAAAGCACCATAGAAAATATCAGCCAATATTTTGATCCTTTCTTCTAAGGTCATCTATCCAAAGAATGATGGGACCCTCTCTGGCCCTGCAACTCTGGTGAGTCACCCAATATGTTGAGCAGAGAGATCTAGAGGACCCTACAAAGCAGGAAGCCAAGTGCACAATCTACAGAGAGGAGAGTCATTGGAGAGGGAATCTCCCTGGTGATTGCAAGAGAAGCCACATATGGTTAGTGATACACTGACCCATACTGATAGGTGGCACTACTGGTAGAGAAAAGCTAAAGAAGCCAAGAGGGTGTGCACACATCCCCAAGGGTGATCTGTGAGGATTATCAGCTGACTCTTAGTAAGCAGTAAATAGGATCACAGTTGTATTTGACTAACTTGGTCTTAAACACTTGGCAGGAGAGTATAGTCTAAGCATAGTTCTACATGGACATTTTAAAAAAATATATTTTTAATGTAACTTAATGTGGGGAGCTACAATGAATGACTACACCTACCAGTCCAAATGCCTCAGATTTTGACCAACCAAAAATGCATTCACTGTGGCTTGGGTGTGGTCCAGCTCAGATAATAAGATGTCTTCTTTGTGGGGTGGGCCCCTAGGGTTGTTACACTCACCTGTCCATTGTAATCATGCCCCTTCTGCCCTTTTTTAGATAGAACTTTCTAATAACAAGAGTCCCTCCAATAAAAGCTCAACTCTGAACATGTTCCCTCTCTCTCATCAGCCTTTTGTGACTTTCTCTTGGTTTCATTTTGGGAAGCCTGAGGCTGAGAGCAGAGAAGCCATCCTGAAGCTCGTGTAAAGGTAAATTGTATCTGGAAGATGTAGAACCAAGATTCAAATGATTGAGGATCGACCCAGAGATGTCAGACTTGATTCCCACTACCAAGAAGAACTCTTAAAGGAAGAGGGGAAAGAAGATTGCCCAGAGAGACCCAATGGTAAAGCTACCCTCATGGAAGTAGCTGAAGAATCTGATGCTGCAGGCTGAACAAATGATTCAGCAGCAAGGAAAAAACTAAATGTCCAATGATAATGCTTCCTGCAATACTAGATTTGTTGAGCTGTAAGGTAAATTGAAATCAGGGAGAAACCTATAGATATATTTTCCAGATCCACCTTTAGTGCACCCAGTGGTGTGTACTGGAGAATCTATCCCAGTATTTACTAATGACTCATGTATGATGGGAAGATTTTCAGACACCCATATTACTCCTATCCATGTGACTGGATTTAATTATTCTGCTATAGTGCTCAATTACCTTTGTGTTGATCCCACAATAAACATGTTGGCTGTCTAAAAGTAACCTTATATCAGGTCAATTATCAAAATGGGACTTTCTCATAACAAACCAGTCATTTTAGCAGAACATCCACTAATATCTTATTGTCCTAAGATCTCTCTGATACAAATTGGCACCTTTCCTAAGTGGATGGATTGTATAAATACTGTCCCAGTACAGCATAAGGTGTCTACAAATAGTGGGTACATTTTGGACTGGTTTCTTAGAATTGACAAAAAACAATTACACAAGGGTTCTAACATGACCCCTGGAGGATTTGTTAGTAACATCTTGACTTTCAGTGAAGGTGTCATTCAAAAATATGTTTGGTGCCTCAAAATTCTTACATTTTACTGACAAGCCTTTACTGGACTCTGTAGGCAGAAACTTTAAGGAGGATTCCTGTTATGGCCTACAGGCCTGTGTTCAATCTTCTTACATTTTAATTACTGGAAATATGGAAGTTAAAAGAAAAGATGATAGATATCTTGTAACATGTAATAAATGTAATTTAACTAATTGTATTACCAGATATAATAGAGAGAAATGAATTCTAATATTTCATCAGCCCTCTTTTTTCTTATTTCCAGCTAATATTTCAGAGCTATGGTATGCTGATGCTAGTTTTCCAGTCTTACAAAAAATACATGCCCAATTAGCAAAACCTAAATGTGCTCTTGGACTCATAGTATTGAGAGTAGTTGCCTTAGTTTCATTTTTGGCTTCCATGGTGACAGCTTCAGTGGCCATATCTCAAAATATTCAACATGCAGATTTTCTTATTAATTTGGCTCAGAATTCTTCCAGAGCTCTTCATAATCAAATAAATATTGATGAAATGATTAAGAGTAAGCTAAATGCCTTAGAAGCTACTGTCATAAATATTGGTAATGAACTTTCAGCTTTGAAATTCAGGAAAATTCTTAAATGTCATTGTGACTATAAGTATGTGTGTGTTACTGCTGCCATATACTATGCTTCCCAATGGGATTGGGAGAAGGTTAAAAACCATTTGTTAGGTGTTTGGAAAAATAATGATAACAGCTTGGATCTTTTGAAGTTACATCATCATATGTAAGATATACAAAAAAGTAAGATTGATTTTTTGGATTCTACTTCTTTAGCTGATCAAATACTTAGAGAGTTGAATGGCTTTAACACTGGAAACATTCTTAAACATTCTTCATAGTTTATCCTTGTATTGTTCTCTTTGCTACTAATTCTCTCTTGTGTTGTAATTGTATAAAATGTTCCTTTTGCACTGTTGAGATGATAAATATATTTTGTTTCTTCAGAACAAGAATTCAGGTACTCAAATAATGACTCCTCACCTGCTTTTTGAAAGAAAGAAAGGGGAATAGTGGGGAGCCATAATGAATGACCACACCTTCCATTTCTGATACCTTAGATTCTGACTAACCACTGTATTGGCTGTAGCTTGGACAGGGTCTCGCTTGGATAATAAGGAGTCTTCTTTGTGGGATGTGCCCTTAGGGTAGAGTTTCACTAATCTCCTATGTAGTTCTGTCTCTTCTACCCCTTCTTGGATAGAACTTTCTAAAACCATGAGTTCCCCCAATAAAATCTCACTTCTGAATGTGTTGCTTTTCTCTTATCAGCCTCTCATGATTTTCTCTTGCTCTCTCTTTTGGAGATCCTGAGGCATCCAAGGGTGGGGAAGTTGTCCCATAGCTTGTGTAAATGTATATTGTGTCTGTTTTATTTTGTGTCCCTGAAAATTCACATAAGTGATCTTAAGTTCAGCTGCTCACACTGGTTGGGGGTGGCAACTTAAGATGTATACTATGTCAGCCCTACAAAATATTAGGTAAAGCTGAAGGCTACTCAGGAAGGGTTCTTGTGTAGAAGTGCCTCATAATATTGATCACATAGGACTCCAGAGTCACAAATTTGTCCTGACTTAATTGGAGACTGATCTCATAGACAAACAAATATTCCTACCTGCCTACATAGATAAACTGGATCTCTTTTTCACTGACATAATGAGTTACTGTCTTTGTGGTTTTTCAGAGTGGCTGAGATTCTAATTGTTTTGTACTAATTATTTACAAAAATAACTGTCTACACCTCATCAAACAAACAAACAAACAAACAAAAAGACTTTCATTTTCTTCCCCCAACTCCATCCTCTTTCAGCAAAAATCAGGTTGGAGATGTCTTCATCCATTTTTCTATAGAAATGAAATGTAGAAATTGACAGTGGGTAAATGTAACAGTGGCCCATTTTATACTTTGATTATAGCCTTTGCTGCTCTGCTACTGTAATATGTTTTTTGAATGGACACGTTTTTTTCTCTTTCTCTCTCTGTGCTCCTCCCTAATCTCTCCACATCCCTTATCTCAAGTGAAACAGAATTACTTTTCTTCTCCATTTTAAGCATACTAATGTGCCAGCATAGGAATAAAGTAACCCAGACTTTAGGTATGGTACCAGAAGATTTCTAAAATGACTCTCCCAAATCACAAGTGAATTATAACTGCAAGAAAATATGTTCAAAGTAGTCTTTGAATCCCTTCTTCAAAGCCCCCTGTTCCTGATGATGGGCAGAATCACAGCCTTTAAGACATGAGTATCCTGTGTTTCTCCTTTGCAAGCAAAGCAATAAAACTTCTTTTTCCTTTTTCTCTATATTGTGTTCCTGTTAATTGATTGGCATTGGAAACAAGGATCAAGCTTTCAGTAAATCAAGGGTGGGTGTTTTTTCCTCCTTCCTGAGCTTAGAATTCAAACTTTAATATTCTGCTAACTGTGGACTTGTCATAAATGGCCTTTATTGTGTTAAGGTTCATTTCTTCTGTACCTAATTTGTTGATAGAAATTAATGATTTTATAGGATTTTGAATTTTATAGAATGTCCTTTTTGCACTGTTGAGATGATAAACATCTCTTGTTCTTCTTTTCATCAATATGGTATAACACATTGATTAACTTGTGTGTTGCATCCCTCTTGCCTTCCATGGATAAATCCCATATGATCATGGTGAATGGTACTACAATTGCCTGTTGAATGTGGTTTGCTATTATTTTGTTTAGAATTTTGCATCTATGTTTGCCAGAGGAATTCAATGTGCTTTTATTTTCATGTTGTGTTCTTTCCTGGAATTGGTATGAGGATAGTGCTGGCCTCATAAGATGAGTTTGTTAGTAATTCCTCCTCTTCAATTGTTGAGAGAGTTTGAGAGGATTGGTATGAGATGTGCTTTAAATGCTTGGTAGAATTCAGCAGTGATGACATCTGGGTCTTGCTTTTTATATGGGAGGCTTTAATTACTGATCAGTTCTTTTACTTGTAATTGGTTTGTTCAGATTTTCTACTTCTTTGTGAGTTAGTTTTGGTACATTGCATGTGCCTAGAAACTGATACATTTCCTCTAGGTTGCCCCCTTGGTTATCATGTAATTGCTCATAGTAGTCACTTTGCATTTCTGTGATATCAGTGGTAATGTCTCCTCTTTTATTTCCTATTTTGTTTATTTGTGTCTTCTCTCTTTATTCATTATAGATCTAGAAGTTTGTTAATTGTGCTTATCTTCCCCAAAAACTCTTAGTTTTGTTAGCTTCCAATTACTTTTCATACTTTATTACACTTATTACTGCTTTAGCCTTTATTGTTTTCTTCCTTCTCCTCCCTTCAGGTGTGATTTTGTTAGGTAGGAGTTCAGGGACACCAAGACAGCATTGACAGGTTTTTAGAAAGAAGCTGCTGGAGAAAAAGATAAGGAGACAAGTTCTGTCTGGGTTTATAGTAAATCCCATTACCATGATGACTCTCACTACTGAAGACTTATCACCAAGAAAACACCCACCACAGGTTCAGTATTTTAACATGTTCAATGCGGGTAAAGTGGGCAGTGTTCTAATTAGGTTTTCTTTTTTAGTTATTTTATTTGTTTTAATTAGTTATACTTGGCAGTAGGATGTCCTTTGATATATTATATATAATAGTGTATAGTTTCTCATTCTTCTGGTTGTACATGATGTAGAATCACAACAATTGTAGTTATATATGTACTTAGGGTAATACTATATGATATGTTATCCTATTCTTCCTACCATCTTGCCCCCTCCCCTACCTTCACTCTCCTTTACCTAATCAGAGTTAACTCTATTCTTTCCTAGCCACTCCCATTTTGAATTAGCATCAGTATATTAGAGAAAACATTTGGATTTTGGTTTTTTGAGATTAGCTTATGTTACTTAGCATGATATTCTCCAGCTTCATACATTAGTGGGCAAATATCATAATTTCATTCTTCTTTAAGGCTGAGTAATATTCCATCATATATATATATATATATATATATATATATATATATATATATATATTCCCATTTTAAAAATCCATTCATCTGTTGAAGGGCACCTAGGTTGGTTCTATAGTTTAGGTATTTTGAAACATTGGTGTGCCTGCATCAAGATAGTATGCTTATTATAATTACCTTGGGTATAAACTGAGAAGTGAGATAGCTCAGTCAAATGGTTGTTCCATTCCAAGCTTTCCAAGAAATCTCTGTTTGCTTTCCACAGTGGTCACACTTCTCTTCAGAATATTGAGAAAGCCATAGCCCAGAAGTGTGGAGACCCTGAGACTTTTCCAAACTATATGTTGCTGTTAAATCTTCTCACCGTGTTCTTAACCTGGCCTTTTGGGATTTGGGGCTTCGTTGTTTGTGATGAACATTTGTGCTCCCCCTTTACATCTCAACCACTTTACTTGCTCATCCTGTCATGTCAGAGCTATTTTTCCTTTGGCACACGCTCAGTGGGCATGGGTCAAGCAAATTAAAGGGCAGTAGGGATCCTGCCACTTGAAGATACAAGATACTTCAGTGGTGAGATGTAGTTAAACTAAATTTGTGGTGGACACAAGGAAAAGCTCACCAATACAGGCACATTGTACAATCATCCAATTACCCAACACCATACTTTCTTCAAAAAGGGATCAGCTTAACATGGGGCTGACTGCCTCTACTTTTGTTTTTTCCCAACTTTCTTCTGCCTCCTGTGGAGTTTTTCTTCTTCTTCTTCTCTCTCAATCACATCTCCAGCTTGTTGGCAACCTTCTCCTAAACAATTATTGCCTTTTCTTTATATGTTTTTTGAAAATATTCTATGGAGGATGAAGACTGTTACCTGTGGTTGTTGTTTTAAATCTCTTTTACCATCAGAAAAAAGAAAACAGACCAAGATAAAATTAAGTCTTTTCCTTTTTCTGGGTTTAATATAACAACAAAAGGTAGGATAAGGACAGTTTGGATACCAATTAGTGGCCCCTTACAAATAAGGTTGAATGAGTTCTTTTCGGCCTCTGTCAGGAGACTAACACCACTGGAAAATAAAGGATAACTGTAGATGTGCTAGGAGCAGAGGAAAACATAGGAGAGTTACATAGCCCATAGAAAGTGGCCATGTCAAAACCAAAGAATTTATTCAAAATGGAAAGAGAAATATTGCATCCCCTGCCAAATTGGTAAAGGGGGTGCTCATGGTTTTGGTCACAGAAACTAAACAAAAACAAAACAAAACAAAAATACTGGTGTGCACCCAGCATAGAGAAGAGAGGTATCCAGTGACAAACCTTAGTTCGGGATTTCTATGGGGACACATGGGAAATAACCAATTAAAGGTGCCTAATTCCCCAGATATATGCTTTCCATGGAATTTGGGGCCTTTAGTAGGACTTAAGAACTCTATCTTAGAGGTGGGAGACCACCTCTGTGGTACAGCACATGCTTCACATGTACAAAGCCATGGATTAAGCTCTACACCCCCCCCCAAAAAGAAACTCTTTTCTCTTCCAAAATAGCCAATATGTGAAGAAACACCCCCATCTTACAGGAATCTGTGCATGGATGTATCCTCTGTCACTGGAAATGCTTCAACCATGACACTTTGAAAAAACCCTCTTTTTAAAAAGTTAATGTGTGCCCCAATGTGAATGAGAATATTCAGATCAGTGGTATCTGAATGGAAGTGATAATTATGATACCATCTTGCAACTAAACCCCTTTTGCAGGGGACAAAGTGAGTGGCTAGAAGTCTTCTACATCCAAACCTTCATGGCCCTATACAATGACAAAATCTCACATGGGGCTCCTAAGGCAACTCCCCCCAATTCCAATGTTCTGGATGAACATTATTAAACTAAGCTCCTGTTTCTCAGGGGGAATAGCTATGATGATCTCATCCACCTCTTTTGGTTCAGAATTCCTTATTCAATGGTCTTTGCCTCTCAGATTCAAAATGACAGCTTTTCTTACTGCTTAGCTTTCTGCCAGATATTTGTCTCTCAAGGCTTGTATCTGGAATGTAAACTGTATAGGCAATTGTCCAAAACTGGTTTGGACCCAGAGGGAAAAGAGTGTAACTTTTAAATTCAAGCTGCTTTGAGACATAAATCCTATTTTACCGTGTACTCTGTGATTCTGCCTTCTAAGATTTCTACCCAAACATTAGTGTATAGCAAGGGAAAATGGAAATATCTCATGTATATATTTTCTTTACCTTGAGAACATTTACGTGAGAATTTTAATGGGCTCCACATTCTTTCAATATCTGTACTGACTCTAGTGTGATCCAAAATTGCAATCTGATATAATGGAGATATTTTACATGCTCCTTTACTAGAGTAATTATGTCCATGTCCATTTTTTCCAGAACTTACATATATTATTTTCAGGCCCTTGTTTTTGTGGTGAATTTACATTTGAATCCTGTGCACCTAAATTAATATATTTTATTTTGATTAGTCTTGTTTCCTCTAACCACAGTTTGGCCACTACCTGCTTTTTCTGCTATTTTATTCAAAGGTCAATTACTCAGAAAAATCTCAAAATCCTTGTTTCTTACTGTATTTATGTATATTTATGCACACACATGTGTTATGTCTATCTATGTGTCTATATATCACTTATAAGGTACCAAAATTGGCATATTTATAAATCAGCACTCATAAAATATATTTTAAAAAGAAATGGATCCAAATACCTTTTTGTTGATGTGACTTAAACATTTAAGAAAACAGTTCAATTTAAAGTAGTTAAACAGATAAGAGTAAAAATGACTTTACAATTACTTATGTGGTCTCCTAGATGGTCAGGCAACTAGTATAGTGTTAATTTCTATAAAATAGTTGAAGCATCCTATCCATTGATTCTACAATTTTACTGCAGCAGGGAAGGATGGCTAATCCTGGTAACTACACTGATTCCTTGGTTTTTACAGTTAAAATGAGCAAATTAGATTTAATGTATGTGAGATTAATCTTCATATATGTTTTTGTAGGAGGAGACATCTGATTAATTTGCAAAGTTAAAGTGCTAAATTGTTAACTGGTAAATGCAAAATCAAGTACTCTTGAGTTCTTAAATTACATAAGGTAATATATATTTGGTTTATTACATGCATTTTTATAATTATAAATGAACAAAAGAGTTTAAGATGGCTTTGTTTCTGGGTCTTCACTAAAGCAAGGTTACTTAAAATTCCAATAGGTGTAATTCTATATACAAAGAATACAAAAAGATTTCAGTTGTGTTTTAATTAAATCATCATAAATTTTATCATAGTAAGAGGAGTAATTAAAGATTCATGAATTTCACATGGATTGTTTCAGAATGTAAATTTAAGAAAGAGTGAGCAACTAGAAAAGAGATATAAGAAAGTTCTACTTATGAAAATATATTTTAGTGTGGAAATTAGAAAAAAATGTTTCTGATGAGGACAATTTTTATGGTAAAGTAAAAATTTAAAGTGTGTATACATAATTTGCAAAAGGTTTGTGGAGGGTAAATCTCAAAAAGTTTTGTGTGTAATTCTGTAGGCTATAATTAGTATGATCAATTGAAATTGTTTGAAGATTTTCTAAGGTCAAGTATTATTGCACTGATACAGACCAAAATTTAATTCTCTATTTGTTAAAGTAACAAAGTTTTCTTGAAACTTTAATGTGCTTTTATCTATCAAGAGAATTTCTTGTGTCTACCTTTCAGAGAAATCAGTATTAAAAAAAATTTAGTGGTTGTACAATTAAGGTTAAACAGACAACATTTATTTTAGGTTATTACAGTACACTACAGATTCTAAAGTTTTCCTTAAAAGTTAAACTTGGTTAAAATAAAGACATCACTGTTTCATGATGTTGTTACTAGCTTTTTTGGTATATAATATATATTCATGTTCTCCATGTATACATATCTTTAAATTGTAAAGCTTAGGAGAGACATTTATCAAGCTGGTGTTCTCCAAATTAAAGTTGTCTATAGCAGTAGTCTCTTTCAGTCTTTTGTAGAATTGACAAATTTAGTTGGGAATTTATGCATATAATTTAATACTTTGTAGTTAGATAAAAATAACCAGTCAGAAATAAGTGATATGTATAGAATTTTATTACTTTTTACAATGAAAAGGAAATTTAAATGTATTTTTGAAAGGTAATAAAGAAATCCTGGTGTATTTAAGGGTTGACATTATGAAATATAAAAATTTTGCCACTTTCCTACAAAAATGGTTTAGGATCACTCTTAATTTTTTGATTCATGTTTTAGATGTTTTGTTGTATGGTGTTAACTTATATTCATATAGTATCAGCAAACAATATATGAGAACTTTGTAAAATGATATTTAAGAAAGAGGTAAAAATCAGTTTCAGAAATAAAACACTTTACCTCAGATTTGTCAGGAGCCCCACCTCTCCTTAGTTAAGATTCTCCCTCTCAGCTTACTCCATGGTAGAATGGTTCCAAACCAGGCTAGAATTAAATTTATTTCAAGTGATGTTCAAAAATAGATGTTTTTTTTTGTTGTAAACCTTATTGTGTTTTCAAAATATACAGAAATATAAGTAAGTAAAGTTTGGGGATTATAAAAATGTTTATTGATTCATAATTATTATACAATATGAATATGTTTTGGTTCTTACTAATTCCATATTTTAATTTTCTTTGTAAACTTTATAACCATTGTCTGTTAGTGCTTTGTAGAAGTACAACTTCTATAATAACCAGGATTAATTTAAAATAATAATCCATTACCTTATATATCCTATGTGTCTATAGTATAGATAGGAGAGTTAAAACAAAAGCATCTATACATGGGCATTTTAAAAGGTAAGAAATGTTTTCTTTTCCCTGTTTAATTGTGACTTTAATGATTTGTGGAGATTTATTTATACTCATATTTTATTTTCTCTTATTTCTTGAAATTTTTATACCTTTATTTTATTTATTTATTTTTCCATGGTGCTAGGATTGAACCCAGTGCCTCACACATACTAGGCAAGTTCTCTATCACTGAGCCAGAAACACAGACTATTCCTAACATTTTTGAAGCCAGTGATATTTGAAGGATCATGTTTTAAGAGGTAAGATGTTTGATTAGTATATTTCAGTTTTGTTTTGTATTCTTTTATTTTTATTTTAAATTTAAAAATTATATATACATAATTTTTAATTTACAATAAAATATTTTATATAATCTATCTATTCTGCTTGATTTTTTCTCTTTCCTTCTGCTAACAGCCAACCTCTATTATTTTCTCTTTCACTCTTCCTTTACTTTTTTACTTGTCTTCTCTCCTCATCCCTCATAAGCATCACATCCTATATCAATCCTGTTTTCTCCCTGTGCACCATTCATAATTGTACATTTTTTACACACTTACTGTTTTTATTGTAGGCA
Organism: Urocitellus parryii; assembly: GCF_045843805.1. Classification (NCBI taxonomy): domain Eukaryota; kingdom Metazoa; phylum Chordata; class Mammalia; order Rodentia; family Sciuridae; genus Urocitellus; species Urocitellus parryii. The sequence continues at coordinate 4,431,380 of NC_135536.1, forward strand.
ATAACTGATCATGTCATTTTTGCTAATTGTTTCAATTAACATTGTAGATATTATAGCAGAAACTATTTGGTTTAATGCTGTATATTTTTTGCATTAGTTGTTATTATTTATCTTCTCATAATTGGTAATGTACTGGAAATCTTCAGGGACACTATAAGCCCACAGGGTAGAAACTTAACTGCCTCAGATTCACAAAAACTGCATAAAAAAGTAAGAGAAAAAATTGCCCTAAACAAACCACGATATTTCAATAACAAAATCTATTGACAGAACAGTGAAAGAAATGTCAGAGAAAGGGTTTAGAATGTACATAACTAAAATGGTCTGTGAGGTAAAGGATGATGTAAGGCATGCAATCAGAGAGGAAATAAGAAAAATAACACTTCAATAAAGAGATAGAGAGTCTGAAAAAATTCAGAAATCCTCCAAATGAAATAATCAATGAAACAAATTAAAAATTTCTTGGAAATTATCACCAACACACTACATCACTTGGAAGGCTGAGTTTCAGGCAGTGAAGACAAAATATATAATATAAAAATAAGGTTGACCATGGAGAAATTATGTTAAGAGACCATGAATGGAACTGCCAAGAATTATGGGAATACCTAAAAAGATCAACTTTAAGATTTATCAGAATAGATGTAGGCTTGGAGATAAAAACTGAAGAAATGAATCATCTTTTCAGTTAAATAATATTAAAATTTTTTCCCAAACCTAAAGAATGAAATGTAAAATCAAATACAAGAAGCTTATGGGACTCCAAATATACAAAATTACAACAGACCACATCAAGTCAAATTAGTATGTAAATGTGTAACATACAGAATAAGATGAAAAATTTAAAGTCTGCTAGAGGAAAATTACAGGTGAGATTTAGAGGAAAACCAATCCAGATCTCAGCTGATTTCTCAACCCAGAACCTCTAAACTAGTAGGCCTTGGAATAATATACACAAAGCCCTGAAAAAATGGATGCCAGCTAAAATTAATATGTCCAGGAAAATTAAATTTCAGAATTGACAAAAATAAAAGCTTTGCATGAGAAACAGAAGGTAAAATAATTTACAACTAGAAAGCCTACAAAATACAATGAAAAATTAGGACTTCATAAACATATATAGAATATATTATTCAACAATAACTAAATAGGCTTTCTTTTAATCAGTATATGGATCCTATTATAACCTGCAATGTAACTTGGTCCAAAAGCAACTCTTAGAAAGAGAAAAAATAGAGAGAAAATACCTTGTATTATACCAGTCCACAATGGAGTGAAATTAGAAATCAATAATAAGATAAAAATTTAAAAGATACTCTAACACCTGGAAACTAAACAATACACTATTGAAAAATCAATGGAAAGCAGAAGAAATCATGAATGAAATAAAGAAAACACAGAAGTAAATGAGAATAATGAAAAAAAAATATCAAAATCTCTGGGACACTCTAAAGGCAGGGATAAGAGTAAAGTTCATTGCATTGAGCTTATTCATTAAAAAAATAGAAAGTCAACAAATAAAAAACCTAACATTACATCAAAAAGACCTAGAAAAGAACAAGTTAACACCCAAAGCAGGAGAAGACATAAAATAATTAAAATAAGACCTGAAATCAAGGAAGTTGAAACAAAAAATTCACAAATCAAAGAGGCAAAACTTGGTTCTTTGAAAAAAAAAAAAGAAAATTGATACACCACTAGCCACACTAATGAACAGAAGGGGCAGAAAAACTCAAATTAAATTATGCCATTTGCTGGTAAATCGATGGAGCTAGAGAATGTTTTGTTAAGTGAAATAAGCCCAACCTAAAGAACCAAAGCTGCATGTGTTCTCTAATATAGAGATGTTAATTCACAATAAAGGAGGTGAGAAGAATAAAGGTACTTTGAATTACACAGAGTAAAGGGAGGGGAAGGGTGTGGGGTGGAAGGAAAGTTGAATAAACTGGAAATTATTACCCTATGTGCATATATGACTGTATGCACATGATGTATAACCCTACATCATGTAAAATCAGAAGCCTGAGAAGTTATACTCCATTTATTATGATGTGGAAAAGGCATTTGACTGTCACATATGACTAATTAGATCAAATTGAAAACTTTACAAATTCAAAAACTTGGAATGGATTCACATTTGACCCAATTATCTCACTCCTTGGCATACACTCAAAGGACTTGAAATTAGCATAAAATGGAGATGTTGGCCACATCACTGTTCATAGTGCCTTAATTCACAACAGCTAAGCTATGGAAACAATCTAGGTTCCCTTCAACACATGATTAGATAAAGAAAATGTGGTACATATACATGATGGAATATTACTGAGCCATAAAGAATAATGAAACTATGGCATTTGTCAGTAAATGAATGAGACTGGAGAGTATCATGTTAAGAGAAGAAAGCCAATCCCCCCAAAACCAATGGCCAAATGTTCTCCCTGATATGAAGATGCTGAATCACAAAAAACTGGGAGGGGGGAGTGGAGGGAAGAATAGAAGTTCACTGGATTAGACAAAGAGGAATAAAGAAAAAGGAAGAGGGACAAAAATAGAAAAGAGTAGAATGAATTGGACACTCATTTGCTTTGTTCATATATAAATACATGACCAGTGTAACCCCACATTGTGTACAACCACAAAAATGGGAAGTTATACTCTGTGTATAAATACATTCTACTGTAATGTTTAACTAAAAAGAATGAGTTTTTAAAAATTTTAGATAAAAGGAACAACAACCTTTTTTAAAAATGTAATTTAGGATGTACACTTGTGTTGGCTCCACAAAAAATAAGCAAAGCTGGAGGCTATAAAGGAAAGATTCTTAGTCATAATTGTCTGATAACTAACAAAAGAGACTGTCAGAGTCACAAACTTTTTTATTGCATTAATTTGAGATCTTCAAATCTTGTAAAATTTTTACATACCAGGCCTGAACTTTGTTTCCATATGCTACTATGATTATTTTGCCCTGCTATTTGTCCCTTATATTCATCTAAAAGATGTAATGTGACACATAAAAGACATAACCAATTTTAAAAAGAACCTCTATGTGATGGAGATAAAGGAATCACTACTAAACATGGAGTTAATGCCAATAGAAACATATTTTACAAAATCCAGATGATATTAGATGTCTTAACTATGGCTAATGGGGACATCTATGACATTATAAAAACTAAATGTTGTGTAAATGTTTCTAACCACACTGCTAATGTTTCTAAACACTTTAATGGCTGCCATTCAAAACCAATGCCATATTAGACTCTACTCTAAGCTTTCACAAGTTGCCATACTCATGGTTTTCAGACTGACCATTAATACTAATTGTTTTTGTTATAATTGATAGCAAGAAAATTATGTTTTCTTGTCCAAGCATGATCCTGGCCCTATGTGCACCTCACCCAGTAGCCTGTCAGCTTCTGACATGAACCTCAGGACTCCCTTGATGCTAAATGATCTTGAGTGTCCATTCCTCAACAGAGAGAAGAAAACATAAAAATCTACAAACCAATTCCACAAATGGACCCAGACCCTCCACTGTCTCATCTTGAGAAGATAAGGTGAGAGTTATATGTGAATTCCAAACAGGCAGGGACAACAATCTATTTTCAGCCTGAAGCAGTCATAAGAAGAAGAGACCTTCATCCCCTCAGCCATCCAAAAAGAATTTGGGACTCAAGTCTCTCAGGGTGAAATGTTAGGTAGGAGTTCAGGGACACCCATGTAGCAGAGACAGCGTATTACAAAGAAGTTGGTGAATCCCAGTGGCTCAAGAGGCTAAGACAGGAGGATCACGAGTTCAAAGCTATTCTCAGCAACTTAGCAAGGCCATAAGCAACTCAGAAGACCCTGTTTCTAAATAAAATTAAAAGGTCTGGGATGTGGCTCAGTAGTTAAGTGCCCCTAGGTTCAATACCCAGTGCCAAAAATAGAAAAAAGAAGTAAAGAAACAAAGGGAAGATAGAGTGAAGGAAGGAGAGAAGGAAGGGGAAACAGATAGATAAATAGGTAGGAATGGAATGGAATTAGAAATCAATGATAAAATTTAAAAATATAGGATGCTCTAACACCTGGAGAATAAACAATATGCTATTAAATAACTAATGAATAGCAGAAGTAATCAGCGATTAAATAAAAATACTTAGAAGTAAATGAGAATCATGACATAACATATCAAAATTTCTGGGACACTATGAAGGAAGTGCTAAAAGGAAAGAATAATTAATTGAGCTCATTCATTAAAAGAATAGAAAGTCAACAGTAAATAATTTAACAATACATCTCAAAGCTTAGTAAAAGAAAAACAAATCAACACCAAAATAGTACAAGACGGGAAATAATTAAAATCAGATCTGAAATCAATGAAATTGAATAAAAAACACCAATTAAATAATTGATAAAACAAAAGTTGATTCTTTGAAAAAATAAATAAAATCAATAAAGCCTTAGCCAAGTTAATGAACAGAATGAGAGAGAACACTCAAATTACTAACATTTGTGATGAAAAAGAAAATATCAGAATGGACATTACTGAAATACAGATAATAATCAGAAATCATTTTGAAAATTTACACTCTAATAAAACAGAAAATCTTGAAGATACTAACAGATATCTAGAGCCATATGGCCTAACCAAAATGGATCAGGATGATGTACAAAATTTAACAGATCAATTTTAAGCAATGAAATTGAAGATGCCATCAAAATCCTACCAATAAAGGAAAGCCCAGGACCAGATGAATATTCAGCCAAGTTCTACAAGAACTTAAAAAAAATGAAACCAATACATCTCAAATTATTCCACAAACTGAGAACTGTGGCACTTGCCTGTAATCCCAGTGGCTCAGGAGTCTGAGGAAGGAGGATTGAAAGTTAAAAGCCAGCCTCAGCAATTTAGTGAGGTGCTAAGCAAAATGCAGAATTGGGCTGGAGATGTAGCTCAGTGATAGAACCCCTGAGTTCAATCCACAGTATCCCTCCTCCAAAATTGTTTCATGAAATAGAAAACTGTTGGGGCCTATACTTGCCACAGAGCTGTGGGTGTGTGAGGAAACAGTCTTGTGACTCTGGTCTTGTGATATTTCCGTGTACCTGATGATTTGAGTTTGAGAAGTGGCTTCCATACATGTGCCTGTACAGTTATGAGATATGGCTCCGCAAATGTAGCAGGATATTAGAATAAATCCCCAGCAACAGGGACGTGCATATTTCCTATTGGGCTCCACCTCGTCTCTCCTCTACTTCCTGCTTTCCTCTGCTATAAAGGTCACCCCCCACATAATAAAGTTGAGTTGCTGTGCCATCAAGGCTGACTTGACTCCAGATTTGGTGTGATTTTTGGCCAGGTGGGTTGGCAGGGGCCGGGTTGCAACACTCATCATCTCACTCAGCCCTGGAGACACTAGCTGGTCTAGTGCTCTCCCCTAATCTCTGTCGGAGGGTGGTTCTGACAGAAAACAATGAAACCATCTCAAACTCATTCTCTAAAGCTAATTTCATCCTGATACCAAAATGAGAAAAAGACACAAGGAAAGAAAAATTCAGACAAATATTCCTGGTGAAAATTGATGAAAAACTTTTAAATAAAATACATGCAGAACACACACACACAGACATATTAAGAAGACAGTACATCATGATCAAGTGGGGTTTATCCCAGGGATGCAAGGTTACTTCAACATAAGAAAATAAAAAAAAATGTAATTCACCACATCAATAGACTTAAAGATAAGAATCACATGATTATTTCAATAGATAAAGAAAAAGCAATGGGCCAAATACAACATCCATTCATGTTCAAAACACTAGACAAACTACAGGTAGATTATACCTCAACATTGTAAAGGCTATGTATGCAAAACCCAAGGACAACATTATTCTAAATGGAGAAAAATTAAAAGCATTCCGTCTAAGCACTGGAAAAAGATAGGGATGCACAGTTTCACCACTCCTATTCAACATAGTCCTTGAAACTCTAACCAGAGCAATTAGAGAACAGAAAAAATTAAAGGAATATGAACAGAAAAAATTCCAACTATCCCTATTTGCCAATGACAGGACTCTATATTTAGATACCCCAAAGCTATACTAGAAATCCTCTAGAACTCATAAACAAATTCAGAAATGTAGCAGAATGTAAACTCAACATCAATAAATAAATTGCATTCCTGTACACCAATGGCATATCAGCTAAAAAAGGAAAACAACTTCACTTGCAATAGCCTCAAAAACCAAATACAAACAAACAAACAAAAAATACTTTGGAATCAGTATAACAAAAGAGTGTAAGACATTTACAATGAAAACTATATGACACTAAAAAAACATATTGAAGACTTTAGAAGATGTAAAGACCTTCAATGTTCTTGGACAGAAAGAATTTATATGTCAAAGTTGCCATATTACCAAAAGGGCAATGCAGACTTAATGGAATTCACATTAAAACCCCAAGGCTGTTCTTCATAGAAATGGAAAAAGCAATCATGAATGTCCTTTGGAAAAAGAGGCCCAGAATAGCCAAAGCAATCCTCATTGAGAAAGGTGATGCAGGAGGCATCACAATATCAAACTTTATACTACAGAGAGCTAGAGTACAAATACAGCATGATATTGGCACCAAAACAGACATGAAGACCAATAGTACAGAGTAGAAGACACAGAAACAGAGGCATATAAATACAGTTATCTCATAGTAGACAAAGGTGCCATAAACATACATTGGAGAAAAAAAAGCTTCTTCAACAAATGGTGATAGGAAAATTGGAAATCCACATGTAATAAAATTAAATTGAACCCCTCTCTCTCACTCTCCACAAAACTTAACTCAAAGTGGATGAAGGACCCAGGCATGAAACCAGGGACCCTGCTCCTACTAGAAGAAAAATTAGGCCCAATTCTCCATTATATCAGATTAGAAACTGACTTTTTCCACAGGACTCCTTAAGTGCAAGAAGTAAAATCAAGAATTAATAAATGAGATGGTATCAAACTAAAAAGCTTCCTCACAGCAAAGGAAACAATCAAGAATGTGAAGAGGGCCTAGAGAATGAAAGAAAAAATTTACCATATGCAGCTCAGATTGAGCATTAATTTTCAGGATATATAAAGAGCTCAAAAAACTTAACACCAAAAGAACAAAGCAAAAATAATCCAATCAATACATAGGCAAATTAATTGAACAGACACTTCACAGAAGAATAAATATAGAAAAAATATTCAACATCTTTAGCAATTAGAGAATTGCAAATTAAAACTGCACTGAGATTCCATCTCAGTATAGTCAGAATGGCAATTATCAAGAATGTAAGTAACAATAAATACTGATGGGGAGAAAGGTATCCTTATACATTGCTGGTGGGACTGTTACGAGCACTCAGGAAGGCAGTTTGAAGATTCCCTAGAAACCTTGGAATGAAGCACCATTTGATCTGGTTATCCCACTTTTCAGTATATACCCAAAGGACTTAAAATCAGCCTACTACAGTAAAGCAGACACATCAATGTCGATATCAGGTCAATTCACATAGTCATGCTATGGAAGCATCCTAGGTGTCCTTCAATGGAAAAATTATTAGAAAATGTTGCTTACATACACAATGGAATATTACTCAGCCATTAAGAAGAATAAAGTAATGGCATTTTCTGGTAAATGGGTGGAATAGGAGAATATCATGCTAAGTACAATAAGCCAGTCCTAAAAAAACAAAGGGCCAAGGCTTCTCCTTGATATGTGGTAACCAATCCAAAATACCAGGGCAAAAATAGAAAAGAATGAAAGAAATATCAGTAAAGTAGACAAAGGAGAATAAAGGGAAGGGAGGAAGAAAAAGATTGGGAAAATTAGTGGAATGTATCTGAGCTAACTTTTCTATGTATATATGTGAATGTACCTCAGCAAATCTCACCATGATGGTCATCCACAACACACTAATTTAACAAAATAAAAATTAAACAAATAGCAGAAAAAGCATTAGAGTAGACAAAAGGGAACTGGGGAAGTATGTATGAATATATAACATTATTTTACATTTATGTATATCTATAAAAATTCTATTAAATATAAATAAATAGAAGAAAGACCAGTAAATTGGAGAAAACAGAGTAGGGCAAGGGATGAGGGGAGGGAAATCAGATATACTGGAGATTGAAATAAAGCAAAATATATTACAAACATGTATGAGTATGTCAAAATTTACCCCACTTTTATGTATAACTATAATATACTAATAAAACGTTTACAAAGAAAAAATAAATAATAGAAGGCCAGGCTTGATTTCACATGCTTGTAATCCCAGATACTCAGGAGGCTGAGGCAGGAGGATCACAAGTTGATGCTAGCCTAGGGAATTTAGTGAGACCCTGTATTAAAAAATTAAAAAAAAAATAAAAAGGTGGGGGTATAGCTCATTTTAGAGCATCTACCTAATACACCCAAAGCCCTGAGTTCAATCCTCATTACCACTGAAAAGGGGACAGAAAGAATGAAGGAAAGAAGGAAGGAAGGAAGGAAGGAAGGAAGGGACCCAAAAGCTCTTCAAACATGAGGAAAGACTTAAATATCCAGATACAGAAAGATTTAAGATCTCAGTAAGATTTACCCCAGACAAGATTACCACAAGGGATACAGTCAAACTGCCATTAATCCAGTACACATGGAACATGCTCGAGAACAGACCATGTGTTAGACTTCAAAATAACCCAGCAAATTTACAGACATAGTCCTATCCAATATTTTCCCTGTTCCCAAAATGTATAAAGCTAAAATCATTAAAAGGAAGAACTACAGGAAATTGACAAATATGTGGAAATTAAACATTGTTCTCCTAAACAAGTAATAGGTCAAAGAAAAAATTAAAAGATAAATTGTTAAATGTCTTTAAACAAATCAAAATGGAAACACAACACAAAAAACTTACAGAACACATCAAAAGAAGTCCTAAGGATGCAAGTTATGGTCTCTATTATTTTGTATTTGTTAACAAATGATTTTTGTCTGAAAATATAGTCTATTTCACAGATGGAAGCATGTGCTGTTCAGGAAAAATTAAGTTAAAGAATGGTTTTCATTGGATGTTAAAATATTCTTCATTTTTTTTCCTCACTTGTGTTAAGTGGAGTAATCTGGAGCATGATACTCCATCTCCTGGATGGATTTCTAGAGTCTGAGCGATCATCATGTAGGCAAAACTCCTATAGGCAGCTTTTAGGCTTAAGTGGGCTCTAGATTCTGCAATGAATGTCAATTGATCTGGAGATTTTAAATCAGTGTGCATCAAAGGGTCCAGAAACTGCTGGTCCATACTAGAAGTTTGTAAACCAGGGATCTCCCCTGTGTTCCACTTGTGTGCTAGAGGAGCCAATTCTTAGTCCTCTATATCACTTATGGACTCCCATTTCCTGGTCTTGGGTTTAGTTTCCAAACTCAATTTTTCCCACCCCCACACTTCTGAGTCCCTGGCCAGACAAGTTTCTTCCATTTAGTCCTGTGAACAGTTGGATTGAAGGGGGAAGGGGTGAGACAGTTGGGTTTCCATGACCAATTGTCCCTGTATAAAATTCTCTCCATGTTCTTTCTCTTGGTCACTTAAGCATAATTTATGTCCTTCAGTGTGGGTTTGCCAGGCCTGTATTTCAGTCCAAAATTGACTTTGCCAAGAATTGGCTCCCCTATCTGCTGATTCCTGTGCTTTGGCTGTGAAATGGTTTCTTCCTCTGTCCTTTGTATGTAAGCTGGGAGAGATGGTGGCTTTTGTCCTGAACAATGATATTGTGCAGAATGCCCTTCAGTTTAGTCAGGCAGTATCAAGACATACCTTAGGCCTCCTAAAAATGCTAGTTTCTTTAATTTTCTCATTCCTCCACTTTGTTTGTGGAGGAACCTCTCTGGCTGGTGTCTCTGGATGTGGCAGTGGCAGTTACTCTGGCCTGAGGCTTTTTTCCTTATTTTACTGTATCCAACCTCTTGAGCCTGCAATCTGCTTTGAACGTCCAATATTAAATTACAGTAAAGCCCCTCCCCACACCTGTTATTGCTCATCCACAGCCATGACCCTCAAAGATGAACCATAAAGATGAGTGAGGGGTGATGGGGAATTGGAGAAAAGCACACAATGCCTGGAGTTGTAGCTCAGGGGCAGAGTGCTTGCCTCATATGTGTGACACACTTTGTTCAATTATTTGCACTCCATATAAATAAATGTATAAAATAAAGGACCATCAACACAAAAATATATTTATAAAAAATGAAAGACACACAAAAAAATTACAAAAATAAATTTGGGACCAGGTGAAACCCCCGCCTCTGATGGAGGAAGAGGGACCCAGATCTAGAACTGCACAAAATTTATTACATTGATTTTATCATTAAAATGGTATTCATGGGGAAGTTCCTACAAAGGAAGCAGGTTTGAAAGTCAAAGCAATTGTGAGATATTGTGGTTATCTTGTTGTGTTCAGAATTTGTTATCCCTGGCAGAGTGTCCGAGGTCAAGATTGATATAGTTCATTGATATAGTTCTTTGATATAGTTTGATATAGTTCTTTGCGCATAAATTCTTCAGGCAGGACATTATCATAGCTCTTGGGAAATTTTGTCTTGCTTTTTTACATAGAAAGTTCCAAGGCAAAGTGAAGCAACAGCTACAAGGCAATTAAAGGCCATAGTCTAAGTCACCACTCTCCACATCTTGTCATTTTTATTTTTTAAATTTAACCAATGTGTGTCTACTTTGAAGTGCTGGAACTAGGATCAGACAAGCTTGCCACTGACTTCAAGAAAATCACACAGGATTAAGAGCAAGGAAATAAATCCTAAGAGATACCTTCCAGTATGTTTTAGCATATTCCAAGGATTGAAACTATTCAGATCATCCAACATCTTTTGTGCAATACTGGCAGGCACAAACATGGAAATCCATCTTTCCTGCACAATTTGGATGTAATTATGCAGTTGGAAGAGATCTGAACTAACATTGTTATCATCAAAATAGATTCCTAAAAATGCATCTTTATCTTTTCCCAATCTCATTGGGAGATATTTTGTTGAACTGGTTTAAACAAATAAACTGATAAGAAACATGGCATTGCAATTGTTTTCTTTGCTTTAGACATTGCATCTTATCACCCAAGCCCACTAGAATAGCCTGTAAGGCATTCAACTTAGCTTCAAGTTTACTTTCAGTAGCTTCCTAATATCAAACGGCTCTTGAAGTATTTTGTGCCAAAACATTGGTAATTGGGAGTGCTATCTACCCATTTCCTTTTTTTTTATTCATCAGCTACTAGTTCTTTGTCACAGCCTCACCCCCCCCCCCCCCATAAAGGGAACCCTTACTGCTCTAAGAGGAAATGGATGGTGACAACTCTGCCTGATTCAGGCTGAGAGTGGACAACATGGGGCAAGCAGTTTGGATTTCGCTTTTAGGAATGTTTTGGGTCAGTTGAGGGGTCTAAGAAAAAGTATTGTTCAGAAAGAACAGGCTGTTAAATCATGTGAGAGATGGATACTTCCATGAGAGAAATAAGAAGACATGAGTACTGGAATGAGACAAATACAAAGTAAATATTACAGAATCTGAAACATGCCAATGAATATTATGATGATGATAGAAACCAGTAATTTTTCACCAGGAGATGAAAGAGCTAAGAGGATTTTCCCATGAAAAGGCCAACGAGAACATGGCCTCTGTTTGTAAATGTAAATATGTAAGGATGTTTGCAACATAGCCAGAGTTATCAGGAATACAAATGCAATACTTAGTTGTGATAATGTCACAGATTCCTCTGTAAGATAGAGCTAAAACAGTTGATGTCATCTGATTTTTTAAAATACCTTTTCATAGTAATATCTTCTGTTTGTCACTTAGGGTAGATAATCATACTAGCAAACACAGATTAACTCTGACTATGTAGGAAGTTAAGAAGATTTGTTGGCCTTAAATTGACTAATTAAAAAAAAGTTTCAACCCTGATAGATTTTTTTTATATTTATTTGGCACTACTGTTTAAGAATTCTTCATTCATAGCCTCCAGATTTATTTACTCTTGGTGGGGCTAACAAAAGTTCACCTCTAAATTTACATGAAAAGAACTGTTATCTTTTAAATGCCTTGGTATGGCTCTGTTTTGGTTATAACTTGTTTTGCTAGGTGTTTAAGACAAATATTGCCGAAGTCCGGCTGTAGCAAAATAACTGGGGGGTGACGAACAACTTGTGTATGTTGATACAGCAGGAGAGGGAGCCGTTTATTGTAGGACAACAGAAGTATTTATACATTCCACACAGCTTATCTTAATTAGCATAAACTCAATACAGCAGTCAACCAATAAGAAATCTCTCCACACTTAATGACTTGCTGGCTTTACTTCACAAACCACTCCTTCTGGCAAAATGCCAGGCGCCATCCAGTCTTGTTTACAGACTTTAACATTAACCACTCCCTCTGGCAAAATGCCAGGCACCATCCTGACTTGTTTACAGACTCTAACATTTCCCCCTTTTGTTTAATTTAAATAATGACCATAGTGGTTTTTACACAAACACCGTAAATAATCTGCTACAAGCAGAAGGGGAGGATACAAAATGCCACAATACCAAGCCAATTGATGGCTCCATGCTAGAAGCCATTGGAAAAATTATACCAGCAATGACACCATCAGCAAAGATACCAAGTTACAATTTGTTGTAGATTACAGTTTGTTGTCTCAGTCCAGGTAAAGCAGTGTCTCAATATATTAACTCACAGTCCAGGTAAATCATAGTCCACGTAAGTCCTACAGGCAGCTCGCTTAAATCAGAGTCCAGGTAAGTTCTGCAGGCAGCTAGCTTGATCCAAAGTCTCGTCCAGTTCTCAGCCGAAGTCTCATCTGGTTTTCAGCAACACTGGAAATTCTTCCACCTTTGTCTTTACTGACACTGGGATGAAGGCAGGAACTCTGGATGGCTAAAGAAAATCCTGTAGCAATCCACTAGGAAAACAACCTTCTGAACAATTTAGTAATTATCTGCAGGCAGATAGCTTAAATCACAGTCCAGGTAAGTTTTGCAGGCAGCTAGCCTAAGCTGTAGCAGCAGAAACAGCAACAGCTCTGAAGTCTTGTCCATTTCTCAGCCGACCGGCCACCATTTGCTGCAGTCTGGCTGGGCACAAAATCATGAGTCACTCACAGTCTTGTAGATTCAAACAGCAACTCTTTATTCTCGAACTGTCACCGGCACTCTACAAAATATTTTCAAATAAACTGTTTCTTTTAACTGTTAAGAATCAGCTGATGGGGCTGGGGTTGTGGCTCAGTGATAGAGTGCTCATCTAGCATGTGTGAGGCACTGGGTTCAATCCTCAGCACCACATAAAAATAAATAAAAATAAAGGTATTGTGTCTAACTACAACTAAAAAATATTTTTTTTTTAAAAAAAGAGTCATCTGATTTCCCTCAGGGTCTCACTTGTATAAAACTGAGAGAAGCCTCTTAGCTCCTTTAGTGTTATCCTCCAGGATGGGTTATGGTGTTTTTGACCATATGGCTTCCTTTTGAAGCCTACAATCATGCTGTACAACCATGCTCCTCTTTGCAGCAAGTGCACTGTTTGTTTGGCTTTCTGTTGTCCAGGATCTTATGGATCCCCCTGATCAGGAAGCCATGTGGCCCAGAGTTGCAAAGCCTTTTGAGAAGTCCCCTCATTCCCTGGGTTGAAGCTGACTCAGAGAGCAAGAGCCAAATATTGGTATTTAATTCTTGGCCTTTTACTTCCTTAACTCTAGTCTCCATGATCTAGTTTTAAACATTTGGCAAGCCAGATTCGCCAGTCTTAAGTTAGGAGAACTGGAGTTTATTTCTAATGTCTATAACTTTATAGTTATTTACCCTCCATTTAATTGGGGTCAGTTTAGTACTAAAGTGAGCCTTACATTCTGTATGTCCTATAGGTAGTGACCAGTTATTTCAAATTAACACAGATTGTTATATTCAAAGTTGTACTTCTATAATGCATTTACAGACAATAGTTGTAAAATTTGCCAGAAAAATACAAAATGAAATTAACAAGAGTAAAGACATATTGAATTTGTATAATAGGTATGAACCTAGAAACATTATTTTTATAATCCCAAATCTTTACTTAACTTTAATTTGAAGAATCCCAGCTTGGGAAAATGTTCTAATCCTGATATTTTAAAGAATAGTGTATTTGGAAGATGTGAATACATCTGGTATACAATAAAGCCAGTAACAGCAACACAATTACACTGCTGTTTTTACATTAACAAACTTTAACTTTTAAAGAAAAGTTGGAATCTAGATTATAGTTTAATACTCTAAAATGACAGCTGTTGTTTAATTAGTTATGTAAAACATAATGTCTTTAAGAATACTTTTTCTAAATATTAAAATTTAACAGACACAAGAAATTATCTGAACAGATAAGAGTAGAATAATGTTTTAAGAAATCCTTATTATTTTGACATATAGAGGATTATATTCTGCTTTATATCAGTCCATTAATATTTGACCTTAGGAAAAATTCTAAAATAACTTTAACTGGTTGTGCTAATTATAGTAAGTTAGTTACACTCAAACTTTTAGAGATTTACTCTCCCCACACCTTGTGGAACTCACTTTAACATTATACAAATTTTAATGTAAAATGTAAAAAATGTTCTTATCCAGAAATATTTCTTTTATTCCACTTTTTATATTAAAATAAATTTCCATACCTAGAACCCTCTTATGTCCCATTCCTAGCTATTAATCCCTTTTTGTATTCACGTTTTGAAACAATCCTTATGAAATTTCTAAATTTACACAAACTACTACACTTTACTAAGATAGAATATTTATTTTTTAATGGTACTTTAATTGAAACCTAAGTGAAAACTTTCATACTCTTTGCATATAAAATTTTACCTGAAGTAATCTGAATTTGTTTTCATTGAAGTCACAGAAACAAAGCAATCCCAAACGTTCTCTATTTAATAATTTATAAAACACATTTAATATATAAATATATTACATTATGGTATATAAGAAATGTACTTATTTTTTATTTATCAGTTAAAGCTTTAGAATTTTTACTTTGCAAATTAATCAGATATCACCATTTTCAAACATGTTTATGGAGATTGATCCCATTTAGATTAAAACTAATTTACTCATTTTAACTGTAAAAACCAGGATATCAGACAATTGTAATTAAAAGGATTAGCCATAGCATTCCTGTTTAAAAAGTCTCAAAAGCAATGGATTTTTCATTTTATGCATTTTATATAAATCAAAACTTTGATGTCTGACCACCTGAAAAAACTTGTGAGCTAGTAATTTTGAATACATCTTTATTCTCATCTGTTTACCTAATTTAATTTGAACTTCTTTTTTAAGTCACATGAAGTAAAATTATTTGGATCCACTTCTTACATTAATTTTGATTTGTGAGCATTCATTTATCTATATGCTAATTTTGATACCAGGTACATGATATATGGACAATAGTACATTTGATGATACAAGAATACAATATACATGTGTGCAAACATACATAAGACAGAAAATAAAGATCTTGTAGCTTTATATGGTAGATCTCCATAGGTAGGAGAAAATGATAAAGATGTTTATTAAAGTCTTTATTAGATTTAACCTGCTGGAAATTAAAGTAGAGCCTATCAGGTTTTACATTATGGTTTAAACATAGGGCTGTTCTGTACAGTTGGCAACACTAGGTGTAAATTCTGACAGCCATGATACACTCTGAAATCAAAATTTCAGGTGGCCACATATCCCCAATGGCTATCAGATACTTACTTCCAACATTGCCTTGTCTATGTCCTTCTTAGGATTTCCTAAAAGGAGATTTTCCAATGTATTTGAGAGTCAACCCTTGAAAATTTGAGCTCTGAAAAAAGACTGAGTGCAAAAACCTCTAGAGTTAAAATAAGACTGATCAGAATACATTAATTTAGGCATGTAGGATCAAAAGTGAATTCACCATAAAACCATGAGCTCAAAAATATAGAAATTTAAAAAGCAGGAGTTCTGAACCAAGAAATGGCATGGCCGTAATGACTCTAGTAAAAGAGCATGCAGAACATCTTTATTGGATCAGTTTTCTTTTGAGTCAGATTAGAGCCAATCAAGATATTTAAAGAATATGAGAGTCATAAAATCCTAAGATAAAGAAGACTTAGACATATGATAGCATTCAATTTTTCTGCCTGTGCTATAGTGTTTAGGGAGGAACTTATTAAGAAAGCAGAGCAGTTGAATGTGAGAGCAGATATGATAACCAGCCATTTGGGTTTCACCGTGGCTTAAATTTAAAACTGACACTTTGTATTTCCTTTGGTCTCAAACCAATTTTGAATAATTACCTCTGCAATTTACATTTTCAATGCAGACCTAGGAAAGAGAGAGATTTGACAGAAGTTAAAATGTAAGTAAAGCTGCTATTTTGAACTTCAGAGGCAAAATCATATTCACAGAGCCTTTTAACCATTTTTTTCTTTTGTAAAATCAGTCTCTTAAGGGGAGCTGCTATAGTTTATGCTTTCTCTGGATCACCACTCCCTTGTTTTTTATTTCTCTAAGCATTTGCACATAGAGGTGCCTCTCTTTGGAATCTGCTTTTCTCATATTTTACACCTGGCTACATACTTGCACTCTTACCTCACTTTGTCTGACAGACATCCTCTGGAGCATCCCCTCATCTAATCTTTGAAGTGTCCCTGTTCATGTGCCAACTCCCACAACCCACAAGGACAAACCCTAAAGATTCACTAGGGGCTATTTGAGAAAAGACATAGAAACATTTACAAAGAGAAAGCCAGGATCAGGTGTAACACTGACTTCTGGTGGAGGAATAGTGACCCACAGCTATTGCAGCATATTTATTATATAGAATTTATCATCAAAACGTTATCTGTGAAAAAGTTTCTGCAAAAGAGGCAGGATTAAAGGTGACAGCACTTGCAATATGTTATGATTATAATGTTATGCTCAGAATTCTCTGTCTATGGCAGCTGGTGTCTGAGCTCAAAGTCAAGACTGATATAATTCTAGGCCTTTGCACAGCCCTTGCTCTGGCAGGGCATTACCATAGCTCCTGGTTCATCTTGTTTTGAACCTTTCCACAGAAAGCTCCCAGGGAAAAGTGCATGCACAGCTCCAAGGGAGTCCAAGAATATGGTCCAAGTCACTTCTCTCCACAACCCATCCTGCTGAGAAGCTGCCTAACTGCTTTCTTGGACCACCTATAGGTATAAACCTGCATAAGATAATATTTTATAATGTAATAATCTGGCTTTTGAATAACTTCTGAATTATTATACAGTCTTGAATTTGGGAGTTGATCCGTCAAAGGTAAAGTAAGTATTTTTTTTTACTATTGGTTTTATTTTTAAATACATGATAGCAGAATGCATCGCAATTCTTATTATACATATAGAACAATTTTTCATACCCCTGTTTGTATATAAAGTATTTTCATGCCAATTCATGTCTTTATACATGTATTTTTTTGCATTATAATTCTTATTACACATATATATCACAATTTTCATATCTCTGTATATAAAGTAGGTTGAAACCCAATTCATATCTCTATACATGTACTTTGGATAATGATGTCCATCACATTTCACCATCCTTGCTAATTCCCTGCCCCATTCCTTCCCCTCCCACCCCTCTTTCCTATCTAGAATTTATATATTTCTCCCATGCTCCCCCTCCACACCCAACTATGAGTCAGCCTCCTTATAGCAGAGAAAACATTTGGCATTTGTTTTCTGGGATTGGCTAACTTCACTTAGCATTATCTTCTCCAACTTTATCCATTTATGTGCAAATGCCATGATTTTATTCTCTTTTATTCCTGAGTAAAATTCCATTGTGTATATATGACATTTTTTTTTATTCATTATTCACTGCAGGGCATCTAGGTTGGCTCCATAGTTTAGCTGTTGTGAATTGTGCTGTTATAAACATTGATGAGGCTATGTCCCTATAGTATGCTGTCTTTAAGTCCTTTGGGAATAGTCTGAGTAGAGGAATAGCTGGGTCAAATGGTGATTCAATTTCCAGATTTCTAAGAATCTTCTATTGCTTTTCATATGGCTGCACCAATTTGTTGCACCAGCAATGTATAAGTGTGCCTTTCCCCCCACATCTTCGCCAACACTTATTGTTGTTTGTCTTCATAATAGCTGCCATTCTGATTAGAGTGAGATGGTATTTTAGAGTAGTTTTGAGTTGCATTTCTCTAATTGCTAGATAAACATTTTTCATATATTTGTTGATTGATTGAATATCCTCTTCTGATAAATGTCTGTTCATGTCCTTGGCCCATTTATTGATTGGGTTGTTTGTGGTTTGGTGTTTAGCTTTTTGAGTTCTTTATATACCCTAGAGATTAGTGCTCTATCTGATGTATGAGGGGTAAAAATTTGTTCCCCAGATGTAGGCTCTCTATTCACCTCACAGATTGTTTCTTATGCTGAGAAGAAACTTTTTAGTTTGAATCCATCCCATTTATTGATTCTTGGTTTTATTTCTTGAGCTATAGAAGTCTTATTAAGGAAGTTGGGGCCTAATCCCACATGATGGAGATTAGAACCTACTTTTTCTTCTATTAGATGCAGGATCTCTAGTTGTATTCCTAAGTCCTTGATCTATTTTGAGTTGAGTTTTGTGAATGATGAGAGATAGGGATTTGATTTCATTTTGTTGCATATGGATTTCCAGTTTTCCCAGTGCCATTTTTTGAAGAGGCTATCTTTTGTCCCATGCATGTTTTTGGTGCCTTTGTCTAATAAGATAATTGTAATTTTGTGGGTTATTCTCTGTGTCCTCTATTCAGTATTATTGGTCTACCAGTCTGATTTGGTGCCAATACCATGATGTTTTTGTTACTATTGCTCTGTAGTTAGTATAGTTTAAGGTCTGGTATAGTGATGATACCTGCTTCACTCTTCCTGCTAAGGATTGCTTTGGCTATTATGAATCTATTGTTTTTTTCCATGGCCAACAGACCAGAACATTTAAAACAGATCAACCAAGATCTTTTACAAGAGAATACCTATAGAACCAATGCAGTATTAGCCATGTTTAAAAGGGGCAGAAAGATATACAAATAAAATAAAAACACAGACAAACAACCAGAGGGAATTCCTAAACTCAATTTCATGATTGCTTTTTCTGTTTCTATGAGGATTGCCATTGGGGTTTTTTTTTTTATCAGAATTGCATTAAATCTGTATAGTGCTTTTGGAAGCATTGTCATTTTGATAATATTAACTCTACCTATCCAAGAGCTAGGTAGATCTTTCCATCTTCTAAGGTCTTCTTTGATTTCTTTCTTTAGGGTTCTGTAGTTTTCATTGTATAGATCTTTCACCTCTTTTGTTAAGTTGATTCCCAAGTATCTTATTTTTTTGAGGCTATTGTAAATGGGGTAGTTTTCCTCATTTCCACCTCAGAGGATTTGTCACTGATATACAGAAATGCCTTTGATTTATGGGTGTTGATTTTATAACCTGCTACTATGCTGAATTTGTTTACTAGTTCCAGAAGTTTTCTTGTGGAGTTTTTTGGGTCTTCTAGGAATAGAATCATATCATCAGCAAATAGTGCTAATTTAAGTTCTTCTTTTCCTATGCATAGCCATTTAATTTCTTTTGTCTGTCTAATTGCTCTGGTCAGTGTTTCAAGGACTATGTTAAATAGAAGGGATGAAAGAGGACATCTCTGTCTTGTTCCAGGTTTTAGAGGGAATGCCTTCAATTTTTCTCCATTTAGAATGATGTTGGCCTGGGGCTTAGCGTAGATAGCCTTTACAATGTCGAGATATGTTCCTGTTTTCCCTTGTTTTTCTAGTGTTTTGACCCATGAAGGGGTGCTGTATTTTATCAAATGCTTTTTATGCATCTATGATCATATGATTCTTATCTTTGAGACTATTGATATGATGAATTACATGTATTGATTTTCTGATGTTGAACCAACCTTGCATACTTGGGATGAATCCCACTTGATCATAGTGCGTGATCTTTTTGATATGTTTTTGTATTCAATTTTCCAGAATTTTATTGAAAATTTTTGGATCTTTGTTCATTAGAGATATTGGTCTAAAGTTTTCTTTATGTGATGTGTCTTTGCCTGGTTTTGGAATCAGGGTCATATTGGCCTCATAGGATGAGTTTGGAAGTGCTGTCTCTTTTTCTATTTCCTGAAATAAATTGAAGAGTATTGGTATTAGTTCTTCCTTAAAGATCTTGTAGAACTTGGCTGTGTAACAGTCCAGTCCTGGGCTTTTCTTTGTCAGTAGGCTTCTGAGAGCATCTTCTATTTCATCACTTGATATTGGTCTGTTTAAATTGTGTATATCTTCCTGATTCAGCCTGAGCATGTTGTATGACTTAAGAAGTTCACTGATGCCTTCACTATTTTCTATTTTATTGGAGTATAAGTTTCCAAACTAATTTTAGTTATACTCTGTATTTCTGTGGTGTTTGTTGTGATATTACCTTTTTCGTCACATATCCTCTTCATGAGTGTAGCTTTGGGTCTGTCAATTTTTTTTATTTTTTCAAAGTACCAAGTTTTTGTTTTATCAATATTTTCAATTGTTTCTTTTGTTTTTATTTCATTGACTTCAGCTCTAATTTTAATTATTTCTTGCCTTCTACTGCTTTAGCTGTTGATTTGTTCTTCTTTTTCTATGGATTTGAGCTATAAAGTGAGGTCATTTATTTGTTGACTTTTTCTTCTTTTAAGGAATGAACTCCATGAAATAAACTTTCCTCTTAGAACTGCTTTCATGGTGTCTCAGAGATTTCAATATATTGTGTTGATGTTGTCATTTACCTCTATGAAGTTTTCAATCTGCTCTTTGATGTCTTCTGCAACTTATTGTTCATTCAGTAACATATTGCTTATTCTCCAGGTGTTGGAGTAATTTTTATTTTGTCATTTATTTCCAATTTAATTCCATTATGATTGATAAAATACATGGTAGTATCTCTACTTTTTTGTATTTGTTTAGAGTTGCTGTGTGGAATAGTATATAGCCTATTTTAGAGAAGGATCCATGTGCTGCTGAGAAGAAACTGTATCCACTTGATGCAGGTTGAAATATTCTATATATGTCAGTTAAGTCTAAGTTATTTCTTGTATTATTGAGTTCTATAGATTCTTTATTCAACTTTTGTTTCGAAGATGTATCCAGTGGTGAGAGAGGTGTGTTATATTCACACAAGATTATTGTGTTGTGATCAATCTGACTCTTGAACTTAAGAAGAATTTGTTTGATGAACATAGCCGCACCATTGTTTGGGGCATATATATTTATGATTGTTATGTCTTGTTGGCACATGATTCCCTTGAGCAGTATGTAGTGTCCATCTTTGCACCTTTTGATTAACTTTAGCTTGAAGTCTACTTTATTTGGTATGAGGATGGAAACTTCTGCTTGCTTCCACAGTCTGTGTGGGTGGTATGATTTGTCTCAATCTTTCACCTTCAGTCTGTGTATGTCTTTACCTATCAGATGAGTCTCCTGGAGGCAGCATACTGTTGGGTCTTTTTTAAAATACAATCTGCTAGTCTATGTCTTTTGATTGGTGAGTTTAAACAATTAACATTCAGGATTACTATTGACACATGGTTTGTATTCCTAGCTATATTTGTTTATTTTTGTTATTTAACTTGACTTAATTTTCCTCTTTGATTAGTTTTTCCTTTATTGTACTACCTCCCTCTAATAATTTATAGTTATTGTTTTTTGTTTCCTCTTCATGGAATATTTTTCTAAGGATGTTTTGTAGTGTTGGATTTCTAGCAATAAATTCTTTTAACTTTTGTTGATCATGAAAATTTTCTGTCATCTTCAAATCTAAAGCTTAATTTTTCTGGATACAAGATTCTTTCTGGATACAATTTTCTTTTTGGGCTTCATATATGTTGTTCCAGGATCTTCTAGCTTTCAGGGTCTGTGTTGACAAATATGCCATTATCCTAATTGGTTTTCCCATATATGTAATTGGATTCATTTCTCTTGTGGCTTTTACAATTCTCTCCTTATTCTGAATATTGGCCATTTAATTATAATGTGTCTTGGTGTGGATGTGTTGTGATATTGTACACTCAGTGTGCTGTAGGCTTCTTGAATTTGGATTTCCAATTCATTTTCATGTTTGGAGAATTTTCTGACATGATTTCATTGAATAGATTGTTCATTCCTTTGGTTTGGACCTCTATGCCTTCCTCTATCTCAATACATCTTAAATTTGGTCTTTTTATGCTATTCCCATATTTCTTGAATGTTCTGCCCATATTTTTTACCATTATTACTGTGTGGTCTATATTCTTTTAAAGATTATATATTTTGTCTTCATTGTCTGATGTCCTATCTTCCAAGTGGTCTAATCTGTTTGTGATGCTTTCATTTGAGCTTTTAATTTGGTTTATTATTTCTTTAATTTCAAGGATTTTTTAGCATGTTTATCTCCCTGTTAAGGTGATCTTTTGCTTTCTGTATTTGTTTATGTAGCTTTTTGTTGAAGTGATCTTTCACTGCCTGTATTTGCTCTCTTATATCTTCCTTGAGTTCACAGAACATTTTAACTATGTATATCCTAAACTCCTTCTCTGTCATTTTTTTCTGCTGTAGCTGCCAATGATTCTAATGATGTGGTGCCTTCATTTGTTTGGGGCACTTTCTTCCCTTGTCTTTTCATGTTGCTTGTGTGTCTTTCTTTTTAGCTCTGTGGGTCTAGATTGTTATTGTTTTTACCCTATAGGTTTGTAGTGCTCTTGTAGGGTTCCAAGACCTCTCCCTTTTGGAGAAGGACAATGTTAACAGATCCCAATATCAATAATATACCACCTATGAACATTCTGATGTTATTAAGGCATTTACAATTTAGTCTCAATGTAGAGAAATGTTGGATTCAATTATTATCTAAAATATAATCAGTAGTTTTGTAAAAAGATTTACAGTTTCTGACAAGATAATAAACTGGGGGTGGGGCTTAGGATAGTATGCTAAGGAAGTAGGATATGAGGATATAGAGTCAATATATCATAGGAAGTATGAAGGAGAAATCTAGTGAAAAGGGTTAGTAGCAAGAGAATAGACAGGAAGTAATTTAGGGTAGGCAAATATGTAGGATGACAGTACATAAAACAAACACACATATGTATTTAGAAAAGTACAGATGTTAAAACAGTAAAATTTGGAGGGGGAAAGAAAAATGAAAGAATAAAAAGGAAAAGGGGGCATATACAACACCTTTATATTATATTATTCATATGACTCAGTCCTCAAAGTCCTATTTTATGTAAAATTCTTGGTTTCACATATGTTGTGGATGTGAGGGCTAGAGGTTGGAGGGGTAGAAGAGAAAAAACCAACCAACCAACCAAACAACCAAAAAACAAAAAACTCAAAGGAAGAAGCCAGGGTTGTAGCTAGCTTTAGAGATCCATATCTTTTTTGCTTCTCTTTTCATCCAGTAGGTGGCATTGTCTGTTGTAAGCTGGTATCTCTGTCCTCTGGATGGTGGAGGTAACCAGGGTGGGGAGACTGGTCCTTGTGCAGGGCATCTGGATGCAGGGAGTGACACCTACCAGTCCTTGCAAAAAGACTGCGCCTCCCAGGTCTCTTTTTGGGACCTTTCACTCATATGATGTGAGCACCAGGTACTATTTCCCTCTCTTGCCTGGAGATTTCCCAGTTCCTTGTCTCTCCTTCTTCCTTAGCAGTTTCTGATTGAGGAAACTCTTACCCTGGGGCTCCTGTGGGTGGCTCCCTGGCCGCACTGCACACGGAGTTGGATTACCACCACTGGGGAGGGGGAAAAGTTGGAAATCTGGTACCTGGCTGCTGGAGATACAACCTGGGAACTTCCCCCAGCTAAATGGTGAGAATGTTGAGACAAGATGGCTGCAGTCTGCTTTTAGCGCTGGGGTGTCTGGTGAGGTGGAGAAAGCCTGGTGGGGTGAGGGAAGCTGGGTTATGGTGTTGTGCTTTAGGCAGGTGGCAGCTGAGTGACTTGCATGGGAGCAAAGTGATATCTTGGTGATCTGCAGATGTGTTGATAGGTGATTTTGCTAAGGTGCTCGCCAAGTCTTGCATGGACTGGAACTTCAGGCTTTGGGTTCTGCCCCAATGCCGGGCATCCAACTCGAATTCTGAAGCCTGGAGCCATGTATGGGGTTACAATACTGGTGATTTCTGTGGAGAGAAGCTGGATAGAGGTCCTATAACACTCTCAGAGATATAGTATTCTGACTAGGTGAGAATGGCTCATTCCCTTCCCGCCGCCATTTTTTTTTAATTTGTGTTAAGTATTTTATTTAGAGACAGGGTTTTATTGAGTTGCTTAGCATATTGTTTTTGCTGAGGTTGCCTTTGAACTTGTGATCCTCCTCCCCCAGCACCCCCACCCTTCACCATCCCCAGCCACTTGGATTACAGATGTGCACCTCTGGGCCTGGTCTCCTCACTCTTTTAACATAGTTTTAAGCACTGAGAGGACAAGCTCTTTCTCTTTTGCATTAGAGTTTCCCATGTTTTATACTGAGTTATTTAAAACTCACCCCCTTACTGTTTTCTTTAAAATGATTAATGGCACTTCTCTTTTTGAGGAGAATTCAACTCACCTGAAAATTCTTAGTTCATATCATTGGTTTGTTTAGGCACCAATTCTCCCTGTGACCTGCACATGATATAGTCAGTATTATGAGAGTTTTATTAATAAGTTCAATTCAGTGGTAACTTTACAAATGCTTAATCAAGAATTTATCTGTGCTAAGAGCCTGGGAAAAAATCAACAAGGAGGGTGTTCACCTTTGCCATGGTTCTCTCAACAAAGACCATGTGGATTTGGATATTCACCTAATTAGTCTTTTTGGTAGGGGCTTTGATCTCTGGCCCAGAAAACAGCAGAAAAAATTAATTGACTGTCAGATGATCCTGTCTGTGTTAATCAATGGTCTCTCAGAAGGAAAAACCATTGAGTGGCTCACATTAGTTCAAAAACAGCTTCAAGCTGGTCATATGAAGCCTACACTTAGCCCATGGAATACTCCTATTTTTGTAATAAAGAAAAAAATGTGGTAAATGAAGATTGTAACAAGATCTCAGAGCAATTAATTGACAATGGAGTTGATGGATACTTTACCGCCTGGACTTTCTTTTCCTACAGCTATTCCTCTTAATCATCAATTAATAGTAATAGACTTAAAGGATTGTTTTTTAAACTATACCTTTACCTCCAGTTCATTGTGAGTGATTTGGATTTAGCGTCCAAGCTGTAAATTTCAAAGAGTCCAGCAAGAGATACTTCTGGGAGGCCTTACCTCAAGGAATGGCAAACAGCCCCACTTTGTGTTAGACTTTTGTAACACAAGCTATTGATCCAGTGTGGGAGAATACCCTAATGTATATTCACTGTATTGATTATACAAATTTGACACATGCTAATTCAAATATACTTTCAAAACTTTTTGCACAATGAGTAACTTCACTTACCACATTGGGCTTATGCATAGCACCTGAGAAAGTGTAAAGGATTTATCCTTTTCAGTATTGGTGCAATTTAATTGAAGGATGCTGCATTCATCCACAGAATTTGCAAATCTGAACTGATCTTTTATATATGTTTAATGATTTTCAAAAATTTTTGAGATATGTTAATTGACTGTGGCCTTCTCTAAAATTATCTACCACAGATTCAAGTCCTCTATTTGATATTTATGTGGAGCTCTTTCTGAAGCTTTTCCTTGACCACTTACTGCAGAAGTGAAGACTGCACTAACAAAAATTGAAACTGCCTTCAAGACTGCACAGCTTACTAGAATTAGTCTACATGAACTTATGTATATGTTCATATTTCCCACTACTCATACTCCCATGGGAGCTCTATGGCAGTCTTCAGGAGTTATTGAGTGGATTCACCTTGCTTATTTTCCTCCAAAGTTTTTAACTCTATTTGTTTTTTGCTCAATTGGTCATTAAAGATAGAACTCAAGTCATACAGCTGTTTAGGCCTGAGCCTTCTTTTATTGAATTCCTTTTCCCATTCAACAGCAAAGTTGGCTTTGGCAATCTTCAAATATTTGACAAATAGATTTTTCTAATTTTCCTGGTCAGGTATAAATCATTATCCCTGTGATAAGCTTATTCAATTTTTTGCTATAACCTCATTTATTTTTCCAAATATTGTTCATACTCAGCCAAAGGCTGGGGCAGTGATAGGATTCATTGGTGGCTCCAGTTCAGGAAAAGCAGGTTTTTGTAGCCATGCTCACACTGGGGTGGTACAAAATTCCTATACTTCTGCCCAGTAAGCAGAGCATCAAGATATCATTTGTGACTTACTTCATTTTCCTAATGAACTAGTTAATATTTATGTGGCAGTGCCTATATAGTAGAAGTGACTATGTACATCAAAATAGCTATTATTGGCCATACACAGAGAGTTATTTCATTTATTCAATACTTTACAAAAAACAATTCAAGTGCATCGGTATCCTTGTTTTATTGGTCATATTAGAGCTAATCCCAAACTTCCAGGTCTTTTGAGATCAGGCAATGCTAAGGTTGATCATCTTGTTATAGCCAATCAACACTTATCACCATATGACTGTACTCAAGCCTCTCCTTCTTTACATCATCAGAATGCTTCTGGTTGCATAAGAAAAAAACACACTCATGCACTATGGATAATCTCTTTGGTTTTGGGCCAAAATCAACTGTAGCAGATGGATATAACTCACATGCCTTAATTTAGCAAAAAGTGTTATGTTCATATTATCATTGATATTTTTTCTTGTTTTATATTTGCCACTGCTTCTACAAAAGAAAATACCATGTTATTTATCATTGTTTAGATGCTTTTGAAGTTCTGGGCTGCTTATTACAGCTTAAAATTGATAATGCTCCAGCTTAAGCCAATTCTTCCTTTCAACATTTTTGTGATCAATTTCATACTGACCACCAAACAGGTATTTTTTATAATACCTAAGGTCATGGTATTGTGGAGCAAGCCCACTTGTCCTTTAAATTAAAATTACAAAAACAAAAAAATATGGAAATAGACCTCCACAAAATAGTCTGATTCATGCTCTATTTGTTTTAAATTTTTAAGTTGTTATTCTGGAGTCATGCTACTGTTGAGAGACATGTGTCTTCCATTGCAAAAGGCCTATTAGGCCAAATTTGGTGGAAATATTGACAAACAGGACAAGGGAAAGGACAATATCCAGCAATAATGTGGGGTGGAGGCCATGATTTTGTTTTCCCAGAAAGTTCTACATGTCCCCTTTGAGTACCTGAATATGCCATCCAACATGGGGGACACAGAACCAAAGCTCAAATGACTGAGCTTTGAGAGATGTTGATCCCAACTTCCAATAGAAATGGGAATCTGGGAAAGAAAAAGAGGACTCCATAAACCCAGAAGACCAATTTTCCAATGTGGGTAACAACTTAAGGAGCTGACAAGCTTAGCAGATAGTTGAACAACAGGGAGATATTAAGACTTCAATCACAATATTTGTGGCTATGCTACTTCTATTGAGATTTCAGGTAAGTGTAGTCCATGGTGAAACTTAATTGGACCTATTTCACAGATCCACCTTTAGTACACATAGCCATGTACACTGGAGAATCCATCCCAGTATTTACTAATGATACTCATATGATGGGAGGTTTTACACTCACATTACACCTACTCATGTAACTGTATTTAATTATACTGGATATAGTGATAATCTACCTATATGTGTATGGAATGTGCAAATATCTTGTCAGTGAAGCATAAAGTCTCTAGAAGTGGTGGTGGGTATAATTTGGATTAGTCTCCAAAAATTGATGAGAGACAGTTATATCAGAATTCCATGACTAATGAGGAAATTTTTTGTAATGTCCTGACTTTCAGTGGTGGTGGCATGTAGAAAAATATGTGAAATTGAATAGCTGTCTTGGATTTTGGCCATTATACAGATGGCTCCATACCTGATATTACAAACAGGAATGCCTGTGGGCCTGTGTTCTGTCTCCTTGTGCTTTAATTTCTAGAAATTTAATAGTAAAAGGGATGAGAGAAAAACATTATGTAACTTGTAAGAGATGTAATCTGACCAATTGTATCACCAGAGATAATAGAGAGAAAGGGGTACTTGTACTTTATCAAATCCCCTTTGTTTTACTCCTAGCTAAAATTTCAGGGACATGGTGTGCTGATGATGGAGTTCTGTGGCCTTACCTAAAAATACTCAAAGTGCTCATTTTCTTAATAATTTGGCTCAAAATACCTCCAAAGTACCACACCATTGGGTAAATATTGATAAAAATATGGAGACAAAATTAAGTGTTTTAGAAGCTAATGTCATAAATATTGAAAATAAACTTGCCACTCTCAAATGTCAGCAAAGGTAAAGGTGCCATATCAGTTATATGTCTGTGTTACTATGGCTAAATATAATGCTTCCCTGTAAGATTGGGAAAAAAATTATCTAATGGGCCTTTGGTATAGTAATAACAATATGAAACTTACGGAGTTACATCATCACATCCAGGACATTTAGGAAAGCAGGATCAATCTCATAGATTCTGCATCACTTGCTGAATGTATATTTCATGATTTAAATGGCTTTAATACTGGAAATATGTTGAAACATTCCACAGAGTATATTTTTTGGAATCATAGCTGTGCTACTAATTCTCTTCTGTGTTATAATAATAGGTTGCCATTCATTCCAAGAAAAAATTTGGGGATTCTAAGTATCAATACATCACTTGCACTTAAAAAATGAAAAGGGATCAGATATTTGGAATGGAAAATAAATCATTGCTTTTGAACTCCATAGCCATACACAGCGAAATGCCATTTCTGAGAATCTTTCAATATCTTTGTGCTGAAAGGCATGCCCATTTGAAGGTAACTGCTGCTAATGGGGCAGATTCCATGCCTGGCATGGAGATTATGGGTTCGATAACTTTGAATTCAAATGTCTACTGCCCTGGGATGGAAGACATGAACATGTTCAATAGCCTGGAGGTGCCAGCTGTCCAGACCTAGAGAAGATATCACACAAGTAGATAAGCTAAAATTAGCCTGTTCCTGCTTAACCTTGATTTTCTATAACTTGAGGAAATTTTCTTACAATAAGTCCTTTTGATGTTTTTGCCTATAAAATAAAACAGACATTTTGTTAGAAATCAGATCAATACCAGGTCTGATTTCCCCAATAGGACCTGCTTTTTGTTTCCATTTAAGTCTTTGTGTTTATTTCTGAGTATGTCTTATAATTTTTATTTTTTCTAATCAGACCTGCATTGGTATGATGTTCAATAGCCATACAGGTCATGGGAAGACAGGGGTAAAGTACAGAAAGAGATTCTGTATATCCAAGCATTTATGGAATTTCATGAATAGGGTTTGTAAAAGTCAGGAACTAAGTTGAAGCCAAAGGCAATGCCTCTGGTGTTCAAGGATAGCAGACACCAGAATAAAGGGTGTAAAATGATTTAAATCTTTTAAAACTGAGCACTGACACTCTCAGCACTGTTACTGAGCCTGGCCCCAGGCAGCTGCAGATCATCTCACTGTGAGTCAAGGATACTAGCCCTATGATGGGAAAAAATTCCCAGAAAAGCTGCCTAGACTGTAGAAAATGGCCAAAGAGAAACTGGCCTCTGCCTTATCTTCCAGCCCCTTTTGCTCATGGGGGATGTGGGTTGATGGCAACAAAGGAGGTGGCAGTGGTTTCCATTAATGTTGAGGACCTAGGGACAGGAATAGGGTCACCTTTAAGATACTACAGGACATTCTATTTGGCCAGTGGTGGCCAAATTATTTATATATGTTATATATGAACACACACATATGTATATAACTTTGTGTTACTTTTCAAACTGGAATAGAAATCTAAATGTATTTTTGGAAAGTAATATGTATAAGGTCCTTGCTTAGCATCTGGATCACCATATTAAGTGACAGCTGCCATTTTAAGGAAAAAGTTTTGCTTCCCTGCCCAAGGGCATTTCTAAGAAAGGCTTACCACTCCTTCATAATAATGCAACCCTTAACCACCCCACTTAGGACACACCCAGCTCTGATTCCTGAGCCTCCCCCATAAAAGTCCCCAAACTCAAACCTGTTTTACCTTTCTCTCCTATAGAGAGATGGCCTCCATTTGTCAGCTTTGACAAATAAACTCTCATATGTATCTCTACTTGATCTCCATCTTTCATTTCTCACTTTTCCTTTAATGAGAGAGCTGATCTGTTTAAAGGCCACATTGTAAAACATGGAAGCATTTTGCCACTTCATCCACAAACAGAAAGTTAAAAGATATCTTAGCCTTTGTTTGATTCATCTTTCAAATGTAATGTTGTATTGTGTTATTTGTCCAGAGCCCCATCTTATCTAAAATAAGACTCTGCCTCTCACTTTACTTCATGATTAAATGGTCCCAAAATAAGCTAGATTTCAGCTCATTTAAAGTTGTGTTCAAAAGATTGATTTTTGTATAAAAGTTACTATGATCTCCAAATTACAGGGAATACAATATAGAACTAAGTAAAAATTCAGGATTATAAAAATTATTTTTCATTCATAGATATTACACAACTTGAATTTTTCTCTTTTAATTGAATATGTATTTTTCTTATAAATTTTATGAGTGTTGCTTGTTAGTGTTTTGCAATGTTTTGTTTGTAATGTTTCTAATAAAACAACTTTGGTAAATTTAAGATAGTAATTAATCACCTATAAGACAGATAGCATACAATGCTGACTTCCAGTACTACCATTAACCCCAATGAAATAAAATAGGCAAGTGTAAAATTATAGATATGGAAGTTATAACCTGTTACTCCCACTTTAAAACTGGTGAGACTGGCCTGCCAGATGTTTGAAACAAAAAACTTGGAGCTCAAAGTCAAGGAAGTAAAAGAGCCAAGGAAAAAGCCGCCAACATTTTGGCCCTTGCTTCTAAGATCAGCTACCCAGAGAACAACAGGACCCTCAATGGGCCCTGCTACTCTGGTGAGTCACCCAATCTGCTTATCTGGGAAATCAAGAGGACCCTAGAGAACAGGAAGAGGAGTGCACATTATGCAAAGCGAATGAACACAGGAGAGGGAAATGTCCCTGATGCTTCCAAGAGAAGCCAAATACGGTCAGCAAAACCCTGACCCATTCTGGCAGATGGCACCATTGGTACAGGAAAAAGCTAAAGGAGCCAATAGGCTTTACATCATCCCAAAGAGGGATCTGTGAGTAATCTCAGCTGACACTTAATAAGCAGTAGATAGGAACATGGTTGGTTTTGACAAACTTGGTCTTAAACACATGGCAGGAGAGTACAGCATAAGCACAGTCCTACATTAATGTTTAAAAAGAAAAAATAATGGTTTTATAAAGTGTATCTTAAGATGTACACTTGTGTTATACAGACCAAATGTAAGTTAAGCTATAAAGGAAAGGTTATTGTGTGTAAGTGCCTAATAATAATCACAAAAGATACGAGAGTCACAAGTTTGTCCTGAGTTAATTTGAGCTTGATCTCATAGACCTACAAATATCTCTAACTCCTACATTGATAAACTTGATCTGTTTTTCACTGACACAGTTATGACTTAATGTCTTTGTGATTTTCAGGTACTTGCTGAAATTCTAATTGCTTTTGTACTAATTGTTGACAAACAAGTAATGCTTTTCTGTCTCATGCATTATTGTCTAGCATGATCCCTGCCCTCTATATGCCTTGTCTAGTCACTTGCCATCTGGCACCATGGAAGTCTGGACTACTCTTATACTGAATACACATAACTGTCCATACCCCACCTGAGAGAGAACAAAAACTTTCAGTTTATTCCCCTGTCTTTCCACTCTTTCAGTAAGAAGCATATTGGAGATGCCTTCACCCATTTATCCATAGAAATAGAATGTAGGAACTGACAGTGGGGAACTGTAACAGTGGTCCACTTTATGCTTTGAATATAGCCCTTGCTGCTCTGCTACTGCTACTTATTTTTTAAATGGACATGTTTCTTTCTCTTCCTCTCTCCCTACTCCTCCTTAATCTCTGCCCCATGCCAATCTTGGGGTAAGTGTGATTACTTTTTCTCCCATTTTAGGCAGATTTATCTGTCCTTGAGTACATAGCCACCATAGGAACGAAGTAATCCACACTTTGGGAATGGCGCCAGAGATCTCTGAAATTAGTATCTCCCAAATTAACAAGTGAATTACAAGTGCAACAGAGAACATGTGAAATGTAGTCTTTGAATCACCTCTTTAAAATCCCCCTTTTTCTACTGAAGGGCAGCATCACAGCCTCTGGGACAGGAGTCCACTGTTTCTTCTTTGGTAGCAAAGCAATAAGACTTTTTCATTTTTCTCAGTACCATGTCCTCATTATTGAATTGGCATTGGGAACAAGGATGAAGCTTTTGGTAAAGCAAGAGTAGCTGTCTTTGTCTTCTCTTGAGCTTACAAATCAAATTTCAATATTCTGCTATTGAAAATGTTGTTAGCTCTGGACTTGTCATAAAGGACCTTTATTGTATTGAGTTTCATTCCATCCACACCTAAATTGTTGAGAGTAATTAGTGATTTAAAAAATATGTTCATTTTTGTAGGATGTTGATTTTGTACCTGCTGAGATGATAAAATTGCTTTTGTTTTTCCTTCATTAACGTGGTATATCACATTGATTAATTTGTGGATATTCACCATTCTTGCATTCCAGGGATATATCCCACAAGACTAGAGTGAATGGTCATTTTAAAGTGCTGTTGAATGTGGTTTGCTAGTATTTTATTGAGAATTTTTGCATCTATGTTTGCTAGAGAAATTGACCTGCACTTTTCTTTTCTTGTTGTGTTCCTTCCTGAAATTGGTATTAGGGTAGTGCTGGCCTCATAAGATGATTTTGTTAGAATTTCCTCCTCTTTAACTTCTGAGAGTATAAGATGATTGGTATATAAGTTGGGCTCTAAATGCTTGGTAGAATTCATCAGTGATGACATCTGGGTCTTGCTTTTTATATGGGAAGCTTTAATTACTGATCAGTGTTCTTACTTGTCATTGGTTTGTTCAGAGTTTCTATTTCTTTGTGAGTTAGTCTTGGTACATTGCATGTGCCTAGAAACTGATGCATTTCCTCTAGGTTACTCCCTTGGTTGTCATGTAATTATTCATCATATTCTCTTTGCATTTCTCTGAAATCAGTGGTAATCTCTCCTCTTTCATTTTTGTTTATTTGTGTCTTCTATCTTTATTCCTAGTTGAACTAAAGAATTTTCAATTGTGTTTATCTTCCAAAAAGCTAACTCGTACTTTTTTTTTCCTATAGTTTTTGCATGCTCTATTCTACTTATTTCTGCCTTTGTCTTTATGTTTCTTTCTTTCTTCCCACTTAGATGTGGTTTTGTTAGGTAGGAGCTCAGGAAGAGCAAGATGGCAGAGATGGGTTATTAGAAAGAAGCTGCTGGAGGAAGAGACAAGGATATGAGTCTTTTCCAATTTACAATAAATCCCATTACCATAAAAATGTTAATCACAGGTTCAGTATTTTAACATGACCAAAGAGTTTAAAGTGGGCCATATTTTAATCAGGTTTTCTAAATTAACCAATGAGGGATATGTTTGACAATATCCTAATCAGGTATCAAAAAGTAACCAAGTGGGAGCCAATGACATAAGGTCTTCAATCAGGTCTATATAGGAAAAAGAATGCCTGACAGCTCAACATATAATAAACTAATTTCTAGAGATTGGGGCCTGGAGCTCCCCTCCCCTTTTTGGCTCACTTCACTCTGCCCAATGGAGTGCTACTTCCACCTTCACCTTCAATAAATCTGTACTTTATTACTTTTATATGTCTTGCTCAGTTCTTTGTTTGGGACACCAAGGACATGGACTTACATGAACACTCTGACAATAATATTTGACCAGGATGTAAGCTCCTTTCTGGTGACATCCCATTGCAGCCACATAGGTCTACCTCTTTTTCCTATCAGGATTTCTGATAGTACCACAAGCCGACTGAGAAGTAATGGATGATCCCCCAGTGATGCTCCTGATGAGAAATCACCCCCTTCAGAATTGGGAACTTGATAGCCTAGAGGTGTGCAAATGCTGTGATCTTGCCAAACTCTATATTACTGCTCAGTCTCTCACATGTGCTTAACCTGGCCTTTTGGGTTTGGAGCTTTGTTGTTTGTGATTTTTTAATCTCATGGTGAGTCTTTGTGCTCTCCCTCCAATTCTAAATAATTTAACTTGCTTATAATGTCATGTCAGAGATCTTGGTTATTTTGCCACAATCTCAGAGGGTCTGGGTCAGGCAAGGTAAAAGTGAGTAGAGTGCCTATCATCTGAAGATTTCCCCAAAAGAGAAAAATCAGCAGTGAGCTGCAGTTAGACTCTGTGCTGAATAAAATGCAAAGCTCATGAAGGCAGGCACATTGTACAACCATCCAATTACCCCAACTCCATACCTCCTCCAAAAGGAGATTAGGTGATTCAGAACTCAACATGGCACTGTCTGCACCTCTGTTGATTCCCAATATTCAGCTCCTTCCTGAACTTCTGCCTCCTGTGGAATTTTGCTCCCTCTTTGTCAATCTGTTCTCCTTTCTTGTGGGCATTACCTCCTCCAAAACACCTATTGCATTTTCTTTACATATTTATGAAAATTTGCTATAGGGGATGAGTCTTGTTAGCTGTGAGTGTTACTCATTTCTTTCACTATGAGACAAAAAGAACAGACAAAGATAAAAAAACCAAGCCTTTTTTTCCACCCTGGGTTTAATAAAACTATAAAAGGTAGGATAGGGACAGTTAGAATGCCATTTAGTGACCCCTCACAAATAAGTTTACTTTTTTGGTATCTGTATGAAGACTAACACCGTTGGAAAAGATAGAAAAATTATCAAGGTGATAGAAGCAGAGAAAAACACAGGAGAGTTAAGAGAAATGATGTGTTCC
Organism: Urocitellus parryii; assembly: GCF_045843805.1. NCBI lineage: Eukaryota > Metazoa > Chordata > Mammalia > Rodentia > Sciuridae > Urocitellus > Urocitellus parryii. The sequence goes on from NC_135536.1 coordinate 4,466,375, forward strand.
CTCAAATTGGTAGAGGGTACTTTACTCCTGGTGATAGGAACTCAAAAAAGTGTTGTACATCCAACATAAGGGCCAGAGTTATTTGGCCAGTAATGTTAGTGTGGTATTTCAATGGGGGCACCTGGGAAAAAAAACAATGTGAGTTCCCTAATGCCCCAGAAAAATGCTTTGGGTGGAATTCAGGGCCTAAATTATAGAACATAAGAACACTTTTCTAGGGCTAGGAGACTAACTCTGAGGTACAGCACAGAGTTCATATACACAAAGCCTAGTTTCACTCCCTAGCACAACCCAAAAAAAATCAACCAAAAAAAAAAAAAAACAAAAAAAAAACCAAAAAACCAAAAACCAAAAAACAAAAACAAAACCCCTCTTCTCTTCCAGAATAGCTAATATTTGAAAAATCGTCTCAATTTCACAGAAATCCCTGCTTGGATGTATTCTCTGGAAATGATTCAACCATAACAATTTGAAAAAACAATTCCTTTTTAAAAATTAATGTGTGCTGCAAAATGCATTAGGGCCTACAGATCAAGGGCCTCTGAATGAAAGCCAAAATTATACATCATACTACAACTAGACCTCTATTTCAGGAGATAAAGTGACTAATAAGAAGTCCTCTGCATCCAACCTTTTATATCCCTACACACAAACCCACTCCTATGCAATGACAAGATATCACGTAGGGCCCCTATGGCAGCTTCCCTAAATCCCGATGTCCTGGATAAACATTATGAAGCCAAGCTCCTGTTTCTCAGGGGGAACATCTATGACAACCTCATCCATCTCTTTTGGTCAGGGCTCCTTATTTTATGGTCTTTGCTTCTCAAGCTCAAAATGGCAGCTTTCTTTAGTGCTTAGCTTTCTACCATACATATGTCTCTCCAAGATTTGCATCTGAAATGTAATCTGCATAGGGCAATTGTCCAAAATTGGTTTGGGTACAGAGGAAAAGAAGTGTCACTTTTAAATTCAAGCTGCTATGTAACCTAAATGGCCTTTGTATCTTGTACTCTGTGATTTTGCTCTCTAGGGTTCCTACCAAAATATCATAGGGAGGGAATTTGGAAAGATCTCATATGTTTAAGTGTTTTTTACCTTAAGAACATTTACCTGAGGATTTCAAGGGCTCCTATATTTTTTCAATGCAGACTGACTCTACTTTGATCCAAAATTGCACTCTTGTCTGATAAACATGTTCCACATGCAATTTTACTAGAGTAATTATAACTATGTCAATTTTCCCCCCCAAATATTTGTAATTTCTTTTTATCTCATGTTTTTGTGATGAATTCACATTTGAATTCTGTGCACCTAAATTAAAATATTTTGTTCTTATCAGTCTTGTTTATATAACCATGATTTTTTTCTCTACTGTTTTTTCCTCTTACTGTCTTTACTCAGAGGTCAATTTCTAAAGGAAAAGCTCAAAAATACTCATTTTCTTTTGTATTTTATGTATATTTATGCACAGTTATGTATGTATATATATATATGTATGTATATATATATATATGTATATGTATATATATGTATATGTATATATATATACATATGTATAACATATATACATATATATATATATATACATATATATATATATACATATATATACATATATATATATATACATATATATATATTTTGTCTATATATCACTTACAAAGTACCAAAATTGGCATGTAGATAAATGTACACTCACAAATTAAAATTAAAAAGGGAATGGATACAAATACTTTTTAGCTCATGTGACTTAAACCTTCTAGAAAAGGGGTTTATTTTAAATTAGTTAGGTCTTTAAAATTACACACAGATTTTCCTAGGTTGTCAAGCAATGAAAAGATTTTTGATTTCTATAAAATATTTGAAGTGTAGTATTCATGTCTTCTAAGATTTTTTTCAGCAGGGATTGGATGGCTAATAGTGGTAACTATGCCTGTCTGACATCTTGGATTTACCATTAAATATGAATAAATTAGATTTAACATAAGTGGGATTAATCTTCATAAATGTGTTTTTTTCAAGGAGACATCTGATTAAGTTGCAAAATCAAAGTGCTAAATCATTAACTGATACATATAAAATCAAACACCTTGAGTTCTTATATTCCAAAAGCTAATATATAATTTGGTTTATTAGATTTGACTTTACAAATTGGTAAATAAAAACATATTTAAGATTGCTTTTTTTCTGAATCTTCACTAAGAGTAAGGTTACTTAAAATTCTAACAGGTATAATTCTATATGCAAAGGGTACAAAAATATTTCAGTTGTGTTTCAATTAATGTATTGTAAATGAAATAAAGTATTTCATCTTATTAGAGGAATAATTTAAAAATTATTGAACTTCATAAAGATTGTTTCAGAATATAAATTTAAGATAAGGTCAGCAACTAGGAGAGGGATATAAGAAAGCTCTAGTTATGGAAATATATTAAGTATAAAAACTAGAAGAAGAAATGTTTCTGAATGAGAATGTATTTTGCATGGTGAAATGAATAGGTTACAGTGTGTCTAAGTAAGTTGCACAAGGTTTGTGGAGGGTAAATTTCAAAAAAAGGCTTGTGTGTCATTAAGTTGGATATAATTAGCAGAATCAGTTGAAGTTATTTAAGGTTTTCTAAGGTTAAATATTATTGCATGATTATAAACAAAAATTTAATTCTCTATGCGTTGAAGTAACAAGGTTTTCTTAAAACATTAATCTGCTCCAGCCATGCTAGATCAGGCATCCCTGGCAGGGTTGAGCCTCACTCTCCTGGTCTGTTGTATGCAGCTTTTTCACTACTGTGAGTGGAAGATCTGACAAGAACAGTTTTAGAAGAGAAAAAAATTATTTTGGGAAGATCCAAGATAGTGAACTAGACGAGGTTACATTTCTGGGTTCACAGTGGAACACAAAGAAAACACACAGGCAACTTTTCCACAAGATGGGTGAACAAAAAAATGAGGGTGGAGTACCTTACTTGAGCCTAAAACTAGATTTTCAAACCTGAACAGAGGCAATAGATATTGGATATAATAAAACATGGAAAAATCTCCCCAGTGGCAGATCAGAGGCCACAGCCAGGTCAGAAGTACCAGCCAGAAAACTAGAGAAGGAAGGAATTTTACTAAAGGAGCATAGTAGAGGGATAAGTAAATTAAAGGAACTTACATTTTAGGGAGGCCCAAGGCATGTCTGGATATGAAGTATTTAGAGATCAAAGACATTGCCCAACAAACCTGAAGGATGCACTGCACAACATTTCTGTGTGAGGAAAGAAGTTACCAACTCTCCAGGCAGCATGTGTATGACAAGGGAAGAAAATATTTTGTAGCTGCAGTGTAGGGGCCAGTAACTGAGGAAGCCAATTCTTGGAAAACCTGAGTTTGGTCTGAAATATAGGTTCAGTAAACACACACTGCACAACATAGAGTGTACTTCAGTGATCAGAATAAAATCAAACAGAGAGAGAGGTTTACACAGGGAACAACTGGTCATAGAAATTCACCTAGCTCTACCCCTCCCACTTCAATCTGGTGCTTGCAGGACCACCTTGGAGAGACACATCAGACTGAGAACTCAAAATGGTGTCAGTTGGAGAGATTAGAGACTGAACATAAGACCTGGAAATGTGGGGTCCATATATGGTGTAGGAGACCAAGAATTGGCTACTCCATCACAAAAGTGGAGCCCAGGGGAGCACTGGGGTAAAGTCTTCCAACATGGATCAGCAAGTACTGGACAGTGGGGTTGCACTTATTTATAATCTCCAGTCCAATTGGCAGTTAAGAAAGAGCATGGAGCCCACCTGAACCTAAGCTCTGCCTTCAGGAACTCCACTTATAAGATTAAATCTCTCACACCAGCAATCCAGAATGTGAAGCATAACACTTCAGAAGACCCCACCTAAAACTGCTGAGAACAGAAGCTGAGAACATTTTGAACTCCAATGCAAATATTTTTTTAACTTCATTATTATATTTTTTGTTTCTTCCTTTTTAAAAAAAATTCTTTTTTTTTCAGTTTAATTGTGTCCTTGATGATACACAATATTTATATATTTTAATATTTGTTTTGTTTTCATTTCTAGCATTTTGAAAGCCAAGTGTTTTACATAAATTAGTTTTTAAAATTTTCTTTGGTATTTTTTAATTTTAACTTTTTTGGTATATATTTTATTCTCATACCTGTTTTCCTTAAATCTCTCTTTTCTTCTGTTAATAGCCAGCCTCTATTATTCTGTCACTCTTCCTTTAATCTTTTACTTCTGTCTTCTCTCCTTCTCCCTCATAATCATCACATCCTATATCAATTTTTTTCTTTTCCTGTCTACCATTTGAAATTGTAAACCCTTTTTGCAAACTTGCACTTTTTATTGTAGGCAACAACATATCATGTCATTTTGTTTATTGTGTTAATTAACATTGTAGATGTCATAATATAAACTATTTGGTTTAATGTTATATACTGTTTGCATTGTTGTTGCTATAATTTGTCTCTCCCTAAAAATTGAGGTACAGGAATCATTCAGGGACACTGTAATTCCATAGGGTAGGAACTCTACTGCCTGTTATCTATACTGTGAGATGATTAGACACAAAAACAACATGAAAGAGCAAGAAAACAAATCTCCCCAAACAAACCAAGATATAACAATAATGAAGTCCATTGACACTACAGTGGAAGAAATGTCAGAAAAAGGAGTTTAAAATGAACATAGTTAAACTAATCTTTGAAGTGTAGGATGATGTAAATGAACAAATACAGGTACCAAAAGATAACTTTACTAATGGATTTCCAAAGGGAAATCCTCAAAATGAAGAAAACAATAAAACAAATTAAAAATTTAATATAAAACATCACCATCAGTCTAGATCACTTGAATGACAGAAATTCAGGTAATGAGGACAAAATATATAACCTTGAAAATAGAGTTGACCATGGAGAGAAGGTGTTAAGAAATAATGAACAGGGCTGGGGATGTGGCTCAAGCGCTAGCGTGATGACCTGGCATGGGTTCGATCCTCAGCACCACATACAAACAAAGATGTTGTGTCTGCCGAATACTAAAGAATAAATATTAAAATTCTCTCTCTCTCTCTCTCTCTCTCTCAAAAAAGAAACCATTAACAGACTTCCAAGAACTATGGGATAACATAGTTAATGAAATGACCAAATTTAAGATTTACAGGATAGATGAAGTCACATACATACAAACCAAAGAAATGCACAATCTTTTCAATAAAATAATATTATGAAATTTCCCAAATACAAAAAATAAAATGGAAAATCAAATTCATGAGGCTTACCGGACATCAAATGTGCATAATTTAAATGGACATATTTCAAGGCAAATTATCATGAAAATGCGTAGCATACAGAATAAGGATAAAATTTTAAGGCTGTGAGAGAAAAACATAAGATTACACATGAAGGGAAACAAATAAGAATCTCAGTTAATTCCTCAATCCAGACCCTCAAAATTAGGAGGACCTGCAAGAAGATGGATGTCAAATAAGAATCCTACAAGAATACAGTAAAATTAAGCTTCTGATTTGAAGTTGAAATAAAAACCTTCCATGACAAAAAAATATTAAGAAGAATTCACAACCAGAAAACCTGCAAATACAGAATTCTCAACAAAATATTCCATGAAGATGAAATGAGAAAAAAGTGAAAACTAGTGAAGGAAGGAATTTTACTAAAGGAATAGTCAACCAAAGTCGAAAATAAATCAAATTAAAAACTAGAAATTAATCATAATAACTGGGAGCATAAATCATATCTCAATAATAACCTTGAACATGAATTGCAGGTTGCATTAAAAAGCAAGACACAACAATATGCTATCTCAAAGAGACTCATGTTATAGGCAAAAATATCCACAGACTGAGGAAAGGATGGTAAAAACATCATTGACATGGATTGCATAAACAAGCAGGAATTTTTATCCTCATATCAGACAGTGGACTTCAAGTCAAAGTTTATCAGAAAAGACAAATAAGAGCATCTCATACTGCTTAATGGAATGATACATCAACAAGGCATAATGATCATAAATATTTATGCCCCAAACAAGGAGTATCTAGGTACACCAAACATCCTTCTCGACTTCAAGTATCAGATAGATCACAACACAAAAATACTGGGTGGCTTTAACACACCTATCTCACTACTGGATAAATCCTCCAAACAAAAACTAAACAAACTATAGAACTAAATAATACAATTATTAATTTAGACTTAACATACATAGACTATTTCATCCATCAATGTTGAAATGTATATTCTTCTCAGCAGCACACAGGTCCTTTTCTAAAAAAGACCATATCTTATGCCATAAGCCAACTCTTTAAAAAAAGCAGTAGACATTATATCCTGCATTCTATTAGATGATAATTGAATGAAATTAGAAATCAACAATATAATGATAATAGAATTTACTCTACCACTTGGAGAATAAATAATGTGCTATTTAATGCTAAAAATGATGGCAGAAGAAATGAAGGATGATATAAAAATGACTTAGAGGTAAATGGGAATAGTCACTCAACATTAAAATCTCTGGGACACCATGAAGGCAGTGCTAAGAGAAAATATCATTAAATTCATCTCATTCATTAAAAATATAGAAAGCCAATGAATAAAAGAAATAACATTACATCTCAAGGCCCAAGGAAAAGAAGAACAAATCAACACCAAAGCAGTAGAAGACAGGAAATAATTAAAATTAGAGCTGAGTCAATAAACTTTAAACAAAAGAAACAATTTTAAGAAAAATGAAAACTAAAAGATGATACTTGAAAAAATAAATGAAAGTGATAAACTCTTAGATACAGTAATGAAGATAAAGACAAAGAAAACTCAAATTACTAAAATTCATGATGAAAAAGAAAATATCACAATAAACACTATTGAAATACACAAGATAATCAGAAACTATTTTGAAAATTTATATACCAATGAAATAGAAAATGTTGAAGACATCAACAGATTTCTAGAGACACATGACCTACACAAACTGAATTAGGGGGACATACACAATTTAAACAGGTCAATTTCAAGCAATGAGATTGAAGATGCCATCAGAAGCCTACCAACTAAGTAAAACCCAGGACCAGAGAGATTCTGAACCAAGTTTTACAAGACCTTCAAAGATTAATTAACACCAATACTTCTCAAATTATTCTATGATATATAAAAGAAGGGAATCCTCTCATACAAAACATTTTTAAAATATAGTGTCCATGATTGGGTGGAGTTCATTCCAAGAATGAAAGGTTGTTTCACCTTATGAAAATCAATAAATATAATTCATCACATCAATAGATGTAAAGATAAGAATCATGATCATCTCAATGGGTACAGATAAAGCATTTGACAAAATACAGCACAACTTCACATTGAAATTTCTAGAAAAAATGAGGGTTATCAGGAACAGACCTCATATTGTAAAAGCTATGTAATCTGAACCTAAGGCCAAAATCATTCTAAATGAAGAAAAATTGAAAGCATTCCCTCTCAGAACTCTAACAAGACAATGATGCCCTCTTTCACCACTAGTTTTACCACCATTCTTGAAACTCTAGCCAGACAACTATTTTGCTAAATACCCAACAAATGGTTCTTAACCTTCTCCCAATCCCAGAGAGAAGCATTGTGCTTGGAAGCTGTAACACATACATATTTATAACTTGAATGGCATTTAAGCCTTTCTTTAAACTTTAAAGCTGAAAGTTCATTACCTATATTTATAACAGTCATCTCTAAGGCATTTAACTTAGTCTCAATACTTTCATCAATATTTACTTGATCGCACAGAGCCTGGGAAGTATTTTGGGCTATATTATTAAGAAATTTTGCATGTTGAATATTTTTAGATAAAGTTATGGAGGCTGTGACAGTGGATGCAATGAAAGAAACCAAAGCCATAACTCCCACTATTATAATTCCAATGGCACATCTAGATCTTGCTAGCTGGGTATGAATTTGCTATAAGGCTTGAAAACCAGCATCAGCATACCATGGCTCTGAAATATTAGCAGGCAATAAATCTAAAGAGGGCTGATGAAGTATCAGCACTCCTTTTTCTATATTATACCTAGTAATACAATTGGTTAGGTTATGTTTGTTACACATTACAACATATTTGTTATCTATTCATTGAACTTTTACATTTCCAATGATTAAAACATAAGTAGATTGGACACAGGCTCATAAGCCATAGCAAGATCCCTCCTTACAACTCTTCCCAACAAATTTTGGTAAAGGCTTCTCTGTACACTGTAAGAATTCTGAGGCAGCAATTAAGCACCAAACATCTTTTTGAATACCACCCTCACTGTAAGTCAAAATATTGCTAAAAATTCATAGGAGAAGTTTTTCATAATTTTCTTTTATCAATTTTTGGAGACCAGTCTAAAATATACCCACTACCTTTAGACAAATTATGTTGTGCTGGAAAATAATTTGCACAATCTATCCATCTAGGAAAGGTGCCAATCTCAATTGTAGAACTATTTGGACAGTGAAAATTTGTGGAGGTTTTGCAGAAATGACTGGTCTGTTATGAGAAAGTCCCATTTTGATCACTGATCTAGTATAAGGTTTTAAGTCTCCATAAATAGTATGATTAATCAGTTTAGGTCTCCCAACCGCTGTCTTTTCCTCAAATAATACTCTGAGACAGCCAGCATATTTATCATGGGACCAACACAAAGGTAATTGGGCACTGTAGCTAGAATAATTAAATCTAGTCAAATGATTGGGAGTAATATAGTATCTGTAAATCCTCCCATCATGATTGAGTCATTAGTAAACACTGGAATAGATTCTCCAGTCCACACAGCTGGATGTACCAGGGGTGGATCTGGGAAATACATACTGTAAGTGTCTGCTCAACTCCCTTTTACCTGACAGCCCAGCAGAGCAATCACTGTAGCTACCATCATCAATGGAGTCTTATTTCTTCCTAGGAGTCAAATTATTCATGAAGGGTGTGTTGTCAGCTTCTTAAAGTCTTCCCATGAGATCAGGTTTTCAAGCTGGGTCATGTTAGTTCCTCTTCATTTTTCTTCAATATCTCTTCCTTTTGAGTGGAGGCTTCTTTGGGTCGATTTTCAGTCACTTGAATCTTGATTCTATCTATTCCATGTCTGATTGTGCATTCAGGCACCCAGATAGAACAAAAAGCACCTTCTGGAAAAATACAAGCAGGACCTCTGCCCCACATAATTACTGGATTTGGGCCTTTCCATTGACCAGTCTGTAAGTCTTTCCACAAAACTCTGCCTAAAGGGCCTGTTGTTGTGGAAGACATAAGTCTCTCAGCTGCAGTGTGACCTTCTGTGTCACAATTTAAAAAAATTAAAACAAACAAGCATGGTTGAGACTATTTTGGGAAGTCATAAACATAATCCCCCTTTTAATTTTTGTAATTGCAGCTTAATAGATAAATGAGCTCGTTCCACAATGGCTTGACCTTGTGGGTTATAAGGAATTCCTGTTTTATGGTCAATTTGAAACTCTTGGCAAAATTGTTGAAAAGAAGAGCTTACATAAGCTGGTGCATTATCTGTTTTAATCTGTAAAGGGCATCCTAACACAGCGAAGGCTGCTAGGCAATGAGAAATTACATGTTGAGTATTTTCTTTTGTATGTGCTGTGGCAAAAATAAATCTGGAATGTGTATCAACTATCACATGTACATAACATTGCTTACCAAATTGAGGAATATGAGTTACATCCATTTGCCATATTTGATTTGGTTTTAATCCATGGGGATTTACCCCTGATGGCAGAGATGGAGTGTGAATAACACCCTTAGGGCAGTGATTTACAATTTGACATGCTTGTTCTCTGTTGAGATATATATATATATATATATATATATATATATATATATATATATATATATATTGCATAAGCTAGAAGCATTCTAATGATGCAAGGAATGTGAAGCTTGTGCACAATCATATGGAGACATCTGTTGACAAACAGCTACCAATTTATCAATCTTGTAATTACCTGAAGTTAAAGGTCCTGGAAGATTAGTGTGAGCTCATATGTGTCCTATGAAACATGGGTATTTTCGCATTTGCACCGCCTTTTTTAGATTATGAAATAATTTAAATAGCTCTTGTGATGAGGTATATCCAATATCTGAAATTTCAATAATTTTGGTAACTCTGACTGCATATAAGCTGTCAGAATAAATATTTATAGGCTCATTTTTAAAGTAATTTAAGGCACAAATGAGAGATTGTAGCTCTGCTCTTTGGGCAGAAGTATATGAGGTTTGTATTACCTCTGTATGAACATGGCTATAAACACCTGCTTTACCTGAGCTTGAACTATCAATGAACACAGATAGGGCTCCATCTATGGGCTGGGCATGTACAATCTTTGGAAAAATAAGCGGTGTTATTGATGCAAATTGAATAATTTTATCATGAGGGTAATGACTTTCTATCTGACCAGGAAAATCAGCAAAAGCTATTTGCCATAAACTAGAAGCTTGAAAAAGCCAATTATTATGTTGAACAGAAAATGGAATAACTATAATATCAGATAAGACCAAATTAATTGTAAAACTCTCATTCTACCTTTAATCACTGATTTAGCAATTGAGTCATGAAAAGGAATTAATGTCTTTTGGGGAGAGTGGGCTAAATAAATCCAATCAATAACTCCCAATCTTTGCCATATAGCTCCCATTGGGGTATGTACAATTGGAAATATTAATAAATATGCTAGTTCTTTAGGATTAATTAAAGTAATCTGTACATTTTTAATTGCACTTTCAACCTTTTTTAAAGCTTCTTTAGCCTCTTTTGTCAGTTGACATGGAGAGGTTGGAGAAGGATCTCCTTGCAATATCTGTAATAAAGTACTTAAATCAGAAGTAGTTAGTTTTAAGGATTGCCTTAGCGAATTAATATCTCCTAATAATTTTTGAATGTCATTAAGGGCATGTAGTTCCTTAACTTTTATCTATAGATTTAGAGTACAGATTGTACATCCTTGAATTATTTGACCTAAATATTTAAAGAGAGGCATCTTTTGTATCTTTTGAGGAGCAATGCACAAACTCATTGCTGTAAGTGAAGCCTCTAACTGAGTAAAAATTTCTGAAAGTACTTCTGGATTAGTGTGAGCCAATAATACATAATCCATAAAATGAATAATATAGGCATCAGGAAATTTATCTCTTATAGATGCTATCACTTCACCCACAAATTTTTTTTGACATAAAGTTGTACAATTACACATCCCTTGAGGCAAGACCTTCCAGCAATATCTTTTAACAGGTTCTTTAAAATTAATTGCTGGGACACTGAAAGAAAATTTTTCACAATCCTCAGGATGCAACCTTATTGAGAAAAAACAATCCTTTATATATATTACCATTAAGCTATAATTTAAAGGAATTGCTGTGGGGTGTAGAGAATCAGATGTGACTGTGAGCTTGAAAACGTAATTATTATTGCCCTTTATGGAGTCTGCCTGCAAATGGGATATTCTGTCTAGGTCTAGATAAGGTGGCAGCAAATCATGCTTGCATATGAGATGTTTTGTTGTCTTTGTTGGGCTTACTCACAAACAAGATGTTCCTTCAAAGTTTAGATAAGGTAACAGTGGACATGCTTGAAAACGAGGTGACTACTGTCCTTGGGAGGACTTGCCTGCAAACAAGATGTTCTGCCAAGTGGGCTAGGAGGGCGTTAAGAAAATTTTTTTTATCTGTTCTTGATAAAGAGCAGAGCTCAGCATGCTCCAGGCCAAGAGTAGATTAGCCATGAGAAGCAGGTCACTTCTGATTAGAAAGTAAATCTTCTCTATGCTATGTTTAACTAGGTAAAAGACCTGATTTATTGCTGTTGGAAGGCTGCCTTATTTGTTCACAATACTATAAAAAGATTGCTGTATACAATAAAAGACTTTTTTCCTTCTGCTGATTTGCTCGCTCTGCTTCTTCTTTCTTTCTCATGCTGACCTGCGAGTGAATTACTGCAATAGTGGGGTGTTAGGGTCTGTAAACAAGTCAGGATGGCACCTGGCATTTTGCCAGAGGGAGTGGTTTGTGAAGTAATGCCAGCGAGCCATTAAGTGTGGAGATTCCTTATTGGTTGACTGCTGTATCTAGTTTATGTTAATTAAAATAAGCTGTGTGGGATGTATATATACCCGTCTTGTCCTCTTGTCCTACAATAAACGGCTCCCACTCCTGCTGTATCAATCTACATAAGTTGCTCGTCACCCCCGGTTACTTTGCTGCAGCCAGACTGTGGCAGTGGGAGAAGGAAGTCTGGGCTGCAAAGATCCCATAGGCTGAATTGCATGGCTTATTGCCCTTAAATCCTCTAGTAACCTCCAATTACCTGACTTTTTCTTAATAACAAAAATGGGGGTGTTCCAAGGACTAAGCATTGATTCTATATGGCCAGCCTTAAGTTGTTCCTCAACTAACATATGAATTATCTTAAGTTTTTCCCCTGAGATGGGCCACTGAGAAATCCATATAGGCTATTTTGTCAGCCAGGTGATCTTTTCTGCTGTCTTTTGGATCAGGGAGACACTCAGGACCCCTAGTAAAAATTTTGCTTTGGAGTATTTACTAATCTCTGTTGAGGAGACTGGTTTGTAAGCAGATACTGTCCCTGATAAGTTCCCTCATTATCTCCAGGAAGAAGCCCTTGATTAATTTCCTCAAATGATCTCAGAATTTGGAGTTACTAATAATAATCCTATTTTGCTTAATATATTTCTTCCCCATAAGTTTACTGGTAAGGACTCTAACACATAAAGTTTAAAAACTCCGCTGTTCCCATCAGGATCCTCTCAATGGAGATATTTAGCACTTTGAGCAGGCTGTGAGATTTGTCCTATTCCCTCTAGGTTAGCTGGTGCTATATGTAAGGGCCAATTCTTAGCCCAGAAGTGACTAGACAGGACTGATATATTAGCTCCTGTGTCCACCATGCCTTTGAACATTTTATGATTAGTTTTAAGTTCCAGTAGGGGGTGCTCCTGCCACACTAATTGAGACTAGTACATTCTCTCTGGCAGTTTGGAAACTGAATTTACTTGTGAGTGTCCATCCAAATTACAGGTTAATAAAATTAATTGAGCAAATGAATTTTTTTGGAGTAAGCTGGAGGGCATAATTTGATTTTACAGTAACATTTAATTCTCCTTCAAAATAAAAAACTATTACTCCAGGTATCATCTCGATGGCCCCTTTTAAATTGTTACATCCCAAAATTAATCATATATTTTCTCTAGGGAGTGGCCCTAAAATCACAGTAGGGATTTGTTGTGGCCCTAGTTCAGGATTTAATTTAATTGTCATTGAGGGTCTTAATGAAACTGTCTGTGAGATTTGCTTCGGTAAAAATGGTGGCTCTCCATGGTTGGCGGTGATGATGTTAAATTGTGTATCCTTCCTTCTGGTTCCCCTGTTTTTTTGGCCCAGGGATGGGCCAACCAGTATTGTTTTTTTTTTTGTCTTACTACCAGGCAGAAGTGAGGGCAAGAAGGTGGGCTGATCAGCACCATCTTGGTCTGCCACATGGTCTTCAACCCTATTATATCTACTACCAAAGCAGAGGGAGCCCTGGGTTTAAAATTATGAGCATTACAATTTCACGAGTAATGGCTGTTCCTTCCACAATGAAAGCATCTCCCGTGGGGTCTGCATACTAATTCTTGGGGCTGCAGAGTTTGTTTTAAAGCTGCGGCAACTGTAATTGTTTATTATTGGGCCGGATCAATATCAGAACACAAGCGAATAAATTCTGAAACTTGCCCTTTTTTCTATGGGGTCTGAGAACATCCTAACAATATTTGTTTGCATTTTCAAATGCCAATTGCTTAACAATAAACTCATAAGCACCCAGATTGCCAATGGAACGGTTTGTGGTTTGAGAGAGTTGTGCTACGAAATCAGAATAAAGCTCATTGGCACCTTGCTTAACTTTAGTCAGAACTAAGCTATATTGGTCCCTGGAGGCAATTTGTCTTGAGGCATGCTTTGCACAGGCTGTAATCTGATCATACACTGCAAATTCATAATTTAGGTGCCTTTCCAAATCAATAAATTCACCCAGTCCCAAAAACATCTCCACGGGTGTTTGGAGATCTTGTCTCTGATTTCTCTCTGCCTGCTTGGAACAATAGTCTGTTCAGCATGACCTACAAAGTAGAAAATCCCCCCCCCCCAAGGAATCCCTGGCGATGGAAATCCAGTCACTCTGTGGGAGTGGTTCAGAGAAAATAGTCTCAAGCAATCTCTGCACGAATGGTGAATTTGGACCAAAGACCTTGCAGACATTTTTTTAACTCTTTAATAGTTTTAAAATGAATTACTGCATGGATGCAAACATGCTGGTCTTTGTCATTAACCTGTTCAAAAAATGGGAAGAGCTGAAATTCTCTAGTATCTTCCCCAGCTTTCCTAATTCCCTGATGGAATGGAGTAAGAAAAGTCATTGCCAGCTCAGAGTATCTGTTAAAATTTGTCTTTTTACAGACAATGGCTGAATTTGAATGGCCGAGGCATGTGCTGTTAAGCATAGCCTTTTGAAATTCCCTTGTAAATCCTGGATTTCATTGTACACTTCCTCTCCCTCAGATTGCGATTCCTTTGTAGATTCTCCTCTGTCACCATCTTGAATTTGAGTTTGTAAACCAAGTGGAAGAGAAGGATTTTCTGTCTCTCTATGTATCTCTTCCAGATTTTCCTCTCTGGGAGAAGGACCTTCTATCCCCCCAGAGGGAGGCTTCCTCTCTAGAATCTCCCTCTCTATGGTCTTCCTCCAGACTACTCTGGTTTTGCTTAGGCCAGGCTAAGTTTTTTACTTTCAGTTTTGTCCCCAGGATTTTTGTTTGAATATAATTTGTCTTAGTTTTAAGCTGGCTTAGAGGAAAGGAGATTTCCTTAGCCTCGGGCAATTTTTCCATTTGAATAGAATTAATGGCTCTCTGAATACCTTTCAATAGATCTTCACGGGGCCATGGACTGTGGCCCATATAATAAAAAAAAAGATGATTCTAATGCAGTCCAAACTTTTTGTATATTCTCGAAGTTTCCAGGTAATTCATTAGAAAGGCAAAGTTTATGTAATTTCCTTCCTAATTTGTCCCATGTATGTAAATTTGGTGAATCTTGGTCACAAAGCCAAGGGCAAAATTCACCTACAACCTTTAAGCATTGTAGCAACTAAGTCTTTTTAACTTGCTTTCCCTTCTGGTTAATTATTGTCTCTAAAATAGTCAAATACATGTCTTTATCAGTAGAAGATGAATTCCCCATTATTAAAATTTTTTAATGTCCCTTCACTCCAAAAACTGCCTGGTACTTCTGTGACCCTAAAAGTGTCACAAATTCCATATTTCTGTTGCGAACTTCCTAACTCAATCTAGTCAATTTACTCACGCCTCACTTCTGGGAGCCACTTCTGCCACGTGACAAGCGCTGGCTTCATGAAAGAAGGTTTGAATAATGAGTAATTCCTAGAGAGTTTTAAATTAAAGAGACAAGACTCGTATTACCTTTAATGTTAGCTCTGGGACAGCTTCTGCTAGCTCCTGCCTCCAGCCACCTAATGCGGTTGCGAGGTTTACAGAAGAGGGGAGAGAGAGAGAGAGAGAGAGAGAGAGAGAGAGAGAGAGAGAGAGAGAGAGAGAGAGAGAGAGAAAGAGAAAACATGCCAGGGAGTGGGCTTTATTGGGAAACAAAAAATTCAAGGGAAAACCCCATCAAATGAAGGTTAAGGGGGGCAGCATCCCAAGGTCAGGGGTGATTATTGGGTCTTCGGGGCAGTGGCCAGGCACGCCTCTGCACGGACAAGCCCTCGGACCTGGGAAAGGGTGGGGAATAGCTCTGACAGCTGTGTCTAACTGCCTCTCATCCAGCCAGGGAGGTAAATCAAATCACATGCAAGGATGGCCTACTACAAGAAATTAAAGAGATACATACAGAAAAATAATAACTTAAATGTTCATTATTGCTGATGATAAGATTGTATATTAAGAAGTTCAAAAAATTCAACTACAAATGTTCTAGAACAAGTAAATAAATTCAGCAAAGCAGAAGGATATGCTGCTGTGTACCTTTTTTCATCACTCTGTAGCTTCCATTGTGGTGGAGAATCATGCTCCTTGATGGATCCCTCATATCCACTTTTCCTTTTATTTTCTTTGATTTTAGGTTTCTACCCAAACTCTCCTCCTGCATGAGCATAATGCAATGTCTCTCAGGTTTTCTTCCAGGGCTTTCACATCTCAGGACCTGTATGTAAGTCTTCCATTGATTTGGGGTCAGTTTTTATTTAGTGAGAGTTAGGGGTCTGGTTCCTTTCTCCTGTGTGTGGTTGTCACTTTCCTAGAGTAATTTGTTAAAGAATCCATTCTTCCTCCAATAAGTAGTCCTGGCATTTTTGCCAAAACCCCATGGACTGCATGTGTGGTGCTAACCTTGTCTTCTATTCCCCCTCTGGTCTGTGTGTAGGTTCACTGCAGGGCCAGCTGTCTGGGCTGCTGTCACCTGTGGTACATGTTGACATCCAGGTTGAAACGAGACCAGGCATTTTTATTTTGGGTTAAGGTGGCTTTGCCAGTTCAGGGTTCCTTTGGTTCCCTGTGGATTTTATGTTTATGCTTTCTTTTTCTGTAAAGAATGTCACAGAAACTTTGGCAAAGGCTGCATTAAATCTGCAGGTGGTTTTATGAAGTGTGGACAGTTAATATTTTTCTTCCAATTCTTGTACATGGAATATCTCCATTTTGTCTGTATTTCATCTTCAATTGCTTTGGACAGTTTTTATAGTTTTCCTTATAGAGATATTTCACTATTTTGGCTAAGTTATTCTTAGATAATTATTTAACTTTTTTGAATAAGATTTTTCCTGATTTTTTTCATCATGTTTGATTTTAATGTATAAAAATCTTAATTTTTTATGTCAATTTTCTATTTTGTGAATTTATCAGCTTGTCAGTTCTAACATTCAAGGTAGACTGTTTAGATTTTCATGTATATAAAATCGGGTAATATAAAAGTTGCGCTCCTTGACTTCTACTTTCCACCTTGAAGGGCCTTTGCTTTCCTGACTTGTGAATTGCTGTGCTAGGGCTTGCAGTGTGGTGTGGATTGAGGTGGGCAAGCTGAGAGCCTCTGGCTGGTCCCCATTCAGATGAGGGGAGAGTGGGGTCTACAGCAAACCTTTCACTGAGTGCAGACACACTTCCTCCCCATGGGTCACACAGGTCTGCACCCCCCCCCCCAAGATCCTGTGCTTGGCATGTCCCCAATTGCCAAATGCCAATGTCTCGGCTTGGCACAGAATCACTAGCCACCACACAGCTTTGTAGGTTCAAACAGCAATTCTTTATTCAGGATCTCACAGATCTCACACCGCCTCCACACAGGTTCAGGGGCAATCCCAATCCCCCCCCCCCCACAATTCACGTCCTAAATACTTTTTCTCCACGAGGACTCAGCGGGAACTCAGGCAGCAGGCACACCCTACTCCCAGCAGGAATAATCTTCAACCTCTCAACTTCCCTAAAACTCCTATTGTCACGCCCTAAACCCAAGGACGGGGATACTTCCTGTAGGATACACCCTAATCCTGGATCCACCCTGGTCATTGAGCAGGGTCACCTTTCTCAAACACACAAGCAAGGTGGCAGCAAATTAACATGGGGTACGCTGGCAAGGATTAGATGCGTCCTACTTGGCAATGGCTCTCAGCACCCAATGGTGCTGAGGGGACGTGGTGGAGGCTCTCAGGTGCAGAGCTTGGAGAGCCTGGCCAAGGGAATCAACTGTTCTATCCATCTGTGGATGACATGGACATACTGAGAAGGGCAGGACAGCATCAGCATGGGCAGGTAGCTGTGCATCCAGAAGGATGACAGGACACTTGTTCAGACAGACAGGCCCTGTTTTCCCAGGTCCTGCACTGCAGAAGGAGCAGGAAGGGAGGAACAAGTAACAGATGATAGGTAGGTAGTTAGGTAGATAGATAGATAGATAATATGTAGGTAGATCATAAATTAGGGTTCATAGATATAGATAGATGACAAATAATTGATTATAGATAATAGCACGCTGATAGATAATATAATAATGGATGATGATGATGATGAGAGAGAGAGAGAGAGAGAGAGAGAGAGAGAGAGAGAGAGAGAGAGTGCATTCATTCATCAGGGATAAAAATAAACTCCAAGATATAAACACTCCAGGAAACTGTATCTTACTGACACACCCTGTCTGCATTTTCCAAACACACTTAATCCCCGTTGGTGCATTAATTCACTGATTAGGTCCCAACCTTCAGAATTTGACCCACTTATCTCTACAAATTCTTGCAATGTCTCCCACAAGAGTTTTGGAGCTCTTCATATCTGAACTAAAACTTATAGTCAGCTTCCAACATGGTTGATTGAAAGCTCTTTCTTGCAATGATTGAAAGGAAGGGGATCTTCAGAGAATGATGGACCTATGTAAGTACATGCATGTATGAGGGCACAGGGCTGCAGTTCTGTGACATGTCCAAATTGTAACTGTGGCATATCAGGCAATAGCAGAGCAGGTGGCCTTGTTGGCTCCATGATGAGGGATAACAGAGATGCACTTAATGTATAAAACAGAATCATGGTGTTAACGTAGATGACAATATTTTATTCCTTGTGTGCCTTGTTGTAAAAATTACACATAATTCCTGGTATAATCCCCAATTCATGCATTTCAGACTGGAAGTCATGTGTGCAGTCCACACCTTCAGGGTCTCATGGTGAGGACAGATGGACTAGGTGCTTCTTGCCAACACCACGCTCAGATCTTACCTCAATCCAGGATTCAGTTATACATAGTCAAGGAGGGCAAGTCACAGAGTATTGTTTACAAAGACCTGAGTCTGGGCACACAGAACCCCTTGGCCCACATGAGCTTGAGTGGCCATTTCCAGAGACCTGCCATGACACTGGTAGCTTACTGGGTCCAGATGATCTTATTTCTTCTGAGAAGCTTTGGCTGTGCAGATGGACTAAGTGATCAGGAAGGTCCTCTTTCCAACATGGTGGTAACATTTCAGTGAATGAGAAAGAGACAGAGAACAAGTTCTGCTCCTCATAGAGAGCTGGGAGGGCTCCTGCAGGACACTGTGCCCCACATCCCTGAGCCGAGGGTCTCTCACCAGACACCTCTGTTTCCATCTCTGAGATGGCCTTTTTTTTCTCACTGCTCTCCACCAAAGGGAGAATCCATAGGACCAGTTGCTCCTGCAGGACATACTGTTTCCACAGGAAAAATCAAGAATAAGGGCCTCACTGCTCTGACAGCTAGTAATGGACCCCATGTAAGCAAAGTGTCTACATCACTCTGAATCACAGTGTATGAAGCTTGTTGAGGACAAGCTCTCTCCAGTGTAGTCTTTGACATCACAAAAAGTCAAGGGCAATTTACATGAAGAAACATGAATCTCAGTTCATGAGTCACCTAAAGTTTTCCAGCACCTGATGAGCTTTGGATCTAAGGGAATTTACTCTGAATTACACAGATTGCAACATTCAGATGCTGCATCAACCTCTGGAACCCTAAAGGTTAACATGACCATATAGTGACTGCACATGTATTTGAATCATGATTTTATAATTTAGACTAAGATATAGGCTTGTATAACATGCATTTCTGTGATCTGTTCACAAACATAAATATATATTCTCTCTCTCTCTCTCTCTCTCTCTCTCTCTCTCTCTCTCACACACACACACACACACACACACACACACACACACACAGCCAGTAGTCCTATAACCTCTGGGAGGTGAGCCTGGTAACCAGTTCCCAAAGCCTTCTGTCATGTGTGGATATGTCCTGCTCCCTGAAAAGTTTCATCACATGTCCTGTCCTGGAATGAGGGCTCCCTGGGCCTGTTAATATGCACCCCAGGACCTTTCTGAGGCACAGCCAACAGCCTCCCCCAGGAAAAGGTGTCTGTCCCCTCCCTCCACATCCTTGATACAAGCCTCACCACACCAGATGCACAATGAGGCCCCAGGTTAAACCACAGCCCCATGCTCACTCATATTCAGGGTCTTCTTCATCTGGAAGGTATTTTCTAGGATTGGGAATCCTCTCTGGGAAACATGGATACATCCTGGTTCTTCTTCCTTCTGCTGAGGCTCCCAGATGTGAATGTCTTATGGAGTCAAGGAGGAAGATGTGGGGCAGCTGCATCTGAGTTCATGACTCACTCTGGTTCTCTGTTTCCAGGTCCTTCATCCAGGTGTGGCTGCAGGAGTAAGGACCCAGGTAGTGAAGCCCTAGCAGACATTGTCCCTAACCTGAGATGTCTCTGGATATTTCATCACCAGTGGTTACTAGTGGAGCTGGATCCAACTGCATCCAGGGAAGGGGCTGCAGTGAATGGGGCTCATTGATATTAATGAAGGCATGTCTAAAGACCCATGTAAGAAACAGTTCTCCCTATAATTGAGCTCTGTGATCAATGAGGATGAAACTGTGTATTACTGTGCAGGACCCACAGTGGGAGACTTCAGTGTAACCCCAGGCACAAGCCTCCTTGCATGGTAGCTAAGAAAAAACAGGGGCATTAGGACCAGCAGGGAGCTCAGGTCCAGCAGGGGAATAAGAATCATTAGTAAAAATCAGGACCAGCATGGGAAGCTCAGGGTCAGGGGTGGAACTCAGGACAAGGTACACTGGGGAACCACGAGCACAGGGAGGGACCAAGGAGCAGGAACAGATAGGAACCTGGGGAGTGAGATGCTTACTGTAATCCTGGGGGGGTTTCCTTTCTTTCTCTACCTTATAGAACCTAAAGAGATCTTTGAATGCACCTGCTGTATAGAACCTGGGAAATTTCCAAGCCCCTAGCAGTGAACAGACTCTTTGTTAATTTTTTCTGCATTTATAAGTACATATTTTCTGAATCTCATTCTTATGAATTTCTCTGAGAGGCAAACACATCTTGTACACAACTGAAAGTAATCTGAGGTCTGAAAACTCAAGTGTCTCTGGAGGATGGAAGCATCAGTGTCATTACAATCATCTAAAAGTCAGTCTGCTATGTTTTCATCAAGACGGACAGCTGCATGCAGGACTCAGTGTCTCTGTAAGAATGAGGGTTTCATGCCTGTACTCAGGTTCTGAGAACTTCCAACCCTTCTGCTGCTCCACCAACAGTCCTGGTCCCCTGGCTTCTCCACACCACCATGGACAGCCCCTCTGCATGGAGGGAGCATAGAGGGGAGCCTGACTTGACTCAGGGCAGCGTCCAGGACCCACAGCCCCAGGAGGTCTTGCTCAGGGAAGGGGTGGGCAGCAGCATCCCTCTCCTCAGCTCTCCTCTGCTAGATGTGTGGAGTTTCCTCTTTGAGTGTGTTCAATCAACTTCCAGGGACATGGTTACTGACTGATTTGGGGCAGCTGTGTGAAACTGAGCTCTAGTAAGTCAGAGGACAGCACCCTGACACATGGGTGCCAGGTGGCATGATGGATCCCAGGCTGTGCACACAGCTCTCCTCCTGCTGGTAATGGAGAGCACAGGCCCAGGCACTAGAGATAGGGCTCAAAAGGCATGAGTTCTTCACACAGAAAACAATCATTTATAACTTAGTCTGCACTTTTCCATAAAATGACGGACAGCACAATAGAGCTTCCATCAGGTGATGTGTGCACATGCAACAAATGAAATATTAGGAAGGACTTTGGACCCATAAGACCCCTGTAATGATATGGAATCATGTTAAAGAGAAAGTGATACCTGCCACCAGCTAAGAAGCAAGCTCATATCTGCTGTGGCTCTGCTGTATTTGAGGTCTCCAAATACAGATTGCTATATAGTAGTCATTCATATCAAACATAAGCTGTTAGACACAGTGAACCACTACTCATACTTCTGTGTGGGATTTCACATTTCCACCATGGAGTTACAACCTCAAACATATCTTTTAGTGGGTGTGTTAAAAATAAATCCACAAACAATAATTGAAAAGAAAAAAGCTCACAGAAGAAGTTCTACCTTCCTGAAAGCTAATCTATCCACCAGGTTGCTCCATGACTCTCCCAACTTCACTGAGTGCTGCTCTATGAAGCCTCTACCCAGAGCTGCTATATAGCAGGAGGACATGCAAATAGGGCCTCCCTCTGCTCATGAAAACCAGCCCACCCTGACCCTGTGCAGCAGTCTGTCTGGGCACAAATCACAAGCCACTGAAGCAGGAACAAACTTTATTTCTGAACTCCACCAGCACACTCCACACATGCTCCCCAGGAATTCTCCCACAAACCATGCATGCGGCATTCTCTCGAGACACACTACACCAACAGGAAACCCCTCTTCCCAAATTCCCTCCTACTGCACTTCCCCAACCAATAGGAACTCTCTAGAAGTCCCGCGAGAGCTCCAAAGTAGCAGGCCTAGGCAGAGAGCAGGGGTCTAATCTCCAATTGAATGCACATCTTAACATAATCTTATCATCTCAATGGCTTGCTGGGGTCACCTTTCAACCAAAAATGCCATGCATCATTCATACTTGGCTATGGCTCTCAGCATCTCCCCCCTTCTGTTTAATTAAACAACAAGCAATGTGGCTTAGGGACCGTGCCTGTTAGGTTGTCCAGTACAACATGTGGTCCTTACCTGTCACTGGATGAGCTGACCTCTAGGCGTAAGCCTCCTGTCTTAGGTTGGTACCACTGCAATTGGATCATACCCGTCACTGACTACTGGTCCAGCATACAGCCATACTTGTGGATAGGCCTATGCACCAGTGGGGGGCTGAGGTTCTTTGCCTCACCTCTGTTGGCCCCCAAATTTGGCCTTTGCAACAGTGGGGGGGTGAGGTTCTTTGCCTCACCTCTGTTGGCCCCCAAATTTGGCCTTTGCAACAGTGGGGGGGTGAGGTTCTTTGCCTCACCTCTGTTGGCCCCCAAATTTTAGACCATCACTAGCAGAAGGGAGGAGGATACAAAAATGCCACGACACCAAGCCAATTGAAGGCTCCTTTGGAAAAATTGTATCACCAGTGACACCATCAGCAAAGATATGCCAGCACTACCACAATTCGCTGTACCAATAGATAGTTCACAATGCGTACAAGTGATATATAGTCGAGTCAAGTTCTGCAAGCAGTTCAAAGCAGAGGAATCTATCAATATGTCCATTTCCTCCCAAAGTAAATCGACTCCTTGATTGAGGCATTACTTGTTGAGTTTTTATTCATTGATGCATCAGTTTATACAGTTTACTGTGATAGCTATCGAAGAAGCTGTAGTTTGGTTTTATCTTTGTCTTCACCAGCACTGGGATGAAGATAGGAATTCTGGCAATCATGGCTAAAAAAAAATATGTAACATTCCAACAGATACTAAGAAAACAATTTTCTGAACAATTTACATTATCCTGAACAGAATTATTAAATATAATAAAAAGGAAAGGTGAAAGTAAACAAACAGATCTGTTAACCTCCTTATTTGTACACATATTAAAACAATCCTCAACAGCTATTTACCCAATTTAAATTAAACCATTAAAATCACGTGAATAAAAAAAAATTCGGATCCATTTTTTCATGAGCTCTCCTCATATATGATATATGGACATACGCACATACTGACATAAAACACAAAACACAAGTGTGCACACATAACATACAACACATAAGACAATAGTAAAGGCCTTGTAGCTTTACACAGGTAAAAATCTCCATTGCAATGTTTAAAATTTCCACAGTCAAAAAATAAAACTGATCAGAAAAACATTAACCTAGGTCTCTATGAACTCAAAAAATAAAATATAATTTTACGATGTGGAAAAATGCAATAATAAAATAGATATTGAAAAAAGCATCCTGGTCAATCACTGTCACAGATGTAAGAAGAGCCAAGCTTGAGCTCTGGATATCAGCTGTTATGGATTTGAGTCAAATCATCTTCTTTTTGGTCTGTAGAAATCGCTTTGGTTAGTCTCACTGGAATCCAAATTGGCTGCTGTTCTCCCTGTGGAAACACACAAACAGAACCCCGACTCCAGACAATCACTGGGTCAGGACCTTTCCATTGTCCTGTTAGAATATCCTTCCAAAGTACCTTAGGCTTATGTACATTTTCTGGACACATATGCCTTTCCGCAGCACTAAGCCCTGATGAATCCAAACTTTAAAAGTTTAGAGTAAAAAGGGTTATTTTAAGTTTATCTTTGGGGGATATATACCCCTTTCCAATTCCCTCCTTTTGCTTTAATAGGTACGTTTTAATGGTTTGATGAGCTCTTTCAACTATGCCTTGTCCCTGTGGATTGTATGGGATTCCTGTTATATGAGTAATACCAAATGATGAGCAAAATTGTTTAAAAGAGGTAGAAGTGTAACCAGGACCGTTATCAGTTTTTAACTGTTTAGGAACACCCACAGTGGCAAAATTTTGTAAGCAATGAGGTATAACATCTTTAGTTTTTTTACTGGCATGAAGGGAGCCCATCAAAAATCCAGAAGAAGTATCAACTGTAACATGTAAATATTTTAATTTTCCAAATTCTGGCAAGTGTGTGACGTCCATCTGCCAAATATGGTTAGGTATCAGTCCTCTAGGATTGACTCCAAGATTAACTTGTGGTAAAAATGTCACACAATTTTGACATTGTTTTATTATATGTCTAGCTTGTTCTTTAGTTATTTTAAAATGCTTTTGTAAAGTATTAGCATTGACATGGAACCTTTTATGAAGATTTATAGCTTCTTCTATTGTGGAGAAAATATGTATATCATGTGTAGATTTATCTGCTAGTTCATTACCCAAACTAAGGGCTCCAGGCAATCCTGTATGTGCCCTGATATGTCCTATAAAGAATGGATCTTTTCTGTCCCAGATTAGACTTTGTATAGTGTAAAACAAAGAGAAAACAGTAGAGGAAGGAGAAATCCTACCAACATCTTCAAGTGATACTATAGCATTAATTATATACTGACTATTAGATAATAAATTAAATACAGAATTTTTAAACATCAGAAAAGCTTGTAATACTGCATTAAGCTCTACCTTTTGAGCTGATTTTTGGGGTACTAAAAATGTAAAAGTTTGATCAGGGGTAACTACTGCAACTGTACCATTATTTGACCCATCAGTTAGTATATTTGGAGCATTCATAATAGGTGTTTTTCTTGTCATTTTTGGAAAAACTACAGGATGCGAAGACCAAAAAGACAACAAAGGATTAGATGGTAAGTGATTATCAAATGAAACATTAGATTTACACATGATTATTGCCCAAGTATTTAACTCATTAGCTAGCTCATCAATTTGATCCATAGTATATGGAGTAATAATTTTATTGGGAGAAATTACAAACACTCTCTTTGCTGCTTTTATTCCTTCGAGTATTAACTGTCCTACAGACTCAGGATACCTAGTAAGAATAGTGTTAGGAGAATAAGATAAATGTATCCACAATAATGGGCCTTCTTGCTAAAATACTCCTGTAGGAATATTTTTTGTTGGTAGTACAATAAATAATAAAGGCAAACATATCAATTCTATCCAAATGCATATTTTCCATATATGTTTCAATAATCTTTAATGCCTTTCTTGCTTCAGGCATTAACATGCGGGGTGAATTTGGATCTGATGGATGTTTTAGGATATCAAATAAAGGTCCCAACTCTCCTGTTGGTATGCCTAGATAAGGCCTTATCCAATTTATGTCTCCCAATAAATTTTGAAAGTCGTTAAGTGATTTGAGTTGATCTACTCGTATTTGAATTTTTGGTGGACGGACCATGGTTGAGAATAATAGAACTCCTAAATAATTAATTGGAAAATTTAATTTTACTTTATCTATTGCTATCTCTAGATTATAATTTTTTAATAAATTTGTAAGTGTGGCATAACATTCTAGCAATGTGTTTTTAGCTTTGTGTGCTACAATACATCATCCATATAGTGAAATATTTGTAGTTCAGGATTTTGATTTCTAAGTGGCTGGATTACTCTGTTAACATAAATTTGACACATAGTTGGGCTGTTAGCCATCCCTTGAGGGAGTACTTTCCATTCATATCTCTGATCAGGACCTTCATGATTTAGTGCAGGGATAGTAAATGCAAAACGTGGACTATCCTCAGGATGAATTGGAATTGAAAAAAAACAATCTTTAATATCTATAACTAAAACATACCAAGTTTTTGGCAAAGCAGACAACTGAGGAATCCCCGATTGAGCTGGTCCCATAATGACCATTTCATTATTAATGGCTCTTAAATCTTGCAATAATCTCCATTTACCAGATTTCTTTTTGATGACAAAAATGGGAGTATTATGGGGAGATATGGAAGGTTGTATATGTCCCTCTGCTAATTGTTGTTTGACCAGGTCATGGGCTACTTGTATCTTTTCTTTAGTCAGGAGCCACTGAGGAACCCATACTGGTCTTTCTGATTTCCAAGTAATTTTTATTGTCTCAGTGGCCCCTTCTGAAAACCCAACCTATTTCTAATTATTCCTTGATCTATTTGAATTGGTGCTGCTATACCTTGTTCTTGTCTCCTAATCTTTTTTCTTTCCTAAAACCTTGTCTAGCCCTAGTAGTGGGTGCATTAAGATTGATTTTATTTGTTAATGTCAAACCTAATTGATCTAGGACATCTCGTCCCATTAATTTATAGGAAGATGATCCAATACATATGGCTGTATAGTTCCTTCACATCCTTCAGGATCCTTCCAATCTAATACCATCGCACTTCTATCGGGATTAGTCGCCACTCCTAGGCCTCGAAGCATTTGAGTGGCTTGTTGTAATGGCCAATGTTTTGGCCATTCTTGACGAGATATGATGCTAAGGTCTGCACCTGTAAAGTATTAGCATTGATATGGAACCTTTTATGAAAATTTGTAGCAAATTTTATGTAATTTTCTTCCTAACTTGTCCAATGTATGTAAATTTGGTGAATCTTGTTCACAAAACCAAGGGCAAAATTCACATACAACCTTTAAGAATTGTAGCAACGGAGTCTTTTTAACTTGCTTTACTTTCTGATTAATTATTGTCTCTAAAATAGTCTTTAGCAGTAGAAGTTGAATTACCCATCATTAAAATTTTTTAAAGTCCCTTCACTCCAAAAACTGCCTGGTACTTCTGTGACCCTAAAAATGTAACATATTCTGTGTTTCTATAGCACTCTTCCTAACCCAATCTAGTCAATTAACTCATGCCTCAATTCAGGGCACCACTTCTGCCACACAACCAATGCTGGCTTCATTAAAGAAGGTTTGATTCATGAGTAAATGCTAGGGAGTTTTACATTAAAGAGACAGGATTCTAATTACCTTTAAAACCAGCTCTGGGACAGCTTCTCCTAGCTCCCACCTCCAGCCA
The DNA here is from genome assembly GCF_045843805.1 of Urocitellus parryii. Taxonomy (NCBI): domain Eukaryota; kingdom Metazoa; phylum Chordata; class Mammalia; order Rodentia; family Sciuridae; genus Urocitellus; species Urocitellus parryii. Next base: position 4,493,759 of record NC_135536.1, read on the forward strand.
CCTAATTGGGTAGCGAGGTTTACTGAAGAAGTGTGTGTGTGTGAGTGTGTGTGTGTGTGTGTGTGTGTGTGTGAGAGAGAGAGAGAGAGAGAGAGAGAGAGAGAGAGAGAGAACCTGCCAGGGAGTGGACATTTATTGGGGAACAAAAAATTCCAGGAAATATCCCATCCAATGAAGGTTTAGAGGGGCAGCATCCCAAGGTCAGGGGCAATGATTGGGTCTTCAGGGCAGTGGCCAGTCACACCTCTGCATGGACAAGCCCTAGGACTTGGAGAAGGGTGGAGAATGCCATGACACAGCTGTATCTAAGTGCCTCTCACCCAGCCAGGGAGGTAACTCAAATAACATGCATGGATGGCCTCCCACAAGATTTAATGCAATTCCAATCAAAATCCCAATGAAATTCCTCATAGAAATAGAAAAAGGAATTATGAAATTTATCTGGAAAAATAAGAGACCCAGAATATCCAAAGTAATCCTTAGCAAGAAGAGTGAACAGTGGCATTTCTATACCAGACTTGAACTATACAGATCAATAGTAACAAAAATGGCATTGTATTGCCCCCCAAATTGACTTGTAGACCAGTGATACAGAAGAGAGGACATGAGACATACCCACAAAATACAGTTATCTCATATTAGACAAAGGAGACCAAAACATATATTGGAAAAAGATACACTCATGAAAAAGCAAGGGAAAATTGCCTTAAACAAGCCAAGATATTCCAATAAAAGGATCTATTGGCACCACAGTGGAAGAAATGTCAGCAAAGGAGTTTAGAATATACATAGTTAAAATTCTGTGAGGTACAGGACAATGTATCGAGTGAAGTCAGAGAGAAAATAAAGGAAATAAAAAATCATGTCAATAAAGAGATACAGATTCTAAAAAAAAGCAAAAATCCTCAAAATGAAGGAATACAAAAAAACCACAAAAATTCAATGGAAAGCTTCATCAACAGACTACATCACTTAGAAGATTGCATTTCAGGCAAGGAAGACAAAATATATAATCCCTAGAGTAAAGTTGACTATGGAGAAAAGATGTTAAGAGACCATGAACAGAAGGTCCAAGAAATATGGGATAACCTGAAAAGACCAAATTTAAGATTCATCAGGATAAATGGAGGCTTGGAGATACAAACTAAAGAGATTCACCATTTTCCAAATAATGTCAAAAAATTGCCAAACCTAAAGAATGAAATAAAAAATCAAATACAGTAGGCTTAAAAGACCCCAGATATGCAAAATTACAACAGACCCACACTAAGGCAAATTATTATGAAAATATCTAACATACAGAATAAGAATAGAAAGTTAAAGTCTGCCTAAGAAAAATGACAGATCACATTTAGAGGGAAACCTATTTGGATTATAGCTGATTTCTCAACAAAGACCTCAAAGTTAGTCATTTTTGAAGCCATGTATATAGCACACTGGGCGAAAAAAAACCATGCCAGCTAAGAATTCTAAATCCAGCAAAATTTGGCTTCAGAATTGACAAAGAAACAAAAGATTTTCATGATAAACACCATTAGCACTACAAAACGTATTCAATAAGATATTTCATGAACAAGAAAAAAAACAAACATGAAAGTGAAAAAAAAACCAGCAAATGGAGGGATTACACTAGAAGTATAGTCAATAAAAAAAAACTAATTCAAATTAAAAGCCAGAAAAAAGTCAAATGACAGGGAATAAAAATCACTTCTTAATAATAGCATTATGTAAATGGCATACACTCACCAATCAAAAAACGTAGGCTGAATGGTGCGATTTAAAATCAAGACCCAACAATATGCTGTCTTTAAGAGACTCACCTCATAGACAAAGATAGCAACAGATTGAAGGTATAAAGATGGAAAAAAAGACTGGTGCTGTAGCTCAGTGGTAGAGCACTTGCCTCATACATGTTAGGCACTGGGCCCAATCCTCCACACCACACAAAAATAAATAAATAAAGGTATTTTGTCCATTTACAACTAAATTTTTTTTTAAAGAAAAGAGAGAAAACTTATCATTCACATGGATCTCATAAACTAGTGGGGTTCCTATACTCATAATCTGATGACATGGATATGAAGTCAAAGATAATAAGAAGGGACCAAGAAAGTCATTTTATACTGGTCAAGAGAATTATATATAAACAAGACATAATAATCTTAAATATTTATGTCTCAACCAATGGAGCATCTAAGCACATCAAACAAACCCTTCTCAATTTCAAGAAGCAAATAGATCACAACAGAATAATATTAAGTACTTTAATACACCTCTATCAACACTAGATAGATGCTCCAAATAAAAACTAATTACAGAAGCTATAGAACTAAAAAACAATGAAACATTTAGATTTCATAGACATATGCAATATTTTATTCAATGACAGAATACTCTTCCTTCTCAGCAGCACGTGGAATCTTCTCTAAAATGAATTATATTTTAGTCCACAAAGCAACTCTCAGCAAATAAAAAGTAGAGATGATACCTTGCATCCTATCAGATCATAATGGAATGATATTAGAAATCAATTATAAAATAAAAAATTAAAGACACTCTAACACCTGAAAAGACCAAAAAATGACTGATGTTTGGAACAATACTTAGAGGTAAATGAAAATAACAAAAAAATCAAAATCTCTGAGACACTCTGAAGACAGGACTAAGAAGAAAAGTCATTGCATTTAATTCATTAATTAAAAGAATAGAAGGTCAACAAATAAATAGCCTAACATCACATCTCAAAGCCCTAGTAAAAGAAGAACAAATCAACAACAAAATCAGGAGAAGACAGGATATAATTAAAGTAAGAGCTGAAAACAATAAAATTGAAACAAACAGCAACAACAACAAAAACAATCTACAAAATCGATTAAGCCAAAGTTCTTTTGTTGAAAACCTAAATAAGTTGATAAATGATTAGCTATAAATAAGGAGAAAGAGAAAGAAAACTCAAACTACTAAAATTCATGAGAAAAAGAAAATATCACAACACACAGTACTGAAATACAGAAAATAATTATAAACTAGTTTGAAAATTTATATGCCAATATAATAGAAAATCTTGAAGAAAACAACATATTTGGAGAAATATGAGCTATGGAAAAATTAATCTGGACCTTGTACAATATTTAACATATCAAATCAATTTCAAGCAATAAAATTGAAGATGCCATCAAAAAACCTATGAACAAAGAAAAACCCAGGACCAGAAAGATTCTCACCAAGTTAATCCAGACCATCAAAGAGCAACTTACACATTCAAATTATTCCAGGAAATACAAAAGGAGAGAACCCTCCCAAACTTATTCCATGAAGCTAGTATTACTCTGATACTAAAACCAAAGACAAATCAAAGAAAGATAATGTCAGACACACAACCCTGATGAACATAGATGCAAAAGTTCTTAATAAAATACACTGTCAAATCATATACAAAAACATATTAAGAAGATAGTGCACCATGATCAACAGGGGTTCATACCAGGGATGCAAGGTTGATGCAATGTATGGAAATCAATAAACATAATTCACCACATTAATAGAATTAAAGATAAGAATCACATGATTATTTCAGTAGATGCAGAGAAGGCAATGGACAAAATACAGTATCCATTCATGTTTAAAACACTAGACAAACTAGGGATAATAGAAACATACCTAAAGATTGTAAAAGCTGCATACACTAAATCCAAAGTCAACATTATTATAAATGGAGAAAAATTGAAAGCATTTTCTCTAAGAACTGGACAACAAGGATGCCCTGTTTTACCACCGTTATTCATCATCATCCTTGAAACTCTAGCCAGAGCAAGTAGAGAGAGGTAAGAAATTAAAGGGATAAAAATAGGAACAAAAAGAACACAAATTATCGCTATTTGCTGACAACATAATTTGATATTTAAAATACCCTCAAATTCCACCAGAAAAGTTGAAGAACTCATAAATAAATTCAGCAATTTAGAAGGATATAAAACTAACACCCATAAATCAATTGTGTTTCCATATATCAGGGATGAATCAACTGAAAGAGAAATTATGAAAAGTATCCCATTCACAATAGCATCAAAAATATTTATGAATCAATCTAAAAAAAGAGGTAAAAGACTTGTACAATGAAAACTACAGAATAGTTGTTGAGAGCCACAGCCAAAGGGGCCCCAGCAAACTTCCAGCTGCCAGCAAACTTCCAGCTGCCGGCTGATGATTGGCTCACAGTGGCCCCAGCAACATCTAGCTGATTGGCTCCTCTGCAGTCATGTTCATTGGGCTGTTTCCCTGCCCTTCAGACTGCCAGCTGATGATTGGCTCACAGCGGCCCCAGCAACATCTAGCTGATTGGCTCCTCTGTGGTCATGTTCATTGGGCTGTTTCCCTGCCCTTCAGACTACGGAACTGCTCATTGGGGGACTTCTTTGGCTCCGCCCACGCGACCTAGCCAATCGGCCTCAAGAGCAGGAGGATTGTGGGAGGTGGTTGTTGGGGTGTGCGGGAGAGGCTTGTGGAAGCCGGTGGTGGCAGTTGGGCTCTGAGGGTTTTTCCTGAGGAGCTGTTTTGTTTGGCGTTTGTAGTTTTAAAAATAAAGTTTGTTTCTTTTGACAAGTGGCTCCTGAATTGTGCCCAGCCAAACAACTATTTGGCGTTTCATTTGATAACCACTTACCATCTAATCCTTTATTGTCTTTTTGGTCATTGCATCCTGTAATTTTTCCAAAAATGACAAGAAAAACACCTATCATGAATGCTCCAAATATATTCACTGATGGGTCAAATAATGGTACAGCAGCTATAGTTACACCTGATCGAACTTTTACATTTTTAGTACCCAAACAATCAGCTCAAAAGGTAGAGCTTAATGCAGTATTACAAACTTTTGTGATGTTTAAAGATTCTGTATTTAATTTATTTTCTGATAGTCAGGATATAGTTAATGCTATAGTATCCCTTGAAGATGCTGGTAGGATTTCGCCTTCTTCTACTGTTTTCTCTTTGTTTTCCACTATACAAAGTTTAATCTGGGACAGAAAAGATCCATTCTTTATAGGACATATCAGGGAACATACAGGATTGCCTGGAGCCCTTAGTTTGGGCAATGATTTAGCAGATAAAACTACACATGACATACATATTTTCTCTATACTAGAAGAAGCTATAAATTTTCATAAAAGGTTCCATGTCAATGCTAATACTTTACAAAAGCGTTTTAAAATAACTAAGGAACAAGCTAGACAAATAATAAAACAATGTCAAAATTGTGTGACCTTTTTACCACAAGTTAATCTTGGAGTCAATCCTAGAGGACTGATACCTAACCATATTTGGCAGATGGACGTCACACACTTGCCAGAATTTGGAAAATTAAAATATTTGCATGTTACAGTTGATACTTCTTCTGGATTTTTGATGGGCTCCCTTCATGCCAGAGAAAAAACTAAAGATGTTATAGCTCATTGCTTACAAAATTTTGCCACTGTGGGCATTCCAAAACAGTTAAAAACACATAATGCCCCTGGTTATACGTCTACTTCTTTTAAACAATTTTGCTCATCATTTGGCATTACTCATATAACAGGAATCCCATACAATCCACAGGGACAAGGCATAGTTGAAAGAGCTCATCAAACTATTAAAATGTACTTATTAAAGCAAAAAGACGGAATTGGGAAGGGGTATATATTCCCCAAAGATAAACTTAAAATAATCCTTTTTACTCTAAACTTTTTAAATTTGGATTCATCAGGACTTAGTGCTGCAGAAAGGCATATGTGTCCAAAAAATGTTCATAAGCCCAAGGTACTTTGGAAAGATATTCTAACAGGAATATGGAAAGGTCCTGACCCAGTAATTGTCTGGATTCGGGGGTCTGTTTGTGTGTTTCCACAGGGAAAACAGCAGCCAATTTGGATTCCAGGGAGATTAACTAAAGCGAATTCTACAGACCAAAGAGAAGATGATTTGGCTCAAATCAATAACAGCTGATATCCAAAACTCCAATGTGGCTATCCTTACATCTGTGACAGAACCAGGATGCTTTTTTAAATATCTGTTTTATTATTGCCTTTTCCCATATCATGAAGTTCTATTTTGTTTTTTGAGCTCATACAGACCTAGGTTAATGTTTTGCTGATCAGTTCTATTTGTTTTCTTTTTTGACTATTGAGTTTTTAAACATTGCAATGGAGATTTCACCTGTAAAAAGTTATAAGGCCTTTACTATTATGTTATGTGTTGTATGTATTATATTATGTGTGCACACTTGTGTTTTGTGTTATATGTTTGAATGTACATATGTCCATATATCATATATGATGAGCGCTCATAAAAAAAAAATGGATCCAAAATTTTTTTTTTATTCACGTGATTTAAATGGTTTAATTTAAATTGGGTAAATAACTGTTAAGAATTATTTTAATATGTAAATAAAAAAGAAGGTTAACAGATCTGTTTGTTTACTTTCACCTATCCTTTTCATTATATTTAATAATTCTTTTCAAGATAATGTGAATTGTTAAGAAAATTGTTTTCTTTTAGTGCCTTCTGGAATGTTACACAATGTTTTCTTTAGCCATTATTGCCAGAATTTCTATCTTCATCCCAGTGCCAGTGAAGAATTGTTAAGAAAATTGTTTTCTTTTAGTACCTTCTAGAATGTTATATAATTTTTTCTTTAGCCATTATTGCCAGAATTCCTATCTTCATCCCTGTGCCGGTGAAGACAAAGATAAAACTAATCTACAGTTTCTGCAATAGCCATCACTGAACCGCTTACAGAACTTGCCTAAACTATGTGTCACTTGTATGCATTGTAAACTCACTTGTATGCATTGTGAACTATCTGTTGGTGCAGCGACTTGTGGTAATGTTGGAGTATTGATTTGGTATATCTTCCTCCCTTCTGCTTGTAATGATTGTTCAGCTATTTGGGGGCCAACAGAGGTGAGGCAAAGAACCTCACCCCCCCGCTGGTACCTCTCCACAGGTGTGAGTTTTATCTTTGTCTTCACCCACAATGTCAATGTGCCAACTGGCAGAGTCCCTTGGTTGTTCTTTTCTATTCTTTTTAAATCCTCACCATGATGGTTCCATTGTGATATATCTAACAACTCCTCCTTAAAAAGCCATGGGCTATATTTTTGTATTATATCAACATATGCCCTGACTGCTCTTGATTTTATTGGGAAGCCTCCTTGCTCTAACAATTTACTTAACACTCTTTTGGTTTGTTTTTTACTAATTGCTGATCCCGTATTTCTACTATAATACAACCCAGCAAGATAACACCAAACCAAACCGAGACAGAATGAAATAAAGTTGGAACAACACAAAATCATTATAGCCTTTCTATCCTCCAAACGCCAAACAAAACAGCTCCTCAGGAAAAACCCTCAGAGCCCAACTGCCACCACCGGCTTCCACAAGCCTCTCCCGCACACCCCAACAACCACCTCCCACAATCCTCCTGCTCTTGAGGCCGATTGGCTAGGTCGCGTGGGCGGAGCCAAAGAAGTCCCCCAATGAGCAGTTCCGTAGTCTGAAGGGCAGGGAAACAGCCCAATGAACATGACCACAGAGGAGCCAATCAGCTAGATGTTGCTGGGGCCGCTGTGAGCCAATCATCAGCTGGCAGTCTGAAGGGCAGGGAAACAGCCCAATGAACATGACTGCAGAGGAGCCAATCAGCTAGATGTTGCTGGGGCCACTGTGAGCCAATCATCAGCCGGCAGCTGGAAGTTTGCTGGCAGCTGGAAGTTTGCTGGGGCCCCTTTGGCTGTGGCTCTCAAATGAAATATTAGATTTGCACATGATTATTGCCCAAGTATTTAACTCATTAGCTAATTCATCAATTTGATTCATAGTATATGGAGTAATAATTTTATTAGGAGAAATTCCAAACACTGCCTTTGCTGTTTTTATTCCTTTGAGTATTAATTGTCCTACAGACTCAGGATACCTAGTAAGAATAGTGTTAGGAGAATAAGATAAATGTATCCATAATAATGGACCTTCTTGCCAAAATACTCCTGTAGGAATATTTTTTGTTGATAGTACAATAAATAATAAAGGCAAACTTATATCAATTCTATCCAAATGCATATTTTCCATATATGTTTCAATGATTTTTAATGCCTTTCTTGCTTCAGGCGTCAACATTCGGGGTGAATTTGGATCTGATGGACCTTTTAGGATATCAAATAAAGGTCCCAATTCTCCTGTTGGAATACCTAGATAAGGCCTTATCCAATTTATGTCTCCTAATAACTTTTGAAAGTCGTTGAGTGATTTGAGTTGATCTACTCGTATTTGAATTTTTGGTGGACGGACCATGGTTGAGGATAATAGAACTCCCAAATAATTAATTGGAAAATTTAATTGTACTTTATCTATTGCTATCTCTAGATTATAATTTTTAATAAGTTTGTAAGTGTGGCATAACATTCTAGCAATGTGTTTTTAGCTTTGTGTGCTAATAATATATCATCCATATAGTGAAATATTTGTAGCTCAGGATTTTGATTTCTAAGTGGCTGGATTACTCTGTTAACATAAATTTGACACATAGTTGGGCTGTTAGCCATCCCTTGAGGGAGTACTTTCCATTCATATCTCTGATCAGGACCTTCATGATTTAGTGCAGGGATAGTAAATGCAAAACGTGGACTATCCTCAGGATGAATTGGAATTGAAAAAAAACAATCTTTAATATCTATAACTAAAACATACCAAGTTTTTGGCAAAGCAGACAATTGAGGAATCCCTGATTGAGCAGGTCCCATAATGACCATTTCATTATTAATGGCTCTTAAATCTTGCAATAATCTCCATTTACCAGATTTCTTTTTGATGACAAAAATGGGAGTATTATGGGGAGATACAGAAGGTTGTATATGTCCTTCCGCTAATTGTTGTTTGACCAGATCATGGGCTACTTGTATCTTTTCTTTAGTCAAGGGCCACTGAGGAACCCATACTGGTCTTTCTGATTTCCATGTAATTTTTATTGTCTCAGTGGCCCTTTGTGAAAATCCAACCCATGTCTGTCTATTCTTTGATCTATTTGTATTGGTGCTGCTATACCTTGTTCTTGTTTTTCTAATCTTTTTCCTTTCCTAAAACCTTGTCTAGCCCTAATAGTGGGTGCATTTTGATTGATGTTATTTGTTAATGTCAAACCTAATTGATCTAAGACATCTCGTCCCCATATATTTACAGGAAGATGATCCAATACATATGGTTGTATAGTTCCTTCACATCCTTCAGGATCCTTCCAATCTAATACCATTGCACTTCTATCAGGATTAGTCGCCACTCCTAAGCCTCGAAGCGTTTGAGTGGCTTGCTGTAATGGCCAATGTTTTGGCCATTCTTGATGAGAGATGATGCTCAGGTCTGCACCTGTATCCAGTAGCCCATTAAATTCATGTCCTTGAATATTTAATTTTAGCATGGGGCGAGAATCTAAATTTAAAGAAAGCATAGCCCAATCTACACCTGTGGAGCCTAATCCCTTGGAATCTCTTTCTACAGCATGACTGGAAAATTTATCATGTAGGCTTGGTATTATTAGTAATTGTGCTATTCTATCTCCTGGTGAAATTACTGATATACCCTTTGGAGAACTGGCTATAATTTTTATTTCACCTTCATAATCGGGATCAATTACTCCAGGACTTATCAAAAGTCCTTTTAGAGTAGAAGAGCTGCGTCCCAATAATAAGCCTACTGTTCCTTTGGGAAGAGGTCCTTTCACCCCTGTGGGAATGATTTGAACTCCCATCTCTGGAGTTAGTACTGCTCTGGCGGAGGCGCAGATGTCCAACCCTGCGCTCCCTCTGTCTCACTAGCTCGAAAGACCTTCTCTTGTATTGAATCTTTTCCTCTTTCTGACTAACTTGAGAGACCTCTTTTACTTGAATCAATATGTCTTCTCCTTCCTCTACCTTTGTCTGATCTGAAGGCTTTGGACTAAGCAAACTAGATACGTTCGTCCACAATGGCAATGTGCCAACTGGCAGAGTCCCTGGGTTGTTCTTTTCTATTCTTTTTAAATCCTCACCATGATGGTTCCATTGTGATATATCTAACAACTCCTCCTTAAAAAGCCATGGGCTATATTTTTGTATTATATCAACGTATGCCCTGATTGGCTCCTCTGCAGTCATGTTCATTGGGCTGTTTCCCTGCCCTTCAGACTATGGAACTGCTCATTGGGGGACTTCTTTGGCTCCGCCCATGCGACCTAGCCAATCGGCCTCAAGAGCAGGAGGATTGTGGGAGGTGGTTGTTGGGGTGTGCGGGAGAGGCTTGTGGAAGCCGGTGGTGGCAGTTGGGCTCTGAGGGTTTTTCCTGAGGAGCTGTTTTGTTTGGCGTTTGTAGTTTTAAAAATAAAGTTTGTTTCTTTTGACAAGTGGCTCCTGAATTGTGCCCAGCCAGACTGCGGCAAATAGTAAAAAAAGAAATTAAAGAAGACTTTAGAAGATGAAAACACCTCTCATGTTCTTGGATAAGCAGAGTTAATATTGTCAAAATGACCATATGATCAAAACCACTATACAGATTTAATGTAATTAAATTAAAGGAGAAAATAATTCAAATCAAAAGCTAGAAATAAATCATAGTGATTGAGAATATAAATCATATCTCAAAATTAATATTAAATATCAATGCTCTAAATTCATCAGTAAAAGATATCAACTAGCAGAATAGCTTAAAAGAATAATGGTATTCTGTCTCCAAGAGACTCACAACATAGACAAAGATATCCACAGACTGAAGATGAAAGGATGAAAAAATATATATCACACAAATGGATCATGTAAACAAGCAGGAGTTTCTATCCTCATATCAGATGAACCATTTTCAAGGCAAAGTTAATCAGAAGGTACAAAGAACAACTTTTCATACTGCTTAAGAGAATTATACATCAATGAGACATAACAATCATAAGTATTTATGCCCCAAACAATTCAGCATCTACACACATCAAACAAACCCTTCTAAATTTCAAGAATCTAACAGACCACAAAACAATAATACTGGGTGACATTAACACACCTCTCTTACTAATGGATAGATCCTCCAAACAACAACTAATGAAGAATCTATAGAATTAAATAATACAATAAATAACTTAGATTTGAGACATATATAGAATTTTCATTCATCAATGAGTGAATACCCTTTCTTATTAGCAGCACATGGATCCTTATGTAAAATAGATCATATCTTAGGCCACAAAACAACTCTAAGCAAATAAAAACCCCCCACATAATACACTGCATTGTATCAGATTACAATGTAATAAAAGTAGAAATCAATTATAAAACAAAAAAATTAAAAGCTACTCAAACACATGGAAAGACTAAGAAATATGCTGTTTATTAATGAATGGATACCAGAAGAAATCAGGGAAGAAATAAAAATTTACTTAGAGGTAAGTGATAATATTCATATAACATATAAAATCTCTGGGACACTTCAAAGGCAGTGCAAAGAGGATAGTTAAACATTACATATCAAAGGCCTAGAAAAAAAGAAAAAATCAACATGAACAGCAGAAGAGAACAGGAAATAATTAAAATCAGAGCTGAAAACAATGAAACTGAAACAAAAGAAACAATTAAAAAACTTGACAAAACAAAAAGTTGGTTCATTAAAAAATAAATAAAATTATTTATTTACACTAATGAAGAGAAAAAGAAAGAAAACTCAAATTACTAAAATTCATGAAGAAAAAGAAAATATCACAATGCACACTACTGAAATTCCAAAGATAATCAACAACTCTTGAAAATCTACACATCAAGAAAATAGAAAAATCTTGAAGATATCAACATATTTCTAGAGACATATGACCTACCCTAATTGAATCAGGACATAGAAAATTTAAACAGATCAATTTCAAGCAATGAAATTGATAAGGCCATCAAAAGCTTATGGAGAAAGAAAAGCCCAGGCCAGATGTATTCCCATCAGGTTTTAACAAACCTTCAAAGAAGAACTTATACCAATACCTCTCAAATTATTTCATTAAATAGAAAAAGACAGAAACCCACCAAACTCATTCTATGAAGCTAGTATCACCCTGATACCAAAACTACACAAAGACACATCAGGGAAGGAAAACTTTTAGACCAATATCCCTGATGAACATAGTTGCAAAAATTCTCAATAAAATCTACCATTGAATCCGAAAACACATTAAAAAGATAGTGCGCCATGATCAAGTTGGGTTCATCCCAGGGTTGCAAGTTCTTCATCATATAGAAATCAATAAATATAATTACCATATCAATAGTCTTAAAGACAAGAATAATATGATCATCTCAATAGATACAGAGAAAACATTTGACAAAATACAGCTTCACTTCATGTTAAAAAAAAAATGAGAAAATCTAGGGATAGTAGGAACCTACCTCAACATTGTAAAATTATTATTCTAAATCCAAGGCCAATATCATTCTGAATAGAGAAAAACTGAAAAAAATTCATCTTAAAAGTGAAATAAGTCAAGGGTGTCCTCTTTCATCACTTCCATTCAACATTATTTTTGAAACTCTAGCAAGAGCAATTAGAAGAAAGTAATTCAAGGAATACAAATAGGAAGAGAAAAACTGAAACTATCACTATTTGCAGACAACTAGATTCTATATTTAGGAAATAAAAAAAAATCCACCAGAAAACTTCTAGAACTAATAAATGAATTCAGCAAATAAGTAGGATATAAAATCAATACTCATAAATTAAGTGCATTTTTATACATCAGTGATGAATTCAATTAAGGAGAAATTGGAAAAAACTACATCATTCACAATAAAACACCCTCCAAAAAATTGATTCCATTCATTTGGGAATCAATCTAACAAAAGAGGTGTAAGACTGCCACAATAAAAACTAAGGAACACTAAAGAAAGAAATTGAAGACGATCTTAGAATATAGAAAGATCTCCTATGCTCTTGATAGACAAAACTAATATTGTTAAAAAGGGATATTATTAAAATGCTTTTCAGATTTAATGCAATTTCTATTAATATCCCAATGATGTTCTTCATAGAAATAAAAAAATCAGAAAATATATTTGGAAACTAAGAGGTCCAGAGTAGCCAAAGTAATTCTCAGCAAAAAAAAAAATGAATAAGAAGGCATCACAAAAGCAGATCTTAAATTATACTACAGATCTTTAGTAACACAAACAGCATGGTACTGGCATAAAAATAGACATAAAGACCAGTTACACAGGACAGAGGTCACAGAGACAAACCCAATAAATACAGTTCTTTCATACTAGAAAATTGTGCCCTAAACCTACATTGAAGAAAAGATAGCCTCCTCTACAATAAGTGGTGCTATGAGAACCAGAAATACACATGTAGCAAAATAAAATTACACCCTATTGCTCATCCTGAAAAAAATCTTAATGTGGATCAAGGATTTAGGCACTAGAACAGACCCTGCACCTAACAGAAGAAAAAGTAGTTTCCAATCTTCATTGTGTGGAGCTTAGAGATTGACTTCCATTACAAGACTCTAAAGTACAAGGAGTAAAATCAAGAATTGATAAATGGGATGGAATCAAACTAACAACTTCTTCACAGTGAAGGAAACAATCAATAATGTGAAGAGAGAGCCTACAGAATGGGAGAAAATTTTTACTACTGACAACTTAGATAGAGCTCTAATCTCTAGGATATATAAAGAACACAAAAAACTTAACACACACACACACACAAAAAAAAAGAAAACCAACTAAATAACCCTATAAATAAATTGACTGAAGAACTCATAGGTAGAAATAGAAAAGGCAATCAGAAAATGTATTTGGAAACTAAGAGGTCCATAATAGCCAAAGTAATCCTCAGCAAAAAATAAATCAGAAGAAATACAATTGATCAAAAATATGAAATTAGAGAAATGCAAATCAGCTACACTGAGGGGCTGGGGTTTTGCCTCAGTAGTAGAACACTTGCATAGCACATGTGAGGCCCTGGGTTCAAACCTCAGTATCACATAAAATAAATGAATAAAATACAGCTATTTAAAAAACTACACTAAGACTTCATCTCACTGCAGTCAGAATGGCAATTATCAAGAATACAAGTAACAATAACTGTTGACAAGCATTTTGAAGAAAACATACACTCATATATTCCTCATAGGATTTCAAATTGGTGCAAACACTCTGGAAAGCAGCATGGAGATTTCTTAGAAAACTTGGAATGGAACCATTATTTGACCCAGTCATACCACACATAGATTTATGCTGAAAAGACTTAAAATTAGCATACTACAATGACACAGTCACATCGACACTTATAGCAGCTCAATTCACAATAGCTAAACTATGGAACTAACCTAGGTGCCCTTCAATAGATGAATTAATAAAGAAATTGTGGTATATGATGTAGTATATGATGGAATATTACTCAGTCTTAAAAAAGAATGAAATTATGACATTTTCTGGTAAATAGATGAAACTGGAGAATTTCATCCTAAGTGAAATAAGGCAATCCCAAAGAACCAAAGGCCAAATATTTCTTTGGTATGCAGAAGCTAATTCACAATAAAAGGGATGGGAAGAATGGAAGTACTTTGGATTAGACAGAGGGGAGTTAAGGGAAGGAAGCAGGCATGGGGTAGAAAGGATAATAGATTAATCAGACATTATTGCCCTATGCGCATATGTGATTACACAACCTGTGTAACTGTACATCATGTACAACCAGAAGAATGAGGATTATACTCTATTTATGTATGATGTGTCTAAAGGCACTCTACTGTCATATATAATTAATTAGAACAAATTTTTAAATTTTTAAAAATATTTATTTTTTAGGTATAGATGGACACTAAACAATGTATTTTTATGTGGTGCTGAGGATCGAACCCAGTTCCTGCCCACGCTAGGCAAGCGCTCTACTGCTGAGCCACAATCCCAGCCCCAAATTTTTAAATTTTTAAAGAAAGAAAACTAGAAATGGAACCACATTTGACCCAGTTATTCCATTTCTCAATATAACACAGGACTTCAAATCAGCATGTTATGGTGATGCCAGCCACATCAATGTTTATGGCAGCTCAATTTGCAAGAGTTAAGCTATGGAACAAACCTAGATGACCTTCAACACATGGATAAAGAAATATGTGGTATATATACACTATGGAATATTATTGAGCCATAAAGAAGAATGAAATTATAGCATTTGCTGGTAAATGGATGGAAATAAGGCAATCCCCAAAGACCAAAGGCCTAACATACTTTCTGATGTGTGAATACTAAGTCATAATAAGGGGGTGTGGAGGGAAGAATAGAAGTTCACTAGATTAGACAAAGGGAAATGAAGGGAAGTGAGTGGAGGCAGAAATAGAAAAGAATGTATAATGAATCAGACATATCTTTGCTTTGTTCATATATGAATACATCACCAGGGTAACTCCACATCATGTTGTACCACAAAAATAAGAATTTATACTTTATGTGTATATG
The DNA here is from genome assembly GCF_045843805.1 of Urocitellus parryii. Lineage (NCBI taxonomy): Eukaryota > Metazoa > Chordata > Mammalia > Rodentia > Sciuridae > Urocitellus > Urocitellus parryii. The sequence continues at coordinate 4,509,241 of NC_135536.1, forward strand.
ATATGTCTAAATACATTCTACTATCATGTATAACTAAAAAGAACAAGTAAAAAATGAAAAAGGAAAGACAACCATTGTTTTTTGTTGCTGTTTTGAAAATTATTCTTTTTTTTTTTTTTTTTTTATTGGTCGTTCATAACATTACATAGTTCTTAATACATCATATTACACGGTTTGATTCAAGTGGATTATGAACTCCCGCTTTTACCCCGTATACAAATTGCTGTATCACATCAGTTACCCTTCCATTGATTGACATATTGCCTTTCTAGTGTCTGATGTATTCTGCTGTCTGTCCTATTGTCTACTATCCCCCCTCCCCTCCCCTCCCCTCCCCTCCCCTTTTCTCTCTCTACCCCTTCTACTGTAAATCATGTCTTCCATTTGTATTCTCTTGACTTACCCCTCCTTACCTCTTATATGACATTTTGTATAACCCTGAGGATCGCCTTCCATTTCCATGCAATTTCCCTTCTCACTCCCTTTCTGAAAATTATTCTTTTAATGTAATTTAACATGTACACTCACTTATGTCACAATCACCAAAAGTAAGCAAAACTTGAGGCTATAAAAAAATGATTCTTAGTCAGGAGAGCCTAATAACTAGCAGAGGAGACTGTCAGAGTTACAAGGTTTTTTTTTTTTTTTTTTTTGAGTTAATTTGAGACCTGCAAATCTTTGTAACATTTTACATAGGCAGACCTGAACTGTGTTTCTATGCTTGCTACTATGGTTATCTAGCCCTGTTAAATAGACCAATATTATTTACTTATAATATTGGTCTAAAAGATGCAGTGTGGCATCTTTTAGTTAACTTTACTAAGAAAGCCTTAAGTAACAGAGATAAAGGAATATCTATTAAGCACAGAGATAATGCCAATAGAAAAGTATTTTTAAAACAATCAGATGGGAGTAGATATCTTAACTCTACCTCATGGGGACATCTAGGGCATTATAAAAATTAAGTGTAAAAAAAACTCCACTAAGTGTTGTTTAAATGTTTCTAACAACTCTGCTAATGTTTCTAAGACCTTAAATGGCTTCCTTTCACAAACCAATGCTATGTGGGCCTCTACCTTAATCTTTAACTGGTTTTCTTATTCCTGGTTTTCAAAGACTGACCATTAATATATTTGCTTTTATTTCCATTGATTGCAATAAAATGAAGTTTTGTTGTACTATCTGTTGTTCTTGCATGATCCTGACCCTATGTATACATACCTCACCTAGTAGCCTGCCAGCTCCTGCCAAGGGACTCTGAACTCTCTTGATGCTGAATGCCCTTGAATGTCCATGCCTCACCTGATAGAAAAGCATTAAAAATCTAGGGACTTAAGCTACAAACCCATCCCATAGGTGGACCCAGACACTTCACTGTCTCATCTTGATCAGATAGGGAGAGAGTTATGTGAATTCCAGATAGACAGGACAACAATCCATTATCAGCCTGAACCAGTCATAACAAGATGAGACCTTAACCCCCTCAGCCACCCAAAAAGAATTTGGGGATCAAGTCTCTCATGGTGAAATGTTAGGTAGGTGTTCAGGAACACCAGGATGGCAGAGACAGGGTATTAGAAAGAAATCACTGGATTACAGCAGTTCAGGAGGCAGAAATAGGAGGATCACATGCTCGAAGCTAGCCTCAGCAGCTTAAGAGGCCATAAGCATCTCAGCAAGATTCTGTCTCAAAATAAAATATGAAAAGAGCTGGAGATGTATATCAGTGGTTAAGCACCCCTGGATTAAACTCACAGTACAAAAAAAAAAGTTGTTGGAGGAGAACAAGGAGATGAGTCCTGTTCATTTAATAATAACTTCCATTACTATGATAACTCCCACCACTGAGGACATCACCTTGACAACTCCCACCACAGTTTCTATCTTTTAAAATGACCCATGGGGGTAAAGTGGGAGTAATTTAATTAGCTTTTCTAAAATAACCAATGGGGAAAATGGACAATATTCTAATTAGACATCATAAAGTAACTAATGGGAGTAAATGGGTTAAGGTCTTCAATCAGGTTCATACTGGGAAAAGAACACCTCAAAGGTCAATATATAAGATACTAACTTCCAGAAATCCAGGCCCTGCACTTTTCTCTCTTGCTTGACCATTCCACTCTATCTAATGGAGTACTTTCACCTTCACCTTCAGTAAATCTGTACTCTGTTACTTGTGCGTCTTGATCAATTCTTTCTTAGGGACACCAAGACCTAGACCCCATTCTGGACTGATGATAAGCCTGATGATAGCAATTTCTTCTTTCTCTATCCTGTGAGGTATAATGTTAATGTGGTAATTTGAGAGATTTCTTCTCTCTCTTCTCTCTCTTCTCTCTTCTCTCTTCTCTCTTCTCTCTCTCTCTCTCTCTCTCTCTCCTCTCAATACAAGCATCTATTACTGTAAACTTCCATATTTTGCCTGATTTTGCTGTGTTCTGTAAGTTATTTTGTCCTGTGTTTCCATTTTAATTTGTTTCAAGATATTTTAATATTCCTCTTTTAATTCTTCTTTGACTTACATTTTGTGTAAGAGAATGATTTAATTTCCACAGAATTGTGAATTTCCTGTAGTTCTTCCTGTTATCAGTTTCCAGTTTCTTACCATTGGGGTCAGAGAAGACATTGGATATGACTTTGTCTTCATAAATTTACTCACTTGTTTTGGAGTCTATCATATGATATCATATGATCTATCCTGGAGCATGTTCTATGTGAACTTGATTGTTGACAGTTCAACTGTATTTCTTGTGTGAATCTTGTCTGTGTGAATCTTACTGAAGATCTTAAATCTTTCTGAATCTATATATTTAAATATTTGCCCAGGCTTGGAATATTCTTGCTTTTCCTCTCTCTTTCTTCTTTCTTTTCTTCCTTCCTTTTTCCCTTTCTTCATTTTTCTATGTTTCTTCTTTGTTTACATTTTTGTCTTTCTTTCTTTCCTTTCTCCTTTCTTCCTTCCCTCCCTCTTTCCTTCCTTCCTTCCTTCCTTCCTTCCTTCCTTCCTTCCTTCCTTCCTTCCTTCCTTCCTTCCTTCCTTCATTTCTTACTTTCCTTCTTTCTCTGGTAATGGGTATTGACTTCAGGGCTTTGTTTGTGTTAGGCAAATACCCTAACAGTGAGCTATACCCTCATCTCTTACTTGTTTTTTTAAGACTGGGTCTTGTTAAATTGCCCTGGCTGTCATCAAACTTGCAATCTTCCTGCCTCAGCCTCTGGAGTAGATGGGATTACAAGTGTGTGTCTCCTAGCCTGGCTTGGTATTTTTTTCTTTTTTTTACTTCTTAAACATTTTATTAGTATATTATAGTTACACATAACAGTGGGGTTAATTTTCACATATTCATATGTGTTTATAATATAATTTGTTCCATTTCAATTCCCAGAACCTCTGATTTCCCTCCCCCTTTCCCTTGCTCTGCACCCTTTCTCTACTCTTTTTGTCTTTCTTCTATTTATTCATTCTTAAATTGGAGCTTTATACATAAATGTAGAGTACAATGTGATGTATTCATACATGAACATAGCATAATTTACTCAATTGCATTCTGAAGTTCTCCCCTCCCCCATACATTCACTCTCTCCTCCATTTCCTTCATTTACTCCACTGTTCTCCCTTCTAAGTTAATGACATCTTCCCCTCTGACTGTGTTGCAAGAACTTCATCCAGCATTGCTGTTTTTTATTCAGTGGCCTTTATATTGTTATGTATGTGTCTCACAACACAAGAAAAAAATATCACTATCATAAACAGTAGGGACATGTTAATAGCATTAACAGGCTAATAGCTTAAGAAAAAGGAGGTTGTTAAGATAGACACCTTCATCTCATTGATTTTGACAATTGCCTTAGTAATATTATGCATAGTCATAACCTAGTTAGCATCCCTAGCACACTTAATATACTGAGAAAAATTGGTTAAGTATAAGGTTACAATTTCAGATACAGCATATTTAGTGACACAAATACTATGAAATCCAGGGTCACAAGTGAGCCTTTACAACATAATCAGAGTATCTAGTTTTATTCCTAGTGGAGGTCTAGTTCTTGCTGAATGACTAAAATAGTGGCTTTGTACAGTTTATTTAAGTCATTTTGAATGGCAAAGGCTTCTGCCTTGGCAGTAGATGAATTGTTTACAGTCTGAGCAGTCTGGATACTGTGGGTGAGTGAAGCAGAGGCAGGGGCTGTGGTAGCAATGGTTGCTACCAGAGCAATAATCTCAGTGATAATGAGGCTAATTGTATGCCTTGTCTGGTGCAGAATCTCATTCAGAACATTCTTCATCTATATGTCCCATGGACTTCTCCATCCTCTTGATAAATTCACTGGAAGCAAAATTGCTGGGGCCACTATAAGGATAAATATACATTTAGCTTTCATAACAGGAGTTAGAGATCTCTGTATAAGTGATATTTATGCCATAAGTATCATTGATTTTTAGCTTAGCAAAGGGTGACATAACACAAGCTTGTGTATAGTGGGTATGGGTATAATTTGGGATAAAGGCAAATCTATGGTCAGAGTCTGGACTCAATATTGACTCATTCATCTAGCCGGCTGTTGCTCATTTGATTAGTCTAGCATCTAGCAACATTGGCGTGATATCTATGATGCATAATGGTTGGTAATGTCTTGTCCTGTGTAGCAGGTACTGCAGTAGCCCAAATGGTTTTGGGGCACATCAGTTACATACCAAGGAGCTGCACCTGCCCGGGCACATAGATGCTGTTCTTCCCCAGAGAAATTACTCTTATCCAAGAGATGAGTTATGGCTGTGACACACTGATTAGACAGAATGTTATCATTATCCATGGGGGGATTGCAAAAAGTGTTTATGGGCATATTGGCAGCAAGGGTTTCTTGCATTTGCCATGGGGGAGTCTATGGCCATAGGTAGTATTAATTATAACTCTAAGATTAGTGAGAGAAAGCCCAAAATATGAATTATTATAGTTGTCTACAATAGTTTCATTAGCAAGGGCAAAACAGAGGGGATTTTCTGGAGCATAGATTTTATTATCTACTATGGAGAAACAAATGGGCAGAGAAGGTATGGAAATGCTGGCATTCCAAGATATCACCACCTCCTGGATGGATAACTCAGGATCAATAAGATTGAAATTATTCGAAAAGAGCTTAGGTAGAGCTCCTTCCCAATTGGTCACTGCCAAAAGTGGTTGCTTAGTGACCAAAGCTCAGTTTACCTGATGGGAGGCTTCACTGTTAGCAGTGAGCATTGCACAAAATAGGACCACTATCATAGGCCCAGGAATGAGGTTGCCTTCAGGCAAAGGGACCAGTCTGGTGGCTTGGTCAACAATATCTTTAATATCACCCAAAGATACTTTACGTGAGGTCTGTCTGCATTGTTGAATCCTTTGCTTGTGAGGTTTCTCCTCCAGAGTTACTTCCTTCATCTTCTTGGTTGGTGGTTATGGAGGTTCAGGGCTTGACTTTCTGGCAGGCATCCAGATGGGGTTAGGCTCTTGTTAACATATGTAAACCCTTAACCCATGGTTAGGAGGGGCCTTGGACCATCCCACGTATTTGTTATGGAATCCTTTCATGAGATCATAGGTAGTTGAGAGGGCCTTGTGGGGGGGCTCAATGTTTATGGACTATTATTTCTGTAGAAAATTTTGATATTGTAAAAAATTTTAAAAAATAAGGTTTTGTTCAAGGCATCATGAGGAGACTTGGTATAGTTTCCCCCTATGTTTTGTAGCATGGTCTTTAATTCCTTGTGTATTTTTTAAATGATGCCTTGAGCCTGAGGGTTATAGGAGATCCCAGTTAAGTGCTGCGTATGTTAATTATTGCAAACCACCTGAAATGTCTTTCTAGTATAGGCTGACCCATTGTCAGTTTTAATAGACATGGGAACACCCATTATTCCAAAACATTTAAGTAGATGGGAGATGACCTTTTTTGTGGTTTCTTCTGTGGAGCTTGTGGTCATTATACAGCTTGAATTAGATATCAATGATTACTTGAATATATTTTCAATTTCCAAAACTGCATAATGAGTGACATCCATTTGCCATAAAGCATTAGAATTTAACCCTTGGGGATTAACTCCAGCAGGTTGTAAAGGGCCAATGGGGAGAAAGGGTGTACATTTTTTGCAGTCTCTGACTAGCTGTTTGCAAGCCTCCTTAGTTCTGCTTTTATGCAACTGTCATGAATGAGGCCAACAGAGAGCCTTGATTTGCTTGTGTCCCTATGTCCTAGGTGGCTGAAATCCAGTCATCAAGGGATGCAATTGCATACTGGTGCCACTGCTTCTCTATGTTCCTTAATTAGTCTGTCTCAGATAAATTCCTTCACTAGGGCTACCCTAACTCCTTCATGAGACACCTTACTTTTTACTGCCTTATTTACTTTGTCAATAAAGTGCAGAAAGTCCTCAGTGGCTTTCTGCCTTAGACCTGTATAGAAACTACCTCCCCAAGCTGGCAATTTCCTCCAGGCTTTTAGAGCACAGAGTCACATCTGATCAAAATAATTTGGTAGACCAGTAGCTTGTCCCACAGGGTAACTGTAGATTTCTTCTCTCTGTAAGCACTCAGCTGGGAGGTTAACATTTACGGTGTGGTTATGATCACTTGGTCCCTTTGCTATTTGCATTTATCATAGAAGAATGCCTTCCACTTCAAAAATGTTGCAGGCTCAAGAGCAGCTGGATAGGTCTTTCCACTCTTTAGGGCAATTAAGTTCAAGACAGAGTGATTCAAGCATTTGTTCTGCAAATGGTCCCCAGGGATCTTCCTCTTTTACTGTCTTCTTTAACTCATTCAGTTTACCCAATGTTTGTAGATATGAAATGGCAGAGCACTGTGTTGACTGGGAAAGCTTGTGTTCCCTTACCTCATTCTTCATCTCTTATTTACATAGATCTTCAAAAGGATCTCTGGCCTCTTGGAATTGGTTTCTGGAAGACCATGGCTTGTACCTGTCTGGTGGCTTGGTCATTTCTAAGCTATCATAGTCTCTTGCTGACTTTGGCATTGCCTCATAAGGAGGCAGTTGCCATTGACTCAGGGAAGGACACAATCTTTGCCTGTCACTAGAAGGTGCACTTATGCAATCTGTGGTCACCACTTCCTGCACCATGAAGACTAGTGGTACCATTTTCTGTCTCTCTCCCTCCTACACCTGTTTTGGTTGCTTGCTTTGAAGTAAATTCTCACCCTCACTTTCCTGTGCCTGCTGTGGTTGCTTGCTTTGAAGTAGATTTTTGCCCCCACTTTTTTCCCCTTGTCTGTCTTTCACAGGTTCATCTTCCCACAAGGCCATCATTATATGACTAGGGCCTGTGGCAGGGCCCCCTAAACTTTGCTTAATGGCTGTCACAAAAAATGTAATGGTAAAGTATACACCTGTCTCACTTCAGCTTGGCACACATTTGCCATAATCTTGTCCCATATCATAGAATCAAAAACATCAGCAGCATTGATCCATGAACTAGTGTCTATAGCTACTTCCCCACACCTTCTAGGATTCTCTCTTATTCAGGATTAGACCTTTAGTATTTTAGAGAGTGCAAAGCTCTTACAGTTTCAAGTCTTTCAATTAACTTGGTAGGTTCCCCAATTCCCCTTCCTCACTGCTCTGTGAGGGACCACACCCTATCTTATAGGCTTACCTCAGGTCCCTGTTCAGATGTCAGCTGCATGGGATCTCTCTTGTTCAATGAGGAGGTCCATGGAACAAGGTAGAGGAGAATGTGCCTGCGGCCATGCTAATCAATACCTCCAGAGACCAAGCTGGAAGCAGGTCTGATTTTATTGTGCAGTTACCATGTATATATACTCAGGCAGTAGTTAAGCAGATTGTAGGCAGCCACCAATACAATATCTTGTCAACTGTCCTTACAGCTACCAATTGAGGAGCAGGACATGGAGCAAGTGCAGGGACTACGGCATGTGGCCTCATGCCCAGGGCTGTGCCTACGGTGTAAGCGGTTTGCCACTCACACATCTATCATGAGAGAAGTGGTTTGCCACTCAGACACCCTTAACATATGCCATGTATGCAGTACTCCATGCACTTGTCCCCACAAAAAGAAATAATGAATTATGGAGAGGATATGAAGAGAAAGAAAACCTAATGAACTGTTGGAGGGAATGTAAATGAGTATAGTTACTATGGAAAACAACATAAAGTTCCCTCAAAAAAACACAAATAGGTCTACCAAACAGTCTAGCTATATTAGTCCTGGGTATGTATCCATATAAATAAAAGTGAGGATACTATAGAGACACCCATATGCCCCCCATTACTGCAACACTATTCATAACAGCCAAGTGGGATACCCATCAGTGGTCCTCTGCTACTTTGGGGGCTCTGCCTGGATTTCATGGATCTGAACTCCAATATACATAAAGAAAATGTTGTCCATGATGGAGTATCATTCTGCCATAAAGAACAAAATTGTGTCAGTTGCAGGAAAATAGATGAAACTTGTGATCATCATGTCAAAGTATATTGGGCTCGGAAAGATAAGTGTCACATATTTTCTTTCATATATGGAATCTAGAAAGAAAATAAAGACAATATGAATGTGTAAACGGGGTTATAGGAAAGGGGAAGAAATCAGGGGAAGGAAGAGGGCAAGATACTATCAAAGTACATCATATGTGTGTATGGAAAGACCACAATGAAACCCATTGTATTGTACAATTAGTATGCAATAATAATTAAAATTTTAATTGTATTGACACCTTATAAATTTTATTGATAAACACATGCATACATGGCTACATTCTGCAACAGTGAGAGAGAAGGGAGGGCTCCTTGTTAAAGAAGCTAAATCATGTACAAGTAATGATGGAGCTCACCTACTCTAGTCCCCAACTAGTGAGGTGTTCAGTGAGTGACCAGGCCTCTGAGTGACAGTGCTTGAGTGTGGCAGATGTCATCCATGTCCCACCATCTGTCTCACAAAAGCCCTAAGGCTTTTTGCCAGGCTTGGCAGCCAGGAAGCTGGGCATGCAGTGGTCTCTGCAACCCCCCAAAGCAGCCCAACACAATGACCCACAAAGGTTGGTGCATGAACAGCTGGGCTCTCCTAGCACCTCAAGTGAGACCATCCAAAGGCATGTGTTTGACATCTCTTCCTGGAGACCCCAAAGGTGCCTGTGGTCACTGGTTTAATAACACACTGTTATGACTGTGTCCCCTCCAGGTGCCACTTCTCCACTCCCTTCCCACAGGAAGTTCTGCTCTCAGATGCTCTTGCCAGGACCAGCTTTAGGAGGACCACACCCAACAGTAGTCGTGCCAGGAGCAATCTCCAAAATCAGGTGCTCTGAGGGGATTCTGGAAAGACCACCAGCCACAAGTGTTATAGTTAAAGCTTCATCCCAGGGTTTCATAAACTGACTTCCAGACCACTCACATATAATCGAATCAAGCCTTTATTGTAGCACACCAGTGGTGGCTGACCAGAACATAAGGCTGTTCCCCTGATCAGCCCTGAACAATTGCAAGGGCACTCCTTATAAGCCTGAAAACTGCAAAAGGGATGTTCAGGGGGTCTAGCCAATGCAAGTAAGCCAGGTTACAGAAGCAGGACAGTGCAGTCAAGCAGAGGGAAGCCTAACCAATCACAGTTAGCCAGTCACCCCAGTTACAGAAACAGAGCCCTGTTACCCTAGTTACAGAAACAACACCCCATTAGGTAGTTTTGTGTTTTTAAAGGTTTCTATAGCAAAAGGAAAAGAACATTTTGCCCTGGTCATGACCCTTCTACTTGGCATGGTTATTTTACAGGATGAAGTCACAAAACAAAATGGAGTCACATTTGCTCCTACTATCACACAAGGACATGGTGTGAGTGGGACAGGCATTCCCCATTGCCCTGGGCAGTGTCACAATCTATAGGGCTATTGCCTGCGAGAGGCAGGTGAGGGGCATGAAATAGCTCAGCTATTCACAGAAAGAAAGAGCACTGGCAGCCAGCCATTGACCCAGGGCAGCTGTGATGGTGTCAATGTGGTCTCATCTCTTGTAGCTGCAGGGCAGGAACTCATGGAGGGTGGGGACTGCAGCAGCCTCACTTCCCAACCCAGCGAACTTCCTCTGCTACTTTCAGGGCTCTGCATGGATGACGTGGGTCTGAACCCCAATATGGTCATCTGTTGAGTGCATGTGGTGAAGCTGGACAGTCTCCTGTTCCTGCTGGGTCATCAGAAATATCCCATATATATGTCACAGGAAGTGGGTTCCCTTCACCTTTGTAAAGACCCTAAGAGCCCCTGCTGAGGTTCCTCAGGATTTATATGCTACTCCCACCCTCCCCCCCATCCCTGAAGATTCTGGGACAATAAATGAAATATGACCTCTGAAATAAATAGGTAGACATCATAAAATATGTAGTGCATATTATATATTTAGATAAAAATAATTTATATTATAGACACTTTATAATAAACTGAGCTTGCCTGGCAGTGGCCGGGTCTGTGGTTAAAAACAAACAAACAAACAAAAAACCCCAGCAAGGATACAAGTGGTCACAGGAGACTGGAGTAATGGCTCACCTGGGGCATTGACAGCAGCTTTGTTGAGTCCCAGAGCTTCACCAGTGGGAAGCCAAGTTAACCAAAATGCTGCAAAGTCAAGTCTCCTTCAGTCTCATAGTACCTTGGTGACAGAGGCCCTCTAGATTCCCAGGGACAGGTGCAGGTTTAAGTCCCCAGGTGCATCAGCTGACAGGAATCACTGCTGCTTTCCCTGGGACACTTGGGCTGATAAATAATGACAGTTTTTGACAAAGACCCCGGGGGAGCCTGTCCCCAGGGAGTACAAATTAAAAAAGTTGCAGTCCTTCAGGTAGAAGGAAGCCCTCCTGACCCAAGCTTGAGAGAACGGGTGGGAGGGAGGAAGCTGGAGTTTGTATGTGGTTAAGCATCCAACAGCTCTGACCACCCAGCAGAGCTGGGAAGGTCCTGCCAAGCTTGGTATACATGCATAAAAAGGAAATCCATCCCAACAGAGAAATAGGATGGAGTCAAACACTTCACATTTCAGCTCCCCTGGAAAAACGAAAGAAATAAAAATGCACCCCATTTTCTGGAGTCACGCAATGTGTTCCAGACATCCAGTGCAACCTCACAGGACAGCAGAAGAACAGTGGTGCACCAGGAGGGGGAGGAAATAAACAATGTCAAAAGCTGAAAGGCTGAGAGGAGAAAAAAGGTCATGGAGGAGGCGGGTAAGACACAAAACCAAGGATGACCTGAGAGGAACGAGCCTGGCTACATCAGCAAGTGCAGAAACATGTTCAGATAACCAGGATAGAAACACAGACACAGCTTTAAGTCCAATATGAGAGCACAAGAAGGGTGAAAGCAAAGGAATGAGAAGAATAATAGGAAGCAAAATGAGAAAGGCAGATGCAAACTACACCTGTACTGGAAGAGGTTCAATGTCAGGGAGAAAATGTTACCAGGAAGAAGAAACAAAGGAATTAAACCATAGGAACATGTGCACACCGTAACTCTAGATGCACTTGGTAAGATGGCCTAGGAACCATTGCACAAATTTGTCATGATTAGCAGGAAAAACAGACAAATACATTATTAAAGTATGTTATGTTGAAACCTTTCATTGCTATCCCCCCCCCCTTTGAACTGGAGATTGAACCCTCAGGTGCTTAACCACTGAGCCACATACTCAGCATATTGTTCTTGTTTCTTTGAGACAGAGTCTTGCTAAGTTGTGTAGGGCCTAACTAAGTAGACCATGCTGGCCTCAAACATGTGATCCTCCTGCCTCATCTTCCTGAGGTGCTGGGATTACAGGCATGAGACACCACACCAGCCAAAACTTCTATATCTAATAAAACAAACAAAAATATATCTGTAAGGATTGGAGATATCTAAACAGTAAATTGAAAAACTTGACATGGTGGCATATTTAAAACATCTTGTGTTAGCTCTATTTCCTTAAGATAAATTAATAAATAAATTTCCACTTGCAGATAGGTGAATTGGTAAGCAATGCTGTATCAGCATTAGGCTGTAATGAGAACAAACAAGACCAAGGACACAGAACGCTACACATGTATCTCAAAGTAATGACAGTGAGACCAGAGCACATAAAAATGATGCCATGCAAAGACCAAACTACTCTGCAGAGTTAGACATCTGCACAGAGGCCATCATCTTCCTGGGGTGTATGTGGTGAAAACCCAGAAGTTGGCAGAGAAGAGCCCTCTGTACATTTGGCCCTTGTAGATTGATCTGCTTGCTGGTTCCAGAAGAGGCTACTTAGTGAACTTCTCTCTAATTGTGTACTTGCAACCTGCAGATCTTTGCGTGCCTGATACTTAAACCAAGCTGTTAAAGGGTGGCATCCCACAATGTCTAGGACACTCCTTTGCAAACAGCAATGACTTCAGGAAAGGCCAGCATGGTGACAGCTCCCAGCCTCACCCTCTACACCTGGCCCTGTGCCTGTGGGCTCTCCAACACTGTCCAGCTTGCTCTTTTCACCTTGTAGTTTTTGGTCACTTCATCTATTGTTTGAAGGTCTGGGATGGCTGTCTTGAATGCTGCCTGGCACCTGTGTGCCATTGTTAAAGGATGATTCTTTTCACAAACAGTTTGGATTATCCCAGCAGAGAAAGGCCCCATTCTTTCATACTCAATGGGGCTGAACCAGAAAGCATATATGGGAGGCAGGCAAGCACTCTGTCGCTAAGCCACAATCCCAGCCCAGGCCAACATTATTCTAAACGGAGAAAAATTGCAAGCATTTCCTCTAAAAACTGGAAAAAGAAAAGGATGCCCTCTTTCATCAGTTCTAAACAATATAGTCCTGGAAACTCTAGTCAGAGCAATTAGAATGATGAAAAAATGAAGGGATATGAATAGGAAAATAATTCAAAGTATAACTATTGTCCCAATGATGTGATTCTATATTAAGAATATCAAATATTTTCCCCAGAAAAATGCTAAAACTCATAAATTAATTCAGCAAAATAGTAGGTTTTAAAATCAACACCCATAAACCAAATGCATTCCTATACATTTGTGATGAATCTACTGAAATAGAAATAGTCTCAAAAAATAGTTGGTAACAAATCTACCAAATGAGGTAAAAGAACTCTACAACAAAATTACATAACACTAAAGAAAGAAATTGAAGAAGGCCTGGAGAATAGAAAGCCTTCCCATGGCCTTTCCAGCTCTTGCTGCATGGCCTGGGCCCCTCTGGGTTCCACAGAACCATCTCTGAGATGACCTGTTTAGGTGGAACTCAGTCCCACCAGGGAATCCCCCTGAACATGTGCATACACACACACACACACACACACACACACACACACACACACACACACACATGCCTACACTGCACCAGCACCGCCTGCAGTTTCTCCCCTTAAACAGTTGTTCTTTTGTATTGAATTGTCACCCCCTGATAAAAACAGATCCTTGGGGTGGCCACACTGATGGCCAGGCAGATGCCCTCCAAGGGGCATGAGAGGTAAGGGAAGCTCCAGGAATGGTTTTCAGGAGATCACCGGTCTCCGGAAGAGGAAGACTCAAGCACCTGGGGGCTCACAATCAGGTCAGTTTCCCAGACACAAAGACTTGGGCTCCTGCACAGAAAGGGTGGTTTGTGAGGAGGGTGACACCACCTCCCTAGAGGAAAAACAAAATGTGTGTGTGGGCTTCTGTGCAGACTATACGGAACCAGTGTGGATTGAGGTCTTTTCCTGGAATATAGACCAGGGACAGGGGCAAAAACTTGAATAGCCTCTGCCAATTCCCAGGACAAGCAACTGTCACAGGTGAGGCAACTTTGACCATCTACCTGGGCAGAAGGGAACATGTTAATCACATGACTGAGCCACTTACCCAGCCAGTCTTGGGCATTTCATTGAGTGGAGACTGTCTAAACCCTCATGGTGTTCAGAGCCTGATCCCAGAGTGCTTAGGCTTATGTTCTCCCCCAACACCATATCTAATTAGCCCTGGACTCTCCAGCCTCAGTGAAGACCCTGCATGTTTCTTTCCATCCACCTCCTCCACCTTAGTGTTTGATCTCTCCTTCTGGCCATATTGCCTGACCCACCTGGGACCTGATGACTCAGCCTACACTTCCCCTGGCCCAGGTGGGTCCCCTGCTCTGTGGGAAAGATTTAAAGATCATGAATGGATATTACTGGTCTCTTTCAGCATGGGAATGGCTTCCTACACCCAAGAGCATCTCATGGACTTGGGATCTGTTGGGCTCCCAAACTTGTGAGCCCGGGGCAGCAAGGCAACCCTCCTGGCTCAGCAAATGTTCACTGACAGCTCCTGGGAGCCAGGCCCTGGGCTAGGCACTGGGACAGAGGAGAAGGACAAACCAGTGCCCCAGGAAGGGAGGGACAGATATTTCTGAACATTCTGTAAGGTCAGAGTGACTCTAGAGGCTACCCTGCAGAGAGATCAGCGAAGTTTTAATGAGGCACCACCCAGGATGTCAGAGACACTGTCAAGATCAAGGTGGTGTTGCTGGTGTTTCCAGGCTCTTGAGCAGAGGGCCTCTTGGGCACTGCTGTAGCCCATACTCCCAGTGACACTGCCAGGGAAGATCACTGCCCCATTTTGCCAATGACACCCCCTAGGTGTGGTGGAGACAAGGCGCAGAGCCATGTGGAAGGAAAATGAGTAATGGCAGGAGAGAGAGGAAGAAGAGAGTTAAAGAGGAGAGCAGATCCCTGCAGCTTTGCTGGATGGGACAAGTGTGGCTCTTGGGGACACACAAACAGACTTCAGGAAATATCTACTCCCCCTTTGCATGCAATCAATAAGGAGGTAGGCGGTCCATAGAGTGTTTAGAAACAATAAGAAATAGAGGAAAGGTCTACTGAATTCTGAACATCAGTGATGACATAGTCCTTCCCCCTCCCCACCCTCCTCTACCCCCAGACCACGTGAAGCAATGGATGCAAATTAGAATTAACATCCATTCTCTTTTCAACATCTTCAACTTTAGATACTATGGGGAGCCACTCTGAATGACCCATACCTTCCAGTCCTGAAGAAGGAGCCTCTGACCCATCACTACATTTCGTGGTGACTTGGGCATTGTCCAGCTCGGATAGTAAAGACATGTCTTCAGATGTAGGTGTCACCCCTGGCGTTGAGTTACATTCTCCTGTCCCTTGTAACCCTGCCCTTCTGGCCGTTTTTTTATTGTTGGTCGTTCAAAACATTACATAGTTCTTAATACATCATATTTCACAGTTTGATTCAAGTGGGTTATGAACTCCCAATTTTACCCCGTATACAGATTGCTGTATCACATCAGTTACCCTTCCATTGATTGACAAATTGCCTTTCTAGTGTCTGATGTATTCTGCTGTCTGTCCTATTCTCTACTATCCCCCCTCCCCTCCCCTCCCCTTTTCTCTCTCTGCCCCTTCTACTGTAAATCATTTCTTCGATTTGTATTATCTTGTCTTACCCCTCCTTTCCTCTTATATGTCATTTTGTATGACCCTGAGGATCGCCTTCCATTTCCATGCGATTTCCCTTCTCACTCCCTTTCCCTCCCACCTCTCATCCCTGTTTAATGTAAATCTTCTTCTCAAGCTCTTCATCCCTACCCTGACCTTGTTTACTCCCCTTATATCAAAGGGGTCATTTGGTATTTGTTTTTTAAAGATTGACTAGCTTCACTTAGCATAATCTGCTCTAATGCCATCCATTTCCCTCCAAATTCTATGATTTTGTCATTTTTTAATGCAGAGTAATACTCCATTGTGTATAAGTGACACATTATTTTTATCCATTCATCTATTGAAGGGCATCTAAGCTGATTCCACAATCTTGCTATCGTGAATTGTGCTGCTATGAACATCGATGTAGCAGTGTCCCTGTAGCATGCTCTTATTAGGTCTTTAGGGAATAGACCGAGAAGGGGAATAGCTGGGTCAAATGGTGGTTCCATTCCCAGCTTTCCAAGAAATCTCCATACTGCTTTCCAAATTGGCTGCACCAATTTGCAGTCCCACCAGCAATGAACAAGAGTGCCCTTTTCCCCGCATCCTCTCCAGCACTTATTGTTGTTTGACTTCCTAATGGCTGCCAATCTTACTGGAGTGAGATGGTATCTTAGGGTAGTTTTGATTTGCATTTCTCTGACTGCTAGCGATGGTGAGCATTTTTTCATGTACTTATTGATTGATTGTATGTCCTCCTCTGAGAAGTGTCTGTTCAGGTCCTTGGCCCATTTATTGATTGGGTTATTTGTTATCTTATTGTCTAATTTTTTGAGTTCTTTGTATATTCTGGTTATTAGGGCTCTATCTGAAGTGTGTGGAGTAAAGATTTGTTCCCAGGATGTAGGCTCCCTGTTTATCTCTCTTATTGTTTCTTTTGCTGAGAAAAAACTTTTTAGTTTGAGTAAGTCCCATTTGTTGATTCTAGTTGTTAACTCTTGCGCTATGGGTGTCCTATTGAGGAATTTGGGGCCCGATCCCACAGTATGTAGATCATAACCAACTTTTTCTTCTATCAGATGCCTTGTCTCTGATTTAATATCAAGCTCCTTGATCCATTTTGAGTTAACTTTTGTGCATGGCGAGAGATAGGGATTCAGCTTCTTTTTGATGCAAATGGATTTCCAGTTTTCCCAGCACCATTTGTTGAAGATGCTATCCTTCCTCCATTGCATGCTTTTAGCCCCTTTATCAAATATAAGATAGTTGTAGTTTTGTGGATTGGTTACTGTGTCCTCTATTCTGTACCATTTGTCCACCTGCCTGTTTTGGTACCAGTACCATGCTGTTTTTGTAACTATTGCTCTGTAGTATAGTTTGAAGTCTGGAATCGCTATACCGCCTGATTTACACTTCCTGCTTGGCATTGTTTTTGCTATTCTGGGTCTTTTATTATTACATATGAATTTCATGATTCTTTTATCTATTTCTACAAGAAATGCTGTTGGGATTTTGATTGGCATTGCATTGAACTTATAGAGAACTTTTGGTAATATCGCCATTTTGATGATGTTGGTTCTGCCTATCCATGAGCAGGGTATATTTTTCCATCTTCTAAGGTCTTCTTCTATATCTTTCTTTAGGGTTCTGTAATTTTCATTGTATAAATCTTTCACCTCTTTTGTTAGGTTGATTCCCAAGTATTTTATTTTTTGGGGGGATATTGTGAATGGAGTAGTTGTCCTCATTTCCGTTTCAGAGTGTTTGTCTCTGATATACAGGAATGCCTTTGATTTATGCGTGTTGATCTTATATCCTGCCACTTTGCTGAATTCATTTATTAGCTCTAATAGCTTCTTTGTAGACCCTTTTGGGTCTGCTAGGTATAGAATCATATCATCTGCAAATAGTGATAATTTAAGTTCTTCTTTTCCTATTTTTATGCCTTTAATTTCTTTCGTCTGTCTAATTGCTCTGGCCAGTGTTTCGAGGACTATGTTGAACAGAAGTGGTGAGAGAGGGCATCCCTGTCTTGTACCAGATCTTAGAGGGAATGCCTTCAATTTTTCTCCATTCAGAATGATGCTGGCCCGTGGCTTATCATAGATTGCTTTTACAATGTTGAGGTATGATCCTGTTATCCCTAATTTTTCTAGAGTTTTGAACATAAAGGGATGCTGTACTTTGTCGAATGCTTTTTCTGCATCTATCAAGATGATCATATGGTTCTTATTTTTAAGTCTGTTGATGTGGTGAATAACATTTATTGATTTCCGTATATTGAACCAGCCTTGCATCCCAGGGATGAATCCTACTTGATCATGGTGTATAATTTTTTTGATATGTATTTGAATCCGATTCGCCAGAATTTTATTGAGGATTTTTGCGTCAAGGTTCATTAGAGATATTGGTCTGTAGTTTTCTTTCTTTGAAGTGTCTTTGTCTGGTTTTGGAATCAGGGTGATGTTGGCCTCGTAGAATGAATTTGGAAGTTCTCCCTCTTTTTCTATTTCCTGAAATAGCTTGAAAAGTATTGGTGTTAGTTCCTCTTTAAAGGTTTTGTAAAACTCTGCTGTATACCCATCCAGTCCTGGGCTTTTCTTAGTTGGTAGTCTTTTGATGGTTTCTTCTATTTCCTCTATTGTTATTGGTCTGTTTAGGTTGTCTATATCCTCCTGACTCAATCTGGGCAGATCGTAAGACTTAAGGAATTTATCTATGCCTTCACTATCTTCTATTTTATTGGAGTATAAGGATTCAAAATAATTTCTGATTATCTTCTGTATTTCTGAAGTGTCTGTTGTGATATTGCCTTTTTCATCCCGTATGCTAGTAAGGCCTTTTTTTTTTATAGAACTTTCTAAAGAACAAGAGTCCTCCCAATAAAAGCCCACTTATGAACGTGCTCCCTTTCTCTCGCTAGCCTCTCATGACTTTCTCTTTCTCTTCATTTTGGGGAGCCTGAGGCCAAGAGCATAGAAGTCATTCTGAAGCTTGTGTGAAGGTAAATTGTGTCTGTGTTTTGTTTGGTGTTCCTGCAAGTTCACACCAGCGACCTTAAGTTCAGCTGCCTGTGCAGGTCAGGGGCGGCAAGATATGCTCGATTTCTGAAGACAGTAAAACTCATCTCTGTTTCCAGTCTCCATGTAAACTTTGCTTTTACAACCCAGACTCTGAATGCCTCCAGAAGTGGACTGGTGAATGGTGCCTGGGGTCACTCCCCTTGAACTTTGGACTTGACCTCTCTGAGCCTGATTCCTCCTCCATATGTTGGTGGTGATGTCACAGAACTCTGAGGACCAGGGAATGCTCACCATGCATAGCATAGGAGAAAGAACATGGAGAGACTGGCTGTTGCTACCTGCAAGATCACAGAGAACTACCAGCATATGTCTGGTGGAAGAGGAGAGGATGGAGGGAGTGGTGGGACTGAGGTGAAAACCATGTATTACAATACATTCTACTAATTAGAACAAATCAAAATTTTAAAAAGAATATATCCTTGAAATACCTTGTCTAGATTATGCCCTTAAGTATATATAAAAAAGAAATCTTATTACTTTAACATGTAGGGAATAAAACTTTGATTATTTCTGAACATTAGTATCTGACCTTAGGAAAAAGTCTTAAATAACTTTAACTGATTGTGCTTATTATTACCAACTTAGTTACCTCAAACTATTTAAGATTTACCCTCCACAAACCTTATGCAACTTAAACATTCTATAACTTTTAACTTTACCAAATAGAAGGCTTTCATATCCAGAAACATTTCACTTTTCTTAAACCTCCTATATTAAAATAAATTTTCCTATGAGAACACCCTTATATCTCTTTTCTAGCCATTGACTCCTTTTTATATTTATAAGTTTTTAAACAATTTGTATAAAGTTTCTAAATTTAGTCAAATTACTTCACTTTAATAAAGTGTAATACTTTACTTTTTATGGTATTTTAATAGAAAACTAACTGAAATCTTTTGTACCCTTTGTATATAAAATTACACCTAAAAATAATCTTAACTAATAGTAGCTTTAATTTTGAAGTGAAGACACAAAAACAAAGCAATCTTAAATTGTTTCTTTGTAACAATTTACAAAAGCACACTTAATATTTACATATAGTACATTATGGAATTTATGAAGTTAAGGGTTCTTGATTTTATATTTTTCGTTGATGTTTTAACATTTTGACTTTGCTATTTAATCAGATGTCTTCTTTAACAAACACAATTATGAAGATTAATCTCATTTATTTAAAATCTAATTTACTCATTTTTATCTGTTAAAACAAGAATATCAGACAATTGTACTCAAAAGTATTAACCATCTCTTCCCTGTTGAAGAAAAGTTCTAGAAGCAATGGGTATTATATTTGAGCCATTTTATCAAAACCAAAATGTAGGGTATGGCTGCCTGGTTCCCACTCTTAGGGCTGCACATGTGGCTGGGATGGCACCTGGCGATCAGCCAGGAGGTGGTGCTGTGGGTGGTGACGGAGGGAATGGACCACCTCCAGGATAGGTCTGGGACTCTTCTGCCCTTGTGGATAGCTCATGCCTTCCCTTACAGACTATGGGATGGTTGTACACATGAACTCTCTCCACCCCTCTGACCTTTATCCTGATTGGCTCCTGTGCAGTATATAAGCTATATGTATTTCCTCAATAAATGAGATCCTGCTTTGACTCGTCTCCCTGGTGCATCTGATTGTCCTCTGGCGAAGGAGGGCTGGGTGTGGGCTGCCACTTGACCTTTATCTTTCTTGGCTCGTCCTGGTTGGGCATGCTTTCCCCACTTCTCCCACTGGTCAGGAGGAGATGGGGTGCTAAAAACCCTGACATCTGGCGCCTGAACAGGAATGCTGAACACGGACACTGAACACGGATGCCAAACAGGGACACGAAGAAAGTATCTGTGAGCCAAGCCAAGCAAGTTTCGAGGTAAGGGTATAGCTGGGAAGATGGGGGCAATCTCACACTAAATATGCTGAGGGAGAGGAGGAAAGAGAAGTTTGCAAGAGAGAGCCAAGCCCCGTGCCCCACCAGCGCCAGGACGTCTGCATCCCCTGTCCTGTCCCATTCTGCCCTCAGGCATTGGACCACCTGGGACTGCACAGAAGAGTTGGTAAGGAAGAGGAAGATTATCTTCCCTCAAAGCCTGTTTCTCCCCTGGCCCCTCACCTCCTGGAACACATGATAAACGGCCAGGATGGGGAACAGCCTCCACCATATTGTCACCCCTCCCCACTAGGAAATCCTTGTACAAAGAATTGTACAAAGCTGGTTAAGCCAAATTTGCCCTGGGCCAAAACCATCCTCCAGGGTCTAGCCCACCAACAGTGTACCACCCAAGTTACAATCTGCCTTAGATGTGTGGAGATAACTTTAGCTAAATTTTAACTTTGATGTCTCCCTTTTTCTTTTTTCAAAACCCTGTCCTCATTGCTTTGAGGACAGGAACTGAACTTTCAGATACAAATTTTGACACCCCAGGAGCCCCCATTCCGCTTTCATGGGGAAACCTACTACTAAAAAGTTAGGAGTTATGGAACGTGCCTGGTGCCTGGGGTGGGACAAACCAGAGGAACTAATCCTGTAAATAAAAGGAGGGACTGAAGGACTCCCAGCAGCTGCCGAAGTCCTTTTGCTTTGGGGAACTCTCTCCTTCCTTCCCTACACTGTAAGGATTACTCCACCTCTGTCTACTTAAAGAGAGAGAGAGAGAGAGAGAGAGAGAGAGAGAGAGAGAGAGAGAGAGAGAGAGAAAGAAAAGGGGGACACTGAATGCAATAATGTGTTGATATTATAGATTGTTTCTTGGGAATGATGTTGGCTGAATGTGTGTCTAAAAGATGATGTTTTATTATAACAATTTGGTATCTAAATGGGTTTTTGAAACATTGCACAATCTTGCAGTTAAAAGTTGGGTTTAGGTAATTGTTTAGTTTATGATTTCAGATAATTCATGCCAGAGAACTTAAAAACTTAGGATGAAAAACTAAAGAACTATACTTCCAAGTTGGCAAGTAACTCCCAATCATTCAGTTTTTTCATCAATTTTTGAATTAGGTAGCCTGGGAAGATTTCACTAAGTGTACCAGTGCATTATTAATTTGGGCAAGGATAGTAATCTGTTCCCCTCAGTGTGTAGGATTTAGAAAAGGAAAATGTTGGATTGGAACATTGGTCTGACTTATTGAAATGACATTGAATAGCAACAGACTTGGAAATTTTTGAAGCTTAATTTTGGATATAGATGATAGTGTGTGGTTCTCTTTTGGAGTTTTTTTCAGGCAATTTAATGTAATTTAATACTACTTTAGAAACTTCAGAACAAAGGAATGGCTTAATGATCCTGAAGGGATTTCTTCTGGTGGTAGCTTTTATATTATCAAGTAAGAGCCTATTTTCAGTTTTGTGTGAGCAAGTTTTTCTAGTGTAGGAATTTTTTTTTCTTTGGCAAAACAAGATGTAAAGTTATGAAATTTTGTGAATTGTATCTTAAACTTGTATCATAATTTTCAATATCCAAACCTGAAAATTATGACTTAAGGTGAAAATGCCTTGGGCATGAGGCTTCTGCTCAGAAAAGCAGTTTTCTCTGCTCCTTCCACACCTCAGCCAGGACTTAAGTTGAAATGCAAATGGAAGAAGCCTGTAAGCTCAGTAGGAGACTGATCTGGGGATCAAAAAAAAAAAAAAAAAAGGATGTAAAGGTATCTTTGACCTGAACTCAATCTAGACTAAACCAAAAAGTAAATTGTATGAGAGTTACTAATTACTGGCCAATCATTTTTTCTAGGACCCTTGCTTTTTCTTAGATTCTGCATTTTTTGAGCTTATGATTTTGATTTTACAGACCTAGGTTAATGTTTTTCTGATCAGTTCTATTTTTTATCAACTGTGGAGTTTTTAAACATTGCAATGGAGATTTCACCTGAGAAAAGCTACAAGGCCTTTACTATTGTGTTATGTGTGCACACTTGTGTTATGTGTTGTATGTCTGTGCGTGCATATGTCCATATGTCATACACATTGTATGAAGATTGGCAGATATATGAGGAGCACTCTTGAAAATTTAAAAAAAAAAATGGATCCAAATATCTTTTATTCACATGATTTAAACAGTTCAATTTAAATTGGGTAAACAGATGAAGTAAAGATGTCTTTAAAATTAAGCTTATCATTCATATGTTAAAAGGACAAAGATTCCTTAAAACATTAGTTTACCCATAACATTGTGTTTTATTAAGTTTTGTTTCTTGTTTCTAGAGCAAATAATCTTAAAGAAATTAAACAGCTGGTTAAACAAGAACTGTTATTCTAGAGAATTGTGCTATGTTATTTCTTTAAAAGCTAAATTTAGTTAATATAAAAACATCAATGTATCAATCTGGTGTTCTAAAGTTGTATGGTAATTTTAGGCTTACAAGAAAAACATGTTGGAGATTTGTTTGTATCATTTGATGTTTTATGGCTGGACCTGTTGTCGATGGGATATGTGGGATTTTGTGTTGCTTTTTGCACTGAGGTGTGACTCTTTAATTGTAAGAATGAAAGACCATTATGGACACTTTGCCTGGTTGTGGCCGGACTCCTTGTTGTCTCCCTCATGGCATTTGTCATGGCCACGGGTATGGGAACTGGACTTGCTGGCCTCAGTGCACCATGTTGTCAGCACTACCTCCAATCTCAACTCAATTCCTTGGTTGCGGTATTCCTCCAAACCTGCTTACACCAGAGAAGGAGGACTATGTCTGTTCCTACAGGCGGAGTGCTGTTTCTATTGGGATCCTCCAGGTTCTCAAGGATCCAGCTAGAGCTGTTCAAGGGAGGGTGGTCAGGCAGCAATATGCCATCTTACATGATACTGACTGTGAACCCCATGAGGTTGGCCATGGCCCCTACCAGGATGTGCGGATGTAAGCTGGGAGCAGAGGCATCTCCCTTCCTTGAGGCTTCCCATTGGGCCTGGAGGCCCTGCAGGTAGGATTGCCTGAAGAGCTAGAGTGGTAGTCAATGACAGGTAATATCCCCAGAAGGGGACAACCTAAGACAGGCACACTCTAGTGTAAGGCAAACACCTGCTAATAAAACAAAAAGGGGGAGATATAGGGTGTGTCTGCCTGCTTCCTGGTCTTGAGGCTGCACATGTAGCTGGGACAGCTTCTGGCGATCAGCCAGGAGGTGGTGCTGTGGGCGGTGATGAAGGAGGTGGACCATCTCCAGAATAGGTTCAGGTCTTTTCTGCCCTCGTGGACAGCTTGTGCCTTCCCTTACAGACTATGGGACGGGTGTACATGTGAACTTGCTCCACCCCTCTGACCTTTATTCTGATTGGCTCCTGTGCAGTATATTAGCTGTGTGTACTTCCTTATTAAATGAGATCCTGCTTTGACTGTTCTCCCTGGCACGTCTGATTGTCCTCCCAGGAGGGAGGGCTGGGTGTGGGCGGCCAGTTGACCTTTACCTTTCTTGGCTCGTCTTGGTGGGGGGGGGGTGCTTTTCCCACTTCTTCCACTGGTCAGGAGGAGACAGGGGCTAAAAATCCTGACAGATTAAAGTATGGGGCTTCTGGCCACCCACTTTGTCTTCTGCCAAAGAGGTCTAGTTGCATGATTGTATTAGAATTTTGACTTTCATTCAGATGCCACTGATCTGAATCCCCTAACTCATATTGATGCATGCACTAATTTTAAAAAGGAGTGTTTTCTTTTTCTTTTTTCTTTTCTTTTTTTCCAAATTGTCAGGGTTGAAACATCTCCAGTGACAGAGAATACATCCAAGCAGGAATTCCAGTGAAATTGAAGTGGTTCTTTCCTTATTGGGTATTTGGGAAGAAAAGAGAGTTTCTGTATGCTTGTTTCTTTGTTTTGGGTGGTTCTGGGGATTGAACCCAGTGCTTTGTACATGTTAGTCATGTGCTGTACAACAGAGACAGTCTCCCAGCCTTAGAAGAGAGGTTTTAAGTCTTATTATTAAGCCTCTGAATTCCATCCAAAGCATCCCCTTAGGGAATTGGGGATCTTGCCTTGGTTATTTCCCTGATGTTCTTATCTAACCCCCCCCTCAC
The DNA here is from genome assembly GCF_045843805.1 of Urocitellus parryii. Lineage (NCBI taxonomy): Eukaryota > Metazoa > Chordata > Mammalia > Rodentia > Sciuridae > Urocitellus > Urocitellus parryii. The sequence continues at coordinate 4,533,760 of NC_135536.1, forward strand.
TAACATTTGTAGCCAGATACCTCTGGCCCCTATCCTGGGTGCTCACCACTGCTTTTTATTTCCTATGACCAGGACCATGAGTGCCCTCTCTACTAATTTGGGGAGATAAAATATTTCTTTCTGGTTTGAATGTACACTTTTGTTTTTATTTTTAATTATAAAACACTCTTTGGTTTTAATGTTGCCAAAGTGGAGGGGGATAAGCAAGATAGAGGAGCTCAAGGATCTGATCTCTAGAAATTAGTGTCTTATATACTGAGCTATGAGGCATCCTTTCCCCTATACAGAACTGATTAAAGATCTTACCCCATTTGCTTCCACTGGTTACTTTAAGATACTTGATTAGAATATTGCCCAATCCCCCCACCCCCATTGGTTATTTTAGAAAACCTAATTTGAATGCTGCCCACTTTATCCCCATAGGTCATGTCAAAATGCTGTACCTGTGATGGGAGTTGTCATCATGATAAGTCCTCAGTTGTGGGCATTGTCATGGTAATGGGATTTATTGTAAACCTAGACAGTACTTATCTCCTTGTTGTTCCTCCAGTGGCTTGTTTCTAATACCCTATTTCTGCCACCTTGACATCCCTAACATTTCCCCCTGAGAGACTTGATTCCCAAATTCATTTTGGGTGGCTGAGGGGCTGAAGGTCTCATCTTCTTATAACTGCTTCAGGCTGAAAATGTCCCTGCCTATCTGGTAAAGATGGGACAGGGGAGTGTAGAGGTCCCTTTGTGGGATTTGCTTGGAGTTTTATTATCTAGATTTCTTATAATTTTATATCAGGTGAGGCATGCACACTCAAAGGCTTAACATCAAGGGGCTCCAGTGGTCCATGGCAAAACCTGGTAGGCTATTGGGTGAGGTACATATAGGGCTATGATCATTCTAGGAGCAGAGATTTCTTCTGGAGGCTGCTCATAACTTGCAACCTGTTGTCCCAACTCCTCTTCTTTCACTGATGCCACTCCTTCTTCAGGACCCCTGGAACTCCCCTCTGCTGGGGCTGGACCTCGGCATCTGGCACCTGAAACAGGGACCTGAAGGTAATCCCCCCAATTTCAGAGTATAATTTCTAAGTGTAAGTTCAGAGTGGATAGGCTCTTACCCATGTGTTTCATGAGCCCCCTACTAGTAGAGTAGGTGACAGTGGGTAATAGGTAAAGTAAAAATGGGACATACAGAATCTAAAAAAGAGGATTATTTATTGATATTGTGAAGTGTATGATTACAAAGCAGGGAATTCACATTTCTACTTCACAGTTACAAAAGATTTTTTTTTCATTTTATTCAGGAATGTTGCCCTTGGTTTCCTGAGGAAGGAAACTTAGAGTTAAAAACTTGGGCAAAAATAGGTGAAGCTTTGAGTTTGCATTATTCTTATCATGGGCCAGATAACAAGACTGTGGATACTATAGCTCTATGGAATTTGTTAAGAGACATGTTGACCCCAATCCTGAAAGTGAAACTTTAAGAAATAAGATTAGTTCAATTGAACCTTTGGCTTAAAACATGGGTAAAAAACTAATATTTATGCTATGACAAATAATGGTAATGAGGATGGTCAGAATCAGCTAGATCCTACAGATGATGAGGACTTGGAGGGAGGCTGCTATTAAATTAAGGAGCCTGGAGTCTGCCTAAGCCTTAGCCCTGCCTCCAGGAACTCCACCTGTGGGATACATCTCTCACTCCAGGACTTCAGAGGGTGGAACATTGCACTAAAACTAAGCATCACCCACCTAAAACTGCTGAGAAGAGAAGCTGAAAACATTTTGAACCTCAATGGAAAGATTCTACAAGTTTCATCAGGATTTTTTCTTCTATTTTTAAAATTCCATTTTCCTGTTTAATTGTGACCTTGATGGTACATAGGCATTAATGCAATTTCATATAAGTTTTTTTCTCATTTCTATCATTTTTGAAGCCAGTTATTTTACATGAATTAGTTCTTTGTGAACTGGGATGTTTGATTACTATATTTTGTTTTTATTTTGTATTCTTTTATTTTTTTTTTAATTTTTACTTTATATATTTTCCCTTCTACCTATTTTCCTTAAATCTCTCTTTTCTTCCACTAACAGCCAATCTCTATTTTTTTCTTTCACTCTTCCTTTAATCTTTTACTTCTGTTCTCTCTCCTTCCTCATAATAATCATGTTCTATATTACCTCTGTTCATTCTCTGTCCACCATTTTATATTGTAAACACTTTTGCAAACTTTTTGTTTTTATTATAGGCAATAACTGATTATATAATTTCTGGTCATTGTGATAATTAATTAGATAATTACAATTCAGTGTAATAATAGGAACTATTTGGTTTAATGTTGTATATAGTTTGCATTGATTATTGTTATTACCAGTCTCCCCATAAACAGTGAGGTACTGGAAACCTTTGGGGACACTATAAATCCACAGGTAGAAACGCTACTTCCTGAGCTTTATAGTGTTAGATGGGTAGACACAAAAGCAACATAAAAAAGTAAGGGAAGAAATCACCTCAAGAAAACCCAGATACTCCAATAACAGATTTCATTGACAAAAAAGTGGAAGAAATATCAGAGAAGGAATTTAGAATCTACAGTTAAAGTGATCTGTGAAGTAAAGGACAGTATAAAGCAGGAAATAAAAAAGAAAATACAGAAAGTGAAAGATCACTTCAAAAACAGGCAGAGGTTCTGAGAATAAAGAAACAAAAACAAGCAGAATTCCACAAAATGATGAAAACAATAAATCAAATTAAAAATTTAATAGAAAGCATGACCAACAAACTGAATCACTTGGAAGTCAGAATTTCAGGCAATAAAGACATAATATATAATCATGAAAATAGAGTTGATCATGCAAAGAAGATGTTAAGAAATCATGAGCAGAACTTCCAAGAATGATGGAATAACATAAAAAGATAATGTTTACAATTTATTGGGATAGATGAAGGCATGGAGATACAAACCAAAGGAATGTACAACCTTTTCAATTAAATAATACCAGAAAATTTTCCATATTTAAGAATGAATGTTAAATAAAGTACAAGAGGCATAAAAGACCACAAATGTACAAATTACAACAGACCCACATTATATCAAGGTATATTATAATGAAAATGCCTAGCATATAGAATAAGAAGAGAATTTTAAAAGCTTCAGGAGAAAAAGATTACTTGTGGGGGGAAAGCAACTTTGATCTCAGCTCATTTCTCAACCCAGATCCTCAAAGGTATGAAGTCCTTGAATAACATATACCAAACTCTGAAAGAAAATGAAAGCCAATCATGAATCCCATATTCAGCAATATTAAGTTTCACCTTTTATGATTAAGTAAAAACCTTCCATGGTAACCCAAATTAAAAATTTTGCAGCTAGAAAGCTTGCTACAGAATATTCTCAACAAAATATTTTATAAAGATGAAATGGAAGAAAAAAGTGAAAATCAGTGAAGGGAGGAATAAATACTCAAAAAGAAGAAACTAATTAAAAAAAAAAAAACTAGAAATAAACCAAAATGACTAGGATTACAAATCATATCTCAATAATAACCATGCACATTAATGGCATGAACTCATTAATCAAAAGACATAGCCTGGTAGATAGAATTAAAAAACAAGACCCAAGAATATTATATCTTCAAAACACTTGCCTCATAGTCAAAGATATACACAGACTGAAGATGAAAGGATGGAAAAAACATACCACTCATATGGATCACATAAACAAACAGGGGATTCTATCATCACATCATATAAAGTGGCTTGAAGCCAAAGTTCATTAGGAGGGACAAAAAAGGATATTTCATATGGTTTAAGGGAGTTATATAACAACAAGACATAACAATCTTAAATATTTATGCCCCCCAAAATGGAGCATGCATGCATATCAAACCAAAACTTCTCAATTTTAAGAACCAAATAGACAACAACACAATAATATTGAGTGACTTTAACCCACCTATCTCACTACTGGATAGACAGTCCAAAACAAAACAAAATAAAAAACAACAACAAAAAACTAATCAAAGAAATTATAGAACTGAATAATACAATAAATAACAGAGACATCACAGAAATACACAGAATATTTCATCCATCATTGAGCAAATACACTTTCTTTTCATCAGCACAGGAATTCTGCACCAAAGTGGACACTTTCTTAGTCTCCAAAGCAATGCTTAACAAATTAAAAAAAAAAAACATACTTAGCAGATAAAAAAATACCTTGCAATCTAGCAGACCATGATGGAATGAAATTGAAATCAATTGAGAATAAAATTAGAAGATACTCTAACATCTGGAGACTAAATAATACACTATTTAATAATGAATTGATTGCAGAAGAAATGAGGATAAAATAAAAATTACTTAGAGATAAATGTGAATAGTAAAAAAAAAAACATACAAAATCTCTAGTTCACTATGAAAGCAGGGCCTGAGAGGAAAATTTAATGCATTGAGCTCATTCATTGAAAAGAATAGAAAGTCAACAAATCAATGACCTAATACTACATCTCAAAGCCAAAGGAAAAGAAGAAGAAATCCACACCAAAAGAAGTAGGAGAGAGGAAATAATTTAAATCAGAGTTGAAATCAATGAAATTGAAACAATTAAAAAACCGGAGAAAACAAAAAATTGGTTCTTTGTAAAAATAACTAAAATTGATAAACCCTGATTCACACTAATGAGGAAAAAGAGAGAGAAGGTTCAAATTATTAAAATTCAAGTAAAAAGTAAATATTATAATGGACACAAATAAAATATAGACTATAATCAGAAACTATTTTAAAAATATGCTAGGATAAAATAGAAAATCTGGAATACATGGACAAATTTCTAGAGTACTGAATCAGGAGGGCATACAATTTAAGTAGATCAATTTCAAGCAATAAATATTGAAAATTCCATCAAAAGCCTACCAACTAAGAAAATCCCCAAACCAGATGGAATCTCAGCTGAGTTCTATGAGAGCTTCAAAGGGGAATTAACTCCAGTGTTGCTCAAATTATACCATGAAATAGAAAAGAAGGGAACTCTCCCAAACTCATTCAAGAAGCTAGCATAATTCTGATTCCAAAGCTAGAAAAATACATATCAAGGAAAGAAAACTTCAGACCAATAGCCCTGATGAACTTAGATGTAAAAATTCTCAAAAAAAAATTTCTGGTAAAATTGCAAACAAAAACATATTTAAAAGATAGAGCACTATGATCAAGTGGTGTTCATCCCAGGGATGAAAAATTAGTTCAACATAGGGAAATCAATAAATGTAATTTACCAAATCATTAGACATAAAGACAATGATAATCTCAATAGGTAAAAAAAAGCATTTGAGAAAATTCAGCACCCCCTCATAGTCAAAACACTAGGAATAGTAGAAACAGACATTATAAAATAACATTCAATAGTATAAAATATATCTATGGTAAACCCAAGGCCAATATCATTCTAAATTAATAGATAAAAATTAAAAGCATTCCCTCTAAAAATTGGAACAAGACAAAGTTGTTCTCTTTCACCACTTCTATTCAACATAAACTTGAAACTCTAGCCAGAGCAAGAAGAAAAAAAGGAAGAACTTAAAGGGATACAAACAGGAAAAGAAGAACACAAACTATTATTATTTGCTGATTACATGATTTTATATTTAGAAAACCCAAAAATTTCACTAGAAAACTTCTAGAACTAATTAATTTCTTAGTCCACAAAGCAATGCTTAATAGTTGTAAGTAACAGGATATAAAATTAACATCTATAAATCCAGTGCATTCTTATACATCATTGGTGAAACAACTGAAAGAGAAATTAGAAAAATGATCACATTCACAATAGCCTCAAAAATATTTGGGAGTCAATCTAACAAAAAAGGTAAAAGACTTCTACAATGATAACTACAGAACTCAAAAGAAAGGAATTGAAGACATTAGAAGATGCAAAGATCTCCCAAGTTTCTGCATAGGCAGAATTAACATTGTCAAAAGTATTATATAGATTTAATGCAATTCCTATTAAAATTCCGATGATGCCCTGCATAGAAATAGAGAAAACAATCATAGAATTCATTTGTAAAAATAAGAGATCTAGAGCAGAAAAGGCAGTCCTTAGTGAGAAAAATGAAGCAGGAGGCATAAAAATACCAGATCTTAAGTTATACTACAGAGCTGGGGTAACAAAAATAGGATGGTATTGGCACCAAAAGAGATACATAGATCAATGATACAGAACAAAAGAGACAAACCACATAAATACAGTTATCTCATACTTGAAAAAGGCACCAAAAACCTACATTGGAGAAAAGATCACCTTTATCACCTTTTCAACAAATGGTGAAAACTGAAAATCCATATTTAGCAAAATGAAATAAAACCCCTATCTCCCACAAAAATCAAATCAATGTGGATCAAGGAGTAGAACTGAGATCCTGCACCTAATAGAAGAAACATAGTCCCAACTCTTTGTCTAGGATCTCAATTCCTTAACAAGACTCCTCACCCACAAGAAATAAATTCAAGAATAAAGAAATTGGGTGGATTCAAGGTAAAAACCTTCTTCTCAGTAAAGGAAGTAATCAATAATGTAAAGAGAAAGCCTAACAAATGGGAGAAAATCTTTACCACATGCACATTAGATAGAGCACTAATCTCGAGGATATATAAAGAACCTGAAAATCTTAACAACAAAAGCACAAATAACCCAATCAATAAATGGGCTAAGAAACTGAGCAGACACTTCACAAAAGAAGAAATAAAATTCATCAACAAATATATGAAGAAATGTTCAACATCTTTAGAAATTAGGGAAATGCACATCAAAACTACTCTAAGATTTCATCTCACCCTAGTAAGAATGGCAATTATCAAGAACACAAACAACCATAAATGTGGGCAAGGATGTGGGGGGAAAAGGCACACTCATACATTGTTGGCAGTACTGCAAATTGGTGCAATGATTATTGGAAAGAAGTATGGAGATTCCCCAAAAGAATAGGAATGGTACCATCTATTGATCCAGCTATCCCACTCATCAGTTTATACCCAAAAGTCTTAAAATCAGCATATTACAGTGATGCATCCACATCAATGTTTATAGAAGCTCAACTCACAGTATCTAAATTGTGGAACCAACCTGGGTGTCCTTGAACATATAAATGGATAAAAAATGTGGTATATATACACAGTGGAATAATACTCATTCTTAAAGAAGAATAAAATTATAGCATTTGGTAATAAATGGATGAAGCTGGAAAATATCATACTAAGCAAAATAAGCCAATCCTTAATAAACCAAAGACTGAATGTTTTCTTTGATATGTGAATGCTAATTCACAATAAGGAAGGTGCAGCCTAGAGAAGAATAGAGATACTTTAGATTAGGTAGAAGGGAATAAAGGGAAGGGAGTGGATGTGTGGTAGGAAGGACACTAAATGATCCAGACATTACTATCCTTTGTACATATATAACTTCATGACCAATGTGAATCTACATCATGTACAACCAGAAAATTGAGAAATTATCTATATATGATGCATCAAAGTGAATTCTCCTGTCATGTATAAATAGTTAGAATAAATGAAAATAAATAAATACTGAATAAAAAGGAAACTTGGAATGGAACCACATTTGACACAGTCACTCTATGCCTCCTCATATACTCAAAGAATTTAAAATCAACATACAATAATGATGTTCACCATATCAATGTTTATAGCAGATTAATTCACAATATCTAAGATATAGAACCAAGCTGTTCCCTTCAACATATAAATAGATAAAGAAAATGTAGTACAGATACACAATGGAATATTACTCAGCCATAGAGAAAAATAACATTATGGCATATTCTGGTAAATGGATGGAACTAGAGACTATCATTAAGTGAAATAAGCCAGTTGCCAAAAAGAAAGGGCCAAATGTTCTGTTGGATATGCAGATGCTAACTCACAATAAACTGGGTGGGGAAATACAGGAAGTTCACAGGATTAGAAAAAGGGAAATAAAGAGAAGGGAGGGGGAACTGAAATAATAAAGATAGTAGAATGAATTCAACATAACTTTGCTATGTTCACATATGAATACAAGACCAGGGTAACTCCACATCTAGTACAACCACCAAAATAGGATGTCATACTCCATGTATATATAATATGTCTAAATATATTCTACTGTTTTATATAACTAAAATAACAATTTTTAATAAAAGAAAAGATGACTGTTCTTTTAATGTAATTTAAGATGTACACTTATGTCAGCCCCACCAGAAATATGCAAAGCCACAAGATGTAAAGGAAAGATTCATGGACATGAGAGCCTGATAACTAACAAAAGAGAGTTGATCTTTTTGGATTTGCTTATGTAGCTCATAGTCAAAGTGATCTTTTGCTCCCTGTATTTGTTGTCTAATGTCTTCTTTGAGATCCCAAAACAATTTAATCATGTATATCCTGAAGTCTTTGTCATTCCTTTTGCTGTAGCTGTCAATTGTTCTAATGATGTGTTGTCTTGAATTATTTGTGGTACTTTCTTCCCTTGTCTTTTCATGTTGCTCGCATTTCTTTTTTTTTTTTTTTTCTCCTGCTCTATGTGACTTGTGTGTTGTTGTTTTTACCCTAGAGATTTGTAGTGCTCTTGTATGGTTCCAAGATCGCGCCTTTGTGGGGAAGGACAATGTTAACAGATCCTAATATTAACAGTACATCACCTATGAACATATTATTGTTATTAAGACATTTATATTTAGTCTCAGTGTTCAAAATTGTTGGATTCAATTATTATTTAAAATATAATCAGTAGTTTCTTAAACTGTATACAGTTTCTGGTAGCAGACAGTGAACTGGGTGATGGGCATAGGACAATATGCTAAGGGGGAAAGATGTGAGGGTATGAAGTTAATTTACCTTAGGAAATTTGAAGGAGAACTCTAATAAAGAGGGTTAGAAGCCAGAGAATAGACAAAAGGTAATTTAGAGTAGACAAAAGTACATGGGAGGGCAGTAGAGTACATAAAAACAGAACACTTCTGTGTTTAGAAAATTAAGGGCTGTTAAAATAGTAAAGTTTGGAGGGTGCAAGAAGAAGAAAGAAGCAAAAAAGGGAAAGAAATAAAGAGAAGAAAAAAGAGAGAAGAAAGAGAAAAAATGAAAGAAAAGAGAATAAAAAACAACAACAAACAAAACTCTTAGACTTCTGCTTCCTTTCAGCTTCTCTTCCAGTAGGTGAAGTTGTTTAAACCAGGGTTAGAGGTTGCCCCCTCCACACACACACACACACCGTATTGTCTCCCTCTCCTGCCCGGAGCTTCCCAATCCTGGTTTCTCTGTTTTGCTTCAGTTTTTTTCTCTCTTAAGTCACTAGATCCCTTCCTTCCTTTGCCTTTCAGGTCTCAACTGTGGTGCCTCTCACTCTTGGGCTGGTGCCAGATGGGCGGTGCCCTGGTTGTGCTGCGCTTCAGCTCCCATTCAGCTGAAAGTGGTTTTTGAGCTGGGTAGTTACTGTACCAAGTAATTGCCTCTGGGAAGGGAGGGAGTGGGAGAAAGTTGGAAACCAGGTGCCTGGTCAAAGGGAGGGCCACCCTGATAGCCAGCGTTCCCAGTCCCGTTCAGCTGTGAGCGGTTTTTGTGCTGGGTCTTCACTGTACCAGTAATCACAGCTGGGGAGGAAAGGAGGGGGAGGAAGTTGGAAACTGGAAACCAGGTGCCTGTTCAAACGGAGGTCCATGCTGATAGCCAGTGCTCCCACTCCCATTCAGCTGAGTGGTTTTGTTTTTTTTTTGTTGTTGTTGTTTTTGTTTTTGCTGGGTAGTCACTGTGCCAGGTAATTGCAGCTGGTGAGGGAGGGATGGGGAAGGAAGTTGGAAATGAGGTGTCTGTTCAAACAGAGGTCTGCGCTGATAGTCAGCACTTCCACTCCTGTTCAGCTGAGAGCGGTTTTTGCCCTGGGTAGTCACTGTGCGAGTAATCACAGCTGGGGAGGGAGGGACCAGAAGGAAGTTGAGAACCAGGTACCTGTTCAAACAGAGATCCACACTGAGAGCCATGCCCACCAAAAATGGTGAGAGGGGTTTTCCAAGATGGAGTTGGTCTGTTTCCAGCGCCTGAGTGTCTGGTGAGGTGCGGGGAGCTGGGATGGCTTTGTTTTGTGGCTAGATTGCAGCCCTATGGCCTGCATGGGAGCAACTCACAGCCAATTAGGTGTTTGTGTTATGCCACTTGAGTGCTGTGTGTGATAGAACTATGGTCTTTGGGTCCAGAGTCTGGAGTCTTACTGGAACACAGAGGCTCTGATTTCTGTGCAGGTGGTTGCAGCTCTGATGATTTCTGTGAAAATCCAAATCCGCTGTGTAGGGGTCCTGTCACATGCTCTGAGATGTTGTATTCCATCTAGGTGAGGCCTTGTGGAGATGCTGCCTATTTTCTTGATTTAATTCCACAGAGCAGCCAGAAATAGTACCTCCTCTATTCCACCATCTTGGATCCTCCTCAGCTGGTCTGTTTTTAAAAGTTCCTGTCTGTTGGCCATGGTGTTAGGGTTCCACTCTGGTTGTCACTTGCACTATGATTCTTTTTGTACAAGCTTGCAATTGGAATTGGTATGTCATATATAAAGTGAGTTGAAGAAATGGGCACCTATAGGTATAATGTTTTACTCTAATGATCTGGCTTTTGAGTAACTTTCTTGATAATTATACAATCTTGATGTTGGAATTGGTCCATCAAAGATAAAGTATGTGGAAGAAATGTGTATGTGCAGGTCTGTCAATTGTAAGGTTCCCCTCTGTCAGCCCTGCTTTCAGTGATCTCCTGCTGTGTTTTCATATGTTATTAGCCCTTTAAGATATGGACCATGCTGCATTAATCTTATCAGTAGTCCATTGAGCAGAGAGAGATTTGATAAATGGGCCCATCTAAGAAAAAGAGGGTTTACTGTAACACACTGGCCTTTGAGTGTTTTTTTCTGAATTATTATACCATCTTGAAGTTGAAGTAGATCTATGAGGGGTAAAGTATATGAAATAGATTCTGTATTTATAGACATTTATGCAGTTGCATTATCAGGGGTCTGAACAGTCAGGAAATAAGTTGAAGGAGCCCATAGGCATTGCCTCTGGTATACAAGGATAGCAGGACCACAGAATAAAGTGTTTAAAAAGATTTACATCTTTAAAGCCCAGTGCTGAAACTCCCAGCACAATTTCTCAGCTTGGCCCCAGGGAGCCACAGACCATCTCACTGTGGATCAAAGACACTAGACCTACCCTGGGAAAAATATCCCAGAAAAGCTGTCTCAGCTGTAGAAAAATGACCAAAGAGAACCCGGCCTCTGTCCTGCCTTCCAGGTCCTTTTACCCATGTGGGATGAAGGTTGATGGCCACAGAGAATGTCAGAGGGTTTTAACAATGTTAGTTTATGACATGGGGATAGGAATAGTCGCCCCTTTCAATATCTTACATCTTACCCCATTTGGCCCAGGGATATCTGTTACTGGGGCAAAGCCATTCTTGCTATGAGAGAATCCTATCAAATAAACTGCAAGGGGAGGGTGGCAGAAAAAATGACTGAACCCAGAAAACAAAAAGACAGAAACTGAGGACAACTAGTCTTTTCTAGGCAGCATCTGCAAAGGGATCTTCAAGAAAATCTAAAGAAAAGGATGGGAAAGTTCTCCATTGCATATCAATATGCCTAGTATAAGAAAAAGACCCATAAGAGATCTCTCAGTCCAATTAACAGAGGGGAATTCACTTAAAGTTGATGGCATTATGATAATAAAGACAGGCCAGGCTCAAATATCCTGTACTCAATCCCTTGAATGCAACCTGAGAGAGAAAAGATAAAAGCACAGTTTCTGTATGTGTCAGATTGTCTGATCCCTCTCCTGGGACAAAATTTATTACATGCACAGATAACATTTATAAAAATTGTTTCAGAATATGAGTTTAAGAAAGGGTTTAAAACTAAAAAAGATAAAAGAAAGTTATAGGTAAGGAAATAAATTTTAGAAAGCAAAATGAGAAGTAATGTTTCTGAATGAGAAAGCATTTTTTTTTCTGGTAAAGAAATAGTCTTGTCTTAAAGTTAAAGATGAAATAGAGGATAAAACTAAAGATGTAAACAAGTTGAAAATGTCTAAACCACAGATGGTTTGCAGAAAGTAAATCTCAAGAAGTTTGTGTTTATGATTTAATTGGCTATAAGTAGCACAAAGTTATTTGATCTACAATATACTGAAATGAAGCAAAGTCTAAAACATCAATCTGCTCTTATCTATCAAGATAATTTTTGTATCTGTTAGGTTTTATTACTTGGGGAAACTAAGTCTTAAAGGAATTAGTGTTTTACCTCTTAAATATTCTAAATGATTACTTTGAAACTGGTTAGATAAACTTTTTTTAAGGCTCTAACAATATAGGTGACACCATAAATGTAATTAGATATAAGTATATATATGAGAACTATATCTGTCTGAACCTTGTCTAAGTTTTATGTAAGTTTATAAAATGAATGTTCACTTATATTTAATGTCAAGGTAACCAATAAGTGCTCTCTTTTATACATTGTATCTGGCATATAAGGGCCACACTGTTACTTAAAATCCTGCTTTATATTTGTTTGCTTTGACTAAGTCTATTTCTGATCAATAACCCTGTTTTCTAAATGTAGAACAGATTTAAGGCTATCCTTTGACTTTTTCAGTAGTGCTAACACATGCAAACCTGTGATTATTGTTACTATTGTTACTATGTATTACATATTGTTACTATGTATTATATATTGTTACTATGTATTAGGGAATTAAATTGTAGTTTAAAATTAAACTTAATTAAATGTAAAGCTTAGGGGAGAGCATTTTACCAAGTTGTTCTTTTCTGAACTAAAGTTACCTGTAGCAGTAGTCTCATATTTGTATAGAAATAACCAATTTGGTTGTTGTTTATTCATGTTATTTGATGTTTTATGTCTGAATAAATGTATACTTTGTAAAACACACACACATCATATATATATATATATATATATATATATATATATATATATATATATTCTTCATACTGGAATAAAATTTTAAATGTATTTTTGGAAGGTAATAAAGACAGCTGATCTTTTTAAAGGTGATATTGTAAAACATGAAAGAATTCTGCTAATTCTTTCACAAAAGGAAAGTTAAAAATTCTCTTAGCCTTTGTTTGATTTGTGTTTCAGATGTAATGCATGTAATGCAGTATTGTGTTATTTGCCAAGAGCCCCATGCTGAGTTAAGGCTCTGTCTCTCACCTTACTCCATGTTGGAATGGCTCCAAAACAGTCTAGACTCAAGGTCATTTAAAGTTGTGTTAAAAATTTGATTTTTGTTGTAAAGATTACTGTGATATCAAAATAACAGGGGACATAATGTAGAGCTAAGTAAAGGTCAAGATTATGAAGATAATTTTTCTTGATTCATAGCTATTACACAAATTGAATATATTTTTGGCTCTGTTATTTTCATTTTGTATTTTTTGTATATTTTATAACTGTTGTTTGTTATTATTTTGCAGTGTTTTGTTTGCATTGCTTCTAATAAAACAACTTGAGTTAATTTGAAATAATAAGTGATAACCTATAGAACAGAGAGTATATTATACCAACTTCCAGTACTAATAATAACCCCAATTAAATAAAAGGGGTAACTGTAAAATTATAGATATTGAAGTTATAATTTGTTATTTCCACTTTGAGACTGGTGAAACTGGCCTAACAGGTGTTCAAAACAAAAAATTGGAAACAAAATTAAAGGAAGTAAAAAGGCCAAGGGAAAAGTGTGCAATATTTTGGCCCTTTCTTTCAAGTTTAGATAGTAGAGAGTGACAGGATCCTCTGTGGGCCTTGAAACTCTGATTAGTCACCTGATATTCTGATCAAACAGATTGAGAGGACCCTAGAGAAGAACAGGGAGTGAAGTGCACATTCTGCAAAGAGGAGAGTCTTTGGAGAAATAAATGTCTCTGAAGCTTCCAAGAAAAGTCAAGTATGGTGAGCATCTGCCAGGATGGCTCAGGGTTTTGCTGAAAGAGAAAGGAGTTATGAGGAGTTATGAGTTTTCATGCACATCCCCAAGAATGATCTGTGAGGAATCTCAACTAACTCTTTGTAAGCAATAGAGAAGAACATGCTTGGTTTTGATCAATGTTGGTCTTAGACACCTGACAGAAGGATATATCCTAAGAACAGTCCTACATGGAGAAATAGTGTTTTTTTTTTAAATAATGTAACTTAAGTTGTACATTTGTCATGAGCCTGATCTTGTAGACTTACAAATCTTCCTAAACTCCTACATCAATAAACTTGATCTGTTTTTCACTGACATAATTATGAGTTACTGCTTTTCTGGTTTTCAGAGACTGGCTGAAATTCTAATTGCTTTTGTACTAATTGTTAACAAAAAAGTAATGTTTTTCTTTCTTGTATATTATTGTCTATCATGATCTCTGCCCTGTGTATACCTTGTCCAGTCAGCTGCCATCTGCCACTATGGACCTCTGGACTGCTACATTGCTGAATACCCTTATCTGTCCATGCCCCACCTAATAGAGAACAAGAACTTTGGGTTACTTCCCCCAAATCCACTCTCTTTCAGCAGGAGGCAGCTTGGAGATGTATTCACTCATTTTTTTTTTCATAGAAATTTACAGTGGGTAAATGTAACAGGGGTCCAATTTATGCTTTGAATATAGCCCTGGCTGCTCTGCTACTGAACTTTTCTTTTAATGAACATATTTTTTTCTCTTTCTCTTTCCCTGATCCTCCCTAATTTCTCCTCCTCCCTTATCTCAGGGGAAACAGGATTACTTTTTCCCCCATTTAGACAGAATTATCTGTCCTTGTGTACACAACAACAACAAGAACTATGTAATCCTGGCTTTGGTAATCATACCAGAAGGTCTTTGAAATGACTGTCTTCCAAATTAACAAGTAAACTACAACTGAAACAGAGAACACGTGGAATGTAATCTTTGAATCACCTCTTTAAACCCCCCCCATGTTTCTGCTGATGGGCCAACTCATAGCCTTTGGGACAGGAATGCCCTGTTTTTTTCTTTTATCTTGTAAAGCAAAAACTTTTGCTTTTCCCTTTTTATCAACACCTTGTCTCCTTTATGGATTGGCATTAGGGATAAGAATCAAGGTTTCTATAACAGCAAGAGTGGGTGTCTTTGTCTTCTTTCTGAGCTTAGAAAAATTTAATGTTCTGCTATTAAAAATGATGTTAACTGTGGACTTGTCATTTATGGCCTTTATTGTGTTCAGGTTCATTTCCTCTATACCAAATTTGTTAGAATAATTAATGATTAAAAATATATTGAATTTTGTAGGATTTCCCTTTTGCATCTGGTTGAGATAATGAAATGAATTTTGTTCTTCCTTCTGTTTACATGGTGTATCAGATAAATTTGTGAAAGTTACACTGTTCTTGCATTACAGGAATAAATCCTATTTGATTGTGGTGAATGGTACTTTTAATGTGCTGTTGAATATGGTTTGCAAGTATTTTTTTTAAAGATTTTGCATCTGTGTTTTGTACCTGTACAGGCATTGACCTGTACTTTTCTTGTTGTGTTATTTCCTGGCATTGGTATCAGGGTAATACTGGTCTGGTAAGATGACTTTAGTAGTGCTTCCTCCTCTTTAATTTTTGAGAGAGTTTGAGAGAATTGATATAAGTAATTCTTTAAATGTTTGGTAGAATTCAGCAGTGTTGATACTTGGGTCCTGCTTTTTATATGAAAGGCTTTGCTTTCTGATCAGTCTTCTTACTGGTTATTGGTTTGTTAAGATTTTCTATTTCTTTGTGAGTTAATATTTGTGCATTGCATGTGCCAAGAAAGTTATCCATTCCTTTAGATTACACCCTTAATTGACATTTAATTGCTCATAGTAGTCTTTTTTGCATTTCTGTGCTATCAGGGGTAATCTCTCCTCTTTCATTTATTGTTTATTTGTGTTTTTTTCTCTTTATTCCTAGTTGAGCTAAAGGTTTGTCAATTGTGTTTTTCTTTTCAAAAACCTAACTCTCAGTTTTGTTAATTTTTCTAATGTCTTTGCAGGCTCTAGTCCACTCATTTTTGCTTTGGTCTTCATTGATTCCTTTTTTCTCCTCACTTAGGATATGGTTTTCTTAGGTAGGAGTTCAGGGACTGCAAGATGGCAGAAACAGGATATTAGAAAGAATCCTCTGGGGGAAAAGACAAGGAGAGGAGTCTTGTCCTGGTTTACAATAAATCCCATTACCATGACAACTCTTGCCACTGAGGACTTATCACCATGTTAACTCTGACCACAGCTTCAGTATTTTAACATGATCAATGGGGGTAAAGTGGACAGTATTACAATTATATTTTTTAGATTAACCAATGGAGGAAATTGGACAATATTCTAATCAGTATCATAAAGTAACCAATGGGAACAAATGGAGTAAGGTCTTTGATCATGTCTATATAAGGAAGAGAATGCCCACAGCTCAGTATATATTAATTTTCAGAGATTGAGACTGAGTACCTCTCTCTTACTTAGAGCACTTTAATGAATTAGAGCTAATAATGACACTGAATGTCCCTTGGTAAAGGGTAAATCCCAATATTCTCTGCTTTCTATGGAGTTTTGCTCCTTTTCTCTCAATCACTTCTCCCTGCTGTGGGCATCACCCCCTCCAAAACACTTATTGCCTTTGTTTATCTGAAATTCCCTCTGGGGGATGAGGGCTGTTAGATGTGGTTGTTACTCATCTCTTTTACCATCAGACAAAGGAAAATAGATGATGATGAAACCAGTCTTTCTATTTTCTGCATTTAATAAAACTACAAAAGGTAGGATAGGGACAATTGGGATGCCATTTAGTGGCTCCTCGCAGATAAGGTTACATGTATTCTTTTTGGCATCTGTGAGAGACTAACACCACTGGAAAAGAAAGAACAGTTGTCAATGTGATAGGATCAAAGGAAAACAGGGGAGTTTCATGACCCATGGAAAGGGACCATGTCAAAGTAAAAGAGTGTATTCAAAAGGAACAGAAAAATATTGTGTCTCCCCAAATTGATTGAGAGGGCACTCATTGCCCTGGTCGTAGGAACTAAAAGAAAGTGGTGAGCACCCAGCATAGGAGCCAGAGGCATCTGGCTACAAATGTTAGTGCAGGATTTTTATGGGGAGACCTGAGAAATAACAAATATGAGATCCCCTATTCTTCCAAGGAACAATTTGGGTAGAATTCAGGGCCTTAATTATAGGACTTAAGAACTCTATTCTAAGGCTAGGATACAATTGCCGTGGTATAGCATGTGCTTGACATGTACAAAGCCCTGGGTTCAATCTCCAGCACATCCAAAACAAAGGAAAAAAATAGAAACCCTCTTCTCTTCCAGAATAGACAATGTGTAAATAACCACCTTAATTTCAGGAATTTCAGCATGAAGAATCTTCTGTCACTGAAAATGTTTCAAGTTTGACAATTTGAAAACAAAACAAAACAAAACCTCTTTTTAAAACTTAAAATATGTCCCAACGTGAGGTAGGGGATTCAGGTCAATGGCATTTAAATGAAAGCCAAAATTATAATACCATACTGCATCCTGCAAGATGACTTTTGCAGAAGAAAAAGTGTGCGGTCAGAAGTTCTCTACATCCAAGACTTCATGGCCCTAAATGCAAACCCACTCCTATGCAAGGGGTTTGTCTGTGGGTTTGTCTCTATGTCTTCTATTCTGTACCACTGGTCTACATGTCTTATTTTGCTTAGCATAATATTCTCCATATCCTTCCATTTACCCTTAAGGCAACATCTCCAAATCTCAATGTCCAGGATGACCATTATTAAAACATACTCCTGTGTCTCAGGGGGAAAAACTATGACAACCTCATCCATTTATTGGGGTCAGAATTCCTTATTCAATGTTTTTTTGCCTCTCAGGCTCAAATTGGCAGCTTTCCTTACTGCTTAGCTTTCTGCCAGATATCTGCCATGGCTTGCATCTGGAATGTAAGCATCATAGGCAGTGTCCAAATTGTCCCAAACTAATTTGGGTTCAGAAGAAAAAAAGTTTCACATTTAAATTCAAACTTCTGTGTGACCTAAATGACTGTTTTTTAACTTTTTTGTTTTAATTAGTTCTATGTGACAGTGGAATGCATTTATGCACTTTGATGTATCCCTCATAAGTGGGGTATAATTTCTCTTTTTTCTGATTGTACATGTTGTAAAATCACATCTGTCAGGCAGTCATATATGGACATAAGGTAATAATCTCTGCTTCATTCTCCTATTCTTCCTATCCCTGTATCCCCTACCCTCCCTTTACCCACTCTATCTAATCTAAACTAACTCCATTCTCACCTAACCTCCCCACTAATTGTGAATTAGCATCAGAATATCAAAGAAAATATTGGCATTTGTTTTTGGAGAAGCTTAACTAATTTTCCTCAGCATAATATTCTCCAGCTCCATCCATTTACCAGCAAATGGCATACTTTCATTCTTATTTAAGGCTGAGTAGTATTCTATCGTGTGTGTGTGTGTGTGTGTGTGTGTGTGTGTGTGTGAAATATTTGTTCCATTCTGAGTTTTCTGATGAATCTCCATACTGCTTTCCATAGTGGTTGCACCAATTTGCAGTCCCACAAGCAGTGCATGTGTGTGTGTTTTCCCCAAAATCCTTCCCAACATTTATTGTTGCCTGTATTTTTGATGATTGCCATTCTGACTGCAGTGTAATAAAATCTTCAAGTAGTTTTGATTTGCATTTCTCAAACTTCCTAGTTGTTGGACATTTTTCAGCTGTTTGTTGATCAATTGTATTTCTTTTTCTGTAAAGTGTCTGTTCAGTTTCTTATTCCATTAATTGACTGGGTTATTTGGTTTTTTGGTGTTAAGGTGTTTTGGTTGTTTTTTTTTTTGTTTTTTTTTAGTTTTTTATATGTCCTAGAGATTAATGTTTTATTTTTCTCCCAGTCTGTTGGCTCTCTCTTCATATTATTAATTGTTTCTTTTGCTGCTTTTGCTGAGAAGTTTTTTAGTTTGAATTCATCCCATTTATTGATTCTTAATTTTACTTCTTGTGCTTTAAGTGTCTTGTTAAGGAAGTCAGATCCTAGGCCAACATGGTGAAGATTTGAGCCTACTTTTTTTCCTAGAAGGCACAGAGTCTCTCTTCTAGTGCCTGAGTCTTTGATCTACTTTGAATTGAGTTTCATGCATTTTGAGAGATAGAGATTTAATTTTGTGTTGTTACACTTGGCTTCCCATTTTTCCTAGCACCATTGGTTGTATAGACTATCTTTTCTCCAGTGAATGTGATTAGTACCTTTGTCTAGAATAAGATAACTGTTTTTCTGTGGATTTGTCTCTGTGTCTTCTATTCTATATCGTTGGTCTACATGTCTTTTGGGGTGCCAATATCATGATTTTTTTTTTTTTACTAAAGCTCTGTAGTATAGTTTAAGTTTTGGTATTGTGATGCTTACCACTTCACTTTTCTAAGGATTACTTTTGTTATTATGGGTCTTTTAGTTTTCCAAATAAATTTTATGATTGCTTTTTCTAGTACTATGAAGAATATCTTTGGTATTTTAATAGAAATTGCATTAAATCTGTATAGCATTTTTGGTGTTATGGCCATTTTGATAATATTAATTCTATCTAGGAATATAGGAGAGCTTTCCATTTTCTAAGGTCTTCTTCAGTTCTTTCTTTAGTGTTCTGTGGTTTCATTGTAGAAGTTTTTCAATTATTTTGTTAGATTGATTCCCAATGTTTTAATTTTTTAGGATATTGTGACTGGGGTAATTTTCTTAAATGGCTATTTTATTTTATACTCTATGATTCTGTTTTCTCAAGTTCCTACATTACATTATAGGGAAGAAAAATGGAAAGATCTCATATGTATACATCTTCTTTACCTTGAGAACACTTATCTGAGTATTTCATAGTCACCTACATTTGTTAAATATCTGGACTGACTCTAATTTGATCTAAAATATTACTCTGGTGTGATAAATGTCTTCTATATGCTCCTTTACTTGAAATATTATGACCATGCCAATTTTTTTCCTCCAAAGTTTTGTAGTTTTTTTTGAGCTCATGGTTTTGTGGTGAATTAACATTTGGATCCTGTGTACATAAATTAATATATTTTGTCCTGATACTGGGTCTTCACTAACAAAAAGTTTAGTTAAAATTCTAACAGGTATAATTCTATATGCAAAAAGCACAAAAATATTGAAGTTGTGTTTCAATTATACTATTTTAAATGGTATGAAATATTTTACCTTATTAGGCAGATTAATTAAAAATTCAGGAATTTCATAAGGATTTTTTCAGAATGTAAATTTAGAAGAGGGTCAATAATTAGGAAATATATATAATATTGTTCTAATTGTGGAAATATATTTTAGTATTTTATGAGCCAGGCTGTATGAGCAATGACCGAACAGACTTCATTTCACCCTGAGACTCCATGTCATACAAAAAATGCTTCTCCCATGGCAATACCCTGCCTCTGTACTTATCAATAATTTCTTAGCATAGCATGTTTGGCAACAAAAAAATGTGAACTCTTCTAAAATTTTTCTCTCTTTGGTACCATTTTTCTTGGGCAATTTACCCTGAGATTGATTGTCTAGACATTAATAACAATTCTTTAACTTGTACTCAACTAGGGTCCTTTTGACCCACTTCCCTTCTGCTTATGATTATGGAAAGTCCCATGGAAATACCAGGGTCCTATTGCATTGTCTTACTAATGATTCATTTCGGCTTCTGTACCCCTACTTGCTTGCTTGCTGCTATGCCAACTTGGATGCAGTTTTTGAACTTTTTCCCTTCACATACCTTGAAATGCTCAGAATCAATGCTGTTCTTTGCAGATACATTTTGGGCCCTACAGGGAACAGTCTCCAGCTGACTAATAAATACTCTATAATACAGACAAAGCTGGGACTTGGTGTGTTTTCTGAGTGGGCTTTCCAATAACCTATATGGAAATAATTAGAAAAATGTTTCTGGATGAGAAAATACTTTGCATTATTAAAGTGAACAGATTATAGGGTGCATAAGTAAGTTGCACAAGGTTTATGAAGGGTAGATCTCAAAAAGGCCTATGCATAATTAAGTTGACTATAATTAGTACAATCAGTTGAAGTTATTTAAGGTTTTTCTAAGGGAAAATATTATTGCACTGACATAAACAAAAATTTAATTATGTGTTGAAGACAATATATTCTTAAAACATTAATCTACTCCCATCTATCAAGAGAATTTTTTTGTGCCTCATAGGTCACATTATTCAGAGGAAGTAAGTAGTCTTAAAGGTATTAGAATTTACAAAACTCTGGTTTTAAAAATTATTATTTAAGATTATTACAATGCAATACAGATTCTTAAGTTTTACTTAAAAGATAAACCTGGTTAGTATAAAGACATCAGTGTACTGTGATGCTGTTACTGGCTTTTTTGTGTATAAAATATATTTATGTCATCTAAGTATATTTATCTTTAAATTGTAAATCATTGAAGAGCCATTTACCAATCTAGATTTACTCCAAACTAAATTTGTCTGTAGCAGTGGTCTTTTTCAGACTTACATAGAAATAATAAATTTAGTTGGGGTTTATGTATGTCATTTAATATTTTGTAGTTAGATAAAAATAACCCATCATAAATAATTGGTATATATAGAACATTGTGTTACTCTTTACACTGGAATGGAAATGTAAATGTGTTATTGGAAGGTAATTTGGAAAGCCTGGTATATTTAAGGGTTGACAATGTGAAGCATGAAAACATTTTGCCACTTTCCCACAAAAAGGGGTTAGGAGTTCTCGTAGTATTCTG
Organism: Urocitellus parryii; assembly: GCF_045843805.1. Classification (NCBI taxonomy): domain Eukaryota; kingdom Metazoa; phylum Chordata; class Mammalia; order Rodentia; family Sciuridae; genus Urocitellus; species Urocitellus parryii. The sequence goes on from NC_135536.1 coordinate 4,555,609, forward strand.
ATTCATATTGCAGGTACAATGTTGTATGGTGTTAACTGATATTGATACATTACCAGGAAACTACATATGAGAACTTTGTAAAATGATGTTTAAGAAAGAGGCAAAGATCAGTTTCAGAAATAAAATACTTTATGTACAACGTGTCAACAGCCCTCCCTCACCTGAGTTAAGACTCTCCGCTTACCTTACTCAATGTTACAATGATTCCAAAGTAGGGTAAAATTAAATTCCCTTAAAGTTAATTTAAAAAAATATGTTTTTGTTGTTGTAAGGATTACTATAATCTCAAATAAACAGAAAATATAATACACAACTAAGTAAAATTTTGGCATTATAACTATATATTTCTTAATTCATAGCTATTATACAATCTGTGTTTTGTTTCTTGTCAATTTTATTCTTTACTTTCCTTTTAAATTTTATAACTGTTGTCTCTAAATGCTTTGTATAAGCACAACTTCTATAAAAAAACAAATTTAATTAAAGTTAAAAATCATTATCCTATCTATTCTATACCAAAACGTGCCACATAAAAATCTTCCACTGTCATTCACCACAATGCCTTGACATTACTATCACCCCAAATAAGACACAATGAGAGGAGAAGAGGAAAAAAATCTGTGAATACATATCTGGAATTAGAAATTCTGAGGATCTCACAAACTTGGGTGTGGCAGAAGAGATACCAAAAGTAGGGGACAGGGTAAACAAACCACAAACATGGAACTTTGCTGGCCTAATGACTTCTTGACTATCTGCCTCTGACATTTGTGCACTAGAAATATAGCTTTGTGTTTTAGCTTCCTTTGCAGTGAGACCATGAAAGCTTCGTCTCAGTCTCTGTGAACAGGAGGACATGGTTTCATATTTTCCAGTAGGAAAAGGAGGCAGCAGAGCTGAATCCTCTCTTTGTAGGTAACTGTGTTCATTGGGGTATGAATGTCTCCCTGAGTGGATTGTGAAGCCTTTGGCTCACCCTCCAGTTTTAATGACATTTCTTGCAGCTTCCCTGGAAAAATTGGTGTTTGTTTTTGAAATACATAAAGGTCAACCGGGACACAGTGCTGGAGGGAGGTCTGTCAAGTGGGGTGAGTCACAGTCTGAAGGAAAAAACACAAACTGGGCAGCTACCCCATATATCTTCCCCCCTTGAGCATAGCAACTTGATTCTGTGCATTGGACCAAATCCTCTCCCCACAACAACATGCCTTTATATTATAGGGTCTGCTGGCTGCACTTTGTCAGTCACATGTCATTCGGAAGCCAATGACAGAAGCACAGGGGCCCACCACAGGTGTTGGTCACACACCTGCACTCCATTGCTCCAGGCCCAGTTCTCTGCTGGCTCCTACTCACAGGCATCTCGGTTCTTCACCATGGTCAGGAATTCCACTCAGCCAAAAATGGCACTCCCTGGTTCAGTCATGATGAGCAACAGGAGATCTAAAGGTTCTCCAGGGATTTCTGGTCATGGTATTCTCAAAAACTTCATGGTATTGGCCTAGCCATATTTCAAGAGTGAAGAAGTTGGCACTGTGGGTTTTGATTCATTCAGGAGCCATTAAGTGTTGAGGAATCTCCTTTCAGTAAAAGCTCTGGAGATCGCATGCAGGCAAGGCTTTTCAAGGAGTGGTGAAAGGTCACAGGAATCCAGGCGGATCGGGGTCTCAAATATGAGGTTCATGTGAGTTTTGGCTCTCAACTAGAGCTGAAAAGGCTTTAACAGCAAAATCATGTGAAATCCTGGCTGAGATTCCCAGTGCTCTGGAGAAAGCCACCCTCACCCTAGATCTCAGTTTCCAAAGGCTCCTCTAATGCCTGGCCTTGGAAAATCCCAACACAATTCATGGCAAGAGTTCTCTGAGATCAGTTCCAGAACTCAGACTCTAATGGCATCACAGCAGAGTTCAAGCTGAGGTGGTCCCAGTCATCTTTTCCAACCACCACACAAAAGACCACTATTCTAATAAAAACACTCCTACATAGCCCTCATCTTCTTCCATACAGACACTCCTCATAACACTCTGGCTGGGGTTTGCATAGGGGGAGCAGTATAAGATGGTGTGCAAAGCAAGCTCTCATGCCTATCCTATGCCAAATGTCATGGTGGCCTGGACACCCTTCCTCAGAAACAGGATAGATAAAATGGGCCTCTACTTAATACTGCTCTGCTTCTCAAATTAGAGGCCTCCTGCCTGACAGGGGTAGATTCTTTATGCGTACTGGACTCATGAAAAAAACCCCAAACACCTGTGTGCTAGTTACTGGAGGGCTTGCAACAACTCATTTGACCCAGAGGATCCCTGTTCTTACTTCAAAGGGGTCAGGAGCCTGACCAGAGGAAGGCAAGAGACTTCATCCAATATTACACTTCTTTTTCATCCTTTTAGATTTGGATGGACACATGGAATTTTTCTTGAGTTTCCTGGGGTGTTGAGAATGTGATTCACAGCCACACACAGGGCCAAGAGTCTGATTCAGACACAGCTTTTACAAAGCACTTTACCTAAAAGGCACAGATTAGGCCTCTTCATTTCCTTTTGAAACTGTTTTCGTGAGGATTCCCAAAAATGTGCCTGAAGGCAAACACCTCCCTGACATTCAGGGAAACAGAACAATAGGGAGGAAAGAAGCCTGGAGACAAACTTTTCTTTAATTGAACACTGTGGCACTGATAGCTCCTAATCGTGCAACTTGGGTGGCTATCTATCCAAGCAGGGATTCTCCAGAGAGATCCTTATCAGTCATGCTAATTTGTGACTTTTCTGAGATGCTTGGCATTCCCTTCAGCAATCCAGTCCATTGCCATGTCACAGAGCTTGATGGTGGAACACATCTTGGACACAAAACCACGAACTGCTTCAGAGAGCGGCCAAAATTCAGGAAGAATACAGGAACTTAGGATCTTGGTAGGTGTTGCCCATCTGCAAGGCAAGCAGCAGTCCATTCATAAATTGGCCATGAGGAGTCCTGCAAAGATTTCCACTAGACAGGACACATTCAAGGCTGCATTCTTCTCTCTACCCTCTTTAACCACAAACCCAGTGGGATCCACTGACATAGAAAGACTCACTAGTTAACAGTCCATTTCAAAACAACAACAACAACAACAAACACGTTTTTTCTTCATGTTCTCAGAACATGAGACAAAACGACAAATTGAAACACAAACCCACTAAGACACACAAACCACCCCTGTACTTGGTCTGCATCTATCCACTCTGTGCTCTGACTGGTGGGTGAAAATATGTTCCCCAGCAGTGGCCTGTCCTGTCTCAGCTCTGGTCTCCTTGGCCATCTGTGTGTAGTTGTCAGGAGCCAGCAATGAGCCAACACTTCTTTCTCAGGAAAGGCCCCTGTTCAGACCATTCAAGGCATTTGGCTATCCACACATCAGTAGGTTCCAAGAAAGAATGACTCTGGCCTTGGTACAGACAAACAAGTGAGCCCACTGGTACTGGAACTGCCTCTGGGTGCCTCGCCTCCTGGATCCCAAGTTCAGAGAGTTCCATCACCAAGGAAGTGAGGTGAGGTCACTTCCTTCAGGGAAGTGAATGAAGTCACTGCCTTGACAACCACTTTGTCCTAACAGTTGTTTCCAAGGGTCCCATGAGATGGAGGCTGCCCCACCTTCCTGTGACATTTTCACAAGACATAAAGGTCTATATACCCTAGGAGCCCGGGATCAGCAACCCACACAGGCCTGATTGTGTCCATCTTCCCTGCATTGAGAAGAGAGAGGCTGATTCAGCCACATCCCTTCATCCTGACTGGGTTGTTGGCCATGGAAGATGACTTCAGACCTCACAGGTCCTACCTAGCTGCCTACATTTGCTGCAGGGATCATTCCTGCATCTACCTTTGAGCTTCTCAGTAGCTGTAGGATTCCCTACATACCTGTATGGCAAGATCAACTCAGGACCTGTTGTTATGTGAAAATAGATGGAGGGAACAGAGTATGGTTAAGGGTCATATCAGCTTCCATTTGGGTTAGGAGTCATTCTGCTGGATGAATATAGGTATTGGGCAACTGGGATATTTATAAGAATGTAAGGTGAAACGTAAGTATGAAAATAGAAAACTAGGTAAGATCTGAAGCACACAAGGGTGTTGGGCCCTTGACTTGGATACATAGTTTTGATTTATGTTCTGCAGAGGTGAATCCTCTAAATCCATATACAATTGCATAAGATCTTGTACCTGGGACTACTGAATCTAAAAGAGACCTTCCACTGAAATTGAGATAGTAGACAGGATTCCAGTGTAGGGTATGGAAGAAGAGTGAGTTTAGGATTTGGACAAAAGGCCCTTTTTGCAATGGAATGAATTTCTATTAAAGTGTAAATGGGAATGTCAGCACACATGAAGAGTCAGTCACAACAAGGCACTTGGGAAATAGATATCAATAGTGATGTTAGGAGATCTGGAATGTATAAAATGAGTGACAAGATTAGGGATATTTTCAACAGGGGGGTGGTGGAATTACCCCATCCTAGGAAGAAACAAGTGTATACTCACCATAGGACTGAAATTTGAAAACAAGAGGCAACACAGATATAGATGATTTTAGTAATCCATGCTCTCATTAAAAATTAGGCTTTGGTAGAAGAATACGATAAGTGTGAATTTTGCATTTTGTGTCCAGAAGATGATGTGACATGTGTATTTCTTCCACCATTTCTGGGAGCATGTTCTGAAACCCTATCATTTAGGGTTTGGGGATAAAAATAGGTGTACCCTGGGTCTTCGTATATAGAGATGATGCATGAATAGACCATATGGTGAAAAAAAATATACCAGGTTACTCTTTTAAATAATGGATTGAATTGATATTTCAAAAAATACATGAAATATGGCATTCACATACAAACATTCAATCCAAGTAGTCACACATCCAGTGGTAATATTAGGGATACTAATTATACCAAACTGTGTTTGAGTTTTGCTTCGAAAATGATGATGGAATTCCAAAGTAATGTGTTATAAAAGAAATCTCATGAAAAAGCAAGTAAAGCAACATGGAGAAATACATGGGTTCTGATACCGGGAGTGAATGAAAGTGAATCATATGCATATCCATTTGTGAATATTGGATGAAATGATACATACATACATCCTATGATGTATCATTTCTGAAGAAAGAGGAACTTAACAATTTTGAATGAAAATTTACTTCAAAATACACATCATGTCCCATATGAATATACTTTCATTGATGTTAAACTGGGTCACTTACAGTAGAAATATTAGGGTTAGTACTCAATATTCACTGAAGTTCATTTTGAGTATTCAGAAATGAATATGTATGTCAAGAACATGAATATTTCTGAGAAATATCTTGTGAAAAGTTGATTATAAATCCACACAGATGGACATGAAAGAATCAAGGTAGTATAAGTATATGACGCATATATTTTATGTTTGCAAATCCATACTATATATTTAATATATTAAAATGTAAGGGTACGTATGCCATTCGAAATTCCTAAGGTGATATATATCCTTCACATATGTGCCCAAAATATTCATTTTCCTCCACATTGTTTCATGTATAAACTTGTTGAAGTATAAGCTCACCACAGCTTGAATTTTCAGTTACCTCAGTGTATTGGGGGGCAGTGATCTCTTCATGAAATTTGTATTTTCCAAAGTCAGAGTACTCTCAAGAATATACCTGTGATGGCAGTAGGATTATATATGTGAATATAAAAATATACATTGTGACCCAGGCGACAGAGACAGGGAGTCAGGAAGTTACATATTTGTTAATTTTGAAAATTCATGGAGAAATAAAAGGAGAAAAATGTGTGAGAGGTTTTATAATATGTATCTCTGATGAAGCAAAGGGCAAGTCCAAGTATACACCGTGCCTCCTATCAAATGCCTCTACTTCTATTCCTTTAGGAGTATTTTTATCGATAAGTAGTCAGAGTCTAGTAGGTTATGGTTTAGTGTCAGAGATTCGATATTTCAAATGGCAAAACGGAAAATGAGTCTAATATATATGCGAACACGTGCCACATACAAATCTTCCACTGTCATCCACCACAATGCCTTGACATTACTATCACCCCAAATAAGACACAATGAGAGGAGAAGAGGAAAAAAATCTGTGAATACATATCTGGAATTAGAAATTCTGAGGAGCTCACAAACTTGGGTGTGGCAGAAGAGATCCCAAAAGTAGGGGACAGGGTAAACAAACCACAAACATGGAACTTTGCTGGCCTAATGACTTCTTGACTATCTGCCTCTGACATTTGTGCACTAGAAATATAACTTTGTGCTTTAGCTTCCTTTGCAGTGAGACCATGAAAGCTTCGTCTCAGTCTCTGTGAACAGGAGGACATGGTTTCATATTTTCCAGTAGGAAAAGGAGGCAGCAGAGCTGAATCCTCTCTTTGTAGGTAACTGTGTTCATTGGGGTATGAATGTCTCCCTGGGTGGATTGTGAAGCCTTTGGCTCACCCTCCAGTTTTAATGACATTTCTTGCAGCTTCCCTGGAAAAATTGGTGTTTGTTTTTGAAATACATAAAGGTCAACCGGGACACAGTGCTGGAGGGAGGTCTGTCAAGTGGGGTGAGTCACGGTCTGAAGGAAAAAAACAAATCTGGGCTGCTACCCCATATATCTTTCCCCCTTGAGCGTAGCAACTTGATTCTGAGTATTGGACCAAATCCTCTCCTCACTACAACATGCCTTTATATTATAGGGTCTGCTGGCTGCACTTTGTCAGTCACATGTCATTCGGAAGCCAATGACAGAAGCACAGGGGCCCACCACAGATGTTGGTCACACACCTGCACTCCATTGCTCCAGGCCCAGTTCTCTGCTGGCTCCTACTCACAGGCATCTCGGTTCTTCACCATGGTCAGGAATTCCACTCAGCCAAAAATGGCACTCCCTGGTTCAGTCATGATGAGCAACAGGAGATCTAAAGGTTCTCCAAGGATTTCTGGTCATGGTATTCTCAAAAACTTCATGGTATTGGCCTAGCCATATTTCAAGAGTGAAGAAGTTGGCACTGTGGGTTTTGATTCATTCAGGAGCCATTAAGTGTTGAGGAATCTCCTTTCAGTAAAAGCTCTGGAGATCGCATGCAGGCAAGGCTTTTCAAGGAGTGGTGAAAGGTCACAGGAATCCAGGCCCATTGGAGTCAGAAAATAAAATTGTTAAGAAAAAATAGCCAATATTTCATTATTGCCCTTCCAGGAGAGTTATAACCATAGCAGAGTCAATATAGACATTTAAAAGTAAAAACAATTCTTGTCTCTTTTAAAATGTTATCTTAATGATATATTATTTATTTTTATGTTTTTCTGAGTATTGAACACAGTACCTCACAAAAACTAGGCATGTACTCTAACAATGAGCCACAAAACAGCCCAATTCTACCATTTTTGAAGTCAATGATTTTTTTTTTCATGGATCAGTGTTTTGAGAACTAAGCAGTTTGATTAGTGTATTTCAGTTTTGTTTTTTTATTATTTTATTTTAAATTTTTATAAATTTTCACTATATATATACACACATACATACTTACATAACCTATCTATTCTGCCTTGAGTATCTTTTTCTCCTTTTTCTCTGCCAACAACCAATTTATATTTTTTTCTCTCTCACTCTTTCTTCAAATTGTTACTTCAATCTACTCCTCAGCCTTAATATTCATCACATTATGTGTGATTCTATTTTTTCCTTGTTGAACATTCAAAATTGTAAACACATTGCAAACCTAATATTTTTATTGTAAACCAAATGATCTTATCATTTCTGTTTATTGTGTCATTTAACATTATAGATGTCATACCAGGAACTATGTGGTTTAATGCTGAGTATTTTTTGCATTGGTTGTTATTATTTGTTGTTGTTATTATTTGTCTATCCATAAATGTTGCGATACTGGAAGTCTTCAGGGACTTTATAAATCCACAGGGTAGAAACTCTACTGCTTCAGATTCACACTGTTGGAGGGGGAGACACAAAGACAGCATTAAAAAGCAAGGGAAAAAGTTGCCACAAACAAAGCAAGATACTCCAATAAGAGAATCTATTGACAAACAGTGAAAGAAATGTCAGAGAAGGAATTTAGGGTGAACATAGTTAAACTGACCTGAGAGGTAAAGGATGATATAAGGAGTAAAATCAGAGATAAAATAAAGTTAAAGATCACTTCAATAAAGAGATAGAGATTCTGAACAAAACATGCAGAAATCCCCAAAAAGAAGTAATAGAAAATAGAAATAAGTAAATGAAAGCATCACCAACAGACTAGATAATTTGCAAGACTGAGTTTCAGAAAATGAAGAGAAAATATACAAAACCTAAAGAATAAAATGGAAAATAAAAAAGAGGCTTACAAACCTCAAATATACTAAATTAAAACTGATCCACACTAAGGCACATTATTATGACAATGCAGAAGATACAGAAGAAGGCTAGAAATTTAAAAGCTTCCAGAGAAAAATGACAGGATTTTTACATTTAGAGAAAAACCAGTCCATATCTCAGCTGATTTCTCATTCCAGACCCTAAAAGCTAGTAGATCTTGGAATCATATATACCAAGCTCTAAAAAAAAGGTGCCAGGCAAGAATACTAAAGCAACAAAATTAAGATTCAGAATTGACAAAAGCTTTCCATGATAAATGAAAGTTAAAATAATTCACAACTAGAAAGCCTGCACTAGAAAATATACTCAATAATTCATTTTATAAAGAAGAAATAAAAATAAAGGTGAAAAATAGCAAAGGGAGAAGCTACATTATAGGAAGAGTCAATCAAAGTAGGAATGAATTCAAATTAAAAAACAGGAGAAAAGTCAAAATGAAAGGGAATAAAAAGCATTTCTCAATGATAACATGGAGTGTAATTGGCCTATACATCAATCAAAGACATAGACTGGCAGATTGGATTAAAAAACAAGGTTCAAAGATGATATTTGGCCAAATCCATTGCAGTACTATTTGGTTCCTGATATGGATGATGAAGAAGGGAAAGGAGAAGAATAATATGATGAATGATGAAGAAGAAGGATTGGAAGATATTGATGAAGGAGATGAGGATGAAGGTGAAGAAGATGAAGATGATGATGAAGGGGAGGAAGGAGAGGAGGATGAAGGAGAAGATGACTAATTGAACACTGATGGATTCTAACCTTTTTTCTTTCTTTTGTTTTCTTTTTCTTATTTTTTTTTAATTCAGTCCCTGGGAGCAAGTTGCAGTCTTTCCCCTCTGTCCCCCCACCCCCACCCCCTTGTGTTCAGTCGCCCTGTTCTTGAGGTCTCTTTTCTCAAACCATGCTTCTCAACTTATTTTGGGGAAAATACCTTGAGCAGAGTACAATGGAAAAAGAATCTTTACACCCTTCTGTTTTAAATTCATTTTTATCCCTTCCTGTCTCAAAACAAAAAACTGTATGGAATCAACACTACCATGCTCTGTGGGAAAAAAAGGAAAACCTTCTTCTCCATTCACTCTGCTGGAAGCTGGAGGGTGCTAGGCCCCTGTGAAGTACTGCATGGAATTCTAGCTTTTTTCCTCCTTTCTCTGTATATTGGGCTCTGAGATTACACTGTGTCTCTATGTGAATATGGACAGTTAGCATTTACCAATATGAGAGAAAAAAACTTTAAAAAATGGGGTTATAGGAGGTCAGCAAAGAGTGGGTTTGAGATGTTTGGGTGGGTTAAGTGGGCATATTGACAACATGGCTTCTCCTTTGGAATATTTAATTGTGATGTTTTACGGACATCCTTGCAGTTTAAGATGACATTTTTAAAATAAAATTCTCTCCAAATGATGACTTGAGCCCTGCCACTCAATGGGAGAATCAGCAGAATCTTTAGGATTTTATTTGAAATTGACATTCTCTATTGTAATTTTGTTTGTTTATTTTTAATTTTTTTTGTTTTCACTGGAAAGGAAAGATGATGCTCAGTTTTAAACGTTAAAAGTGTACAAATTGCTTTGTTACAATAAAACTAAATGTGTACACACACACACACACACACACATACACACGCACACAAAACAAGGCTCACATCTTAGGCAAAGAAATCAACAGATTGATGGTAAAAGAATGTGAAAAAAATATTATTTGCATGAATGTCATAAATAAGCAAGCTTCCTATCCTCACATCTGATAAAATGGGCTTTAGGTCAAAATTAATCAGAAGGGATAAAGAAGATCATTTCATGTGGCTCAAGGGAATTATATATCAACAAGACATAACAATGTTAAATATTTTTGTCCCAAACAATGGAGAATCTACCCATATCAAACAAATCCTTCTCATTTTCAAGAATCAAATAGACCAGAAGGCAATAATACTGGGTGACTTTAACCCAGCTCTCTCACAACAGGATACTTCCTCCAAACAAAACATAAATAAAGAAGCTATAGAACTAAAAAAATTACAATGAAATATTTAGACATCACAAACATATATAAAATATTTTATCTAACAATGACCGAATACATGTTTTTCTCAACAGCACATGGACCTTTCTCTAAAATTGACTACATGTTAGTCCACAAAGTAACTCTTAGTAAAGACAAAAAATATAGATAATACCTTGCACTCTACCAGACCATAATGAAATAAATTATAAATCAATGATAAAATAAAAGAATTAAAAGTAGTTTAATACCTGGGAAATAAATACTATAGAATGAATAATGGATACCAGAAATATAAAATACTTAGAGGTAAGTTAGAATGAAAACATATCAAAAACTCTGGCATGCTATGATAAAAGAGGTATGAGAAAAGTTCAATTCATTGAGCTACTCATTAAAAGAATAGAAAGTCAACAAATAATTGACTTAACATTACATCTCAAAGCCCTAGAATAAGAACAATTCAATATCAAATTTTAATAATTTTACTTTTCTCTCTCCTTTTGTTAGATTAGCTAAGTGTTTATTAATTTTATTTATTTATTTAAAGAACCAAGTTTTTGTTTTTTCAATATTTTGGATTGTTTCTTTTGTTTCAACTTCATTATACTTCAGCTCTGATTTTATTAAAATTTGTGATGAAAAAGGAAATATCACAACGCACATTACTAAAATACCAAAGATAATTAGAAATTATTTTTAAAATTTATACTCTAATAAAATAGATTTGAATACATCAATAGGTTTCTATAGACATATGACTTACCCAAATTGAATCAGAAAGACAAGAAATATTTCAACAGATCAATTTCAAGGAATGAAATTGAAAAAGCCACCAGAAGCCTACCAACAAAGAAAAGCCCAGGTACAGATTGATTTTCACCAATTTCTACCAGGTCTTCAGAGATGAAGTAATGTGAATACCCCTTAAATCATTTCATGAAATAGAAAAAGAGGAAACTTCCAAACTCATTCTCTGAATCTAGTATCACCCTGACACCAAAACCAGATAAAGACATGTCAAGGAAAAAAAGAAAAAAAAAAGAACTTCAGACCAATATCCCAATATCCCTGCTGAACACAGATGCAAAAATTCTTAATAAAATACTGGCAGATAACATAGAAAACATATTTAAAAACATAGTGCAACAGGATCAAGTGGGATTCATTACAGGGATGCAAATTTTGTTCAACATATAAAAATCAATAAATATAATTAACCACACCAATAGACTTAATGATAAGAATCATATGATTATCTTGATAGATTTAGAAAAAGCATTTGACAAAATGCAGCATTCTTTCATGTTCAAAACACTAGAAAAACTACAGATTGTAGGAACATAATTCAAAATTGTAAAAGCTATATATGATAATAAAAGGTCAACATCATTTTTAATGAAGAACAATTGAAAGCATACCCTCCATGAACTGGAACAAGAGAAGAATACTCTCTTTCACCAATTCAACTCAACATAGATCTTGAAATGTTATCCACACCAATTAGAAGAAAAAAATTAAAGTCATACAGATAGAAAAATAATAATTCATATCATCCCTGTTTTCCAACAACATAATTCTATGTTTAGAAGGCTCCCAAAAAACTCCACCAGAAAACTTCTAGAATGCATAAATTAATTCAGCAAAGTAGAAGAATATTAAATTTATACCCATAAATCAATTGTGTTTCTATATATTAGTGATGAATCATCTGAAAAAGAAATTAGGAACACTGTAGCCTCAAAAAATATTTGGGAATCAGTCTAGCAAAATAGACAAAAGACTTTTTCAATTAAAACTACAGAACACTAAAGAAAGAAATTGAATAAGACATGGAAAAACCTCCAATGTTTTTGGATGGGCAGAATTAATAATGTCAAAATGGCCATACAATCAAAAGCAGTATACAGATTTAATGCAATTCCTATTAAAATCCCAAAGATATTCTTTTTAAAAACAGAAAAAAGCAATAATAAAATTTATTTGGAAAATAAGAGGTCCAGAAAACCCAAAGCAATCATCATTGAGAAAAGTGAAGCTGGGGGCATCACAATATGAGACCTTAAATAATACTATAAAGCTAGAGTTTTAAAATTGCACAGAAGTGGCACCAAAAGAGATAAATAGACCAATGGTACAGAATAGAAGACAGAGACAATCCTGTATAAACACAGTTATCTCACACTAGAGAGAGATGCCATAAATATACACTGGAGAAAAGATAGCTTCTTCAATAAATGGTGCTGGAATAACTGAAAATTTATATGTCGAAAAATGAAATTAGTTCCCTATCACTCACCATGCACAAATCTCTACTCATAGTGTATCAAGTACCTAGACATTAGAACAGACACCTCTGCACCTACTAGAAGAAAAGTAGGTTCAACACTTTATCATGTCAGCTTAGGAACTGAATTCCTCAGTAAGGCTCCCAAACTTCAAGAATTAAAATCAAGAATCAATAAATGGATGGAATCAAATGAAAATGCTTTCTCTTAGCAAAGAAATAATCAAGAATGTGAAGAGAGCCTACAGAATGGAAAAAATATTTACCACTGCACCTCAGAAAGAGCATTATACAAGGAACTCAAAACCTTAACATCAAAACAACACATAACCTGACCAATAAGTGTGCAAAAGAACTGAACAGACACTTCACAAAAGGAGAAATACAATTGGTCAATAAGTATATGAAAAAATGTTTGACATCTCTAGAAACTAGAGAAATGCAAATTAAAAGTACATTGAGATTTCATCTTACTCCAGTCAGAAGGGAAATTATAAAGAATACAAGTAACAATAAATGTGGGTAAAGATCTGGGGGAAAAGGTACACACATATATTGGTGGTAGGGCTGCAAATTGCTGCAACTGATCTGGAAAACAGTTTGGAAATTACTTAGCAAACTTGGAATGGGAAAACTTTCAAGATGATGGAATAGAAGAGGTCATTACCTGGCTACTCTGTGGCTTGAAACCAAGAAAGCAGAGAGGAAACTTTTCCACAAGGTGGGTGAACACACAAAAAAAGGAGACCTTAATAGAATTTAAAACTTGACTTTCAAAGCAGACTGGGGACATAGGAGTTGGATATAATAAAATAAGGAAATAATCTCCAGTAGCACAACTGTTGCCATAGCTATCCCAGAAGTACCAGCCAGAGTGATCCCTCTATAACCATAATAGAGGGACAGGAAATTAAAGAAACCCACATTTTTTTGGAGGACCAACACGTGTCTAGGTTCTAAAGCATTTAGAGATCAAGGACATTGCCCAACAAACTTGAAAGGTACACTGAATGATATTCATATGTGGGAAAAGAAGCCATCATCTCTCCAGAAACCATGCAGAGGACAAAGGAAGGAGCAATTTTGCAGCCACAGTGTGAAGACTGGCAGCTAAGGAAGCTGATTCCTGACAAATTTGGGTTTGGCCTGAAATACAGGCCCTGTAAACACATACTGCACAACATAGAGTAAGCTTAAGTGACCATGATAAGATAGAACTTGGACAGAGGTTTACACATGGAAAAGCACACAGCTCTAGCCCTTCCCCTGCAATCTGACTGCTTGCAGGACCATCTTGAAGGGATGAATCTGGCCAGGAACACAGAAGGGTGGGGATTGGAGAGATTATTTGGAGACTGAACCCAAGACCAGGAAATGTGGAGTCTGTAAGTGATGTAGAAGATTAAGAATTGGTTGCCCCACCACACAAGTAAAAGCTAGGAGAGATCCTGGGATAAGGTCTTCCAGCATGGACCAGAAAGCACTGGGCACTAGAGATGCAATGATTTAAATATCTAGACCAATTGGCATTCAACAAGGAGCCTGGAGACTACCAAAGCCTAAACCCTGCCTCTAAGTATTCTGCCTATGGGGTTATGTCTCTCATTCCAGCAATCAAGGGGGTGGAGCATTACCCTCCAGACAGCCCCATCTAAAACTGCTGAGAAGAGAAGCTAGAGAATATTTTGGACTTCAACAGAAAGAATTCTTTAAATTTTCATCAAAAATTTTTCTTTTCTTTTTAAAATTTTCTTTCTCTGTCTAATTGTGACCATGGTGGTACATGGACATTTATATATTTTCATATTTGTTTTTTTCTGAAAAAAAGGTGGGTGAAGCCATTTGTTTTATATGGGTTAGTTTTTATAAAGTAGGATGTTTAATTAGTTTATTTTAATTTAGTTTTTATTCTTTTAGTTTTGTTTTTAATTTTGTTATAATTTTATTTTGTGTGTGTGTGTGTATTCACCTGTTTCCCTTGATTCTCTTCTGCTAATAGCCATTTTTTTGAAGCCAGTTATTTTATATGTGTTAGTTTTATAAATTAATATATTTGATTAGTTTATTTTAATTTAGTTTTGTACTCTTTTAGTTTTGTTTTTAATTTTGTTATAATTTTATTTTTTGTGTGTGTATTCTCCTGTTTCCCTTGATTCTCTTCTGCTAATAGCCAATTTCTATTTTCTCTTTCACTTTTTCTTTAATCTTTTACTTCTTTCTTCTCTACTCACCCCATACTCATTATATCCCATAACAATATTGCTCACTCCATGTCCACCATTTGAAATTGAAAACCCTTTTGCAAACTTTCTCTTTTTATTGTAGGTAACAACTGATTATATCATTTCTGTTTATTGTGATAATTAGCATTGTAAATATCATAGTAGGAACTATTTGGTTTAATACTATTTGACTTATATATTGTTTGCATTAGTCATTTTTATTATTTGTGTTCTCATAAACAGTGAGGTAGTGTAAGCCTTCAGGGACAATATAAATCCACAGGGTAGAATCTCTACTACCTCTGTTCCATTTTTTTATATGGGTACGTGCAAAAACAACATGAAAAAGCAAGGGAACAAATTGCCCCAAACAAAACAAGATACTGCAATAACAGAATTCATTGACACAAGGGTGGAAGAAATGTCAGAGAAGGAGTTTAGAATGTATCTCTTTAAGTTGATCTGCAAAGAAAAGGAAGGTATAAGAAATGAAATTAGAGAAAATAAAGGAAGTAAAAAAATCACTTCAAAAAGAGGCAGAGATTCTGAAAAAAAAGTAAAAAAGTAAAAAACACACGCAGAGATGCTTGAAATGAAGGAAACAACAAACCAAATAAAAACTCAATATAAAGCATCAGCAATAGACTAAAACACTTGGAAGACAGAATCTCAGACAATGAAGACAAAATGTATAATTTTGAAAATAGAGTTGACAACACAGAGATGTTAAGAAACCATAAACAGAAATTCTAAGAATTCTAGGATAACATTAAAAGACCAAATTTAAGATTTATCAGGAGAGATGAAGACATGGAAATTTTAAAAAAAAAAGAAATTAACAAATTTTTTCAAAGAAAATTTCCCAAATCTAAGAATTAAATAGAAAATCATACGCAAGAGGCTTACAAGACTCCAAATGTACACAAGTACAACAGACCCACATAAAGACACATTATAATGAGAACACCTAGCATGCACAATAAGTACAGAATTTTAAAGGCTGTGAGAGAAAAATATCAGATAGCATGTAGGGGGAAACCAATATAGATATCAGCTGATTTCACAATCCAGATCTTCAAATCTAGGAGGTCTTGGAATAACATACACCAAGTTATGAAAGAATTATATATTCAGCAAAATTTTGATTTATCTTTAAAGATAAAAAACCTTCAATAATAAACAAAATTAAAAGAAATCACAAATATAAAACCTGATCTATAGAATATACACAATAAAATATTCCATGAAGATAAAATGGAAACAAAATTAAAATGGCAAAGGAAAGAACTACACTAAAGCAATATTTAATCAAAGGAGAAATTAATTCAAATTAAAACCAGAAATAAACTATAATGCCTGGAAATACAAATCATATTTCAATAATAACATAGAATGTTAATGGCATAAACTCATCAAACAAAAGCCATAGACTGGCATATTGAATTAAAAAGCAAGATCTCAAAATATGTTATCTGCAAGAGACTCATCTCATAGGCAAAGATATACACAGACTGAAAGTGAAATGATGCAAAAAATTATCACTCACATGGACCATGTAAACAAGCAGGGCTATCTTTCCTTATATCAGATAAAGTGGACTTAGAGTGAAAGTCAATCAGAAGAAAAAATAAGGACATTTCATACTGGATAATGTGATTATATATCAACAAGACAACAATTATAAGGATTTATGCCACAAACACACATCAAACAAACCCTACTCAATTTCAAGAATCAAGTAGACACCAACATAAAAATACTGGATGATATTAACCCACCTCTCACAATGAAAGCATCTCCTGCGGGGTCTGCATACTAATTCTTGGGGCTGCAGAGTTTGTTTTAAAGCCGTGGCAATTGTAAATTTTTGTAAATGGGCTGGATTGATATCTGAACACAAGTGAATAAACTCTGAAATTGTTCCCTTAAATTTTTTGTTCCCCAATAAAGCCCACTCCCTGGCATGTTCTCTCTCTCTCTCTCTCTCTCTCTCTCTCTCTCTCTCTCTCTCTCATCTCTTCTGTAAACCTTGCTACCGCATTAGGTGGCTGGAGATGGGAGCTAGGAGAAGCCAACCTGGAGCTGGTACTAAAGGCAATTAGAGTCTTCTCTCTTTAATTTAGAACTCCCTAGCATTTACTCATGAATTGAACCTTCTTTAATGAAGCCAGCACTGGTCACATGACAGAAGTGGCACCCAACGTGGGGCTCTTAAGTTAAATTGACTAGATTGAGTTAGGAAGCATGCTATAGAAATACAGAATTTGTGACATTTTTAGGGTCACAGAAGTACCAGGCAGTTTTTGGAGCAAAGGGACATTAAAAAATTTTAATAATGGGGAATTCAACTTCTACTGATAAAGACATGTATTTGACTATTTTAGAGACAATAATTAACCAGAAGGGAAAACAAGTTAAAAAGACTCAGTTGCTACAATTTTTAAAGGTTGTAGGTGAATTTTGCCCTTGGTTTTGTGACCAAGATTCACCAATTTACATACATGGGACAAATTAGGAAGAAAATTACATAAAATTTGCTTTTCTAATGAATTACCTTAAAACTTTGAAAATATTCAAAAGGTTTGGACTGCATTAGAGATCTGTCTTTTTTTATTATATGGGCCATAGCCCATGGTCCCCTGAAGATATATTGAAGGGTATTCAGAGAGCCATTAAGTCTATTCAAATAGAAAAATTGCCTGAGGCTAAGGAAATCCCCTTTCCTCTAAGCTGGCTAAAAACTAAGACAAATTATATTCAAACAAAAAACCTCGGGGCAAAACCGAAAGTAAAAACGTAGCCTTGCCTGAACCAAACCAGAGTAGTCCAGAGGAAGACCATAGAGAGGAGACCTCTGAGGGGATTAAAGGTCATTCTCCCGGAGAGGAGAATCCAGAGGAGATTCATAGAGAGATAGAAAGTCCTTCTCCTCCATGTGACTTACAAGCTCAAATTCAAGATTGCAACAGGGGAGAATCTACAGAGGAATCACAGTCCGAGGGAGGAATTAAACAATGAAATCCAGGATTTACCAAGGAGTTTCAACAGGCTGTGCTAAACAGCACCTGTCCCAGCCATTCGAATTTGGCCATTGTCTGTTAAAAGGACAAATTTTAACAGATACTCTGAGCTGGCAATGACTTCTCTTACTCCATTCCAGTGGGAAATTAGAAAGGCTCAAGAAGCTGGGGAGGATACTAGTGATTTTCAGCTCTTTCTAGTTTTTGAACATGTTAGTGATCAAGTCTAGTGTGTTCATGTCCATGCAGTAATTCCTTTTAAAATTATTAAAGAGTTAAAAAACACCTGCAAGGTGTATGTTCCAAATTCACCATTCGTGCAGAGCTGCTTGAGACTATTTGCTCTGAACAGCTCCCACAGAGTGACTGGATTTCTATCGCTAGGGTTTGCTTGGGGGCGGGGGATTTTTTACTTCAGAAGTCATACTGGACAGACTTTTGCTTGGAGCAGGCAGAAAGGAATCAGAGACAAGATCTTCAAACACCTGTGGACATGTTTTTAGGAATGAGTGAATTTATTGATTTAGAAAGGCAGCTAAATTACAAATTTGTGGTGTATGATCAGATTACAGCCTGTGCAAAGCATGTTGGGAGACAGGTTTCCTCCAGGGACCAATCTAGCTTAGTTCTGACCAAATTTAAGCAAGGTGTCAAAAAGCTTTATTCTAATTTTGTAGCACAACACTATCAAACTGTAAACTGCTCCATTGGAGATCTGGGTGCTTGTGAGTTTATTGTTAAGCAATTGGCATTTGAAAATGCAAATAAATATTGTCAGGATGTTCTCAGACCCCATAGAAAGAAGGGCACAATTTCAGAGTTTATTCCCTTGTGTTCAGATATCAATCCAGCCCATTTAAAAAAAATTACAATTGCCACAGCTTTAAAACAAACTCTGCAGCCCCAAGAATTAGTATGCAGACCCTGCGGGAAATGCTTTCATTGTGGGAGAA
Source organism: Urocitellus parryii (assembly GCF_045843805.1). NCBI lineage: Eukaryota > Metazoa > Chordata > Mammalia > Rodentia > Sciuridae > Urocitellus > Urocitellus parryii. The sequence goes on from NC_135536.1 coordinate 4,574,493, forward strand.
AAGGCCATTATGCACAAGAGAGAGCCTATGAGAGAGCTATCTCACGGATAATTTCTTTAGGAAACTCAATTACAATTGAATTAAATCCTGAATTAGGGCCACAACAAATACCTCCTGGAATTTTTGGGCCACTCCCTAGAGAAAGTATAGGGTTAATTTGAGGATGTAACAATTTAAAAGGGGCCATAGAGGTGATACCTGGAGTAGTAGATTCTTATTTTGAGGGAGAATTGAATGTTACCTTAAAGTCAAATTATGCCCTATGGCTTACTCCAAAAATACATTTTCTCAATTAATTTTATTACCCTATTATTCGGATAAACACAAGTAAATTCAGTTTCCAAACCACCAGAGTGTACTCCTCTCAATTAGTGTGGCAGGAGTTCCCCCTACTGGAACTTAAAATTAATCATAAAAAGTTCAAAGGCATGGTGGACACAGGAGGTGATATATCAATGCTGTCTAGTCACTTCTGGCCTAAAAATTGGCCCTTACATATAGCACCAGCTAGAGGGAATTGGACAAATCTCACAGCCTGCTCAAAGTGCAAATTATCTCAGTTCGGAGGATCCTGATGGGAACAGTAGAGTTTTAAAACTTTATGTGTTATAATCCTTACCAGTAAACCTATGTGGAAGAGATATATTAAGCAAAATAGAATTATACTTATAACTCCAGATTCTATGAGATCACTTGAGGAAATTAATCAAGGGCTTCTTCCTGGAGATAATTAAGGAACTTATCAGGGAGAGTATCTGCTTACAAACCAGTCTCCTGGACAGAGATTAGTAAATACTCGAAACCAAAATTTTTACCAGAGGCCCTGAGTGTCTCCCTGATACAAAATACAGCAGAAAAGATCACCTGGATCACAGAAGAGCCTATATGGATTTCTCAGTGGCCCTTCTCAGGGGAAAAACTTAAGATAATTCATAGTTAGTTGAGGAACAACTTCACGATGGTTATATAGAACCAACACTTATTCCTTGGAACACCCCCATTATTGTTATTAAGAAAAAGTCAGGTAATTGGAGGTTACTACAGGATTTAAGGGCAATAAATCATGCAATTCATGCTATGGGATCATTGCAGCCTGGACTTCCTTCTCCCACAGCAATTCCTTTAAATTATAGCTTAATGGAAATAGATATAAAAGATTGTTTTTCTCAATAAGGTTGCATCCTGAGGATTATGAAAAATTTACTTTCAGTGTCCAATCAATTAATTTTAAAGAACCTGTTAAAAGATACTGCTGGAAGGTTGTGCCTCAAGGAATGCGTAATGGTCCTATTTTATGTCAAAAATTTGTGGGTCAATTGATAGCTCCTATAAGAGATAACTTTCCTAATGCATATATTATTCATTTTAAGGATGATATATTATTAGCTCATGCTAATCCAGAAGTACTTTCAGAAATTTTTACTCAGTTAGAGGCTTCACTTATAGCAATGGGTTTGTGTATTGCTCCTCAAAAGATACAAAAGATGCCTCCTTTTCAATATTTAGGTCAGATAATTCAAGGAAGTACAATCCGTCCCAAAATCTACAGATAAAAGTTAAGGAATTACATACACTTAATGACTTTCAAAATTTATTAGGAGATATTAATTGCCCAAGGCAATCCATAAAACTACTTCTGATTTAAGTCCTTTATTCCAGATGTTTCAAGGAGATCCTTCTTAACCTCTCCAAGTCATCTGACAATAGAGTCTAGAGCAGCTTTAAAAAAGGTTGAAAGTGCAATTAAAAATGCACAATTTATCAGGATTAATTCTTAATAACTAATGTATTTATTAATATTTCCAACTGTACATACCCTTACAGGAGCCATATGGCAACAATTGGGAGTTACTGAGTGGATTAATTTATCCCTCTCTCCCCAAAAGACATTAATTCCTTTTCATGACTCTATTGCTCAGTTAGTAATTAAAGGTAGAATGAGAGTTTTACAATTAATTGGATTTGAACCTGATATTGTAATTATTCCATTTTCTGTTCAACAAAATAATTGGCTTTTTCAAGATTCTAGTATATGGAAAATAGCTTTTCCTGATTTTCCTGGTCAGATAGAATGTCATTACCGTCGTGATAAAATTATTCAATTTGCATCAATAACACCCCTTATTTTCCCAAAGATTGTACATGTCCAGCCCATAGATGGAGCCCTATTGGTGTTCACTGATGGTTCAAGCTCAGTTAAAGCAGGTTTTTATAGCCATGTTCACACAGAGGTAATACAAACCTCATATACTTCTCCCCAAAGAGCAGAGCTACAATCTCTCATTTGTGCCTTAAATTACTTTACACATGAGCTGATTAATATTTATTCTGACAGCTTATATGCAGTCAGAGTTACCAAAAATATTGAAACTTCAGTTATTAATATACTTCATCACAAGAGCTATTTAAATTATGTCATAATCTAAAAAAGGTGGTGCAAATGCAAAAATACCCATTTTTTATCGGACACATAAGAGCTCACTCTAATCTTCCAGGACGTTTAACTTCAAGTAATGACAAGATTGATAAATTGGTAGCTGTTTTTCAACAGATGTCTCCATATGATTGTGCACAAGCTTCACATTCCTTGCATCATCAGAACGCTTCTAGCTTACATAAAAAAATTTAATATTAGCAGAGAACAAGCTCGTCAAATTGTAACTCACTGCCCTAAGTGTGTTACTGACACTCCATCTCTGCCATCAGGGATAAATCCTCATGGATTAAAACCAAATCAAATATGGCAAATGGATGTAACTCATATTCCTCAATTTGTTACACAATGTTATGTACATGTGATACTTGATACACATTCCAGATTTATTTTTGCCAGAGCACATACAAAAGAAAATACTCAACATGTAATTTCTCATTGCCTAGCATCCTTTGCTGTGTTAGGATGCCCTTTACAGATTAAAACAGACAATGCATCAGTTTATGTAAGCACTTCTTTTCAACGATTTTGCCAAGAGTTTCAAATTGACCATAAAACAGGAATTCCTTATAACCCTCAAGGTCAAGCCATTGTGGAACAAGCCCATTTATCTATTAAGCTGCAATTACAAAAATTAAAAGGGGGAATAGGTTTATGACTCTCCAAAAGAGCCTCAACCATGCCTTATTTGTTTTAAATTTTTAAAATTATGACGCAGAAGGTCACACTGCAACTGAGAGACATATGTCTTCCACAACAACAGGCCATTTAGGCAGAGTTTTGTGGAAAGACTTACAGAATGGTCAATGGAAAGGCCCAAATCCAGTGATTATGTGGGGCAGAGGTCATGCTTGTATTTTTCCAGAAGGTGCTTTCCATCCTATGTGGGTGCTTGAGTGCACAATCAGACATGGAAGAGACAGGACCGAGATTCAAGTGACTGAAAATCGACCCAAAGAAGCCTCCACTCAAAAGGAAGATATATCAAAGAAGAATGATCCAGTTGAACAGCTGATCTCATGGGAAGACCGAAAGAAGCTGAAAACACACTCGTTGCAAATAATTTGACTCCTAGGAATGACTAAGTTTCCATTGATGATGGTAGCTACAGTGATTGCCCTCCTGGGCTGTCAGGTAAAAGGGAGTCGAGCAGACACTTACTGGACATATATCCCAGACCCACCCCTTGTAAATTCAGTAGTGTGGACTGGAGAATCTATTCCAGTGTTTACTAATGACTCATTCATGATGGGAGGATTTAGAGATACTCATATTACTCCTAATCATGTGACTAGATTTAATTATTCTGCTATAGTGCCCAATTATCTTTGTGTTGGTCCCACAATAAACATGCTGGCTATCTGAGAGTATCATTTCAGGAAAAGAGTGTGGGAGACCTAGAGAGACTAATATTGTATTTATGGAGACTTAAAACCTTATACTAGATCAGTGATTAAAATGGAACTTTCCCATAACAAACCAGTCATTTCTGCAAAACCTCCACAAATACCTCATTGTCCAAATAGTTTTACAGTTGAGATTGAAAACTTTTCCAAGATGGATAGATTGTGTAAATACTTTTCCTGTACAACATAAGGTGTCTAAAGATAGAGGGTATATTTTAGACCAGTCTCCAAAAATTGATAATAGACAATACAAAAAAATTCTGCTATGACACCTACAGGATTTGTTAGCAATATTTTGACTTACAGTGAAGGTGGAATTCAAAAAGATGTTTGGCACTTAATTGCTGCCTCAGAATTCTTACATTTTACAGGCAAGCCTTTACCAAAATTTGTTGGCAAGAGCTGTAAGGAAGGATCTTGCTATGGCTTACGAGCCTGTGTCCAATCTCCTTATGTTTTAATCATTGGAAATGTAAAAGTTAAATAAATAGATAGATGACAGATATGTTATAATATGTAACAAATGTAACCTAACCAATTGTATTTCTAGATATAATAGAGTAAAAGGAGTGCTGGTACTTCATCAGCCCCCTTTTGCTTTATTTCCTGCTAATATTTTACAGCCATGGTACCCTGATGCTGGTTTTCAAGTCTTACAGAAAATTCATAACCAGTTAGTGAGACCTAGATGTGCCATTGGAATTATAATTGTGGGAGTTATGGCCTTGGTTTCTTTTATTACATCCACAATCACAGCCTCGATAACTTTATCTCAAAATATTCAACATGCAAAATTTCTTAATAATTTAGCCCAAAATACTTCCAAGGCTCTGCACAATCAAGTAAATATTGATGAAATAATTGAGACTAAGTTAAACGCCTTAGAGGTGACTGTTATAAATATAGGTAATGAACTTTTGGCTTCAATAAAAGGCTTAAATGTCACGCAAGTTATAAATATGTGTGTGTTACAGCTGCCAAGTACAATGCTTCTCTCTGGGATTTGGAGAAGGTTAAGAACCATTTGTTGGGTATCTGGCAAAATAACAATAAAAGCTTGGATCTTTTGGAACTCCATCATCATATCCAATATATTCAAAATAATAGAGCTGATTTTTTGGATCCTTCTTCTTTGGCTATTCACATATTGAAGGAATTAAATGGATTTAACCCTGGAAATATTCTCAAACACTCAGCCTGGTACATTATTGGATTGTTCTCTTTGCTGTTAATTCTTTTTTGTGTTGTAATTATAGAATGGCAACTCTTCAGAGCGAGAGTGCAAAAACTCAAGAGAGTAAATCATCACCTACTTTTAAAAAAGAAAAAAGGGGGAATATGTGGGAGGTCATTCTTGCATGTGATTTGAGTTACCTCCCTGGCTGGGTGAGAGGCGCTTAGATACAGCTGTGTTAGAGCTTTGCCCTCCCTTTCCCAATTCCAAGTTGCTTGTCCGTGCAGAGTCATGTCTGGCCACTGCCCCAAAGACCCAATCATCGCCCCTGACCTTGGGATGCTGCCCCCCTTAACCTTCATTGGATGGAATTTTCCCTGGAACTTTTTGTTCTCAAATAAAAGTCCACTCCCTGGCACTTTCTCTCTCGCTTGCTAGTATTTTCAGTAAACCTTGCTGCCGCATTAGGTTGCTGGAGGCGGGAGCTAGGAGAAGCCATCCCAGAGCTGGTATTAAAGGTAATTAGAGTCTTGTCTTTTTAATTTAGAACTCCCTAGCATTTACTCATGAATTGAACCTTCTTAATGAAGCCAGCACTTGGCAGATATTTTGATGCTTTAGCTTTGCTCTTTTTGCTCAAGTTTTCTTTGGCTATTGGTTATTGTTTGTTGATCCATAATTTTAGGATTTTTTTCTATTTATGTGAAAACATATTTAATGGGGATTGCATTAAGTCTCTAGATTGCTTTGGGTATGTGGCCATTTTTTAGATAATTGGGATAAAACCTGGGGCACTCTATCACTGACTACAATCCCAGCCCTTTAATTTTTTTTTTGTTTTAATTTTTAGAAAGGGTCATTCATAGTTGCTAAGGATGGCCTTTTACTTGTGATCCTCCTGTGTCAGCCACCCAAGTTGCTGGGATTATAGTCATGTTTCACTGCATCTGGCTTTTATGGACACTTTTAACAATATCAACTAAAATTTTTTTAACTCATAAACTTGGGATATATTCCCATTTATTTTTGTCCTCTATTTCTTTCACCAGTGTTTTATAGTTTTAAATGTAGAGAACTTTCATTCCTTGGTTACATTAAATAATATTCCTAATTATTTTATTTCTTTGTAATTATTATACATAGGATTGTTTTCTTGCTCTTGTTTGTCAGATAGTTTGTTGCTAGTGTGAAGAAATGCTGATATTTTTATAGCTTTATTTTGTATCTCTTAATTTTATCAGATATGAGGATAAAAAGCCTCACTTGTGAGGTTCATGTGAAGAGTAAGTTTTTTCCCACTGTTTTACCATCAACTGTGGATGTCTTTGCCTACAAGGTGGGTCTCTTGGAGACAATAATATTGTCAGGTCATGTTTTTTAATCCAATTTGCCAGCCTGTATCTTTTAATTTATGAATTTAAGTCATTTAAAATCAAGGTTATTATTTAGAAATTATTTTTATTACCAGTCATTTTGAGTTATTTCCAATTTTTAACATCAAATACTTTTTCTTTTGATTAACTACTCTTCTAGTGTAGTTTCTTCCTTCACTGGATTTCATTTTTACTTTTCATTTATCTTTTATGGAATATTTTGTTGAGAATGTTTTGTAGTGCAGATTTTTCAATTGTGAATAATTTAAAATTTTGTTTATCATAGAAAGTTTTTATTTCTTCATCAAATCAGAAGCTAAATTTTGCAGAATAGTTGTTTTATTTGGCATCCATTTCTTTCAGAGTTCAGTATACATTATTCCAGACCTTTTTGCTATAAGGTCTGGGTTGAAAATCAGCTGAGATATGAATTTTTCTGTAAAGATGATTTGATGTTTTCTTTGACAGCTTTTAGAGTTCTATCCTTATACTGTATGTTAGGCATTTTCATAATAATGTGACTTGTTGTGGCTCTGTTGTGATTTTATATTTTCAGATCCCATATGCTTCCTGTATTTGATTTTTCATTTCATTCTTTAGGTTTGGGGAATTTTCAGTGATTATTTTATTGAAACTTTCAAAGTATCTGAGACTTTGTCTATCTTGATAAATCTTAAATTTGGTCCATTTATAATATCCTATATATTTGGAAGTTCTGTTCATAGTCTCCTAACATCTTTTGTCCATGGTCAACTTTATTTTCAAGAATATATATTTTTGTCTTCATTGCTTGAAACTCTGTTTTCCACTGGTGTAGTGTGTCGGTGAGACTTTCTAATAATTTTTTGATTTGGTGTATTGATTTCTTCATTTTGAGGATTTCTGCTTGTTTTATTCTTTTCTTAGAGTCTCTATCTCTTGATTGAAGTGATCTTTTGCATCCTGTATTTTCTCCCTTACAACTTTCTTTACCTCACATATCATTTTAACTAGGAACATTCTAAACTCTTTCTCTGTCATTTCTTCCATTGGGGTGTCCATGGATTCTGTTTTTGATGTATTTTGGTTTGTTTGACGTGATTTATTCCCTCCTTTTTCATGGTGTTTTTGTGTCTACCCATCTGAGTTGATTTTGAGGCAGTACAGTGTCTACCTTGTGGAATTATAGTGTCCCTAAAGGTTTCCAGTACCACAGAGTTTAAGGGGGAGACAGATAATAATAACAACTGATGCAAATAAGCTAGTGAAGAAAAAGAGACAGAAATTTCAAATTACTAAAATTTATCATGAAAAATGAATTATCACCATGGACATTACTGAAATACAGATGATAATCAGAAGCTTCATTGAAAATCTATACTCCAATAAAATAGAAAATCTTGAAGACATCAACATAGTTCTAAAGATGAATAACCTACCCAAATTGAATCATGAGAACATAGAATATTTAAGCAGATCAATTTCAACCAATAAAATTGAAAAAGCCATCAGAAGCCTACCAACAAAGAAAAATCCAGGAACAGATTGATTCTCACCAAGTTCTACCAGAACTTCAAGGAAGAAGGAACACAAATGCCCCTTAAATCATTCCATGAGATAGAAGAAGAGGTAACTCTTCCAAATTCATTCTATGAAGCTAGTGTCACCTCAATACCAAAACTCAAAAAGACACATCAAGGAAATAAAACTTTAGACCAATATCCCTGATAAATACTGAGGCAAATATTCTTAATAAAATTCTGGAATATCACATAAAATATTAAAATGCTAGTGCAACATTATCAAGTGGGATTCATCACAGGGATGCAAGTTTGGTTCAACATATAAAAATCAATAAACATAATTAACAACAATAGTATACTTAATAAGAATCGTATGATTATCTTGATAGATTCAGAAAAAGCATTTGACAAAATGCAGCATCCTTTCATGTTCAAAACACTAGAAAAACTGCAGATTGTAGTTTTTACAATGTTGAACATACTTCAACACTGTAAAAGCTGTATAGAATAATACAAGGTCAACAGCATTCTTTATGAAGAAAAAATTGAAAGCATTTCCTCTAAAAACTGGAACAAGACAGGGATGCACTCTTTCACCACTGCTGTTCAACATAGTCTTTCAAACTGTACTCCTAGAAATTAGTCAGGAGTATGAAATTAAACACATATAAATGAAAACAAGTCAAAGTATCCCTATTTTCCAACAACATAATTCTATATTTAGAAGACTCCAAAAACTCCACCAAATGCTTCTAAAATTCATGAAAGAACTCAGGATATTAAGTCAATAGCAATAAATCAATTATATTCCTATATACCAATGACTCATCAGGTGAAAGAGAAATCAGAAAAAACTATAACCTTGGCAATCCCTGAGAAAAAAGGAAAGGAAAGAAAGGAAAATACTTGAAGACCAATGTAAAACAAGAGGTGAGACATGTCTACAATAAAAACTACAGAAAACTAAAGAAAGATATTAAAGAAGACATTAGAAGATTGAAAGACCTCCTATGTTCTTGGATAGGCAGAAATAACATTGTCAAAATGACTGTGCAATGAAAAATGCTTTACAGATTTAGCGTCATTCCTATTAGAATCCCAATGACATTTTTCATAGAAATAAAAAAAGAAATCATGATAGTCGCTTGAAAAAATAAGAGGCCAGTACAGAAAAAGGAATCCTCAGCAAGAAAAGTGAAGCAGGAGGCATTAAAATATCAGTTCTTAAATTATAGTACAGAGCTATATTAACAAAAATGGCATGGTATTGGCACCAAAAGAGATATAGACCAACAGCACAGAATAGAAGACACAGATATACACTCACATAAATACAGTTATCTCATACTAGAGAAAAATGCCATAAATATACATTGAAGAAAAGTTAGCTAATTTATCAAATAGTTCTGGAAATACTGAAAATCCATATGTATCAAAATAAAATTGAAGCCCTTTCTGTTACCCTGCAAAAAATATCAATTCAAAGTGGATCAAGGACCTAGACATTAGAGCAGACACCCTGCATATAAGAGAATAAAAAGTAGGCCTAACTCCCTATCATGTCAGCTTAGGAACTGACTTCCACAACAAGACTACTAAAGCATGAGAAGTAAAATCAAGAATCAATAAATGGGATTGTGTCAAACTAAAAAGCTTCCTCACTGCAATGGAAACCATTAAAACAACGAAGAGAAAGCCTACAGGATGAGAGAGCATCTTTACCACCTGCACCTTAGATAGAGAATTAATCTCCATGATATGTAAAGAACTCAAAACACACACACACACACACACACACACACACACACACACATCAATAAATTGGCAAAGGAACTGAACAGACACTTCAAAAAAGAAGAAATATGAATGGTCAAGAAGTATATAAAAAAAACTTTAGTATCTCTATCAATTACAGAAATTTAAATTAAAACTACACTGAGATTTCATCCCACTCCAGTCAGAATGACAACTATTAAGAATATAAGTAACAATAAACATTGGTGTGGATTGGTGAGAATGGTACTTCCATACATTGCTGGTGGGACAACAAATTTGTGCAACAACTCTGGAAGGCAGAACTCCTTAGAAAAACTTGGAATGGAACCACCATTGACCCAATCATTTCACTCCTCAGTCTATTCCAAAGGACTTAAAATCAGCATACTATAGTAGCACAGCCACTTCAATGTTGATATCAGCTTAATTCACAATAGCTAAGATATGGAACCCATCCATGTGCCTTGCAATGGATGAATGGTGAAGAAAGTGTTGTGTATGTACACAATGAACTATCAACCCTGAAGAAGAATTAAATTGTGGCATTTGCCAGTAAATGGATGGAATGGGAGAATATCATGCTAAGTGAAACAGGGATGTCCCAAAAATCCACAGGCCAAATATTCTGTCTAATATGCGGACACTAACCCACAACAAGACAGTGTGTGGAGGGGAAGACTAGAAGTCCATTGGATTGAACAAAGGGAATCAAATTGAATAGAGAAGGAAAGGAAGCAAGAATAGTAGAATTAATGAGACAACTGCCGAGACCCCTCACCAGCAAAGGAAACATGACACAGGATTCTTCCTTCAGCAGTTTATTCAGGCCTTTGTTTTGATATGTCTTTTAGCTTGTTTCTCTCTCTACTCCCGTGTGCCCCAGCCTTAATAAAGCAGATAAAGCCCCAATGCACAACTGCCACGTGGACTTTTCTCATAGGGTGCCAAGTCACAGCGTGCCAACTCATTCTGATAAGGAGTTGTTTGTCACAGACTACAGCGGAGACCAGCGCCATCTTGTAATGGCGGCCACAGTACACAGAAACGGCTCACCACAGACAACTATTCTTTCCTTGTATCTGAGTACAAAATCAGGATAATTCTGCATCATGTACAAACACAAGAGTAGGATCCTAATTAGAATAAATTATATTCCATGAAAGTATAATATGCCAAATACATTCTACTGTCATATGTAACTAAGTATAGCAAATAAAAAATACAAATAACAATAAATATTGGTTAGGATTTGAGGAAAAGGGTATACTCATACATTGTTGGTGTGACTGAAAATTAGGAAAACCATGTTGTACAGCAGTAGGAAGATTCCTCAAAACACTAGTAATTTAAACTTCATATGATCCTGCTCTCCTTCTACTTGGTATATATGTAAGGTATTTAAAATCAGCTTACTACAGTGACACAGCCACATGTTTATAGCTAAGCAAAATTTACAATTGCTAAGCTATAGAACAAATCTTTTTGGCCTTCAAAAGATGAATGAATAAAGAAAATGTGGTATATATACCCAATGGAGTATTAGTCAGCCATAAAGAAGAATTACCTTATGACATTTAATAGTAGATTTATCTGGAGATCTGGAGACTGTCATGCTAAGTGGAATAAGCAAGTACCAACAAGTCAAAGGTTGAATGTTTTATCTGATATGTGGAAGCAAACCCAAATGAGGTATATAAGAATGAAAAATAAATGAATATCAGTGAAGTAGACAAAGGATAATGAAGGGACTGGAGGAGAGAAGAAATAGAGAAAGTCAGTTGAATGAATCTGACCTAACTTTTCTATGTGCATATACAAATATACCTCAGTGAATCTTACAGTGATGTTCATCCACAAGACACTAATTTAAAAAAAACTTAAGTAAATGCAGAAAAATCAGTAGAGTACAGGAAAGAGAGCAGTGAGAGGGAGGAGAGGGAAAGAAGAAGTAATGGGGACTGAATTAGAACAAATTATATCCCATACTTTTACAATTATATCAACATGAATCCTATTATAATGTAGAAGTAAAAAGAATCAATAAAAATGAAAAAGAATATAGTGTGTCATAACTAAATAAGATTATTATCTTAAAAAGCACAGAAAATCATTTTATAAAGTTTAATGTCCCTTTATGATAAAAACTCACAACAAATTATGCACACAGGTTACAATGGCATTGTAACAAAGAAAGATATGAATAAAAATCTCACAGCAAATGTCAGGCTCAAAGGTGAAAATTTTAAAGCTCTTTCTCTAAGAATTGGAAGAAGGTAAGCTCTATTCACAATAGCCTAATTACAGAACCAGCTCTGTTGCCCAATGAGATTATCTATTAAAAACAATGTGCTATATATGAAATGATGTCTCACTCTGCCAAAAAGAGGAACAAAATTACTTTATTTGCTGGTAACTGGATGGAACTAGAGAGAATCATGCTAAGTAAAACAAGTCAGCCACAAAAAGTCAAGGGTGAATGTTTTCTATAGTAGCTAGAGAAAAATAGGGCTTTTTAAAAATTGAGAATCCCATGAATGTAGAAGGAAGAAAAAGTAGAGCAGAGGAAGGAGATTGAGGGGAGGGAGGAGGTATGGAAAAGAGGAGAACTTCAGAATTAAATTTACCAAATTATTCTATGTTCATGTGTGAATACATCACATTATACTCTACATTTATGTGTGTGTGTGTGTATGTGTGTGTGTGTGTGTGTGTGTATAATATATATATATATATATATATATATATATATATATATATATATATATATTATTAAAAAATAAATAAATAGAAAAAAAGGCCAGTAGAGAGAGGAGATGGATCAGGGAATGGACAAGGGGAGGAAAGTCAGAGGTACTGGGGATTGAAATGGAGCATATTAAATTACAAACATGTATGAATAGTCAAAATTAACCCCACTGTTATGTGTAACCATAATATACTAATAAAATATTTAAGATCAAAAAAGAAATAAGAGCAAGCCAGTCTTGGTGGCACATATTTGTAATTCCATTTTCTCAGGAAACTGAGGCAGGAGGATCACAAGTTTCATGGGAGCATGGGCAATTTAGCAAGACCCTGTCTTGAAAGTTTAAAAAAATGTTTTAAACATATGGGAGATATAGATCAGTGTTTGGGCACTTACCTAATACACAAAGCCCTTTCTACCAAGTAAAGAGGAATGAAAGGAAGAAAGAAAGAAAAGAAGGGAGGAGGAAGGAAGGATGAAAGAAAGGAAGAAAAGAAAGAAGGAAGGAAGGAAGGAATGAAGGAAGGAGGGAGGGAGAAAGGAAGGAAGGAAGGACAGAAGGGGAGAGAGAGAGAGAGAAAGAGAGAGATAGAGAGAGAAAGAGAGAGAGAGAGAGAGAGAGAGAGAGAGAGAGAGAGAGAGAGAGAGATCAAAAATAAGCACCCTAACATTATACCTTACAGGATAGAGAAAGCAGAAATTGTTATCAGTTTGTCCAGATGGGGTCTAGGTCCTTGGTGTCCCAAACATATAATTGATCAAGACATACACAAGTAATGGGCACAGTACATATTTGTTGAAGGTGAAGGTGGAATTGGCACTATGTTAGGTAGTGGAGTGGGCCAAGTAAGAGAGGAGAGCTCAAGGACCTGATTACTGGAAATTAGTATCTTACATGCTGAGCTGTGAGTCATTGTCTTTTCTATATGGACCTGATCAAAGACCTTATCCCATTTATGTCCACTGGTTACTTTATGATACCTGATTAGAATATTGTCCATCCCCCCCTCCACCATGGGTTACTGTAGAAAATATAATTAGAATACTTCCCACTTTACTTCCATTGAGTTTTTAAAATACAGAACCTGTTGGGGGAGTTGTCATAGTTTTAAGTTCTCAGTGCCTGGAGTTGTCATAGCAATGGTATTTATTGTAAACAGGGACAGGACTCGTATCCTTGCCATCCTATAACAATGTCTTCTTCTTTCTTTTGGTACTAAGGATTGAACCCAGGGGTGCTTAACCACTAAGCAACATACCCATCCCATTTTATATTTTATATTGAGACAGGGTCTCACTGGAATTTCTTAGAACACCACTAAGTGGCTGACACTAGCTTTCAATGCTTGATCCCTCTGTCTCAGCCTCCTGAGCTACTGGGATCCAACAATGCTGTAGTCTGGCTAGGCTGCCCAAGTCTGGCTAGGCAAAATAACCGAGAGGTGACATGCAACTTGAAGGTTGAAGCAGGAACTACTTTATTGCCAGTGAACTCAGCAGGAACTGAGAACTCAAAGTAGTGGGCACCCAGGGTAGCAGGAGCCGCCTCTCTGTCAGACTGAAGAGGTACATATACCCAACTAATTACACACAGCTTAACTTAATTAATATCATCTTAACACAGCAGTCAGTCATTAAGGAATCCTCATCATCTTAATGGTTTGCTGGTGTTACTTCACAAACCACTCCTCTTGGCATACTGCCAGTCACCATTGTAACTTAGTTGTGGCCCTCATCACAACAAATTCTATCTAATATCTCATCTCTGCAATCTTTGTGTCCTTGAATTATTACCTAACATTTCCCCCTGAAAGACTTGATCCCCAAATTATTTTTGGGTGGCTGAGGGGCTGAAAATCTCATCTTCTTATAATTGCTTTAGGCTAACAATGGATTGTTGTCCCTGCCTATTTGGAATTCACTGAAATCTCACCCTATGTGGCCAAGATGAGACAGAGGAGTGTCTGGGTCCATTTGTGGGGTTGATTTGTATTTTGATGGCCTAGATTTTTTTATGGTTTAATATCAGGTGAATGGGCAATCAAGGGCACTTAGCATCAGGGGAATCCAGAGGTCCTTCATGGCAGCTGGCAGGTTACAGGGTAAGAAGTTCATATGACCAGGATCATAATATTGAAGAGGCTGTCTGTTCTCCAATGTATGTTTTTGGTGCTTTGTCTACTATAAGATAACTATATTATGTGGGTTTGGCTCTGTGTCTTCTATTCTGTACTTTTGGTCTTTTTATCTCTTTTGGTGCCAATACCATGCTTTTTTATTACTATATCTATCTCTGTACTATAATTTAAGAACTGGTATTTTGATGCCCTCTCTTCAATTTCTTGCTGAGGATTGATTTAGCTATTCTGGCCTCTTATTTTTTCAAGTGATTTCATGATTGCTTTTTCTATTTCTATGAAGAATATTACTGGGATTTTAATAGGAATGGCATTAAATATATATAATACTTTTGGTAGTATGGCCTTTTTGAAACTGTTAATTTTACCTATCCAAGAGTATGGGAGACCTTTCTTTCTTCTAAGGTCTTCTCCAATTTTTTGTCTTTAATGTCTTGCATTTTTCATTGAACAGGTTTTTTTTTTTTTTACCACTTTTGTTAGATTGATTACCAAATGTTTTACATTTCTGAGGCTATTTTGAATGGAATAATTTTCCTAATTAGTGGATTCATCACTAATATAGAGGGATGCATTGGATTTATGAGTGTTAATTTTATATCCCGTTGCTTTCCTGAATTTATTTATTAGTTTGAGAAGTTTTCTGATGAAATAATTTCTGCCATGCAACCAATGCTGGCTTCATTAAAGAAGGTTCAATTCATGAGTAAATGCTAGGAAAATTTAAATTAAAGAGCAAGACTCTAATTACCTTTAAAACTAGCTCCAGGACAGCTTCTCCTATCTCCAACCTCCAGCCACCTAATGGGGTAGTGAGGTTTACTGAAGATATTAGTGAGAGAGAGAGAGAGAGAGAGAGAACACCAGGGAGTGGACTTTTATTGGGGAACAAAAATTCCAGGGAAAATTCCATCCCAAGGGGCAGCATCCCAAGGTCAGAGCTGACAATTGGGTCTTCGGGGCACTGGCTAGACATGCCTCTGCACAGAAAAGCCCTCTGACCTGGAAAAGGATGGGGAAAGCTCTGACACACCTGTGTCTAAGTGCCTCTCACCCAGCCAGGAAGGTAACTCAAATCACATTCGAGGATGGCCTCCCACACATTCCTCCTTTTTTTTCTTTTAAAAAGCAGGTGATGATTTACTCTCTTGAGTTTTTGCACTCTGGCTCTGTAGAGTTGCCATCCTATAATTACAACACAAAAAAGAATTAACAGCAAAGAAAACAATCCAATAATGTACCAGGCCAAGTGTTTAAGAATATTTCCAAGGTTAAATCGATTTAATTCCTTCAATATTTGATTAGCCAAAGAAGAAGGATCTGAAAAATCAGCTCTATTATTTTAAATATCTTGGATATGATGATGGAGTTCCAAAAGATCCAAGCTATTATTATTATTTTGCAAAATACCCAACAAATGGTTCTTAACCTTTTCCCAATCCCAGAGAGAAGCATTGTACTTGGCAGCTATAACACACACATATCTATAAATTGCGTGGCATTTAAGACTTTCTTTAAACTTTAAAGCTTGAAAGTTCATTACCATATTTATAACAGTGGCCTCTAAGGTGTTTAACTTAGTCTCAATTATTTCATCAATATTTACTTGATTGTGCAGAGCCTTGAGAGTATTTTGGGCTAAATTATTAAGAAATTTTCGCATGTTGAATATTTTGAGATAAAGTTATCGAGGCTGTGACTGTGGATGCAATGAAAGAAACCAAGGCCATAACTCCCTCAATTATAATTCCAATGGCACATCTAGGTCTCCCTAGCTGGTTATGAATTTGCTGTAAGACTTGAAAACCAGCATCAGTATACCATGGCTCTGAAATATTAGCAGGCAATAAAACAAAAGAGGGCTGATGAAGTACTAGCACTCCTTTTCCTCTATTATATCTAGTAATACAATTGGTTAGGTTATATTTGTTACATTTACAACATCTGTCATCTATCCATTTAACTGTTACATTTCCAATGATTAAAATGTTAGGAGTTTGGACACAGGCTCATCAGCCATAGCAAGATCCTTCCTTACAGCTCTTCAGCAAATTTTGGTAAAGACTTGTCTGTAAAATGTAAGAATTCTGAGGCAGTAATTAAGCACCAAACATATTTTTGAGAACCACTCTCACTGTAAGTCAAAATATTACTATCAAATCCTGTAGGTGCCATAGCAGAATTTTTTCCTAATTGTCTCTTATCAATTTTTGGAGAACAGTCTAAAATATATCCACTATCTTTGGACACCTTATGTTGTACTGGAAAAGTATTTACACAATCTATCCATCTTGGAAAAGTGCCAATCTCAATTGTAGAACTATTTGGACAATGAGGTATTTGTGGAGGTTTTGCAGAAATGACTGGTTTGTTATAGAAAAGTCCCATTTTGTACACTGATCTAGTATAAGGTTTTAAGTCTCCATAAATAGTATGATTAATCAGTCTAGGTCTCCTAACTGCTGTCTTTTCCTCAAATGATACTCTCAGACAGCTAGCATGTTTATTGTGGGACCAACACAAAGGTAATTGGGCACGGTAGCCAGAATAATTAAATCTAGTCACCTGATTGGGAGTAGTATGAGTATCTCTAAATCCTCCCATCATGAATGAATTATTAGTAAACACTGGAATAGATCTCCAGTCCCACAGCTGGATGTACCAGGGGTGGATCTTGGAAATACGTCCAGTAAGTGTCTGCTCAAATCCTTTTTACTGGACAGCCCAGCATGGCAATCACTATAGCTACCATTATTAATGGAGTCTTATTTCTTCCTAGGAGTCGAATTATTTGCAAAGCATGTCTTGTTAGCTTCTTCATGTCTTCCCATGAGATCAGCCTTTCAGCTGAGTCATGTTGGTTCCTCTTCATTCTTCTTTGATATCTCTTCCTTTTGAGTGGAGGCTTCTCCATGTCAATTTTCAGTCACTTGAATCTTGGTTCTATCTCTTCTATGTCTGATTGCTCATTCAGGCACCCAGATAGGATGGAAAGCACCTTCTGGAATAATAAAAGCATGACTTCTGCCCCATATAATCACTGGGTCTGTGCCTTTCCATTGACTAGTCTGTAAGTATTTTCACAAAACTCTGCCTAAAGGGCCTGTTGTTATGGAAGACATATGTCTTTCAGCTTCAGTGTGACCTTCTGCATTACAATTTAAAAAATGTAAAACAAACAAAGCATTTTTGTGCCGCAGTCTGGCTGGGCACAAATCACGAGCCACTGAAGCAAGAACAGACTTTATTTTTTTACTGCAAGAAAAAAACCTCACACACGCTCCTGGGGAATCCTCCCGAAAGCCATGAGGCTCCTGCAGGAACTCCCTGCCGGAAATATCTCCCCGGGAAATCCCTCCTCCTGCACTTCGCCAACCAATGGGAATTCCCGGGGAATCCCCGTGAGAACTAAAAATAGCTCTAGAACTCAAAAATAGCGTTAGAACTCAAAAGTAGCGGCAGAGGCAGATATTAACGCCTTGCCTGTCAATCAATACTGTTGGCAAAATGCCAGGGGCCATACAGACTCGGCTGTGGCTCTCAGCATCTCCCCCCTTCTGTTTAATTAAACAACAAGTAATGTGGCTTAGGGACCGTGCCTGTTAGGTAGTCCAATTCAACATATGGTCCTTACCCATCATCGGATGAACTGACCTCTAGGCGTCAGCCTCCTGTCTTAGGTTGGTACCACTGCAATCGGATCATACCCGTCACTGACTACCGGTCCAGCATACAGCCATACTTGTGGATAGGCCTTTGCACCAGTGGGGGGGTGAGGTTCTTTGCCTCACCTCTGTTGGCCCCCAAATTTGTCCTTGGTGCCAGTGGGGGGGGTGAGGTTCTTTGCCTCACCTCTGTTGGCCCCCAAATTTTAGGCCATCACTAGTAGAAGGGAGGAGGATGAAAAATGCCATGACACCAAGCCAATTGAGGGCTCCTTTGAAAAATTGTACCATCGGTGACACCATCAGCAAAGATGCCAGCATTACCACAATTTGCTGCACCAACAGATAGTTCATAATGCATACAAGTGATACATAGTCCAGGCAAGTTCTGCAAGCAGTTCAAAGTAGAGGAATCTGTCAATATGTCCATTTCCTCCCAAAGTAAATCTACTCCTTGATTGAGCATTACTTGTTGAGTTATTATTCACTGATGCATCAGTTTATACAGTTTGTTGTGATAGCTACTGAAGAAGCTGTAGTTTGGTTTTATCTTTGTTTTCACTGGCACTGGGATGAAGATAGGAATTCTGGCAATGATGCTAGGAAAAAAATTATGTAACATTCCAACAGGCATTAAGAAAACAATTTTTTTGAACAATTTACATTATCCTGAACAGAATTATTAAATATAATGAGAAGGAAAGGTGAAAGCAAACAAACAGATCTGTTAATCTCCTTATTTGTTTACATATTAAAACAATTTTCAACAGCTGTTTACCCAATCTAAATTAAACCATTAAAATCACGTGAATAAAAAAAAATTCGGATCCATTTATTCATGAGCGCTCCTCATATAAGATATATGGACATACGCACATACAGACATACAACACAAAACAGAAGTGTGCGCACATAACATACAACATATAAGACAATAGTAAAGGCCTTGTAGCTTTACCTAGGTGAAATCTCCATTGCAATGTTTAAAAACTCAACAGTCAAAAAATAAAACTGATCAGAAAAATATTAACCTAGGTTTGTATGAGCTCAAAAAATAAAACAGAACTTTATGATGTGGGAAAAATGCAATAATAAAATAGATATGGAAAAAAGGCACCGTGGTTAATCACTGTCGCAGATGTAAGAATAGCCAAGCTGGAGCTCTGGATATCAGCTGTTATGGATTTCAGTCAAATCATCTTCTTTTTCTGTAGAAATTGTTTTGGTTAACCTCTCTGGAATCCAAATCAGCTGCTGTTCTCCCTGTGGGAACACACAAACGGAACCCCGACTCCAGACAATAACTGGGTTGGGACCTTTCCATTGTCCTGTTAGAATATCTTTCCAAAGTACCTTAGGCTTATGCACATTTTTCGGATACATATGTCTATCCGCAGCACTAAGTCCTGATGAATCCAAATTTAGAAAGTTTAGAGTAAAAAGGGTTATTTTAAGTTTATCTTTGGGGGATATATACCCCTTTCCAATTCCCTCTTTTTGCTTTAATAAGTACGTTTTAATAGTTTGATGAGCTCTTTCAACTATGCCTTGTCCCTGTGGATTGTATGGGATTCCTGTTATATGAGTAATACCAAAAGATGAGCAAAATTGTTTAAAAGAGTTAGAAGTGTAACCAGGACCATTATCAGTTTTTAACTGTTTAGGAACACCCACAGTGGCAAAATTTTGTAAGCAATGAGCTATAACATCTTTAGTTTTTTCTCCGGCATGAAGAGAGCCCATCAAGAATCCGGAAGAAGTATCAACTGTAACATGTAAATATTTTAATTTTCCAAATTCTGGCAAGTGTGTGACATCCATCTGCCAAATATGGTTAGGTATCAGTCCTCTAGGATTGACTCCAAGATTAACTTGTGGTAAAAAGGTCACACAATTTTGACATTGTTTTATTATATGCCTGGCTTGTTCCTTAGTTATTTTAAAATGCTTTTGTAAAGTATTAGCATTAACATGAAACCTTTTATGAAAATTTGTAGCTTCTTCTACAGTAGAAAAAATATGTATATCATGTGTAGTTTTATTTGCTAAATCATTGCCCAAACTAAGGGCTCCAGGCAATCCTGTATGTGCCCTGATATGTCCTATAAAGAATGGATCTTTTCTATCCCAGATTAGACTTTGTATAGTGGAAAACAAAGAGAAAACAGTAGAGGAAGGGGAAATCCTACCAGCATCTTCAAGGGATATTATTGCATTAACTATATACTGACTATCAGAAAATAAATTAAATACAGAATCTTTAAACATCACAAAAGCTTGTAAAACTGCATTAAGCTCTACCTTTTGAGCTGATTGTTTGGGTACTAAAAATGTAAAAGTTTGATCAGGGGTAACTACTGCTGCTGTACCATTATTTGACCCATCAGTGAATATATTTGGAGCATTCATGATAGGGGTTTTTCTTGTCATTTTTGGAAAAACTACAGGATGCTTAGACCAAAAAGACAACAAAGGATTAGATGGTAAGTGATTATCAAATGAAACATTAGATTTACACATGATTATTGCCCAAGTATTTAACTCATTAGCTAACTCATCAATTTGATCCATAGTATATGGAGTAATAATTTTACTGGGAGAAATTCCAAACACTCCCTTTGCTGCTTTTATTCCTTTGAGTATTAATTGTCCTACAGCCTCAGGATACCTAGTAAGAATAGTGTTAGGAGAATAAGATAAATGTATCCACAATAACGGACCATCTTGCCAAAATACTCCTGTAGGAATATTTTTTGTTGGTATTACAATAAATAATAAAGGCAAACTTATATAAATTCTATCCAAATGCATATTTTCCATATATGTTTCAATAATTTTTAATGCCTTTCTTGCTTCAGGAGTTAATATGCGGGGTGAATTTGGATCTGATGGACATTTTAGGATATCAAATAAAGGTCCCAACTCTCCTGTTGGTATGCCTAGATAAGGCCTTATCCAATTTATGTCTCCTAATAACTTTTGAAAGTCGTTAAGTGATCTGAGTTGATCTACTCGTATTTGAATTTTTGGTGGACAGACCATTGTTGAGGATAATAGAACTCTAAATAATTAATTGGAAAATTTAATTGTACCTTATCTATTGCTATCTCTAGATTATAATTTTTTAACAAATTTGTAAGTGTGGCATAACATTCCAGCAATGTGTTTTTATCTTTGTGTACTAACAATACATCATCCATATAGTGAAATATTTGTAGTTCAGGATTTTGATTTCTAAGTGGCTGGATTGCTTTATTAACATAAATTTGACACATAGTTGGGCTGTTAGCCATCCTTTGAGGGAGCACTTTCCATTCATATCTCTGATCAGGACCTTCATGATTCAGTGCAGGGATAGTAAATGCAAAATGTGGACTATCCTCAGGATGAATTGGAATTGAAAAGAAACAATCTTTAATATCTATAGCTAAAACATACCAGGTTTTTGGTAAAGCAGACAATTGGGGAATCCCTGATTGAGCAGGTCCCATAATAACCATCTCATTATTAATGGCTCTTAAATCTTGTAATAATCTCCATTTACCAGATTTCTTTTTAATGACAAAAATGGGAGTATTATAGGGAGATACAGAAGGTTGTATATGTCCCTCCGCTAATTGTTGTTTGACCAGGTCATGGGCTGCTTGTATCTTTTCTTTAGTCAGGGGCCACTGAGAAACCCATACCGGTCTGTCTGATTTCCAAGTGATTTTTATTGCCTCAGTGACCCCTTCTGAAAACCCATTCCATGTCTATTTATTCTTTGATCTATTTGTATTCGTGCTGCTATACCTTGGTCTTGTTTTTCTAATCTTTTTCCTTTCCTAAAACCTTGTCTAGCCATAATAGTGGGTGCATTTTGATTGATATTATTTGTTAATGTCAAACCTAATTGATCTAAGACATCTCGTCCCCATAAATTTACGGGAAGATGATCCAATATATATGGCTGTATAGTTCCTTCACATCCTTCAGGATCCTTTCAATCTAAGACCATTGCACTTCTATGGGGATTAGTTGCCACTCCTAGGCCTCGAAGCATTTGAGTGGCTTGTTGTAATGGCCAATGTTTTGGCCATTCTTGACGAGATATGATGCTAAGGTCTGCACCTGTATCCAGTAGCCCATTAAATTCATGTCCTTGAATATTTAGCTTTAGCATTGGGCGAGAATCTAAATTCAAAGACAGCATAGCCCAATCTACACCTGTGGAGCCTAAACCCCTGGAACCTCTTTCCACAGTACTACTGGAAAATTTATCATGTAGGCTGGATATTATTAATAACTGTGCTATTCTATCTCCTGGTGAAATTACTGATATACCCTTTGGAGAACTAGCTATAATTTTTATTTTACCTTCATAATCGGGATCAATTACCCTGGGACTTATCATAAGTCCTTTTAGCGTAGAAGAACTGCGTCCTAACAATAAGCCTACTGTTCCTTGGGGAAGAGGTCCTTTTACTCCTGTGGGAATGATTTGAACTCCCATCTCTGGAGTTAGTACTGCTCTGGCGGAGGCACAGATGTCCAACCCTGCGCTCCCTCTGGTTCGTCTGATGAGAGATCTGATGGATAATGTTTCCTGGGTACTACCCTGATGGGGTTGCTGGGTTCCTCCATGGTTTTTCTGGGTTCCTCTAGTGCCCCGTACATTTGTGGTTGTGGGCCCCAGAGCATTGGGCCCCCCTGTCCGTTTTTTGGCATTGGAGCCTGATGCCTTTCTCCACGATATCGTGGGTAACCACCTGGTCCTTGTCCATTTTTTGATAATGGAGTACCCTCTATTGTGGTTTGAGAATGGCATTCATTAGCCCAGTGTCTCCCTCTATGGCATCGTGGGCAAATATCCGGTGTTCTATTCCTTTGATACCTAACTTTGTTAAACCTTCCTCCTATGGGGCAACTCCTTTTAAAATGTCCTGTTTGTTCACAATTATAGCATGTTTTTGCCCTGGCATCTAAAGCCTGTTGTAGTGCAGCCACCAAGACTTGCCCTTGTTCATTAACATCTCTACATAATTCAATATATGTGTTTAAATCTTCATGTCTCCATGGTCTAATAACCTCTCTGCAGCAACGATTTGCTTGGTCATAAGCCAGTTGTTTTATTAATGGCATTGCTTGTTCTGTGTCACCAAAAATTTTGGTGGCCGTTTGAATAAGCCTATCTACAAAGTCAGCGTAAGGTTCATTAGGTCTCTGTATGACCTTAGATAGTTGACCTTGTAAATCTCCTTGTCCCTGTAAAGTCTTCCATGCCCTAACTGCGTCTGCAGCAATCTGTGCATATACAGCAGGATCATATTCAATTTGTTGCCGTTGACCCTCATAAGCTCCTTTTCCTAGCAGCATCTCTAGATTTCTTTGAGGGTAACCAGCTGCTGCATTTCGCCTAGCTGTCTCCCTGCAAAATTCCTCATTGGCAACCTTCCATAACAAATATTGTCCTCCATTTAGCACAGATCTACACATGCTAGCCCAATCTGCTGGAGTCATGTCCAAGTTAGTAATGGATTCGACCATGCTTACAATGAAAGGTGCATTAGGACCATAGGTTGTTACAGCCTCCTTTAATTGCTTCACTGTTTTGAACTCTAACGCACGGTGAGTTCGCTGCCCTCCTGCCTGCTCAAGTACAGGGCATGCTAATCTTTGAGGTCCTGTCTCAGGATCCCATCTATCAACTACGGGGGTTGAGGGGGTTGAGGGCCACTCAGCTATCTCCATAGGTGGAGCTGTTGGCTGAATTACGCCCTCTGGTGATAGATCGGTGTTAGTAGCAGCCTCCTGTTGTTGCTTCCCCCCTGATAGCTGTTTCTCCTCTAAGCTTTCTTCCTTTAAATTTTCTTCCTCTGTCTGACTAGCTTGAGAGACCTTCTCTTTTGCTTGATCTAAATTGTCTTTCTCCATGATTTGAACCTCTAACAATTTATTTAACACTCTTTCAGTTTGTTTTTTACTAATTTCTAATCTGTTACAAAGATAACGCAACCCAAAAAGATAACACAAAACAAAACCGAAACAGAATGAAACAAAAATGGAACAAAAAATCGTTGTATCAATTTTGCTATTTTCTGGACATGTGCATTTGTGGTCTATTTCTATCTCTTCCTCAGGGGCAAACAACTTCAAACCTTGAGCCAACCATTTTTCCCAGTCTGCCTGAGAAAATTCTAGGGATAGGCAGCTTGAAACAAAACCAAAACAAATCAAAGCAAGAACATATTGTTTTTTAAAATGGTCACCCATTCTCTTGCCTTCCCTTAGGGGTAAGCAATTTCACTTACCCCGAAGCTTCAGACGTTCCCCGTGTGGGCCGCCAAATGCCGCAGTCTGGCTGGGCACAAATCACGAGCCACTGAAGCAAGAACAGACTTTATTTTTTTACTGCAAGAAAAAACCTCACACACGCTCCTGGGGAATCCTCCCGAAAGCCAATAGGCTCCTGCAGGAACTCCCCGCCGGAAATATCTCCCCGGGAAATCCCTCCTCCTGCACTTCGCCAACCAATGGGAATTCCCGGGGAATCCCCGTGAGAACTAAAAATAGCGCGAGAACTCAAAAATAGCGCGAGAACTCAAAAGTAGCGGCAGAGGCGGATATTAACGCCTTGCCTGTCAATCAATACTGTTGGCAAAATGCCAGGGGCCATACAGACTCGGCTGTGGCTCTCAGCATTTTTTAGTTATTTTGGGGAGTCATAAACCTATTCCCCCCTTTTAATTTTTGTAAATTCAGCTTAATAGATAAGTGAGTTTGTTCCACAATGGCTTGATGTTGGGGGTTATAAGGAATTCCTGTTTTATGGTCAATTTGAAACTCTTGGCAAAATCGTTGAAAAGAAGTGCTTACAGAAGCTGGTTCATTATCTGTTTTAGTCTGTAAAGGGCATCCTAACACATCAAAGGATGCTAGGCAATGAGAAATTACATGTTGAGTATTTTCCTTTGTAGGTGTTGTGGCAAAAATAAATCTGGAATGTGTATTAATTATCACATGTACATAACATTTTTTAACAAATTGAGGAATATGAGTTACATCCATTTGCCATATTTGATTTGGTTTTAATCCACAGGGATTGACCCCTGATGGCAGAGATGGAGTGTGAGTAACAACTTAGGGCAGTGAGTTACAACTTAATGAGCTTGTTCTCTGGTAATATTAAATTTTTTACATAAGCTAGAAGCATTCTGATAGTGCAAGGAATGTGAAGATGTGCACAATCATATGGAGACATCTGTTGACAAACAGCTACTAATTTATCAATTCTTCATTACCTGAATTTAAAGGTCCTGGAAGATTAATGTGAGCTCATATGTGTCCTATGAAACATGGGTATTTTTGCATTTGCACAGCCTTTTTCAGATTATGAAATAATTTAAATAACTTTTGTGATGAGGTATATACAATAACTTAAATTTCAATATTTTTGGTAACTCTGACCACATATAAGCTGTCAGAATAAATATTTATAGGCTCATTTGTAAAGTAATTTAAGGCACAAATGAGAGATTATAGCTCTGCTCTTTGGGCAGAAGTATATGAGGTTTGTATTACCTCTGTGTGGACATGGCTATAAACACCTGCTTTACCTAAGCTTGAACCATCAGTGAACACTGATAAGGCTCCATCTATGAGCTGGACATGTACAATATTTGGAAAAGCAAGCAGTGTTATTGATGCAAATTGAATAATTTTGTCACGAAGGTAATGACTTTTTATCTGACCAGGAAAATCACCAAAAGCTATTTGCCATAAACTAGAAGCTTGAAAAAGCCAATTATATTGTTGAACAGAAAATGGAATAATTATAATATCAGGTTCAGACCCAATTAATTGTTAAACTCTCATTTTATCTTTAATTACTACTTGAGCAATAGAGTCATGAAAAGGAATTAATGTTTTTGGGGGAGACTGGGCTAAATGAGTCCACTCAATAACACCCAATCTTTGCCATATGGTTCCCATAGGAGTATGCACAGTTGGAAATATTAATATACATACTAGTTCTTTAGGATTAATCCTGGTAAGTTGTGCATTTTTAATTGCACTTTCACTATTTGTGGTTGACATGATTCTATACCTAGCAGACCCAAAAGGGTCTACAAAGAAACTACTAAAACTAATAAATGAATTCAGCAAAGTGGCAGGATATAAAATCAAGATGCATAAATCAAAGGCATTCCTGTATATCAGTGACAAATCTTCTGAATTGGAAATGAGGACAACCACCCCATTCACAATTTCCTCAAAAAAAAAAAAATACTTGGGAATCAACCTAACAAAAGAGGTGAAAGATTTATACAATGAATACTACAGAACCCTAAAGAGAGAAATAGAAGAAGACCTTAGAAGATGGAAAAACATACCCTGTTCACGGATAGGAAGAACTAACATCATCAAAATGGCAATATTACCCAAAGTTCTCTATAGGTTTAATGCAATGCCAATCAAAATCCGAACGGCATTTCTTGTAGAAATACATAAAGCAATTATGAAATTCATATGGAAAAACAAAAGACCCAGAATAGCAAACGCAATTCTAAGCAGGAAGTGTGAGTCAGGCGGTATAAAGATACCAGATTTCAAACTATCCTACAGAGCAATAGTAACAAAAACAGCATGGTACTGGTACCAAAACAGGCAGGTGGACCAATGGTACAGAAAAGAGGACACAGAGACCAATCTACAAAATTACAACTATCTTATATTTGATAAAGGGGCTAAAAGCATGCAATGGAGAAAAGATAGCATCTTCAACAAATGGTGTTGGGAAAACTGGAAATCCATATGCAACAAAATGAAACTGAATCCCTTTCTCTCACCATGCACAAAAGTTAACTCAAAACGGATCAAAGAGCTTGATATCAAATCAGAGACTTTGCACCTGATAGAAGAAAATGTTGGCTCTGATCTACATATTGTTGGGTTGGGCTCCAAATTCCTTAATAGGACACCCATAGCACAAGAGTTAGTAACTAGAATCAACAAATGGGACTTACTCAAACTAAAAAGTTTTTTTCTCAGCAAGAGAAACCATAAGAGAGGTAAATAGGGAGCCTACATCCTGGGAACAAATTTTTACTCCTCACACTTCAGATAGAGCCCTAATATCCAGAGTATATAAAGAACTCAAAAAATTAAACAATGAGAAAACAAATAACCCAATCAACAAATGGGCCAAAGACCTGAACAGACACTTCTCAGAGGAGGACATACAATCAATCAACAAGTACATGAAAAAATGCTCACCATCTCTAGCAGTCAGAGAAATGCAAATCAAAACCACCCTAAGATACGATCTCACTCCAGTAAGATTGGCAGCCATTTTTAAGGCAAACAACAAGTGCTGGTGAGGATGTGAGGAAAAGGGTACTCTTATACATTGCTGGTGGGACTGCAAATTGTTGTGGCCAATTTGGAAAGCTGTATGGAGATTCCTGGGAAAGCTGGAAATGGAACCACCATTTGACCCAGCTATTGCCCTTCTCAGACTATTGTCTGAAGACTTTAAATGAGCGTACTACAGGAATACTGCCGCATCGATGTTCATAGCAGCACAATTCACAATAGCTAGACTGTGGAACCAACCCAGATGCCCTTCAATAGATGAATGGATAAAAAAATGTGGCATTTATACACAATGGAGTATTACGCAGCATTAAAAATGACAAAATCATGGAATTTGCAGGGAAATGGATGGCGTTAGAGCAGATTATGCTAAGTGAAGCTAGCCAATCCCTAAAAAGCAAATGCCTAATGTCGTCTGTGATATAAAGAGAGAAACTAAGAACAGAGCAGGGAGGAAAAGCAGGAGGAAAAGACTAACATTAAACAGAGACATGAGATGGGAGGGAAAGGGAGAGAAAAGGGAAATTGCATGGAAATGGAAGGAGACCCTCATTGTTACACAAAATTACATATAAGAGGTTGTGAGGGGAATGGGGAAAAAACAAGGAGAGAAATGAATTGTAGTAAATGGTGTAGAGAGAGAAGATGGGAGGGGAGGGGAGGGGGGATGATAGAGGATAGGAAAGGTAGCAGAATACAGCAGTCACTAATATGGCATCATGTAAAAATGTGGATGTCTAACTGATGTGATTCTTCAATCTGTAATTGGGGTAAAAATGGGGGTTTATAACCCACTTGAATCTAATGTATGAAATATGATATGTCAAGAGCTTTCTAATGTTTTGAACAACCAATAAAAAAAATAATTGATGGGCTGGGGATGTGGCTCAAGCGGTAGCATGCTCGCCTGGCATGCTTTCGGCCCGGGTTCGATCCTCAGCACCACATACCAACAAAGATGTTGTGTTCACCTAGAACTAAAATATAAATATTAAAAATTCTCTCTCTCTCTCTCTCTCTCTCTCTCTCTCTCTCTCTTTCTCTCTCCTCTCTCACTCTCTCTTTTATAAAAAAGAACTAATTGAGCAATAGGGTCATGAAAAGGAATTAATGTCTTTTGGGGAGAGTGGGATAAATGAATCCATCCAGTAACTCCCAATCTTTGCCATATAGCTCCCGTAGGGGTATGCACAGTTGTAAATATTAATAAATATTTTAATTATTGAGGATTAATCCTAGTAAGCTATGCATTTTTAATTTCACTTTCAACCTTTTTTAAAGCTGCCCTAGCCTCTATTGTCAGCTGACCTGGAGAGGTTGAAGAAGGATCTCCTTGAAACATCTGGAATAAAGGACTTAAATCAGAAGTAGTTAGTTTTAAGGATTGCCTCTGACAATTAATATCTCCTAATAATTTTTGAAACTCATTAAGGGTATGTAATTCCTTAACTTTTATCTGTAGATGTTGAGGACAGATTATACGTCCTTGAATTATCTGACCTAAATATTGAAAAGGAGGCATCTTTTGTATCTTTTGAGGAGCAATGCACAAACACATTGCTGTAAGTGAATCCTTTGAGTAAAAATTTCTGAAACTAATTCTGCATTAGCACGAACCCATAATATATCATACATAAAATGAATAATATATGGATCTGGAAAGTTATCTCTTATAGGAGCTATCGTTTGACCCACAAATTTTTGACATAAAATAGGACCATTATACATCCCTTGAGGCACAACATTCCAGCAATATCTTTTAATGGGTTCTTTAAAATTAATTAATGGGACACTAAAGGCAAATTTTTCACAATCCTCAGCATGCAACCTTAATGAGAAAAAAACAATCTTTAAATCTATTTCCATTAAGCTATAATTTAAAGGAATTGCTGTGGGGGAAGGAAGTCCAGGCTTCAATGATCCCATATCCTGAATTGTATGGTTTATTGCCCTTAAATCCTGTAGTAACCTCCAATTACCTGACTTTTTCTTAATAACAACAATGGGGGTGTTCCAAGGACTAAACATTTATTCTATATGAATAACCTGAAATTGTTCCTCAATTAACATATGAATTATCTTAAATTTTTCCCCTGAGAAGGGCCACTGAGAAATCCATATAGGCTCTTCTGTGAGCCATGTGATCTTTTCTGCTGTCTTTTGGATCAGGGAGACACTCAGGGCCCCTAGTAAAAATTTTGGTTTGGAGTATTTACTAAAATCTGTTGAGACTGGTTTGTAAGCAGATACTCTCCCTGATAAGTTCCCTCATTATCTCCAGGAAGAAGCCCTTGATTAATTACCTCAAATGATCTCATAGAATTTGGATTACTAATAATAATTCTATTTTGCTTAACATATCTCTTCCCCATATGTTTACTGGTAAGGACTCTAACGCATAAAGTTCAAAAACTCCACTGTTCCCATCAGGTTCCTCTCAATGGAGATAATTTGCACTTTGAGCAGGCTGTGAGATTTGCCCAATTCCCTCTAGGTTAGCTGGTGCTATATGTAAGGACTAATTTTTAGGCCAGAAGCGACTAGACAGGGCTGATATATTGCCTCCTGTGTCCACCAAGCCTTTGAACTTTTTATGTTTAATTTTAAGTTCCAGTAGGGGGAACTCCTGCCACACTAATTGAGAGGAGTACACTCTGTCTGGTGGTTTGGAATCTGAATTTACTTGTGAGTGTCCATCTGAATTAGAGGGTAATAAAATTAATTGAGCAAATGTATTTTTTGGAGTAAGCTGGAGGGCATAATTTGATTTTACAGTAACATTTAATTTCCCTTAAAATAAAAATCTATTACTCCAGGTATTACCTCGATGCCCCCTTTTAAATTGTTATGTCTCCAAATTAACACTATACTTTCTCTAGGGAGTGGCCCAAAAATCCCAGGAGGGATTTGTTGTGGCCCTAATTCAGGATTTAATTCAATTGTCATTGAGGTTCCTAAAGAAACTGTCTTTGAGATCCGCTCAAGTAAAAATGGTGGCTCCCTAAGGTTGGCTGTGATGATGTTAAATTGGATGACCTTCTTCCTGGGTCCCCTGTTTTTCTGGCCAGGGATGGGCCAACCAGAAGTTTTTTGACTCCCTAGTAGGTGGAAGTGAGGGCAAGAAGGTGGGCTGATCAGCACCATCTTGGTCTGCCACTTGGTCTTCAAATCTGTAATATCTCCTACCAATAGCAGAGGGAGACCTGAACTTAAAATTGCGATATTACAATTTTGCGCATAATGGCTGTTCCTCCCACAATGAAAGCACCTCCTGCGGGGTCTGCGTATTAATTCTTGGGGCTACAGAGTTTGTTTTAAAGCTATGGCAGGTGTAATTGTTTGTAAATGGGCTGGGTGGATATCAGAACACAAGCGAATGAACTCTGAAATTTTGCCCTTTTTTCTATGGCATCTGAGAACATCCTGACAATATTTATTTGCATTTTCAAATGCCTATTGATAACAATAAATTCATAAGCACCTGGATTGCAAATGGAGCAGTTTGTGATTTGGTAGATTCGAGATAGGAAATCAGACTAAAGTTCACTGGCACCTTGCTTAACTTTAGTCAGAACTAAGCTAGATTGGTCCCTGGAGGCAATCTGTCTCCCAGCATGCTTTGCACAGGCTGTAATCTGATCATACACTACAAATTCATAATTTAGCTGCCTTTTCAAATAAATAAATTCACCCTAAATTTATTGGTGTGAATAATAACATTCCTAAAAACATCTCCACAGGTGTTTGAAGATCCTGCCTCTGATTCCTTTCTGCCTGCTCTGAACAAAAATCTGTCCAGTATGACCTCCAAAGTAAAAAATCCCCCCAACTCAAGCAAGCCTGGCGATAGAAATCCAGTCACTCAGTGGGAGCGGTTGAGAGCAAATAGTCACAAGCAAGCTCTGCACAAATGGTGAATTTGGACCTTAGACCTCACATGTATTTTTTAACTCTTTAATAGTTTTAAAAGGAATTACCATGTGGATGCAAACATGCTGGTCTTGATCATTAACCTGTTCAAAACTGGGAAGAGCTTAAATTCACTATATCTTCCCCAGATTCCTCTGCCTTCCTAATTCCTCTCTGGAATGGAGTAAGAAAAGTCATTGCTAGCTCAGAGTATCTGTTAAAATTTGTCCTTTTAACAAACAATAGCCAAATTTGAAAGGCTGGGGCAGGTGCTGTTAAGCACAGCCTGTTAAAATTCCCTGGTAAATCCTGGATTTCATTGTCTGATTCCTCTCCCTCAGACTGTGATTCCTCCATAGATTCTTCCCTGTCACCATGTTGAATCTGGACTTGTAAACCACTTGGAGAAGAAGAACTTTCTATCTCTCTATGAATCTCCTCCAGATTCTCTTCTCCAGGAGACGGACCTTCTATCCCCCTGAAGGCTTCCTCTCTATGGTTTCCCTTCTCTATGATCAGCCTCAGGATTACTCCAGTTTGGTTCAGACAAGGCTAAGTTTTTTACTTTCAGTCCCCCCCCCCCATTTTTTGTTTTGATATAATTTGTTTTTGTTTTTAGCCAGCCTAAAGGAAAAGAGATTTCCTTAGCCTCAGGCAAATTTTCCATTTGACTCTCTGGATACCTTTCAATAGATCTTCAGGGGGCCAGGACTATGGCCCATGTAATCAAAAGGGCAGATCTCTAATGCAATTCTAACCTTTGAATATTCTCAAAGTTTCCAATTAATTCATTAGAAAGGCAAATTTTATGAAATTTCCTTCCTAATTTGTCCCATGTATGTAAATTTGGTGAATCTTGGTCACAAAACCAAGGGCAAAATTCACCTACAAACTTTAAGAATTGTAGCAACTGAGTCTTTTTAACTTGTTTTCCCTTCTGGTTAATTATTATCTCTAAAATAGTCAAATACTTGTCTTTATCAGTAGAAGTTAAATTCCCCATTATTAAAAATTTTTTTAACATCCCTTCACTCCAAAAACTGCCTGGTATTTCCATGACCTGAAAAAAGTCACAAATTCTGATTTTCTATAGCACATTTCCTAACTCAACCTAGTCAATTTAACTCAAGAGCCTCATTTCAGGGCACCACTTCTGCCACACAACCAGTGCTGGCTTCATTAAGAAGGTTCAATTCGGGCTGGGGATGTGGCTCAAGCGGTAGCGCGCTCGCCTGGTATGCGTGCAACCCGGGTTCGATCCTCAGCACCACATACCAACAAAGGTGTTGTGTCCGCCGAGAACTAAAAAATAAATATTAAAAATTCTTTCTCTCTCTCTCTCTCTCTCCTCTCTCACTCTCTCTTTAAAAAAAAAAAAAGAAGGTTCAATTCATGAGTAAATGCTAGGGAGTTCTAAATTAAAAAGACAAGACTCTTATTACCTTTAATACCAGCTCTGGGATGGCTTCTCCTAGCTCTTGCCTCCAGCCATCTAATGTGGTGGTGAGGTTTACAGAAGAGACTAGCAAGAGTGAGAGAACACATCAGGGAGTGGACTTTTATTGGGGAACAAAAAATTTTAGGGAAAATCCAATCCAATGAAGGTTAAGGGGGCAGCATCCCAAGGTCAGGAGCGATGATTAGTCTCCAGGGCAGTAGTCAGACATGCCTCTGCATGGACAAGCCCTCAGACCTGGGAAGGGGTGGGGGAAAGCTCTAACACAGCTGTGTCTAAGCACCTCTCACCTAGCCAGGGAGGTCACTCAAATCACATGTGAGGATGGCCTCCCACAAAAATACCTGATTTAAATATTTACTACAAAGTTCAAGTAATCAAATAGGGTGGTACTTCATAAAAACACACCTCTAGACAACGGATTAGAATAAAATACAAAAACAAATACCTGCACTGACAGTCAATGGGTTGGACTTAAATTGAAATGGGATGAAAGCTTTGCCAGATGTTCCTCTGACAGAGGATTAACATTCATAGAATTAAAAAAAAATCTCAAAAAATTCAACAAAAGTAATTCAGTTAATAAATGGGCAAAAGAGCTGAAAAGAAACCTCTCAAAAGAAGACATTCAAGTAGCCAATAAGTGTACAAAAAAAGCTCAATAACTTAGCCATCAAGGAAATACACATAAAAACTACATTAAGATTACTACTCAACCCCAGAAGATTGACTATCAAGAAAACAAACTAGGTATGATGTTGCATACCTGTAATCCCGTGACTTGGGAGGCTGAGGCAGGAGGATCTCAGCTTTGAGGTCAGCCTTATCAACTTAGGGAGGTTCTAAGAAACTTAGTAATACTCTGTCTCAAAATTTAAAAATTAAAAAGGGCTGGGGATGTTGCTCAGTGGTTAAATGGTTAAATGTCTTTGGGTTTAATCACTGGTACCAAAAAGAAAAAAAGAAGAGCTGGAGAGGATGTGGCAGGAATGTAAATGAGTATGGGGGGAACAGGATGCACTGTTTAAGGGAATGCAAATTAGTATGGCCACTATGGAAAACAAAGTTTCCTCAAAAAAAAAAAAAAGAAAACAAATAGATATACCAAACAGTCCAGTCTTGTATCCTCAGGAATCAAGATGAGCATAGTATAGAGACACCTGCATGCCCCCCATTACTGCAGCATTAGTCACAACAGCCACATTGTGGGATCAGTGGGATACCCATCAGTGGATGAATGGATAAAAATATGTGGTCTATGATGTAGTATTATTCTGCCATAAAGAAGAACAAAATTATGTCACTTGCAGGAAACAGTTAAAACTGGAGATCATCATGTTAAGCAGAGTAAATTGGACTCAGAAAGACAAGTGTCACATGTTTTCTCTCCTAAGTGGAATCTAGAAAGAAAAGAAAGACAGCATAAAGTGAAAAGTGGGCCAGTGGAAAAAGGGGAAGGAATCAGAGGAGGGGGCAGGCTACCATCAAAGCTCATTGTGTGCATGTGTGGAACCACCACAATGAAACCCATTGTTTTGTACAATTAGTATTCAATAATAATTATAATTTCAACATAATGATTGTATTGACAATTTCTCAATTTTATTGATAATCACATGCATCCTTAGTGACATTCTACAACAGGGAGAGAGAAGGGGGGGC
The DNA here is from genome assembly GCF_045843805.1 of Urocitellus parryii. Taxonomy (NCBI): domain Eukaryota; kingdom Metazoa; phylum Chordata; class Mammalia; order Rodentia; family Sciuridae; genus Urocitellus; species Urocitellus parryii. The sequence goes on from NC_135536.1 coordinate 4,609,088, forward strand.
TCCATGTGGAAGAAGCTAATTCATGTAAAAGCAATGATGGGCTCAGGCCCTATTGTATTCTCCAACTGGTGAGGTGTTCAATGAGTGATGGTGATGGTACTTGGGGACTCCAGCCTGCTTCTGTCTCTGGGAGCATGGGTGATGGTGTTTGAGTGTGGCAGATGTCATCCATATCCCACTATCCAACTTCTCTAAGCTCATATGCTTTCTTCCCTAGCACTGGCATACAGCAAGCAAGGCATGCAGGGGTCTCAGCAACCCCCAAAAGCAGCCCACCACAATGACCCACAAAGGTTGGTGCATGAACAGCTGGACTCTCCTAGAAGCTCAAGGGAGACCATCCCAAAGCATGTGTTTGACACCTCTTCTCAGAGACTGCTGCAGTGCCTGTGGTCACTGGCTTAATATCACACTGTTATGACTGTGTCCCCTCCAGGTGCCACTTCTCCACTCCCTTCCCATGGGAAGTTCTGCTCTCAGATGCTCTTGCCAGGACCAGCTTTAGGAGGACCAAAGCCAACAGTGGTGGTGCCAGGAGCAATCCCTAAAAACAGGTGCTCTGAGGGGATTCTGCAACAGACCACCAGCCACAAGTACATGGTGTGAGTGGGACAGGCATTCTCCATGGCCCCTCGCAGTGTCGCAGTGTCACAGCCTGTAGGGCTGTCACCTGTGAGAGGCAGGTGAGGGGCGTGAAATAGCCAGCTATTAACTGAAAGAAAAAAGACAGTGCAAGCAGCCAGCCACTAACCCAGGGCGACTCTGACAGTGCTGAGGAGACCTTGTCTCCTGAGCTGCAGGGCAAGAGCTGATGGAGGGTGGGGACTGCAGGGATCCTCACTTCCCAGCCCAGTGAACCTCCTCTGCTATCTTCAAGAGACTGAGCCTAGACTGGTAAGTGCAGGAGGTGAAGCTGGACAGTCCCCGGTGCCTGCTGGGGCTTCAGGGACTTCACCTTTGTGAAGACCCCAAGAGCCCTTGCTGAGGCTCCTCAGGATTTAGACCCTACTCCACCACCACCCTGGTGCAGGTTCTAGGACAATAAATAGAATACAACTTCTGAAATAAATAGGTGAACATCATAAAATATGTAGTGCATATTATTTAGATTTAAACAATTTATATTAGAGTCACTTTATAATGAAGTAAATAGGCTGTAATCCAGGCTGACCTTGCCTGGCAGTGGCCAGGTCTGTGGAAGAAAGAAGAAAGAAAGAAAGAAAGAAAGAAAGAAAGAAAGAAAGAAAGAAAGGAAGGAAGGAAGGAAGGAAGGAAGGAAGGAAGGAAGGAAGGAAGGAAGGAAGGAAGGAAGGAAGGAAGGAGAAGAAAGAAAGAAAGAAAGAAAGAAAGAAAGAAAGAAAGAAAGAAAGAAAGAAAGAAAGAAACAGCAAGGACATGGGTGGTCACAGGAGGCTAGAGTAAGGACTACCCTGGGGCCTTGACAACAGCTTTGCTGAGTCCCAGAGCTTCTCCGTGTGAAGCAGAGTTAACCAAAATTCTGCAAAGGCAAGTCTCCTTCAGTCTCGTGGTGCCTGGGTGACAGAAGCCCTTGGGGATCCTGGGGACAGGTGCAGGCTGGAGTCCCCAGGAGCATTGGCTGACAGGAGCCACTGCTGCTTTTCCCTGGGACACTTGGGCTGATAAATAATGAGTTTTCAACAAAGACCCCGAGGAGCAGAGTGGGAGTCCACATTAGAACAAGTCACAGTCCTTCAGTCCTCCACCCAAGCTCAGGAGCACAGGTGGGAGGGAGGAGGCTGGAGCTCACCTGTGATTAAAACTATAGCAGCTCTGACCACCCAGCAGAACTGGCAGGGTCATGCCAAGCTTGACAAACATGTGTAGAAGGAAAATCTATCCCAACAGAGATGCAGGAGGGAGCCAAAGACAATCTCACTGTCCAGCTTCCCTGATTAAATGAAAGAAATAAAAATGCACCATATCTTCAGGAGTCAGGCAATGTGTGCTGGAAGTCCAGTGCAACGTCACAGGACAGCAAGAAACATGTGGCACAACTGGAGTGGGAGGAAATGAACAATGTCAAACACTGAGAGGCTGAGGGAGGACAGAGGCCATGAGGAGGGGGGTAAGACCCAAAGCCAAGGAGGACCTGAGAGGAGCGAGCCTGGCTACATCAGCAAGGGCCATAAACATGTTCTGATCACCAGGATAGAAACACAGACACAGCTGTAAGTCCAATATAAGATCACCAGGAGGGTGAGAGCCAAGGGACCGAAAGAGGAATAGGAAGCAAAGTGAGCAAGGCAGACGCACCAACATCCACACTGGAAAAGGTCCAATGTCAGGCAGATGTTACCTGGAAAAGGAAGCAAAGGAGTTAACCCACAAGAACAGTGCACACCCTAACTCCAGATGCACTTGGTAAGATAGCCAGGGGACCATTGTGCAAAAGTGGCACGATTAGCAGAAAAAAAACAGATAAATCCATTGTTAAAGTATGGTCTCTTAAAACTTTCTCTTGGTCTTTTGTTTGTTTGCTTGTTGTTTGTTTTGACTGGGGATTGAACCCTGGGATGCTTAACTTCTGAGCCACACCCCCACTACATGGTAGTTATTGTTTATTTTGAGACAGGATCTTGCTAACTTGTGTAGGGCCTCACTAAATAGCCCATGCTGTCCTTAAATTTGGGATCCTCCTGCCTCAGCCTCCTGACGTGCTAGGATTACAGGCATGAGATACCACACCAGCCAAAAACTTCTGTAACTAATAAAAGAGACAAAAATATTCCATAAAGATTTGAAAGATTCAAACACCAAATTGACAAGTTTGACACATTGACATATGTAAAACACTGTGCATTAGCTCTGCTAAGTGGACCCTGAACGAATGTCCACCTGCAGATAGGCAAATCAGTCAGCAGTTCTCTGTCAAGGATGGACACATTAAGAACAACACCAGTTACACAAAATCCTATGCAGGAATCTCAAAGTAATGACAGTGAGAGCAGCAGCCAGACACAGGGGCCAGAGCACATGGGAATGATGCTATGCACAGACCAAGCTCCTCTGCAGGGAGAGACATCTGCACAGAAGCCACCATCTTCTTTGGGAGTGCTGGTCTAAAGCCCAGAAGGTGGCACAAAAAAAGCCCCAGAGGCTTGGCCCTGGTAGTTTGATCTGCATGTTGGTTCCAGAAGGTTCTACTTAGTGAGCATCTCTCTAAGTGCACACTTGTGACCTGCAGAGCTCTGTGTGTGTGACATTTGAACCAAGCTCTATTAAAGGGTGGCGTCCCACAGGTGTCAAAGACACTTCTTTGCAAAGGGCAATGTCTTTGGGAGAGGCTGGTGTGGTGGCAGCTCTCACCCTGAACTCCTAACCCTGTGTCTGTGGGCTCTCCAACACTGCCTGGCTTGCTCTTTTCACCTTGTGGTTTTTATGGTCACTTCACCTATTGTTTGAAGGGTTGGGCTGGCTGTCCTGAGTGCTGCCTGGCACCTGGGTGCTATTGTTAAAGGACAGTCCCTCCCACCAACAGTCTGGATGCTCCCAGCAGGGAAAGCTGCCCTCTTCCAGACTCCATGGTGCTGACCCATAAAGCAGGCCAGTGTCCACGAGCCATGGGGTCATCCATTCATTCCCAGACACTGACCATGTGGTGTTCATCATGCACTGGACAAGGTGCTGGCAATCTAGGGCTACACAAGTCAATCACAGTAAAAGGTGAACATTCCCATTTGGTTTGTTTTTTGTTCACAGTAAAAGGTGAACATTCCCATTTGTTTTTGTTTTCTGAAGACCTTGTTGTTGCAATATGTAATAAAATAATCCTTAAAACTAATATTAAACTGTAATAAAAATGATTTTTATAAAAATTTTCATTAATACCAAAAAAAGCAGTACTTAGAATGAATGGGCTTAAAAGCATTTAAGGAAGATGGTCAATTAATGAGCTAGGTCTTCATTTTAAGAAGATAGAAAGAAACTACAGAGTAAATGTAAATAAAATTTTAAAAAGTAATAACATAAAAGATGAGATTAGTAATAAACATAAAAGATGAGCCAGTACAAGGAAGAAAACCATAAACCAACAGCTCTTGTGAATATAGGCACAAACATCCACAATATAAAATTATCAAATAGAGTTGAGCAATATAAAATAATAATAATAATAATAATAATAATAATACATAAAAACCAAGTGAGTTTTATCCCAAAAATGCAAGGGTGCTTCAGAACTGAGATTAATACATAAAAAAGAGAAAAAAGCCAAAATTGGTGATTTAAGCAGTCTAATAAATAAGATACATCTCTGATGAAACCAACAAGAAATAAAGAATGCAAAAATTAAAAAAATATATATTTAAAATATAAAAAAACACTGAACTAAATGAAAAGGAAACTGCAACATATCAAAATTAGTAGGATATTGGCTAAGCAGTATTAAAGGAAAATTAGAGTATTATATTCTTATATTACAAAAAATAAATTGTGCTCTATATGTGTAATAATGATTGTAATGCATTCCACTGTTGCCGTGTATTAAAAAAATAATAAAATCAATAAAAAATAAAATAATAAAAAATAAATATCTCAAATCAATAATCTAAGCATCCATCTTAACAAACTAGAAAACTAAAGGCAAGAATAGAGCTAAAAAAAAACACAAATAGGAGGGAAAACAGAAGCAGGAATCAATTAAATTGAAAACAGGACAAAAAGGAAAAAATTAAATTAGAAGCTGATACTTTGAAAAGATGGATAAAATTGACATACTACTATTCAGAGTAACAAAAAGTTAAAAAAATAATATGAAAATAAGGAACATAAAGCAGAAGTTACTGATTTCAGAAATGAAAGAGGGGCTGGCTGCAGTCCCCATTACCATCGCAGGGCCAAAGAGGACCCAGCACAGCTCTGCACATGGACTCCACTGCGGAGGTGAAATGGCATCCCCAGGGGACACCACCTACCCAAACTCACCCAGGGAAAATGGGCAACTGCCAATGTATAGGAAAGAATTTGAACTTATAGTATAAAATCTTCTGAAAAGAGGACATCATGCCAAGATGGTTTCACTGGCAAGTTCTACCTAATGTCTATGGAAAAAAATAACATAATGTCCACACAAATCCCTTCCAGAAATTAGAGAAAAGGGAATTCTTTCAAGTTTATTTGATGAGGCAAGTGATTTCCCTGAAACAAAAGAAGGAAGGATGAAGGGAGGGTGGCTTCCACCTCCCACTGTCTTGACAAGGTCACAGTGAGGAGGGCAAATGTTTTGCAAGGACACACTTGTGGGAATCCAAAACCATGAGACCATTTTTTATGTGACTGGGACTTTTTATTTTATATTCAGCCTAACAGAGGCATGAATATACATTAAATTCTATATGGCCAAGAATATAACAGATGGTTCATGACTTAAAGGCAATTTTCTATCTCTCAGTACATTGAGGACAAAACAGAAAAATGTCAACAATTATTCTGGGAACTGTTACAGGAACTTTAGGCATCACAAATTATTATATCAACTAAGAACTCATGTCTTCAGTCTTCCATGTCTCAAGCCTAATTATGTAGTTATCATGTCTTTTGCACAAAGCCCACCATATGTAGCCTATTTAATTAAGGATAGGTTATGGTATTCATCCAGAGGGGGAAAGATTAGTAAATATATATTTTCCTTATAATAGACCCTCCTTTACTTTACATAGGGATTCATGATAAGCACAGTTAATGTTAATGGTGGGGGATTGACATGCAGAGCCTGCCCTTTAGTTTAAGATTAGTAAAAAACTGGTGCACTTTGACTCGCTGAGAAAGCAGCTCAACCAGTTTTATGAGAATATATGTAGGTATTTTTAGATGCTTTTAGAATATATTATAAGATTGTTATAAGGGGACTTTTAGATAAGATCTTAAAGTACAGTTGTGCTTTAAACTTAAAGGTTAATGACAGGTTAGGAGACATGAGTCTGGTTACATAGTTTGGCATCTGTAAAATAAGAAAATCTTGTCAAATGTTGTGAAAATTTGGAAATTGTAAATTTATGACACATTTTATTAATGATTCTGTTCTTTCTTAAAATTTCAATGATTAGAAAAACTAGAATAAAAGGAGACAGAGAGAAAGCAGCTGACAGCTCTCTCTCTGGAGATTGCTCTAATGGAACAACTCCTTGTCTCATCCCTTGCACTGATGCCACTCATCCTTCAGGACCCCTTGAACCCCACTGGAGCAGGACTCCAGCAAGAGGGAGGAAAAGAGACAGAGTCATTACAAGAAAGAAAACTATAAACCAATAGCCATTGTGAATAGAGGCACAAAAATCTACAACATAAAATTGTAAAATAGAGTTCAGCAATATAAAAAAACAAAAAACAAAAAACATACAAACCACGTGAGTTTTATCCCAGAAATGCAAGGCTGCTTCAGAACTGAAATTGATCAAGGAAATCCACCCTATTAACAAAAGAAAGAAAATTATGTGATTAGAACAACCAATGCAGAAAAGGCATTTAACAACATGAACCCATGCACATAATAAAATTCAGAACCTGTACACAAAAAAGTAATTTTACATGTAAATTTATTACTAGTCTTAATATACACATAGAATATTACTTATCATTTTGTGTATTATATTATGTAGTAATACATTATACATTATATAGTAATATATTGTACATAATATATAACTATATATTAATATATTACTTTTTCTGGTTTCTTAATGTACATAGACTGTTGGTATAAGAACTTGCTCAGTTTCTTCCTTAAAATTTCAAATGCTTAGCCAGAACTTCATAGAGATGAAGTGAACTGATGTCTGCAAATTACTTTCAAAAGGTCCCAGAAAAAATGAATAAATAAAAACAGTGAGAGAAAAAATGTAGAAAAGATTAACAACTATGAAGAACTACAAAAGAATATTTTGGCATGCTGGGCATGGTGCTGTACCCCTATAATCCCAGAATTTCTGGAGACTTAGGCATGAGGATTGCAAGTTCAAGGCCAGCACCAGCTACTTAGCAAGGCTCCCAACAACTTAGCTAGACCCTGTCTCAAAGTAAAATTTTAAAAGGGGAGTGGCTCAGTGGTAGAGCACCCCTGGTTCAATCCCAGGACTCAAAACAAAACCTACTTTGGAATTTATCTTTCTATGGATTTGAACATTTTGTTCAGTTTCTAATTATAACAATGTGGTATCACACCTGTCTCATTCACAGTGGCCTGTACACCTTCTCAACTGAGCAGCCTGCATGGAAGCAGCTGGAGATTGGGGTGGGGTATCCTCAGTGAGGACTTCAGAATGCTTCCTGTGGCCTGGAGAGTGTGGAGCCCTTCCACGGCCCATTCATCTGTTGCTGCATGGTCCAGGCACCATATTTGAGGTGACCTATTTATATGGAACTCAGTCCCACCAGGGAATTTCCCCACACTGTGCACACACACCTATACACACACACTGACACACACACACACTCACCCTACCAGCACCACCTGCAGTTGTTCCCTTTGACATTATTCCTTTGTATTCAATTGTCAGCTTCTAATAAGAGCCCCTGTTCTTGAGGTGGCCACCCTGAAGGTCATCAGTGTGAAGCACTGTGGGAAGGTGGGGAGGCCAGGAAGAAGATGCCCTCTAAGGGGCACAGGAGATCATGTCCACTCCAGATGTGATTTTCAGGGGGTCGCTGGTCCCTGCAGAGGGGAAGGCCCAAGAACCAGGGGTCCCAGAGTCAGATCAGGTTCCCAGGCACAGGGACTTGGGCTCCTGCACCCAGAGGTTTGTTGGTGGGAGAGTGCAACCTCACCTCCCAAGAGGAAAAGGGTAGGCCATGTGTGCTTCTATTCAGACCATAGGGACCCAGCATGGAACAATGTCTTGCCTAGGACCTGAACCAGGAACAGGAGCAAATTCTGAAACAGCCCCTGCTACCTCCCAGGACCAACAACTGTCACCAGGTGAGACAACTCTTTTGCCATCCACCTGGGCAAAGGGGAACATGTCAATCACGTGACTGGGCCACTTATCCAGCCAGTCCCAGGGACAGGCACTTCATTGAAGGGAGACCTTTACATCCTTATGGAGTTCACAGCTTGATAGTAGTGCTTGGGCTCATGCTCTCACTCCCTCCACTCTCCACAATCAGCTCTTGACTCTTGGCCTCAGCCAAAACCCTGGAGGCTCCTCTCCACCTATTTTCCCTACCTTAGTTTGGTCTCTCCTTCTGGCCACATGGCAGCAGCCCCTGCCTGAACTCCCTAATGTGAGGAAAATAAAAATAGAAAAGAGACAAGTTTCAGAGGCAGAAAAGATGGCTGCTCATCCAACTGGCCATGTTTATTTATACCAATATGTTACATTAGGTCATTAGTGCCGTAACTACATTATTATGTATTGTATCAGTAAGTTTGCTTATTCTGCAGTTACATTCTACAGTTACAATATGCAATGTTAGGAGCTTTGTGCAGTTCTCGAGAAAGTCCATTGTCTGAAGTTACCATTAGGCAGGCAGACCCATAGGGGCTTGGTGAAACATTGTAGTTATCTGGCAAGAAATTTCCTTTATTTCTAGGAGCTATGTGCCTGAGATCAAGGTTGAGGCTGATAATACTCTAGCACAGAGCATCCCCATGCAGGGCATTGCCACAGCAGCTAGACATTGCACATGTATTAGTTATTGTACTAGTTCCTAGGATAAACTGCAGAGCATTCTAAGTGTGGGAAACACAGTGCCTGCTACCCCCACAGGAGTTTGCTCACCAGAAGAATTCTTTTCTCTGTATTTCCATAGTCAGAACCCCTATACCCTGGGATGCAACTCATCTTCATTTCCAGTCTTGATATAAATTTTGCTTTCACAACCCAGACTTGGAGTCCCCCCACAAAGAGGACTGGCAGACAGCACATGGGGGCACTCCCCTTGGCCTGTGAGCTTGACCTCTCTGAGTCTGATTCCTCCTCCCTAGGTAGGTGCTGACTTCACAGGACCCTGAGACCATGTAGAGTGCATGAGAAAGTGCAGGGAGAGACTGGCTGATGCTACCTGCAAGACCACATGGAAATGCCAGTGTAAATCTGGAGGAGGAGGAGAGGCTTAAGGGAGCAATTGGGATCAAGATGAGTCAAATTGCATTCTACTGAAGTGAGATGAAATCTTACTTTAGTTTTGATTTGTATTTCTTTAATTGCTAAAGATGTTGGACATTTTTTCATGTTTATTGATCAGTTGTATTTGTTCTGTGTAGTGTCTGTTCAGTTCCTTAGCCCATTTATTGGTTGGGTTATTTGTTTTATAGATGTTAAGTTTTTTGAGGTTTTTGTTTTGTTTTGTTTTTTGGATTTTTTTGTTGTTGTTGTTTACTGGAGGTTAGTACTCTGTCTGAGGTGAATGTGGTGAAGATTTTCTCCCAATCTGTAGGCTCTTTTTTCACTTTCTTGATTGTTTCCTTTACTGAGAGGAAGCTTTATAGTTTTAATCTATCTCATTTATTGACTCTTATTTTACTTCTTGCTTTTAAGGTTCTTGTTAAAAAAGTCAGTTCCTAAGCTGACAGGGTAGAGATTTGGGCCTAATTTTTCATCTAGTAGGTGCAGAATCTCTGGTCTCATGCATAAGTCTTTGACCCACTTTGAGTTGATTTTTGTGAGATAGGGGCTTAATTTCATTTTATTACATATGGATTTACAATTTTCCCAGCATCAGTCATTGAATAGGCTATCATTTCTCTAATGTATGTTTTTGTCTAATATGAGCTAACTATATTTTTGTGGGTTTGTCTCCTTTGACTTATATTCTGTACCACTGATCTACTCTGTCTGTTTTGGTGCCAATACCATGCCATTTTTGTTGCTATGGCTCTGTAGTATAGTTTAAGTCTGGAATTGTGATGCCTCCTGTTTCAGTGTTCTCATTGAAGATTGCATTGGCTATTCTGGGTCTCTTATTTTTCCAAATGAATTTCATAATTGCTTTTATTAGTTCTATGAATAATGTCATTGAGATTTTAATACAAATTGCATTGAATCTGTATACCATTTTTGGAAGTATGGAATTTGGACAATATTAATTCTCACTATGCAGAAGCATGGGAAGTCTTTCCATCTTCTAAGGTTGCTGCAGTCTGGCTGGGCACAAAATCACGAGCCACTCAAGCAGGAACAAACTTTATTTCCAAAACTCCCGCGAATGTCACACACGTGGCCTTCTCCTGGGACACACCACCCCAACAGAAATCCCTCCTCTGGAAATCCCTCCTAATGCATTTCCCCAACCAATGGGAACTCTCCGGGAGTCCCCACAAGAGCTCCAAAGTAGCAGGCTGAGGTGGGCAGCAGGGGTCTAATATCCAATTGAATACACACCATTATCATCTCAATGGCTTGCTGGTGTCAACTTTCAACCAAGAATGCCATGCATCATTCCTACTCGGCTATGGCTCTTAGCATCTCCCCCCTTCTGTTTAATTAAGCACCAAGCATGTGGCTTAGGGACCGTGCCTGGTAGGCTGTCCAATACACATATGGCCCTTACCCATCATCTGATGAGCTGACCTCAAGGTGTCAGCCTCCTGTCTTAGGTTGGTACCACTGCAATTGGATCATACCCGTCACTGACTACGAGTCCAGCATACAGCCATACTTGTGGACATACTTGTGGATAGGCCTATGCACCAGTGAGGGGGTGAGGTTCTTTGCCTCATCTCTGTTGGCCCCCAAATTTGGCCTTCGCACCAGTGGGGAGGGTGAGGTTCTATGCCTCACCTCTGTTGGCCCCCAAATTTGGCCTTGGTGCCAGTGGGGGGATGAGGTTCTTTGCCTCACCTCTGTTGGCCCCCAAAGTTTAGGCCATCACTAGCAGAAGGGAGGAGGATACAGAAATTCCACGACACTAAGCCAATTGATGGCTCCTTTGAAAAATTGTACCACTGGTGACACCATCAGCAAAGATACTCCAGCATTACCACAATTCGCTGCACCAACAGATAGTTCACAATGTAACAAGTGATACATAGTACAGGCAAGTTCTGCAAGCAGTTCAAAGTGGAGGAATCTATCAATATTTCCATTTCTTCCCAAAGTAAATCGACTCCTTGATTGAGCATTACTTGTTGAGTTATTATTCATTGATGCATCAGTTTATACAGTTTACTGTGATAGCTATCGAAGAAGCTGTGGTTTGGTTTTATCTTTGTCTTCACCAGCACTGGGATGAAGATAGGAATTCTGGCAATGATGGCTAAAAAAAATATGTAACATTCCAACAGGTACTAAGAAAACAATTTTCTGAACAATTTACATTATCCTGAACAGAATTATTAAATATAATGAAAAGGAAAGGTGAAAGTAAACAAACAGATCTGTTAACCTCCTTATTTGTTTACATTTGAAACAATCCTCAACAGCTGTTTACCCAATATAAATTAAACCATTTAAATCATGTGAATAATAAAAATATTTGGATCCATTTTTTCATGAGCGCTCCTCATATATGATCTATGGACATACACACATACAGACATACAACATAAAACACAAGTGTGCACACAAAACATACAACACATAAGACAATAGTAAAGGCCTTGTAGCTTTACACAGGTAAAATCTCCATTGCAATGTTTAAAAACTCCACAGTCAAAAAATAAAACTGATCAGAAAAACATTAACCTAGGTCTGAATGAGCTCAAAGAAATAAAATAGAACTTTAAGATGCAGGAAAAGGCAATAATAAATTAGATATTGAAAAAGACATTCTGGTTAGACCTGGTTTTGACTCGTTTTTGGATGTCCCATCCTTTTTCCTATAACTTGCATAATGGGTCTGCAGGCATTATCACAAGCAAGCCCCAAGGTTTTTTACATTTGAAATAGGCTTTAATGGTGTTCATTATTCATTAGCCTCCAGGTGTGGGAGAACCACGGTTGCAGATCAAGAATAGCCAAGCTGGAGCTCTGGATATCAGCTGTTATGGATTTGAGTCAAATCATCTTCTTTTTGGTCTGTAGAAATCACTTTGGTTAGTCTCTCTGGAATCCAAATCGGCTGCTGTTCTCCCTATGGAAACACACAAACAGAACCCCGACTCCACAGACAATCACTGGGTCAGGACCTTAGGCTTATGTACATTTTTTGGACACATATGTCTTTCTGCAGCACTAAGCCCTGATGAATCCAAATTTAAAAAGTTTAGAGTAAAGAGGGTTATTTTAAGTTTATCTTTGGGGGATATATACCCCTTTCCAACTCCCTCTTTTTGCTTTAATAAGTACATTTTAATAATTTGATGAGTTCTTTCAACTATGCCTTGTCCTTGTGGAGTGTATGGGATTCCTGTTATATGAGTAATGCCAAATGATGAGCAAAATTGTTTAAAAGAGGTAGAAGTATAAGCAGGACCATTATCTGTTTTTAACTGTTTTGGAATGCCCACAGTGGCAAAATTTTGTAAGCAATGAGCTATAATATCTTTAGTTTTTTCTCCTGCATGAAGGGAGCCCATCAAAAATCCAGAAGAAGTATCAACTGTAACATGCAAATATTTTGATTTTCCAACTTGTGGCAAGTGTGTGACATCCATCTGCCAAATATGGTTAGGTATCAGTCCTCTAGGATTGACTCTGTAAGGGTCCGGTGAAACGTCGGAGTAAGAGACCACAAGAGACTGTCTTATGCAACAGCAGAAGGGTGGGTTTATTTGGAGACCAGCATGCTGGGGCCCGAGCTCTCTATAGCAAAGAGAGATAGAGCCCTGAGAACAGCTTGAGCAGAGCTTATATATTTTCCCTGGAGAGGGCAGCGAGAGAAGTTATATTTTGTAGTTTGGCAGTTGGGGACAGCTCATTCTGGGAACAAGATTAGCAGACAGTCCACAGTTAGGGACAGCACATTCTGGGAACAAGATTAGCAAACAGTTCTTAAGATTTCAACAGTGTTTTGTTAAGCATATAGAGAAATGGAGTGACAAGTACCTATTTTATTAACCTTTCATTTTTCATTTCTTCTTCTGGTTACTTTTAATCATAAAAGTGATCATTGAGGGGTGTCACATTCCGTGTCTGCTAGTAGGGTATATTGTTGTCTGATTATCATAAGTTTGATTTGTCCAATTTGGGCCTGGAGAAAGGAAACTACATGGTTGAGCAAACAGGGTCCTAATGTTAGCAACAATATAAGAATTATTAGAGGACCGGCCAAGGCTGATAAAAGCGTAGTTAACCAGGGGGACTGTGTGAACCAAGACTCATACCACCCTTTTTGGGTTTCTCTCTCTCTTTGACGCTCTTCAAGGCGTCTTTTTAGTTTACTTATAGATTCTTTTACAATTCCAGTATGGTTGGCATAAAAACAACATTCTTCCCTTAATGCAGCACAAAGGCCCTCTTCTCTCAAGAAGAGGAGGTCCAACCCTCCCCTGTTCTGTAAAACAATTTCAGAGAGAGAGGTTAAAGATTCCTGTAAAGCTGTGATGGAGGTTTCTAATATCTTTAAGTTTTGGTCCATTGCTGTTTCTAATTGGGTCATTTGTTGTGTCCCATGGACCACGGCAGTAGTCCCTGTGCCCATCCCTGCAGCAATTCCCATTCCTAATAAGATGGTTACAGTGAGGGATACAGGTTCCTGGTGAAACCGGGTTGTATGTTCCTCTATTTGATCTTCAAATGAATCTGCGTCATGATAGAGCACTCTGGGAAACATCTGCACCATTATACAATAATTTACAGAGTTGTTAAATATCTGGGCTGAAATGCAAGGAGTCAACCCTGTGTCACATGCCCACAAAGTTCCATTATCAAGAGTAAGGAAACCCCTGTGTGATGCCAATATTTTTTGTTTGGATACATAAGTGTTGTTTATTTTTAGGTGGAGACCCTATATATAAGCCTGCCCCAGTTACTTCTGGGAGGGTTAACTTAAGATTTTCACCCCAATTACAGGAGGAACTCTGCACTTTTACTGCATAAGTCCCATCAATTGCTATCCCTTCATAATAAGGAGGAGCAGAGGAGAGACAGAGCCAACAAGACTGAGTGAGATCTGGTTGTGTGAAATTCAGCACAGCAAAGGCTCCTTCAATTAGCCTCCAGGGGAAGGGGTTGATTTCACTCTGAATTGGGGAAGTAAATGAAGGTGAAACTTGAGGAGTATGGGAAAGTGAAAGGTTCCTAGTAGGTTTAGGTTCAGGTGGTCTATGAGGCCCAATTTCTGGCTTGATGGGATTGGGTCCTATGGCCAAGGGAATTTCTTTTCTCTCCAACCTGATAGTGAACCAAAGGCCAAAATCATATCCTGTGGTGTAAAATCGCATTCCATAGGTTTTTCCTGAAAGTCATGCCCAGATATTTTGGTTTCTTCCTTTGGAGGTGAAGGTTATATTTAGGGGGTTGCATAGGCTATTTGTGTTACATGGAGTAGGGTCAACTAGTCCAGAAGTTTCCGCTTGGGGGCTCCGTTTAAATGGGAGACATTGTTTGGGATTTAATTTAGTATTATTCCTTCCTACCCGAATCAGACTGTCAGGGGAGTTTGGGTTCCACCAGACAGCCCCTGTATGCTCATATCCTCATGATTTACAGAAGAAGTCGGTTTTTCCCCCACACAGCCATGACTGTTTGATGCTTCGATAGTCCCCCGGGCAAACATAATAATACAGGCTAGCCAACCTACATCTGGCTTGTATGTCCCTACATCTATAATGTTTGTTTCCATTATCTATGATAAGGAGGGGATTTAATGGAATTTTAGTGGGATCTTTTTCATCAGGGATATCCCAATAGGAAAGACCTATAGCCAGCTGACAAATATCCGGGTGGAGAGATGGCCACCAGGTTTTTAAGGGGGCTGTGTGCGATACAGACCATACTTCCTGTCCAGTAGGATTTATGATCAGCCATCGCTGCTGAACGGGCTCATGAGGATTAGGACTATTGATGGTCAACGGGAGAATTTATAGCCCTATCCACATGGCAAATACACAATTTGAGAGGGTTATCAGTCTTTTCCAATTTTCAGCTAGAGTCTGGACAGGGAGCAGGCTTGAGATGAGAGGCATGGATCCAGGAAGTGATTCCGTCTACCTTTACCATTGTAGGTGTTATAAGTAGCACCTGGTATGGTCCTTTCCAGCGGGGTTCTAGGGATGACACCTGATGTCGTCTTACGTAGATGAAGTCTCTTATTTGATATTGGTGTGGAGTCCCTTCGTCCCTAGGTTCGTAGGCAGTGGCCAGCTGTTTCCACAGGTATCGCTGGGTTCTTTCAAGAGCTTTTAGTCTGTCAAACAAGGGGGTGTGAAAGGAATCGTTAGGTCTTAGAGTTGAGGTCAGGTCCCTTACTGGAGGAGGGGCACCATAGAGAATTTCATAGGGGGTAAGATTACACAAAGAAACAGAGGGAGTATTTCTTGCATGAAACAGTGCATAAGGCAGGAGCATAGTCCAATCTTTTATGCTGGTCTCCAAGCTTAATTTCGTCAAGGTCTCTTTAATGGTTCTATTCATTCTTTCTACCTGTCCTGAGCTCTGGGGTCTATAAGTGCAATGTAACTTCCAATTAATCTCCAGGGTCCTGGTTAACCCCTGACTTACCTGAGCCATGAACACTGGTCCATTATCAGACCCTATTACCTTAGGCAGGCCGTATCTTGGAAAAATATCTTCCAGGATCTTCTTGACTACCATTTGCGCCGTTTCTTTTTTTGCGGGGAAGGCTTCAATCTATCCTGAAAATGTATCTATAAAGATTAGGAGATATTTAAGTACATACTTTGCTGGCTTAATTTCAGTAAAGTCTATTTCCCAGAATTGTCCTGGTCTGGTTCCTCGAAGGCGCCTTCCTATAGGAAGCTTGGAGGGGTAAGCATTAACCAATTGACAGACCTAACAGGCTTTTGTTACTCGTTCAGCTATTTTTTTTCGCTATGAGTTGGTTAGTGGAAAACTCTTGATCTTGATCTTTTAGGAATGCCTGCAGTTTCTTTGAACCAAGGTGAGTGAGTTGATGTACATTCTTAACGTAGTGTAGGGCTTTCTGAAATTGCAAGTTGGGTTCAGTGTTGTCAAGGAGTTCAGTGTCAGTGTCCTCAGATGTTAAGTTGTCGGGGTGCTCTGATGTAGTTAAATCTCCTCACTCATATTTCCCCCTTATGGAAAGTGTTAACATGGTTACTCTGTTTAGAGCTGCCAATTTAGCTTCTTTATCTGCCCTCCTGTTTCCGACCGCTATGGGATCGTTTCCTTTCTGGTGTCCTGGACAGTGCACTATAGCTAGTTCTTTAGGGCTTTGTATTGCTGAGAGGAGGCGGAGGATCTCATCTTTGTTCTTTATTTCTTTTCCTGCAGAGGTTAATAGTCCCCTTTGCTGGTAGATAGCCCCATGTATATGAGCGGTAGCAAAGGCATAGCGGCTATCTGTGTATATGGTGGCCTTTTTGCCTGCTGCTAGCTCTAATGCCTTCGTGAGGGCGATCAGCTCTGCCTTTTGAGCTGATGTTCCCTCTGGGAGGCTAGAGGACCAGATGACTTTAGTTCTGCTAACTATTGTTGCCCCAGCCCACCATTTACGGTCCTGGAGAAAGCTGCTGCCATCAGTGAACCATATGACCTTAGGGTGGGGCAGTGGCTGATCCTTTAAATCCAGTCGTATACTGGTTTCTTCTGCCAGTATATGTTGACAGACATGAGTGATGGGTTCTGATGATTGTTCAGGTAGTAGTGTAGCCGGGTTAAGTGGGGCAGGGGGTCCCAATATTATTCTGTCCTTGTCAAGCAATAGGCTCTGATAGTGTGTTATTCTAGAGTTTGATAGCCATCTGTCTGGTGGCTGGCGGATGATGCTCTCTAGGGCATGGGGGGCTATAACGGTTAGCTTCTTCCCCAGCATTAACTTATCAGCATCTTTGATTAGTAGGGCCGCCGCTGCTATAGCTTTTAGGCAATGGGGCCATCCACTAGCCACTGGGTCCAGCTTTTTATATAAGTAGGCTATAGGCCTTTTCCAAGGTCCTAAAGTTTGAGTAAGCACTCAATGTGCTATTCCTTTCTTTTCCTCAATGTAGAGAGTAAAGGGTTTTTCTACATTTGGGAGTGCTAAGGCCGGAGCAGATAGCAGCGCCCTTTTGATGTTATCAAAAGCTTGTTGGTGTTCAGGGTTCCATTGGAATTGGGCATTTCCCTTTAACTACAGGTATAAGCTGTTGCTAAGGTTGTAAACCCAGATATCCATAACCTGCAAAAGCCAGCAGTCCTAAGAAACTCTCTGAGTTGTCTCTTATTAGATGGGGGTGGTATCTGCACAACAGTTTGTTTCCTGGGTTCAGTGAGCCATCGTTTACCGTCCCTAAGGGAATAGCCCAGGAAGATTATTTCTTGCTGGCAAATTTGGGCCTTTTTGACAGAAGCTCTATACCCGAGTTGAGCAAGCTCAGATAGTAGTGCTTGGGTCCCAGACTCACAGTTTTCCTTGGTGTCTGCTGCCAGTAGCAGGTCATCCATATATAGGAGTAGGGTGACTTCAGGGTGCATGGTTCTGAAGTTATTGAGATCTCTGTGGAGGGCTTCATCAAAAAGAGTGGGGGAGTTCTTGAATCCCTGTGGAAGTCTGGTCCAAGTTAGTTGACCAGATGTTCCAGTTTCTGGGTTTACCCATTCGAAAGTAAACAGCAATTGACTATCTTTATGCAGAGGCAAGCAAAAGAAAGCATCTTTTAAGTCCAGGATAGTATACCATTTTCGCTCGGGGTTAAGGGTGCTAAGCAGATTGTACAGATTAGGTACTGTGGGGTGAATGTCCTGCACTCTGTTGTTGATCTCTCTTAGGTCTTGAATGGGGCAATAGTCCCTGGTTCCTGGCTTTTTTACTGGTAGCAGGGGAGTGTTCCAGGCCGATTGATAGGGCCTTAGGACCCCTAAGGCCAGATATTTCTTAATATGGGGCCTTATCCCATCTTTAGCTTCTTTGCTCAGAGGATATTGTTTAATATTAATTGGGGAGGCTGAGGTTTTTAATTCCACCATTATTGGAGGTTGTTTTACGGCTAGGCCTAATTTAGTAGTTTCTGCCCAGGCATCTGGGTAATGTGTTATCCATTTCTGGGATAGCTTGCCTGTTTGATCAGTCTTGGGGGGTGTGAAGAGTTGATGTTTATCTTCTACTGATATAGTTAAAGCCATGACTATAGGAGTTTTTACTGAAGGATTTAGAAATTCCATTTGGGGGCCTTCAGGGTTAAAAGTTATTTTGGCCCAGAGTTTGGTGAGCAGATTTTTGCCCATCAATGGGGCTGGGCATTCTGGGATCACTAGGAAGGAGTGATGGACTTTTCCTTTTCCCAGGTCCATGGTCCTCTTAGTTGTTTAAGCCCGATATTTACTGCCATTAGCCCCTTTAACTAGAGACCTTTTAGTTGATAGAGGGCCCAATGGGGCCTTAAGGGCTGAGTATACTGCCCCTCTATCAAAGTTTACTGGAGTCCCCTCCACCTCAAAAGTTACCCTGAGCTCGGGGAGGGGATCCGAGCCCCAACTTTCCTAGTCATCCTCCAAAGTTAGAATGGCTGGTTGGCATGGCTGTTTCTTTCTAGGGCACTCTTTGACCCAGTGTTTTTTTCTCTACAGTAGGCACATTGATCTGAGGCCAGATGTGGCTTTTGGCGTGGGCCCAGGTTTCCCTTTCTGTCTCCCTGTCTCCTAAATTCTGGCCTATTTATTGTGACCAGGACCTTAGTCAATGCCTCAGTCTGTCTTTTGCTTCTTTCATCCTCCTTTTGCTCCCTTTCTTTCTCCCTTTGCTCCCTTTCTTTCTCCCTCCTTTGTTCCTTCTCTTTCTCAGTTTCTCTCTTATAGTATATTTTTTCGGCTTCCCTGACTAAATCTCTCAAAGTCATATCTTGTAATCCATCTAAGCTTTGTAACTTTCTTTTAATATCCAGGGCAGCTTGCCCAATAAAGGCCATCATGACAGATGCCTTTTGATTCTCTGCCTGAGGATCAAAAGGAGTATATCTCCTATATGCCTCCATAATTCTCTCCAGAAACATAGAATGTGATTCATTAGGCCCTTGAATAATCTCTCTTACCTTGGTCAAATTAGTTGGCCGTCTAGCGGCTGCTCGGAGACCCGCTATTAGAGCCCGGCAGTAAGTGGACAGATGCTCCCTACCTTCAAAGGTGTTGGGGTACCAGTTAGGCCGGTTCAAGGGGAAGTCAGCTTCGATTATGTTGGGAAGTTGTGTTGGTGGCCCATCTGGTCCGAGGATATTTTTTCTTGCTTCCAGGAGGATTCTCTCTCATTCCTCTGTCGTGAAGAGAGTGCCTAAGAGTTGTTGGCAGTCATCCCAAGTAGGTTGGTGTGAAAACATCAATGACTTGATCAGACTTGTAAGCCGGGTGGGGTCCTCGGAAAAAGGGGGATTGTTATTTTTCCAGTTATATAAATCTGAAGAGGAGAAAGGCCAATACTGGTAGATTTGCATTTCTCCACCATGGCTATCCTCTATCATTGGCCCATGAGGATGGAGGGGAAGTATCACAGGGGCTTCAGGGTTTTTAATCATTCCCTGCCGGCGAGTTCCTTTAGCCAGGTTAGCTTCCTCCAGGGGAGGAGGGGCTATGTGTGCCTCAGGGAAGTCATCTGAAGGGTGCTGGGCTGGCTTAACCTCCTTCAATGGTGGAGAAGCTGAGTCAGCAGCAGGGGAATCACTTAGAGGGTGTTGGGGGTTGGGGAATGGAGGCAGGGGATAAGGAAAGGGAGGAGAGTCCAGCAGAGTCAAATCTTGAGACTCAGGGAGAACAAAGGGTGGAGGAGGAGGTTTGAGAGATAGAATCATGGGGGGAGGGGTAGGAGCAGGAACAGGGACAAGAAAAGATTCACCCAAGGAGGAGAAGATTCACAAAGGTCCTGCCAAGTTAAGATATACGGCTGTTGATCTGGATGGCTATGTGGCCCCGGCTCAAAAACAATATTTTTGAATTTTTGAATCAATGGGGAGTAGAAAGATCCTTCTGGAGGCCATCCAACTTCAAAGGTGGACCATTCTGTGGCACAGAGAGTCTGCTAGGTCTGGCATTTTACTGAAAAAGAAAGATTCTGAGCCCTTATGCGGACTTCAGTTCAGTGATCAAGGGTAAGGGACAGAGGTGTGGAATGACTCTGTCCCATAATGAAAGTTACTTGAACAAAGACAGGGACAATACAAACGTGACACAAACAAGGACACACAGTAAACAGTAAATGTGTAACACAAGTTCAGAGGCAAAGATTAAAAACAGACAGTGAATTCAACCTGAGAGAAAGAATAGTTGCCGGCAAGATCAGATGGGTTGGCAGCAGAATACAGATGAAGGCACCTTGTTCCCATCCCCCCTAGAGTCCCCCCTAGAGTTCACCTCCGTCCCCCCTAGAGTCTCTCAAAGCGTCCCTTGAGAGATGTGGTCTATGGCTTCAGGGACACATTTATCCACCACCGCCAGGGGGAGCTCACGTTCTGTGCTGACAACCACACTCTGCCAACCCAAACCAAAAAACCAGAAGGCTCTGAGAGCTCACGCTCTCCGCTGAGCCAAAAAACCAGAAGGCTCTGAGAGCTCACAATTTCCAGCTAAAAACCAGAAGGCTCTGAGAGCTCACGCTTTTCAGCCAAAACCCAGAAGGCTCTGAGAGCTCACGTTCTCCAGCCAAAACCAGACTCTGAGCGATCACAAAGGAAAAACAAGAAGGAGAAGGAGGAGGAGAAGAAGAAGAAGATAAGGCGCTTACTTACCCCCCTAAAGGAGTCTTGTTGAGGTCTCCCTGTCCGGTGATGCACAGTTTCCAGCCAACTCACCAAATGTAAGGGTCCGGCGAAACGTCGGAGTAAGAGACCACAAGAGACTGTCTTATGCAACAGCAGAAGGGTGGGTTTATTTGGAGACCAGCGTGCTGGGGCCCAAGCTCTCTATAGCAAAGAGAGAGAGAGCCCTGAGAACAGCTTGAGCAGAGCTTATACACCTTCCCTGGAGAGGGCAGCGAGAGAAGTTATATTTTGTAGTTTGGCAGTTGGGGACAGCTCATTCTGGAAACAAGATTAGCAGACAGTCCACAGTTAGGGACAACACATTCTGGGAATAAGATTAGGAAACAGTTCTTAAGATTTCAACAGTGTTTTGTTAAGCATATAGAGAAACGGAGTAACAAGTACCTATTTTATTAACTTTTCAACTCCAAGATTAACTTGTGGTAAAAAGGTCACACAATTTTGACATTGTTTTATTATATGTCTGGCTTGTTCCTTATTATTTTAAAATGCTTTTGTAAAGTATTAGCATTGACATGGAACCTTTTATGAAAATGTATAGCTTCTTCTATTGTGGAGAAAATATATATGTCATGTGTAGATTTATCTGCTAAATTATTGCCCAAACTAAGGGCTCCAGACAATCCTATATGTGCCCTGATATATCCTATAAAGAATGGATCTTTTCTGTCCTAGATTAGACTTTGTATAGTGGAAAACTGTGATAGTAGGAGCAAATGTGACTCCATTTTTTTATGACTTCATCCTGTAAAACAACCATGCCAAGTAGTAGAATCATGTCTGGAGCAAGATGTTCTTTTCCTTTTGCTATAGAAACCTTTAAGAACATGGAACTACCTAATGGGGTATTGTTTCTGTAACTAGGGTAACGGGGCTCTGTTGCTGTAGCTGGGGTGACTGGGCTAACTGTGATTGGTTAGGCTTCCCTCTGCTTGAATGCACTGTCCCGCTTCTGTAACCTGGCTTGCTTGCATTGGCTAGATCCCCTGAACATCCCTTTTGCGGTTTTCAGGCTTATAAGGAGTGCCCTTGCAATTGTTCGGGGCTGATCAGGGGAACAGCTTTATGTTCTGGTCAGCCATCACTGGTGTGCTTCAATAAAGGCTTGATTCGATTATACATGAGTGGTCTGGAAGTCAGTTTATAAAACCCTGGGACAAAGCTTTAACTATAACAAAACAAAGAGAAAACAGTAGAGGAAGGGGAAATCCTACCAGCATCTTCAAGGGATACTATAGATTTAATTATATACCATCAGAAAATAAATTAAATACAGAATCTTTAAACATCAAAAAAGCTTGTAATAAAGCATTAAGCTCTACCTTTTGAGCTGATTGTTTGGGTACTAAAAACTGTAAAAGTTTGATCAGAGGTAACTACTGCTGCTGTTCCATTATTTGACCCATCTGTGAATATATTTGGAGCATTCATGATAGGTGTTTTTCTTGTCAATTTTGGAAAAACTACAGGATGTGAAGACCAAAAAGACAACAAAGGATTAGATGGTAGGTGATTATCAAATGAAACATTAGATTTACACATGATTATTGCCCAAGTATTTAACTCATTAGCTAACTCATCAATTTGATCCATAGTATATGGAGTAATAATTTTATTGGGAGAAATTCCAAACACTCCCTTTGCTGCTTTTATTCCTTTGAGTATTAATTGTCCTACAGTCTCAGGATACCTAGTAAGAATAGAGTTAGGAGAATAAGATAAATGTATCCATAATAACGGACCTTCTTGCCAAAATACTCCTGTAGGAATATTTTTTGTTGGTATTACAATAAATAATAAAGGAAAACTTATATAAATTCTATCCAAATGCATATTTTCCATATATGTTTCAATAATTTTTAATGCCTTTCTTGCTTCAGGCTTAACATGCAGAGTGAATTTGGATCTGATGGGCCCTTTAGGATATCAAATAAAGGTCCCAACTCTCCTGTTGGTATGCCTAGATAAGATCTAATCCAATTTATGTCTCCCAATACCTTTTGAAAGTCGTTAAGTGATTTGATTTGATCTACTCGTATTTGAATTTTTGGTGGATGGACCATGGTTGAGGATTATAGAACTCCTAAATAATTAATTGGAAAATTTAATTATACTTTATCTATTGCTATCTCTATATTATAATTTTTTAATAAGTTTGTAAGTGTGGCATAACATTCTAGCAATGTGTTTTATCTTTATGCGCTAATAATACATCATCCATATAGTAAACTCTTTGTAGTTCAGGATTTTGATTTCTAAGTGGCTGGATTGCTTTGTTAACATAAATTTGACACATAGTTGGGCTGTTAGCCATCCCTTGAGGGAGTACTTTCCATTCATATCTCTGATGAGGACCTTCATGATTTAGTGCAGGGGCAGTAAATGCAAAATGTGGACTATCCTCAGGATGAATTCGAATTGAAAAAAAAAATCTTTAATATCTATAGCTAAAACATACCAGGTTTTTGGCAAAGCAGACAATTGGGGAATCCCTGATTGAGCAGGTCCCATAATAACCATCTCATTATTAATGGCTCTTAAATCTTGCAGTAATCTGCATTTACCAGATTACTTTTTAATGACAAAAATGGGAGTATTATGGGGAGATACAGAAGGTTGTATATGTCCCTTTGCTAATTGTTGTTTGAACAGGTCATGGGCTACTTGTATCTTTTCTTTAGTCAGGGGCTATTGAGGAACCCATACCGGTCTTTCTGATTTCCAAGTAATTTTTATTGTCTCAGTGACCCCTCCTGAAAACCCAATCCATGTCTATTTATTCTTTGACCTATTTGAATTGGTGCTGCTATACCTTGTTCTTATTCTCCTAATCTTTTTTCTTTCCTAAAATTTTATCTAGCCCTAGTAGTGGGTGCATTAGAATTGATGTTATTTGTTAATGTCAAACCTAATTGATCTAGGACATCTCATCCCCATAAATTTACAGGAAGATGATCCAATACATATGGCTGTATAGTTCCTTCACATCCTTCAGGATCCTTTCAATCTAATACCATAGCACTTCTATGGGGATTAGTCATCACTCCTAGGCCTTGAAGCATTTGAGTGGCTTGTTGTAATGGCCAATGTTTTGGCCATTCTTGATGAGATATGACGCTAAGATCTGCACCTGTATCAAGTAGCCCATTAAATTCATGTCCTTGAATATTTAGTTTTAGCATTGGGCGAGAATCTAAATTTAAAGACAGCATAGCCCAATCTACACCTATGGAGCCTAATCCCCTGGAACCTCTTTCTATAGTACGACTGGAAAATGTATCATGCAGGCTGGGTATTATTAATAACTGTGCTATTATATCTCCTGGTGAAATTACTGATATACCTCTTGGAGAACTAGCTATAATTTTTATTTCACCTTCATAATCGGGATCAATTACCCCAGGACTTATCATAAGTCCTTTTAGTGTAGAAGAACTGAGTCCCAACAATATGCATACTCTTCCTTGGGGAAGAGTTCCTTTTACTCCTGTGGGAATGATTTGAACTCCCATCTCTGGAGTTAGCACTGCTTTGATGGAGGTGCACATGTCCAGCACTGCGCTCCCTCTGGTTTGTCTGATGAGGGATTTAATGGATAATGTGTCCTGGGCACTACCCTGATGGAGTTGCTGGGGTCCTCCATTGCCACGTATATTTGTGGTTGTGGGCCCCAGAGCATTGGCCCCCCCAGTCCGTTTTTTGGCAATGGAGCCTGATGCTTTTCTCCACGATATTGTGGGTAAACACCTGGTCCTTGTCCGTTTTTTGATAACGGAGTACCCTCTATGGTGGTTTGAGAATGGCATTCATTAGTCCAATGTCTCCCTTACGGCATCGTGGGCAAATACCTGGTATTCTACTCCTTTGATACCTAGCTTTGTTAAACCCTCCTCCTATGGGGCAACTCCTTTTAAAATGTCCTGTTTGTTCACAATTGTAGCATGTTTTTGGCCTGGAATCTAAAGCCTATTATACTGCAGCTGCCAGGACTTGCCCTTGTTCATTAATGTCTCTACATAATTTGATATATGTGTTTAAATCTCCATGTTTCCATGGTCTAATGGACTCCTTACACCATCTGTTTGCTTGTTCAAAGGCTAGCTGTTTAATTAATATCATTACTTACTCTGTATCCCCCAAAACTCTGGTAGCTGTTTGAATAAGCCTATCTACAAATTCAGGGTAAGGTTCATTAGCTCCTTGTATTACCTTAGATAATTGACCTTGTAAATCTCCATGTCTTTGTAAGGTCTTTCATGCCCTAACTGCATCTGCAGCAATCTGTGAATATATAGCCAGATCATATGCAATTTGTTGCAGCTGACCTTCATAAGGTCCTTTTCCTAACAACACATCTAGATTTCTCTGAGGATAACCAGCTGCTGCATTTTGCCTAGCCTTCTCCATACAAAATTCCTCATTGACAACCTTCCATAACAGGTATTGTCCTCCATTTAGCACAGCTTTATAGACATTAGTCCAATCTGTGGTGTCATGTTCAAGTTGGTAATGGATTCAACCAAGCTTATGGTGAAGGGTGCTTGAAGACCATAGGTTGTTACAGCCTCTTTTAGCTGCTTCACAGTTTTGAAATCTAAAACATGGTGAATTCTCTGCCCTCCTGCCATCTCAAATACAGGGCATGCTAATCTTTGAGGTCCTGTCTCAGGATCCCATCTATCAGCTACAGGGTTGAGGGTCCCATAGGCGGCGCTGTTGGTCGGACACTTAATGCCTTCTGGTGATATAAAGGTGTTAGTAGCAGCCTCCGGTTGTAACTTTTCCCCTGATCGCTTTTTTTTTGCTCTAAACTTTCTCCCCCTTTCTGACTATCTCGAGAGGCTTCCTCTTTTTCCTGATCTACTATGTCTTCTACCATAATCTGAACCGAAAGGTTTGGACTAGGCAAAAAAATATTATATCATCATCCACAATGGCAATGTGCCAACTGGCAGAGTTCCTGGGTTTTTCTTTTCCCTGTCTCTTAAATCTTCACCATGATGGTCCCATTGTGATATATTCAACAACTCCTCCTTAAAAAGCCATGGGCTACATTTTTGTATTGTATCAACATATGCCCTGACTCTTTTTGGTTTTACTGGGGTGCCTCCTTCCTCTAACAATTTACTTAACATTCTTTCGGTTTGTTTTTTGCTAATTTCTGACCCCATATTTCTGCTACAAGGATAACGCAACTCAAACAGATAACTCAAAACAAAACTGAAGCAAAATGAAACAAAAACGGAACAAGAAATCGTTGTATCAATTTTCTCTTCATCGGGGCCGAACAACTTCAAACCTTGAGCCAACCATTTTTCCTAGTTTGCCTGAGAAAGTTCTAGGGATAGGTAGCTTGAAACAAAAACAAAATAAATCAAAACAAGAACACATTGCTTTTTGAAATGGTCACCCATTCTCTTGCTCTCCCTCAGGGGTGAGCAATTTCACTTACCCCCAAGATTCAGGCATTCGCCTTATGGGCCACAAAATGCCGCAGTCTGGCTGGGCACAAAATCACAAGCCATTCAAGTAGGAACAAACTTTATTTCCAAAACTCCCACGCATGCCAAGCATGCAGTTTCTCCGGGGACACACTACCCCAACAGGAAATTCCTCCTCCAGAAATCCCTCCTACCGCACTTCCCCAACCAATGGGAATGCTCCAGGAGTCCCCAGGAGAGCTCCAAAGTAGCAGGCTGAGGCGGACAGCAGGGGTCTAATATCCAATTGAATACACACCATTATCATCTCAATGGCTTGCTGGTGTCACCTTTCAACCAAGAATGCCATGCATCATTCCTACTTGGCTATGGCTCTTAGCATAAGGTCTTCTTCAATTTATTTATTTAGTGTTCTCTAGTTTTTATGGAAGAGGTCTTTCACCTCTTTTGTTAGATTGATTCCCAAGTATTTTTAAAACTATTTTAAATGGGATAATTTTCTTAATTTCTCTTTCAGGGGATTTATCACTAATATAGAAACACATCTTATTTATGGGTGTGGATTTTATAACCTGCTACTTTGCTGAATTCATTTATGAGTTTTAGAAGTTTTGTGGTGGAACTTTTTTGGATCTTCTAAATATAGAATCATGTCATCAGCAAATAATGATAGTTTGTGTTCTTCTTTTCCATTCATTTCCCTTTATTTTCTTTCTCCTTTCTAGTAGTTATGGGGAGAACTACTAGAAAGGATTCAAGAATATTCTTTCTTTATATATATGTTCTTATTACTTTAACATATAGATGATTAAACTTTGGTTTATATAATTTTATTAATATGTGACCTTAGAGTTAAATAGCTTTAACTGAATGTTCTAATTAAAGCCAACTTAGTTGCACGAACTTTTTGAGATTTATCCTCCACAAAGTCATTACATTCCTAGTTTATACTAAAAGGAGATAAAATCAGCATACTACAGTGATGCCACAAATCATTGTTTATAGCAGCTCAACTCACAATAGCTAACCTCTAGAGTTTCAGAGGTTATGTTGAATAGAAGTGGTGAAAAGGGGCATCCTTTTCTTGTTCCAGTTCTTAGAGAGAATGCTTTCAATTTTTCTCCATTTAGAATTATATTGGCCTTGGGTTTAGCATATATAGTTTTTATGATATTGAAGATTTTATCTCATCCCAGTCTGAATGGCAATTGTGAAGAATACCAACAATAGTAAATGGTGGTGAGGATATGAAGGGAAATATACACTCATAGATTGCTGGTGGGAATGCAAATTGGTGCAACCACTATGGAAGGCAGTATGGAAATTTTTCAGAAAACTTGAAATGGAACCACCATTTGACAAACTCATCCCATTCCTAGTTTATGCTAAAAGGAGATAAAATCAGCATACTACGGGATGCCACCAAATCAATGTTTATAGCAGCTCAACTCACAATAGCTAAACTATGCAACCAACCTAGTGTCATTCAACAGATAAATAAATTCTAAAAATGTTATAATTGAATATTACTTGGCCTTAAACAAGCATGAAATTGTGGCATTTTCCAGTAAATGGGTGGTGCTGTCGTACAACATTTTAAGTGAAAAAGCAATTGCAAAAACCAAAGCCTGAATATTTTCTCTATTATGCAGATGCTAATTCACAAGGGTGAATCTAGGGTGGGGATCTAGGAAAAATAGTTACTTTTGATTAGGTAGAAGGGAAAGAGGAGGAGTTAGAGGAGTAGGAAGCACAGAGAAGAATCTGACATTATTACCCCCTGTACATTTATAACAATACAACTGATGGGATTCTACATCATGTACAACCAAAAGAATATAAAATTATACTCCATTATATATGATCTATTAAGATGTGTTCTTCTGTGACATAAAAATTACGATTTATATTTAAAAAATATATCCTTGAAATACATTGTCTGGAATATGCTCGTAAGTATAACAAAAAAGTAAAATTCTTGTTATTATAACATATAGATGATTAAACTTTGGTTTATATAAGTTTATTAATATGTGACCTTAGACTTAAATAGCTTTAACTGATTGTACTAATTAAAGCCAACTTAGTTGCATAAACTTTTTGAGATTTATTCTCCACAGACTTTATACCATGTACTTAAACATTCTATAACTTTCAACCTAACACATAAAAGACTTTCTTAAAAAGAAACATTTCTTTTTTCTTCTATCTATACTAAAATGTATTTTCATACCTAGAACTCTTTTATATCTCTTTATTAGCTGTTGTCCCCTTTTTATATTCACATTTTAAAACATCCTTATAAAATTTTGAAATTTAGACAAATTACTCCACTATGGTAAGATAGAATACTTTGTGTTTTTTTTATGGAACTTTAATTGAAACCCTTGGTACTCTTTGTATATAAAATTACACCTGAAACAATCTTAATTCTTAGTAACTGTGCTTTTCATGAATACAGAAACAAAGCAATCTAAATTTTTTTCTCTTTACCAATATATGAAAACACATTTAATATTTAAATATATTATCTTATGAAATTTAAGAAGTTAAGGGTACTTGATTTTATATTTAGCAGTTGATGTTTTAGCATCTAACTTTGCAAATTAATTAGATTTCTTTTAACAAACATGTTCATGAAGATTGATCCCACATTACATTTAATTTACTCATTTTTAAATGTAAAAACAAGGATATCAGGCAAATGTAGTTAACAATATTAGCCATGTTTTCACTGTTAAAGAAACTTCTAGAAGCAATGGATATTATATTTTTGACATTTTATAGGCCCACACTGTATTGTCTAACAAGTTAGAAAAACTTGTGAGTTAGTAGTAATTTTAAAGACATCTTTACTCTCATCTGTTTACCTAATTTCAGTTGAGCTTCTTCTTAAGTCACATGAAGAAAAGGTATTTGGATCCATTTCTTAGCTAAATTTTGATTAATAACACTTATTTATCTATATGCCAATTTTGATACCATGTACATGTTATATGGATACAAGCACATATGTAGACATAACAATACAATATACAGTTGTGCACACATATATAAAATTGACAAGAAAGAAAGACTTGTAGCTTTGTTGGAGGTAGATATCCACAGTTAGGAGGCAATGCTACGAATGTTTATTACAGTCGCTACTAGATTTAATTTATTAGAAAATAAAATAGAGGGTCTCCTTCCACCTTCCATGCAATCATTATACAAAATACATGTATGAAGATGTGAGAAATAAAAGAATAGCATCACCTTAGATTGGGTAGAGAGAAGGGAAGGAAGTGGAGGGGAAGGGGGAAAAGGGAGGGTAGTAGAATGAAATAGACATTGTTATTACTGTGTGTATATACATGACTTCATGACCAATGTGATTCTGCAACCTGTACATTCAGAAAAAAATGATAAATTATATCCCATATAGTTCAAATGTAAAAAATGAGAAATTATATCCCATATAGTTCAAGGTCATTGTACTGTCATGTGTAACTAATTAAAACAAATAAAAATTTTAAAAAAACATTAAAATAGAGCCTATCATATCAGAATTTTATATTATGACTCAAACAGGGACAGGCCTGTACAGTAGGAAATGCTAAGTGTAAATTCTGACAGCCATGGCAGACACTGAAATCAAAGGTTCAGGTGACCACTTGTTCTTGATGGCTTTCAGACATTTACAAACATCACCATGTCCATGTCTTCTTAGGACTTTATAAATGGATGCTTTCCAATGTATTTCAAAGTCAACCCTTGAAAAAATGGCCTCTGAACAAAGTGTAAAAACTTTTTTAGTTAGAAAAAATAAGACTGATCAGAAAAATATATTAATTTAGGCATGCAACATCAAAAGTAAATTCACCATTAAACAATTAGCTCAAAAATATAAAAATTTTAAAAATAGAAGTTATGAAAGAAATAATGATATGGCTGTAATTACTCTAGTGAAAGAGCATGCAGAACATCTTTATCAGATCAGAGTTAACATTTGGGTGAGACTTGGGTCAATCCAGATATTTAAAAAATGTGAGTCCTGAAGTCATTAGATAAAGGAGATTTGTGTATGAGATCATTCCATTTTTATGCCTGTTCTAGTGTTTTGGAAGAAACTTGTTAAGAATATAGGGTGGTAGATGTGAAAGGATATAAGATAGCCAATCATTTATATCACACAGTGGCTTTAATTTAAGTGACCCTTTTTCATTCCTTTGGTCTCAAAGATGTTTTGAATAATCACCTTGGAATTTATATTTTAAATGTAAGCCTAGGAGAGAGAGACTTGGCAGAAGTTAAGAGGTAAGGAAAGCTGCTATTTTGAACTTGAGAGGTAAAACCTCATGATGTTATAGTTAAAGCTTCATCTTGGGGTTTCATAAATTGACTTCCAGACCACTCACGTATAATTGAATCAAGCCTTTATTGAAGCACACTAGTGGCGACTGACCAGAACATATAGCTGTTCCCCTGACCAGCCCTGTACAATTGCAAGGGCACTCCTTATAAGTCTGAAAACCACAAAAGGGATGTTTGGAAGTCTAGCCAATGCAAGCAAGCCAGGTTACAGAAGCAGGAGAGTGCAGTCAGGTGGAGGGAACTTAGCCAATCACAATTAGCCCAGTCACCCCAGTTACAGAAACAGAGCCCCATTACCCTAGTTACAGAAACAATAACCCATTAGGTAGTTCTGTGTCATTGAAGGTCTCTATAGCAAAAAGAAAAGAACATCTTGCCCTGACCATGATCCTTCTACTTGGCAAGGTTGTTTTACAAAATGGAGTTTCAAAATAAAATGGAGTCACTTTGGCTTGACTATCACAATATTTAGAGTTTTTAAATCATTATTTATCTTGTAAAAGATGTGGTGCTGTAGTTTATATTTTCTCTGGAGACCAATGCCCCTTCTTTTTATTCTTACAGGTTTAAACATTACTATAAACATTTATTCAAAAAGGTTTGTGCTTTGGAACCTACATGTCCCATGTTTTATACCTGGCCACATACTTGTACTTCTTCTTCTTATTTTTTTATCTGATGCACATCTTCAGGAACATCCCCTTATTTAATCATTGAAATTCCCCTGGTCTTGTTCCTGCTTTGGTGCCAACTGCCATGACATGCTTGGTCAAACACTAAAAATTGGTGAGGGTCAATTTGGGATTAAGAAAGACATACAAACATTTACAAAGAGAAAGTTGGGACCAGGTAAGATACCAACCTTTGATGAAGGAACATTGACCCAGAGCTACCACAACATATTTATTACATAAGATTTACAATCCAAGGTTTATTTGTGGGAAAGTTTCTGCAAAGCAGGCAGGCTTGAA
Organism: Urocitellus parryii; assembly: GCF_045843805.1. Classification (NCBI taxonomy): domain Eukaryota; kingdom Metazoa; phylum Chordata; class Mammalia; order Rodentia; family Sciuridae; genus Urocitellus; species Urocitellus parryii. The sequence goes on from NC_135536.1 coordinate 4,640,614, forward strand.
GATCAAAGCACTTGTAAGATATCATGTTTATCTTGTTATGTTCAGCATTTTCTATCCGTGGCAGCTGGTGTCTGACCTCAAGGTCAAGACTGATATAGTTTTGGGCCTTTGCACAGAACTTCCTCAGGCAGGCCATTACCACAACACTTGAGCAATATTGTCCTGCACCTTTGCACAGAAAGTTTCCAGGGTGAAGTGTAGCCACAGCTCAGAGAGTGAAATTCATTGTCCAAGTCACTGCTATATACAGCCCACCCTGCTGAGAAACTGCCTAACTGCTTTCTTTGTTTTGTGCCATGGAGCAGCAAGAAAAGCAACCTTTTGTATTCTGCCATCTTAAAACCACTCTAAATTTTTTTAATGGACATGTTTCTTTTTCTATATCTCTCCCTGCTCCTCCCTAATCTCTCCCGCTCCCTAATCTCAATGAAAACAGGATTACATTTCTTCAACATTTTATGCAGACTTTTTTGTCCATTATTTAAGTTATAACAATATAGATGACATTCTAAGTATATGTGACAAGATATAAGTATATATTTGAGAACTATATCTGTCTGAGCATTTTTAAGTTTTATGTCAAATTTGATAAAATAAAATTTTATCTATGTTTACTGGAAAGGTAACCAGTAAGTCCTCTCTTTTATACATTGTATTTGACATAGAAGAGCCGCCACACAGTCCTATGAAGACTTGTCTTAAATCTGTTTGTTTTGACTAAGACTATTTATGATTTTAACACTGTTTCCTAAATGTATAAGAGATTTAAGGCTATCCTTTGATTTTTGCTAGTACTGCTAACATATGCAGGGCTCTGATTATTATTACAATAACCAGGAAACTAAATTGTAGTTTAAAATTTAAATTTAGTTAAATGAAAAGCTTAGGGGAGAGCACTTTACCAAGTTGGTATTCTCCAAACTAAAATTATCTGTATGAATAGTCTCATATTGTACAGCAAATTGGTTGGTGTTTTTTCATGGCATTTGATGTACTATAATTGGATAAAGATAACCTGGTTAAAAAAAAATATATATATATATATAATTTATATGTATTTTATTTATATTTATATGTTATATATATGACATATCCATATATTATATGTTATAACATATATATGTATGTATAGATATATACATATACATAGTGAAGGATAACCCAAAGTAAGAGTGACTTTGGGTTACTCTTCACACTGTAATAGAAATTTAAATGTATTTTTATAAAGTAATAAGGAGAGCCTGATCTGTTTAAAGGTGACATTGTGAAACATTAAAGCATTTTCTCACATTTTCCACACACAAAAGATTCTCTTAGCCTTTGTTTAATTATGTTTCAAATGTAATATTGCTTTGTGTCATTAGTCAAGAGCCCAAATTTATCTGAGAAAAGATTCTACCTCTCATCTTACTCCATGTTAGAATGGCTCCAAAATAGAATAGACTTCAATTCATTTAAAGTTGTGTTCAAAAGATTGATTTTTGTTGTAAAGATTGCTGTGACCTTAAAATAAAAGGGGAAATAGTGTAAAACTAACTAAAGCTTCAAAATTATATAAATCATTTTTTCATTCAGAACTATTAAACAAATTGAATTTTTTAATTTGCTCTGTTAATTTCATTTTGTATTTTCCTTGTAAACTTTATAACTCTTGCCTGTTAGTGTTTTGCAATGGTTTGTTTATACTGCTTATAATAAAAAAAAAAACTTAAGTTGAAATAATAAGTGATTACCTACAGGATAGATAGTTTATAATACTGACTTCCAGTAGTAATCATAACCCAAGTTAAATGAAAAGGGTATCTGTAAAATCATATCAATTGAAGTTATAATCTGTTACTCCCATTTTAAGACCTGTGAAACTGGCCTGCAAGATTTTTAAGATGAAAAACTTGGAGACCAAAATCAGAATGTAAAAAGGCTAAGGAAAAATCAGGCAACATTTTGGCTCTTGCTCCCATAGTCAGCTACCCAGAAAATGAAGGGACTCTTTTTGGGCCCTGCTACTCTGATGAGTCACCTGATCTGCTAATTAGAAAGATTGAGAGGATCACAGAGAACAGGAAGCCAAGTGTACATTCTTCAAAGAAGAAGGTCACTGAAGAGGAAAATATCCCTGATGCTTCCAAGAGAAGCCACATATGATCATCAATTTGACCCTGACCCACCCTGATAGATGGCACCACTGGTAAAAATAAGCTAATGGAGCCAAGATGCTTCATACATGTCCCCATGAGTAATCTGTGAGAAATCTCAGCTGACTCTTAGTAAACAGTAGATACTAACTCATGGTTTCAGAGGTCTAGGTTCATATAAGGCCAACTCCATTCCTCCAGGCTCAAGGTGAGGCAGAACATCATGGCAGAAGAATTTGACAGAGGGAAGTGGCTTACATGATGATCAGGAAGAAGAGAGAGTTTCCTCTTGCCAGATACAAATACATACCCCAAAGCCACAACCCCAACTCCCATCTCCTCCAGGCACACCCTACCACTTCAGTTACCACTCAGTTAATCCCTTGGAAAAGATTAATTCACTGATTGGATTAAGACTCTTATGACCTAATAATTTCTTCTCTGAACCTTCTTGCATTGTATCACAAGTAAGATTTTGGGGGTACATATCACATCCAAATCATCCCATTATGCCCCTGGTCCCCAAAAGCTCACAACCATATCATAATGCAAAATACATTTAGTCCATTCCCAAGAGTCCCTATAGTCTCAATGGTTGAGATATTGCTCAAAGTTCAAGTCCAAAGTCTTCTCTGAGGCTCAAGGGAATCTTACATTGTGAGTTTCTACAAAATTAAAAGCAATTTAAATATTCAATATATAAAGGTACTGAGTAAACATTTTAATTTATAAAAATATCAGTATAGAAAGAAGGAAAGGGGCCAAAGCAAGCCTGAAATCCATCTGGGCATGTTGAGAGCCATAACCAAGTCAAGATGGCGCCTGGCATTTTGCCAGAAGGAGTGGTTGAGGGGTAGCACCAGCGAGCCATTAAGATGATGATAATTAAGTTAAACTGTGTATAATTATTAAGATAATGACTGATTGCTGTAACTGGATGATGCTAAATTGAAACAAGCTGTGTATTCAGTTGTGTATATAAACCTCTGCTATCCGGCAATAAGGCAGCTCCTGCTACCTTGGGTGCCTGCTACTTTTGAGTTCTCCCGGAGTTCTCAAATAAAGTTAGTTCCTGTTTGAACCTACAAGTGGCTCATGACCTCCAGGTTATTTGTGCCCAGCCATACTGCAGCATGGGCACCTAACTCCTATAGCTGTATGTATGGCATCTGGGGCACATTGTATAGTGATGTTGTCTCCAAGGGACATATATAGTCCTGCCCCCATGACCATTTTGGTGTAACCCAAGTGACCTTTCTTTTGGTTTGTCTCTGCTCAATCCCTAAAGCTTTCCTAGGACAATGTCCCACATTATTAATCTCAGGGTTCTCCTCTGCATCTTCTGCTTCCTCCTCACACCTCCACACTTTGACTCCTCAGGGAGTGACTGCAGCAACTCTGACACTGATTTACCTTGCCTGGCCTTTCCAGCCTTCCTTTGAAACCTTGTTGGATGTCTCAATGAATCCCAAACTCCATCATCCTGCATTCCTGCAGAACCAGCACCATGTGGTTGTGGTTGATGCTATGGTCTTCTGCCCTCTCAAGCAGTAGTCAAGCTTCCAGGGACTTTTGCTGCAGCAGCCTCTGAGTGTCTGAGTGGCTAAGCATGTTGAAAAAACTTCCTGGGCCCCTTTGTGCCAGAAGGTTGCCACACTGGTCTCTTTTCAAGATAGTTTTCACCTTTACTCCCTGGAGCCTGAGATGGGTGTGGTCTTGCCATCTCCTGAGATGCTTTCAATACTCCTTTCATATTGTCTCTGGAAAAAGATTTTACCATTTCTTTAGTTTTGGTAATGTCTTTAACAACTGCATTTCCTTAGACCCAGTTTTATCCCTACCTTTCAAGTCCAAGGTTTTCAAATCTTTATGTTCTGCTTTATGCTCCTGAACATCACAATAAACTTGGCTAAAAGTCTTCAGCAATATCCATACCACTGCCTGAATTATATGCTATATAGAAATTTCTTCCACTATATTAAGAATCAGCTTTTGAAATCAGCTTCATAGAAAGTCCCATGGCATGGGAAAAGTTCACACAACTTCTCAGCCAGAATATAACATGAATGGCCTCTAATCCAGTTGACAATTCTGTACTCCTTTTCCTCTAAAATTTCTGAAGCCCTGTCTTCACTGTCCATGATCCTGTTTACATTCTGGTCTTCTGAGCTCCCACCAGAATTGTGAACTAAGCTCCACATAAAGCAATCTAAAGCATTTCCAGCTTGGACTGCCACACATCTCAATATTCCTCCCACCAATTCCAAAAGACTCAAAACACTTCTGAAGCACATGGTCCCATTAGTCACAACAATGGTACCAATTTCTGTTTTAGTTAGCTTTTTTGTTGCTGTGACTAAAGGACATGACCAGAACATTATGGAAGAGGAAAAGTTTATTTGGGGACTCACAGTTTCTGAGGTCTTAGTTCATAAAAGGCCAACTCCATTTCTTGGGGCTCAGGGTTAGGCAAAACACCATGGCAGAAGAGTATGGCAGAGGGAAATGGCTTAAATGGTGATCGAGAAGAACAGAAGGATTGTGTCCACTTGCCAACTACAAATATATACTCCAAAGCTACAACCCCAATTCCTACCTCTTCCAGCCACACCCTACCACTTCAGTTACCACTCAGTTAATCCCTACCATGAGATTGATTCACTGATTTAGTTTAAACACTTACAACCCAATCATTTCTCCTCTGAACCTTCCTACATTGCTTCACACATGAACTTTTGGAGGACACTTCACATCCAAACCATAACACTTTCCAAGACTTGTACCTGGAATGTAAGAGGCATAAACAATTATCCAAAACTCAGTTTGAATCCAGAGGGAAAAAAAGTTTCACTATTAAATACATGTTGCTGTGGGGAACTAAATGGCTATTTTATCTTGTACTCTGTGATTCTGGTCTCTCAAGTTTCCACTAAAACATTAGAGTATAGGAACAGCAGGTGGAAAGATCCCATATGTATAAGTCTTCTTTAGAACACTTACATGAAGATTTTATTACTGCCACCTTTTTCAATATCTAGATTTATTCTAATTTGATCCAAACTTACACTCTGATCTGATAAAGATGTTCCACATGTTCCTTTAGTACAGTAGTTATGTTCATGTGTTGAAAGCCACAGCCTAATCGGCCTGAGCAAACTTCCAGCTGATTGGCTCCTCTGCGGTGATGCTCATTGTTTCGCTGTTTCGCCGCCCTCTCAGACCACGGAGCTGCTCATTGGGGGACTCTTTTGGCTCTGCCCACATGACCCAGCCAATCAGCCTCAAGAGCAGGAGGAGTTGGGGTTGAGAGGCTCGTGGTGCGGAGTGTGTGTTCTAAAAATAAAGTTCATTTCTTCTTGATAAGTGGCTCATGAATTGTGCCCAGCCAGACTGTGGCATTCATGTCCATTTTTTCCCCAAACTTATGTAATTTTTTGAGCTCATGGTTTTGTGGTGAATTCACATTTGAATACTGTGTACCTAAATTTTATTCTGATCATTCTTGTTTTATATAACTATAGATTTTCCCCCCTCTACCTGTTTTTTTCTGCTACCTTTATTCATAGGTATATTGCTCAAGGAAAAGCTAAAAAATTCTTGTTTCTTTTGGTGTTTATGTATACTTATACAAAGCAATGTATTGTACCTGTGTCTATCTAAGTCTTTTACTATATGTTGCTTATGAGGTACCAAAATTGTCATGTAGAGCACTCATAAGTTAAAATAAAATAAGGAAATTGATCCAAATACCTTTTATTTTATGTGACTTAGACCTTTAATAAAAGGATTCAGTTCGCATTGGTGGAACGGATAAGAGTAAAAATGTCTTTAAAATTACACACAAGCATAACTAGATGGTCAGGCAATTAATGGAATGTTCGTTTCTATAAAATATTTGAAGTCTAATATCCATGACTTCCAGGATTTTTCTTTAGCAGGGAAATAATGGCTAATTTTAACTACACTAGTCTGATATCTTGTTTTTTACAGTTAAAAATGAGTAAGTTAGATTCAACATAAGTGGGATTAATCTTTGTAGATGTGTTTGTTAGAGGAGAAATCTTATTAATTTGCAAGGTAAAAGTGCTACTTCATTAACTGCTAAATATAAGCTCAAATACTCTAGAGTTCTTAAATTCCATAAGGTAATATATATTTTGGTTTATTAACTGTGTTTTTGTAAATTAGTAAATTAACAAAAGAGTTTGAGATAGTTTATTTCTGGGTTCCTCACTAAAAGAAAGGTTAACTAAAATTCTCATCAGTGTAATACTATATGCAAAGAGTACAAAAACATTTCAGTTGTGTTTCAATTAAAGTATTGTAAATGGTATCAAGTATTTTATCTTATTAAGAGGAGTAACTTTAAAATGCATGAATTTCATAAGAATTGTTTTAGAATGTAAATTTAAGAAAGTATCAGCAACTAGCAAATGGATATAAGAAAATTCTAGGTATGGAAATATATTTTAGTATGGATATTTGAAGAAAAAATATTTCTGGAGGAGAAACTATTTTGCATGGTAAAGCGAACAAATTATAGGGTAACTACATAAGTTACCCAAGGTTTCTGGAGGATAAATCTCAAAAAGGGTTGTGTATAACTAATTTGGCCATAATTAGTACAATCAGTTGAACTTATTTAAGGATTTACTAAGTTCAAATATTATTGCACTGATATAAACCAAAATTTCATTCTCTATGTGCTGAAGTAAAAGAGTTTTCTAAAAACATTAATCTCCCCTGTCCACACCTAACCAATTGTCCCTAGCAGGATTGAGCATCACTCTCCTGGACTGTTGTTGTAGTCAGAAATTTTGCCATTTACTGTGAATACCTGAAATTTGAGAGGAGGAAACATTTGAGAGGAGGAAACATTTACTTTGGGGAGATCCAAAAATGACAAAATAGAGGAGGTATCACTCCTGGCTGCTTCATGTCATGAAATCAAGAAAACAGACCAGCAGTTTTTCTGCAAAGTTGGTGAACCAAAAAGGGGGGTACTTTATTAGAACCTAATACTGGGGATAAAAAAACAGACTGGGGACACAGGAGGTTGGATATAATAAAATAAGAAAAAAAAATCCCCAGAGGCAGAGCCACTGCCACAGCCAGGCTGAAAGTTCCAGTCAAAGGAGTTCTTATGTGAACATAATAGAGGAATAATGGGATTAAAGGAACACACATTTTTTGGAGACACAAGTTTTGTCAAGGTAGGAAGCATTTAGAGACCATGGACATTGCCAAACACACCTGAAGTACTAGCTGCATGATATCTGTATGCAGGGAAAGAAGTCTCAATCTCTTCAGGTGGTGTGTAGAGGACAAATGCAGGAACCATTATGCAGCCACAGTGTGGTAGCCAGCAACTGAGGCAGTCAATTTCTGGCAAACCCAAGTTTTCCCCAAATATAAGCTCAGTAAGCACACACTCTATGAAATATAGTGTGCTTAAGTGACCAGAAGAAAATCAAATGTAAAGAGGTTTACACAGGGGACAATTGGTCTCTTAAACCCACCCATCTCTACCCTCCCCATTCAATCCAAATGATTGCAGGCTGACTAGGAGTGATGTATCTGGCTAGGAACATGGAATGATGAGATTGAGAGAGAATGCTTGGAGACTGAACAGATGACTAGGAATTGTCAGCTATGCAAGTGATGTAGGAGACTAAGAATTCTCTCCCCACATCACAAATGAAACCCAGGGGAGCTCTGGAGTAAAGTCTTCCAGCATGGACCAGCAAGAACTGGGGCACTGGAGTTGCACTGATTTAAAGTCTCTAGACCATTTAGCATTCAGTAAAGAGCCTGGAGCCCACCTAAGCCTAAACCCAGCCTCCTGTAACTCTGCCTATGGGATTACCTCTGTCACCCCAGCAATACACAGGGTAGAACATTACACTGCAAGGGACCTGACCTAAAACTGCTGAGAACACAAACTGAGAATATTTTGAACTCCAATGTAAAGAATTCTTTAACTTTATCTCAAGATGTTTTTCTTTTCTTTTCTTAAAAAAAATCATTTTTTTTCTGTTTATTTGTGACCTTAATTATACATGGAACTTTATAACATTTTCATATTTGTTCTTTTATCATTCCTAGAACGTTTGAAGCCAATCATTTTACATGGATTAGTTTTTTGTTAACTATGCATGACAGTATAATGTAGACTTATCATATATACATATAAAGTATAATTAACCATTTTTGTGGTTGTATAATATGTGGAGTTATGGTGGTATTTATATATAAACATCAGAAAGTTATGTTTGATTCATTCTACTATAATCCCTATATTTGTCCTTTTCCCTTCCCTTCATTCCCCTTTATCTAATCCAGTTAACTTCTATTCTTTCCTCTACCACTATCCCAAGATTTATTGTGATTTAGCATCTGCATATCAGGTAGAATATTTGGCCTTTGTTTTTTTGGGATTGGCATATTTCACTTAACATGATAGTCTCCAATTCCATCCATTTACCAGCAAATGCCATAATTTAGTTCTTCTTTATGACTCCATTGTACATATGTGCCCCATTTTCTTTATGTGTTCATGTGTTGATAGGAACCTAGGTTGATTTGATACTTAGGTAGTCAGAATTGAGTTGCTATGAACACTAATATGTCCGACATCAAGATAGTGTGCTTATTTTAAGCCCTTTGAGTATATGCCAACTATTGGGATAACTGGGCCAATTATGGTTTCATTCCAAGTTTCTTTTTTTTTTAAAAAGTTACAATTCATTCTAATTAGTTATATAGGACAGTAGAAAACATTTTAATGCATCATACATAAATGGAGTATAATTCTCAGGCTTCCAATTTTACATGATGTAGAGTTACATAGGTCATGTAATGATACATGCACATAGGGTAATAATGTCCAATTTTACATGCTTCTAATTAATTTTGGGTGGGTCATATGTCTCTAGAAATCTGTCAATGTCTTCAAGGTTTTCTATTTTATTGAAGTATGAATTTTCTACCTATCTTCTATATTTCAGTGTTGTTCATCATGATATTTCCTTTTTCATCACAAAATTTATTAATTAGTTTTTCTATCTCTTCATTAGCATGGCTAGGGTTTATCTAATTTAAGTCCATTATTATCTGATCAGAAGCAGGGTATTATTCCTTTTTTGTATTTGCTAAGATTTACATTGTGATATAAGATATAGTCTATTTGAGAGGAGGATTGATGTGCTATTGAGAAGAAAGTGTATTTGCTCATTGATGGTAAAATATTCTACATATGTCTAAACTATTGATTATTTTATTTAGTTCTGTAATTTCTTTGTTAGTTTTAATTTGGAGGATCTATCCAATAGTGAGAGAGGTGGGCTAAAGTCACCAGTATTTTGTGCTGTAATCTATTTGATTCTTGAAAGTGAGAAATGTTTGATGTGAGTAGATACTCGATTGTTTGGGGCATAAATATTTATGATTGTTATGACTTGTTGATGCATAATGCCCTTAAGGAGTATGAAATGTCCTTCTTTGTCTCTTCTGATTATCTTTGGCTTGAATTTCATCTTATCCAATATGAGTATAGAAACCCCTGCTTGTTTAAATAATTTTTGTGAGTGATATGTTTTTTCCCATCCTTTCACCTTCAGTCTGTGGATGTCTTTACCTATGAGTTGAGTTTCTTGGAGACAGCATATCATTGAGTCTTGGTGTTCCAACCAATCTGCCTATCTATGCCTTTTGATTATTGAGTTTAGGCCATTAACATTCAAGATTATTATTAAGATATGATTTTAATTCCAGGTCATTATAACTCATTTATAGTATTTAATTTTAATTAATTTCTCATTTGATTGACTATTACCTTTGTGTAGTTTCTCTATTGCCTTGATTTGCTTTTTTACCCATTTAATCTTCATGGAATATTTTGTTGAATATATTCTGTAGTATATGGTTTTTAGTTGTGAATTCTTTTAAATTATGTTCTCCATGGAAGGTTTTGGTCATTTTAAATTATTTTTAGTTTTATATGGATACAATATCTTTGTTTTATTTATTTATTTTTGTATGTGGTGCTGAGGATGGAACCCAGAGCCTCACACCTGGTAGGCAAATGCTCAAGCACTAAGCCACAACCCTAGCCCACCATGGAAAGTTTTTTTTTAATCTTCAGGTCTGAAGCTTAACTTTGCTGGATATAGGATTTGTGGTTGACATCCATTTTCTTTTAGAGCTTGGTGTATTAGTCCAGAACTTCCTATCTTTGATAGTCTGGGTTGAGAAATTAACTGAGATCTGAATTCATTTTCCACTATATGTAATCTGATACTTTTCTCTCACAGCCTTTAAAATTCTGTCCTCATTTTGTATGCTAGGCATTTTCTATATCATGTTCCTTGATGTGGGTCTGTTTTAATTTTGTTCATTTGGGATCCTGTAAGTTGTTGTACTGATTTTCTATTTCATTGTTTAGATTTGGGAAATTTTCTGATATTATGTTATTGAAAATATTGTGAATTCATTTGGTTTGTATCTCTGCTCCTTCATTTATCTTGATAAATTTTAAATTTGATCTTTTCATGTTATCGTATAATTCTTGGAAGTTCTGTCCATGGTTTCTTAACATCTTCTGACCATCATCAATTCAGTTTTCAAGATTACATATTTTGTTTTCATTGCTTGAGGTTCTGTATTCCAAGTGGTCTAGTCTGTGGATTATGTTTTCTATTGAATTTTTAATTTTTTTATTGTTTCCTTCATTTTGATGATTTCTGATTGGGGTTTTTTTCAGAATCTTTATATATTTATTGAAGTTATCTTTCACTTCCTATATTTTATCTTTGATATCATTCCATACACTTTCCTTTACTTCCCGGGCCAGTTTAACTATGTACATTTTAAACTCTTTTCTCTGACATTTCTTCCACTGTGGTGTCAATAGAGTCTGTTATTGAAATATCTTGGTTGGGGGGGGGATTTTTCTTGCTTTTTCATGTTTTTGTGTTTCTATCCATCTAACAGTATGGGTCTGAGGTAGTAGAGTTTTTGCCCTGTGGACTTATAGTGTACCTGAAGGACCTCACAGTTATGGGGAGACCCACAGTAACAACAGATAATGCAAACAATATACAGTATAAAATCAAATGTTTCTTACTATGACATCTACAATGTTAATTGCCACAATAAACAGAATTAATATGACTGGGTATTGCATACAATAAGATAGTAAGTTTGCAAAATGCTATACAATTTCAAATGGTGAACGTGAAGAGAAAAGGAGTGTTTGGGATGTAATGAATATGAGAGAGGGGGAAGTAAAATATTAAAGGACAGAAGTAAAATATTAAAGAAAGAGTAAAGAAGAAAAGCAGAGATTTGATTTTAGCAGAAGAGAGAATTGAGGGAAACAGGTAGAAGAAAAAAATATATGTATAAGTAAAATTTTTTTAAAAAAAATTAAAACTAAGTATCTGGGTGCAGTGGTACATGCCTGTAATACCAGTATCTTGGGAGGCTGAGACAGGAGGATCGTGAGTTTAATTTCAGCCTCAGCAACAATGAGCTACTAAGCAACTCAGTGTAACCCTGTCTCTAAATAAAATACAAAATAGGGTTAGGGATGTGGCTCAGTGACTGAGTGCCCCTGAGAAAGAAAATGAAAGAATAGAAAACAAAACAAAAATATACAAATTAAACATCATAATTCACAAGAAAACTAATTCTTGTAAAATAACTGGCTTCAAAAATACTATAAATGAGGTAAAAACAAATATGAAAATGTATAACTGTCCATGTACCATCAAGGTCACAATTAAACAGAGAAAAATAATTTTTAAAGAATTATTTCCATTGGAGTTCAAAATATTCTTAGCTTCTCTTCTCATCAGTTTTAAATGGGGTTGTCTGAAGTGTGATGTTCCATCCCCTGGATTGATGGAGGGAATTGTGCACCACAATTTACACTGATGTTCTTATATTAACCATATTTAGTTTTTTAGGTGGTATTTCTGGAGGCAAGGTTTAGGCTTAGACAGGCTCCAGGCTATTCACTGAAGGACAACTGTTCTAGAGATTTTAAATCAGCACACCTCAAGCACCCAGTACATATTTTGGTCCATGCAGGGTGACTTTACCCCAGGGATCTCCTCTGGGTTCCACTCGAATGGTGGGAGAGCCGATTCTTAGTCCCCTACATTATCTGCAGATCCCACATTCCCTGGTCTCAGGTTTAGTCTCCCAACAATCTCTCCCAAGACCACCCTTACTTCTTCTCAGCCAGATGCATCTCTCCAAGCTGGTCCTACAAGCAGCTGGATTGGAGGTAGAAGTGTTAAGCTGGGTACATTTCCTTGACCAGTTGTCCCTGTGTAAAACCTCTCTTCAGATTTCATTTTCTCATGGTCACTGAAGCATATTCTATGTCATGCAGTATGTGTTTACTGGCTAGTAACAGCACCACAATTACACTGATGTTCTTATATTAGCCATGTTTAGTTTTTTAAAGAAAAGTTTGGAATGTGGAATAGCATTCATTAACAGTTGTTTAATTGTACAAACCCTAATTTCTTCACCACTATTTTCTCTAAATAATAAAATTAAGAGATACAATAAATTATAAATAAATAAATTAGATAAGAGCAGATTAATGATTTAAGAAATCCTTATTATGTTAACCTATACAGAATTAAACTTTGGCTTATATCAGTTCATTAATATTTGACCTTAGGAAAAAGCCTTAAATAACTTTAACTGATTGTGCTAATTATAGCCAAGTTACTTACACACAAAATTTTTGAGATTTAGCCTCCACAAACCTTGTACAATTCACTTAAATATTCCACAACTTTTAATTTTACCACATAGAAACTTTCTTATTCAAAAACATTTCTTTTTTCTTCTACTTTATCAAAATATATTTCCATCCCTGGAACCTTGTTATGTCTCTTTCCTAGCTGTTGGCCCCTTTTTAAAGCCACATTTTGAAACAATCCTTATAAAATTTATAAACTTAGACAAATTAACCCACTTTAATAAATGGAATACTTTTTTATAGTACATTAGTTGAAACCTAACTGAAAACTCTTGTACTTTTGTGTGTAAAATTTCATGTAAAACAATCTTAACTCTTAGTAACTTTCTTTTTCATAAAGACAGCAACAAAGCAACCTTAATCTTTTTCTATTTAACAATTTATGAAAACACATTTAATGTTTAACTATATAAACTTATGGAATTTAATAATTTAAGAGTACTTAATTTTATATTTAGTGGTTTAAATTTTAACTTTGCATATTAAATAGATGTCTCCTTTAACAAACATTTGGGGCTGGGCTCAGTGGTAGAGTTCTTGCCTAGTGCATGCAAAGCCCTGGGTTTAATCCTCAGCACCACAAAATAAATAGATAAATAAATAAATAAATAAAACAAAGGTATTTTGTCTAACTACAACTAAAAAAATAAATATTAAAATAATGTTTTTGAAGATTGATCCCATTTATGTTAAATCTAATTTATTCATTATAAGCTGTAAAAACCAGGATATAGACAACTATACTTAACAGTATTAGCCATATCTCCCTGTTGTAGAAAAATACAAGCAACAATGGATAATACATTTTTTACATTTTATAGAAAACTACACTTTATTATTTGAGCAGGAGGGAAACTTGTGTGTTAGTAATTTAAAGACATCTTTACTCTCACCTGTTTACCTAATTTAAGCTGAGGTTCTTTTTAATACACATGAAGTAAAAGTATTTGGATCAATTTTGATTGATAAATACTCATTTCTCTGTATGCCAATTTTTATGCCATGTACATGATATATGAACACAAGCACATATGTAGACACAATAAGGGATTTAGCCTCCACAAACCTTGTACAATTCACTCATTCAACAATGAGCTCAAAAACAAAGACACAAAGACACAAGATACAGGTGTGCACACATACATAAGACAAACAGGAAACAAAGATCTTGTAGCTTTTTGTAGATAGATCTCTTCAGGTAGGAGAAAATGGTACAGATATTTATTAAAGTCTGTATTAGATTTCACTTGTTGGAAGTTAAAATAGAGCCTATCAGACTTTTACATTATGACTTCAACATAAACTGTACAGGGCAGGCTGTGCAGTTGGAAACACTAGATGTAAAGTCTGTCAGTCATGACAGATACTAAAATCAAAGTTTCAGGTGGCCACATGTCCTCAATGGCTATAATACTTGTGCCCAACATCACTGTATCTATGTCTTCTTAGGATTAATTTAAAAAAAGAATATACACAAAAGAAGATTTTCCAATGTATTTGAGAGTCAACCCTTGGGAAAAAACACAGTATAAAAACCTCTATAGTTGAATAAAATAAGACTGATCAGAAAAATATATTAATTTAGGTATGCAGGATCAAAAGTAAATTTACCATAAAACAATGAGCTCAAAATACATAAATTTTAAAAACAAGAGTTTTTTTTTTAAAGAAATGATACAGCTGAAATTAGTAAAACAACATGCAGAACCTCTTTCTCACATCAGATTTTACTTTGGGGTCATATTAAAGTAAATTCAGATATTTAAAGAATGTAAGTCCTGAAATCCTCTGATAAAGGAGACTTGTATATATGAGATAATTCCATTTTCCTGCTTGTGCTGTGGTATTTAGGGAGGGACTTGTTAACAAAGCAGTGTGGTAGAGTGTGAGAGCAGATAAGATAGCCAGTCATTTAGGTTGCACTGCATGGTGTCTTGGATTCAAAAGTGACCCTTTTTCAATCCTTTGGTCTCAAACATGTTTTTAATAATCACCTCTGCTATTTACATTTTAAATGCAAGCCTAGGATACATAGAAATCTGGCAGAAGTTGAGAAGTAAGGAAAGTTGCTGTTTTGAGCATGAGAGGCAAAACCTCATGCATAGAGCTCTTTAACAATTTTTCTTTTGTAAAATCAGTCACAGAGCTTGCAAGATATTATGGTTATCTTGTTTTGCTTAGTATTCTCTATTCCCAGGAGCTGGTGTCTGGTCATAGATCCTGGGAAATCTTTCCCTGCACCTTTGCACGGGGGTGTCATGCTATGGAGCCATGAAAGTGACCTTCTCTATTCGACCATCTTGATACCTCCTTGCAACTTGTTTTCTAAATGGACATATTCTTTATTCCTTCTCTCTCCCTGCTCCTCTCTAATCTCTCCCCTTCACTAATCTAAGGGAAAACAGAATTATTTTTCTTCTCCATTTTAGGCAGACTTATTTGTCCTTGAGTACACACCTAACATAGGAATGAAGTAATCAAAAATTTAGGAATGGTACAAAAAGAATTCCAAAATAACTATCTCCTAAATTCACAAGTGAAATACAAATGCAACAAAGAACACATGGAATGCACTCTTTGAATCATCTCTATAAAAGCCTCCTATTCTTGTTCATTTGCAGAATCACAGTCTCTCAGACTGGAGTCCCCTGTATTTTTCCTTTGATAGCAAAGCAATAAAATTTCTATTTTCTTTTTCTCAATATTGTGTCCTCATTACTGGATTCACATTGGGGACAAGGAATGAGGTTTTGGTAACAGTTTTGTTTTTTTTTTTTTTACCTCAAGTGATACCAAACAGCTGCTCCCACATCAAGTTTTTTGGGCAGGACTGACTTTCCAAGGAATCCCACTTCTATGCTGAGGATGCAAGGTGGTTGGTGAACTTGTTGAGAGGTAACTACAGGACAGTTAGGAGATGAGTAAATTTTTTCAGCTGAACCAGAAAAGCTATCCTGTGAATTAAGGGAGGGATTGAGTGACTATCCCAGCAGCTGCTGAAGCTCCTTTTGCTTTAGGGAATTCCTGCCTTCTCACCCTGACAGATTGCTCCATCATGATTTACTTTGAAGAAAAGAGAACTGAACTCAGTAAAGTTATGTGTAATGACTTGATTATCTGGTAAGTCCCTTGGTGTGCAAGCTACAACACTTGATCCCACACATCTGTTTCCTCTTTGTAGTAACATCTGGTCTCTCTTTGTGAAACATCTGTGGCACCACTGGCATTAGAGTCATGATTATATGGGACTGGAGAACCTAGGGATATTTTTATCCTTCTGGTCTGTTCTAGGTCCTCATTTGTTTGTTGGCCTTTGGTTTGGGAATTCCCCCTGGTTCTCTGTGTGTGCCTTTGTTTTGTTTGTATCTGTAACTGCTCCTTTTATGACATAGCCAATACTGCATTGATCCTATAGGTAGTCTCTTGGGAAAGATTTTGACTGATATGTTTTAAAGTTTCCTGTCTGTGTGTTTCTTTTTGTACAATCTTGCAATTGAAGTTGGTCTGTCAGAGGTAATGTGAATTGAAAAAAGCCCACCAATAAGTATAAGCTTATGCAAAATAATGTTTTACTGTAATGATCTTGCTTTTGAATAGCCTTCTGGATTATTATACAAACTTGTTGTGGTGGTCTGTCAAAGGTAAAGTAATTGGAAGAAATTTATATGTGCAGATCTGTCTGTTTTAAAGTTTCTCATCTATCAGCTCTGCCTTTGGTGATCTTCTCTTGTCTGTGTTTTTTTCTATCTGTCTGGTCTATTAAGACATGGGCCATGCTGCCCTGATCTTACTAGTAGTCTCTTGAGCAGAGAGATCTGGCTAAATGGGCCTAAGAAAAACAGGGTTTACTGTAACATAATCTGGATTTGAATATTTTTATGGATTATTATACAATCTAGAAGTTGATGTTGTTCTTCCATGGGTAAAGTATATGCGGAGATTCTGTCTTTACTGGCAGTTAGGCACTTGCATAATAAGGGGTCTGAAGAGTCAGAAACTAGGTTGAAAGTGCAAAAAGACATTTCCTCTAGTGTACATGGATAGTGGGACACCAGAAGAAAGGAGCAAAAATATTGAAATCTTTAAAGCTTAGTGCTGACACTCCCAGCATTGTTTCTCAACCTGGCCAAAGGTAGCTTCATACCATCTCACTTTGGGTCAATGACACAAGCCCTACATTGGGAAACACTCCCCTCAGATCTGTCTGAACTGTAAAAAATTGGCCAAAGAGAACGTGTCCTTCACCCTGTTTTCCAGCCCCTTTTTCTTACAGGGAATGAAGGCTGCTGGCTACAAAGGAGGAGGCAGTTGGTTCTAGCACTGTTAGTTTATAATTGAGGAATAGGTAGAATCTCACCATTTAAGATCTGACAGGATACTTAATTTGACCATGGGATATACATCATTCGGGCAAACAATTCTTGCTATGAGAGAATCCCATCAAAGTAAATGCATGAGGAATCAGTAAGAATAAAGAACTGGGTCCAGAAGGAAAAGTCAGAAACTAAGGCCAAACCATGTTTTCTAGGCAGCTTCTGGGGAGGGATCTTAAAGAAATCCTAAAGAAAAGGATAGAAAGGGCCTCCTCCATTCCATATCAATATGTTTAGGATAATAAAAGGACAATAAGGGGTACATTGGTACAATTGACAGTGGGGAGTTCACTTAAAGTGATAATGATAAGGGAGAGAGGTCATGCTCAAATATCCTGTGCTCCAATCCTTAAGAAAAAGATAAAGGCAATTTTTGCATATGCCAGATTATCGTATTTGTTGTGTAGATTACATGCACAGTTATCATTTATAAGAATTATTTCAGAATATTAATTTAAGAAAGTATTTAAAACTAAAAAAGATTTAAAAAGTTATAGTATAAAATATATTTCAGAATGAAAACTGAGAAGGAAAATGAAAAGTAATTTTTCTGGATGAGAAAATATTTTGTCTGGTAAAATAATGTTCTTGTGTTAAAGTCCAAGATGAAAGAGAGGACAAAACTAAGGATATAAACAAATTGTGAATGTCTAGATGACAGAAGGTTTGCAGAAGCTGAATCTCAAAATGTTGTGTTTGTAATTTAATTGGCTATAATTAGCAAAGTCAAAGTTATTTGAACTTCAATGTACTGATATGAGGTAAAGACTGAAACATTGGTCCACTTTTATTAACAAAGATAGTTTTTTTATTTGTTAGGTTTTATTACTTGGGGAAACTAAGTCTTAGTGGAATTAGTGTTTCTCCCTTTTCAATGTTTTTTCAATGATTATTTTTTAATTGGTTAGATAAATAACTATTATTTTAGGTTATAACAATATAGATGACATCCTAAATATACAAAACTATATATAAGTATGCGCCTAAGAACTATATCTGTCTGATCCTTATCTAAGTTTTATGTAAAAGTTTATAAAATGGAGATTTATATATATTTAGTTGCAAGGTAACAAATAAGTGCTCTCTTTTGTACACTGTGTCTGACATAGAGGGGCCATAGGGTCCTTTGAAGAGCTGACTTATATCTGTTTGGTTTGACTAAGTCATTTCTGATCATTAACATTGTTTTATAAATGTATAAAACAGTTAATGCTATCCCTTGATTTTTCTAGTACTGCTCACCCATACAAGCATGTGATTATTATTCCCATACACTGTGGGTTCTAAATTGTACTTACTTTAAAAGTTAAATTTAATTAAATGTAAAGCTTAGGGAAGAGCACTTTACAAAGTTGGTTTTTCCAAACTAAAATTATCTGTAAAAATATTCTCACATTAGTTTAGAAATAACAAATTTGGGTGTTATTTATTCATGGCATTAGGTGCTTTATAGCTAGATAAAGGTAACCTTTTGTAAATAATTTATATATATATATATAGTTATTATATATATAAATTTATTATTTATATATATATAAATTATATGTATTATTATTATATATTATATGAATAGTTATATATGTTATATGCATTTATATATATATGACTTTGTGTTACTCTTCACATTGGAATGAGAATTTAAATGTATTTTTGGAAGATACTAAGGAGAGTTGATCTGTTTAAAGGTGACATTATAAAACTTGGAAGTGTTTTGCCACTTCTTCCACAAAGATTAAATTAAAAGTTCTCTTAGCCTTTGTTTGATTCATCTTTCAGATATAATGTTGTATTGTGTTATCTGTCAAAAGTCTCACTTTATCTGCAATAATGCCAAGCCTCTCACCTACTTCATATTAGAATGACTCTAAAACAGACCAGAATTCATCTTATTTAAGGTTGTGTTCAAAAGATCAATTTTTGAGCTGAGGCTATAACTCAGTTGGTAGAGTGCTTTCCTTTGACAGTGGGGAGTTCGCTTAAAATAATAATGACAAGGGAGAGAGGTCGTGCTCAAAGCCCTGGGTTCAATCCCCAGCACCACAAACACACACACACACACACACACACACACACACACAGGATTGAATTTTATTGTAAAATTTACTGTGATCTCAAAATAATAGGGGATATAATATAGAACCAAGTAAAGATTCGAGATTATAAGTGAGCAACTCTAAATAAAGGGTTCTTGTGTGGATGTGCTTAATGATAATGATCACAAATGACACTAACGTCATACACTTGCAAATTATTATCATCCCCTATATTGAAAAACTGACATGATTACAAATTACTGTCATTGTGGTTATCAGATACTAACTGAAATTCTAGTTGCTTTTGTAATTGTTTACAAAAAAAGGAATACTACACTATCTTTTATATTATCTAATATGATACCTGCCCCATGTATGCCTTGTCCAGCCACCTACCAACTGGTGCTGTGGAACTTGGACTGCTCTGATGCTGAATATCCTTAACTTGTCAATACCCACCTGAAAGAGAACAAGGACTTTGGGTTCCTTTCCCAACTTCACACTCTTTCAGCATGAAGAAGCTTGGAGATACCTTCACCAAATTTTCCATAGAAATGGAATGTAGAAATTGACAATGAGAAAATATAATAGTGGTTCACTTTATGCTTTGAATATAGCCCTTTTGCAGTGCTACTACAACTTATTTTTTAAATGGACATGTTAATTTTTCTTCCTCTATCCCTGCAACTCCCTAATTGCTCTCCCTCCCCAATCTCAGGGGAGCTAGGATTACCTTTTTTCCTCATTTTAGGCAGATTTATCTATCCTTAAGTAAACACCAACCATAGGAATAAAATAATCCAGACTGTATGTATGGTACCAGAAGATTTCTGAAATGAATATCTCCCAAATTCGTAAATTAATTACAACTGCAACAGAGATCACA
This sequence comes from Urocitellus parryii, assembly GCF_045843805.1. Taxonomy (NCBI): domain Eukaryota; kingdom Metazoa; phylum Chordata; class Mammalia; order Rodentia; family Sciuridae; genus Urocitellus; species Urocitellus parryii. The sequence continues at coordinate 4,660,821 of NC_135536.1, forward strand.
TGGATCTTTGAATCACCACTTTAAAAGTCCCCTTTTCTTTCTGATAGGCAGAATCACAGCCTCTAGGACAGGAGCCTCCTGTGTTTCTACTTTGCTAGAAAATCAATAAAACTTCTTTTTTCTTTTTCTCAATACCATGTTCTTGTTATTGGTTTGACTTTGGGGACAAGGATTAAGATTTCAGTAACAGCAAGAGTGGTCACCTTTGTTTTTTTCCTGAGCATAGAAAACAAAATTAAAACTTCTAATATTAAAAATGATGTTAGATGTGGAATTGTCATAAATGGCCTTTCTTGGGCTGGGGATGTGGCTCAAGCAGTAGTGCCCTTGCCTGGCATGCGTGCAGCCCAGGTTTGATCCTCAGCACCACATACAAACAAAGATGTTGTGTCCGCCGAAAACTAAAAAATAAATATTAAAAATTTCTCTCTCTCTCTCTCTCTCTCTCTCTCTCTCTCTCAAAAATATATTTATAAAAAAATAAACTAAATTGCCTTTCTTATGTGTTGAGGTTCATTCTTTCTATACCTTATTTGTTGAGAATAAATAATGAATAAAAAATGTTGAATTTTTAGGATGTTCTTTTTGTACCTGTTGAGATTAAAAAAATGGCTTTTATTTTTTCTTCCAGTAACATGGTATATAACATTGATTAATTTATGTATGTTGTACCATTGTTACATTCCAGGGATGTAACTAACTACTTGATCATGGCAAATGATAATCTTAAATGCACTGTTGAATGTGGTTTTATAGTATTTTGTTGAGGATTTTGCATCTATATTTATCAGAGGCATTGATGTGTACTTTTCTTTTCTTGTTATATTCTTTCCTGACATTGGTATCTGGGTAATACTGGTCTGATAAGAAGAGTTTGGTAGTATTCCCTCAGTTTTTGAGAGACTTTGAAAAAATTGGTATTAGTTGTTCTTTAAATGTTGGTAGAATTCAGCAGTGATGACATCTGGGTCTTGCTTTTTATATAAGAGCTTTAATTCCTGATCAGTCTTCTTACTTATTATTGGTCTGTTCAGATTTTGTATTTCTTTTTTTGGCTAGTCTTGATACATTTCATGTGCCTAGAAACTGATCCATTTCCTCTAGGTTACCTCCTTGGTTGGGATGTGATTACTCATAGTGGTCTCTTTGCATTTCTGTGATAGCAGTAGCAATATCTCCTCTTCCATTTCTTACTTTGTTTACTTGTTTTTTCCTCTCTATTTCTAGTTGAGCTAAAGGTTTGTCAATGGTGTTTATCTTTTCAAAAAGCTAACTCTTAATTTTGATAATTTTCCTATTGTTTTTGTAGGCTCTATTCCACTTGTTTCTGCTTTGATCTTCATTGTTTCCTTTCTTTTCCACCTCACTTAGGGTTTGATGTTGTTAGATAGGAGTTCAAGGGCAAAAAGATGGCAGAGACAAGTTATTAGCAAGAAGCCACTGGGGAAAAAAACAAGGAGATAGTCTTGTTTAGGTTTACAATAAATCCCATTACCATGACACCTCCTGCCACAGAGGACTTATCACCCACCATGACAACTCCCACCACAGGTTCAGTATTTTTTTTTAAAGAGAGAGTGAGAGAGGAGAGAGAGAGAGAGAAAGAATTTTTTAATACTTATTTTTTAGTTCTCGGCGGACACAACATCTTTGTTGGTATGTGGTGCTGAGGATCGAACCTGGATCGCACGCATGCCAGGCGAGCGCGCTACCGCTTGAGCCACATCCCCAGCCCCAGGTTCAGTATTTTAACATGCAAATGTGAGTAAGGTGGGCAGCATTCTAATTAGGTTTTCTAAATTAATCAATGGGAGATAAATTGGACAAGATTCTAATCAAGTATCATAAAGTAACCAATGGGAGCAAATGGTGTAAGGTCTTCAATCAATTCTATATAGGGAATAGAATGTCTGACAACTCAGCATATAAGACCCTAATTTCCAAAGAGTGGGGCTTTGAGCCTATCTCTCTTGTTTGGCTCATTGCAGTCTACCTAATGGAGTGATACATCCATCTTCACCTTCAATAAATCTGTACTTGCCTTTTTAGTTGTGTATGTCTTGCATACACAACTTTGTCTGTCTTCTTTGTTCTGACACCAAGGACCTGAATTAATCTGGACACACTGGCAATAACATTTTTGCCAGCCAGTGAGGAGGTTAGCCCCTTTACAGGAATGCCACATTGCACCCTCATATGTCTACCTCTCTTTTCTATCAGGATATCTGATAGTAAAACATGCAGACTGAGGAGCAACAGATGGTCCCCTGGGAATGCTCCTGATTGGAAGGTGCCACTGTTCAGAACATTAGGAACTCCATATCCCAGAAGGCTGGAGACTCTAAGACTTTACCAAACTCTATGGTGCTGCTCAGTTTCCCAACCATGTGCTTAATCTGGCCTATTGGGATTTTGGGATTCAGTGTTCATGTTTTTATTTAATCTCCTGGTGAGCCTGTGTGCTCTCCATCCATTTATCAATCTCTTTAATTGCTCATAATGTCACATCAGAACTCTTGGTCTTTCCCACACTCAGCAAGCATGGATCAGGCAAGTTACAAGCCTGTAGGGTGCTTGCGATGGAAACATACCCACAATAAGATACTCAGTAGTGAGATGCAGTTAGAATAATCTGTGCTAGACACAAAGAAAAGCTTACCTACACAGGTACATTGTATAATCCTCCAATTTCCCAAACACCATGTTTTCTACAAAAGGGGATTATGTGAATCAGTGCTTAACAGGGTGCTGAATGTCTCCACATCTGCTCTTTCTCAACCTTCTCATGCCTTCTGTGAACTTTTACTCCTTCTCTCTCGATCACTTCCTGCTTGTGTGTATCACCTCCTCCAAAACACATATTGCTTTTTATTTACATGTTTATCTGAAATTCCCTATGGGGGATAAGGGCTGTTAGCTGTGGATGTTACTCAAGTATTTTACCATCAGACAAAAGAAAAGAGACCAAGATAAAAACCAGTCTTTTTCTTTTTTCTGTATTTAATAAAACTACAAAAGGTAGAATAGGGATAATTGGGATTCCTTCTAGTGGCCCCTCACAAATAAGTTTATATTGGTTCTTTTTGGCATCTATTGGGAAACTAACACCACTGGAAAAAAATATTAATTTTGAATGTGCTAAGAGTAGAGGAAAACATAGAGTAGTTACACAGCCCATGGAAAGAAGCCACATTAAAACAGAAATATATTCAAAAGAGAACAAGTAATATTGCAGCCCCCCCCCAAATTGGTAGATAGGGTTCTTATGATCCTGGGAATATGAACTCAAAAAATGTGGTGTGTATTCAGCATCGGGGCCAGAGGTATCTGTCCAGGGAGGTTAGTGTGAGATTTCTTTGCAATACCTGGGAAATAACCATGTGAGGTGCCTAATTCCCCAAAGGGATGCTTTGAGTGGAACTCAGGGCCTTATTTACATGACTAAGATCTCTATGCTAGGGCTGGGAGCCCAGCTCTGTGTTACAACACATGTACAAGGTCCTGGATTCAATCCCTAGCACCACCTAAAACAAATAAACAAATAAACAGAAACCCTCTTCTCTTCCAGAAGAGTCAATATGGGGAGAAAACCCTCCATTTTACATAAATCCCTGTTTGGTTGTAACCTTTGTCACTAGAAATGCTTCAACTTTGGCAACTTAAAAAATCCTTTCTAAGAATTAATTCATGCCCAAATGAGGTAGGTGATTCATATCAATGACCTCTGTATGGAAGCCAAAATCATAATACCATCTTGTAACTAGACCTCTTTAGCAGTAGACAAAGTGTGTGGTCAGAAGTTCTCTGCATCCAAGACTTCATGACCCTACACCCAAACCCTATGCAATAACAAGATCCCATGTGGGACTTGTAAGTCAACTTCCACAAATCCTGGTATCCTGGATGACCATTATTAAACTATCCTCCTGTTTCTCAGGGGGAACAGCTATGACCATGTCATCCATCTCTTGGGGTCAGGATTCCTTATTCAAAGTTTTTTTTTTCCTTTCTGGCTCAAAATGACAGTTTTCCTGGGGCTGGAATTGTGGCTCAGCGGTAGAGCACTTGCCTAGCACGGGCAGGACCCTGGTTCAATTCTCAGCACCACATAAAACATAAAGGCATTGTGTTGTGTCCATCTTCTATGGGTTGAGAGGAAAAAAATGTCACTTTTAATTCAAGCTGCTGTGGAATGTAAATGGCTATTTTATTTTGTACTTCATAATTCTGGTCTCTCTATTTAGTTTCTAATAAAAATTAGAGTATAGGGAGAGAAAATGGAAAGAGCTCATATGTATAAATTTTATTTACCTTGAGAACATTTACCTGAGGATTTCACAGGCTTTCATATTCTTTCAATAGCTGAACTGACTCTTTGATCCAAAATTGAACTCTGGTCTAAAAAAGGTATTCCCCATGCTCCTTTGTTAGAGTAATTATGGCCATATTCATTATTTCCCCAGAACTTTTTTTGAGCTCATGGTTTTTGGGTGAATCAATGTTTAAATCTTATGCATGTAAATTAATATATTTTTTTCTGATCAGACTTGTTTTATATAATCATAGTTTTCCCCCTACCTGATTTTTTTGCTATCTTTTTTCAGAGGTCAATTACTCAAGTAAAATATTTAAAAATCCTTGTTATCTCTCTCTCTCTCTCTCTCTCTCTCTCTCTCTCTCTCTCTCTCTTTCTGTATATTTATGCACACCTGTGTGTTGTATGTATGTTTATCTACTTTGTCTATATATCACTTATAAGGTACCATAATTGGCATGTAGATAAATCAGCACTCATAAATTAAAATTTAAAAAATAATGAATTCAAAGGTCATTAAGTTCATGTGATTTAAACCTTTTAAAAAAAGGTTCAATTTAAATTGGCTAAATAGATAAGAATAAAGACATCTTTAGCAGGAGACAAAGTGTGTGGTCAGAAGTTACAATTACCTACAAGGTTTCCTAAGTGGTTAGGCAATTAATAGAATGTTGGTTTCTATAAAATTCTGGAAGTATAATATCCATTTCTTTTAGGATTTTTCTTCAAAAGGGAAAGGATAGCTAATACTGGTAACTACACCTGTCTGTTATATTGATTTTTACAGTTAAAAATTAATAAATTAGGGCTGGAGCTATATCTCAGCAGTAGAATGGTTGCTTAGCACATGTGAGGCTCTGGGTTTGATCCTAATCACCTCGAAAAATAAATAAATAGAATAAACAAACTGCAAAAATAATTTTTTAAAATGAGTAAATCAGATTAAATCTTCATAAATGTGTTTTTTAGAGGAGAGAGCTAAATAATTTGCAAAGTAGAAGTGCTAAATAATTAACTGCTAAATATAAAATTAAGTACTCTTTTGAGTTCTTAAGTTCCATAAGGTAATATATATTTTAGTTTATTAAATGTATTTTTATGAGTGGATAAATGAACAAAAGAGTTTCAGATTGCTTTGTTTCTGGTCTTCATTAAAAACAAGTTTAGCTGTGGTGAGCCATTTCTGTGTACTGTGGCCGCCATTACAAGATGGCGCTGGTCTCCGCTGTAGTCTGTGACAAACAACTCCTTATCAGAATGAGTTGGCACGCTGTGACTTGGCACCCTATGAGAAAAGTCCACGTGGCAGTTGTGCATTGGGGCTTTATCTGCTTTATTAAGGCTGGGGCACACGGGAGTAGAGAGAGAAACAAGCTAAAAGACATGTCAAAACAAAGGCCTGAATAAACTGCTGAAGGAAGAATCCTGTGTCGTGTTTCCTTTGCTGGCGAGGGGTCACGGCATTTAGCTAAAAATCCTAATTGGTGTAAAACTATATGTAACGAGTACAACAAGATTTAAGTTGTGTTTCAATTAAAGTATTGCAAATGGAATAAAGTATTTCATCTTATTAAGAGGAGTAATTTAAAAATTTATGAATTAGATAACGATTATTTCAGAAAGTAAATTTAAGAATGGTCAGCAACTCAGAAAGTAATATAAGAAAATTCTAGGTATGGAAATATATTTTAGCATGGAAACTAAAAGAAAAATGCTTCTGGATGAGAAAGTATTTTGTATAATAAATTGAACAGGTTATAATTGTCTAAATAAGTTGCACATGGTTTATGGAGGGTAAATCTCAAAAAAAGCTTATATTGCTAATTAAGTTGATAATTAAGTAGACTATAATTACCATAATCAGTTGAAGTTATTTAAGGTCTTTCTAAGGTCAAACTTTGTTGCACTTGTATAAACAAAAATTTTACCCTCCAAGTATTAAAGTAACAAAGTTTTCTTGGAATATTAATGTGCTCTTATCTATCAAGAGAATTTCTTGTGTCTGTTAGGTTACACTATTTAGAGAAACCAGCCTTAAAGGAATTAGGATTGGTACAACTCTGGTTAAAAAAAACAAACAAATGTTATTTTAGATTATTACACTGTGCTAAAAATTCTAAAGTTTTCTATAGAAGTTAAACTTGGTTAGTAAGAAAAAAAACGGCATGGTATTGACACCAAAAAGTGATACATAGGCCAAAGATAGAGAATAGAAAACATAGAGAAAAACCCAGATAAATACAGTTATCTCACACTAGAGAAAGGTGTCATAAACATACATTATAGAAAAGATAGCTTCTTCAACAAATGGTTCTGGAAAAAAATGGAAATTCATATGTAGCAAAATTAATTTAGACCTCTATCACTCAGACTGCCCAAACTCAGTTCAGAGTAGATCAAAAAAGAACCTAAATACATAGTAGCAAGTAGGCCCAACTGTCCATCAAGTAGGCCCAACTCTCCATTATGTAGCTAAGAAATTAAATATTTCAACAGGCAATAAGTAAAATCAAGAATTAATAAGTGACATGATATCAAACAAAACATCTTCTTCACAGCAAAAAAAAAAAAAGATCAAGAAAGTAAAGAGAGAACCTAGATAATGGAGGAAAATCTTTACCATTGCACCTAAGATAAAGCATTAATCTCCAGGATATACAGAGAACTCAAAAAACTTAACACCAAAAAAAAAACCAAAAAAACCAAAGAACCAATCAATAAATGGACAAAGAAACTGAACAGATAACTCACAGAAGAAGGAAAACAATTGATCACCAAATATATGAAAAAATGACCGACATCTTTAGGTATTAGAGAAATGCAAATTAAAACTACAATTTTACTCCATCTCATTCCAATCAGAATGGCAATCAACAAGAAAACAAGCAACAATAAATTTTGGTGAGGATACAGGGAAAAGGTACACTCATACATTGCTGGTGCAAATGCAAATTGGTGCAACCACTGTGGAAAGCATCATGAAGATTCCTCAGAAAACTTTTTATTTTGGGGGAGGTACTGAGGATTAAACTCAAGGGCATTCAACCACTGAGACACATTCTCAGTCCTGTTTTGTATTTTACTTAGAGACAGGGTCTCACTGAATTGCTTATTGCTTCACTGTTGCTGAGGCTGGCTTTGAACTCATGATCCTCTTGCCTCAGGCTCCCGAGACACACAGATTACAGGAGTGTGCCACCTTGTCTGGCCCTCAGAAAACTTTCAATGGAACTATCATTTTACCCAAACACCCCTCCCTAGGTTTATATATAAAGAATTAACATCAACATACCACAGTGATGCAGACACATCAATGTTTATAGCAGCTCAACTCACAATAGCTAAATTATAGAACCACTATATACCCTTCACCATATGAATGGATAAAGAAATTGTGGTATATATACACAACGGAATATTACTCAACCTTAAAGAAGAGAGAAATTGTGGAATTTGCTAATAAATGGATGGACCTGGAGAATATCATGTTAATCAAAATAAGCCAGTACCAAAGAACCAAAGGCTGAATGTTTTCTCTGATATGCAGATGTTCAATCACACTTAAGGGAGTGGAAAGAATAGAGATACTTTATATTAGACAGAGGGGAGTGAAGAGAAGGTAGAGCATATGAGGATATGAATGATAGTTGAATGAATTGGAAGTTATTATCCTATGTACCTATGTGATTACAGGACCTGGGTAAACCATAAAAAATCATGTACAATTAGAGGCCCATGAAGTTGTACTTCATTTATATATGATATGTCAAAATGCAATCTACTGTCATGTATAACTATTTAAAAGAAATTTAAAAATTTAAAAAGAAAAGTTGGAATGGAATCACATTTGACCCAGTTATCCCACTCCTCAGCATATACTCAAAGAACTTAAAATCAGCATATTATAGATGTGTTGGTCACATCAATGTTCATAGCAGTGCAGTTCATAATAGCTAATATATAGAACCAACCTAAGTGCCTTCTTATATGTGAATGGATAAAGAAAATGCGGTACATATGCATAATGGAATAATACTGAGCCATAAAGAAGAATCAAATTATGGCATTTGCTGGTAAATGAAACTGGAGACTATCATATTAAGTGAAGTAAACCAATCCCCCAAAAACAAAAGGCCAAACATTTTATCTGATATGTAGATTGTAAATCACATAAAGTGTGTGTGTGTGTGTGTGTGTGTGTGTGTGTGTGTGTGTGTGTGTGTTTTGGCGGGGGGAGCAGGATGGTGAAACGAAAAATAGAATTTCACTGGATAATACAAAAGTGAATAAAGGGAAAGGAGCAGGGACTGAAATAGGAAAGATTGTGGAATAAATCAGACATATTTTCCCCACATTCACATATGAATACAAAAGAAGTGTAACTCTATGTCTTATACAACCACAAAATGGGAAGTTACACTCTAAGTTTGTGTGTGTGTGTGTGTATTTGTGTATACATTCTACCATCATGTATAACAAAGAACAAATTAAAAATATTTTTAAAGTAAAAGGAAAGACAATACTTCTTTAGATGTATTTTAAGATGTACACTTTTGTCAGCCCCACCAAAAGCAAGAAAGCTTGAGGATAGAAAAGAAGGATTCTTAGTCAAGAGTGCATGATAATTAGCAAAAAAATATATTGTCAGAGTCACAAGCTTTTTTGAGTTAATTTGAGACTGCAAACCTTCCTAAATTTTACATAGGCAGGCCTGAACTATGTTTATGTGCTTGTTACTATGATTATCTAGCCCTGCTATTTGTCCCTTATATTGGTCTAAAAGATGCAATGTGGCACATAAAGACCTGACTAACTTTACCAAGAAAGTTCAAATGAAAGAGACAAAGGGATCACTACTAAACCCAGAGGAAATGTCAATAGAAAGATATATTACAAAAATTAGATAGCATTAGAAACAACTACAGCTTATAGGGACATCTATGACATTATAAAAAATAAACATTGTATAAATATTTCTCATAACTCTGCTAATGTCTCTAAAGCCTTAAATGCCTTTCATTCACACACCAATGCAGTGTTGGACTTCACCTAAACCTTTTGTGAGTTGTTGAATTCATGGTTTTCAAAGATTGGTCATTAATACTAATTGCTTTTGTGCTAACTGATTGCAAGAAAATGATGCTTCATTTTCCTAGCATGATATTGGTCCTATGTACACCTCACAGAATAGCCTGCCAGCTGCTGCCATGGATCTCTGGACTCTCTTGATGCTGAATGCCCTTGAGTGTCCATTCCTCACCTGATAGAGAACCATAAAAAATCTAGGCCATCAAACTAAAAACCAACTCCACAAATGGACCTAGACTCTCCACTGTCTCATCTTGACCAGTTAGTATGAGGATTCTGTGAATACCAAATATGCAGGGACAACAGTCCATTGTCAGCCTAAGCCAGTCATAAGAGAATGAGACCTTCAGTGACACCAAAAGAATTTGGGGATCAAGTCTCTCCAGGGGAAATGGTAGGAGTTTAGGGACATTACGATGGCAGAGACAGGGTGTTAGAAAATAGTCACTGGATCTCATTGGTTCTGACAGGAGGATCATGGGTTCAAAGCTAACCTCAGCAACTTATTAAGGCCTTAAGCAACTCAGTGAGATCCTATCTCTAAATAAAGTCAAAAAGGGCTGTGTTGTAGTTCAGTGGTTAAGTGCCCGTTGGTACAATCCCCAGTATCAGACAAAGAAAGGAAGAAAGAGAGAAATGAAGAAAGGAAGAAAACAAGGAAATAAATCTTGTCCCTGTTTACAATAAATCCCATTACCATGACAACTCCCACAACTGAGGAAATATCACTAGGACAACTAGTCTTTCTAAAGTAGCCAATGAGAAAAGTTGGACAATATTCTAATCAGGTAACAGAAGGTAACTGATAGAAACAAATGGGGTAAGGTCTTCCATTAGGTCCATATAGGGAAAAGAACACCTTGCAGCTCAGCATAGAAGACAATAATTTCCAGGGATCTTTCCAGGGATCCAGGCCTTGAGCTTTTCTTTCTTGATAGGTCAACTCTGCTCTACACAACAGAGTGCTATGTCCAACTTCACCTTCAATAAATTTGTGCACTGCCTGTTACTTGTGTATGTCTTGATCAATTCATTATTTGGGATACCAAAGACCTTGACCCCAACTGGACATCCTGACAGTTACACTGTATTTCTTATGGTAATCTTGTCTGGGGTGAATCTTACCAGAGATCTTACATTTTTCTGTACCTATATTTAAATCTTTCCCCAGGTTTGGAGAGGTTTTGCTTTTCTCCTTCTTTCCTTCCCTCCCTCCCTCCCTCCCTCCCTCCCTTCCTTCCTTCCTTTCCTCCTTTCTGAGGTAATGGAGATTAAACCCAGGGCTTTCTGTGCGTTAGGAAAGTGCCCTAACACTGAGATATACCCCATCTCTTAGAATGTTTTTAAAACTTTCCAGACAGGGTTGTATTAAATTGCACAGTCAGCTATCAAACTTGTGATCCTCCTGCTTCAACTTCCTGATTCACTGGGATTACAAGCAGTGCCACTAAGCCTGGCTTTTTATTATTTCTTTTTTGCATTTAAATGTTTTATTAGTATGCTATAGTTACACATAACGGTGGGGTTAATTTTGACCATTCATATATATTTGTAATATAATTTGCTCTATTTCAATCCCCAGTACCTCCGACTTCCCTCCTCTTGTCCATTGCCCTGTCCCATTCCCTCTACTCTGCTGGTCGTTCTTCTATTTGTTTATTTTTTAATTGTTTCTTGGTTGTGAGAAAGATTTTTCATTTGATACCATCCCATTTGTTCATTCTTGATTTCAATTCTTGCACTTTCAGAGTCCTGTTGATGAAGTCAGTTCCTAAGCTGACACAATGAAGAGTTGGACCACCTTTTTTTCTAGTAGGTATAGTGTTCCTACTTTAATGCCTAGGTCCTTCATCCACTTTGAATTGAGTTTTTTGCAAAGTGAGAGAAAGGGGTTCAATTTTCTTTTTCTACATATGTATTTCCTGTTTTCCCATCATCATTCATTGAAGAGGATACCTTTTGTCCAATGTATGTTTAGGACACCTTTCTCTAGCATGAGATAACTGTATTTATCTGGGTTTGTCTCTGTGTCTTTTATTCTGTTTCACTTTTTTTACATATCTCTTTTGTTGTCAAAACCATGCTGTTTTTGTTACACTAGCTCTGTAGTATAATTTAAGGTCTGGCATTGTGATGTGTTCTGCATCACCTCACTGTCGATTGCTTTGGCTATTCTGAGGCTCTTATTTTTCCAAATGACTCTCATGATTGCTTTTTTCTATATCTATAAAGAACATCATTGTATTTTAATACAAATTGCACTAAATGTGTACTTCACTTTGATAATATGCTGATTTTGACAACATAAATTCTGCCTATCCAAGAATGTGGGATGTCTTTCCATCTTCTAACATCTTGTTTAAATTATTTCTTTAGTTTCTGCAGTTTTCATTGTAAAGTTCTTTCACCTGTTTTGTTAGATTGATTTCCAAGTGTTTTATTTATCTTTTTTTAGGCTATTGTGAAGGGAATAATTTTCCTTATTTCTTTTTCAGCTGATATGTCATGGTATACAGGAATGTAATTTATTTACTGGTGTTGATTATATGTTCTGCTAATTTGCTAAATATGTTTATGAGTTCTAGAGGCTTTCTAGTAGAGTTTTGGGGATATCTAAGTATAGAATCTTGTCATTGGCACATAGGGATAGTTTCAGTTGTATTCCTATTCATATTCCTTTAATTTCTTTCTTTTGTCTAATTGCTCTAGCTAGAGTTTCAAGAAGTATGTTGAACAGGGGTGGTGAAAAAGTGCATCCCTGCCTTGTTCCAGTTTTTCAAAGGAATGCTTTCAATTTTTCTGCATTTATAATGATGTTGGCCTTGGGTTTAGCATAGACAGCTTTTACAATATTGAGATATGTTCTGCTATCTATAGTTTTTCTAGTGTTTTGAACCTGAATAAATACTGCATTTTGTTGATTGCTTTTTCCTTATCTATTGAGATAAACATGTGATTCTTATCTTTAAGTCAATTAATATGGGGAATCACATTTTTTAAAAGTTTCTTATGTTGAAACAATCTTGTTTCTCTGGGATGAACCCCACTTGATTGTGGTGCACTATCTTTTAATACAGTTTTGTATCTGATCTGCCAGTATTTTATTAATAATTTTTGCATTTATGTTCATCAGGGATATTGACCTGATGTTTCCTTTTTTAATGTGGTTTTGTCTGATTTGGGTATCAGGTTGAAACCAGCTTTATAGAATGAGTTTGAAAGGTTTTCCTCTTTTTTCTATTTTATAAAATAATTTGAGAAGTATTGATGTTAATTCTTATTTGAAGGTCTTGTAGAACTCAACCGAGAATCCATCTGGTCTTGGACTTTTCTTAGTTGGTGGGCTTTTGATAGCATCTTCAATTTTATTTCTTAAAATTGACCTGTTTAAATCTTGTATGTGCTCCTGATTCATTTTGTTTGGTCATATGTCTCTAGAAATATGTAGATATCTTTAAGATTTCTATTTTATTAGAGTATAAATTTTCAAAATAATTTCTTATTATTTCAGTAGTGTCTATTGTGACACATCATTTTTTCATGAATTTTAGTAATTTGAGTTTTCTCTAGCTTTCCATTTATTAACTTGGCTAAGGTTTTATCAATATTATTTATTTTTTTAAAGAACCAACTTTTATATCATGGAGTTTTTCAAATTTTTTTGATTTAATTTCATTTATTTCAGCTCTGATTTTAATTATTTTCAGTCTTGTACTGCTTGTGGTGTTGATTTGGTTTTCTTTTATTAGGGCTTTGAGAAGTAATATTAGGTTATTTATTTGTTGACTTTTCTTTTAATGAATGAGCTCAATGCAATGAAATTTTTTTCTTGGTATTACCTTCATAGTTCCATAGAAATTTTGATGTTATTTTGTTATTCTCATTTACCAGTAAGTATTTTTTTTATTTAATTCCTAATTTTTTCTCCTAGCCATTGCTCACTCAATAGCATATTGTTTATTCTTCAAATGTAAGAGTAGCATCTATTTTTATTTTATCATTGATTTCTAATATCATTCCATTATGGTTTGGTAGAATGCAGTGCCAGGTTCTGTGGCCTGAGGATTTCATACTTATTTTATTTTATCCAACCTCCTAACACTGCAATCTGCTTTGAATTTTCAGTATTCAATTCCAGTAAAGCTTCCCTTTTTTTCCTCACTCACTCCTATGACCCACACAGCTGAACTCTAAATAGTTGTAAAGGATGATGGAAAATTAAGAAAACACACCAGGGTTGAATTCTGGCTCAATAGTAAAATGCCTGCCTCATATGTATGAGTGACTGTGTTAGATTCTCTGCACAGCATATAAATAAATAAAGGGCCATCAACAATTAAACATATATTTACAATAAAGAAAGAAAGAAAGAAGGAAAGAAAGAAAAATACATAAACATTTACAAAAAGAAATCTGGAACCAGGTGGGATTCTGACCTGATGAAGGACTAGGGACCAGATCTAGCACAGCATTTTTAGTAAATAAGTTTTATCATCAAAAGGTTATTTGTTGGAAAGTTTCAGCAAAGATGGTAGGCTTGAAGCCCAAAGCACTTGCACAATATTGTGGTTATCTTGCTATGCTCAGAATTCTCTATCCCCAGGATCTGGTGTCTGAGCTTGAGGTTAAGTCTAATGCAGTTCCAGGACTTTGCACAGAACATCCTCAGGCACAGAATTACCATAGCTCCTGGGCAATGTTTTCATAGAAATTTTCCAGGGCAAAATGCAGCCACATCTCCAAGACAGTCAAAAGCCAAAGCCCAAGTCACTACTCCACACTTCTCTCCATTTTTTATTTCTAAAATGTAACCAATATGTGAGACCATCCACAACAGCCCTCACTGGATCCAGAATCTCAGTAGGCCCGGTTCACCCCTCCCCCAGTGGGGCAGACATTGCCATAGCCTAGCCTTTGGTTCAGGACTGCCCCTTCCTACCATCAGACTACCAAGGGAGGGAGGTCAAGCCCAGTGGCCCATATTCACCCACATCAGCCTCTGCATGGCCCAGGTACACCGCAGGCTGGGTCCACCCCTTTCCCAGTGGGGCAGATACTAGCCAGAGCCTAGCCTCTGGTGGAGGATCATCCCTTCTGACCAGTGCACTACTGGGAGAGTTGAGATCCAGCCCAAACAGCCCACACAAGCTTATGAAGATTCCAGGATATCAGTGGGCCCAGTTCACCCCTCCCCCAGTGGGGAAGACACTGTCAGAGCCTAGCCTTTGGCACAGGACCACCCCTCCCTACCAGTAGACTACCACAGGAAGTCAAGCCCAGCTGCCCAGATCCACCCACTCTAACTTATGCAGGTCCCAGACTCAGGATACAGTAGCATCTATAGATGGACACCAGCAGGGTTTGAAAGCCCAACATCAAGATGAGGTACAGACAATCTGCACAGGTACTACAAGAATATAGGGAAGAAACAATAATATCTTAGATCCACACTGCAAGAAAGAAAGACACATAGACAACATAAAAAAAAACAAGAGAGGAAAGTACCCCCAAAAAACCAGGACACTATAACAATGGAACCTATGGACAGCGAAGTTGATGAAATGTCAGAGAGAGAGTTCAGAAGATCCATAACTAAAATTATCTGTGAAAATGATTCATAATTAAACTTATCTGTAAAGAATGTCCTAAATAAGCAAATACAAGCAAAAATTGATCACTCCAACAATGAGATAAGAGAGCAAATAGCAAAAGATTACTTCAAGAGAGAGAGACCCTGAAAAAAAGTCAGAAATCCTTGAAATGAAGGATATAATAAATTGAATAAAAACTCAGTCAAAAGCATAACCAAAAGACTAGATAATTTGGAAGAAAGAACTTCAGATAGTGAAGACAAACTATACAATCTGGAAAATAAACTTGGTCACACAGTGAAGAAAGTTAAAAACCATGAAGAGAACATCCAAGAATTATGGAAAAACATCAAAAGACCAAATCTATGAGTTATTGGGATAGAGGAAGGCACAGAGTTTCAAACCAAAGGAATGCACAATCTTTTCAATGATGATATCAGAAAATTTCCCAAGCGTGAAGAACAAATTGGAAAACCAACTACAAGAGGCTTACAGGACACCAAATGTAGAAAATTACAACAGATCTACACTAAGTCCCAATATAATGAAAATGTCTAACATACAGAATAAGAATAGAATTGTAAAAAGCTGCAAGAGAGAGGAATAAGATCACATATAGGGAGAGAGCAATTTGTATCTCAGCAGATTTTTCAACCCAGACCCTCAAAGCCAGGAGATAATGGAACATCATATACCCAGCTCTGAAAGAAAATAGATGCAAACCAAGAATCTTAAATCCAGCAAAACTACGCTTTAGATTTGATGACAAAATAAAAATGTTCCATGATAAACAAAAGTTAAAAGAATTTATAATTAGAAAGTCTGTACTAAAGAACATCCTAACAAAATATTCCAAGAAGAGAAAATAAAAAACATTGATGAAAATCATCAGAGGGAGGGATTACACTAAAGGAAAATTTAATCAGAGGAGAAACCAAGTCACATTAAATACCAAAAATAAACAAAAATGTCTGGGAAAACAAATCATGTCTCAATAATAACCCTGAATGTTAATGGCCTAAACTCACCAATCAAAAGACATAGACTAGCAGATTGAATTTAAAAAAAAAAAAAGACCCAACAATATGCTCCCAGCAAAAGACACATCTCATAGAAAAAGACATTCACACACTGAAGGTGAAGGGTTGGGAAAAATCATACCACTCACATAGACTGCAGAAGCAGGCAGGCTTTTTAATCCTCATATCAAATAAAATAGACTTCAAACTAAAGCCAATCAAAAAGCGTAAAAAAGAATACTACATACTGCTCAAGGGAACCATACACCAACAAGACTTAACATTTATAAATATATATGACCCAAACAACAAAACAGCTATGTTCATCAAACAAACTCTTCTCAAGTTTAAGAGTCAAATAGACACACACAATAATTTTGGGTGATTTTAACACATCTCTTTTATCACTAGATAAATCTTCCAAATAAAAACTGAACAAAGAAACTATAGAACTCAATAATACAATCAATAACTTAGAATTAACTGACATATATAGAACATTGCAATTTCCAATGAGAGAATATACTTTCTTCTCAGAAGCACATGGATCCTTCTCTAAAATAAAACATATACTATGCCAAAAAGCATCTCTTAGCAAATATAAAAAAGTAGAGATACTATCATGAATTCTATCAGATCATAGTGAAAAGAAATTAGAAATCAATAATAAAATAAGAAATAAAATCCACTCAGATAACTGGAGACTAAATAAAATGCTAATGAATGAACAATGGGTTATAGAACACATCAAGGAGGAGATTAAAAAGTTTTTAGATGTGAATGAGAACACAAATACAACATATCAAAACCTCTGGGACACTATGAAAGCAGTTCTAAGAGGAAAGTTCATTGCATGGAGTTCATCCCTTAAAAGAAGAAAAAGTTAACAAATAAATGACTTAACACTATATCTTAAAGCCCTAGAAAAAGAAGAACAAATCAACACCAAAAGCAGCAGAAGACAGGAAATAATCAGAACCAGAGCTGAAATCAATGAAATTGAAACAAAAGAAACAATTGAAAAAAATGACAGAACAAAAAGTTGGTTCTTTGAAAAAATAAATAAAATTGACAGACCCTTAGCCATGCCAATTAAGAAAGAGAAAATTCAAATCACTAACATATATAATGAAAAAGTAAATATCACAACAGACATTACAGAAATACAGAAGATAATTAGAAATTATTTTGAAAACCTGTACTCTAATAAAATAGAAAGTATTGAAGACATCGACAAATTTCTAGAGTCATATAATTTGCCCAAATTAAATCAGGATGATATACACAATTTAAATATATCAATTTCAAGTGATGAAATAGCAGATGCCATCAAAAGTCTACCAACAAAGAAAAGCCCAGGACCAGATGGATACACAGCGGAGTTCTACAAGACCTTTAAAGAAGAACTAATACCAATACTCTTCAATTATTTCAGGAAATAGAAAAAGAGGCAGCACTTCTAAATTCATTCTGTGAGGCCAATATTACCATTTTCCCAAAACCAGGCAAAGACACATCAAAGAAAGAAAACTTTAGACCAATATCTCTAATAAACAGATGCAAAAATTCTCAATAAAATTTTGGCAAATCAAATACAAAAACATTTCAAAAAGATCATGCACCATGATTAAATGAGATTCATCCCAGGGATGCAAGGTTGATTCAACATACAGAAATCAATAAATATAATTCATCACATCAATAGACTTAAGGATAACAACCACATGATCATCTAGGTAGATGCAGAAAAAGCATTTCACAAAATACAACACCACTTTATGTTAAAAACACTAGAAAAACTTGGGATAACAGAAACATATCTCAACATTATAAAGGGCATCTACACTAAGCCCCAGGCCAACAACATTCTAAATGCAGAAAAATTGAAGGCATTCCCTTTAAGTGGAACAAGACAGGGATGCCTTCTTTCACCACTTCCATTTAACATAATTCTTGAAACACTAGCCAGAGCAATTAGAGAAATGAAAGAAATTAAAGGGATACATATAGAAAAAGAAGAACTTAAAAGTAGAAATTTCTGTATAACAGTGACAAATCCTCAGAAAGGAAAATGAGTAAAACTACCAATTCTCAAGAGCTTCAAAAAATAAAAATAATAAATAATATACTTGGGAATCAATGAAAGAAATGTGAATGGTCTATATAATAAAAATCATAGAACCTTAAAGAAAGAAATCAAAGAAGACCTTAGGATATGCAAAGATCTACCTTTCTCTTGGACACACAGAATTAATATTATCAAAATGACCATACTTCCAAAAGCATTATGCATATTTAATGCAATTTTGATTAAAATCCCAATGCCATTTCTCATAGAAATAGAAGAAACAATCATGAAATTCATCTGAAAAAATAAAAGTCCCAAATAGCTAAAGCAATCCTTAGCAGGAAGAATAAAGTAGGTTGCAAAACTATACCAGACCTTAAACTCTACTGCAGAGAAATAGTAACAAAAACAGCATGGTATTGGCACCAAAACAGACTGGTAGACCAATGGTACAGAATATAGGACACAGAGACTAACCCACAAAACTACAATTATCTTATATTAGATAAAGGTGCCAAGAACATGCATTGGAGAAAAGATAGCCTCTTCAACAAATGGTTGAAACTGGAAATCGATATGCAACAAAATAAAATTAAACCCCTATCTCTTACCATGCACAAAACTCAACTCAAAATGGATCAAGTGAAAAACCCAAGCAACTTCATTTTACTTGGGACCTCATTTTGCTCTGATACTTAACCCCTCACCTATTGCAGTCCTAAAGTCAGGAAATACCACAGAAACTCTGCACAACGTAGATGGTGATTGCCTAAAATAGGCCAAGATATCAAAATATCTGAAATTCCAGATGGCCCCCACCTAGATGTGGTGACCAATATCTAAACCAGAAGCCCTGCAGCTTGGCACATATCCTCCTTGTGATACCCTCACAGTTTAAACCAATCATTTTTAAGTGTGTCAACCCCTTGAACTAACCAATAATCCTTTCCAGATTTTTTCCCACCACTTGATACTCTAATCATGTTTTAGAGTTGTTTTATGATTTTTCCATTTGCTAAGAGATGATATGATGTATGTGACGTCCCTTCTTCCCCAAAGAGTGTATAAAACTGCTACAAAACCTGGGTTCAGGGCCTCTCAGCATCACAAGTTGCTGTGTGTGTGGAGGACCAAGCTAGCTTGCAATAAATGCCTCTTTGCTGCTTACATCAATCTTGGTCTCTGGTGGTCTTTTGGGGGTCCCAAACTCGAGTATAACACAAGGATTTAGGAATACAACCAGAGACCCTGCATCTAATAGAAGAAAAACTGGGCCCTAATATCCATCATGTGGGATTAGGCCCCAACTTCCTTAATAAGACTCCTGTGGCATAAGACTTAAAATCAAGAATCAATAAATGGGATGGACTCAAACTTAAAAGCTTCTTAGCAAAAGAAATAATCTGTGAGGTGAATAGGGAACCTACATCTTGGGAACAAATCTTTACCCCTCCCACATAAGATAGAGCACTAATCACTAGGGCATATAAAAAACTCAGAAAGCTAAACACACACACACACACACACACACACACACACACACACATATATATATATATATATATATATATGCTTTCTCTCTCTCTCTCTCTCTCTCTCTCTATATATATATATATATCCCATATATCCCAATCAATAAATGGCCAAGGACCTGAAGAAACACTTCTCAGAGGATGATGCACAATCAATCAACAAATACATGAAAAAGTGTTCATCATTACTAGCAACTAGAGAAATGCAAATCAAAACTACTCTAAGATTTAATCTCACACCAGTCAGAATGGCAGCTATAATGCATACAAACAACAATAAGCATTGGCAAGGTTGTGGGGAAAAAAGTACACTCATACACTGCTAGTGGGACTGCAAATTGGTGCAACCAACCTGGAAAGCAGTATGGAGATTCCTCAGAAAACTTGGAAGGGAATTACAATTTGACCCAGCTATCCCTCTCTTCTGTGTATACACAAAGGATTTAAAAACAGCATACTACAGGGACACAGCCACATCAATGTTTATAGCAGCACAATTCACAATTGCTAAACTGTGGAACCAACCTAGATACTCTTCAATAGATGAATGGATAAAAATTATGTGGCATATATACACAATGAAATATTACTCAGCAATAAGAGAGAATAAAGTCATGGCATTTGCAGGCAAATGGATGGAGTTAGAGAAGATAATGCTAAGTGAAGTTAGCCAATCCTCCAAAACCAAATGCTGAATGTTTTCTTTGATATAAGGAGGCTGATTCATAGTGAGATAGGGATCGGAAGCATGGGAGGAATAGGCAAACTCTAGATAGGGCTGAGGGGTTAGAGAGGAAGGGAGGGGGCATGGGATAATTAATGATCATAAAATGTGATGGTAATTACTATCCAAAGTATATGTATGAAGACAAAAATTGGTGTGAATATACTATGTATACAGAGATACGAAAAATTGTGCTCTATATAGGTAACAAGAATTGTAATGCATTCTGCTGTCACATATAAATAAAAAAATTTACATAATAAAAAATAAAATGTAGCCAATATGTATCTACTCTGAAGTGCTTGAAGTGGAGCAGACAAGCTTGCAGCTGACTGCAATAAAGAAACATGGAATTAAGACAAGAAATAAGTCCAAAAGAGACACCACCTACTATGTTTTAGCATATCCAAGGATTAAGACCATTCAGAGCATCCAACAGCTTTTCTGCAAATCTGGCAGGAGATAACATGGGAATCTAGCTATCCTGCACAACTTGAATGTATCGGTGCCAATGGAAGAGATCTAAACTTACATTTTTATAATTCAAAATATAATCCTAATAGATGCATCTTGATCTATTCCCAATCCCATTGGGAGCTATTTATAAAACAGGTGTTACACAAATAAACTGAGAAGTGTCATGCATTGTAATTGCTTCCTGACCTTTAGACTTTGTATCTGATGATCCAAACCACCTGAGCAGCCTTTAGGGCATTCAATTTAGCTCCAAGATTAGTATTAATAGCTTCTTGATCTCAGAGGACTCTTAATGTGTTTTGTGCCAAAGAATTGGGGATGAGGAGTGCTATTTATTCATTTTCTTTCCTTTTTTCTTCCTCATTTTTTATTTTTATTTAATCTAATTATTTAAATGATAGCTGAATGGATTTTAACTCATTTTACACAAATGGAGCACAAATTTTTATTTCTCTGGTTGTACATGCTTCAGAGACACACCATTCATGCAATCATACATGTTCATAGGATAATAATGTCTGTCTCATATTTCACATACCATACTTTCTCCCCCTCCCTCACTCCAGCCTGCCTAATCCAAAGTTCTTCCATTCTTCCCTAACCCCCCTCCTCCATTTTGATTCAAAATCTGATTATCATAGAAAATATTTGGCCTTCGTTTTGGAGGGATTGGCTTACTTTGCTTAGCATAATATTCTCTAGCTCCATCCATTTACATGAAAATTCCATAAAAAAGGGCCCTTTGTACTATCTACCTAGTTCATTTGCTTTGTTAATCAGGTACCTGTTCTTTGTTCTAATACCATTAACCCCCTCTAATTAAGAGTACACTTACTGCCCTAAAAGGAAATGGATGGTGACTGCTCTGGCTTCTTCAGAGTGAGAGTAGGTGACATGGGGCAAGCAGTTTGGGATTCCCTTTTAGAAATATTTTGGGTCATTTGAGGAGTCCATGGTAAAATTGTGGTTCTGAAAGAACAGTAAAGTTGTATTGAGAGGGGGTGCTTCTGTGAGAGAAACAAGAATACATGAATACTGAAATAAAATAAATACAAAATAAATGTTGCAGCATGTCAATGAATATCAAGATGATGATAGAAATTATTAATTTTTCACCAGGAGGTGCAAGAGCTAAAAAGTTGTTGCAAAGACAAGTTCAATGAGGACATGGCCTCTATTTAGGAACATAAATCTTTAAGAATATTAGTTACATTGCCAGAGTTACCAGGAATTTAAACACAACACTTAGTTTTGATAATGTCACAGATATCCCCATAAGATGTAGTTATTTATTGTTATCTGATTTTTGTAAAATTCTGTGTTTAGTAGAGATCTCTTTATTTCTGTCACTTAGGGATAGATAATACTACCAAACACAGAATAAGTCTGCCTATGAGGAGGTTAGGAAGATTTGCTGGCCTTAAAATGACTAAAAATAAATAAATAAAAATAAAACCCTTTTGACTGTAATGAATGTTTTTGAATAGTTATTGGGCACTCCTATCTAAAAGTCCTTCTTTCATAGAATCCAGCTTTATTTACTTTTTGTGGGGCTGATACAAGTGCACATCTTAAGTTACATGAACAGAACTATTGTGTCTTCTTTTTAATGCCCAGGTATGGCTCTGTTTTGGATATGATGTGTTTTGCTAGGCATTGAAGATAATGCTGTTCAAAATAACTTGTCCAATATACTGTAAAGTGTCAGTAGAGTTCCCTCAGGGGGTCACTTGAGAAAACTTGAGAGAAGCCTCTTAGCTCCTTTAGTGCCATCTTCCAGGATGGCTCAGAGTCTTGTTGACCAAATGCTTTCCCTTGAAAGAATCAGGAACATTTTCTTATACAATGACCCTCCTCTTTGCAGCATGTGCACTGGTTGGCTTTTTGTTCTCTAGGGTCTCATGGATTTCCCTGATTAGGAAGCCATGTGGCCCTGAGTTGAAAATCCCTTAGAAAATTTCCCACGTTCCCTGGGTTAGAGCTGACTCAGAGGTCAATAGTCAAATATTGGCTATTTCTTTCTTTTTTTTTTAATTTTTTTTTAAGAGAGAGTGAGAGAGGAGAGAGAGAGAGAATTTTTAATATTTTATTTTTTAGTTTTCGGCGGACACAACATCTTTGTTGGTATGTGGTGCTGAGGATCGAACCCGGGCCGCACGCATGCCAGGCGAGCGCGCTACCGCTTGAGCCACATCCCCAGCCCCGGCTATTTATTTCTTGACCCTTTTATCTCTGCCGCAGTCTGGCTGGGCACAATTCAGGAGCCACTTGTCAAAAGAAACTATTTTTAGAACTACAAACACCAAGCAAAACAGCTCCTCAGGAAAAGAAACCCTCAGAGCCCAACTGCCACCACCGGCTTCCACAAGCCTCTCACCCACACACCAGCCTCTCCACCTCCCACAATCCTCCTGGTCTTGAGGCCGATTGGCTGGGTCGCATGGGCGGAGCCAAAGAAGTCCCCCAATGAGCATTTCCGTAGTCTGAAGGGCAGGGAAACAGCCCAATGAACATCACCGCAGAGGAGCCAATCAGCTAGATGTTGCTGGGGCCGCTGTGAGCCAATCATCAGCTGGCAGCTGGTTGCTGGCAGCTGGAAGTTTGCTGGGCCCCTTTGGCTGTGGCTCTCAACAATCTCCTTAACTTTAGTCTTTATATTTTTATTTTAAACATCTAGAGGGTCAGTTTTACCAGCATTAAGGTAGGAGTACTGGGGGTAATATTTAATGCCTTAACTTTAAAGTCATTTACCCCTTCCATTTAATTGGGGTCAGTATTAGTACTGGAAGTTAGCCTTCCATCCTGTCCATCCTATTATTGATGTTCTACTATTTCAAATTAACTCAGGTTGTTATATTAGAAGTCATAGTTCTGAAAGGCACTAAGAGAAAATAATTATAAAATTTATAAGAAAAATGCAAAATAAAATTAACAAGAGTAAAAACATTTTGAATTTGTGTAATAGCTATGAACCAAGAAACATAATTTTTATAATCTCAAACCTTTACTTCAAACTTAAGTTTGAAGAACACCAGCTTGGTTAAATATTTATCTAAACCTGATATTTTAAAGACATCTATCCTTGGAATATATGAATACATCTAGTATACAATGAAGCCAGTAACAGCAACACAATTACATTGATGTTGTTATATTAACCAAGATTAACTTTTGTGAAGAGCAGTCACAATGTCTGGGAGACCAGTGTCTAAGATTGGGGTCTCTGATGACTTCATGGCTGTGGCATACTTGGTGACTGGGAAAGTTTATGTACAAAGGCATAGGATTTACAGTTGTTATGGAGATGTATTCCATGCTAGAGTCTTGTCATCTTTAACCTTATTCTCAGGCATGGCAGCTCCTCAGAATGAAGGAACTTCCTTGCTAAGATAACCACAATGTTTCACCTGTTATGCTACTCCTGAATCTGCCCACAAATTAGTAACTTTAAACAATGGACTTTCTTGAGAACTCCACAGTTCTCTTAACATTGCACATTGTGACTGTAGAAAGTAACTGAGGAAATAGCTGCATACCGTTGCTAACTGTGTAACTTTCATGAATGCAAAGAATAATGGTTGCATAGTCTTTAATCTGATTTAGAGACATATATAATAAAGATTGCTGGTGTAATTCTTTAGTTCTCCTTCTCCATCAGAGCAGTGTTCCATCTGACCTCAGCTGTTTGTCTTCAAGATCTGCATGTGTTGACTCTTATATTCCTTCCTATCTTCCATCAACTCTTACTGAAACCTGCTAATTTGGCTGCATTGGTTGTGGCAAACTTTTAAGAAAATTTGGAATCTGGAATGTAGTGTAATGCTCTAAAATAACAGTTGTTATTTACCTCAAGTTGTATAAACACTAATTTCTTTAAAACTACTTTCTGTAAATAATAAAACTTAGCAGACATAAGAAATTATGTTAGTAGATAAAAGCAAATTAATATTTTAAGAAATCCTTATTACTTCAACATATATTCTTAGTCATTTTTACCACTGCTGTGACTAAAGGATCTGACTGTAGAGGAGGAAAAGTTTATTTGGGGTCTCATGATTTCAGAGGTTTCAGTCCCATAGAAGTCTGGCCCCATTTATCAGGACTCAAGGTGAGGTTAAACATCATTGTGGCAGAGGGAAGAGCTCACATCACTGTGATCAAGAAGCACAGAAAGACTCCACTTTCCAGATACAAATGTATACACCAAAGCCACCTTAATTCCCACCTCCCCCAGTCATACCCTACCACTTCAGTTATCACTCAGTTAATGACAATCAAGGGATTAAATCATTGATTGGTTTGAGAATCTTACAACACAATTATTTCTCATCTGAACCTTTTTCCATTGTCTCACTCATGAGCTTTTGGGGGATATCTCACATCCAAAAAACAACATACTCCTCCTGGCCCCTAGAAGCTCACAACTGTCAGGAGATGCCACATAGGAACTGAGCGCCCCTTAGCCTTGAACGAGGAGAATGTGGAGATGTGGCAAGCCAGCCATGTGCTGTGTGTGTGTGAACTATGGGCATTGAACACACAAAATGGACTGAACCAATGTTTCCCCTCTGTTTGGGCAGGCCTCACTCTGGCTATGATCCTCACACAGCTGATGAGGTGGGCATGCCCTTTCTAGATGTCAGTTAATCAGCTGACAGCAAACATCATGAAGCTAGACACAACCTGCTGAAACCTGACCCCTTTTTCTCATTTGAATGGCTTCTCCCCAATCAAAGTGTTTAGTACATGCTCCTCTCTTTTCCATGGACCCTTAAGATCAGAGGAGCCATCACAGGACCCAAAGAAAAAGGTATTTCTCTGTCTCTGCATTATTATTTTGTGCCATCCCAGTTTATCTGGAGTGACCTTGAGTGTTTAGTCATGAGAGGTGACACACAACCATCTCACAGTGCAAAATACAGTTTTTCCATTTCCAAGAGTCCCCATAGTCAACAGATCTGAGATTGCTTAAAGTTCAAGTCCAAAGTCTTCCCTGAGGCTTAAGGCAATCTTTTATTATTAGCTCCTATAAAACTAAAAACAATTTACAACTATTTAACATATAAAGGTACTGAGTAAACATTTCTATTTATAAAAAAAGGGTAGAGAAAGAGGGGATAGAACCAAAGCAAGACCAAAATCCAGGTGGGCAAACAAGTCCTGTAAATCCAAGTCCAGAATCTTGAGCAGATGACATTTTAATTTTCTCTCCAAAAGGCCTGTGTAGCTGAACCCCTGTGGCCTTGTTTGTTACAGCCAAAATGGCCTTCTTGTTGGCTTGCGCTGCTCAATTCCTGCAACTTTCCTAGGATGATATCTCATGTTACTGACATTTATTAATCCTGGGGGGTCTCCACTGCAACTTTGGCTTCATGATCACATCTCCACATTTTGAATTCTCAGGGGATGCTTGCAAGGACTCTGAGCCTGCCACTTTGCCTTCCAAGCCTTTCTTTGAAATCTTGGTGGACACCTCCATGACCTTCAAACTCCATCATCCTGCATTCCTAAAGAACCGCCAACATATGGTTGACACCAAGGTTTGCAACAATCTTGGATGATAGACCAGCCTTTAGGGACGCTTGCTGTAATAGTCTCTGAGTGTCTGGGTGGCTGAGCATGTTGAAAAAAACTTCCTAAACCCCATTGTGAAAGAGGAGTGCCCCACTGGTCTCTTCTCAGGAGAATTTTTACTTTTAATCCATTGAGCTTGAGATGGGTGTGGTCTTGCCAGTTCCTGGGATGTCCTCAATCCATCTTTTTTATTGTCTCTGGGAAAAGTCTTTAGCATTTCTTTGGTGTTGGTAATGTCTTTAAAATTTGTATCTTTATTAGCTCAGTTTTACTCTGGCCTTTTAAGCCCACATTTTTAAATAGTTCTGTCCTGCTTTCTGTTTCTGAATATCACAAAAAAAAAATTGGCTAAAAGACACCAAAAATATTTATGCCAACAACTGAATGCTATGTTGCCTAAATATTTCTTCCACCAGATTAATAAGTCTATCACTTTTAAAGTCAACCTCACAGAAAGTGTAAGGACATGGACCAAATGCAGACAACTTCTCAGTCAGAACATAATACGAATGGCCTCTACTCCAAATTCCAATAGTGTCCCCCTTTTCTTCTACAGCATCTTGAGCTCTCTCTTCAGTGTCCATGATTCTATTAGCATTCTGATCTTCTGAGTTCTCACCAAAATTGGCCATTAAGCTTCAATTACAATATCATAAAGTATTTCCAGCTTGCACTGCTAAACAGTTCAAAATTCCTCCCACCAATTTCAAAAAGATGAAAAAGATTCTGAACCACATGGTCAGAGTAGGCACAGCAATGACCCCACTTCTTGCTACAAATTTCTCTTTTTGTCAGCTTTTCATTGCTGTGACTAAAGGACCTGACCAAAACAACTATAGAGGATAAAGAGGTTTTTTGAGGGCTCATGGATTCAGAGGTCTCAGTCCATAGTAGTCTGGCTCCATTGTTCAGTGCTCAAGGTAAGGCTGAACACCATGGTGGCAGAGGGAAGTACCTCACATCATGGTGATCAAGAAGCAGAGAGAGAAATACTCCACTTTCCAGATACAAATATATACACGAAAGCAATGTCCTAATTCCCAACTCCTCCAGCCATACCCTACCACTTCAGTTAACACTCAGTTAATGCCAATCAGGGGATTAAATCACTGACTGCCAATAATTCCTCCTCTGAACCTTCTTGCATTGTCTCAAATGTGAGCTTTTTTGGGGACACCTCACATCCAAATCATAACACATACAGAGGATTAAATTTTGTTTTATATCAATGCATTAATATTTGCCCTTAGGTAAAAGCCTTAAATTAACTGATTTGTCTAATTATATAAAACTGAGTTACACACAAACTTTTTGAGATTTACCCTCCATAAACTTTGTACAACTTATTGAAACATTACAACATTTAACTTAAAACATAAAAGGCTTTCTTATTAGAAACATTTCCTTTTTCTTCTACTTTACATATTAAAATATATTTCCATACCTGGAACCATCATGTCTCTTACTTAGCTGTTAACCCCTATTTAAATTCACATTTTGAAATTGTTTTTATAAAATTTCTAAATTTAGACAAATTACTCCACTTTAATGAGATAGAATGCCTTTTTTGTATTTTAATTGAAACCTAACTGAAATCTTTGTATATAAAATTACACCTGAAAAAAATCTTAACTCTTAGCAAACTTGTTTTCAGTGAAGACACAGAAACATAGCAATCTGA
This sequence comes from Urocitellus parryii, assembly GCF_045843805.1. Taxonomy (NCBI): domain Eukaryota; kingdom Metazoa; phylum Chordata; class Mammalia; order Rodentia; family Sciuridae; genus Urocitellus; species Urocitellus parryii. Next base: position 4,688,890 of record NC_135536.1, read on the forward strand.
AAACTTGTCTGTTGAACTGTCATGGGTCAGCCATGGGCTGTGTGTGTGAGCTATGAGTAATTGAGCATATGTGAGGACTAGTCTTATGTTGTATGCTATTTGGGCCATGCAACACACGTGTGCACTTTCCTCTTGCTCTTCCTTTTGATACCACACAGCACCTGAAGTGGGTGTGGCCTTCCAAGATGTCAATCAATCTACCAACCACAAGACATCACCAAGCTAGACTCCCCCTGAAACCTGAGCCTTTGCCTTATTTGGAAAGAACATTCCATCAAACCTCCCTATGGGTCCACCTCTATAAAAATAAAGAATGCAGGAGGCTTGCTCTCTTTTCAACAGACCCATAAGGTCAAGAGCCATCACTGGACCCCCCCCCCAAAAAAAAGGTACTTTCTATGTCTGCAATTATTTCATGCAAACCCAAATTCATCTGGTATCACCCTGACTGAATTAGTCACATGTCATGGCATTGAACAATTCATAAAAACACATTTAATGTTTGTATATATTACATTATAAATTTAAGAAGATAATAGTATACTTAATTTTTATTTATCATTGGAACTTTGAAATTTAATCCTATATGTCCTTTAAAAAACATGTTTATAAAAATCAATCCTATTATGTTAAATCTAATTTACTAATTTAAATTGTAAAAACTAGGATATTAGATAATTGTAAGTAATAGTATTAGCCATTTCTTCCATTTCCAAAAAAAAGTTCTAGAAGAAATGGATATTACATTTTGTACATTTTATAGAAACTAAAACTAACATTTGACCAGCTGGAAAAACTTGTGAGTTAGTAAATTTAAAGACTCATTTACTCTCATCTGTTTTTCTAATTTAAATTGAAAGTTTTATTTAATTACCATGAGCTTAAAGATATTTGGATCTATTTTTATTTAAATTTCAGTTGTTTATGAGTGCTCATTTATCTATATGCCATTTTTGATACAATATAAATGATATGTGGACACATGCACATATGTAGACACAACAATACAATATACAGGTGTGCACCCATATATAAAGAAAACAGAATACAAAGATCTTGTAGATTTTTGTAGGTAGATCTCCACAGGTGTGAGACAACACTACAGATGTTTATTAAAGCCTTGGTTAGATTTAACCTATTAGAAATTAAAATAGAGTCTATAAGACTTTCACATTATGACTTAAACATTAGGCAGGCGTGTACAGTTGGATATGCTAAGTATAAGGCTTTACAATCATGGCAGACACAAAAATCAAAGGTGTGGGTGGCCACTTGTTACTGATGGCAATCAGACTTCTACTCAACATTATTATATCTATGTTCTTCTCAGGATTTTATTAAAAAAAATATTTTCCAATGTATTTAAGAGTCAACCCTTGAAAATTTGGTGCTGAACAGAGAGCATAAAAACCTCTATAGTTAGATAAAATAAGAGCAGAAGAATATATTAATTTAGGCATGCAGGATCAAAAGTAAATTCACCATAAAACAATGAGCTCAAAAATATAAAAAATTTAAAGACAGGAGTTCTAAAAAAAGAAATAATATGGCTTAATTACTCGAGAAAAAGAGCATGCAGAACATCTCAGAATTCACTTTTGGGTCAGATCAGAGTCAATCCACATGTTTAAAGAATTTGAGAGTCCTCAAATCCTCAGATTAAAAATAGGGGTTGTACTTATGAGACTATTCCATTTTTCTTCCTGTGCTGTGTGTTTAGGGAGGAAGAAAGAAATGTGGTAGAGTGCAACAGCAAATAATATAACCAGCGGTTTAGGTCCCACAGTGGCTTGAATTTAAAAGAGACACTTTTTATTTCCTTTAGTCTCAAACCCATTTTGAATAATCACCTCTGAAATACATTTTCAAAGCAAACCTAGGAGAGAGAGAGATCTGAAAGAAGTTTAGAAGTAAGGAAAACTGTTGTTTCGAGCTTGAGAGGAAAAAAATCATTAATAGATCCTTTCAATAGAATGTAAAATCATTCTATTAAAGTGTGATGCTATAGTTTATGTTTTGTCTTAAGACACCCTTTTTTTATTCCTTGATATTTAAGCATTATTCTAACTATTTGTACATAAAGATTCCACTCTTTAGAGCCTGCTTGCCCCATATTTTACACCCAGCTATAAGGTTCCACTCCTTATCTCTCTTTATCTGACCCACATTCTCTGGAGCATCTTCTAAAATAATCCTTGAAGCTTGTGTCCAGTCCCTGTTTGGGTGCCAATTCCCATGATCTGTACAGATGAATCTTTTTTTAAAAAAAGACATAGAAACATTTACAAAGAGAAAGCAAGGACCAGGAGAAACATTGATTTCTGATCAAGAAACAGTGACCCAGAGGTAGCACACCATGTTTGTTATATAGAATTTGCCATCCAAAGGTTATTTGTGGGAAAGTTTCTGCAAAACAGGAAGGCTTGAAGGTCACAGTGCTTGAAAGATGTTGTGAAATTCTCTTTATGCTTGGAATTCTCTATCCATGGCAGCTGGTGTCTGAGCTCAAGGTCAAGACTGATATAGTTCCAGGCCTTTGCACAGCATTTGCTCAGGCAGGGCATTATCATAGTTCCTGGGCCACTTGTCCTGAACCTTTGCATAGAAAGGGCAAAGTGCATCCACAACTCCAAGGCAATCAAAAAACATGATCTAAGTCATTGCTCTCCATAATCCAAAATTCTGAGAAGCCACCTAACTGCTTTATTTGTTTCATAAAATGGAGCAGCAAGCAAGATAACCTTCTATATTCCATGTCTTGAAATCTCCCTGCAACTTATTTTTTGAATGGACATGCTTTATTCTCTTCCTCTAACAAATATAGGATTTACTTTAACACAATCTGGCCTCTGAATGTCCTTTTCTAGATTATTATACTATCTTGAGTTGAAGTTGATTTGTCAGGGTGTCCATAGAGATAAATAAATCTTGCTTTGAACTCTGAAATAGCCTTAGAGAGCATTGAGCCCCTTATAGAATTATTTTGGTATGATGGTACTTAAAGAAATACTCACTGGCAGGTGACCACTGTTAATAAGGCAGATCCCATACCTGGCATGGAATTTATGGGGTTTATAGCTTTTAATTCAAATGTAAGCTGCCCTGGTGTGGCAGAAATATGGAAGCACTCAATAACCTTGAGGAATCAGCTTCCAGAGCTAGAGAAGATATCACCCAAATAACTTTTTCCTGCTTGACCTTGTATTGCATCAGATAAATATTGGCATTAGATTCACCATTTTATGTTGGAAGCCATTTTATCTAGAGGCTCCAAATTTTCAATTCTGAGGGAATTCTGCTTAACTTCCTGTAATAACATGTGCCTGCTAAAAAAATGAACCCCACCTCAGCTTAAATTCCCAAGCAGTTTATGATCAACCACACCCCAGCTTCTGATGTAACTCCTAGGCAGCTTATAAAATTCCTCTTGCAGGCTACAAAAACACTCTGTGAGTGCTGACACTCTGTTGTTCTCCTTAGAGGGACAGTCTTGCTTGTTTGCCTTACATTACAGACAATAAATAAATGTCTTGCATTGGATTCTGGGGTGTGGCATGGTCTTTGGACTTTGTGTGGACTCTGAGAGAGTCCTTTCACCTTACTTTTGTTCACCTTGAAGTTTTCTCACAATAAGTCCTTTTGATGTTTTTGAATATAAAATAAAACACATGGCCTCTCACTGTTTGTTAGGAATTAGATCTGCACCAGGATTGATTCACCCACTGGGCCTCACATTTTTTCATACCATTGAGTCTCTGTGTTTGTTTCTTATTATATCATATAATTTATAATTTCCCTAATCTGACCCACTGCATGTGTTGGAGAACTGTTCTATTGCTGTGCAGGTCACAGTAAGAACTGGCACCTGAACAGACCAATAGTAGGAATTAAGAATTTTCAGATAACTTAGACTCTCCAAGTTATCTGAAAAAGAAATTACCATTAGTTATTTCAAAGAAAATGGGGAGGGGTGAGTTTTTAAATAACTCAGTGTAAAACATAAAATTCTAATTCTAAAGAGAAAGAGCTTTTCTTCCCAGTGCTTAAAACTCTGAGGGGGTGAGCACAGTGGCCAGTCCTATAATCCCAGTGGCTCAGGAGAATGAGGCAGGAAGATTCAGTGTTCAAAGCCAGACTCAGCAAAAGCGAGGTGCTAAGCAACTCAGTGAGACCCTGTCTCTAAATAAAATACAAAATAGGGCTGGGGAAGTGTCTCAGTGTCAAATGTCCCTGAGTTCAATCCCTGGTACCAATTAAAAAAAAAAACAGGAGAGAATTTAGTGAGGAAAGTGCAACTGGCACAATATTTTGAAGTAGTCACAAAAAATTGTCCATGGTTTCCCAAAAAGGGATCCCTTTGTTTGCATATTTGGTAAAGGCTTGGCCAAGAATTGTGCACCAACTATGAACATGATGACTCTGGCAAAGTGTCCAGATTGTTCAGAAATGATGTGTTCTAATATGAAATTGTCTCGCTACATCTCCAGGCAGTGTGAAATGGTCAGCTGCTGATTTCATTGCTAGTTTAAAAAATTATGTTAAAGGGTACAAGCATGTCCAGCCTGCCTGCCCCTTCCCTTCCCCAGTCTCTTCAGAGAGAGAAAATGGAAAGAAGAGGCATGGGGGAGGCAGAGGCAGCTGATGGTATTCAGAATGACATGGGAAGGAAAGTTGAACAGGAATTTAGGGTGGATACTGAGGAGGAACTTGAGGAAGAAAGAGACTTAGCTTGTGATGTCTCTAGTTTAAATATGAAAGCTTCAACTCAGGTACCTGGACCTATGCCTTGGGCTAAGTTTGTAAAATTTTCTCCACTTCAGCAGGGCCCAGAGGCTGCAAAGGCAATGGGAGAAATTGTGGAGAGATTTGGGTTATACCCTATCTTTGAACAACCTGATCTGACTGATCCTGAGCAACAAATAATGGCATATGTGCCTGTTCCTTTTAAAACACGACAAGAGCTCATATCTGCTTGTTCGGTTTATGGCCTAACATCACCCTTACTGCAGAGTTTGTTAGAGAATCTGCCTAATGAGGTTTTACTGCCTAATGAATGGGTCACACTGGCAAATGCCTGTGGAGATTATTATGGAAATCTAATCAGATGAAATTCTGCGGCATGCAGGCAGAAACAAACAGAGTGCATGGGGCTAATATCACTCTGGAGATGTTGACTGGAATGAAAATTGGCTGATTTAGGGAAACAGCTAAATTTTGACTCACAAACTTATTTACAAATAAATGTGTGTGCAAAAAGGGCATTGAGAGAGTTGCTTACTAAGGGAGAGAGAGCTTCGGATATTTCTCAGGTTCAACAGGGACAAGATGAATTATTTTCTGATTTTTTGGCATGTTTATATTTTGAAGTAGTGACAAAAAATTGTTGTGGTTTCCCAAGAAGGGATCCCTTTATGACAATTGTCAGATCAGATGGGGGAGGCTTTATTGAGATATCACTCCCTGGCGGAACTCGATCAGACCCACAGAGGGGACAGGGGAAGGGTCTGAGGAGAAACCACATGGAAGCTCCACCGGACTGTTTATGGGGCTTACAGCAGGAAGGGAAGGGCTCAGGACAGGAAAAGGTGTTCTTAGAGTCCCTTGCCCCCTTAGAGTTGGTCAGGGGAGTTGACTGAACTCCAGGATTGGCCAGGGGGTCCTGCTGATTGACAGGCATTAGTCAGGAGATCTGGCTGATTGACAGGAATTTCGGCCGGCATCTGATTGATGTTCTTTTCCTGAGTGGGCTGCTTTGTTCTAAGTTGCCACTAAGTCACACCAAGTTGCTGCCACCGACCTAACAACAATAGCATAATTGGTTACCCTAATGCCACTGAGATATTAATTAAGCAGCTGGCTTTTGAAAAAGCTAGTAAGACTTGCCCTCATAGAAAGAAAGGGTCAGTGTTGAATTTTATTTGCCTCTTTTCAGATACTGGAGTCCTGTAAATTGCTGACTGGTCTGTCCTTGCTTGCCCAGTTAGTAAAAAGGAGGCAGGGACAGCCCTATCAAATAATAAGGGCCCTGTCAGTCAGTCTGGAGCAGCCACTTACTCCAGCCCAATCTCTGGTCTCTTTATTCCAGATCTTTATTGGCCACCACTGGAATATCAGCCCTGTACCTCAGCTCCACCTCCAAATATGCACTGACCATGCAAGTAAGTCTCAGGCCATTCCTAAAGGAGTTTATGGACCTTTGCTATCTGGCACAGTGGGACTTGTAAGGAATAGTGGAAAATCTCTGTAAATTCAACAAGCCAAAACAACCGTTTACCTGTCCAAGATTGTATTAGCACGACCGTAGCAGCCAGTCGCAGAAGAAAAGGGAGGGGAGAGAGAGAGAGAGAGAGAGAGAGAGAGAGAGAGAGAGAGAGAGAGAGAGAGAGGAAGAGTAAAAGAGGGGAGAGTAAGAGAGAGAGAGAGAGAGAGTAATAGAGTAAGAGAGCAAGCACCAACAGGGTGTTGATATTTATGCGCTTAACACAGGATGAGGAGGAGCAAGGTGAGTGGGCTATTACTTCTTCATTGGCCGAGAATTTGCACCACTTTAGGGATTGGAGGTTCACCATTCAAAGTTCATGCCATTCACAGGGATTGGAGGTGATGGTTTGTGCACCATTCAGTGCATCATGGACCTGAGCTCCTGGAAGAGAAGCACTCCAGGCGGAGTCTTTACCAGCATTCCTCCCTTTTTTGTTTTGGTTTGGGGGCCTCGTACTCGATCTGGCTACTTCCTGCTGAGTAGGGTGTCATTTAGAGGGAGGGAGGGAGGTCAGTTGGTTGGAGAAGAAGGGCCAGGAGGCCCCATATCCATGGGCTGAAGGCATGGATTTCCTCTGGGAGAAGTCCATGAATGTGCCCTGCGGCTATGAAAAGAAACATCATTAATTTCTGGCATTGTCCAGTCTGTAGGGCTGGTAGAAAAGGCCTATGCCCAGGAGAAGGCAGATATATATAGCTGAAAACCAAGGGCTTATTTTTTTTTTTTTGGCATGTTGGGGTAGAGATGGCCCTTTGGTGGAGTTGTCATTCGGTATCTTCATATTTCAGCACTTGATGGAGGTTTCTGGGGATGAGTGGATGTGAGTGTCATCCAGCTCGTTGGCATGTAGCTGGTAATCCCTGTGGAGGAACTGATTGAAAGTTTGGTTAGAGATTTTATTAATTTGTCCATGGAGAATTTTAAAATGCAAGGAAGGAAGGCACAGAATAAAAAGACCCCAACTAGAGGTCCCAGTATGGGGAGAATCAGCCGCTGATGGGGTTTGTAAAGAGGTCCCGATAGGATTGTTGTGCCAATTGCTGCTTTCTTAAAAAGGTGTGGGTGTACTGTGTTGCTGTGGGTTCCTAGATCCTATCAGGAGGCCCATTATTATGTAGGTTCTTCTCTGGAATGGGATGGAGGGTGGTGCATGACTGTGAAAAACACATCTTGAGAGGGTTATCTGGGGATATCTCACAGGTAAATCTGGGTGATTGTGGGGGTCCTGCAAGGTTGGGAGCTGTGGTGGGATTGTCCTCTGGAGGGCTTGCTGCTGTTTTTAACCTAGAAATATGAATACAGGGGGTTAGTTTCTTTTCTTCCTGTTGGAGTTTTGCAGTATTGGGTGTATACAGGACTACCTGTAATGGCCTTTCCCATTTTGGGGTTGGGGGATCTTTCCCCTGGAGAAGAAAAGTAGACCCATTCTCTTGGTTTGAGTGGAAAGGAGGCAGCTGAGTTCTCTGGATCCAGAAGCAACAAATCTTGTTGCTTCCATAGCTCAGAGTGTATAAGGAAGAGGAGGGGAAGAGCATATTGGTTGGGGAGGGGCCAAGGCTCTGATGAGATTCCCAGGGGGAGAAGGGGATGACCATACATTATCTCAAAGGGGGAGGCAAGGGATGGCTTTTTTGGTAAAGCCCTCAGGCATAGTAGGGCAAGAGGGAGGAGTTTAACCCAATTTAAATGAGTCTCTAAAGATAGTTTCGTTATGATGTTATTCATTGTGTGGTTGGTTCGCTCAACCTTACCTGAGGTTTGGGGGTGATAGGGACAATGAAAGTGCCATGGGATGGACAATGTCTTTGTCACATTCTGGGTTACTTGAGAGACAAACTCTCAAGTACTTACTTGAGAGTACTTGTTAGATTGGATTGAAGTGGGCATACCAAACCAAGGGATTACTTCAGTTAGGAGGTTGTTAGCAACTGTGATAGCCTGCTTATTTGAGGTGGAGAAGGCTTCTACCCAACCCGAGAATTTGTCTATTAAAACTAGTATGTATTTGAAGTTTTTTACTCTGGGCATGTTGGTAAAGTCAATTTGCCAATCTGCCCTGGGAATATGGCCCCTAGCCTAAAGAGAAGGGAAGGTTCCAGGTTTTAAAGATGTATTGGAATTCAATCTTTTGCATATCTGGCATGAGGCTGTGATTTGCTGTATCACTTCTTTATCCTGGGGAGTCAGAGTAAAGAAAGAGTGGAGAAAGGCTTTTAGAGTATGCAGACTGGTGTGAAAAATGGAGTGGAGGTAAGTAAAGAGAGCATGTTTAGGTGGGTCTCTGTTATTGGGTAATGATGTAGAGCAAGTGGCAATGAGAGATCCAGTGGGTTCTGAAAGAGTGGCTGACCTGGCTGCCTGATCTGCATTTGAATTCCCCTGTGTGACGGGGGAGGAGTCATTCTAGTGTGATATGCAATGGACAACTCCAAGTTTTTTAGGAAGCTGGGAGGCTTATTAGCTGGATGATGTATGTGGAGTTGGTTATAGAGGTGCCCTTTGAGTTCAGGAGACCTCTCTCCTTCCAAATTGCTGCATGAGATAAAAAAAATGTGGAAAACATATTTTGAATCAGTATAAACCAAAAGATTTTTCCCTGCTGCCAATTCGCGGGCTCTCATTGCAGCTACCAGCTCAGCCTGTTGGTTGGTGATATTTGCAGGCAGGGGATTGGCTTCTGTTACTCATGATAGGGACACAATGGCATATCCAGCTTTTCTGATCCCCTTATGCATAAAGGAACTGCTATCAGTGAACCAGATGTAATCAGGTTGGTCTAGAGTTCCCTCAGTGATATTAGTTGGGCATGGGAGGAAGTTATCTAGAATTTCCCTGAATTTATTTATTGGGGACTGTGTTTGACCTTGAGCCTGAATGGGTAACAGAGTTGCCAGGTTGAGAGGGGCACAGGTTTGGAAGGACATGGAGGAGTCATAGAGGAAAGAGACCAAGAGAGAGAATTCGACAGGGAGGGAGGGTTTTCAGTCCTTTGTATGTTAGCAAGTCCTTGAGGTGATGAGGAGAGGCAACAGTGATTTGGGCTCCAAAGGTAAGCTTTTGTGATTCCTTTAATAAAACATAGGAGGCCACTAGGGCATGGAGAAAAGGAGCCCTTCCCCAGACAGTTGGATCTAACTGTTTCGAGAGGTATGCCATCGGAGTGAAGGTGCCCATACGTTTGTCCCAGCACCCCTAAGTCTTGCCCTTTGTTTTCATGAACATAGAGAGTAAAAGGCCTATTAAAATCTGGAAGGTGTAGAGCCGGTGCTTGTAAGAGGGCCTTCTGGAGGGTTCTGAAATGTGGTGCAGCTGAAAGTAACAAGGGCTCATGCTTGTTCCCCTTTGCTATATCATATAATGGTCTGGCAAGTGATAAGTAATTTAATACCCATGCCCTAAAATAGCCTGCCAGACCCAGGAATGAGAGAATCTCCTCCTTAGTTTCTTGTACTGGAAGGCTTTCAATAATGCCTTTTCTTTCTGTCAGTTGTGATAGATTTCTTCCCTGGGGAAATGTGGAACCCTAAGTAAACAACCTCAAAGAGAGAGCTTCACCTTTTGTGGAGAAACCCTATATCCTCAGTGAGCAAGAAAATTCAGGAGGGTGGCTGTGTCAGACTTTGAGGTTTCTAATGAGGGACTACAGAGGAGGAGGTCATCAACATATTGTAGGAGGGTTGAGTCGGGGCATAGAGGGAAAAAATCCTCAAGATCTCCAGTGAGGACTTGTCCAAAAATATGTGGGCTGTCTCAAAACCCTTGGGGCAGGACAGTCCAGGTTAACTGTTGGGAATGTCTAGTTTCTGGATCAGTCAAAGAGAAGGCAAATATGTCTGGGGAAGAGACAGATAGTGGAATCAAAAATAAGGCATCTTTAAGATCAATAACTGAAAACCAGGTGGAGTTTGCAGGAGTGAAGGAAAGGATATTATAAGGGTTTGGAACCAGAGGATGTATGGGCCTGGTTGAAGAATTTATTAACCTTAAGTCCTGCACCAAACTATATGTTCCATTAGGCTTTTTTACTGCTAAAATTGGGGTATTGAATGGTGAATGTGTGGGACAGAGGAACTCCTTTCTTAGTAAGCTCTGAAGGATTGGCTTTAGGCCCTTAAGACTGGCAGTTGGCACTGGATATTGGTCATGGTTTGGGAAGTGGTTAGGGTCTTTAAGATGCACTTCCACAGGAGAGAAATTTGCAGAGGATGGGGTTTCAGTGTCCCATACAATTGGATCTACTATTTTACAGGGGAGGGGAAAATGTGTGTTCTGCTGGTCATTGGGGTCTCCACACCAGACACAAAGGGGTAAAGTCTCTTCTTCATTTGGGAGTAAAGCCATGAAGAAGATATAAGTAGAGGAGGACAATAAGGGTAAAGTTATGGAGGCCTTCAAGATGGATAATATATCCCTTCCCAACAAGGGGACCAGACACTGAGGCATAACCAAAAAATGGTGTGAAAAGGAGAACTCAGATAAGGAGCAAGTGAGGGGAGAAGTTCTGTTTGACCTCCTACCCCAATAATAGGAGATTCAGAGGTATAGGTAGTTCCCAAAAACTCTCTCAGAACTGGGAATGTGGCCCCGGTGTCTACCAAAACGTTTATGGGATGCCTATCCACTCGGATAACCACCCTGGTTTCCTGCTTGATGATTGAATAGGTCAAGACAGAAGACCCAGGGCCCCATCAATCTTCAGCTGCTAGGCCCAGCAAGTCACTGGCAGGGTGACTGACCTCAGTTCCCCTCTAGGACTTGTGGCAATTCAATCCCCAGTGGCCAGGATGTCTGCATCTGGGGCATGGTCTGGGTGGTGTCCTGGGGTTAGGGCAAGCTCTAGCCCAATGTCCTTCATCACCACACTTAAAGCAGGGCCCAGGGGGTCCTGTTGTGGGGGGTTGTTGTCTTTTCCTTTCCATAGATTAGAAGCAGGGCCCAGGGGTTCCTCGTTGTGGGGGTTGTTGTCTCCCTTTCCATAGGCTGGAAGGAGCCCTGTAACACCTGGGCCAACATCTGGCATTTTTGGTGTTTTGCTCTTTCATCTCTGTTGTGGTAGATCTTGAAGGCCATGGCCAACACTTCAGTCTGAGGAGTCAAAGGTCCCCTCTATAATTTTTTAGCTTTGCCTGGATGTTGGGTAGCTTCTTATAGGTCATAAGAATTTGCCTCCCATCTGGGGATTTAGGGTCCAAATTAGTGTACTGAAGGAGAGCCTTTGTTAGTTGGTCTAGGAAGGTTGAGGGGTTTTCATTTTTCCCCTGGTTGACTTCCTGGAGTTTATCAAAGTTAATAGCCTTTTGTGGCTTAGGTCAGCTATCAGACAGGTAATAAGGTGGTCCCTATGTCCCAGGTCTTGGGGGTCATTATAATCCCAATGGGGGTCTTGGTCTGGAACCACCTGGGTCCCTAAGGGATGGTGGGCATTAGTCTGATAAACTGGTCTGCATAGGCCCTAGCCTGGTCCCAGACCCTTCTCCTTTCCTCAGGGAGGAGAGTATTGGACAGAATCATATAGAGATCATGAAATGTGAGGCTATAGGCTTGAGTTAAGTATTGAAACTCTTTAATATAAAAGAAAGAGTTTGCAGTGTAAGATCCCAATTTTTTTCCACTTGAGAAAGATCAAGCATAGAAAAAGGAACATAAACCCTTAAAATTCCATCTGGTCTGGTGACCTCTTGAATTGGGGCCACAACATGTGAAGTTTGAGTCAAGTGATGAGATGTGGTGACTTATGGGTTAGGTGCTGTATTAGTGCGTAAATGGTTGGCTGAACAGGTGGTGGGTGGATTAAACTGAGGTGGAGGGACAGGGTGGAAGGAACAGAAGTGGGAGGAGCTTGTGTGGAAGTGTCAGGAGGAAGGGGAGTAGGAGTTTCTGCAAAAGATGCCACAGATGTAGAAGATGGGGAAGTGGGAGGGGGTGAAAGTGGGGAAAATGGGGCTGAGGGCAGGGAAAAGCAGTATGGAGGCAGTTCATCAGCCGGCTCAAAAGTGGGGGTGGAGAGCAGAGAAGAGGAAGGAGGAGGAGAAGGTGTGGAGGCAGAGAGTGGAGAAGAGGAGGAAGGAGGTTTGAGAGCAAGGAGTAGCTGTTGAGGCTTGCATTGGGTGCAGAGATTTGGATGAGATTGAAGCAAGGAAAAAGCCTACACATAGGGAATCTAGTTCCACTTCTTTGATTGCTCACCGTATTAAAAGATCCCAGAGTAAATTGGGATCTAGAGACCCACATGTGGGCCAAATGTTTTGGTTGTCTAAGGGGTATGTAGGCCAGTCCTGGGTACAGAATTTTATGAGCCTTTTTGGTTTAATATCAGGGACCAGGATCAGGATTTTCAAATTATCTAAGAGGCACCACAAAGGAAAATCATCCGGGAGGGACAAGGAATTTTCCATGCTGGAAGGGCAATATGGGAGTCAGAGAAAGAGAGAGAGAGAGAGAGAGAGAGAGAGAGAGAGAGAGAGAGAGAGAGAGAGAGAGAGAGATCGATCCTGGGCCAAAAAGAGCTTCCTGGAGGTTCCAGAGCAAATGGAGGATCAAATGGGCGTCCCCAAAATGACCAACCACCATGGGGAAATACAGAGGGCACTACCCGGTCGTCACCAGTGAAGCACGATCTGTGAGACCCAAATAGGGATGGGGCCGCAAGCAACCTGATGACAGGAGAGTTTTTTGACTGGAATGAAAGAGTCAGGAATGGAGTTTCGGGAGGAACAGACTTCCAAACTCGGGTGAGACGGGCTATAGCAATTGCACTAACCTGTCCACAGGAGATAAGAGTGAAGGGAGACAGAGCAGTTACAAAGAGAGAATTAATCCTTCGTCTCAGTCAGTTGATTCCCAGGGGTGTCCTAGCAGAGTGCTTGGTGTCCACTGAGACCCTGATGGGATTGCCTAAAACACCCGGAGGGATTGCTGGTCACTCAATGGCCAATTCCCTCATTCTGGTGAGTTAGGGTTCAGGCACACATGGGATGGGGGAACTCACCAATCTGCAGGCCTGTGGTGGATGTCAGGCAGGTGATCAGAGGAGTGGACTATGACAGGAATGGTTGGGCTTGGAGTTTGGGACCAGGGTTCTGCCTTGAGTGACTGGGATCCCTGTCCCGGGTTTCAGCACCAATGTAAGGAATGGTGGAAAAGCTCCGTAAACTCAACAAGCCAAAACAACCATTTACCTGTCCAAGATTTTATTAGCAGGACCGTGGCAGCTAGTTGCAGAAGAGAAGGGGGGAGACAGAGAGAGAGAGAGAGAGAGAGAGAGAGAGAGAGAGAGAGAGAGAAGAGAGAGAGAGGGGAGAGAGAGTGGAGAGGGGGGAGAGAGAAAGAGGAGAGGGGGAAAAGAGAGAGAGAGAGGAGAGGGGGAAGAGAGAGAGAGAGGAGAGGGGGAGAGTAAGAGAGGGAAGAGTAAGAGAGAGGGAGAGTAAGAGAGCGAGCATGAACAGGATGTTGATATTTATGGGCTTAGTGCAGGATGAGGAGGAGCAAGGCAAGTGGGCTGTTACTTCTTCATTGGCCGAGAATTTGCACCACTTTAGGGATTGGAGGTGCGCCATTCAAAGTTCATGCCATTCACAGGGATTGGAGGTGATGGTTTGTGCATCATTCAGTGCATCATGGACCTGAGCTCCTGGAAGAGAAGCACTCCGGGCACCATCTTTACCAACAGGACTCATATTAGGCAGGAGTAATTTGACTATGAAAGGATTCTAAATTTTACTCTGTCTGATTAATTCAGATTTTAATGGGGAAATTAAAGTTATTTCTCAAATAAATAGTTCCATTGTTCAATTTTCTCCAGAAAATACCATAGCTCATATTCTTCTTCTGCCTTCTCATTCAACAGGAAAGATTCTTTCAGATGAACTCCAAGGCACCTAAAGTTTTAGGTCCTCATACAGAACATTCTGGGCTCAATTCATAAAGCAACAGTTACCCCAGATGGATCCTAAAATTAATGGAGCAACTTTTAAAGGAGTCATTGATTATGGTGCAGATTTCTCAGTAATTTCTACAAGATATTGGCCTAAGGGATGGGCATTACCCAACTTCTGCTAACATAGAAGACATAGGTCACATTTCTCAACCTGCACAGAATGCACAATATCTCCAATGGAAAGATGAGGAAGGCAAACAGGACTTTTTAAAACCTTATGTTCTTGAATGTTTGCCAGTGAATGTGTGGGGCCCTGATATAGACAGTAGAATGGGAGTTCTATTAATAAGTCCTAATTCAGTGGGATTTTTTCAAATGCTTAATCAAGGATTTATTCCCCAATAAAGGGTTGGGGAGAAATCAACAAGGACAGTGTTCACTTGTGCCATGGTCCTCTCAACAAGACCATATGGATTGGGATAGTCACCTAATCAGTCTTTTCAGCAGGGGCATTAATCACTTCTCAGGCCCAGAAACAGCAGAAAAAATTAATTGGCTGTCAGATGATCCTATCCATGTTGATCAATGGCCCCTCACAGAAGAACACCATCAAGTGGCTCATATGTTAGTTCAAGAACAGCTTTAAGCTGGTCGTATTGAGCCTACTCTTAGCTCATGGAATACTCTATTTTTTTTTTACATTTCTTTTTTCTCATATTTTATTGGTGCATTTTAATTGCATAATGCTCATAATTACATAATGATACATAATGGTGAGATTTGTGGTTACATATTCATACATTCACACAATACAACATTATTATTTGGCCAATATCATCTCAAAGTACTTCCCTTTTCCTTACTGTCCACCCTCCCTTTGGTCCCTATCCTCTATTCTACTGATTTCCCATTGATTTTTCTTTTCCTTTTTCATCTCTAGATTCCAAAATTTTCACTAATATATATGATAGCATTATTGGATAGAGGTGAAATAATTTGGATGATGTGAAAACAAACATATATTAGGTGCTAAAAAAATAAACAAAATAAAGCAAAAGTAAAAAAAAAGTCTATGAACATAATGCCTAAACATGCATTCTATTATGAGTTTGAGTCTTCTTTTTCATGAAAAGGAAAGATTTTTTTTCTTTTTTTTCATATATTCATACATGTATTTTGTACAATGATGAGGGTCTCCTTCCACCATCCATGCAATTCCCCTTCTTCCTCCCTTTCCCTCCCATCCCTCTTCCCTATCTAGAGGTAATCTTCCCACGTTCTTCCTCCCTACCCCATTTTGAGTCACCACCCTTATATCAGAGTAGACATTCGGCATTTGTTTTTGTTTTTTTTTTTTTGGGGGGGGGGGGTAGGCTAACTTCACTTAGCATAATCTGCTCCAATGCCATCAATTTCCCTGCAAATACCATCATCTTATTATTTTTTAGTGCTGAGTAATATTCCATTGTGTATAAAAGCCACATTTTTTATCGATTTATCCATTGAAGGGCATGTAGGTTGGCTCCACAGTTTAGCTATTGGGAATTGTGCTGCTATAAACATTGGTGAGGCTGTGTCCCTGTAGTATGCTGTTTTTAGGTACTTTGGGTATAGTCCAAGAAGAGGAATAGCTGGGTCAAATGGTGGTTCCATTCCCAGCTTTCCAAATAATCTCCATACTGTTTTCCAAATTGACTGCACCAATTTTCAGTCCCACCTGAAGAATATGAGTGTACCTTTTCCCCTGCATCCTTGCCATCACTGTTGTTGTTTGTCTTCATAACGGCTGCCATTCTTACTGGAGTGAGATGGTATCTTAGAGTAGTTATAATTTGCATTTCTCTGATTACTAGAGATGATGAGAATTTTTTCATATATTTGTTGATTTATTGTATATTCTCTTCTGAGAAGTGTCTGTTCAGGTCCTTGGCCCATTTATTGATTGGATTATTTGGAGGTTTTTGCTTCTTATCTTGTTGAGATCTTTATATACCCTAGAGATTAGCACTCTATCTGATGTGTGAGGGGTAAAAATTTGTTCCCAGTATGTAGGCTCCCAATTTACCTCACATATTATTTCTCTTGCTGAGAAAAACTTTTTAGTTTGAATCCATCCCATTTGTTGATTCTTGGTTTTAATTCTTGTGCTCTAGGCATCTTATTAAGGAACTTGGGGCCTAGCCCATGTAATAAAGATTGGGGCCTACTTTTTCTTCTATTAGATGCAGTGTCTCTGGTTTAATTCCTAGATCTTTGATTCATTTTGAGTTAACTTTTGTGCATGGTGAGAGATAGGGATTCAGTTTCATTTTGTTGCATATGGATTTCCAGTTTTCCCGGCACCATTTGTTGAAGATGCTATCCTTTCTCCAGTGCATGCTTTTGGCACCTTTGTCTAATACAAGGTAGTTGTGATTTTGTGGATTAGTCTCTGTGTCCTCAATTCTGTATCATTGGTCTACCAGCCTGTTTTGGTGCCAGTGCCATGCTGTTTTTGTTACTATTGTTCTGAACTATAGTATAAGGTCTGGTATAGTGATACCACCTGTTTCACTCTTACTGCTTAGAATTTCTTTAGCTATTCTGGGTCTCTTATTTTTTTTCCAGATGAATTTCATGATTGCTTTTTTTATTTCTATGAGGAATGCCATTGGGATTTTAATCAGAATTGCATTGAACCTGTATAGTGATTTTGGTAGAATGGTCATTTTAATAATATTAATTCTGCCTATTCATGAGCAAGGTAGATTTTTCCATCTTCTAAGGTCTTCTTCTATTTCTTTCTTTAGGGTTCTATAGTTTACATTGTAAAGATCTTTCACCTCTCTTGTTAGGTAGATTCTCAAGTATTTTATTTTATTTTATTGAGAATATTGTGAATGGACTATTTTTCCTCATTTCCCTCTAAGAGAATTTGTCACTGATATACAGAAATGCCTTTGATTTATGGGTGTTGATTTTATATCCTGCCACTTTGCTGAATTCATTTACTAGTTCTAGAAGTTTCTTGGTAGAGTTTTTTGGGTCTTCTAGGTATAGAATCATATCATCAGCAAATAGTGCTAGTTTAAGTTCTTCTTTTCATATAGTTATTCCTTTAATTTCTTCCACCTGTCTAATTGCTCTGGCCAGTATTTCAAGAAATATGTTGAATAGAAGTAGTGAGAGAGGCATCCCTGTCTTGTTCCAGATTTTAGAGGGAATGCCTTCAGTTTTTCTCCACTTAGAATGATGCTGGCCTGAGGCTTAGTGTAGATAGCTTTTACAATGTTGAGGTAATCCCTAGTTTTTCTAGTGTTTTGAACATAAAATACTGCTTTATTTTGTCAAATGCTTTTGTTCTGTGTCTATCAAGATGATCATATGGTTCTTATCTTTAAGTCTATTGATGTGATGAATTATATTTATTGATTTCTGTATGTTGAACCAACCTTGCATCCTGGGGATGAATCCCACTTGATCATGGTGCAGGATCTTTTTGATATGTTTTGTATCCAATTTGCCAGAATTTTATTGTGGATTTTTGCATCTATATTCATTAGAAATATTGATCTGAAGTTTTCTTTCTTTGAGGAGTTTTTGTTTAGTTTTGGAATCAGGATGATATTGGCCTCATAGAATGAATTTGGAAGTACTCCCTCTCTTTCTATTTCATGAAATAGGTTGAAGAGTATTGGTATTACCACTTCTCCATGTGATGTAGGAATTTTTTCTTCCTTATTTTATCATTAATTTCCAATTTCATTCCATTATGATTGGATAAAATGCATGGTAATATCTCTACTCCTTTCTATTTGCTAAGAGTTGCCCTGTGTCATAATGTATGGTCTATTTTTGAGAAGGATCCATGTGATGCTGAGAAAAAAGTGTATCTGCTTGATGTTGTTGGTATATTATGTGTGTGTGTGTATATATATACATATATATATATATATATATATATATATATATATATATATATAACTTAATATATATTTGCCAATTAAGTCTAAGTTATTAATTGTGTTATTGAGTTCTATAGTTTCTTTATTCAACTTTTATTTCGAAGATTTGTCTAGTGGTGAGAGAGGTCTGTTAAAATCACCCATTATTATTTCTTGTGGTCTATTTGACTCTTGACCTTGAGAAGAGTTTGTTTGATGAACATACCCTTGTTTGAAGCATATATTTTATTTTAAAGATTGTTATGTCTTGTTGGTGTATGGTTCCTTTGAGAAGTATGTAGTGTCCTTCTTTATCCCTTTTGATTAACTTCGGCTTGAAGTCTATTTTATTTGATATGAATATGGACACCCTTGCTTGCTTCTGAAGTCCATGTGAGTGGTATGGTTTTCCCAGCCTTTCTCCTTCAGAATCTTCTAGCTTTCAGAGTCTGTGTTGAAAGATCAGCCATTAACCTAATTGGTTTAGCCCTAAATGTAATCTGTTTCCTTTCTCTTGGGGCTTTTAAAATTCTCTCCTTGTTCTGTATGTGGGGCATACAGTCTGGCTGGGCACAATTCAGGAGCCACTTGTCAAAAGAAATGAACTTTATTTTTAGAACACACACACCACACCACACAGCTCTTCAGGAAAAACCTCAGAGCCCAACTGTCACTACCAGCTTCCCACAAGCCTCTCAATCTCCCCCACCCCTCCTGCTCTTGAGGCCGATTGGCTGGGTCACGTGGGCAGAGCAAAAAAAATGTCCCCCAATGAGCAGCTCCGTGGTCTGAAATGGCGGGGAAACAGCCCAATGAGCATCACCTCAGAGGAGCCCATCAGTTGGCAGCTAGAAGTTTGCTGGGGCTGCTGTGAGCCAATCATCAGCTGACAGCTGGAAGTTTGCTGGCTGCTGGAAGTTTGCTGGGGCCCCTGTGAGCCAATCATCAGCTGGCAGTTGGAAGTTTGCTGGCAGCTGGAAGTTTGCTGGGGCCCCTTCGGCTGTGGCTCTCAACATCTCCCTCTCTCTGTTTAAACAACAAGCATGTGGCTTAGGGACCATGCCTTAGGTTGTTCAATACTAAATATGGTCCAATACCACATATGGTTCTTACCCGTCATCAGATGAGCTGACCTCAAGGTGTCAGCCCCCTGTCTTAGGTTGGTACCATTGCATTTGGATCTTACCTGTCATTGACTACCCGTCCAACATACAGCCACACCTGTGGGTAGGTCTTTGTACCACTGGGGGGAGTGAGGTTCTTTGCCTCACCTCTGTTGGCCCCCAAATTTTAGCTGAATGACCATCACAAGCAGAAGGGAGGAAGATACACCAAGCCAATTGACGGCTCCTTTTGGAAAAATTGTACCACTGATGACACCATCAGCAAAAATACCCCAACACTACCACAAGTCGCTGCACCAACAGATAGTTCACAATGCATACAAGTGAGTTCACAATGCATGCAAGTAACATGCGGGGTGAATTTGGATCTGATGGACCTTTTAGGATATCAAATAAAGGTCCCAACCCTCCTGTTTGTATACCTAGATAAGGCCTTATCCAATTTATGTCTCCTAATAACTTTTGAAAGTCCTTAAGTGATTTGAGTTGATCTACTCATATTTGAATTTTTGATGGATGGACCATGGTTGAGCATAATAGAACACCTAAATAATTAATTGGAAAATTTAATTGTACTTTATCTATTGCTATCTCTAGATTATAAGTTTTTAATAAGTTTGTAAGTGTGGCATAAGATTCTAGCAATGTGTTTTTATCTTTGTGTGCTAATAATACATCGTCCATATAGTGAAATATTTGTAGTTCAGGATTTTGATTTCTAAGTGCCTGGATTACTTTGTTAACATAAATTTGACACATAGTTGGGCTGTTAGCCATCCCTTGAGGGAGTACGTTCCATTCATAGCTTTGATCAGGACCTTCATGATGCAATGCAGGGATAGTAAATGCAAAATGTGGACTATCCTCAGGATGAATTGGAATTGAAAAAAAAATCTTTAATATCTATAACTAAAATATACCAGGTTTTTGGCAAAGCAGACAATTGAGGAATCCCTGATTGAGCAGGTTCCATAATAACAATCTCATTATTAATGGCTCTTAAATCTTGCAATAATCTCCATTTACCAGATTTCTTTTTGACGACAAAAATGGGAGTCTTATGGGGAGATACAGAAGGTTGTATATGTCCTTCTGGTAATTGTTGTTTGTCAAGGTAATGGGCTGCTTGTATCTTTTCTTTAGTCAGGGGCCACTGAGGAACCCATACTGGTCTTTCTGATTTCCAAGTAATTTTTATTGCCTCAGTGACCCCTACTGAAAATCCAACCCATGTCTGTCTGTTTCTTGATATATTTGTATTGGTGCTGCTATACCTTGTTCTTTTTCTTCTAATCTTTTTTCTTTCCTAAAAGCTTGTCTATTCCTAATAGTGGGTACATTTTGATTGATGTCATTTGTTAATGCCAAACCTAATTGATCTAGAACATCTCATCCCCATAAATTTACAGGAAGATGATCCAATAGATATGGCTGTATAGTTCTTTCACATCCTTCAGGATCCTTCCAATCTAATACCATTGCACTTCTATGGGGATTAGTTGCCACTCCTAGGCCTCGAAGCATTTGAGTGGCTTGTTGTAATGGCCAATGTTTTGGCCATTCTTGATGAGAGATGATGCTAAGGTCTGCACTTGTATCCAGTAGCCCATTAAATTCATGTCCTTGAATATTTAGTTTTAGCATGGGGCAAGAATCTAAATTTAAAGAAAGCATAGCCCAATCTACACCTGTGGAGCCTAATCCCCTGGAACCTCTTTCTTCAGTATGACTGGAAGATTTATCATATAGGCTGGGTATATTAATAACTGTGCTATTCTATCTCCTGGTGAAATTACTGATATACTCTTTGTAGAACTGGCTATAATTTTTATTTCACCTTCATAATCGGGATAAATTACCCCAGGACTTATCATAAGTCCTTTTAGTGTAGAAGAACTGCGTCCCAATAATAAGCCTACTGTTCCTTGGGGAAGAGGATTTTTTACCCCTGTGGGAATGATTTGAACTCCCATCTCTGGAGTTAGTACTGTTCTGGAGGAGGCGCAGATGTCTAATCCTGCACTTCCTCTGGTTTGTCTAGTGAGCGATTTAATGGACAATGTGTCCTGGGCACTATACTGATGGGGTTGCTGGGTTCTCCAGTGCTCTGTATATTTCTGGTTTTGGGCCCCGGAGCATTGGGCCCCCCTTCCATTTTTTGGCAATGGAGCCCAATGCCTTTCTCCATGATACCCTGGATAGACACCTGGTTCTTGTTCATTTTTTGATAATGGAGTACCCTCTATGGTGGTTTGAGAATGGCATTCATTAGCCCAATGTCTCCCTTACGGCATCGTGGGCAAATACCCGGTATTCTACTCCTTTGATACCTAGTTTTGTTAAACCCTCCTCCTATGGAGCAATTCCTTTTAAAATGCCCTGTTTGTTCACAATTGTAGCATGTTCTTGGCCTGGCATCTAAAGCCTGTTTTACTGCAGCTGCCACGACTTGCCCTTGTTCATTAAGGTCTCTACATAATTTAATATATGTATTTAAATCTTCATGTTTCCATGGTCTAATGACCTCTGCACCTACAATTCGCTTGCTCATAAGCCAGTTGTTTTTTTTAATGGCATTGCTTGTTCTTTATTTCCAAAAATTCTGGTAGCTGTTTGAATAAGCCTATCTATAACTTCGGCGTAAGGTTCATTAGCTCCTTGTATTACCTTAGATAATTGACCTTGTAAACCTCCTTGTCCTTGTAAAGTCTTCCATGCCCTATCTGCATCTGCAGCAATTTGTGAGTATACGCCAGGATCATATGCAATTTGTTGCTGCTGATCCTCATAAGATCCCTTTCCTAACAACATATCTAGATTTCTCTGAGGATAACCAGCTGCTGCATTTTGCCTAGCTGTCTCCTTGCACAATTCCTCATTGGCAACCTTCTATAACAGGTATTGTCCTCCATTTAGCACAGCTTTACACATATTAGCCCAATCTGCTGGCGTCATGCTCAAGTTGGTAATGAATTCGACCATGCTTACAGTGAAGGGTTCTTGAGGACCATAGGTTATTACAGCCTCTTTTAGCTGCTTCACTGTTTTGAAATCTAAAACATGGTTAATTCTCTGCCCTCCTTTCTGCTCAAATACAGGGCATGTTAATATTTGAGATCCTGTCTCAGGATCCCATCTATCAACTGCGTGGGTTGGGGGCCTCCCAGCATATGGAGGTGGTGTTGTTGGTTGGACACTTATGCCCTCTGGTGATAGAGAGATGTTAGTAGCAGTCTTCTGTAGAGGTGGTGCTGTTGGTTGGACACTTACGCCCTCTTGTGATAGAAAGGTGTTAGTAGCAGTCTCCTGTTGTAACTTTCCCCCTGATGGCTTTTTCTGCTCTAAACTTTCTTCCTCTGTCTGACAAGCTTGAGAGACCTTCTATTTTACTTGAATTTTTTCCTCTGTCTGACTAGTTTGAGAGACCTTCTCTTTTACTTGAATTTTTCTATTATAACTATAATACAACCCAACAAGATAACACCAAACAAAACTGAAACAGAGTGAAACAAAATTGGAACAACAAAAAATAATTTTATCAGCCTTTCTATCTTCCTAAAATGTCCATCTGTCCTTTCTCCCTATCTGTTCCTCAGATGTGAGCATTTTTTTTTCATCTTACACATCTCCAGGGACAGGCAACTTAAAACAAAAGTGAAGCAAAACAAAAGAAGAATCTTAAAATGGCTACCCATCCTCTCGACCTGCCCTCAGGGGCGAGCAGTTTACCTTATCACTTACCCTCAGTTGTTTCCCTTGTGGGCCACCAAATGCCACAGTCTGGCTGGGCACAATTCAGGAGCCACTTGTCAAAAGAAATGAACTTTATTTTTAGAACACACACACCACACCACACAGCTCTTCAGGAAAAACCTCAGAGCCCAACTGTCACTACCGGCTTCCCACAAGCCTCTCAACCTCCCCCACCCCTCCTGCTCTTTAGGCTGATTGGCTGGGTTGCATGGGCAGAGCCAAAAAATTCCCCCAATGAGCAGCTCCATGGTCTGAAAGGGTGGGGAAACAGCCCAATGAGCATCACCTCAGAGGAGCCCATCAGTTGGCAGCTAGAAGTTTGCTGGGGCTGCTGTGAGCCAATCATCAGCTGGCAGCTGGATGTTTTCTGGCAGCTGGAAGTTTGCTGGGGCCCCTGTGAGCCAATCATCAGCTGACAGTGGCCCCTTAGGCTGTGGCTCTCAACACTATCTCCCTGTAGAGTTTATCTTTTGTTTCTTGGATTTGTTTATGTAATTCATTGTCAAAGTGTTCTTTCATTGTCTGCATTTGCTGTCTAAGGTCTTCCTTGAGACTCCAGATCATCTAAATCATGTGTAGCCTGAAATCTTTATCTGAAATTCTTTCTGCTGTAGCTGTTATCTCCTCTAATGTTGAATTGTTCTGCATTATTTGTGGTCCTTTCTTTCCTTGTTTTTCTTGTTGCTCACATTTCTTTCCAGCTCTGCTGACTGTTGTGTTATTGTTTTTCCCCCTATAGATTTGTATTGTTCTTATATATTTCTGAGATCTCTGCTTTGTGATGGGATACAATGTAAACAGTTCCCAATATCAACTATATATCATCTATGAGCTAGTTTTTATTATTAATATATTTATAGTTAGTCTCTATGTCTAGAGATATTGAATTCAATTATAATTTAAAATATATTCATTAGCTTAATAAAAGGCATACAGTTTCTGATGGCATATAGAGAACTGAGGGTTGGTTGTAGGACTTTATGTTAAGGGGGAAAGATGTGAGGGCATGGGGCTAATATATCTTAGCTACTTTGGGGGAGAACTCTAATACAGGAGGTTATTAGCAGGAAAATAAACAAGAGATATTTTAGGGTAGTTAAGTATGTGGGAGGACAATAAGAAACATAGAAACAAACACCTATTTGCATTTAGTAAATTACTTGTAGTAGAAATAGTAACGTTCAGAGGTGGAGAGAAGAACAGAAGGAGGAAGAAAAGTAAAAAGAAAAGCAGAAGAAAAAAAGGGGGGAAAGAGATAGGAATGAAAAAAGAGAGAGGAAAAGAGAAGAAAAAGATAAATAGAAAGAAGAAAAAAGGAAAAAAAATGCACTCTTAGAATTCTGTTTTCTTCTCTTCCAGTAGGTGGCATTGTGCATTCCAGGTTGAGTCCTTGCCCTCGGGGTGGTGGAAGCAGTCTGTGTGAGGTGGCTGTCCCTCTCGTGCTGGCTGCCTCTCCAATCCCAATCTCTTTGGGTTGTTCCTGGTCTCTATCCCCCTCACTTCTCCTTCCCACCAGGCCCCAATCACTGGGACTCTTCTCCACAGCCCTGAGTTCACTCTGTGCATGCAGTGCCCTGGCTGCCCCACACTCTTGATCAACTGAGCAATTTCTCTGTGTTGGGTAGTCACTAAGTCCTCACAGCTGTGGGGGGGGGGGGAGTTGAAAACCCTCAACCTATTCTGTTGTATTCTCTCTGATAGTCATGCCCACCAAGAGCTGGCAAGAAAGGTTTTGGGTTATCACAGCTGAGGGAGGGGGAGATGGAGATCAGGCACCTTCTCATTTGCAGTGGATTCTGATATTCATGCCTACCGAGAGGTGGCAAGAAAGGTTTTGAGTTATTACAGCTGGGTAGAGGGGGGGCTGGGAATAACATTCCTGTTCAGATGCCAATTGTGCTGTCTGCTGCACCTGCCAAAAGTTGATATGGCAGGTTCTCCAAGATGATGATGATCTGTTTCTGCGCCAGGGTGTCCAGTGAGGTGGAGGTAGCTGGGCTGTTCTGTTCCTATGCTATGTCCAGCATTTGGTCCTCCATCTGGTGCCCTGTGGTTACATGGGTCAAAGTCTGACCCACTCCATCCCTGAAGGATTGGTAACCCTGCATTTCCGTGCTACCAGAACTCTTTGGGGCTCCACCTCTGCATGTCTTGTACACTCTATTTTTGTAATCAAGAAAAAGTGTAGTAAGTGGATATTGTTACAAATTCTCAGAGAGCTTAATTGAACAATGGAGTTAATAGATGTTTACAGCCTGGAATTTCTTCTCCTACAGCTATTCTTCTTAATCATCAATTAATAGTAATAGATTTAAAGGATTGTTCTTTTCACTATACCTTTATATCCAGCTGATTGTAATTGATTAGCATTTAGTGTTCTAGCTGTAAATTTTAAAAAGCCCATCAAGAGATACTGCTGGAATATCTTATCTAAGGAATGACAAACAGCCCCACCTTGTGTTAGACTTTTGTAATATTAGCTATTGATCAAGTGATGTATAGATTTTTCACTATGTGGATGATAATCTTTTGGCACATGCTAGTTCAGATATGCTTTTACAAATTTTGCTCACTGAGAAACCTTACTTACCACTGTGGATTTTTGCATAACCCCTGAGAAAGTGCAAAAGGCTTCTCCTTTTCAGTATTTGGAAAACTTAATTGAAAATACATCATTCACCCACAGAATTGACAAATCAGAACTGATGTTTTTTTATATGCTTAATGATTTTCAAAATTTATTGGGAGATATTAATTTGTTTTAGCCTAGTCTAAAATTATCTACCACAGATTCAAGTACTTTGTTTGATATTTTATGTGGAGATTCTTCCCGAGCTTCTCCTTGACCACTTACTGCAGAAGCAAAGGCTGCACTACAAAAACAAACAAACAAACAACAACAACAACAAACTTCCCTCAAAAACTGCACAGCTGTCAAAAATTGATCTATAGAAACGTATGTATGTGTTGATATTTCTCACAACTCATACTCCCACAGGAGCAGTATGGCAATCTTAAGGAGTTATTAAATGACTTCACCTTGCTTATTTTCCTCCAAAGTCTTTAACTCCATTTCATGACTTTTTTGCTCAACTGATCATTAAACATAGAACAGCTGATTGGGTCTGAGCCTTATTTTATTGTAATTCACTTTTCCATTCAACAGCAAATTTGGCTTTGGCAATCTTCAAATATTTGGCTTTTTCTAATTTTCTGGTCAGATAGAAAATCATTATATTTGTGATAAGCTTATTCAATTTTCTGCTATAACCTCATTTATTTTTCCAAATATTGTACATACTCAGCCAAACACTGGGGCAGTAACACTATTTACTGATGGCTCAAGTTCAGGAAAATCAGGTTTTTATAGCCATGCTCACGTTGGAGTGGTACAAACTTCCTATAATTATAGACAGCAAGTAGAGCTTCAAACTCTCATTTTGCCTTACTTAATTTTGGTAATGAGTCAGTTAATATATAGTGGCAATGCCTATACAATAGGAGTCACTATGCACATCAAAACAGCTACTATTGGCAATCCACAATCAGAAGAATTATTTCATTTTTTAATACTTTAAAAAACAGATCAAATGCATCTGTATCTTTGTTTTATTGGCTCATTCCAAACTTAGAGCTCATTTCAAACTTCCAGGTCTTTCAACATCAGGCAATGCTAAGGTTGATTACCTTGTTATAACAGTTGTCTCTATATGACTGTGCTGAAGCATCTCCTTGTTTACACCATCAGAATGCTTCCAGTTTGAACAAGAAATTTCATATTACTCAAGAACAAACTCATCAAATTTTTCATCAATACCTACAGTGTATGGTACACCTTCCAGCTTTATGTACTGGAGTTAATCTCTGTGGGTTTTGGCCAAATCAAGTGTAGCAGATGGATGTAACTCACATATCTAAATTTGGCAAACAGTGATATGTTCATTTTATCATTGATTCTTGTTCTCATTTTTTTTTGCCACTAATTGTACAAAAGAAAATACTCACCATGTTATTTCTCTTTGCTTAGCTGCTTTTTCAGTACTTGGATCCCCATTGCAGCTTAAAACTGGTAATGATTCCACTTATATTAGTTCTTCTTTTCAAAAGTTTTGTGATCAACTTCACATTGATCACCAAAATAGTTATTCTTTATAATCCCCCAGGTCAGGTTATTGTGGAGTAAGCCCTCTTGTCCTTTAAATTGCAATTACAAAACAATTAGAACTTCATAATATAGTCTGAATCATGCTCTATTTGTTTTAAATTTTTAAAATTGTAGTTCTGAAAGTCACATTGCTGCTGAGAGACACGTGTCTTCCACTGCAACAGGCCTGTTAGACCTAGTTTAGTGGAATGACTTACAAATGGAACAACAGAAGGGACCAG
Organism: Urocitellus parryii; assembly: GCF_045843805.1. Classification (NCBI taxonomy): domain Eukaryota; kingdom Metazoa; phylum Chordata; class Mammalia; order Rodentia; family Sciuridae; genus Urocitellus; species Urocitellus parryii. The sequence continues at coordinate 4,716,214 of NC_135536.1, forward strand.
ACCCAGCAACAATATGGGGTACAGGCCATGCTTGTGTTTTCCCAGATGGTTCTACATTTACCATTTGGGTATCTGAACATGCCATCCAACATGGAGGACCTGTAGCAAAAGTTCAAATGACTGAAGATGACACTAGAAGTGTTGATCCCAACACCCAGCAAGAACAGGAGTCAGAAAAAAAAAGAATACAAAGAGGGCCAAACAACCAATGTGGGGGCAACTGAAGAAATTGACACATCAAGCTGAGCAGAACAAGAGAGAGGTATTAAGACTTCAACCACAATGATTGTGGCTATACTGGTTCTATTGAGCTTTCAGGTAAGTGTAGTCCATGGGGAAACTTATTGGACCTTTTTCCCAGATCCACCTTTAGTACATACAGGTGTGTGAATTGGAAAATTCATCCCAGTATTTACTGATACTCATAATGGGAGATTTTACAAATCAAATTACATATATTCATGAACCTGGATATAAATATACTGTATATTGTGGGGATCTACCTATATATTGGTCCCATGATAAACATGCTGGCTGTTTAAAAGTAACCTTAGAGAAAAATGTAGCCTATGTGGAGCCCAGAACAGGTAATCATTACTGGTCCCTGAGACTTAAGGTCATACGTCTGGCAGTTATAGAAATGGGACTTTTCATAAAAAGTCCACCAATACAATATTGCTCTAATCATTCTGTAATATAATTAGAACACTTCTGAAATATTTAGAATGTGCAAATGCTTGTCAGTACAGCATAAAGTCTCTAGAAACAGTGTTGGATATATTTTTGGATTTGTGTCCAAGAAAATTGATAAGAGACAGCTATATCAGAATTCCATGATTAATGGAGGATTTTCTGGTAATGTCCTAATTTTCAGTGGTGGTGGCATGCAGAAAGATTTGTGGTGTTAAATAGTTGCCTTGGATTTTCTCCATTATACAAATGGTCCCATGCCTAACTTTATAGACAGGAACTGCAAAGAGGGTGACAGCTGTGGCCTGTGGGCCTGTGTTTTATCTCCTTGTGCTTTAATTTCTACAAATTTAAGACTAAAAGGGATCAGAGAAAAATATTATGTAATTTGTAAGATATATACTGTTACCAATTGTATTGCCAGAGATAATAGAGAGAAAGGGGTACTCCTTTGTTTTACTCCCAGATAACATTTCAGGGACATTGTATGCTGATTATGGAGTTCAAGTATTACAACAGATGCATGCCCAGCTAAGCAGACCTCAGAGCATTCTTGGTCTTATTGTACTTGGAGTAGTTGCTTTAATATATTTTTTGATTTCTACAATGACAGCTTCAAGGGTCTTATCTAAAAATATTCAAAGTGCTAATTTTCTTAAACTTTGGCTGAAAATACTTTCAAAGCCCTACGCCATTCATGAAAATATTAAGACTAAATTAAGTGTTTTGGAAGCTACTGTCATAAATATTGGAAGTGAAGGAGACTCAACATGGCAGTGGGCGGGGAGGCAGCGCTTTCAGTACCTCCTAAGCCACGTGGACAGAGAGACACATCAGAACGTTCAGATTCTGCCTGCTGAGAAACTCCCAGCAAAATTCTGCTGAAGTGAGACCTAGGTGGGGAGTTTGGGATTATTGGAGGTGACAGCATGCCCCAGAGGGGTGAATCTCAGCCACCCTGCGTGGAGGTGCAGGCTGCCGCTGTCTGGTGACCGGCGCAGAAGGAGGCATTTCAGCACTGTCTGACACCGTGTGTGGCATAGAGACCCTTTGAAGAGGTTGCTAACCAAGCTTTCATGAAACAGCAGTCTGAGAACTGAAACCAAGACAGAGACAGACCAGAGACCAGCCAGACCCACCCATCCCATTGGACACTCTGGCAAGGAGTCTGGGGCCCACCATAGCTGATGTCACCAGAGTTCAACAGATGGGATCCCTTCCCAGCAAAATCGACTTCAGCAGGTGTGTGACTCCCATCCCCACCAGATACATAGAGCTGGGAAACCTCAAAAATCTCGCCCCAGAGCTCCGTGGGCATGTAGGGACCGTGGGAAGCAGAGGGGACTCCAGATCCCCAACTCCCTCTACCACCAGCAGGGACACCCAAGACCTTAGCCACCAGCTCCCAGGGGGGTGGCTACCGAAGGAGTCCAGGCTAATTAAGCTGACGGTTCCCAGATCACCCAAATGGCAAAACAGAGAGCGTGCTCAGTCATTCGGGAAATAGGGCACTCAGGGGGGCTGCAAGTATAACTAGATCTGTGGAGATCGCCTCCGATGAGCAGGACCTGGCTGGCTGGCAGGAGGAAGGGGGGAGGGGCCGGAGAAGAGAAACTGCTCTGGACTAACAGGATTGGAGAGACGCCCAGTAGGGGAAGAAGAGCCATCTTACAAGGATTGCTGCTGGCACATAGAGGGCAGAAGCTTGGCTCAGAGGGCACAGCTCCACCTACTGGAAGAGAAGAAAATAGAACTCTAAGACTTCATGTATCATATATTTTTCTTTTTTTCCCTTTTCAATTTTTATTGTTCTTTCCATTCTCCTTTATCCTACCTATTTTTCTATCCCTCTTTCTCTTTAAGGAATTCTTCCATCCCATTCCTCCTAACGTTCACCCCAAGCATTATGACATTCATTACGGGTAATTTTCTAAATACAAATAGGTGAATGTTCCAAGGCTGTCTATATGGCTCCTAAGTACCTAACTACTACCAAATACTCTGATCCATTCACCTGTTAATATCCCCTTTCAGTAGAGCAATCTTCCAAGTAGCCAAGACATACTAATCTTCATACCATCATAGCACCCAACCTAAACATAAAGTCCTAAGACCAAACAACAGATCACTATATGCCTACAGAATCCAGAAGCCTTGTATGAAATGAATGAATCAGCTTTAAATTACAATGAAGCCCAACAGCTCTAGACATAGTCTCCCACCACAAAGGAGAAACCACAGAGATATCCAAAACCAAAACAAATATATAGGAGAAAACAGAAGCACAGCAGTTAAACAGAGTTGGAAAGAAACGTGAACACCATGAAAAAAACAAGGGAAAAAAGGACTACAAACAATGCAGGACAACGTAAATTTATAGGAGAACCTAGAGGCATCAGAAAAATGCACAGAGAAAGAACTCAAGGCATACCTGACTCAGCTGAAATGGAATCTTAAAGAAGTCATTAGACAGCAAGTACAAACAATGAAAGAATACTTTGAAAATGAGTTAAATAAGCAGATTCAAGAAGCAAAAAATCAACTCTACCAGGAGATAGAGATTTAAAAAAAAAATCAAACAGTAATCCTAGAAATGCAGGAAACCATAAACCAAATCAAAAACTCAAATGAGAATATTACAAGTAGATTAGATCAAACAGAAGTCAGAACATCAGGGCTGGGGTTGTGGCTCAAGTGGTAGCACGCTCACCTGGCGTTCGTGTGGCCCGGGTTGGATCCTCAGCACCACATACAAACAAAGATGTTGTGTCCGCCGAGAACTAAGAAAAAATAAATAAATATTTTAAAAAAAGAAGTCAGAACATCAGACAATGAAGACACAAAGTTCATCAACTCAAAAAGAATATAGTCAACGCAGAAAGGCTGGTAAGAAACCACAAGCAAAACATCCAAGAGATATGGGATGTCATAAAAAAAAAAACATAAGAGTCATTGGGATAGAGGAAGGTATAGAGGTCCAAACCAAAGGAATGAGCAATCTGTTGAATGAAATAATTTTAGAAAACTTTTCAGACATGAAAGATGGAATGGATTGCCAAATCCTGGAAGCCTACAGGACCCCAAACATTCAAAACTGTAATAGACCAACTCCAAGACACATCATTATGAAGATATCCAACATACGGAACAAGGAGAGAATATTAAAAGCTACAAGAGAAAGGAGGCAGATTACATTCAGGGGTAAACCAATTAGGTTAACAGCTGACTTTTCATCACAGACGATCCTGGAACAACGTATTTCAAACGCTGAAAAATAATGGATTCCAACCAAGAATATTGTATCCAGCAAAAATAAGCTTCAGGTTTGACAATGAAATTAAAATTTTTCATGATAAACAAAAGTTAAAAGAATTCACAGCCAGAAACCCAGCACTGCAAAGTATTTTGAGCAAAACACTACAAGAAAAGAAAATGAAAAAAACAGCACTCAAAACCAACAGTGGGAGGTAACTCAGTAAAGGGGGGGGGGAATAATCAAGGAGGAAAAACAAGCCAAATTAAAATGAATAAACAAACAAACAAACAAACAAACATGACTGGAAGTACAAACCATATATCAATAGTAACCCTAAACGTTAATGGCTTAAACTCACCAATCACGTGACATAGGCTAGTAACTTGGATTAAAAAAAACAGATCCAACAATATGCTGCCTTCAGGATACTCATATGATAGGAAATGACATACACAGGCTGAAGGTGAAACTTTGGGAAAAATACCACTCACATGGTCCTCAGAATGAAACAGGAATGGCCATACTCATATCAAATAAAATCAACTTCAAACATAAGTTAATCAAAAAGGATAAAGAAGGACACTATACACTGTTAAAAGAAACCATTCACCAACAAAACATAACAATCATCAATATGTGTGCATCAAATAATGGTGCTGCAATGTTCATAAAACAAACTCTCCTCAAGTTCAAGAATCAAATAGACCACAACACAATAATTATGGGTGACTTCAACACACTTCTCTCACCATAGGACAGATCCTCCAAACAAAAGTTGAGTGAAGAAACTATAGAACTCAATAACACAATCAATAACCTAGACTTAACCGACATATATAGAATATATCAACCATCATCAAGTGGATATACGTTTTTCTCAGCAGCACATGGATCCTTCTCAAAGATAGACCATATATTATGCCATAGGGCAACCCTTAGTAAATATAAAGGTGTGGAGATAATACCATGCATCTTAACTGATCATAATGGAATGAAACTGGAAATCAATGATAAAAGAAGGAAGGAAAAATCCTGCATTATCTGGAAAAATGAACAATATGTTACTGAATGATCAATGGGTTACAGAAGATAAAAGAGGAAATCAAAAAATTCTTAGAGATAAATGAAAATACAGACACAACATATCGGAATCTATGAGACACAATAAAGCAGTTTTAATACGGAAATTCATTGCATGGAGTTCATTCCTCAAAAAAAGAAAAAAAACAACAAATAAATGAGCTCACACTTCATCTCAAACCTCTATAAAAGTAAGAGCAAAACAACAGCAAATGTAGCAGAAGGCAAAAAATAATTAAAATCAGAGTGGAAATCAATGAAATTGAAACAAAAGAATCCATTGAAAAAATTGACAAAACTAAAAGTTGATTCTTCAAAAAAATAAATAAGATCGACAGACCTTAGCCATGCTAACGAAGAGAAGAAGAGAGAGAACTCAAATTACTAACATACAGGATGAAAAAGGCAATATCACAACAGACACTACAGAAATACAAAAGATAATTAGAAATTATTTTGAAACCCTATATTACAATAAAATAGAAGATTGTGAAGATATCGATAAATTTCTTAAGTCATATGATTTGCCCAGATTGAGTCAGGAAGGTACACACAATTTAAACAGACCAATAACAAAGGAGGAAATAGAAGAAGCCATCAAAAGACTACCAACCAAGAAAAGCCCTGGACCAGATGGGTATACAGTGGAGTTTTACAAAACCTTTAAAGAAGAATTAATACCAATACTTTTCAAGTTATTTCAGGAAATAGAAAAAGAAGGAGCTCTTCCAAAGTCATTCTATGAGGCCAACATCACCCTGATCCCCAAAACAAAGACACTTCAAATAAAGAAAACTACAGACCAATATCTAATGAACCTAGATGCAAAAATCCTCAATAAAATTCTGGCAAATCGGATACAAAAACATTTCAAAAAAACTGTGCACCATGATGAAGTAGGATTCATCCCTGGGATGCAAGGCTGGTTCAATATATGGAAATCAATAAATGTTATTCACCACATCAATAGACTTAAAGAAAGGAACCATATGATCATCTTGACCCAGAAAAAGCATTCAACAAAGTACAGTATCCCTTTATGTTCAAAACACTAGAAAAACTAGGGATAACAGAAACTTACCTCAACATTGTAAAAGCTATCTATGCTAAGCCTCAGGCGAGCATCATTGTAAATGGAGAAAAACTGAAGGCATTCCCTCTAAAATCTGGAACAAGACAGGGATGCCCTCTCTCACCACTTCTATTCAATATAGTTCTTGAAATACTGGCCAGAGCAATTAGACAGATGAAAGAAATTAAAGGCATAAAAATAGAAAAAGAAGAACTTAGATTATCACTATTTGTGGATGACATGATTCTATACCTAGCAGAACCAAAAAGGTCTACATACTAGAGCTAATAAATAAATTCAGCAAAGTGGCAGGATATAAAATCAACACGCACAAATCAAAGGCATTCCTGTATATCAGCGACAAATCTTCTGAAATGGAAATGAGGACAACAACCCCATTAACAATATCCTCAAAAAATAAAAATAAAATAATTGAGGATCAACCTAACAAAAGAGGTGAAAGATTTATACAATGAAAACTACAGAACCCTAAAGACAAAAAGAGAAGATCTTAGAAGATGGAAAAATATACCCTGTTCATGGATAGGCAGAACTAACATCATCAAAATGGCCATATTACCAAAAGTTCTCTATAGGTTTAGTGCAATGCCAATCAAAATCTCAATGGCATTTCTTGTAGAAATAGATAAAGCAATCATGAAATTCATATGGAAAAATAAAAGACCCAGAGTAGCAAAAGCAATTCTAAGCAGGAAGAGTGAATCAGGCTGTATAGTTTTACCAGACTTCAAACTATACTACAGAGGAATAGTAACAAAAACAGCATGTTACTGGTACCAAAACAGGAGGGTGGACCAATGGTACAGAATAGAGGACACAGAGACTAACCCACAAAATTACAACTATCTTATTTTTGACAAAGGGGCTAAAAGCATGCAATGGGGAAGGATACCATCTTCAACAAATGGTGCTTGGAAAACTGGAAATCCATATGCAACAAAATGAAACTGAATCCCTTTCTCTCACCATGCACAAAAGTTAACTCAAAATGGATCAAGAAGCTTGATATCAAAACAGAGACTCTGTGTCTGATAGAAGAAGAAGTTGGCTTCAATCTGCATACTGTGGGGTTAGGCTCCAAATTCCTTAATAGGATACCTATAGCATAAGAGTTAAAACAAAAATCAACAAATGGGACTCACTCAAACTAAAAAGTTTTTTCTCAGCAAGAGAAACAATAAGAGAGGTAAATAGGGATTCTACATCCTGGGAACAAATTTTTACACCTCACACTTCAGGTAGAGCCCTAATATCCAGAGTATACAAAGAACTCAAAAAATTAAACAATAAGAAACCAAATAACCCAATCAACAAATGGTCCAAGGACCTGAAAAGACACTTCTCAGAGGAGGGCATACAAACAATCAACAAGTACATGAAAAAATGCTCACCATCTCTAGCAGTCAGAGAAATGCAAATCAAAACCACCCTAAGATACCATGTCACTCCAGTAAGATTGGCAGCCATTATGAAGTCAAATAACAAGTGCTGGTGAGGATGTGGGGAAAAGGGTTCACTTGTACATTGCTAGTGGAACTTCAAATTGGAGCTGCCAATTCGGAAAGCAGTGTGGAGATTCCTTGGAAAGCAGGGAATGGAACCACCATTTGACCCAGCTATTCCCCTTCTTGGACTATTCCATAAAGACCTTAAAAGAGCGTACTATAGCAGCAAAATTCACAATAGCTAGTCTGTGGAACCAACCTAGATGCCCTTCAATAGATGAATGGATAAAAAAATGTGGCATTTATACACAATGGAGTATTACTCAGCACTAAAAATTGACAAAATCATGGCATTTGCAGGGAAATGAATGGCACTATAGCAGATTATGATAAGTGAAGCTAGCCAATCCCTAAAAAACAAATGCCAAATGTCTTCTTTGATATAAAGAGAGCAACTAAGAATGGAGTAGGGAGGAAGAGCATGAGAAGAAGATTACCATTAAACAGGGATGAAAGGTAGGAGGGAAAGGGAGAGAGAAGGGAAATTGCATGGAAATGGAAGGAGGCCCTCATCGTTATACAAAATTACATATAAAAGGAAGTGAGGAGAAAGGGAAAAAAACAAGGGAGAGAAATGAATTACAGTAGATGGGGTAGAGAGAGAAGATGTGAGGGGAGGGGAGAGGAAGGGGGGTAGTAGAGGATACGAAGGGCAGCAGAATACAACAGACACTAGTATGGCAGTATGTAAAAATGTGGATATGTAACCGAAGTGATTCTGCAATCTGTAAACGGAGTAAAAATGGGAGTTCATAACCCACATGAATCAAATGTATGAAATATGATATATCAAGAGCTATGTAATGTTTTGAACAATAAAAAAATAAATATTGGAAATGAACTTGCCACTCTATAATTTAAGCAAAGCCTTATGTGCCATGCCAGCCATAAATATGTCTGTGTTAATGTAGCAAAATATAATGCTTCCCAGTGGGATTGGGCAAAGGTCAAAAAATCATCTAATGGGCATTTGACATAGTAATGATAATAGTGTGGAACATGCGGAGTTGCATCATCACATCCAAAATATTCAGGAAACCAGGATCAATCTCAGATCCTGCATCACTTGCTGACAACTTGTGATTTAAATGGCTTTAATCCTGAAAATATGTTGAAACATTCCACATGATATATTTTTGGAATAATAGCTGTGCTACTAATTTTCTTTTGTGTTATAATAATATGTTGATGTGCTGCAGTCTGGCTGGGCACAATTCAGGAGCCACTTGTCAAAAGAAACGAACTTTATTTTTAGAACCACACACGCAAACAAAACAGCTCCTCAGGAAAAACCTCAGAGCCCAACTGCCACCACCGGCTTCCCACAAGCCTCTTCACCTCCCCCACTCCTCCTGCTCTTGAGGCCGATTGGCTGGGTCACATGGGCCGAGCCAAAAAAGTCCCCCAATGAGCAGCTCTGTGGTCTGAAAGGGCAGGGAAACAGCCCAATGAGCATCACCACAGAGGAGCCAATCAGTTGGCAGCTAGAAGTGGCTGGGGCCACTGTGAGCCAATCAGCAGCTGGCAGCTGGAAGTTTGCTGGCAGCTGAAAGTTTGCTGGGGCCCCTTCGGCTGTGGCTCTCAACATCTCCCCCTCTCTGTTTAAATAACAAGCATGCGGCTTAGGGACCATGCCTGCCTTAGATTGTTCAATAGTACTTATGGTCCTTACCCGTTATTGGATGAGCTGACCTAGGCGTCAGCCTCCTGTCTTAGGTTGGTACCATTGCAATTGGTTTTTATCCGTCACTGACTACTGGTCCAGTATACAGCCAAACCTGTGGATAGGTCTTTGTAGCAGCGGGGGGGTGAGGTTCTTTGCCTCACCCCTGTTGGCCCCCAAATTTTAGCTGAACAACCATGACAAGCAGAAGGGAGGAAGATACACCAAGCCAATTGATGGCTCCTTTTGGAAAAATTGTACCACCGATGACATCATCAGCAAAAATACCCCAACACTACCACAAGTCGCTGCACCAACAGATAGTTCACAATGCATACAGGTGAGTTCACAATGCATACAAGTGATTCATAGTCCAGGCAAGTTCTGCAAGCAGTTCAATGATGGCTATTGCAGAAGCTGTAGATTGGTTTTATTTTTGTCTTCACCAGCACTGGGATGAAGATAAGAATTCTGGCAATTATGGCTAAAGGAAAAATTATATAACATTCCAGAAGGCACTAAAAGAAAACAATTTTCTTTTTGTTTTTAGAAAACAATTTTCTTAACAATGTACCTTATCTTCAACAGAATTATTAAATATAAAAAGGAAAGGTGAAAGTAAACAAACAGATCTGTTAACCTCTTTTTTTGTTCATATATTAAAACAATCCTTAACAGCTGTTTACTCAATTTAAATTAAACCATTTAAATCACGTGAAAAAAAAATATTTGGATCAATTTTTTCATGAGCGCTCATCATATGATATATGGACATATGTACATTCAAACATATAACACAAAACACAAGTGTGCACACATAATACATACAACATATAACATAATAGTAAAGGCCTTATAACTTTTTACAGGTGAAATCTCCATTGCAATGTTTAAAAACTCTACAGTCAAAAAAATAGAACTGATCAGCAAAACATTAACCTAGGTCTGTATGAGCTCAAAAAACAAAATAGAACTTCATGATATGGGAAAGGGCGATAATAAAATAGATATTGAAAAAAGCATCCTGGTTCTGTCACAGATGTAAGAATAGCCAAACTGGAGTTTTGGATATCAGTTGTTATGGATTTGAGCCAAATCATCTTCTTTTTGGTCTGTAGAAATCACTTTAGTTAATCTTTCTGGAATCCAAATCGGCTGCTGTTCTCCCTGTGGAAACACATAAACAGACCCCTGACTCCAGACAATCACTGGGTCAGAACCTTAGTTAATATCTCTGGAATCCAAATCGGTTGCGATTCTCCCTGTGGAAACACACAAACAGACCCCCGACTCCAGACAATTACTGGGTCAGGACCTTTCCATTCTCCTGTTAGAATATCCTTCCAAAGTACTTTGGGCTTATGTACATTTTTTGGACACACATGCCTTTCCACAGCACTAAGTCCTGATGAATCCAAATTTTAAAAGTTTAGAGTATAAAGGGTTATTTTAAGTTTATCTTTGGGGAATATATACCCTTTACAATCCCTCTTTTTGCTTTAATAAGTACATTTTAATAGTTTGATGAGCTCTTTCAACTATGCCTTGTTCCTGTGGATTGTATGGGATTCCTGTTATATGAGTAATGCCAAATGATGAGCAAAATTGTTTAAAAGAGGTAGAAGTATAACCAGGGGCATTATCTGTTTTTAACTGTTTTGGAACGCCCACAGTGGCAAAATTTTGTAAGCAATGAGCTATACTATCTTTAGTTTTTTTCTCTGGCATGAAAGGAGCTCATCAAAAATACAGAAGAAGTATCAACTCAACATGCCAATATTTTAATTTTCCAAATTCTAGCAAGTGTGTGACGTCCACCTGCCAAATATGATTACGTATCAGTCCTCTAGGATTGACTCCAAGATTAACTTGTGGTAAAAAGGTCACACAATTTTGACATTGTTTTATTATTTGTCTAGCTTGTTCCTTAGTTATTTTAAAATGTTTTTGTAAAGTATTAGCATTGACATGGAACTTTTTATGAAAATTTACAGCTTCTTCTAGTGTAGAGAAAATATGTATGTCATGTGTAGTTTTATCTGCTAAATCATTGCCCAAACAAAGGGCTCCAGGCAATCCTGTATGTGCCCTGATATGTCCTATAAAGAATGGATCTTTTCTGTCCCAGATTAGACTTTGTATAGTGGAAACCAAAGAGAAAACAGTAGAGGAAGGAGAAATACTACCAGCATCTTCAAGGGATACTATAGCATTAACTATATATTGACTATCGGAAAATAAATTAAATAGAGAACATTTAAACATCAAAAAAGCTTATAATACTGCATTAAGCTCTACCTTTTGAGCTGATTGTTTGGGTACTAAAAATGTAAAAGTTTGATCAGGTGTAACTATTGCTGCTGTACCATTATTTGACCCATCAGTGAATATATATGGAGCATTCATAATAGGTGTTTTTCTTGTCATTTTTGGAAAAATTACAGGATGCAATGACCAAAAAGACAATAAAGGATTACATGGTAAGTGGTTATCAAATGAAACATTAGATTTGCACATGATTATTGCCCAAGTATTTAACTCATTAGCTAACTCATCAATTTGATTCATAGTATATGGAGTAATAATTTTAATGGGAGAAATTCCAAACACTCCCTTTGCTGCTTTTATTCCTTTGAGTATTATTTGTCCTACAGCCTCAGGATACCTAGTAAGAATAGTGTTAGGAGAATAAGATAAATGTATCCATAAAGTGGACCTTCTTGCCAAAATACTCCTGTAGGAATATTTTTTGTTGGTAGTACAATAAATAATAAAGGCAAACTTATATCAATTCTATCCAAATGCATATTTTCCATATATGTTTCAATGATTTTTAATGCCTTTCTTGCTTCAGGCATTAACATTCGGGGTGAATTTGGATCTGATGGACCTTTTAGGATATCAAATAAAGGTCCCAACACTCCTGTTGGTATACCTAGATAAGGCCTTATCCAATTTATGTCTCCTAATAACTTTTGAAAGTCATTAAGTGATTTGAGTTGATCTACTCGTATTTGAATTTTTGGTGGATGGACCATGGTTGAAGATAATAGAACTCCTAAATAATTAATTGGAAAATTTAATTGTACTTTATCTATTGCTATCTCTAGATTATAAGTTTTTAATAAATTTGTAAGTGTGGCGTAACATTCTAGCAATGTGTTTTTATCTTTGTGTGCTAATAATACATCATCCATATAGTGAAATATTTGTAGTTCAGGATTTTGATTTCTAAGTGCCTGGATTACTTTGTTAACATAAATTTGACACATAGTTGGGCTGTTAGCCATCCCTTGAGGGAGTACTTTCCACTCATATCTCTGATCAGGACCTTCATGATTCAGTGCAGGATAGTAAATGCAAAACGTGGACTATCCTCAGGATGAATTGGAATTGAAAAAAACAATCTTTAATATCTATAACTAAAACATACCAAGTTTTTGGCAAAGCAGACAATTGAGGAATCCCTGATTGAGCAGGTCCCATAATAACCATCTCATTATTAATGGCTCATAAATCTTGCACTAATATCCATTTATCAGATTTCTTTTTGATGACAAAAACGGGAGTATTATGGGGAGATACAGAAGGTTGTATATGTCCTTCCAGTAATTGTTGTTTGACCAGGTCATGGGCTACTTTTATCTATTCTTTAGTCAGGGGCCACTGAGGAACCCATACTGGTCTTTCTGATTTCCAAGTAATTTTTATTGCCTCAGTGGCCCTTTCTGAAAATCCAACCCATGTGTGTCTGTTCCTTGATCTATTTGTATTGGTGCTGCTGTAACTTGTTCTTGTTTTTCTAATCTTTTTCCTTTCCTAAATCCTTGTCTAGTCATAATAGTTGGTGCATTTTGGTTGATGTTATTTGTTAATGTCAAACCTAATTGATCTAGGACATCTCGTCCCCATAAATTTATAGGAAGATGATCCAATACATATGGCTGTATAGTTCCTTCACATCCTTCAGGATCCTTCCAATCTAATACCATTGCACTTCTATGGGGATTAGTCACCACTCCTAGGCCTCAAAGCATTTGAGTGGCTTGTTGTAATGGCCAGTGATTTGGCCGTTCTTGATGAGAGATTATGCTAAGGTCTGCACCTGTATCCAGTAGCCCATTAAATTCATGTCCTTGAATATTTAGTTTTAGCATTGGGTGAGAATCTAAATTTAAAGAAAGCATAGCCCAATATACTCCTGTGGAGCCTAATCCCTTGGAACCTCTTTCTACAGTACGACTGGAAATTTTATCATGTATGCTGGGTATTATTAACTGTGCTATTCTATTTCCTGGTGAAATTACTGATATACCCTTTGGAGAACTGGGTATAATTTTTATTTCACCTTCATAATCGGGATCAATTACCCAAGGACTTATCATAAGTCCTTTTAGAGTAGAAGAGCTTCATCCCAATAATAAGCCTACTGTTCCTTTGGGAAAAGGTCCTTTTACCCCTGTGGGAATGATTTGAACTCCCATCTCTGGAGTTAGTACTGTTCTGGAGGAGGCGCAGATGTCCAACCCTGTGCTCCCTCTGGTTTGTCTGATGAGGGATCTGATGGACAATGTGTCCTGGGCACTACACTGATGGGGTTGCTGGGTTCCTCCAGTGCTCTGTATATTTGTGGTTTTGGGCCCCGGAGCATTGGGCCCCCCTGTCCATTTTTTGGCAATGGAGCCCGATGCCTTTCTCCATGATATCATGGATAAACACCTGGTCCTTGTTTGTTTTTTGATAATGGAGTACCCTCTATGGTGGTTTGAGAATGGCATTCATTAGCCCAATGTCTCTCCCTTACGGCATCGTGGGCAAATACCTGGTATTCTACTCCTTTGATACCTAGTTTTGTTAAACCCTTCTCCTATGGGGCATTTCCTTTTAAAATGTCCTGTTTGTTCACAATTGTAGCATGTTCTTGGCCTGGCATCTAAAGCCTGTTTTACTGCAGCTGCCACGACTTGCTCTTGTTCATTAATGTCTCTACATAATTTAATATATGTGTTTAAATCTTCATGTTTCCATAGTCTAATGACTTCCCTGCACCAACGATTCACTTGCTCATAAGCCAGTTGTTTTAGTAATGGCATTGCTTGTTCTGTATTCCCAAAAATTCTGGTAGCAGTTTGAATAAGCCTATCTACAAATTCAGCATAAGATTCATTAGCTCCTTGTATTACCTTAGATAATTGACCTTGTAAACCTCCATGTCCTTGTAAAGTCTTCCATGCCTTAACTGCATCTACAGCAATTTGTGCATATACACCAGGATCATATGCAATTTGCTGCTGCTGATCCTCATAAGGTCCCTTTCCTAACAACATATCTAGATTTCTCTGAGGATAACCAGCTGCTGCATTTCACCTAGCCGTCTCCTTGCACAATTCCTCATTGGCAACCTTCTATAACAGGTATTGTCCTCCATTTAGCACAGCTTTACACATATTAGCCCAATCTGCTGGCGTCATGTTCAAGTTGGTAATGGATTCGACCATGCTTACAGTGAAGGGTGCTTGAGGACCAAAGGTTGTTACAGCCTCTTTTAGCTGCTTCACTGTTTTGAAATTTAAAGCATGGTGAATTCGCTGCCCTCCTTCCTCAAATACAGGGCATGTTAATATTTGAGATCCTGTCTCAAGATCCCAACTATCAACTGCAGGGGTTGGGGGCCTCCCAGCATATGGAGGTGGTGCTGTTTGTTGGACACTTATGCCCTCTGGTGATAGAAAGGTGTTAGTAGCAGTCTCCTGTTGTAACGTTTCCCCTAATGGCTTTTTCAGCTCTAAGCTTTCTTCCTCTATCTGACTAGCTCGAAAGACCTTCTCTTTTACTTGAATCTTTTCCTCTTTCTGACTATCTTTAGAGACCTTCTCTTTTACTTGAATCAATATGTCTTCTCCTTCCTCTACTTTTGTCTGAAGTGAAGGCTTTGGACTAAGCAATCAAGATACCAATGTCCACAATGGCAGTTTGCCATCTGGCAGAGTCCCTGGGCTTTTCTTTTCTATTATTTTTAAATCTTCATCATGATGGTTCCATTGTGATATATTTAACAACTCCTCCTTAAAAAGTCATGGGCTACATTTTTGTATTGTATCAATGCATGCCCTGACTGTTCTTGATTTTACTGAGATGCCTCCTTCCTCTAACAATTTACTTAACACTCTTTCAGTTTGTTTTTTACTAATGTCTGATCCCATATTTCTACTATAATACAATCCAACAAGATAACGCCTAACAAAACTGAAACAGAATGAAATAAAATTGGAACAACACAAAATCATTATAATAGCCTCCTGAAATGTCCATCCGTCCTTTCTCCCTATCTGTTCCTCAGATGTGAGCAGTTTTTCTTCCATATTACACACCTCCAGGGACAGGCAACTTAAAACAAAAGTGAAACAAAACAAAAGAATAATCTTAAAATGGCTACCCATCCTCTTGCCCTGTCCTCAGAGGTGAGCAGTTTACCTTATCACTTACCCTCAGTCATTCCCCGTGCAGCCCACAAAATGCCGCAGTCTGGCTGGGCACAATTTAGGAGCCACTTGTCAAAATAAACAAACTTTATTTTTAGAACCATACACACCAAGCAAAACAGCTCCTCAGGAAAAATCTTCAGAGCCCAACTGCCACCACCAGCTTCCCACAAGCCTCTTCACCTCCCCCACTCCTCCTGATCTTGAGGCCGATTGGCTGGGTCACGTGGGCAGAGCCAAAAAAGTCCCCCAATGAGCAGCTCCATGGTCTGAAAGGGCAGGGAAACAGCCCAATGAGTATCACCGCAGAGGAGCCAATCAGTTGGCAGCTAGAAGTTTGCTGGGGCCGCTGTGAGCCAATCATCAGCTAGCAGCTGGAAGTTTGCTGGCAGCTGGAAGTTTGCTGGGGCCCCTTGGGCTGTGGCTCTCAACATTGATGTATATACAGATAAGAAATTCAGAAATTCCAGGTATCAACACAACATTTGCACATATAAAATTTTTTAAAAGGAGTGTAAATAAATCATTACTTTTGAACTCCATAGCCATACACAGCAGGACCTACAAATCTTCCTAACATTCTACATTGATAAACTTGATCTGTTTTTCACTTACATATTTATGAATTGCTGTTTTGTGGTTTTCAGAGGCTGACTGAAATTCTAATTGCTTTGGTACTATTTGTTTACCAAAAAAAGTAATGCTTTTCTGTCTTGTGTATTATCGTATAGCATGACTCCTGCACTATGTATGCTTTGTCCAGTCACCTTCCATCTGGCACTGTGGACCTCTGGACTGCTCTGATGCTTAATACCCTTAACTATCCACATCCCATCTGATAGAGAACAAGGACTTTATATTCCTTCTCCATCTTCACTCTCTTTTATCATGAAGCAGCTTGGAGATGTCTTCACCCATTTTTCCATAGAAATAGAATGTAGAAATTAAAAGTGGGGAAATTAAACAGTGGTCCACATTATGCTCTGAATATATCCCTTGATGCTCTGCTACTGCCATTTTTTAAATGGATGTATTTCTTTCCTCTTCCTCTCTCCCTGCTCCTCCCTAATCATTCCTATTCCCTAACCTTAGGGGAAACATTAGGCATATTTATCTGTCCCTGAGTACACACCCATTATATAAATAAAGTAATCAAGACTCTGGGAATTATACCAGAAGATTTTCAAAATGATTATCTCCCAAATTAACAAGTGAATTACAACTGCAAAAGAGAACACATGGAATGTAGTCTTTCAATCAACTCTTTAAACACCTCTCTTTCTGCTAGTGGGCAGAATCCCAGCCTCTGTAATAGAAGTCTCCTGTGTTTCTCCTTTACTATCAAAAAAATGAAACTTCTTTTTTCTTTTTCTCAATACCATGTTCTCATTATTGGATTGCATTGAGGACAAGTATCAAGCTTTTGTTCACAGCAAGAGTGAATGTCTTTTTCTTCTTTCTGAGCTTAGAAAACAAAGTTCTGTGTTTTGCTATTAAAAATGATGTTAGCTGTGGACTTGTCATAAATGGCCTTTATTGTGTTCAGATTCATTCCTTCTCTACCTAATTTGTTGAGAATCATTCATAATTTTAAAATATGTTAAATTTTATAGGATGTCCATTTTGCACTTGTTGATATGATAAAATGACTTTTGTTCTTCTTTCCATTAATGAAGTATCACATTGATTAATTTGTGTAAGTTGTATCATTCTTGCTTTCCCAGGATAAATTCCACATGATCATGGTAAATGGTACTTTTAATGTGCTGTTGAATGTGGTTTTCTAGTATTTTGTTAAGAAATTTTCTATGTTTATCAGAGGCACTGATCTGTACTTCTTTTTGTGGTCTTTCCTGGTATTGGTATCAGGGTAATGCTGCCTTGGAAATAGGAGTTTTACAGTATCCCCTCATTTTTAATTTTTGAGAGAATTTGAGAGGAATAGTATCATTTGTTCTTTAAATGCTTGGTAGAACTCACCAGTGATGACATCAGGTTCTTGCTTTTTATATGGGAGGTTTAATTTCTGATCAGTCTCCTTATTTGTTATTGGCTTGTTCAGATTTTATCTTTTTTGTGTGTTTGTCTTGATATATTGTGTGTACCTAGAAACAGATCCATTTACTGTAGGTTATTCTCTTGCTTGGCACACAATTGCATATAGCAGTCTCTTTGCATTTCTGTGATACCAGTGGCAATGTCTCCTCTTTCAATTCCTATCTTGTTTATTTATGTATTTTTTAATTTATTCCTAGTTGAGCTAAAAGTTTGTCAATTGTATTTATCTTTTCAAAAAGCTAACCCTCAATTTTGTTAATTTTTCTACTGTTTTTGCTGGCTTTATTTCACTTCCTTCTTCTTTAGTCTTCATTGTTTCCTTCCTTCTCCTCACTTTGAGTATAGTTTTCTTAGGTAGGAATTCAGGGCCATCAAGGTGGCAGAGACTTGTTTTTAGAAAGAAGTCGCAGGAGGAAAAGACAAAGAATCAAATCCTGACCAGGTTTACAATAAATCTCATTATTATGACAATTCCTGCCATGGAGGACTTATCAAAATTATAACTACCACCAAAAGTTCAGTATTATTATGACCAATGGGGGTATTGTAGGTAGTATTATAATTAGGTTTTCTAAAGTAACCAATGGGAGATAAATTGGACAATATTCTAATCAAATATCATAAAGTAACCAGTGGGAGCAAGTGGAGTAAGTTGTTTAATCAGGTCTATATAGGGAAGAAGATGCTTGACAGATCATCATATAAGACCCTAATTTCCAGAGATCAGGGCCTTGAGCTCCTATTTCTTGCTTGGTCCACTCCACTCTACCAAATAAAATAGTACTTCCACCTTTACCTTCACCTTCAATAAATCTGTACTTTGCCTGTTACTTATGTGTGTCTTGCTCAGTTCTTTATTCTGGACAATAAGGACCTGGACCCCATCTGTATACCCTGACAATAACATCTTGGCCAGCCAGTCAGGAGGTAAGTCCCTTTCCTCATTTCCCCTTTACACTCATATATGTCTACCTTTATTTTCTGTCTGGTTTTCTGATAGTACCACATGCAGTCTGAGGAGCAACTGATGGTCTGTTGGGGACAATCCTGACCAGAAGTTACCCCTGTTTAGAACATTGGAAACCCTACTGCCTGGAAGGGTGGAAAACCTGTGACCTTACCAAACTCTTACATGCTGCTCAGTCTCCCCACCATGTACCTAACCTTACCTTTTGTGATTTGAGGTTTAACTGTTCATGGTTTTTAATCTCTTTGTGAGCCTGTGTGCTCTTTTCACTTCTCAACCACTGTACTTGCTCATAATGTCATGTCAGAGCTTTTGGTTCTTTGCCACATTCTCAGCAGGCATGGGTCATTTGAAAACTCCTGTGACAGAATAATCAGTAGTAAGCTGCAGTTAGACTAAACTGTTCCAGACATGATACAAAGCTCAACAATGCAAGCACATTGTACAAGCATTTAATTATGCTAACCCCATGACTTTTCCAAAAGGAGATCAGGTGAATCAGGGTTTAAAATGGTGCTGGCTGCAACAACCTCTGCTTCTTCCCAACCTTCTACTCTTTTGCACATTTCTGACTCCTGTGTAATTTTGCTCCTTCTCTTTCAATAATTTTTCTCTGCCTTTTTTCATCAACTCCTTTCAAATACCTTCCTTTGCTTGTTTATCAGAAATTTCTGATGGAGATGAGGGCTGTTAGCTGTGGTTGTTAATCTTCTCTTTCACCATCAGACAAAATAAAATAGACCAAGATAAAACCAGTCTTTTCCTTTATCTGTGTTTACTAAATCTACAAAGAGTAGGATATGGATAGCTGAGATGCTATTTAGTGACCCCTCAACAATAAGATTACTTGGGGTTTGGGGCATCTGTAAAGAGACTAACACCACTGGAAAAGAAAGTATAATTTTCAAGGTGCTAGGAGTATTAAAAAACATAGGGGAGTTACACAGCCCATGGAAAAGGGCCACATAAAAACAAAAGCATATGTTCAAAAGGGAAAGAGAAATATTCATTCCTCCAAGTTGGTAGAGAAGGTACTCATGGTCCTGGTGATAGGAGCTCAAAAAAGTCTGTGCATACCTGGCATAGAGGCCAGAAGTATCTGGTCAAGAAAGTTAGTGCAGGATTTCTATAGGAATACCTGAGAAATAACAAATTAGAGGTCCCTAATTCCCCAGAGGTATAATTTTGGTGGAATTCAGGGCCTTAATTATAGAATTTAAGACCAGAAGGACTAGAAGCTCAGCTCTGTGATGTATCACATGCTAAAAATGTACAAGGCTCTGGGTTCAATCCCCAGCATGACCCAAAACAAAGAAACAAACAATCAAACAAAAAGAAACACTCTTCTTTTCCAGAATAGCTAATATGCAGAGAAACATCTCCATTTCACAGGAATCCCTGCTTGGATGTATCCTTTGTCACTGGAATACTTTAAACCTAACAACTTAAAGAGAAAACACCTTTTTAAAAAATTAATGTATGCCCTAGTATGAGCTAGGGGATTCAAATCAATGGCCTCTGAATAGAAGCTCAAATTGTAATACAGTCTTGCAGCTGTACCACTTTTTCCAAATAAAAAGTAGTGTGCCACAGTCCGGCTGCAGCAAAATAACCTGGGGGTGATGAGCAACTTGTGTACATTCATACAGCAGGAGTGGGAGCCATTTATTGTAGGACAGGAGGGGTATATATACATTCCATACAGCTTATCTTAAATAACATAAACTAGATACAGCAGTCAACCAATAAGGAATCTCCACACTTAATGGCTCACTGGCATTACTTCACAAACCACTCCCTCTGGCAAAATGCCAGGCGCAATCTTGACTTGTTTACAGACCCTAACAGGTTTGGTCAGAAGTCATCTACATCCAAGCCTTCATAACCCCTATACCAAAATCTACACTTATTTATGCAATGACATGATCCCACTTGGGGTCCCTATAGCAACCTCCCCAAATACCAATGACCATTATTAAGCCAAGCTCCTGTTTCTCTTGGAAAAAAGCTATGACAACTTCAACTATCTCTTGGAGTCAGGATTCATTATTAAATAGTCTTTGTCTCTAGGGTCAAAATGGCAAATTTTCTTACTGCTTAGCATTCTTTAAGAGAACTGTCTCTTAAGAAATGCATCTGGAATGTAAGCTGCATAGGTAGTTGTGTCAGACTGGTTTGAGTACAGAGAAAAAAAAGTATCACTTTAAATTCAAACTGCTGTGGGATCTAAATGCCTATTTTATTTTGTACTCTGTAATTCAGCTTTCTTAAAGTTCCTACCAAAACATGAGTGTTTAGGGAGGAAAATAATCTCATATATGTAAGTCTTCTATATTTTGAGAACATGGACCTGAAGATTTCACAGGCTCCATATCTTTTCAAAATCAGGACTGATTCTAATTTGATCAAAAGTTACACTTTGGTGTGATAAAGATGTTCCAGATGCTCCTTTACTAATTGTGGCTGAGTTAACTTTTTCCCTCAGAACTATGTAGTTTTTATTTTGAGCTCATGGTTTTGTGGTGAATTCTCATTTGAATCCTGCACACCTAAATTAATATATTTTATTCTGATCAGTCTTATTTTATTTAAACATAGTTTCCCCCTTTACCTCCCCCCCCTCTCTTTATTCCAAGGCAAAGTACTCAAATTACTTTCTGTTGCTTTTTATGTATATTTATGCATACCTACATGTTGTACCTGTGTCTATCTTTGTGTCTTTGGCTCTATATCATTTACAAGGTATCAAAATTGGCACATAGATAAACAAGCACTCATAAATTAAAATATAATAAGGGAATTGATCCAAATACCTTTTCATTCATGTGACTTAAACATTTAAGAAAAAGGGTTCAATTTAAATTGGTTAAACAGATAAGAGTAATGATGTCTGTAAAATTACACACAAGTTTTCCTAGATGGTCAGGCAATTAGTAGAATGTGGTTTCTATAAAATATTTGAAGTATCATATTCATTGCTTCTACAATTTTACTTCATCAGGGAAAGAATGGATAATACTAGTAACTACACCTGTCTGATATCTTTGTTTTTATAGTTAAAAATGAGTAAATTAGATTCAACATAATTGGGATTAATCTTCATAAATATGTTTGTTAGAGGAGACAGCTAATTAATTTGCAAAGTAAAAATGCTAAATCATTTACTGAAAAAATATAAAATCAAGTATTCTTGAGTTTTTACATTCCACAATGTAATATACATTTTGGTTTATTAAATGTGTTTTTATAAGTTGGTAAATGAACAAGAGTTTAAGATTACCTTGCTTCTGGGTCTTTACTAAAAACAAGGTTAATTAAAATTCAGCAGGTGTAATTCTATGTTCGAAGGGTACAAAAAGATTTCAGTTGTGTTTTAATGAAGGTATTCTAAATGGCATAAAGTTGCCACAGTCCGGCTGCAGCAAAATAACCAGAGGGTGACGAACAACTTGTGTACATTGATACAGCAGGAGTGGGAGCCGTTTATTGTAGGACAACAGAGGTATTTATACATTCCACACAGCTTATCTAATTAACATAAACTAGATACAGCAGACAACCAATAAGAAATCTCCACACTTAATGGCTCACTGGCGTTACTTCACAAACCACTCTCCCTGGCAAAATACCAGGCACCATCCTGACTTGTTTACAGACTCTAACATTCCCCCCCTTTGTTTAATTTAAATAATGACCATAGTGGTTTTTACACAAACACCATAAATAATCTGCTACAAATACCATAAATAATCTGCTACAAGATTGCTTTACTCATCAAACTATTAAAATGTACTTATTAAAGCAAAAAGAGGGAATTGGAAAGGGGTATATATCCCCCAAAGATAAACTTAAAATAACCCTTTTTACTCTAAACTTTTTAAATTTGGATTCATCAGGACTTAGTGCTTCAGAAAGACATATGTATCCAAAAAAATGTACATAAGCCTAGAGTACTTTGGAAAGATATTCTAACAGGACAATGGAAAAGTCCTCACCCAGTGATTGTCTGGAGTCGGGGTTCTGTTTGTGTGTTTCCACAGGGAGAACAGCAGCCAATTTGGATTCCAGAGAGACTAACCAAAGTGATTTCTACAGACCAAAAAGAAGATGATTTGACTCAAATCCATAACAGCTGATATCCAGAGCTCCAGCTTGGCTATTCTCACATCTGTGACAGTGATTAACCAGGATGCTTTTTTCAATATCTATTTTATTATTACATTTTCCCACATCATAAAGTTCTATTTTATTTTTTGAGCTCATACAAACCTAGGTTAATGTTTTTCTGATCAGTTTTATTTTTTGACTGTGGAGTTTTTAAACATTGCAATGAAAATTTCACCTGTGTAAAGCTACAAAGCCTTTACTATTGTCTTATGTGTTGTACGTTTGTGTGCACTCTTGTGTTTTGTGTTGTATGTCTGTATGTGTGTATGTCCATATTTCATATATGAGGAGCGCTCATGAAAAAATGGATCCGAATTTTTTTATTATTATTCACGTGATTTAAATGGTTTAATTTAAATTAGGTAAACAGCTGTTAAGGATTGTTTTTATAGGTGGTTAACAGATCTGTTTGTTTACTAACTTAAATTAGGTAAACAGCTGTTAAGGATTGTTTTTAAAGGTGATTAACAGATCTGTTTGTTTACTTTCACCTTTCCTTTTCATTAAATTTAATAATTCTGTTCAGGATAATGTAAATTGTTCAAAAAATTGTTTTCTTAGTATCTGTTGAAATGTTACATAATTTCTTTTTAGCATCATTGCCAGAATTCCTATCTTCATCCCAGTGCCGGTGAAGACAAAGATAAAACCAAAGTACAGCTTCTATGATAGCTATCACAGTAAACTGTATAAACTTAGGCATCAATGAATAATAACTCAACAAGTAATGCTCAATCAAGGAGTCAATACTTTGGGAGGAGATGGACATATTGATAGATTCCTTCACTTTGAACTGCTTGCAGAACTTGCCTGGACTATGTATCACTTGTATGCATTGTGAGTTATCTGTTGGTGCAGCGAATTGTGGTAGTGCTGGCATATCTTTGCTGATGGTGTCACCAGTGATGCAATTTTTCCAAAGGAGCCATCAATTGGCTTGGTGTCATGGCATTTCTGTATCTCCTCCCTTCTGCTAGTGATGGTCTAAAATTTGGGGACCAACAGAGGTGAGGCAAAGAACCTCACTCCCCCACTGGCACCAAGGCCAAATTTGGGGGCCAACAGAGGTGAGGCAAAGAACCTCACCCCCCCACACTGGTGCATAGGCCTATCCACAAGTATGGCTGAATGCTGGACCAGTAGTCAGTGACGGGTATGATCCAATTGCAGTGGTATCAACCTAAGACAGGAGGCTGACGCCTAGAGGTCAGTTTATCCGATGATGGGTAAGAACCATATGTTGAATTGGACAACCTAACAGGCACGGTCCTTAAGCCACATTGCTTGTTGTTTAATTAATTCGAAGGGGGGAGATGCTGAGAGCCATAGCCAAGTAGGAATGATGCACCGCAATTTCCTTGTCAGCCTACCCCATGTTGCTTAGAGGGAGGACTCTCCATTGTGGAAATGGGCTTGCCTTGGACCCAGGTCATTTGCAGTGACCCTGCTCAAGGACCAGGGCAGATCCGGGTTTAGGGCAGATTGGGGTTTAGGGCGGTTCCAGGTTTAAGGTGTATCCTGCTGGGAATAGGGCGTATCCTGCTGCCTCCAGTCGCCCGCTCCTTGAGTTCCCATTGAGTTCTTGTGGGATTCAGAGAGTATTTGGGATGCAGAGCCCGGTGGAGGAGTGGATTTTCCCAGAACCTGCGTATAGAGTGCCAGTGAGAGTTCGGGAATAAAGAGTTGCTGTTTGAATCTATAAGGTTGTGAGTGGCTCGTGATTTTGTGCCCAGCCAGACTGTGGCATAAAGTATTTCATCTAATTAAGAAGAATAATTTAAAAGTTCATGAATTTCATAAGGATTGTTTCAGAATGTAAATTTAAGAATCAATCAACAACCAGGAAAGAGATATAAGAAAGTTCTGTGTATGAAAATATATTTTAGCATAAAATCTAGAAGAAAAATGTTTCTGGATCAGAAAGTATTTTTCATGGTAAATTGAACAGGTTATAGTGTGTTTAAGTACATTGCACAAGGTTTGTGGAGGTCAAACCTTAAAAATACTTGTATGTGATTAAGTTGGCTATAATTAGAAAAATCATCTGAAGTTATTTAAGGGTTTTCTAAGGTCAAATATTATTGCACTAATATAAACCAAGATTTCATGTTGAAGTAACAATGTTTACTTAAAACATTAATCTGTTCCTACTTATCAAGATAATTATAACTAGAAAGCCTGCACTACAGAATATACTCAACAAAATATTCTATAAAAATGATATGGGAAAGAAAAGAAAACCAGCAAAGGTGGTAACTACACTAAAGGAATAATTAATCAAATCAATTGATGTCTGGGAATACAAATCATTTCTTAAAAGTAACCTTGAATGTTTTTTATATAAACTCATCAACCAAAAGACAAGGACTGGCAGATTGTTTCATAAACCAAGACCCAGAAATATTCAGTCTCCAAGAGACTCACCTTATACTCAAATACATCTATAGACTGAAGGTGAAAGGATGGCAAAAATCATATAAATTACATGGATCACATAAACAAGCAGGTGTTTCTATTTTTATATCAGATAAAATAAATTTCAAGCCAAAGAGACAAAGAAGGACATTTAATACTGTTTCAACAGAACATATCAATCTGAAATATTAATGCCATAAATACACATCAACAAACCCTTCTCAATTTCAAAAATCAAATTGATCACAAGACAATAATACTGGGTGACTTTAACACACCTCTATCACTACTGGATAGAACCTCCAAACAAAGACTAAACAAAGGAACTATAGAATTTAATAATACAATCAACTATTTAGGCTTAACAGACATATATAGAATATTTCATCCATCAATAAGTGAATACAGTTTCTTCTCTGCAGCACATGGATTATTCTCTAAAATATAGCATATCTTATGCCACAAAGCAACTCTTAGAAAATATAAAAAATAGAGATAATACCTTGCATTCTATCATATCATAATGAAATAAAATTAAAATCCATTGATAGAGAAAAGGTAGAAACTACTCTCATACCTGGAGACTAAGTAATATGCTACTAAATGATGGATAGATAGTGGAAGAAAACAGGGATTAAATTAATAAAAAACTAGTGGTAAATGAGAATAGTAATACAGCATATTAGAATCTCTGGGACCCTTTGAAGGTAGCACTAAGAGAAAAAATTCATTGCATTAAGCTCATTCATTAAAAAAAATAGAAAGTCAAAAACAAATTACCTAACCTTGTATCACAAAGCCATAGAAAAAGAAGAACAAAAACCACCAAAAGCAATAAGAGACAGGAAATAATTAAAATCAGTGCAGAAATCAATGAAATTGAAATAAAGTAAACAATTAAAAAAATTGACAAAACAAAAACTTGGATCTTTAAAAAAATAAATAAAATTGATAAATAATTAGCCATGCTAACAAAGAGAAACAGAGAAAAATAAAATTACTAAAATCTGTGATGAAAAAGGAAATATTATGGCAGACACTACTGAAATACAAATGATAATCAGAAACAATTTTGAAAATTTATGCTCCAATAAAATAGAAAATCCTGCAGACATCAACAAATTCTAGAGACATGTGACCTACACAAATTGAATCAGAGGACATAAACAATTTAAACAGAACAATTTCAAGCAATTAAATAGAAGACACCATGATATACCTATCAAGTAAGAAAAGCCCAGGATCAGATAGATTCTCAGTCAAGTTCTATAAGACATTCAAAGAATGTCATGAAATAGAAGAGGGAACCCTCACAAACTCATTCTATGAAGCTAGTATTACCCTGACAACAAAACTAGACAAAGACACATCAAAGTAATAAAATTTCAGAATAATATCCCTGATGAACATCAATGCTCAAATTCTCAATAAAATTCTGGCAAATTACATACAAAAACATATTAAAAAGATAGTGTGCCATGATCAAGTGGGGTTCATCCCAGGATGCAAGATTGGTTCAACATATGGAAATCAATATTTGTGATTCATCACATCAATAAACTTAAAGACAAGAATCATATGATCATGTCAATAGATACTGAAAATCATTTGACAAAATATAGCATGCCTTCATGTTCAAAACATTAGGAAAATTAGGGATAATAAGAACATACCTCAATGTTGTAAAAGTCATATATGCTAAACCCAAGGCCAACATCATTCTAAATGTAGAAAAATTTAAAAAAAATTACCTCTAAGAATTGGAACAAGACAAGACTGCCTTATTTCACCACTTTTATTCAAGACCATTCTTAAAACTCTAGCCAGAGCAGACAAAAGAAAGAAATTAAAGGGATACAAATAGGAAGAGAATTCAAATTATCACTATTTGCTGTTGGCATGATGCTATATTTAGAAAAGCCAATTCAACCATCAAACTTTCAGAACTAATAAATGAATTCAGCAAAGTAGAAGGATGTAAAATTAAAACCAATAAATCAAATGCATTCCTATACACCACTGATGAATCTTCTGAAAAAAAAATTATAAAAACTACCTATTGCACAATAGCCTCAAAAAATAGTATATCTGGAAATCAATCTAACAAAGGAGGTGAAACAGTGCTACAATGAAAACTAAAGAACACTAAAAAAGGAATTGAGGAAAAACTTAGAAGATGTCCTGTGCTCTTGGATAGTCAGAATTAACATTGTCAAATTGGCCATACTATCAAAGTGTTTGCTGAGTTAATGCAATTTCTATTAAAATCCCAATTACATTCTTCATAGAAGTAGAAAAATTGATCATGAAATGTGGAGACAAGTGCATGGAGTACTGCATACATGGCATACATTAAGGGTGCCTGAGTGGCAGGCCACTCCCATTGTGCTAGAGCATGAGCAGCAAGCTGCTCATCTTGCAGCCACAGCACCCTGAGCATGAGGCCATGTGTTGCAGTCTTAGTGCTTGCTCCCTAGCCCACTCCTTGATTGGTTGATGCAAGGACAGTTGACAAGCAATTGTATTGGTGGCTGCATATAATCAGCTTAGTTACTGCCCAACTATATATACATGGTAAATTTGCAATAAAATCAGACCTGCTTCCATCTTGGTCTCCAGATTTGTAATTCCACAGCCACACTCTACTCTACTCTGTTCCATGGACCTCCTCACTGGATGACAGAGAGGATGCAATGAAATTCATTTGGAAAAATAAGGGACCCAGAACAGGCAATGCAACCCTCAATGAGAAAAGTGAAGCAGGAGGCACAACAATATCAGACCTTAAATTATACTAGAGAGCCATAATAACAAAAATTGCATGGTACTGACACCAAAACAGACTTAGCATAAGAATAATATAGTGACAGAGCCACATCAATGTTTATAGAAGCTCAATTCACAATAGCAAAACTATGGAACTAGGTGCTCTTCAACAGATGAATGTATAAAGAAATTATGGTATTTATACACAATGAAGTATTACTCCACCTTAAAGAAAATGAAATGATGGCATTTTCCAGTAAATAGGTGAAACTTGAGAATATCATGCTAAGTAAAATAAGTCAATCCCAAAGAACAAAAGGCCAAATGTTTTCTTTGATATGCAGATGCTATGTCACATTAAGGAGTCAGGAAAAATAGAAGTACTTTGTACTAGACAAAGGGGAGTGAAGGAAGTGGAGGAGTATAGGGGTAGAAAGGATAGTGGAATAAACCAAACATTATTACCTTATGTGCATATATGACTACATGACCTGTGTAACTCTACATCATGTACAACTAGAAGAATGAGAAGCTATACTTCATTTATGTATGAGCTGTAAAAGTGCATTCTACTGTCATGTATTACTAATTAAAACAATTTTTTAAAACTAAAAAAAAGAGAAAACTTTGGAATGGAACCACATTTGACCCATTCCACTCCTAAGCATATACTCACAGAACTTAAAATCAGCATGCTATAATGATGTCAGCCACATCAATATTTATAGCACCTCAATTCACAATAGCTAAGCTATGGAATCAACCAAGGTGTTCTTTCACACATGAATGGATATGATACATATACACAATGGAATATTACTGAGCCATAAAGAAGAATGAAATTTTGGTATTTGCCAGTAAATGGATGGAACTGGAGACTGACATGTTAAGTGAAATAAGCCAGTCCCAAAAAACCTAAGGCCAAATGTTCACTCTAATATGCAAATTCTAAATCACAATATATGTGGGGAGTGGGTGGAAGAAAGAATATATGTTCACTGCATTAGACAAAAGGTAATGAAGGGAATGAAGGGACATGGGAATAGGAAAGATAGTAGAACAAATCAGACATAACTTTCCTATTCTACTGCCATGGATACTTAAGAAAACTCAAAAGAAAGTTTTAAAATTGTTCTTTTAATGTAATTTGGTGTCAACCCCACCAAAAACGAGCAAAGCTGGAGGTTATAAAGGAAGAATTCTTAGTCAGGATTGCCTGCTAACTAACAAAAGAGACTGCCAGAATCACAAGCTTTTTTTTTTTTTTTAGTTAATTTGAGACCTGCAAATCTTCCTAAACTTTTACATAGGCAGGGCTAAACTGTGCCTCTGTGCTTGCTACTATGATTATCTAGCCCTGCTGTTTATCCCTAATATTGGTCTAAAAGATGCAGTATGGCACATAAAAGACCTAGCTAACTTTACCAAGAAAGCCTTAAATGACAGATAAGGGATGTCTACCAAACACAGATATAATGCCAATAGAAAGATATATTTTAAAAGTATGATGGCATTAGATTCCTTAACTACAGTTAATGGGGTCATCTATGACATTATAAAAATTAAATGTTGTGTAAATATTTCGAACAACTCTGCTAACATTTCTAAAGCCTTAAATGCCTTTCATTCACAAATCAATGCCATGTTGGACTTCACCTTAACCTTTATGAGTTGCTGTATTCATGGTTTTCAAAGATTGGCCATTAATACTAAATGCTTTTGTGCTAATTGATTCCAAGGAAATGATGCTTTGTTGTCCTAGCATGATCCTAGTCCTATGTATATTTCATCCAATAGCCTACCAGCTGCCACCATGGACCTCTGGACTCCCTAGATGCTGAATGCCCTAGAGTGTCCATGCCTCACTGATAGAGAATACCATAAAAAATCTAGGCCATTAAGCTACAAACCAATCCACAAATAGACCCTGACATTCCACTGTCTCATCTTGAACAGATAGGATGAGAGTTCTGTGAATTCCAAATAGGCAGAGAAAACAATTAATTGTCAGCCTGAAGCAGTTATAAGACAAGCCTTATAATTGCTTATAACCTTCAGCCCCACAGCCACTCAAAAAGAATTTGAGGATCAATTTTTTGTGTGTTAGGTAAGTGCTCTAACACTGAACTATACCCACATCTCTTAATTTTTTTTTAACTTTCAAGACAGGGTCTCACTAAATTGCCAAGGTAGCCATCAAACTTGAGACCCTCCTGCTTCAGCCTGCTGAGTGGATGGGATTACAAGCAAGTGCCACCAAGCCTGGCTTGCTATTATTTTTTAAGTGTTTTATTTGTATATTATAATTACACATAACAGTGGGGTAAATTTTGACCATTTTATGTGTTTGTAATAAAATTTGCTCCATTTCAATTTCTAGTACATCTGATTTTCCTCTCCTTGTTCCTTGCCCTGCTCCATTTACTGATCTTTCTCTATTTATTTATTTTTTAATTGGATCTTTATACATATACATAAATGTAGAGTATAATGTGATATATACATACATGCACATAGCATCATTTAGACAATTAATATCTGAAATTCTCCCCTTTCTCAGGCTTCCTCCTTCCCCTCAATCTCCTTTATCTGTTCTACTGTTTCCTTTCTTAGATCATGGGATTCTTCATTTTTAAAAAACCCTATTGAGCTAATGAGAGAAAATATTCACCCTTTGATTTACTGTGCCTGACTTATTTTACTTGGTATAATGCTCTCTAATTCTATCCATTTACCAGGAAATAACGCAATAGAGAGCATCATACTAAGTAAAATAAGGAATACACAGTAAGTCCCTAGTACTTCTCTTTTCCCCAAGTTTGGTCAGATTCATTCCAGTGATTTTCCCTATCCTTCCTTTTCTTACTTCCCTTCAATCTCCTTTGTCTACTTTATTTATCTTTCTTCTATTCTTTTTCCCCTTGATCCCCTTATTTCAGATTAGTTTCCACATGTTAAAGACAACATTTTTCCATTATTTTCTTAAATTTTTTATTGACTTTTGAAAAATAAATGACAGCAGAATGCATTATAATTCTTATTACACATGTATAGCACAATTTTTCTTATCTCTAGTTATATATAAAGTATGTTCACACCAACTAGTGTCTTCATACATGTATTTTGAATAATGATGTTCATCACATTCCACCATCCTTAATAATCCCCTGCCCCCTCCCTTCCCCTCCCATCCCTCTGCCCTATCTATGATCCCACTATGGATCATCCTCCTTATATCAGAGAAAACAATTTGGCATTTGTTTTTGATGCGGGGGGGTGGCTAACTTTACTTAGCATTATCTTCTCCAATGCCGTCCTTTTACCTGAAAATGCCATGATTATATTCTCTTTTATTGCTAAGTAATATTCCTTTGAAAAAGAGGCATAACTTCCAAATTCATTCTGTGAGGCCAATATCATCCTGATTCCAAAAGCAAATTCATTCATCTATTGAAGGGCATCTAGGTTGGTTCCATAGTTTATCTATTGTGAATTGTGCTGCTATAAACATTGATGTGGTTGTGTCCCTGATAGTATGCTGTTTTTAAGTCCTTTGAGTATAGACCGAGGAGAAGGATAGTTGAGTCAAATGGTGGTTCCATCGCAAGTTTTCCAAGGAATTTGCATATAGGCTGAACTAATTTGTAAGCCCACCAGCAATGTATGAGTGTACCTTTGCCCCACATTCTCACCAACACTTACTGTTGTTTTCATAATAGCTGCCATTCTGACTGGAGTGAGATATCTTAGAGTGGTTTTGATTTTCATTTCTTTAATTGCTAGAGATGATGATTTTTTATATATTTGTTGATTGATTGTATATCCTCTTCTGAGAATTTTCTATTCAGGTCCTTGGCCCATTTATTGATTGGGTTATTTGTTTTTTGGTGCTTAGCTTTTTAAATTCTTTATGCACCCTAGAGATTCATGCTCTATCTGATATGTGAGGGGTAAAAATTTGCTCCCAAGATGTAGGCTCTCTATTCACCTCACAGATTGTTTCTTTTGCTGAGAAG
Source organism: Urocitellus parryii (assembly GCF_045843805.1). Lineage (NCBI taxonomy): Eukaryota > Metazoa > Chordata > Mammalia > Rodentia > Sciuridae > Urocitellus > Urocitellus parryii. Next base: position 4,748,372 of record NC_135536.1, read on the forward strand.
AAACTTTTTAGTTTGAATCCATCTCATTTATTGATTCTTGGTTTTAATTCTAGTACCACAGGAGTCTTATTAAGGCAGTTGGGGCCTAATCCGACATGATGAAGCTTAGGGTCTACTTTTTCTTCTATTAGACATAGTGTCTCTGGTTGTATTCCTAAGTCCTTGATCCATTTTGAATTGAGTTTTGTGCATGGTGAGAGAAAGGGGTTTAATTTAATTTTGTTGCATATGGATTTCCAGTTTTCCCAGCACCATTTGTTGAAGAGGCAATCCTTTCTCCAATGCATGTTCTTGGCATCTTTGTCAAATATAAAATAATTGTAGCTTTGTGGGTTAGTCTCTGTGTAATGTATTCTGTGCCATTGGTCTACCAGTCTGTTTTGGTGCCAATACCATGCTGTTTTTGTTACTATTGCTCTGTAGTAGACTTTAAGGTCTAGTATACTGGTGCTACCTGCTTCACTATTCCTGCTAAGGATTGCTTTAGCTATTCTGGGTCTCTTATTTTTCCAGATGAATTTCATGATTGCTTTTTCTATTTCAATGGATTTCTATTTGGGATTTTGATTGGAATTGTATTATATCTGAATAGTGCTTTTGGTTGTATGGTTATTCTAATAATATTAATTCTGTGTATCCAAGAGCAAGATAAATCTTTCCATCTTCTAAGGTCTTCTTTGATTTCTTTCTTTATGGTTCTGTAGTTTTCATTGAATAGATCTCTCACCACTTTTGCTAAGTTAATTTCCTAGTATTTTTTGAGGCTATTATAAATGGGGTAGTTTTCCTAATTTCCCTCTCAGAGGAATTGTCACTGATATACAGAAATACCTTTGATTTAGGGGAATTGATTTTATATCCTGCTACTTTGCTGAATTCATTTACTAGTTCTAGAAGTTTTTTTGGTGCAGCTTTTTAGGTCTTCTAGGAACAAACTCATATCATCAACAATTAGTGCTAGTTTGAGTTCTTCTTTTCCTATATGTATCCCTTTAATTTTCTTTTGTCTAATTGCTCTGGCCAGTGTTTCAAGAATTATGTTAAATAGAAGTGGTGAAAGAGCGCATCCCTGTCTTGTTCCAGTTTTTAGAGGGAATGCCTTTAATTTCTCTCCATTTAGAATGATGTTGACCTGAGTCTTAGTGTAGATACCCTTTATGATGTTGAGTATGTTCCTGTTATCCTTAGTTTGTCTAGTGTTTTGAACATGAAGGGGTGCTCTATATTGTCAAATACTTTTTCTGTATCTATTGAGATGATCATATGATTCTTATCTTTGAGTCTATTGATGTGATGAATTACATTTATTGATTTTTGTATATTGAACCAACCTTGCAAACCTGTGATGAATCCCATTTGATCATGGTGCACAATAATTTGATATGTTTTTGTATTTGATTTTCCAGAATTTTATTGAGAATTTTTGCATCTATGTTCATTAGAGATATTCGTCTAAAATTTTTTCTTTGATATGTGTTTGCCTGGTTTTGGAATCAGGGTGATATTGGCCTCACAGAATGAGTTTGGAAGTGCTGCCTCTTTTTCTATTTCCTGAAGCAAATTGAAGAGTATTGGTATTAGTTCTTCTCTAAAGGTCTTGTAGAACTCAGCTGTGTATCCATCCAGTCCTTGGCTTTTCTTGGTTGGTAGACTTCTGATGGCATCTTCTATTTCATCACTTGATATTGATCAGTTTAAATTGTGTATATCTCCCTGGTTCAATCTGGACAAATTGTATGACTTAAGAAAATTTTTGGTGCCTTGATGTCTTCTATTTTATTGGAGTATAAGATTTCAAAATAATTTCTAATTATTCTCTGTGTTTCTGTAGTGTCTGTTGTGATATTACCTTTTTCATTGTGTATGCTGATAATTTGAGTTCTCTCTCTCTCCTTACCATTGTTAGCATAGCTAAGGGTCAGTCAATTTTATTTATTTTTTTTTACAAAGAATATACTTTTTGTTTCATCAATTTTTTCAATTGTTCAGTTTTGTTTTTATTTCATCTCTAATTTTAATTATTTATTGCCTTCTACTGCTTTTGCTGTTGATTTATTCTTCTTCTTCTAGGGCTTTGAGATGTGATGTGAGGCCATTTATTTGTTAACTTTTTCTTCTTTTAAGGAATGAACTCCATGCAATGAACTTTCCTCTTAGAAATGCTTTCATAGTGTCCCAGAGATTTTGATATGTTGTATCTGTGTTCTCATTGACTTCTAAAACCTTTTAAATCTCCTCCTTGATATGTTCTGTAACCTACTGTTCATTCAGTAGCATATTATTTTGTCTCTAGGTGTTGGAGTGGATTTTATTTCTAATTTTATCATTAATTTCTAATTTCATCCATTATGATCCAATAAAATGCAGGGTAGTATATCTACTTTTTATTTGCTAAGAGTTTCTTTGTGACATAGTATATGGTCTATTTTAGAAAAGAATTCATGTGCTGCTAAGAAGAAAGTATATTCTCTCATTGAAGGTTGAAATGTTCTATATATATCAATTAAGTCTTAAGTTATTGATTGTATTATTAAGTTCTATAGTTTCTTTGCTCAGTTTTTGTTTGGAAGATTTATATAGTGATGAAAAATGTGTGTTAAAGTCACCCCAAATTATTGTGTTCTGCTATATTTGACTCTAGAATTGAGAAGAGTTTGATGAACATAGCTGCTCTATTGTTTGCAGCATATATATTATAATTGCTAAGTATTCTTGGATTTTGGTTCCATTGAGCATTATATAGTGTCCTTCTTCATCCTTTTTGATTGATTTTAGTTTGAAGTCTACTTTATTTTATATGAGGATGGAAACCTCTGCTTCCTTCCACAGTCCATGTGAGTGCTATGATTTTCCCAACCATTCACCTTCAGTCTGTGAATGTCTTTTTCTATGAGATGTGTTTCTTGGAGGCAACATATTGTTGGGTCTCTTATGTGTGTGTGTGTGTGTGTGTGTGTGTGTGTGTGTGTGTGTCTGTATTAGTTCTTCTTTAAAGGTCTTATAAAACTCAGCTGTATATATCCGTGTGGTCTTGGGTTTTCTTGGTTGGTAATCTTTTGATGGCTTCTTCTATTTCCTCTGTGTAAGTTGTTATATCTTCCTGATTCAATCTGGGCAGGTCATATGACTTTAGGGATTTATCAAGGCCTCCACAATCTTCCATTTTATTAGAGTATAAGGTTTCAAAATAATTTCTAATTATCTTCTGTATTTCTGTAGTGTCTGTTGTGGTATTGCCTTTTTCATCCCATATGCTAATAATTTCAGTTCTCTCTCTTCGTCTCTTCGTTAGCATGGTTAAGGGTCTGTCAAACTTATTTATTTTTTTCAAAAAACCAACTTTTAGTTTTGTCAATTTTTTCAATTGTTTTTTTGTTTGTTTGTTTGTTTCTATTTCATTGATTTCAGTTCTGATTTTAATTATTTCTTGCCTTCTACTGCTTTTACTGATGGTTTGTTCTTCTGTTTCTAGGGCTTTCAGATGTAGTGTGAGGTCATTTATTTTTTTGGCTTTTTCTTCTTTTAAGAAATGAATTCCATGTAATGAATTCTCCTCTTAGTACTGCTTTCATCGTGTACCAGAGATTTTGATATATTGTGTCTGTGTTCTCATTTACCTCTAAGAATTTTTTTTAATTTCCTCCTGATGTCTTCTGTAACCCATTGTTCATTCAGTAGCATATTGTTCATTCTCCATGTGATGTAGTATTTTTTCTTCCTCATTTTATTGTTGATTTCCAATTTTATTCCATTATGATCAGATAAAATGCATGAGAGTATCTCTACTCCTTTTTATATGCTAAGAGTTGCCCTGTGGCATAATATATGGTCTATTTTTGAGGAGGATCAATGTGCTGCTGAGAAGAAAGTTTATCCACTTGATGTTGGTTGATATATTCTATATATGTCAATTAAATCTAAGTTATTAATAGTATTATTGAGTTCTATAGTTTCTTTATTCATATTTTGTTTAAAAGATCTTTCCAGTGGTGAGAGAGGTGTGTTAAAATCACCCATGATAATTGTGTGTGGTCTACTTGACTCTTGAACTTGAGAAGAGTTTGTTTGATAAACATAACTGCACCATTGTTTGGGGCATATATTTTAATGATTGTTATGTCTTGTTGGTGTGATTCCCTTGAGCAGTATGTAGTGTCCTTCTTTATCCCTTTTGATTAATTTTGGCTTGAAGTCTACTTTATTTGATATGAGTATGGACATCCCTGTTTGCAACTGAGGTCCATGTGAGTGGTATGATTTTTCCCAAACTTTCTCCTTCAGTCTATGTGTGTCTTTTTCTATCAAATGAGTCTCCTGTAGGCAGCATGTTGCTGGTTCTTTTTTAATCCAGTCTACTAGCCTATGTCTTTTCAATGGTGAGTTTAAACCATTAACATTTAGGGTCACTATTGAGATATGGTTTGTATTTCCAGCCATAATTGTTTATTTTTGTTATTTAACTTGACTTGATTTTCCTCTTTGATTAGTTTTTCCTTTAGTGTACTACTACCTCCCACTCTTGGTTTTCATTGTTATTTTTCATTTCCTCTACATGAAACATTTTGCCAAGGATGTTTTGATGTGCCAGTTTTCCAAGAATGTTTTGATGTGCCAGTTTTCTCTATCTGCAAATTCTTTTTAACTTTTGTTTATTGTGGAATGTTTTTATTTCATCTTCAAACCTGAAGCTTAATTTTGCTGGATATAAGATTCTTGGTTGGAGCCCATTGAAATATGTTGTTCTAGCTTTCAGAGTCTGTGTTGAAAGATCAACCATTAACCTAATTGGTTCACCCCTATATGTAATCTGCTTTCTTTCTCTTGTGGCTTTTAAAATTTTCTCCTTTTTCTGTATGTTGGGTATTTTCTTTATACTGTGTCTTGGTGTGGATCTTTTGTGATTTTGCACATTTGGCAACCTGTAGGCTTCTAGGATTTGGATTTCCATTTCATTCTTCACTTATAGAAAGTTTTATAACATTATTTCATTGAACAGATTGCTCATTCCTTTGGTTTGTACCTCAATACCTTCTTCTATCCCAATAAATCTTAAATTTGGTCTCTTTATGCTATCCCATATTTCTTGGATGCTCTGTTTGTGGATTCTTATCAGTCTTACTGAGCTATATATATTCTTTTTGAGTTGACATACTCTGTCTTCATTGTCTGATGTCCTATCTTCTAAGTGGTCTACTCTGCTTGTGATACTCTTATTTGAGTTTTTAATTTGGTTTATCATTTCTTTCATTTCTAGGATTTCTGTTTTGTTTTTTTTTTTTCTTTTTTGGATAACCTCTATCTCCCTGTAGAGTTATCTTTTGCTTCTTGGATTTGTTTATGTAATTAACATGTCGAAGTGATCTTTCATTGTCAGCATTTGTTGTCTAATGTCTTCCCTGAGATTCCAGAACATTTGAACCATGTATATCCTAAAATCTTTATCTAACATTTTTTCTACTGTGAATGTTACCTCTTCTAATATTGTATTGTCTTGCATTGTTTGTGGTCCTTTCTTTCCTTGTCCTTTCATGTTGCTCACATTTCTTTCCAGCTCTGTGAGACTGTTGTGTTATTGTAGTCCCCTATAGATTTATATTGCTCTTGTGTAGTTCCAAAATCTCTCCTTTGTGGGGAAAAACAATGTTAACAGTTTCCAATATCAACAATACATCATCTATGTGCAAGGTTTCATTATTAATACATTTATAATTAGTCTCTATCTCTAATGATGTTGGATTCAATTATTATTTAAAATACAGTTATTAGTTTCATAAAAGGCATACAGTTTCTGGTGGCATATAGAAGACTGAGGGTCAGGCATAGAATGTTATGTTAAGGAGGAAAAGTGTGGGGCTATGGGGTTAATCTATCTTAGCAACTTTGGAGGAGGACTCTAATGAATAGACAGGTGGTAGTTTAGGGAAGCATGCATAAAATCAAACACCTGTATGTATTTAGAAAATTACCCAAAGTAAAAATAGTAAAAGTTAGGAGGATGAAAGTGGGAGAGAGGGAGGAAGAGAAATAAAAAGGAAAGAAAGAGAAAAAAGAGATAGGGAGAAAAAAATAAGAAAAAAAAAGAAAAAGGAAAAATCAGGGAGGGGGGCTTATGCAATTCCTCTATATTATATTATTCTGGTGATTCAATTCTTAAAGTCTTATTTCAAGAAAAGTTCTTGGTTTTGCATATATTGGGGTTGTGAGGAACAGAGGGGGAAGAATAGAGGAGAATAGATGATAAAAGAAAAAAATCTCTTAGATTTTTTTTTCTTCCAGTAGCTGGTGTTATCTATTCCAAACTTGATCCTCTACCCTCAGGGTGGTGGGGGTAACCAGTATGAGAGGGCTTGAGCTTCTGCCTGGAGTCTCCAGTCTTCTGAGTTGGAAACAAGGTGCCCGTATAGTTGCAGTTCCACGTTGATAGCCATGCACCCTAATAGATTGTGAGAAAGGTTTGAGTTATCACATCTAGGGGGAGTTGGGAACCAGGTACCTGATCAACCACCAAAAAACGCTGGTCACCATGCCCACCAAGAGATGGCAAGAAAGATTTTCCAAGGTGGATTCCATCTGTTCCCTGCGTCAGGTATTTGGTGAGATGAGGGGTGCTAGGGTGACCTTGTGCTGTGGTCAGAATGCAGATTGGTAACCTGCATGGGAGCAGAGAATAATCTGGTGATCTAGAGTTGTGAAAAGTTGCTGATTTTGTACTTCTGATCCGCTGCTTGTGTTCTGCATGTTTGTTCATACTGCAGGCTTTGGGGCCATTGTCTGGAGTCTTACTGGCAAGAAAAGCCTCTGCATTCTGCGCCCCACTTGCCGTTGGAACTTCTATTCTTGATAATTGCTATTCTGAGTAAGATGGAATCTCAATGTAGTTTTAATTTGCAATTCTGATTGCTAGAGACATTGAACATTTTTTCATATATTTGTTGACTCTTCATATTTCTTCTTTGGTGAAATCTCTGTTCAGTTCCTATACCCACATACAGATTAAGTTGTATTTACTCTTAAGATTTTTGAGTTCCTTATATATCCTGCAGATTGTTGCTCTATCTGAGGTGAAGGTGGTAAAGATTTTCTCCCATTTTGTCAGCTCTGTCTTGACACTCTTGATTGTTTCCTTTGATATGAGAAAGCTTTTTAGTTAGATACCATCCCATTTATTTTTCTTGATTTTACTTCTTGAACTTTAGAAAACCTCTTGAGGAAGCTGGTTCCTAAGCTGACATGTTTGATTTGTTTTCTTCTAGTAAGTGCAGGATGTTTGGTATAATGCCTCGGTCCTTGTTTCACTTTGAGTTTTGTTTTCTGCAGGGCGAGAAAAGCAGTTAAATTTTATTTTGCTTTATATGTATTTCCAGCATTCCCAAAATAATTTATTGAAGAGGCTATATTTTCTCCAATGTAGGTTTTTGGTGCCTTTGTCTAGTATGAGATAACTGTATTTATATGGTTGTGTCTCTGTGTTTTCTATTCTGTACCATTGTTATTCATGTCTGTTTTGGTGCCAATGCCATGCTGTTTTTCCTACTATACCTCTGTAGTTTAATGTAATGTGTGGTATTATGATGCCTTCTGCATCTGAGGATTGCTTCAGCTATTCTGGGTCTTTTATTTTATCAAATAAATTTCATGGTTTCTTTTCCTATTTCTATGAAAATCTTCATTGGTATTTTAATATGAATTGCATTAAATCTGTATTTCACTTTTGGTAATAAGGCTATCTTACAATATAATTCTGTGTATCCAAGAAGACAAAGGTCTTTCCATTTTCTGAGGTTTTCTTTAATATCTTTCTTTAGAGTTCTGTAGTTTTAATTTTAGAGGTATTTAACCTCTTTTGGTAGATTGATTCCCAAGTGTTTTTTTAAGGCTAACATGAAAAGGATAGTTTTCCTGATTTCTCTTTCCTGATATGTCATTTGTTTCAGGAATGCAATTGGTTTTTTGTTGTTGGTTTTATACCCTGCTACATTCTTGAATTCATTTATGGGTCCTAGAAGCTTTCAAGTGGAGTCTTTGTTGTTATTTGTTTTGTTTTGTTTTGTCTTCTAAATATTGAATCATGTTTTCAGCAAATAGGGATTATTTGAGTTGTTTTCCTATTCATATCTATTTAATTTTTCTTTGGTCTAAATGCTCTGGCAAGAGTCTCAAAGACTATGTTGAATAGGACTAGTGAAAGAAGGCATCCCTGTCTTGTTCCAGTTTTTAGAGGTGATTCTTTTAATCTTTCTCCATTTAGAATGATATTTGCCTTTGTTTTATCATTTATACCTTTTAAATGTTGAGGTATATTCCAACTATTCCTATTTTTGTTTATTTGCTTGTTTATTTTGAAGATGAATAGATGATGCATTTTTCCATTGCTTTATTGCATGTATTAAGATAATTATGTGATTCTTATCTTTCAGTCTACTGATGTGGTGAATTACAGGTATTGATATTCATGTATTGAACCAGAAATGCATCACTGAGATGAAACCCACTTGATCATAATGCACTATCTTTTTTTTTTATTGGTCGTTCATAACATTACATAGTTCTTAATACATCATATTACACGGTTTGATTCACGTGGATTATGAACTCCCCCTTTTACCCCGTATACAAATTGCTGTATCACATCAGTTTCCCTTCCATTGATTGACATATTGCCTTTCTAGTGTCTGATGTATTCTGATGTCTGTCCTATTCTCTACTATCCCCCCTCCCCTCCCCTCCCCTCCCCTCCCCTCCCCTTTTCTCTCTCTACCCCTTCTACTGTAAATCATTTCTTCCATTTGTATTATCTTGTCTTACCCCTCCTTTCCTCTTGTATGACATTTTGTATATCCCTGAGGATCGCCTTCCATTTCCATGCAATTTCCCTTCTCACTCCCTTTCCCTCCCACCTCTCATCCCTGTTTAATGTAAATCTTCTTCTCAAGCTCTTCGTCCCTACCCTGTCCTTGTTTACTCCCCTTATATCAAAGGAGTCATTTGGTATTTGTTTTTTAAAGATTGACTAGCTTCACTTAGCATAATCTGCTCTAATGCCATCCATTTCCCTCCAAATTCTATGATTTTGTCATTTTTTAATGCAGAATAATACTCCATAGTATATAAATGCCACATTTTTTTATCCATTCATCTATTGAAGGGCATCTAGGCTGGTTCCACAGTCTTGCTATCATGAATTGAGCTGCTATGAACATCGATGTAGCAGTGTCCCTGTAGCATGCTCTTGTTAGGGCTTTAGGGAATAGACCGAGAAGGGGAATAGCTGGGTCGAATGGTGGTTCCATTCCCAGCTTTCCAAGAAATCTCCATACTGCTTTCCAAATTGGCTGCACCAATTTGCAGTCCCACCAGCAATGAACAAGAGTGCCCTTTTCCCCGCATCCTCTCCAGCACTTTTTGTTGTTTGACTTCCTAATGGCTGCCAGTCTTACTGGAGTGAGATGGTATCTTAGGGTAGTTTTGATTTGCATTTCTCTGACTGCTAGCGATGGTGAGCATTTTTTCATGTCCTCCTCTGAGAAGTGTCTGTTCAGGTCCTTGGCCCATTTATTGATTGGGTTATTTGTTATCTTATTGTCTAATTTTTTGAGTTCTTTGTATATTCTGGTTATTAGGGCTCTATCTGAAGTGTGTGGAGTAAAGATTTGTTCCCAGGATGTAGGCTCCCTGTTTATCTCTCTTATTGTTTCTTTTGCTGAGAAAAAAACTTTTTAGTTTGAGTAAGTCCCATTTGTTGATTCTATTTGTTAACTCTAGCGCTATGGTGTCCTATTGAGGAATTTGGAGCCCGATCCCACAGCGTGTAGATCATAACCAACTTTTTCTTCTATCAGATGCCATGTCTCTGATTTAATATCAAGCTTCTTGATCCATTTTGAGTTAACTTTTGTGCACGGCGAGAGATAGGGATTCAGATTCATTTTGGTGCAAATGGATTTCCAGTTTTCCCAGCACCATTTGTTGAAGATGCTATCCTTCCTCCATTGCATGCTTTTAGCCCCTTTATCAAAAATAAGATAGTTGTAGTTTTGTGGATTGGTTACTGTGTCCTCTATTCTGTACCATTGGTCCACCCGCCTGTTTTGGTACCAGTACCATGCTGTTTTTGTTACTATTGCTCTGTAGTATAGTTTGAAGTCTGGTATCGCTATACCGCCTGATTCACACTTCCTGCTTAGTATTGTTTTTGCTATTCTGGGTCTTTTATTATTCCATATGAATTTCATGATTCTTTTATCGATTTCTATAAGATATGCTGTTGGGATTTTGATTGGCATTGCATTGAACTTATATAGGACTTTTGGTAATATCGCCATTTTGATGATGTTAGTTCTGCCTATCCATGAGCAGGGTATATTTTTCCATCTTCTAAGGTCTTCTTCTATGTCTTTCTTTAGGGTTCTGTAATTTTCATTGTATAAATCTTTCACCTCTTTTGTTAGGTTGATTCCCAAGTATTTTATTTTTTGGGGGGATATTGTGAATGGAGTAGTTGTCCTCATTTCCGTTTCGGAGGATTTGTCGCTCATATACAGGAATGCCTTTGATTTATGCGTGTTGATCTTATATCCTGCCACTTTGCTGAATTCATTTATTAGCTCTAATAGCTTCTTTGTGGACCCTTTTGGGTCTGCTAGGTATAGAATCATATCATCTGCAAATAGTGATAATTTAAGTTCTTCTTTTCCTATTTTTATGCCTTTAATTTCTTTCGTCTGCCTAATTGCTCTGGCCAGTGTTTCGAGGACTATGTTGAACAGAAGTGGTGAGAGAGGGCATCCCTGTCTTCTACCAGATCTTAGAGGGAATGCCTTCAATTTTTCTCCATTCAGAATGATGCTGGCCTGTGGCTTATCATAGATTGCTTTTACAATGTTGAGGTATGATCCAGTTATCCCTAATTTTTCTAGAGTTTTGAACATAAAGGGATGCTGTACTTTGTCGAAAGCTTTTTCTGCATCTATCGAGATGATCATATGGTTCTTGTTTTTAAGTCTATTGATGTGGTGGATAACATTTATTGATTTCCGTATATTGAACCAACCTTGCATACCAGGGATGAATCCTACTTGATCATGGTGTATAATTTTTTTGATATGTATTTGAATCCGATTCGCCAGAATTTTATTGAGGATTTTTGCATCAAGGTTCATTAGAGATATTGGTCTGTAGTTTTCTTTCTTTGAAGTGTCTTTGTCTGGTTTCGGAATCAGGGTGATGTTGGCCTCGTAGAATGAATTTGGAAGTTCTCCCTCTTTTTCTATTTCCTGAAATAGCTTGAAAAGTATTGGTGTTAGTTCCTCTTTAAAGGTTTTGTAAAACTCTGCTGTATACCCATCCGGTCCTGGGCTTTTCTTAGTTGGTAGTCTTTTGATGGTTTCTTCTATTTCCTCTATTGTTATTGGTCTGTTTAGGTTGTCTATATCCTCCTGGCTCAATCTGGGCAGATCATAAGACTCAAGGAATTTATCTATGCCTTCACTATCTTCTATTTTATTGGAGTATAAGGATTCAAAGTAATTTCTGATTATCTTCTGTATTTCTGAAGTGTCTGTTGTGATATTGCCTTTTTCATCCCGTAGGCTAGTAATTTGGGTTCTCTCTCTTCTTCTCTTCGTTAGCATGGCTAAGGGTCTGTCAATTTTATTTATTTTTTCAAAGAACCAGCTTTTAGTTTTGTCAATTTTTTCAATTGTTTCTTTTGTTTCAATTTCATTAATTTCAGCTCTGATTTTAATTATTTCTTGCCTTCTACTTCTTTTGCTGTTGTTTTGCTCTTCTTTTTCTAGGATTTTGAGATGAAGTATGAGATCATTTATTTGTTGGTTTTTTCTTTTTTTGAGGAATGAACTCCAAGCAATGAATTTTCCTCTTAGAACTGCTTTCAATGTGTCCCATAGATTCCGATATGTTGTGTCTGTGTTTTCATTTAACTCTAGGAATTTTTTAATTTCCTCCTTGATGTCTTCTAAAACCCATTGATCACTCAGCAACCTATTGTTCATTCTCCAGGTGATGTTTGATTTTTCCTTTCTTCTTTTGTCATTGATTTTCAGTTTCATTCCATTATGATCAGACAAGATGCATGGTATTATCTCTACCTCTTTGTATTGTCTAAGAGTTGCCCTGTGACATAGTATATGGTCTATTTTTGAGAAGGTTCCATGTGCTGCTGAGAAAAAAGTGTAGCAACTTGATGTTGGGTGGTATAGTCTATATATGTCAATTAAGTCTAGGTTGTTAATTGTGTTATTGAGTTCTATAGTTTCCTTATTTAACTTTTGTTTGGAAGATCTGTCCAGTGGTGAGAGAGGTGTGTTGAGGTCTCCCATGATTATTGTATGGTGGTCTATTAGACTCTTGAACTTAAGAAGAGTTTGCTTGATAAACACGGCTGCACCATTATTTGGGGCATACATATTTATGATTGTTACGTCTTGTTGGTGTATGGTTCCCTTGAGCAGTATGAAGTGTCCTTCTTTATCCCTTTTGATTAGCTTTGGCTTGAAATCTATTTTATTAGATATGAGTATGGACACTCCTGCTTGTTTCCGTGGTCCATATGAGTGATATGATTTTTCCCAACCTTTCACCTTCAGTCTATGTACATCTTTTCCTATCAAATGCATCTCCTGTAGACAGCATATTGTTGGGTCTTGTTTTGTGATCCATTCTACTAGCCTGTGTCTCTTAATTGGTGAGTTTAAGCCATTAACATTTAGGGTTATTATTGAGATATGGTTTGTTCTTCTATCCATATTTGTTTATTGATGTTATTAAACCTGATTTGTTATCCTCTTTGACTACTTTCCCCCCTTTACTGTCCTACCTCCCATTGTTGGTTATCAATGTTATTTTCCATTTCCTCTTCCTGTAATGTTTTGCCAAGGATTTTTTGAAGAGATGGTTTTCTAGCTGCGAATTCTTTTAACTTTTGTTTATCGTGGAAGGTTTTAATTTCATCTTCTAATCTGAAGCTTAATTTCGCCGGATACACGATTCTTGGTTGGAATCCATTTTCTTTAAGCGTTTGAAATATGTTATTCCAGGATCTTCTAGCTTTTAGAGTCTGTGTTGAGAGATCAGCTGTTATCCTGATTGGTTTACCCCTAAATGTAATCTGCTTCCTTTCCCTTGTAGCTTTTAAAATTCTCTCCTTATTCTGTATGTTGGACATCTTCATTATAATGTGTCTAGGTGTGGATCTCTTATGATTTTGCACATTCGGCGTCCTGTAGGCTTCTAGGATTTGGGATTCTGTCTCATTCTTCAAGTCTGGGAAGTTTTCTTGTATTATTTCACTGAATAGATTGCTTAATCCTTTGGTTTGGAGCTCTGTGCCTTCCTGTATCCCAATGACTCTTAAGTTTGGTCTTTTGATATTATCCCATAGCTCTTGAATGTTCTGCTCATGGTTTCTTAGTAGACTTGCTGAGCTATCTATGTTATTTTCAAGTTGAAATATTCTGTCTTCATTGTCTGATGTTCTATCTTCTAAGTGATCAACTCTGCTGGTAGTATTCTCAATTGAGTTTTTAAGTTGGTTTATTGTTTCCTGCATCTCTAGTATTTCTATTTGTTTGTTTTTTATTACCTCTATCTCCCTGTGAAATTGATCTTTTACTTCCTGGATTTGTTTGTCAATATGATCTTTCATTGTCTGATTTTGCTGTCTCATGTCTTCCTTGAGACTCCAGATCATCTGAAGCATGTATGTCCTGAGCTCTCTATCTGACATTCCATCTGTTGCAGCTATTACCTCTTCTAAAGTTGAGTTGACCTGCATTGCCTGTGGTCCTTTCTTTCCTTGTCGTTTCATACTGCTGGCGTTTCTTTCTGCTTGGTGAAATTGTTGTGTCTTTGATATTTTCCCCCTCTATTTAATTATATTGCTCTTGTATAGTTGAAAAATCACCCTTTCAGGGCAGGTAGTGGCTGTGATCCTCCTCCAATTAGTGTGATACTGGGGAGGAGAGATATTAGAAGGGGAGGGAAGAAGTCACTAAAGAGAATGAGTGTAGGCAGGTAGAATTCAAGGAAGGTGGAATAGGAAAATTGAAAGAAGTGAGAAGACAAAAGAAAAAAAAAGTGAAAAGAAAGAAAGAAGAAACGAAAAAAAATTAAAATTTAAAACCAAAAAAAAAAGAAAAAATTTTATAATGATAGTAAAAAAATGGAAATTAAAGTTTAAAAAATAATAGTAATACTAATAAAATAAAAAGAATTTTAAAAAATTGAAACCATTAATAGGAACGTTAAAGAACAACAACTACATCAACAACAAAAAGTGAAAATAAAATAAAAAAAAAATACTAATAATAATCATTAAAAAAATAATAATAATAATAAATGCAGTCATATAGCTCGATTAACTTCTCATCCAGTTGGTGGAGCTATGCCCACTGGGCCAGGCTTTTCTTCTTGATAGGTGGGAACCAATCACTGTGCCTCAGCTCTTCTTCCCAGACTGTGTGGGTCTCTAATCCTGAGTGCCTAGGGCCTTCTCTTATGGTTCCTCAAGCCAGGCCCCGCTCACCTGTGACACTCACCACAATACTGACTACACGCCAGGTCTGCTGCTCCTGGGAGCCCTGTTTTCATGGGTGCCTGGGCACACCCTTTCTGTTTGCCTCCCTCAGACCCTAAGTTTGTAGGGCTTGGGGCTGAGGGCCCCCAGCGAATTTGTTTGCCCTCAGGTAGCAGCAACTCCCCTGATAGCTGGTGCAAGGGACCTGTTGTCAGCACTGGTGATAGCAATAGCTGGGATTTCTGCGCAGCTAGTCCTGAGTCACTCCTGATTCCCTGGGTCTGGCTGTGGTGCTCAGTTGGCTTTTACCTCTTTGAGTTCAGGCGGGCCGACTAGTTATTTCAGCGGGATCATTAGTGCTGAGGCACATGAAGCAGGCGAACCTGAGCTAGAATGCAGCCAATTCAGGCTCGGTGTGTTCTGAGAAGGCTAGACCGTTCGCCCGGGGTCCACTTCAGCTCAACCGTGCCTAGTGGTCCTGAGCGAACAGTATTTTGACAGTTTACTTCTCCCTATGCCCGTGCAGCTGAAGGGGTTAGAGACTTGATCGCTCCGCGTCCGCCGCCATGTTGGATCATTTAGATTTTAAATTGTCACTCATCTTATCAGCTGTTCCATTTTACTCGGCAGCTCACTCTCGCGGTTAAGAGTCTGTTCTAAGGTGCTCCGCGGAAAGCGGTGGCGGCAGCGGCGGTGGCGGCGGCGGCGGCGGCGGCAAAGCTGTGGCCTTCGGGACCCCCGTGGAGGGGGTGCGGGCTGGGGGAGGGGAGGCAGTGCCTCGGGGCCCGCGCAGGCCAGGTACTGGGCACGCGAGAGGGCGGGTGGGGTGGGGGAAAGAGATTGAGATCTAGATTTAGGGAGTGAGCGTGGGAGGAGAGATGGCGGGGGAGAAGCGAAGCGGAGAGGCGGAGAGGGGAGTGAGAAGGGGCCCAGGGAGCCCGGCAGCTCGGGGGCTGCAGCCTTACTGCTCGCGCTGAAGTCGTGGCGGATTCACTCCATCTAGGCCCTTTTCTTGACACGGTGCTGAATCCTTGTCGACAGATCTCCTTTAATGATCTTTACTTCTTCTTTTAAGAAGCAGCAACATACGCTGCGGCGGCGGTGGCGCGGAGCACAGAGTGGCTCACTCATTCCCCGCCGCCATCTTCCCTGAAGCCTCTGCACTATCTTTTAAATATGTTTTTGTATATGATCCACCAGTATTTCATTAAAATACTGTCTAGCTATGTTCATCTGGAGTATTGGTCTGATGTTTTCTTTCTTTTATGAGATTTCATGGTTTTGGTATCAGAGTGATACTACCTTCATAGAAAGAGTTGGGAGGGTTCCCTTATTTTCTATTTTATAAAATAAATTTAGGGGAATTTGTGTAAGTTCTTCTTTAAATATTTGGTAGAATTTGATTAGAATCCCTCTGGTCCTGGGCTTTGTTTAGCTAGTAGACTTCTAATGGAATATTTCATTTCATTTCTTGATATTGGCTTATTTAAAGTCCCTATGTTCTTCTGATTCAATAGGGGTAGGTTATATATCTCTAGACATCTGTTGATGTCTTCAAGATTTTCTGGTTTATTAGAGTATAAATTTTCAAAATATTTTCTAATTATTGCCTATATTTCAATAGTGCTCATTGTGATATTTTCTTTTTCATAATGAATTTTATTAACTTGAGTTTTCTCTCACTTTCAGTTTGTTAACTTGGGTAAGGATTTATCAATTTTGTTTTTTCAAATAACCACATTTTGTTTCATAAATTTTTTATTAGTTGTTCAAAACATTATAAAGTTCTTGACATATCATATTTCATACATTTGATTCAAGTGGGTTATGAACTCTCATTTTTACCTCGTATACAGATTGCAGAATCACATTGGTTCCACATCCACGTTTTTACATACTGCCATACTAGTGTCTGTTGTATTCTGCTGCCTTTTCTATCCTCTACTATGCTCCTCCCCTCCCCTTCCATCTTCTCTCTCTACTCCATCTACTGTAATTCATTTATCTCACTTGTTTTTTTCCCCTTTCCCCTCACACCATCTTATATGTAATTTTGTATAACAATGAGGGTCTCCTTCCATTTCCATACAATTTCCCTTCTCTCTCCCTTTCCCTCCCACCTCTCATCCCTGTTTAATGGTAATCTTCTTCTCATGCTCTTCCTCCCTACTCTGTTCTGAGTTGCCTTCCTTATATCAAAGAAGATATTTGGCATTTGTTTTTTAGGAATTGGCTAGCTTCACTTAGCATAATCTGCTCTAATACCATCCATTACCCTGCAAATGCCATGATTTTGTCATTTTTTAGTGCTAAATAATACTCCATTGTGTACAAATGCCATATTATTTTATCTATTTATCTATTGAAGGTCATGTAGGTTGGTTCCACAGTCTACCTATTGTGAATTGTGCTATTATGAATATCAATGTAGCAGTATCCCTATAGTATGCTCTTTTAAGGTCTTTGGGGAATAGTCTGAGAAGGGGAATAGCTGGATCAAATGGTGGTTCCATTCTCAGTGTTCCAAGGAATCTCCATACTGCTTTCCAAATTGGCTGCACCAATTTGCAGTCCCATCACCAATGTACAAGTGTACCCTTTTCCCCACATCCTTGTCAGCACTTTTTGTTGTTTGACTTTGTAATGGCTGCCATTCTTACTGGAGTGAAATGGTATCTTAGGGTGGTTTTAATTTGCATTTCTCTGACTGCTAGAGATGGTGAGCATTTTTTCATGTACTTGTTAATTCATTGTATGTCCTCCTCTGAGTAGTGTCTGTTCAGGTCCTTGGCCCATTTGTTGATTGGGTTATTTGTTTTCTTATTGTTTAATTTTTAGAGTTCTTTGTATACTTTGGATATTAGGGCTCTATCTGAAGTGTGAGGTGTAAAAATTTATTCCCAGGATGTAGACTCCTATTTACCTCTCTTATTGTTTCTCTTGCTGAGAAAAAACCTTTTTCGTCTGAGTAAGTCCCATTTGTTGTTTCTTGTTTTTAACTCTTGTGCTATAGGTGTCCTATTAAAGAATTAGGAGCCTGACCCCACAATATGTAGATTAGAGCCAACTTTTTCTTCTATTAGACGCAGATAGATTTGATATCAAGTTCCTTCATCCATTTTGAGTTAACTTTTGTGCATGGCAAGAGAAAGGGATTCAGATTCATTTTGTTGCATATGTATTTCCAGTTTTCCATGCACAATCTGTTGAAGATGCTATCCTTTCTCCATTGCATGCTTTTAGCACCTTTGTCAAATATAAGATAGTTTTTATTTTGTGAATTGGTCTCTGTGTACTCTATAATAAACTATTGGTCCACCCACCTGTTTTATTACCAATACCATGCTGTTTTTGTTACTATTCCTCTGTAGTATAGTTTGAAGTCTGGTATCGCTATACCACCTGTTTCACTCTTCCTGCTTAGAATTGCCTTTGCTATTCTGGGTCTTTTATTTTTCCATATGAATTTCATGATTGCTTTATCTATTTCTACAAGAAATGCCGTTGGGATTTTGATTGGCATTGCATTAAACCTATAGAGAACTTTTGGTAATATCGCCATTTTGATGATGTCAAATCTGCCTATCCATGAACAGGGTATATTTTTCCATCATCTAAGATCTTCTTCTATTTCTCTCTTTAGGGATCTGTAGTTTTAATGTATAAATCTTTCACCTCTTTTGTTAGGTTGATTCCCAAGTATTTTATTTTATTTTATTTTATTGAGGATATTGTGAATGGGGAGGTTGTCCTCATTTCCATTTCAGAAGATTTGTCACTGATATACAGGAATACCTTTCATTTATGCATGTTGATTTTATATCCTGCCACTTTGCTGAATTCATTTATTAGCTCTAGTAGTTTCTTTGTAGAACCTTTTGGGTCTTCTAGGTATAGGATTATGTCATCCACAAATAATGATGATTTAAGTTCTTCTTTTTTTATATTTATGTCTTTAATTTCTTTCATCTGTCAAATTGCTCTGGCAAGTATTTTGAGAACTATATTGAATAGAGGTGGTGAGTGAGGGCATCCATGTCTTGTTCCAGATTTTAGAGGGAATGCCTTCAATTTTTCTCCATTTAGAATGATGCTGGCCTGAGGCTTAGCATAGATAGCTTTTACAATGTTGAGGTAAGTTCCTGTTATCCCTAGTTTTTCTAGTGTTTTGAACATAAAGGTATGCTGTACTTTGTCGAATGCTTTTTCTGCGTCTATCAAGATGATCATATGGTTCTTATCTTTAAGTCTACTGATGTGGTGAATAACTTTTAGTGATTTCCATATATTGAACCACCCTTGCCTTCCAGGGATAAATCCTACTTGATCATGGTACACAATTTTTTTGGATGTTTTTGTAATTTTGTGAATTGGTCTCTGTGCCTCTATTCTGAACTATTGGTCCACCCGCCTGCACCATTTTGGGGGGCATATATATTTATGATTGTTATGTCTTGTTGGTGTATGGTTCCCTTGAGCAGTATTTAATGTGCTTCTTTATCCCTTTTGATTAACTTTGGATTGAAGTCTATTTTATTTGATATGAGTATGGACACTCCTGCTTGTTTCCGAGATACATATGAGTGATATGATTTTTCCCAACCTTTCACCTTCAGTCTATGTATGTCTTTTCCTATCAAATGCATTTCCTGTAGGCAGAATATTCTTGGATCTTTTTTTTTTATTATTAATTCTACTAGCCTATGTCTCTTGATTGGTGAGTTTAAGCCATTAACATTTAGGGTTACTATTGAGATATGGGTTGTACTTCCAGCCATATTTGTTTAGTTATGTTGCTTAACATGATTTGTTTTTCCTCTTTGATTATTTTTTCCCTTTACTGTACTACCTCCTGCTGTTGGTTTTCGTTGTTATTTTTCATCTTCTGTTCCTGTAATGTTTTGCCAAGGATGTTTTGAAGAGCTGGTTTTCTAGCTGCAAATTCTTTTAACTTTTATTTATCATGGAAGGTTTTAATGTCATCTTCCATCCTGAAGCTTAATTTTGCTGGATACATGATTCTTGGTTGTAACCCATTTTCTATCAGTGTTTGAAATATGTTGTTCCAGGATCTTCTAGCTTTCAGAGTCTGTGTTGAAAGATCAGCTGTTATCCTGATTGGTTTATCCCTAAATGTAATCTGCTTACTTTCTCTTGTAGCTTTTAAAATTCTCTCCTTACTCTATATATTGGGAATCTTCATTATAATGTGTCTTGGTGTGGATCTCTTATGATTTTGCACATTCAGCGTCCTGTAGGTTTCTAGGATTTGGAATTCTGTTTCATTCTTCAAGTCTGGGAAGTTTTCTCATATTATTTCATTGAACAGATTGCTCAGTCCTTTGGTTTGGACCTCTATACCTTCCTGTATCCCAATAACTCTTAAGTTTGGTCTCTTTATGTTATTCCATATTTCTTGGATGTTCTGCTCATGGTTTCTTAACAGTCTCACTGAGTTGTCTATGTTATTTTCAAGTTGAAATACTTTGTCTTCATTGTCTGATTTTCTATCTTCTAAGTGTTCTACTCTGCCAGTAGTGCTCTTATTTGAGTTTTAAATTTGGTTTATTGCTTCCTGCATTTCTAGGATTTCTGTTTGTTTTTTATAACCACTATCTCCCTGTATAGTTGATCTTTTTCTACTTGGATTTGTTTATGTAATTCATTGTCAAAGTGATCTTTCAATGTCTGATTTTGCTGTCTAATGTCTTCCTTTAGACTCCAAATCATCTGAAGCATGTATATCCTTAATTCTTTATCTGACATTCCATCTGCTGCAGATATTACGTCTTCTAAAGTTGAGCTGACATGCATTGCTTGTGTTCCTTTCTTTCCTTGTCTTTTCATACTGCTCATATTTCTTCCTGCTTTGTGAAACTTTTGTGTTATTGATTTTCCCCCTATATATTTATATTGCTCTTGTATAGTTGCAAAGTCTCCCTTTTGTGGAGAAAGACAATGTTAACAGTTCTCAATATCAATAGTACATCATCTAAGCACACGTTTTCCTTATTACTAAATTTATAGGTAGACTCTATGTGTACAAATGTTGGTTTTGATTTTCATTTACAAATATGGTCATTAGTTTCATGAAAGGCATACTGTTTCTGGTAGCTTGAAGAAAATGAATTTCAGGTGTAGGATGTTATGTTTAGGGGGAAAGGAGTGAGGGTATGGGGTTAATCTAACTTAGTAGCTTGGAAAGCTCTAACCAATAGATGGGTAATTTATGGAAAAATGTATAGATTCAAATTCATATCTGTATTTATAAGATTACCCTACTTATAAATAGTAAAATTTATGGGGTTGCAAGTGGGATAGAGGGAGTAAGAAGGAGAAAAACAAATAACAAGGAAAGAAAGAGAAAAAAGATAGTGGGAAAGAGAAAAAAGAAAAAAGAGGGGGGGAGGGAGGTGGGGCATATGCAATTCCTCTATATTATATTATTCTGGTGATTCACTTGTTAAAGAACATTTTCATGCACAATTTTTGGTTTCATATATGTTGAGGTTGCCAGGACCAGAGGGGAAAGGGTAGAGGAGACTGGATGAATGGATGAAAACAGAGAGAGAAGAGAAAAAAAGAAAGAAAAAATCTCTCTCAGAACTCTGTTTTCTTTTCTTCCAGTTGGTGGCATTGTCTATTCCTAGCTTGAGTCTCTGGGTTCAGGGTGGTGGTGGTAGTCAGTGAGAGAGGACTTGAGCTTCCCTGTGAGGCATCTCCTCCTCCCCCACTGGGCAGTGCTCCAATCCTGGGTGCCTAGGGCCTTTCCTGGTATCCAGCCACTTCCCCGCTTTTCCTCCAGCCAGGCCCCACTCACCGGTGGCGTTCACCACAAAACTGGCTCCCAGGTGTTATTTTGACTTGTTTACAGACCTTAACATTTCCCCCTTTTGTTTAATTTAAATAAAGACCATAGTGGTTTTTACACAAACACCATAAATAACCTGCTACAAACAGAAAGGGAGGATACAAAATGTCACAATACCAAGCCAATCGATGGCTCCATGCAAGAAGCCCTTTGAAAAAATATACCAGCAATGACACCGTTAGCAGATACCGAGTTACAATTTGTTGTAGATTACAGTTTGTTGTCAGTCTAGGTAAAGCAGTGTCTCAATAGATTAACTCACAGTCCAGGATAAGTTCTGCAGGCAGCTAGCTTAAGTCACAGTCCAGGTAAGTTCTGCAGGCAGCTAGCTTAAATCACAGTCCAGGTAAGTTCTGC
Organism: Urocitellus parryii; assembly: GCF_045843805.1. Taxonomy (NCBI): domain Eukaryota; kingdom Metazoa; phylum Chordata; class Mammalia; order Rodentia; family Sciuridae; genus Urocitellus; species Urocitellus parryii. The sequence continues at coordinate 4,770,133 of NC_135536.1, forward strand.
AGGCAGCTAGCTTGATCCGAAGTCTCATCCAGTTTTCAGCTGAAGTTTCGTCCAGTTTTCAGCAACACTGGAAATTCTTCCATCCTTGTCCTCACCGGCACTGGGATGAAGACAGGAACTCCGGATGGCTAAAGAAAATCTTGTAGCATTCTACTAAGAAAACAACCTTTTGAACAATTTAGTACATTATCTTAAGTTTTTTTACATTTGAAATAAGCCTTAATAGTGCTCATTACTCTTTAGTTCCAGGTGTGGGAGAACCATTGTAGCTTAGTTATTGGCATTGAAAATGACCAAACATCAGGGATGCTGGTAGCGTCTTCTGCCGGCTGTAGCATCCTGGGCAGCCCCAGATGGCCCCAGGGAGAGTCTGGGGAGTGTCCTGGACTACTACTGGGCACAGGGAGCAAGAGCCTGGGAGACTGTGCCTCCAGGTCAGATCTAGATTTGGGCTCCCAGCAGTGGAAGAGCCAGCTGCCACCGCTTGGAAAATACTTGCTGCACTGTGACCCACTTGCGCACATAGCAGCCACTGCACAGATTCACGCAACCTCCGGTAACGAAAAGTATTCAGTAATAGCCTTTTGCTGCAACTTTTTTCTTGATAATCTTTCTTCTTCTGAACTTTCTTTTTCTTTCTGATTAGAGTTCCTGGGCTTCTATCAACACATGCCCTAACTATTCTTGGTTTCACTGGGGTGTTTCCTTCCCTTACTAATTTACTTCTCACCCCTTCAATATTTTCATCACAAAGACAATACAATACACTGAGACAAAACAAGACACAAACATACTGTATCAATCTTTTCCATTTTCTCGAAATGGCCATTTTTCCTCTCGCCCTATTGTCTAGGGACGAGCAGATTGCTCCCGTCCTATCTATGGACAGGCAGCTTTTTTTTGTCACTTACCCCTGAGTGTCCGGGGCTCCCCATAACGGGCCACCATCTGCCGGGGGGGGTGACGAATAACTTGTGTGCGTTGATACAGCAGGAGTAGGAGCCGTTTATTGTAGGACAACAGAGGTATTTATACATTTTGCACAGCTTATCTTAATTAGCATAAACTAGTTACATCAGTCAACCAATAAGGAATCTCCACACTTAATAGCTTGCTTTTGTTACTTTTCAAACCACTCCCTCTGGCATTTTGCCAGGCACCATCCAGACTTGTTTACGAACTCTAACATTTCCCTGGCAAAATACCAGGTGTTATTTTGACTTGTTTACAGACCTTAACATTTTCCATTGAATTTTCAATTTGATATTTTGATTCCTTAATTTTGAGGGTTTCAGTATTGTTTACAGAATCTCTCTCTTTATTGAAGTGATCTTTTATTTTTTGCATTTTTCTCTGATTTTAGTCCTTAAATCATCCTTTACCCCACATATCTGTTTAACAATGTACATGGTAAACTCCTTCTCTGACATTTCTGCCACTATGGTGTCACTGGATTCTGTTTGGGGAGTATTTCATATGTTCAGAGCAACTTATTCCCTCACTTTTTCATGTCATTTATGTCTCTACCCATGTGACAGTATGGATCTGAGACAGTAGAGATTTTACCCTGTGGACTTATAGTGAAGGTTTCCAGTACTGCACTGTTTATGTGGAGGCCTCTAATTACAACAACCAATGCAAAGAATATATAGCCATGCAAACAATATATAGCACTAAACCAAATAGTTTCTGCTATCACATTTGCAATGTTGATTGACACAATAAACATAAATGATATGATCATTTATTGCTCACAATAAGAACAGTGAGTTTGCAAAAAGGTTCCCAATTTTGAATGATGAACAGGAAGAGAACAGAAGGGATATAGAATTTGATGACTTTCAGAGAGGAGAAAAGAAATAACTAAAGTAAATAACTAAAGGAACAGTGAAAGAGAGAACAATAGAGATGGGCTGTTAGCAGAAGAAAAAAAGGGAGAAAGTGAATCAAGGGAAAGAGACACATGAGAGAAAAAAATGTATATAAAGTAAAAAATAAAGAATAAAAAACATATAAAATAAAACTGAAATATAGTATTCCAATATCCTAGTCCTCAAAAAATGATCCATGAAAAATAAATATGAACATGTATAAATATTTGTGAAGTATTAAGGTCACAAATAAATGGAAGGAAAAAAAGAAAAACAAAAAGAGAAAAAAAACTCAATGAAAGATAAAAGAACTGTTTCCATGGGAGTTTAAAAGATTCTCAGGAACTTTAGGTGGGGCTTTCTGACACATGATACTCAACTCTCCAGGTGGATTGCTGGACTATGAATCATAATCTCATAGATGGAACTCCTGTGGGTGGTGTTTAGGCTTAGGTGGGCTCTAGCTTCTTTACTGAATGACAATTGGTCTGAAGATTTTAAATCAGTGCACCTCAGTGGCCCACAAATGGCAGTTCACACTAGAAAACTGCACCACAGAGATCTCCCCCATGTTCCACTCCTGTGCTGGAGGAGCCATTCTTAGTTCACTATGTGACCTATGGACCCCCACTTCTTGGTCTTGGGTTTAGTCTCCAAATGCAATCTGTCCTGCTCCCCTTTCTGAATACCCAGCCAGACATGTCTCTTCCAGCCGGTTCTGAAAGCAGCCTGATTGGAGGGGGAGAGTAGGGCTGGGTGGGCTTTCATGACCAGTTGTCCCTCTAGAAACCTCTCCACATTTGATTTTCTTCTGGTCACATGGTACAGTGTGTGTCATGCAGTGTGAGTTTGCCAGGCCTGTATTTTGGGCCAACTTGGGTTTTCCAGAAATTGGCTCCTCCCAATTGCCAGCTCTTGTCCCTTGGCTGCAAAATGGTTCCTTCCTCTGCTCTCTGCATCCAGGCAGGAGTGATGGGGGATTCTTTCCTGCACAAGAATACTGTGCAGTGCAACTTTCAGTTTAATCATGTGATACCCATACATATCTCAGGCCTCCTAAAAATACTACTTTCTTTAATTTTCTTATCCCTCCATTCTGCTCATCACGGTACCACTCTGTCTTATTCCTCTGGCTGTGGCCTGAGGATTATTTCCTTACTTGATTACAACCAACCTTCTGAGTCCATGATCTGCTTTGAATATCCAGTATTAAATTTCACTAAAGTACCCTTAACTTTTTTATTGTTGTTTGTTTGGTTTTTGTTTTCCTAATCCTCTGCTGCAACCTAAACAGCTGAATATTTAAAAAATGGTGATAGTTGATGGGGGATTAATAAAGACACACAAAAATTTACAAAAAGAAAGCAGGGCCAGGTGGGACACCAACCTCTGATGGAGGAACAGTGACCTAGAACTAGTAGAGCCTGTTTATTATATAGGTTTTATCATCAATAGTTTATTTTTGGGAAAGTTTCTGCAAAGCAGGCATGATTGAAAGTCACATCACTTGCAAGACATTGTGGTTTTCTTCTTATGTTCAGAATTTTCTATCACCAGCAGCTGGTGTTTGAGCTCAAGATCAAAACTGATATACTTTCAGGCCTTTGCACAAAAATGTCCTCAGGCAGGGCATTACCACAGTCCATGGGCAATCTTGTCCTGCACTTTGCATAGAAAACTACCAAGGCAAAGTGCAACCACAGCTCCAAGGAAGTCAAAGAACATGGTCCAAGTCACTATTCTCCACATCTCTCTCTCTTTTTAATTTTTTAAATGTAACCAAAGTATGTCTACTCTGAAGTGCTAGAACTAGGATCAGATTACCTTGCAGCTGACTGTAAGAGAATATTTGAGAATTAAGAGCAAGAAAATAAGTCCTAAGAGATACAATCCAGTATGTTTTAGCATATTCCAAGGATTGAAGCCATTCAGGTCATCCAACAGCTTTTCTGCAAAACTGGAAGGATATACCATGGAAATCCATATTTCCTGCACAATTTGGATGTAATGATGCAATTAAAAGAGATATAAACAAACATTTTTATTCCAAATAGATTCCTAATAGATGTAGCTTCATTTTTTCCCAATCCCTTTAGAAGTTATTGTAATGGAACAGGTGTGACACAAATAAAATGATAAGCAAGATGATCATTATTATTGTCTGACCATTAGACTTTGTACCTGGTTACCAAAGTCCACTAGAGTAGCCTCTATGGCATTCAACTTACCATCAAGTTTCTTATTAATAACCTCCTGATCTCAGAGGGTATTTTGTGGCACAAAATACCACAGCATTGGTGGTGGGAGGGGTGCTCTCTACCCATTTCCTTTGCTTTGTTAATTAGCTACCTGTTCTTTGTCATGATCTCATTCCTCCCCTCTAATTAAGTAAAACCTTACTGCTTTAGGGGGAAATGGACAGTGACTGGATGCTTCAGGGTGAGAAGAGGTGGAGACATGGGGCAAACATTTTGGTTTCCATTTCAGGAATGTGTTGGATCAGTTGAGGGGTCCTTGGTAAAAGTCTAGTTCAGTAGAAAAGACTGTAAAGCCATCTGATAGGTGGTGCTTCTATGAGAGAAACAAGAAGACATGAATAGTGGGATGAGATGAATGCAAAATAAGTGTCACAGCATCTAGAACATGTCAATAAATATCATAATGATTATACAAACATTAATTTTCCAAAAGAACATGCAAAAGCTAAGTTTTTTCATGATAAGGCTGGTGAGTACATGGTCCCTATTTTGGAAAGTAAATCTTGAAGGATATTAGTAACATTGCTATAGTTATCAGGAATATAATAAAAAACACTTAGTTTTCATAATGCACAAGATACCCCCATAAGTTGTAGCTAAGATATATAGTGTCATCTGATTTTTGTAAAAAATGGGCATATCTTCTGTATTTAGTAGAGATCCCTTTATTTCTGTCACTTAGGGATAGATAATCATACTACCAAACACAGATTAAGTCTTCCTATGTAGGAGGTTAGGAAGATTTGAATCCTTTAAATTGTAGGGAAAAAAAGCTGTGGACTCTGACAGACATTTTTGATATTTATTAGGCACTCCTGTCTAAAAATCCTTCTTTTGTAGCTACTTGGTTTTATTTACTCTTGGTGGGACTGACACAAGTGTACATCTTATATTACACAAAAAGAACTATTGTCTTTTCTGTTATATGCCCATATATGGCTCTATTTTGATTATAACTTCTTTTGCTAATCAATCCAAGGTGTTTAAAATCACCCTGTTCCTACATACCATTAAGAGTAGGGTGAGTTCCCTGGGGGGGGGGGGAGACTTGAGGAAACTTGAGAGCGGTCTCTTAGATCCTTTAGTGACATCTGCCAGGATGAGTCAAGGTCTTGTTGACCACATGGCTTCCCATAGAAGCATCAGGAACAGTTCTTTTTATAATAACACTTCTCTTGGCAGAATGTTTACTGATTGGCTTTCTGTTCTCCAAGATCTCATGGATCCCCCTGACCAGGAGATCATGTGTCCCAGGGATACAAGGCCAATAGAGAAGTCCCCTCATTCCCTGGATTCAAGCTGACTCAGAGAGAAAAGCTGAATATTATTTATTTACTTCTTGACACTTTTCCTTTCTTAATTTTGGTCTCAAAGTTTTGGTTTTAAACATCTAGCAAGCCATTTTCACTTTCTTAAAGCAGGAGTACTGGGGTTTATGTTTAGTGTCTATAACTTTACAGATATTTACCCTTTCCACTTAATTGGGGGCAGTATTAGTACTGAAAGTTAGTCTTCCATCCTGTCTGACCTAAAGGTGATGGTCTATTATTTCAAATTAACTCAGGTTGTTATATTAGAAGTTGTACTCTTTAAAGCACTAAAGGACAATAGGTATAAAATTTTCAAGGAAAATACAAAATTAAATTAACAAGAGTAAAAACATTAAATATTTTAGTGGCAATAAACCCAGTGAAATAAATTTTGTAATCCCACATCTTTACTTGAGTCTTCAGTTTGAAGAAAAACATCTTGGTAAAATCTTTTCATAAATCTGATATGTTAAAGACTTGTATATTTAAAAATATAAATACATCTAGTATATAATGAAGCCAGTAATATCACCACAATTACACTGATGCTATTATATTAACCATGTTTAGCTTCTAAAGAGAAATTTGGAATCTGGAATATTGTATAATACAAATAATGGTTATTGTTTACCTAGATGTATACAAACTCTAATAACATTATGCCTACTTTCCCTAAATAATAAAAGTTAACAGACACAATAAATTATCTTGAAAGGTAAGAGCAAATTAATGTTTTAATAAACCATTATTACTTTAACATTTATAGGATTAAACTTTGGCTTATATCAGTACATTAATGTTTGACCTTTGGAAAAAGCCTTAAATAACTACAACTGAGTGTGCTAATTATAGTCAATGTAGTTATACAAAACTTACTGAGATTTAGCCTCCACAAACCTTGTACAAATTACTTAAACATTCTACAACTTTTAAATTTACTACATAAAAGATTTGCTTACTCAGAAATATTTTTTTCCAATTTTATATTAAAATATATTTCATACCTAGAACCCTCTTATGTCCATTTCTTAGCTGTTGATCCATTATTACATTCACATTTTGAAACACTCCTTATGAAATTTCTAAATTTAGAAAAATTATTCCATTTTAGGGGACTCCAAGATGGTGGAATAGAGGAGAACTCATTATTGGAGTGACCCTGAGTGAGTGGTGGGACATTTTTCCCTCACAGGGGTCTCATTCACAAATTTAAGCTTTATGGAGGTTGTGACAGGATATTAAATAGTGGATTGTTGCAAGCCCCACCCAGGACACTGGGAAACCAGAGTCACCAGCCGGCCAACAGTGTGGATCTGGGACCAGGCACAGACTGCAAAGGTGGAGCCCTGCAGAGTTCTGGCAGTGTGGAAAAGCAGAGTTTCAAATCCTTCAGGGCTGGAGCGGGTCACACTGAGACCTGTGTCACAACAGGGCACAGGACTGAGGACTGAATACTGTGCATAGCATAGGAACAGAATAGCCCAGCTCCCTCCACCTCACTGGACACCCCAGTGAGGAAATGGGCTGTCGCCATCTTGGAAAACCTGCCTCATCATCAATTTTTAGTGGGTGTAGCAGACAGCACAACAGGCATCTGAACAGGTGTGTGATTCCCAGCCCCCCCCACTCTACCCAGCTGTGATAACTCAAAACCTTTCTTTGCCAGCATGATTATCAGAGCAGAGTGAAACTGAGAAGGTGCCTGATCTCCAACTCCCCTTCCCCCAGCTGTGACACCCCAAAGCCTTTCTCGCCAGCTCTCAGTGGGTGTGGCTATTAGAGGGAACATGACAGAACTGGTTACCAGTTTCCAACTCCCCCTCTCCACAGCTGTGATGACTTGGTGACTACCCAACACAGAGGTAGTGCTCAGTTGATCAGGAGTTTGGGGTGGCCAGGATGCTGCATGCCCAGAGTGAACCCAGGACTGTGGACAAGAGAAACTTCACCTGGGGCCTGGTGGGCAGGAGAGGTGAGGGGGATAGAGACCAGGAGCAACCCAAAGAGACCCAGGATTGGAGAAGCACCTGGCAGGTGAGGCAAAGCCGCCTCACACAGATTGCTTTCACCACCCTGAGGGCAGAGACTAAACCTGGAATGCAAAACACCAACTACTGGAAGAGAAGAAAACAGAATTCTAAGAGTGCATTTTTAGAAGATGGAAAAATCTACCTTAGAAGATGGAAAAATCTACCTTGTTCATGGATAGGAAGAATTAATATTATTAAAATGACCATACTACCAAAATCACTATACAGGTTCAATGCAATTCTGATTAAAATCCCAGTGGCATTTCCCATAGAAATAGAAAAAGAAATCATGAAATTCATCTGGAAAAACAAAAGACCCAGAATAGCTAAAGCAATTTAAGCAGGAAGAGTGAAACAAGTGATATCACTATACCAGACCTTAAACTATACTACAGAACAATAGTAACAAAAACAGCATAGTACTGGAACCAAAACAGGCTGATAGACCAATGGTACAGAATAGAGGACACAGACACTAATCCACAAAATTACAAATACCTTATTTTAGACAAAGGTGCCAAAAGCATTCACTGGAGAAAGGATAGCATCTTCAACAAATTGTGCTGGGAAAACTGAAAATCCATATGCAACAAAATGAAATTGAATCCTTATCTCTCACCATGCACAAAAGTTAACTCAAAATGGATCAAGGAGCTAGGAATCAGATCAGAGACTCTGTGTCTAATAGAAGAAAAAGTAGGCCCCAATCTCCATCATGTGGGGCTAGGCCCCAATTTCCTTAATGAGATGCCTATAGCACAAGAATTAAAACCAAGAATCAACAAATGGAATGGCTTCAAACTAAAAGGTTTTTTTCTCAGCAAGAGAAATAATATGTGAGGTGAATAGGGAGCCTACATCCTGGGAACAAATGTTTACCCCTCACAATTAGGTGGAGAGCTAATCTCTAGGGTATATAAAGAGCTGAACAAGATAAGCACCAAAGTAACCTAATAATCCAGTCAATAAATGGGCCAAGGACCTGAACAGAGACTTCTCAGAAGAGGATATACAATCAATCAACAAATATGTGAAAAAAATGTTCATCATCTCTAGCAATCAGATAAATGCAAATTAAAACTACTCTAAGATACCATCTCACTCCAGTAAGAATGGCAGCCATTATGAAGACAAACAACAACAAGTGCTGGCGAGGATGTAGGGAAAAGGGTACACTCATACATTGCTGGTGAGACTGCAAATTGGTGCAGCCAATTTGGAAAGCAGTATGGAGATTTCTTGGAAAGCTGGGAATGAAACCCCACCATTTGACCCAGCTATTCCTCTTCTTGGACGATACCCAAAGGACCTAAAAACAGCATACTACAGGGACACAGCCACATCAATGTTTATAGCAGCACAATTCACAATAACTAAACTGTGGAGCCAATCTAGATGCCCTTCAATGAATGAATGGGTTTAAAAAAATGTGGCATTTATACACAATGGAATATTACCCAGCATTAAAAAACAATAAGATCACGGCATTTGCAAGGAAATAAATGGCATTAGAGCAGATTATGCTAAGTGAAGTTAGCCATTCCCCCCCCCAAAAAAAAACAAATGCTGAATATCTTCTCTGATGTAAGAGGGGTGATGCAAAACGGGGTAAGGAGGAAGAGCATGGGAAAAAGATTACCTCTAGATAGGGTAGAGGGGTGGGAGGGAAAGTGAGGGAGAAGGGGAATTGCATGGGTGGTGGAAGGAGACCCTCATCATTGTACAAAATACATGTATGGAGATGTGGGAAAAAAAAGAAAGAAAAGAATTTTTTTCCTTTTCATGAAAAAAAAAGACTCAAACTCATAATAGAATGCATGTTTAGGCATTATGTTCATAGACTTTTTTTTCTTACTTTTGCTTTCTTTTGTTTGATTTTTTAGCACCTAATTATGTTTGTTTTCACACCATGAAAATTATTTCACCTCTATCCAATAATGCTATCATATAAATTTGTGAAAATTTTGGAAGCTAGAGAGGAAAAAGGAAAAGAAAAGTTGGGTAATCTCAATAAAATCAATGGGAAATCGGTAGAATAGAGGAAAGGGACCAAAGGAGGGAGGACAGGAAGGAAAGGGGGAGTATTTCAAAATTATATTGGCCAAATTATAATTGTTGTATTGTGTGAATGTATGAATATGTAACCACAAATCTCTCCATTATGTAATTATGTGAATTACATAATTACAATGCACAAATAAAATATGAAAAAAAATCCATTTTAATAAGATAAAATACTTTGGGTTTTTTAATGGTACTTTAATTGAAACCTAAATGAAATATTTTCTAATTATTGTAAATAAAATTACACCTGAAAAAATCTTAACTCTTAGTAACCTTGTTTTTCATGAACACACAGAAACAAAGTAATCTCAAAGTTTCTTTTGTTTAATAATTTATGAAAACACATTTAATCTTTAAATATATTATCTTTTGGAATTTAAGTTGATTTTATATATAGAAGTTGATGTTTTAGCATTTTAACTTTGCAAATTAGTCACGTATCTGTTAACAAACAAAATTATGAAGATTGATCCTGTTTATGTTAAATCTAACTTATTCATTTTTAACTGTAAAAAACAGGATATCAGATAATTGTTGTTAACACTATTGGCCATCTGTTCCCTGTTGAAGAAAAGTCCTAGAAACAATGGATATTACATTTTAGATATTTTACAGAAATATTTTGTTGTCTAACCACCTAGAAAAATTTGTCAATAATTTTAAAGATATCTTTGCTCTCATTTGTTCACCTGATTTATGTTGAACTTCTTCTTTAAGTCACATGTACTTAAAGTATTTGGATCCATTTCTTATTTGAATGTTGATTTATGAGCACTCATTTATCTATATGCCAATTTTGATACCACGTATATGATATATGGAAACAAGCAGATATATAGAGACCACAGTACAATATACAGGTGTGCATATATATATAAAACAGGAAACACAAATATTATGGTGTTTTGGGGTCTTTACTGATCAGAAGAAATGCTACAGATGTTTATTAAAGTTTCTATTAGATTTCGCCTGTTAGAAATTGAATAGAGCCTATCAGAATTTTACATTATTACTTAATCATTGGGAAAGCCTGTACAGTTGGAAACACTAAGTATAAAGTCTGCCAGTCATTGTACACACTAAAAATCATAGGTTCAGGTGGCCACTTGTGCTTGATGGCTCTCAGACTTGTTTTCCCAACATCACCAAGTCTCTGTCCTACTTGAGATTTTATAAAAGGAGATTTTCCAGTGTATTTGAGAGTCAATCTTGAAAACTTGACTTCTAAAAAAAGACAGAGTGTAAAAACTTCTATACTTAGAGAAAATAAGGCTGATCACACACACACAAAAAAAAACATATTAGTAAGTTACCATAAAAGCATGAGCTCAAAAATTAGAAATTTTAAAAAAAAGAGTTCTAAAAAAAGCCATACACAGGTGTAATTACTCCAGTAAAAGAGCATGCTGAACATCTTTATCATATCAGAGTTCACTATTGGGTGAGACTAATATCAATCCAGATATTTAAAGAATGTGAGTGAGAGTCCTGTAATCCTCAGATATATATATATATATATAATTTTTCTGCCTGTGCTGCATTGTTTAGGGAGAAACTTGTTAAGGAAGCAGGTGATAGACTAGGAAAGCACATAAGATAGCCAGCCCTTTAGGTCCTACAGTGGCTTGAATTTTAAAATGATACTTTTTCTTTCCTTGGTCTCAAACCTGTTTTGAATAATTGCCTCTACAGTTTTCATTTTAAATTCAAGCCTAGGAGAGATAGAGGTCCAGTAGAAGTTAAGATAGTGGTCTCAAAGCTGCTGTTTTGAGCTTGAGAGGCAAAACCTCATGCATAGAGACTTTAAACCATTTTTTACTTTGTAAAATCAGTTTCTAAATCAGGTGTGGTGCTATAGTTTGTATTTTCTCTAGAGACTACCCCCCAACTTTTTATCATTCCTCAAGATTTAAGTATTACTCTAAGCATTTGTACATAATTTAACTTTGTTTTTTCTAAGCTCAGGAATAATAATTTGTACACCGTTTGGAAACTACACATCTCATATTTCACACTGAGCTATATACTAGCACTACTTACCTCTCTTTAACTGACTTGCACCCTCAGGAACCTCTCCTCATCTAATCACTTAAGTACCCCTGTGTCTGATCCCTGTTTGGGTGCCAACTTCTGTGACCCAAATGGCCAAACCCTAAAGACTGGTGAAGGGACAATGGGGGCATTAAGAAGGACACATAAAAATTTACAAAAATAAATCTGGACAAGGTGAGACACCAACCTTTGAACTTCTGTGGGAGAAACCGTGATTCAGAGCTAGCACAACACATTTTTATATAGGTTTTTTCATTAAAAGGTTATTTGTGGGAAAGTGTCTGCAAATCAGGAAGGCTTGAAGTTGCAGCAATTGCAAGATATTTTGTTTTCTTGTTATGATCAAAATTCTCTATCCCTGGCAGTTGGTGTCTGAGCTCAAGGTTAAGACTGATATACTTCAAAGCCACTGTACAAAAGTTTCCTCAAAAAGGGTATTACCATAGTTCCTGGGTAATCTTGTCCTATACTTTGTACAGAAAACTCCCAGAGTAAACCGTGGCCACAGCTTCAAGGCAGTCAAAGAACGTGGTCTACGTCACTGCTCTCCACAACACATCCTGCTGAGAAGCTGCCCAATTGCTTTCTTGGTTTCATGCCATGGAGCAGCCAGGAAAGCAACACTCTCTCTTCGGCCATCTTGGAATGTCCCTGTAACTTATTTTTAAAAAGGACATGTTATGTTCTCTTCCTCTCTCCCTACTCCTCCCTAATCTCTCACCCTTCCTAATCACAGGGGAAATAGGAATTTTCTTTCCCATTTTAGGCAGATTTTTCTGTCCTTGAGTACACACCCACAGAAGAATGGAACAATCCACACTTTGGGGATGGAACCAGAAGATCTCCAAAATGATTATCTCCCAAATTAACAAGTGAATTACAACCGCTACAAAGATCACAAGAAATGTAGTCTTTGAATTACTTCTTTAACAAGCCCCCATTTCCCACTGATGGGCAGAATCACAGGCTCTGGGACAGGATTCGACTAGGTTTCACCTTTGCTAGCAAAGAAATAAAACTTCTTTTTCCTTTTTCTCAATACTGTGTCTTTATTATTGGATGGGCACTGGGGACAAGGATCAAGCTTTTGTTCACAGCAAGAGTGAATGTGTTTCTCTACTTCCTGAGCTTAGAAAACAAAGTTAAATGTTCTGCTATTGAACATGAGGTTTGCTATGGACTTGTAATAAATGACCTTTATTGTGTTGAGATTCATTCATTCTACACCTAATCTGTTGAGAGTTATTCATAATTTAAAAGATGTTAAATTTTGCAGAATGTCCAATTGATGTTGCTGAGATGATAAAATGATTTTCGTTCTTTCCATTAACATGAAGTATCACATTGATTAATTTGTGTATGTTCTATCATTCTTGCTTTCCAGGGATTAATCCCACATTATCATGAATGGTATTTTTAATGTGCTGTTGAATGTGGCTTTCTAGTAATTTGTTGAGGAGTTTTGTATCTATATTCCTCAGAAGCAATGACCTGTACTTTTCTTTTTGTGTTCTTTCCTGGCATTGGTATCAGTGTAATGCTAGCCTGTATGAGGAGTTTGATTGTATTCCCTCCTCTTCAATTTTTTAGAGGGTTTGAGAGAATTGATATTAGTCATTCTTTAAATGCTTGGTAGAATTCACCAGTGATGACATCAGAGTCTATCTTTTTATATGGGAAGATTTAATTACTGATCAGTCTTTTTACTTGTGGGTTTCTTTCAGATTTTGTATTTCTTTGTGAGTTAACCTTAGTATGTTGCATGTACCTAGAAACTGATCCATTTCCTCTAGGTTACCCCCTTGGTTGCCATGTAATTGCTCATAGAAGTCTTTGTGCATTTCTGTGATATCAGTGGTCATGTCCCCTCTTTCATTTCCTATTTTGCTTATTCGTGTTTTCTCTCTTTATTCCTAGTTGAGTTAAAGGTTTATCAATTGTGTTTATCATTTCAAAAAGCTATCTCTTAGTTTTGTTAATTTTTCTAATTTGGATCTATTCCACTTTTTTCTGCTTTGGTCTGCATTGTTTTTCTTTCTTCTCCTCCCTTTGGGTTTGCTGTTGTTAAGCAGAAATTCGGGACCACCAAGATGGCAGAGACAGGTTTTTAGAAAGAAATCACTGGAGGAAAAGACAAGGAATCCAGTCCTTTCCAGGTTTACAATAAATCCCATTACCACGACAATTCCCACCACTGAGGACTGTTTACCTTGACAACTCCCACCACAGGTTCAGTATTTTAACATGACCAATGGGGATAAAGTGGTCAGTATTCTAATTAGGTTATCTAAAATAACCAATGATGGGGGGATTAGAGAATATTCTAATCAGGTATCATAAAGTAGACAGTGGAAGAAAATGAGGTACTGTCTTCAATCAGGTTTATATAGGGAAGAGAATGACTCAGCATATAAGACTAATTTCTAGAGATTGGAGCCTTGAATGCCTGTCTCTTGTGTGCCCTCTCCAGTCTACCTAAGGGAGTACAAATTCTACCTGCACCTTCAGTAAATCTGTAATTAGCCTATTTCTTGTGTATGTCTTGCTCATTCCTTTGTTTGGGACACAAAAGACTTGGATGCTATATGGATAACATAACAATAACATTTTGGCCGTCAAGACAGGTGATAAAACTTTTTCCAGGGACACCCCATCACACCCACAGAAGTCTATCTCTCTTTTCTGTCGTGCTTTTTGGTAGTACCACATGCAGCCTAAACAGCAACTGATGGTTCCCTGGAGATATTCCTGATCAGAAAGCTCCCCTGTTCAGAACATTGGGAACTCTGTAGCCCAGAAAATTGGAGATGCCGAGGCCTTACCAAACTCTAGGTGATGCTCATTCTCTCTGCCACGTGTTTAACCTGGCCTTTTAGAAGTTGGAAATTCATTTTTTATGGTTTTTAATCTCCTGGTAAGCCTGTGTGCTCTACATTCACCTCTCAACCACTTTACTTGATCATAATGCCATGTCAGAACTTTTGGTTCTTTGCCACACTCTCAGTGGGCAGGAGTCAGGCAAGTTACAAGCCAGAAGGGCACCTGCTACTTGAAGACTCCTATGATAGCATAATTGGTAGTGAGCTGTAGTTAGATTTAATCTGTGCTGGACATGAGGGGCATGTCCTTTGATCTCTTTACTATCAGACAAAAGAAAACAGACCAAGATAGAACAAGTCTTTTTATCTTTATGGGTTTAATAAAACTATAAAATGTAGGAGAGGGAGAGTTAGAATGATATTTAGTGGCTCCTCACAAATAAGGTTACATGCATTCTCTTTGGCCTCTCTAGGGGGACTAACACCACTGGAAAATAAAGAATGATTGTCAAGGTGCTAGCAGCAGAGGAAAACAAGGGGAGTTACAAGGCCACATCAAAATAAAAAGTGTATTAAAAAGGTAAAGATAAATATTGCATCCCCCAAGCTAGAATAGGCATTCACAGTCCTGGTCATAAGAACTCAAAGAAAGTGGTGCACAACCAGTATAGGGGCCAGAGGTTTCTGGCTACAGATGTTAATCCAGGATTTCTATGGGGATGCCTGGGAAATAACCAATGGAAGTTCCCTAATCCCCAAGAGGGACACATTGGGTAGAATTCAGAGTCTATATTATATAAGAAGTCTCTTCAAGATGGGAAACTAGCTCTATGGTACAGCTCATGCTTAACATGTACAAAGCTCTAGGTTCAATCCCCAGCACATCCCAAAACAAGCAAACAGAAACCTGCTTCTCTTCCAGAATAGCCAATATGAGGAGAACCACTTGGATTTTGCAAGACTCCCTGCTTGGATGTATCCTCTGTCACTGGAAATGCTTCAATCCTGACAATTTCAAAAACACTCCTTTTTAAAAATTATCGCATGCCCCAATATGAGCTAGGGGATTCAGATTAATGGCCTTTGAATGGAAGCCAAAGTTACAATACCATCCTGCAACTTTGTTTGGCAAAAGAAAAAGCAAGGGCCCAGAGTCCCCTACACCCAAGCCTCATACACCTATACCCAAACACAGTTCTTTGCAATGACATGACCCCTTATGGAGCCCCTATGGCTGTTGCTCAAATCCCAATGTCCTGGATGACCATTATTAAACCAAGTTCCTGTTTCTCAAGGGGAACAGCTATAATGAATTTATCCATCTCTTGGGGTCAAGGTTCCTTATTCAATGGTCTTTACCTCTCAGGATCAAAATGGCAGCTTTCCTTACTTCTGTAAGATATCCATCTCTCAAGGCTTGCATCTGGAGTGTAAGCTGCATAGATGATTGTCCAAAAACGGATTGAGTCCAGAAGGGCACAACATGAAACTGTTATATTCAAGCTGCTGTGGGGCATAAATTGCTATTTTGTCTTGTAATTCCACTCTCTGAAGCTCCTTTCAGAACTTTAGAGAGTAGGGAGGGAATGTGGAAACATCTCATATGTGTAAGTCTTCTTCACTTTGAACAACTTTACCTCAGGATTTCATGGGCTCTCACATTCTTTCAATATCTGGAATGAATCTAATTTGATCCAAAAGTTCACTCTGGTCTGATAAAGATATTTCACATGCTACTTTACTAGAGGAATTATGGCCATGTCCATTTTTTCTGCAGAACACATTTGTTGTTGTTGTTGTTGTTTTGAGCTCATGGTTTATGGTGAATTCATGTCTAAATCTTGTGAACTAAATCAATATATTTTATATAGCACTGTTTTCCCCCTTTACCTATTTTCTGTTGTCTTTATCCAGAAGCCAAGTATTCAAGGAAAAGCTCAAAACCCTGTTTTCTGTTGGTTTTTATTTATAGTTATGCACACCTGTGCATTTTATGTGTATCTATCTATGTGTCTTTGTCTGTGTATTACTGACAAGGTACTAAGATTGGCATGAAAATAAATGAGTACTCATAAATTAAAATGAGGGAATTGATCCAAATACCTTTTAGTTCATGTGACTTAAGCCTTTAATAAAAATGGTTCAATTTAAATTGGTTAAACAGTAAGAGTAAAGATGCCATTAAAATTACAAGCAAGTATATCTAGATGGTCAGGCAATTAATAAAGTGTTGGTTTCTATAAAATATTTGAATTATATTATCCAATACTTCTAGGGTTTTCCTTCAGTAGGGAAAGATGGCTTATGTTGGTAACTACACCTGTCTTGGTTTTACAGTTAAAAATAGGTAAATTAGATTAAACATAAATGGGATTAATCTTCATAAATATGTTTGTTAGAGGATATATATGATTAATTTGAAAAGTAAAAGTGCTAAATTATTTACTACTAAATATAAAATTGAGTACTCTTGAGTTCTTATATTCCATAAGATAATATACATTTTGGGTTATTAAATGTGTTTTTATAAATTGGTAAATGAACTAAAGAGTTTAAGATTACTTTGTTTCTGGGCCTTCACTAAAAACAAGATTAGTTAAAATTCAGCAGGTATAATTCTATATTCAAAGAGTACAAAAATATTTCATTGTGTTTTAATGAAAGTATTATAAATGGCATAAAATATTTCATCTTATTAAGAGGAGTGATTTAAAAATTCATATATTTCATAAGGATTGTTTTACAATGTAAATTTAAGAATCAGTCAACTATTAGGAAAGAGATATAATAAAGTTCTAGGTATGGAAATATATTTTAGTATGAAATTAGAAAAAAAATATTTCTGAGTGAGAAAGTATTTTGCATGGTAAAGTGAACAGAATACAGTGTGTCTAAGAAAGTTGCACAATGTTTTTGGAGTATAAATCTCAGAAAGTCTTATGTGTGATTAAGTTGTCTATAATTAGCACAATCAGTTGAAGTTATTCAAGGTTTTTCTAAGGTCAAATTTTATTATACTTATATAAACCAAAATTTCATTCTTTATGTATTGAATTACAAGGTCTACTTAAAACATTAATCTGCTTCTATCTCTCAAGAGAATTTCATGTGTCTGTTTGTTTACACTATTTAGAGTAACCAGCCTTAAAGGAATTAGTGTTTGTACAACTCTGGTTAAATGAACAGATGTTATTTTAGATTATTACATTACACTATAGATTCTAAAGTTTTACTTAAAAGTTAATCTTGGTTAATTTAAAGACATCAATATCCTGTGATACTGTTACTAGCCTTTTTATATACAAGGTATATTCATGTTCTCCAAGTATACAAGTCTTTAAATTGAAATGTATAGGAGAGCAATGTACCAGCTGGTGTCCTTCAAACTAAAGTTGTCTGTAGCAGCAGTCTTTTTCAAACTTATGGGCAAATAACAAATTTAGTTGAGGATTCATTTATGGCATTTAATATTTTGTAATTGGATAAAATAGCCTGTCATCAATAAGTGATATGTACAGAATTTTGTGTTACTCGTTACACTGGGATGGAAATTTAAATGTATTTTTGAAAGGTAATAAATAAAAGCTGGTTTATTTAAAGGTTGACAATGTGGAACACAAAAAGTGGTTGCCACTCTCCCACAAAAAAGGATTAGGAGCTCTCTTAGTGTTTTGATTGATGTTTCAGATGTACTGTTGCATGGTGTTAAAAGTGATATTCATATAGTATCAGCAAACAATATATAAGAACTTTGTTAAATGATATATAAGAAAGAGGTAAATATCAGTTTTAGAAAGAAAATGCTTATCTAAGATGTGTCAGGAACCCCATCTAACCTGATGGGGCTTACCTGAGTTAAGACTCCCGCTCACCTTACTTCATGTTAGAATAGTTCCAAAGTAAGCAAGAATTAAGTTTATTTAAAGTTAAGTTTTAAAAAAACATATTTTTTGTTGTAAAGATTACTGTGTTCTCAAAATAAACAGAGGCTATAATACATAATTAAGGTTTGGGGATTATAAAATTATGTTTCTTCATTCTTGGCTATTATACACTGCAAATGTGTTTTTGCTCTTGTTAACTTCATTTTTTATTTTCTTTGTATATTTTATAACATTGTCTGTGAGTGCTTTGTAGAAGTACAACTTCTACAACAACCAGAGATAATTTAAGATAATAAGGCATTATCTTTTCTATCTCATATAATCTATAGGATAGATAGGATATCAGGTGGACTCCAAGTAATTGGAAGGGTAATTAACTGTAAAATTATAGACATTACATTTACAACAGAGTACTCCTACTTTAAGACTGCTGAAATTGCCCCAATAGATGTTTAAAACTGAAACTTGGAGACTAAAGTTAAGAAAATAAAAAGTCTAGGGAAGAATAGCCAACATTTGGCTCTTATCCTCTCCAGGAGAGTTTTAACCAAAGGAAAGCCATACATGGGCATTTAAAAGGAAAGACTTTTTTCTCTGTTTAATTGTGACATTAATGATTTATGGACAATTATTTATATTCATACTTGTTTTTTCTCAATTCTAGCATTTTTTAAGTCATTTTTAATGGATTATTTTTTGAGGACTAGAATGATTGATTAGTATATTTGTTTTTCTTTGTATTCTTTTATATTTATTTTGACTTTTAAATTTTTGCCTAATACGTACATTTTCTCTCTTCTCTCTTTTCCTCTTGAATCATCTTCTCTCTTTTCTTCTGCTAACAGCCCATCTCTATTATTCTCTCTTTTACTCTTCCTTCAAATTCTTACTTCTGCCTTTTTTCCTTTTCTCTCATAATCATACTGTATCAATTCTATTCTCTTCAAACTGTAAAATTTTTGCAAACTTTTTGATTTTATTGTAAGCAATAACTGATCATATAATTTCTGTTTATTCTGTCAATTAACATTTGAAACTATATGGTTTAATGCATATTGTTTGCATTAGTGGTTATTATTATTTTTCTCCCTATAAATGTGAGGTACTCAAAATCTTCAGGGACACTACAATCCACAGGGTAGAGAATAGTTCATCAGATCCATGATTTACATGGGTAGACACACAGATAGCATGAAAAAGCAAGAAAACAAATTACCCCAAATAAACCTAGATACTTCAATACCAGATTCCATCAACACCACAGTGGAAGAAATATTTAGGGTGTATATAGTTAAACTGATTTGTAAGGTAAAGGATGATGTAAGGAATTAAATCAGAAAGAAAATAAAGAAAGTAAGAGATCACTTCAATTAAAGAATAGTCTAAACAAAATGAAAAAATCCCCAAAATGAGAAATCAAAAAATTAAAAATTCAATGTAAAGCATCACCAACAGACTGAGATCACTTGTAAGATAGAGTTTCAGGCAATTAAGACAAAATATATAATATTAAAAGGAAAGTTGGCTGATAGAGAAGATATTAAGCGACCATGAACAGAACTTCCAAGAAATATGGAATAACCTAAAAAGACCAAATTTAAGATTTATCAGAATAAATGAAGGACTGAACCCAGGGTCTTGTGCATGCAAGGCAAGCACTCTACCAACTTAGCTATATCCCCAGCCCACAATTTCTCAATAATACCGTTGATTATAAATGGCCTAAATTATACGATTGAAAAACATAGACTGGCAGATTTGGTTTAAAAAAACAGATGTAATAATATGCTGCCTCCAAGAGACTCACTTCACAGGCAAAGATATCAACAGAGTGAAGGTAAAAGGTAGACAAAAACCATGCCATTCATAGGGATCTCATAAATAAATGGGGTTCCTATCCTCATATCTGGTGAAGAGGACATCAAGTCAGAATTAATCAGAAGAGACAAAGAAGTTCATTTCAGCTGCTAAAGAGACTTATATATCAACAAGACATAATAATCTTAAATATTTAGCACCAACCAATGGAGCATCTACTTACATCAAACAAACCCTTCTCAATTTTAAGAATCTAACACACCAGAAGACAATAACACTGGATGAATTTAACACACCTCTCTCACCACTGGATAGATCCTCCAAACAAAAACTAAGTAAAGAAGATAAAGAACTAAAAAATGCAATGAAACATTCAGACTTAACAGACATATATAGAATATTTCCTCCAATAATGACTGAATATGCTTTCTCCTCAGCAGCACATGGATCCTTCTCTAAAATGGATAATATCTTAGGCCACAAAGCAAATTTTAGCAAATACAAAAAAAGAGATAATATCTTGCATTCTATCAGATCATTTTTATTATTTATTTTTAATCTGAAAATTAACCTGAAATTAAAAATCAATAATAAAATAAAAATAAAAGCTACTCTACCACCTGGAGACTAAAAACTATGCTATTGAACAACTAATGGATAGGAGAAGAAATCAGGGATAAAATTTTAAAAAATAATTAGATATAAATGAGAATAGTGATACAACATCAAACCTTTGGAACACTATGAAGGTGGTGTTGAGAGGAAAGTTCATTGCATTGTGCTTATTCATTAAAAGAATAGGAAGTGGATAAAAAATACCTAGCTTTACATCTTTAGATGTAAGCCCTAGAAAAACACCAAAACAATCCCCAAAGCAGGAAAACACAGAAAACAAAATTAGAGCTGGAATCAGTGAAACTGAAACAAAAAAAAAATATATTTACAATATTTATAAGACAAAAATTTGGTTCTTTGAAAAAAATAAATAAAATTGATAATCCCTTAGCCAAGTTAATAAAGAGAAAGACAGAGAAAACTCAATTACTAAAATTTGTGATGAAGAAGAAATATCCCAATGGATACTACTTAAATACAGAAAATAATAATAAATTCTTGAAAATTTATACTCTAACAAAACAAAATTTTGAAGACATCAACAAATTTCTAGAGACATATGACCTACCCACATTGAATCAGGAGGACATAGAAACTTTAAACAGATCAATTTTAAGCAATGACATTGAAGACATCATCAGAAGCCTACCAAAACAGAAAAGCCCAGGTACAGAGGGATTCTCACTGAGTTCTAGTGGAATTTCAAAGAAGCACTAACACCAATCCTTCCCAAATTATTCCATAAAATATAAAAGTAGTAAACCCTTCTAAATTCATTCTATAAAGCTAGTATCACCCTGATTCCAAGACCACACAAACCACATCAAAGAAAGAAAACATCAGAGCAATATCCCTGATACATGCAAAAAAATGTGTAATAAAATACTGACAAAATGAATACAAATACATATCAAAAAGATCGTGCCCCATGATCAAGTGGGGTTCATTCCATGGATAAAATGTTGGTTCAACATATGGAAATTAATCATTGTAATTCACCACATCAATAGACTTAATACAAGAATTACATGATTATTTTAATAGGTACAGAAAAGGCATTTGATAAAATTCAGCACCCATTGATACTCAAAATGCTAGAAAACTAGGGATAATAGGAACAAAGGTTAACATTATAAAAGTTATATATGCTAAATCCAAGGTCACCATCATTTTAAATGGAGAAAAATTGAAAACATTTCTGCTAAAAACTGGAACAAGCCAGGGATGCCCTCTTTCACCACTGATTCAACACTGTCCTTGAAACTCTAGCCAGAGCAATTAGACAAAAAGAAAAGAAAAAAAAGAAATTAAATGGATATAAATAGGAAAACAACTCAAACTGTCCCTATTTGCCAAACACATGATTCTATATTTAGAAGGCCCCCCCAAAAAACTCTATAAGAAAGCTTCTAGAAATCATAAACACACTCAGCAAAGTAGCAGAATATAAAATAAACAGCAATAAATTAATTGCATCCCTATACATCAAAGATGAATCAGCCTAAAGAGAAATCAGGAAAACTATCCCCTTCACAATAGCTTAAAAAAATACTTGGTAATCAATCTAATAAAAGAGGTAAAACCTGTACAATGAAAACTACAGAATACTAAAGAAAAATATTTAAGAAGATCACAGAAAATGGAAAGGCCTCTCATCTTCTTGGGTAGGCAGAATGAATGTTGTCGAATTGTCATACTATCAAAAGTGCTGTATAGAGTTAATGCGATTCCTATTAAAATTCCAATACTGTCCCTCATAGAAATAGAAAAAAGCAATCATAAAGTTCATTTGGAATAATAAGAGACTCAGAATAGGCAAAACAATCTTTAGTGAGAAAAATGAAGCAGGGGGCATCACAATACCAGACCTTGAATTGTACTACAAAACAGCAAAGTATTGGCACCAAAACAGACATGAACAGAAATGGTACAGAATAGAAGACACAGAGACACAACCACATAAATACAGTTATCTCCTGCTAGACAGAGGAGCCATCAACGTACATTGGAGAAAATATAACCTCTTCAATAAATTGTTTTGGGGAAACAATCTATATATAGTAAAATAAAATTGAACACGTATCTCTCCCTGAACAAAACTCAAAGTGGATCAAGGACGAAACGCCCTGCTGCACCTACTAGAAGAAAAAGTAGGCCTAACTCTCCATCAGGTCAGCTTAGGAACCAACTTCCTCAGCAAGGTTCCTAAAGCACAAGAAGTAAAAAAAAAAAAAAAAAAAAAAAGAATCAATAAATGGAATGCTATCAAACTAAAAAGTTTCTTCACAGCAAAGGAAACAATCAATAATGTGAAAAGAGAGCTTACAGAATGGCAGATAATCTTTACCACCTGCAGCTCATATAGTGCCTTAAACTCCAGGATATAAAAAGAGCTCAAGAAACTTAACAACAACAAACCAAAAAAAAAAAGTCAATATATGTGCTAAGGAACAGAACAGATACTTCCCAGAAGAAATATGAATTGTCCACAAATATATGAAAATTTAAAAATAAACATTCAACATCTCTAGCTATCAGAGAAATGAAAATTAAAATTACACAAGGGGCTGAGCTTGTTGCTCAGTGATAGAGTGCTTGCCTAGCTTGTGGGAGACACTGGGTTCTATCCTCAGAACCACATAAAAATATGTAAATTAGATAAAGGTATTGAGGATATTGTGTCCACCTGCAACTAAAAACATAATTTAAAACAAACAAAAAAATCTACACTGAGATTGCATCTTACTCCAGTCAGAATGGCAATTATCAGGAATACAAGTGGCAACTTATGTTGGCAAGGATCTTGGGGGAAAAGGTACCCTACCACATTGCTGGTGGGACTGCAAATTGATGTGATCACTCTGTAAAGCAGTATGGAGATTCCTCGGAAAACTTGGAGTGGAACCACCATTTGACCATTGGCATATATTCAAAGGACTTAAAAGCAGCATACTATAGTGACATGGCCACATCAATGTCTATAGCATCTCAGTTCACAATAGCCAAGCCATGGAACCAACCTAGGTGCCCTTCAACAGATGAATTGATAAAGAAAAAATGGTATTATATATACCGTGGAATATTATTCAACATAAGAAGAAAAAAATATGCATTTGCAGGTAAATGGATGGAACTAGAGACTATCATGGTAAGTGAAATGAGCTAATCCCTCAAAACTAAAGGCTGAATGTTGTCTCTGATATGTGGATGCAAACTCACAATAAACAGGGGGTGAGGGGAAGAATAGAAGTTCACTGGATTAGACAAAGCTGAATGAAGGGAAGGGGAGGGTGACAGGAATAGGAAAGATAGTGGAATAAATTGGACATAATTTTACTATGCTCACAAATGAGTCCATGACCAGTGTAACTTCACATCTTGTACAACCATAAAAATGGGATGTTATACTCTATGTATATGTGATATGACTAAATACATTCTACTGTCATGTAGACCTAGAGGACAGATAAAAAATTTAAAATAGAACATAAGACAATCCTTCTTTTAATGTAGTTTAAAACGTATACTTGTGTCAGCCCCACCAAAAGTAAGCAAAGCTGGAGGCTATAAAGGAAGGACTCTTAGTCAGGAATGCCTGCTAACTTACAAAAGAGACTATCACAGTCACAAGCTTTTTTTTTTTTTTTTTTTTTTTTTGAGATCTGCAAAACTTCCTAAACTTTTATATAGGCAGGCCTGAACTGTGTTTCTGTGCTTGCCACTATAATTATCTAGACCTGCTATTTGTCCCTTATGTTGGTCTAAAAGATACAATGTGGCACATAAAAGATCTAACTTTACCAAGAATGCTCCAAATGCCAGAGACAAACGGATCACTACTAAACACAGAGGTAATGTCAATAGAAAGATATATTACAAGAATCAGACAGCATTAGAAACCTAACTACAGCTCACAGGGTCATCTATGACATATAAAAACTAAACATTGTGTAAATATTTCTAACAACTCTGCTAATGTCTCTAAAGCCTTAAATGCCTTTCATTCACACACCAATGCAGTGTTGGAATCCACCTTAAGCTTTAATGAGTTGTTGAATTCTTGGTTTTCAAAAACTAGTCATTAACACTAATTGCTTTTGTGCTAATTGATTGCAAGAAAATGAAGCTTTGTTGTGTAGCATGATCCTGGTCCTATGTCTACCTCACCCAGTAGCCTTCCAGCTGCCGCCGTGGACCTCTGGACTCCCTTGATGCTGAAAGCCCTTGAATGTCCCTGCCTCACCTGATAGAGAACCACAAAAAACCTAGGCCATCAAACTACAAACCAATTCCACACCTGGAGCCCAGCACTCCACCGTCTCATCTTGACCAGACAGGGGTAGGGTTCCGTGAACTCCAACAGGAGAGAAAACAGGCCACTGCCAGCCTGAAACGGGTATGAGAAGCCCCTCAGCCACCCAAAAGGAATTGGAGGATCAAGTCTCTTCCAGGGGGAATATTAGGTGGGAGCTCAGGGACACCAGGATGGAAGAGACAGGGTATTAGAAAGAAGTCCCCGGAGGACAAGAAAAGGAGATGAGTCTGTCCCTTTGCACAGTGAATCCCATTATCATGCCCACTCCAGCCGCTGAGGACTTTTCATAATGACAACTCCCACCACAGGTTTGGTGTTTTAAATGACCAACTGGGGTAAAATGGGCAGTGTTCTAATGGATGGGGGAAAGTACGTGACCACTGGGGGAAATGGGCAAGATTCTAATCAGGTGTCATAAAGAAGCCAATAGGAGTAAATGCCACTAAGGCCTTCAAACAGATCCACATGTATAAGAGAGCACCTCACATTTCAGCAAGAGACACTAATTTCCCGGGACAGGGTCCTTGAGCTTCTCTTTCTTCATCCGTCCACTCCATTCTACATAACAGAGTGTCACTTCCACCGTCACCTTCAATGTAGCTGTACTCTGCCTGTTCCTTGAGTATGTCTTGATCAGTTCTCTGGGACACCCAGGTCTTGGACCCCCTTGGGACATCCTATGAGGGTTAGTGGGATGCTCTTTGGGGAGATTTCTCTCTCCCTGTTTTGATCCACACATTTATTACTATAAACTCCCCTCTTAGGACTGCTTCTGCTGTGCTCTCTACGCTTTGTTGTGCTGTGTTTTCACAAGATATTTAAATTTCCTCTCTTAACTACTTCTTGATGTCTAAAGACGTTTACTTTCCACATATTTGTGAATTCCCTGAACGTCTTCCTGTTAACACTTTCTGGTCAGAGAGATATTGGATAGGACTTTGTAAATTCGCTGACTTCTTTAGGAGTCTCCTTTGGTCCACCCTGGAGCATGCTCCATGTGGACTTGCCTGCTGAGAGTTTGACTGTATTTCTGGTGGTAATCTTGTCTGGAGTGAATCTCACTGGACATTTTAAATCTTTCTGTCCCTGGATATTTAAATTTTTGCTCCGGTTTGCAATGTTTTTGCTTTCTTTCTCTCTCTTTCTTCCTTCCTTCTTTCCTTCCTTCCGTCCATCCATCTATCCATCCTTCCTTTTTTATTTTTTCTTTGCCTCCTTCTTTGGTAATGGGTGTTGATCCCAGGGCTTTGTGTGTGTTGGGTAAGTGCTCTAACACTGACCTATACCCCCTTCTCTTTAAAAAAAAATTTAAAAGTTTAATACAGTTCTCACTAAATTTCCTAGGTTGGCATCAAATTTGTGGTCCTCCTGCCTCCTGAGTAACTGGGATTATAAGCTTGTACCACCAAGCCTGGCTTGCTATTTTTGTTTTTCTTTTTTAAATATTTTACTAGTCTATTACAGTTACACATGACAGTGCGGTTAATTTTGACATATTCGTACATGTTTGTTATATAATTTGCTCCATTTCAATCCTCATTAACTCTGATTTCCCTCCCCTGGTCCCTTGCCTCGATTTCTTTACTGGACTGGTCTTTGTTTTATTTATTTGCTTTTTAACTGGAGGTTTATACATACACATAAATGAAGAGTATAATGTGATACATTCATACGTGCACATAGCATCATTTGGTCAATTTCTTTCTGAATTTCTCCCCTCTCCCATTCCTCTCCCTCCCCTCAATCTCCTTCCTCGGCTCCACTTCTAAGTTCATGAGACTCTATTTTTAAAAATCCCTTATTTTTCTTGAGCTATGCGAGAAAGCATTCACCCTTTGATTTTCTGTGTCTGACTTATTATTTAGCATGATGCACTCTAATTTCATCCATTTACCAGGAAATAACACAATATTTTTCTTCCTTTCTTGCAGAGTGAAGCTCCATTGTGTGTATAGCACATTGTTTTTAACCAATCATCTCTATGGGCAACCGGGCTGATTCTGTAATTTGTCTATTGTGAGTTGAGCTTACCTTCTTTCAATTCTTAGAGAAAGAGCTTTCAAATTTCAACAATTGAGCATGACATTTGCTGTGAGCTTTTTATTCATGCTTTTATGGCATTGATGTAAATCCCTGTGTGTGTAATTTGTTGTCGGGTTTTATCATAAAGGGATATTGAACTTTGTAAAATGATTTTTCTGTGCTTTTTGGGATAATTATGTTATATTGTTATTTTTATTATGATACACTACATTCTTTTTCATTTTCATTGATTCTTTTTAGTTATACATGACAATAGGATTCATTTTCACATAATTATAAAAGCATGGGGTATAATTTTTTCCAATTCAGTCCCCAGTACATGCCTCCTCCCTCCACCTATTCCCTTTTGTCTACTGATTTTTCTGCCATTACTTAGGTTTTTTTTTTTTTAAATTAGTGTCTTGTGGGTGAACATGATGGTGAGACTCACTGGGGTATATTCATATATGTACACAGAATAGTCAGGCCAGCTTCATTCCACTCACTTTCCCTATCCCTCCCTCCTCCATTCCCTCCATCCACCTCCATCTGCTTCACTGATCTTCTATTGGTTTTCCCTCACTCCTGTTATCTTGGATTAGCTTCCATAGACCAAAGAAAAGTACGAACGCAGTTTGCCAATATTTTATTTAGAATATTTGTATCTATGTCTTCAAGATATTGCCCCCCAAGTTTTTTTTTTTTCAATTTGGAAGTGTTCCCTCCTTTTCTATTTCTTGAAAAAAAATTTGAGGAGCATTCATATTAGTTCTACCAACACTAGAACTTGGCTGAGAATCTGTCTGGTTCTGGGTTTTTCTTTGTTGAAAGGCTTTTGATAGCTGCTTCAATTTCATTACTTAATTTTGATCTGTTTGATTTTTCTATATCATCCTGGTGCAATATGGGTATATCACATGTCTCTAGGAATTTGTCTATATTTTCAAGATTTTCTAGATTATTTATAAATTTTGTTTCTGATGATCCTCTGGATTTCAGTAATGTCTGTGGTGATATTTTCTTTTCCATCTTGGATTTTTATAATTTGATTTTTCCCTGTTTATTGTGGTTAGTTTGGCTAAGGACTTATCAGTTTTGTTTATCTTTTTAAAAAAACAATTCTTTATATTATTGATTTTTTTGTATTGCTTTTTTAATCTTGGTTTCATTGATTATTGGCTCTGATTTGAATTATTTTCTGTCTTCTGCTGATTTTGGTTTTGGTTTATTCTTCTTTTTCTAGGTCCTTGAGATATAATGTTATATTATTTATTTGGTATCTTTCTATTCTTTTAATGTATGAGCACAGAGCGATGAACTTTCCTGTTAGAGCTGTCTTTATACTATTCCAGAGAGTTTGATAAGTTGTATCAGTATCTCATTTACTTCTAAGAATTCTTAAGTTTCTCCCCTGTTATCTTCTGCAATGTATTCATCATTCAAAAGTGTATTATATAATCTCCAGGAGTTAGAGTGGTTTCTATTTTTTAATCTTATCATTGATTTCCAATTTTATTCCATTATGATTCAATACAATGCAAGATTTTTTCTCTATTTTTGTATTGCTAAAATGTATTTTGTGCCCTGAAATATGATCTATTTTAGAAAATGATCCATGTGAGAACACTTTCCCTGAGAAATATGAATATATATTATTTTCTGAGAAGAAAATATTTTATAGATGTCTGGCAGGTCCATATTATTAATTGTATTTTTTACTTCTAGAGAATCTTTACTTAGTTTTTGTTTGGAGTAACTACCCAGTGATGAAAGAGGCATATTAAAGTTACCCACTATTTATAGTATTGTGGTCTATTTGGTTTTTAATGTTGTGGCGAGTTTGATTGATGTATGTAGGGCTCCTTTGTCTGGGGCATAAATATTTATGACTGTTATATTTTGTTGATGTATGATTCCCTTAAACAGTATGAAATTATCTTTTTTATTGTTTGTTCTGATTAATTTTAGCTTAGAGTTCATTTTATCTGATATGAGAATAGTAACCCCTGCTTGTTTATGAGATCCACATGAATGGTAAGGTTTTTCCCATTATTGTACCTTATTCTTGCATGATTCTCTTAACCAGTATAAAGTGAGTTCTTTGTCTGTTCTAATTTTCTCTTGAAGTCCTCTTTTCTGATGTGAGAGTAGTCACCCCACCTTGGTTTTGGCTCACATGTGCATGGGATATCCTTTTCCATCCTTTGCTTTCAGCCTGAGGATGTCTTTGCCTGTAAGGTAAACCTTTTGCAAACATGTTGCTGGGCTTTGTTTTTTAATTCAACCTATCTTGATTGAATTGTATTTTGATTGAAGAATTCAGACCCTATGTATTCATTTTTTAATAGATGGTTTTTTCTTTCCTGACATTTTGATTTATTTCTAATGCTTAATCCAGACTTGATTCTCTTTTAATTGATTATTCTTCTAGTGCAATGCATCCCTAGGCTGGATTTTATTTTTATTTTTCATGTCTTCTGCAATATATATCTCATTGAGTATGCTTTATGGTTCAGGTTTAGGGTTATTAATCCTTTTAGCTTCTCCCTATCATGAAAGGTTTTGAAGGATAATTTTGCTGGATATAATCTTTGTTGGCACTTGTTTTCTTTCAGAGCTTGGTATATACCATTCCAAGCCCTCCTGGCTTTTAGGGTTTGGGTAGGGAAATCAGAAAGAGTCTTATTGGTTTGCCTCTAAATGTGACCTGTTGTTTCTCTCTTACAGTTTTTAAACTTCTATCCCTATTCTGTATGCCAGGTGTTTGCATTATAATGTGTCGTAGAGAGGATCCTTTTGATCTTAATAATTTGGAGTTCTACTGTGCCTCTTGTATTTGAAATTTCATCTTGTTCCTAAGGTTTGGAAATTTTAAAAATATTATTTCCTTGAAAAAAAATTTGCATTCCTTTTGTTCATATTTCAGAGTCTTTATCTATCCCAGTGATTTTTACATTTGGCCTCTCGATGCTATTCCATATTTTTTAAATATTCTGATCATAGAATCTTAGCCTCCTTTCTTTATTGTCAACTTTATTTTCAGGATTATAGTCTTTATCTTTAAGACTAAACACCTATCTTCTAAGTGGGCTAATATCTTGGGATGCTTTCCATTGAATTAAAAATTTGATTTGTGGAGTCTTTCATTTCCAGGAGTTCTGTTGGTTAGTTTGTTTCAGAATCCTGATCTCTTTATTGAAATATTATTTCATTTCCTGTGTTTTCTAATTTTACTCCTTTTTAGCTCCTTTAACATTGTAATTATGAACTTTCTAAATTCTTTCTCCGACACTGGAGAAAGTTGCTGAAGTGTTGTTGGCCGTGTGGGGTGGTTCCTTCCCTTGCTTTTTCACACTGCTTATGGATCTACAGTATCTGTTGGGATAATTATCACTTCTTATTTTATGCAAGGGACCGTTTCTAGAACTTATTTTTTCTTAAGATCTCTGGGCTTGGTGCATATCCAAGTATTGATACTTTAGCTCAGTGTACTTCCTCCGCTATTTTCAATATGAGCACCTTGAGAAAATCACTTCAAAACAAAGCAATGCACAATCTTATGGAAACAGAAAAACTTGTTGGTACTGTTCTCCACAATTCCTCTAACTCTGGGTCTGAGGTGAGGCAGAGTCACCTCATGGTGAAAGGGTGTGGCAGAGGAAAGCCTGAAGCCCGACTTTGAGGACACCAGTCCTTTCTCTCCCGCCACCTCCAGTGGTGAGGACCAGTGGTCGCTGAGTTCCCGTCTCTCCTGAAGGTTTAGAGCCTCGGCTCCCGTCAACTACTGTTCAGGTTAAAGCTTGTCGTTGGCTTCGGTAAATGGTCTGTGAGATTCAGGAACCTTCCTTCTATTCCAATTTAGTCTTTGATTCCCTAATTTTTCATTTCAACTAATTCTATCCAATATTGCCTTAATATGGACTTCTTTGTTTCCCTGAAATTAAAAACGATTTGACCACATTGTATGATTTTTAATGCATATTTGATTTAATGTTGTAACATTTTACTTATTTTTTCATCTATCCTAAGAAATGAAAATTGTTCATTTCTCCTTTTTGGAATAACTTAAGAGTTTTGACATTAAGGATATGTTAACGTCTCGTGTTGAGGGGATTTCTAACTTTTTCTGTGGTTGGAATACTTTGACTTACAAAAATCATCCTTATTTGTATGTAAACTGGAACTAATTTGTAAAACCATCTGGGCCCAGAACACTGCTATAGGGGCTGCCATCATTTAGATATTTTACACATTGGAATTAATTTGGACTTTTTTGCTTTTGGTAATTCCCAAACCCAGGTTACCTACAAGTCTTCTTTTGAAGACCACAAGAAATTCTGGGTTAAAAAAAATCAGCTTAATGGTATTCGGCATATAAAAAGATAGTGCAGACGTAGGGGCCCAGAATTCCATAGGCCATGAAACATTTTGGTTTGCTTCTCCTCCCAGGGGAAATGCGGATTCAGGGTCCCGGGTCCTCGGATGCTGAGCGATGCTGTCTTTGAAAGTAATGCCTTTTACAATCTGTTACTGGTATTTTGCCTTCTTGAGTTCTTTTTTTTAAAATTTCTGTGGTTTTATTATAAGATGTTTAGTTGTGCATTTCTCTTACTTTTCCTCTTGGTTTTCTGGGGCATAATCTCTTCCACTGTTGCTCTGACCCATTAATATGTGCTGCTCAGGTGTCATTTACATATGCATTTCACCCACCCACATAAAAGAGGCCTACATAGACCCAGCACCTTTTGCTCTGTCTTCTATTTCTTTGATCATCTCTCTATCCCCTCCAAATTTTTTTTCATTTCCTGTGCTTTATTCTGAGAATTTTTTCCCAGCCCATTTTTATTTATTTATTTTTTCGTACCAAGGATTGAACCAGGGGAGGCTTAACCAATGAACCACCTCCCCAGCTCCCTTCTTTTAAAAAAAATCATATTTAGAGACAGGGTCTCACTGAGCTGCTTAGGGCCTCACCGAGCTGCTGAGGCTAGCTTTGAACTCTCAATCCTCCTGCCTCAGCTTCCAGAGCCATTGGGACTACAGGTGTGTGCCACTGCACCTGGCCCCAACCCATCTTTATCTAAGTCAAATTTGCTTTTAAAGCCCATCAGTTAAAGTGTGTCAATCAGCTATTTTTTATTATTTCTTTTTAGAATTTTTACTAGTTTCTAACTCATCCTGGGTTTTCTAGTGATATGCATTGAATTGTGTTCTTCCAAAAAGATATGATGAAATCATAACCCTGGTAACATAGAACGTGACCTTGTTTGGAGCTGGGGTCTGGAATCCGTGTGAGGTCATTGGGGTGGGTCCTAAGCCCACCTGATTGGGGTTCTTCCTTATTAAAAGGGGAAATATGGATGCAGAGACAGAGAGAGGGAAGATGAAAGGAAGACAGGTGAGAAGACCATGAGAAGATGGAGCAAGGCAGCCACAGTTCATGCCCAGGGCCATAGAAGCTGGAAGAGGTGAGGGAAGATTCACCCCTGGACCCCCAGGGGTGCACAGTCTGTCGACCACCTTGACTTCACACCCCTGGCCTCCAGGACAGTGAGACAGTACTTTTCTGCTGTCCTAAGCCCCTGATGTGTGGGGCTTTGCTGCAGCATGTGCAGGGAATGAATCTTCGGAGAGTGGAGTGCAAGATCAAGACTTAGATCACCTATTTTATCATGGAGTAAAATTCAGGGAATCAGGAGGGAGGAAAAGCAGGGCAACAGGACACGGCAGAGTCGGGGATGGGGGTAAGGGTCACTGATTCCTGTGCTCTCAGCACCTCTCCTGAGAGGCTATGGGACACTTAGCATTCAGCACTTACCATTGGGGGGGATGGGTCAGTGCCCAAACCCCATTCATCAGAGGTCCCCACACCTGTACTAGCTTCCCTCCAGGGTCCTGAGCAAGCCCTACAGCTTTTCCTGACTTCTTGGTGACAGGAGGCCAGGGGGCCCTGGGTGGGCAGAGGTGAAATGCTACTGAGTGGCATCAGGTGTCACTCCAAAGAGCTGAAGGCCACCGTGGCATCTGTGGGCCACAATCATGAAATTACCCGACTGGCACCTCAATTATAGACTTTCCAGCCTTCAAACTGTGAGACATAAATGTCGTGCCTTACTCGCACAGTCTGCGACGTTCTGTGATGAAGCTGAGACCAGTCCGCCTGGTCTTCATGGGCCTGGGGTGCCGTCCTACCTCTTTCTTTTCTGTTGTTTTTTTGTTTGTTTGTTTGTTTTGTTTTGTTTTTCTTATTCTTTTTTTAGTTTTAAAAGGACACAATATCTTTTATTTTTATTTATTTTTATGTGGTGCTAAGGATGGAATCCAGTGCCTCACACATGCTGGGCAAGCGCTCTGCCCCTAAGCCCCAGCCTACCTCTTTCTTTTCATTATTTTCAAATCTCGGCCCAAATCTTAACTTTGTCTGTTATCTCCATAAAAGAAAAAATGCGCATGTGTCTTAAGAACCGTGTGTGACGACTTCTGTATCAGGTCCGGTGGGTTCTGTGTGTCTTGGGTTCCTGGGTGTCTTAGTGCATGCAGCAGGGCCTGCAGCCGGTGCGCGTTTGCTCTGCAGCCACCAGGTGGCGCCCAAACTCCACCGCCGCCCGGGTCCCGCCAGCCGGCCGGTTGCTGGGAAAGGCTGATTCTGGAAGGATCTGGAAGGAGAGGCCCTTCCACCGCCCTCTCCGTCCCTGCCAGGCAAGACAAGTGCAGAGGCCTGGGGGCCTTGGGCTCCCTCCGCTTTCCTTTACACTTACAGCTGTTTTCAGCAGAAATAAAGGCAGTTAAAGGCTTTAAAAGAATATCTTTAAAAGTGTTGCAAGGAAAAATAGCCTCCGAACTAGGATTTTCTGTACGAAGAAAAGACAAAAAAAAAAAAAAAAAGAGTCTGGCATAGGAAGAGGCACACCAAGAAGATATTATTGGTATTTTTCAGGCAACAGGGTGGACCCAGGTGAAGGTTACATACAGGAAGGCAGAAAGAGCGATGCCAACAGAAAACGCACAGGAAAGTCTGGTGTCCGTCCACAGTGCAGGTCAGCATCTGCTGTGCTAAGAGGGAATGGGAATGCGGACCACCGTGATTTGTAAGACAATAAAGTTAAAGTGCTCAATTTCTGCATGGCTCATAAAAGTATCCTTTAATATCAGACTTTGATAAGTCCCTAAAGCACGTTTTAATCTTTAGGGTTGACTAAAAGAATAATAAAAAACTGCTTAACTCCCAAGCTCACAGAATAAAAAAAACGGAATAATAAAAAAAATGGCTCATTCACTTTTTCTGTAAAAGAAAAAGGTAGATCTAATGGAAGAGCCTAAAGCACTTAATAAATTCAAATATGTCAGAAGTTACTAATATATCAAACCAAATATATCAATGATCACATTAAATGTGAATGGCTAGAGACTGCCACTTTTAATCAACTTGCAAACCAAGAATCAGGCATATGCTCTTCCCTAGGCGGTAGCTGGGTACCGCAGGGCACCAGGCCCAAAGGATAAGGACTGAGATTGGAAGCAGTGGGCTGCGCCCTACTGTCCAGCTTCCTGCCCTAAGTGGTCCTTTGTTGGAGCTTGGTGGGCTCTCTGAGCTGAGAGTCTGAGGAGGGAGGGCAAGGTGCTGCCTGGTGTTAGCAGGGCAGAGGACCTGGGAGGAGACAGCCATACGGACAGACCCCGGGATCTCTGTGCAGTTTTCCTTGAGTGTTGAGCTCAGTACTCATCAGTGCACCCGAGGCAGCTCTCTGAGGTTGGGAAAAGATCCCACAGGCCAGAGGCCTTAGTGCTCACCTAGGACTGGAATGGCTGACCCACCTGAGATTCATGGAGTATTTCGAGAGTTTGAGGGAGGGTTTTACCTCACTAGTGGGAAGTGATTGGTCCTAGACTGGCCGGTTCTAGTGTACTAATTTTTTTTCTTTTGTTATTACTGGGGATGGAAGCGAGGGCCTCACACAGGCTTGGCAAGTGCACCACTACTGAGTTACACTCCTAGGCCTTCTTTAAAATTTTATTTTGAGACAGGATCACGCTAAGTTGCCAAAGTTGGCCTCAAACTTGCAATCCTCCTGCCTCAGCTTCCTAAACAGTTGGGATCGCAGGTGTGCACCACTGCACCTGGCTATTAGCCTACTAACTACTAAAAGGGAGATCCCAAAAGATCCCAGTCTTCCTGGAGGCCTTAAACAGCATCCTGGAAAACAACTGGGCTATTTGTAGGAATAAAAAAAAAAAAAACCCTTTACACGGTAGATCAAATTCACAAAGTTCATCTTCGGAGAAGAAAATCAGCAGGCGTGAAGGCGAGAAGAAAATATGACCCACGATGGGAAAAACAAACAAGAAACTATGCGTTGAAACCAGCCCTGAACGGACAGAGATGCAGAAATGGTAGCGAGGGCAGTGAAACCGTCATGAAAGCTGGCTTCTCTGTTCCAGGAGTTAAGTGGAGACCCGGAGGAGAGAAATGATACAAAATGATGACACGCCGATGCGCGAGATGAAAGAAACACTGAGTGGCAGGACAGAGGTCTGGACCCCACAGGAGCAAAGACGGGGAAACTGAAGGCAATAGAAACCACCTAAGGGGAGACCCGGGGAGAGAGGATGAAACCACCAAGAGGCGAATTCTGCAGAGATGGCCGCAGGGAAGCCCAGAGTGTGTCTGCAGTGGGCAAAGCTGCCCTGGCAGAGTCCTTCTGGTGTGACTGCTTAGGAAGGGGGGGGCTAGGTGGTCAGTTGCAGTTCATGTTGGCCAGTTGGGCTCAAGCAGCGACCCTTCCCTGGCCCGCGGCAGGCAGCCGTCCTGCGCTCCAGGAGCAGTCCCAGGAGCCACCCTGCTCCCCAGACATCAGGGACATGCCCTCTGGTGGCCAAAGTCTGATCACAGAGATGGGAACAGAGGGGTGGCCTTGGTGGCTGTAAGGACCCGACACTGAAGTCCCTCCACTCCTGCTGCCACCCAGACGATTGGCGGCAGCTCCCTACATTCTGTGACTTTGCCTTTCAAACACTGGATTCCATGGGTAGTCGCTTGGGGCCCCCTGAGCTTCCCGGAAGTTCGCCTTCCTGACTTTCACACAGTCGGGAGTTTTCAGGCATTACTTCTTCAGTTATTTCCTTCTTTATCCCCCTCTTCTCCTTCGGAGACTTCCCCGGGGTACACGTCTGTGGGGTGAGGGTAGAGCCGACGTCCCCCGGGCTCTGTTCACTCTTCTTCAGTCTCTCTGTGTGTGGCCTCACACTCAGTCCTTTCCATTGTC
The DNA here is from genome assembly GCF_045843805.1 of Urocitellus parryii. NCBI lineage: Eukaryota > Metazoa > Chordata > Mammalia > Rodentia > Sciuridae > Urocitellus > Urocitellus parryii. The sequence goes on from NC_135536.1 coordinate 4,806,454, forward strand.
CTATCTTCGCATCATTAATTATTTCTTCTGCCTTCTCAGATACGCCCTTTAATCTCTGCAGAGAGTTTTCAGGTCCAGTGATGGTGTGCTTTCCTCTTTATTGACATTTCCATGGGGTTCACAAGCCTTTTCCTGCCTGGCTGGACTCTCTCGCCTGTTCCTTTAGTTCTCTGAGGGTCTTGAAGGCAGCTGGGTTAAAGTCCTTCTCCAGTGGATCACCACCACGTCTTGTTCAAGAAGTTTCTTTAACTGATGGATTTCTTTTTCCCTTGGAATTAGCCATATTTTCCTTCGTGTTCGTATGCCTTGAGTGGTTTTTACTGAAAATTGGACATTTGAACCTAATATCTGGCGATTCTGAGAATCAGGTTTTCCTCCTTTCCCAGGGATTGCTGATTTTTATTTCTGTCTTGGTTTTGTTTGCTTATTAATAATTTTACCGTTAATATGTTACAATTAATATATGACAATAATAACATTATTCTTATTAGCTGTTTCTATGCCTGCACTTCAGGTTCTTCAGGTCTTTCTTGAACCTGAGCCTTTCCCTGGGCGTGCAAGCTCACTTTATAACTTTCTCCATGTATACAGTCGCTTTTGAATATCACTGTCTTTAATGTCTGTTTCTCAAAAGTGGAAAAACCTAAAAATTGAAGCAGGGTGGGTGGGAAAGGGCACCCCCTGCAGGGATCGGAAGGAAGTGCTGCGTGCTCAGCCGCAAGTTACAATGTGAACGGCGGACATCATTCCCTGTATCTTCTCTGACCCCAACAGGATGAAGGGAGACATCAGCAACCTAAAGACAACTTAGAAACTTCTCAAGTCTGACAGTGAAACAGCACATTCTTTAACAATTGATGGATTGGAGAAGAAACTAGAAGGTCAATTAGAAAATTGAGGTAAATATAAATGAAAAGGCAACTTATAAGAACTTCTGCAGGGCTGGGCTGGAGCTCAGTGGTGGAGCACTTGCCTAGCACCTGTGAAGCCCTGGATCTGAGTCCCAGGGCCACACATAATAAATAAATAGATGGGTAGATAGACAAGTAAATTAAATAAAGGTCCATTGACAACTAAAAAAATAAAATAAAAAAGAACTATGGGGCTGGGGCGGTATCTCAGTGGTAGAGTGCCTGCCTTGCATACATGAGGCCCTGGGTTCAACCCCCAGCACAAAAAAAAAAAAAAAAAAAAAAAAACTTTTTAAGAAATTATGGAGCATGGCAAAGTCAGGGCAGAGGGTGAATTTATCTATAAATGCATACATTAAAAAAAAAAGAAAAATAGAGAGTCAACAGCTTATCTTATAACTTAAGAAACCAGAAAAAGAACAGCAAACAGCCGTGGAGATTCAGACAGATTCCACAGCCACAAAGATCAGTGGGAGTCACCACCCCACCAGCTCCAGTGAGGGTATCCCTCACCCCTGCTTAAAAGTCCCTTCACCTCCCATTTACAACAGACTTGTCTTCAGCGCCCCCTGCATTCTCTGAGATCGGATGGTCAAATATAACTCAGAACCTTAAGACAGGGAGCTCTGCACCTGCCCTGTGTTGCGCGCTCTTCAGGTTGTTCTCTCTCCTGAGTTCCAGGGTTCTCTCTTGGATCATTTCCTTTCTGTTTCAAGAACTTCCTCTGGCCAGTCTTTCAAGATAGATCTTGTGACAGCACATTCTCTTGGTTCTCCTTCATGTAAGAATGTTTTATTTCTCCTTTGTTCCCAGGGGACAGTTTTGCTTGATAAAGAATCCAGGGTTATGGTTCTTTTCTTTCAGTACCTGAAAATGCCCTTTAACTTCCCTGAACCCTCCATGGTTTCTGATGAAGAACCCACTGTGGTTCTGGGGGCTCCTGGTGGATTGTGTGTCACTTCTCACTGCTTCAAGAGTTTTTCTTTGTCTGTAGCTTCCTGAAGTTTGAGTAAGACACCTCTTGGTGTGGATTTCCTTCCATCCATTCTGTCTCCGTTTGCTTAGCTTCTAGAATTTGTAGACTTATGTCCTGCCAAATTTGAGAAATTTATGCCGTTATTTCTTTGAATACTTTTTCTGCCTCGCCCTTTCTGTTTTTCTTCTGGAGCTCAGGTGACAGGAGGGTTACATCTTTTGTCCCCATCTGGTAAGTTTCCAAAATTTTGTTGATTTTTTTCATTTTACTTTTTTTATCTGTTCAGATTCATTGGTTTTTGTTCTGTTTTCACAGCCACTGATTCTTTCCCTTGTCCTCTCCATTCTGCTCTTGATCACATCAATGAGATACTTTTCTTTATTTTTTTTTTCTTTTTAGTGGGATTGAGTCAGGGCTTGGCAGATGTGAGGCACGTGCTACATCACTGAGACTCAGCCCCAGCCCTCAATGAATCTTGGTGGTTATCTCTTTCAGTCTTGAAAACTTCCATTGGTTCTTCTTTGTGTTCAAATTATTTTTTTTGAGATTTTTCTGTTTTTTCATTTGTTCCAAGTGTGTTTGTGGTTGGTCCTTATGACAGGCTGATTTAAGTCCTTGTTACAGAGTTCCCACATCCGTGACATCACTGTGCTAACCTGTGATGTCTTTTCTCATTCTCATGTATCTGAGGCAAAAATCCTACATGCAAAAATCTTCAACAAAATACCAGCAAACTGAATGAACACCTCGAGGCGGTTATAGACCGTAACCAAGTAGGACTTATCCCTGGGATGCAAAATTGTCCAAACATATGCAAAACAATAAGCACGAAATGCCACACTAATGAAATAAAAGGTAAAAACTACATGATCATCTCAACAAGCATTTGGCATCATTTTGTGATTAAAAACTCAAAATTGGTAGAGAAGGAAATTTTCTCAATATGACAAAGGGCCATTTATTAAAAGTCCACACTATTACCATTATCAAAGCTTTCAGTTTTTCCTGTAAGATCTGGTATACATGGCAAGAAGGTCCATCTACCACTTCTACTTAACAGAATTCTGAAAGTGCTAGTAAGAGCAATAAGGGGGGCTGGGGATGTGGCTCAAGCGGTAATGCACTCGCCTGGCTTGTGCCGGGCGCTGGGTTCAATCCTCAGCACCACATAAAATAAAATAAAGATGTTGTGCCCACCAAAAACTGAAAAATAAATATTAAATCTATCTCTCTCTCTCTCTCTCTCTCTCTCTCTCTCTCTCTCTTAAAAAAGAGCAATAAGGTTAACAAAAAAGAAATAAAAAGCATCTAAATCAGAAAGGAAGAAATGAAATTATCCATTTGTGGATGACATGATCCTATATGAAGCCCTAATATCACTACAAAAAAAAAAACTCTTACAACTAATAAACAAATTCAGTAAAGTTGTAGGATGCAAAGTTAACTACAAAAATCAGTAACATTTCCTCTTCAAATTTTCTCCATATTTTTATTGGTGCATTATAGTTGTACATAATAGGATTTTGTTACATATTCATACATGCACACAATATAACAATATCACCTGGCCAATATCACTCAGTAACAACTATCCAAAATGGAAATCAAGAAAAATAATCAACATTTGCAATAATGTAAAAAAGAATAAAATACCTAGAAATAAACTTAAGGATGTGGAAGATGTGTATACTAAACATTATAAAACATTGATGAAAAAATTTAAAAGACACAAATAAATGGAAAGATATCCCATGTTCATAGACTGGAAGAATTAATATTAGAAAATACTCATACTAACCAAAGTGCTATACAGATTCGATGCAACCCCTATCCAAACTGCAATATTTTTTATAGAACAGAAAGAACAAGTATTAAAAAACATTTTTTTGGTACCAGGGATTAAATGTAAGGGAAAGGGGGAACACAGGCCAAAGCTAAAAGAGCTATGGTTATGTGTAGTTCTAATGCTCAGCAGGAGGGTTATCGTTAATAATATTGTATTGTATGCTGGAAATTTGCTAAGAGAAGGTATTTTAGGTACAATTAATCTACGCAAAAATGAGCAGTGACTATGTGAGATTTTGCACGTTGGCTTTGTACCTGCTACTTTGCTGAATTTATTAGTTGTAAAGGTTTTTCTGTTTGATGGAACAGGTCTTCAGGGCTTTCTTCGTATAAGATGATATTGTCTGCAAACAGAAATGATTTTACTTCTTCCTTTCTAACTTGGATACGTTTATTTCTTTTGCTTGTCCTGGTTAGGACTTCAAAGTAGTGCTGTGTTGAACAGAAATGGCAAAAAAAAAACAGGTATCCTTCCCTTTTTCTTGACTTGGAGGAAAAGTTTTAGTCTTTCACTGTTGAGTCTGAAGTCCAATGTAGGTTTTTTATATATGGATTTTATTACATTGAGATATTTTCCTGACGTTTCTAGTTTGCTGAGTGTTTTTTAAAATCATGAAATAGTGACAAATTTTGCCCAATTATTTTTCTGCATCAATTAAGATGATGTGTTTTTCCTTTAATTATGTTAACGTAATGCACGATATTGATTAATTTTCATGTTGAACCACCCTTGCCTTCCAGGAATAAATCCAAGATTGGGAATCCTTTGAATACATGATTGAATCTGATTTGCTCGTATGTTGTTGAGGATTTTTGCATTAGTATTCATAAAGGATATTGGTCTGTAGTTCTCTTTCTTTCTTTCTTTCTTTCTTTTTTTTTTTTTTTTATTGTCTGGCTTTGGCTTAGGGTATGCTAGCCTCGTAGAATGAGTGAGAAAATGTTGTTCCTTCAGTTTTTTTGGAAAAGTTTGAGAGGGACTGGTGTTTGATAGAATTCATCAGGTTCAGGGGCTTTCTTTATCAGGAGAGTTGTGATCATTCCTTCAATCTCTATTCAGTTACAGACCTAATCAGATTTCCTATTTCTTCACATTTTACTTTTAGCAGGTTTTGGATTTCTAGAAATTCCAACTTGGTGGTACACAATGTCTCCTAATATGAAGTTATAATCCTTTTTATTTCTGTGTCATTGGCCATCAGGGCCTCACTGTTGTTTCTGGTTTCGGTGATGTAAGTCCTGTCTCCTAGTCTTCTTTCCTTACCCCGACTACCTAAAGGCTTGTCAATTTTGCTGGTCATTCTGAGGAATCAACTTTTGGTTTCATTGATTTTTGTCTATTATTTTTCTTATTTTGTTGACCTCTGTTCTTACCTTTATTATTTCATTCCCTCTGCTAGCTTGGGACTTAGTTTGTTCTTTTTCTAATTCATCAAGTCTTTAAGTTGGATCGTTGACATGAGACCCTCCTTGTTTTCTAACGTAAGCATTAATAGGTATAGATTTTCTCTTGAGAACGGCATTTGCTGTGTGCCGTAAGCTTCGAGGCGTTGTGTTTTTGTTTTCATTCATTTCTTAGCATTATATAATTTCTCTTGTGATGATTCTTTGATTCATTTGTTGTATTATTTAATTTTCAAAAATTTGTGAAATTTCCAGTTTTCCTTCTGTCATTGATTTTTAACCTCATCCCACAAAGACTTCTGCTTTCTGCTTCAAACTTTGTTTCTCTGCATTGGAAAAAAGACCTGCCCCTGTGGGATGCCTGCCCTGTACTCTCTCCTCTCGGGGTCTAGACCCCTCCGGTTTTGTCTGTGTGGCTGGTCTCCGATGCCTTCCTGGGTTTTTTTCCCTACATCTCACCCGCCATTTGCATTCATCAGTGACAGGGTTATTGACAGGGTTATCTCTGCCAGGGATTATATTGTGGTGGGGTCAGTACCCCTTCCTCATTAGAATTTACTTTATAATTCAATGTATAATGCATTGATAATACATTCCCCCACGAACAGATGGGAGCCTCTTCACGTTGGGACTTTTGACCTATCTCCATCAGTTTGACTGCTTCCTAATTTTCTGGGACAAATAATTTTTATCTATTGCCAGCTTCTAGGCTGGTTTAGTGAAGAGAGGTAAAAATCAAATATTTGAAAATTACTTCATTTTAATACTTGTAATTTCACACTAACATCTAGACGCTCTTTCCGCTTCCCCTCTTCCATTCCCCTTTTCCCCCCAAAGAATCCTGGTTTTCAATAATACTCATGGTTCAATCTCTCAATTCACAGAAAATGATTTGAGATTCGGAGCCTCATATCCACTAACGACACACTTTTTGATGAAGTTCAGGATTTCTTTTAGTTTTTCTTATCCTTTCATAACAAGTGTGTTCAAAGGGGCTTGGATTCATCATTCTTTCTTCCATGTGGTTAGGTTATCAAGCCACTCTACAGCCGTATCTCTTTGTTTTTGTTTAAATTCAGTTGTAGGGTTTCTTCCCAAATCTTGATGATTTTATTTTATGGTATAAATGTGTGATTTTTTATCTTTATTTTTTAGCTGTATTGGACACAATATCTTTATTTCATTTATTGATTCTTATGTGGTGCTGAGGATCGGACCCAGGGCCTCGCCCATACTAGGCGAGCGCTCCACCACTGAGCCCCAGCCCAGCCCCGGTAGATGTGCAATATAGCAACGTGGTTGCAAAGTCAAAAGCGTTTAAAAAGATGTTCTTAGAGAGGTCTCATCTCTCACCTTTGCCTTCTCTGAGTGAAGCTGAGCATTTAAAGGGTGCTTGAGATTTCTACTCTTGTAACTGATTTCACTGGTTTTGTTGTTTCAAATTTCTTACTCTTGCTGGAGTCAATTTTGGTAAAATGTGCTTTCCTAGGAAGTCACCTTTTTTACTTCAGTTTTATTTGTGTAGAGTTGTGTGGAGCCATCTATTCAAGATACTCAAGAGTCTCTCCTTTCCAGGAGTACTGCCTTCCTGACACCTTTTATTTTGTGGAACTGGGACTTATTTATTTATTTAGGTATTTAGGTATTTATGGGCTTGTCCCTTCTGTCAGTTTTTTTTTTTTTTCAGAAGACCAGGATTTTGAGTTCTTTAATTAGTTCCATGCCTCCTGTATTTTCTACCTCATTAGTTTTTCTTCCTGCAAGCACAGGTGCCATCCCCATCACACAATTCACCTTTTCAAAGTGAAACCCAGTGGCCTTCACGATGGCGCGGGTCACCCAGATTTCTCCAGTGGAAGAAGACGCCTGTCACCCGGGGCACACACCTGGTGCCCACTAAGTGGGTCTTCACCACATGAGGGGCGTCTGCCTGGCAGCCTGGGTGGGCGCCTGGGTCCTCCTGAGGCTGCGTGAGGCCCCACGGCCGTCCACGTGTGGTCCACCGTCCTCTTTGGAAGGACCCTGGTGGCCCCACCTTTTGGCTAGTAGGAGTCCTTCAGGTGCCAGCTTCTGGGTGGACCCAGTCTTTCTTCCTCTTGGCTCACGCGGCCAGTCTGCTTCAGTGTTTGAGGAAACCCCAGGGTCCCCGAGCGGCTGCGCTCCTTGACCTCCGGGTGGTGACCCCCAGGTCACTCAGTTCCCGTTGTCCGTCTCCCACCTGACTTCCTCCTTCACCTTCTAGCTTTCTTTCTTTAAGATGGGAGTTTAGTTCACTTGTTTTCATTAACTTGTTATTACTGACATGTAAATATTTAAGGTTCTGATTTTTTTTCTGATAACTGTCCCAGAGAGGCAGATGTATAATGTCGTTCTTTTTAAAGAAACGTGGCAATTTCAGTTTGTATTTTCTCTTTTACCTGGGAGTTGTCTGAGAGAGATTTAAAATTTCTGGGCAGAAAATGTGACTTTACATTTCAGTGCATTATAATCAACAGGGGATATTGGTATCATTTCTATTTTATGCAAATTATTTAGTGTGTGTGTGTGTGTGTGTGTGTACATGCACGAATGTGCACAGGTGGTTTGGGAACTGTTCTGTGTATGTTTTTGTTGGTGGTGGATTTTTGTTTTTTGTTTTGTTTTGTTTTGTTTTTGATCCCTGGAGCTGGGGATTGAACTGGGTCCTCCGTGCGCCTGGTAAGCATGTGCTCCAGCCTGAGCTCTCTTTGCAGCTCTGATGTGGATTTTACACCTGACCATGAGTCCCCAACGGATGGTGGTGGTCAGTTATTCTGAGCCACGCTTCCCCTGGTGTCCACTCACTGGGGCCCACAGTCCGCCTGGTGGTAGTGGGTGCTGTTCCCTTTCCTCTTGGTCTCCTGTGGCCTTGGCTTCCCTACGGGGGAGGCTGTGCTGCTTGCCGCCGGGTGTTCATGAACCTCCAGTCTGTTGACCTCATAACACATCTTTTTCACATGTGATGCTTTTTGGCCTGAATGCTGCCTTGTGTGACAGTGGGTCCCATTCCCTGATTCTTCCATCCCTCTGCATCGCTCTGCGTGGAGAGGTGGCTTGCTCCGGAAGTCCATGTGAGAATCTTCTCAGTTTGTGATTACCAGGTTGACGCCGGTGACTGTGGGGGGGAAGCTGCCTCCAGCCTGGGCTGTCACATACGTCTACTCCACTCCATAGAGACTGTTCTCTTTCTTTCCTTTTTTTTTCCTCTTTTTTTTCCTTTTAAAGCACAACTTCCTTCATCCTTATTTGTTACTTTACAAAAAAAAAAAAAAAAAAGCTTTGTTTACCTCTTCCACATATACAGTTCACCTGGATGGTTTGTGGTCTACTGCGTTATTGATTTTTTAAACCTGTGGTAAAACAGATTTAATATTAAATTGGCCGTGTTAGCCAGTTCTAGGAGACCCATGCAGTAGCAGTATGTTCATTCACAGCCATCGCCACGATGCTCAAAGCTTTTCATTATCCCAAGCAGAAACTGTGTACCCATTAGGCGGGACGCCCTCCTCCCCTCTGCCCTCGCCGGGGACCTCCATCCCTGTCTCTACCTCTGCGGACCTGCCTGCTCTGAGTTGTGGGTCTGGCTAAGCATGCTGTCACCCAGCCTGCCCTGCATCGCAGCGTGGTTTTTGCAATTTAGGGAAGGTTGTGTTTTTGTTTGAGGGACTTTCCTGACTGTAATATTTTTACAATGTTTAATTAGCTCGAGCAATACAGAATTAGCATTTTCTGTCGGTGAAAGACGGCCAGATCCTGACAATTTCAGATGCTGTCAGTTGACACTATTTGGTCTGTCAGCACTAAGTGACACCCTTTGTCTCCACCTATTGTCTGCGGATGGTGAGCTTACTGCTGCTGCCTCTCTGCCCCTTCTCATCTCGGCTTGCACTACCCCTATTTCCTCTGAACACACGGCAGTCCCGCACTCTTCCACCCTGTCTGTCTTGATGTCAGCCTCCGATCCACAGTGGAGCTTATCTAATGCTCACCACAGCCTTCCAGTCAATTCCTTGGGCAGGGCTTGCCAATGTGATATTTCCTGGGTTCTTGCACATTGGAAACTGCTTTTCATAGCCTGAGCGCCTGAAGGACAGCTTGGCCTGATGGTCCCTGCAATTTCCAATTAAGTTCATTCAGGTACTCAAAAATGTCAAGTTAAGTACACCATTTTTTGAAGCCAAGTGAGATAGCTCAGTGAGAATCATTTACACTTTTCCGCCCCCATTTTGTCTCTTAGCTCTTAAAACTCTCGACAAGCCTCATTCTTTGGACAGCCACTTTGGCATGGTACAGCCGAGCCAGTACGCTGATGCCATTTTTCACATCACGTGGAAACAGACGGTACTGTCACAGCTCGGATTTTATTAGAGCCACCCGTGTGATCCTACAATTTAATGTGGATGGCAGATCTGCATGCAAAGTTCCTATACAAGAGGCTGTGGATAATGCCGCGCATTACATGAATCTCAGGGCTTTCCTTCTAGAATATTCTTAACGAAGGATTGTTACAACTTCCATCATTATTGCCACATCTGCACGACACCGCAGGGCCCCTGTAATGAGCTGTGCATCTCCGCGTATTAATTTACCAGTTTGAATGTTTCATTCCCAGTCATCTGTTTGGGGACTGCCTTAAAGAGCAAGCAGAGTCTACATAACCTTTTCCTTTTGGGATTCTAATTAGTACTATTAATGGAGCCCAATTAGTGATGTATTAATATACAGATTCATTGATCTGCAATGAAAACTTTTTTTTCCAACTTAATAGACCTTTGGGTCGGTGCGGTCTTTGTCATCTGACATGTCGTCAATCCGTTTACTAATAATATTATTTGAAAATGTCACCTTTTCCATTTCCTTTGCTTCATTAGTCTCAGACACAGTGTTGACAATTTCCAATCAGGCTGTTAAAATGAGCGATTCTGCAATTACGTGAGTCATTTCTGCTTCAGCTCTTAATTGCCCGACCTTGTAGCCAGCTCCTTGGGCTCCACCGGGTACCAGGGCGATCGATCTCAGCAAAGAACTTTGTTTCTTAATTCGTGCTTGCGGGTGCTTACAAAAGGTCACAGCTCTTTTTCAGGGCAGACGCGCGGTGCGTGGTGAGATGCTGGCGCGGTCTGCTTGGCTCCCTTGTCTGCTTGGATAATTCTTCCATCCAAATCAGACTTTTAGGCTGAGGGGGGATAATTGTCGGGGCACGCGAATCCCAATGTGCGACAATTCTCATTATGTTGCCTAATTAACGACTGAGACTTTGGGGGGGAATCACTGCTTGTCTTGTGACTGTGATAACTTTCCAGCTTTAATTAAAACGTTGTCAATTATGGAGGGAATAAAAATATCTATAAAAGTACATCCATTTAGACATGAAATACTTAAGGGGACCTGAGTCTTTTGCAGCTTCTGAAAAATCAATGTTAAAGGGTTTTTTTAAAAGGTTACCTGCATTATTAAATATTTAAAAATATAAATAAAACATTTTTTAAAAATCTTAATCATGGCGTAAACAAGATGGAATGTATCGAGATACTGCCTCTCATTTAATTCTGGAACTGAATTCCTGAAAGTTTCATGAGATGTGGTCATTACTACATACATGAAAATAAAAATTGAAAAGTTGGATTTTCTGAGGTGTCAATGCCCGTGATCTGACAGATTGATTTGCATGTTTCGTTGTTATTTTTTAAAACATAAGCAGCATTTTTGACTGTACCAAACCTTTAGTTTCTAATGTAATAATAATTCATTATGAAATTCTGTGAAGAATCAGTCTAGTTGTAAATATTAATTTAAAAAGGAACCAAGGAGTAGCAGTTTGGAGAATTTAACGACATCCAGTATAAGGTATGGGAACGCTCAACACTGACGGTCTCCCACTGAGGTCAAGGAAAGTGGAGACCAACGAGAGAACTGCGCCAGCAGCAGGGGCTCGAGATTGGTGGGAAGGCCAGGGTCCTGCCACCAGCCGCACCTCCAGGGGCTCTCTGGATGAGGGGGACCCTCCTACAGTCACCAGGGCCACAAAGTGATGACTGAAATTCGGACAGGTCTCACCCTAGGGGAAGGAGTGTCAGGGCCAGCGTCCAGGGGTCTGTGGCCACCAACTTGTTTCCAGTTTGCAGACAAAACCAATGCTGAGATGGTGACTCAGTCTGTTTTCTGTCACTCTGGCAAAACCTCAGGTAACTGATCAAGAACGGAGTTCTATTTAGCTCATGACTCCCAAGTCTGGGGAGGCCATGTTAAGCTGATGGCCTCTGCCCGGCAGCTGGCGAGGGCCGTCTGGCTGCACCGTAACACAGCGGAGGTGGCCGGTTTCTCTATCTTCTTATAAAGCCACCCCTGCCTTCAAGGGACCCCACCCTCAGGGACCTCATGGAATCCTAACTGCCTCCCAGAAGCCCAACTGCCAAACACCATTGACATGTGACTTCGGGGAATTAAGTTTCCAACCCATGAACTTTTAAACTTACTCATTTACTTATGTTTTGGAGACATAACATTTGTATATATTTATGGGGTACATTAGGATAATTGGATCCAAGCCAGGTGATAAGCATCTGCATCTCTTCAATCACTAGTCACTTGAATGTGTTGGGAATTTCCTACTCTTCTTTTGCTTTTGTAGTCATTTTGAAATATAGCTTGGATTGTTTAAATCAATACTCTACTGTGTTAAAGAAACCAGAATTCTGCCACTCCAACTGGGTTTTGGTGGCCCTTATTGAACTTCTGTCTCCCTCCCCCACTTTCCAGTCTCCAGTGACCACGATTCTATTCTACACGAATTGGCTCATTAATTCCCACAAATGGGTGAGAACATGTGGTGTTTATCTTCCTGTGTTTGGCTTATTTTATTTAACATAATAACCTCCGGTTTCATCTGTGTTACTGCAAATGACAGGATTTTGTTCTTTTTATGGCTGAATAGTATTCCATCATGTAAATATATATCACATTTTCTTTTATCTATTCATTCACTGAAGGATGTCTAGGTTGATTGGGTCTGTTAGCTATTTTGACAGTAAGCACAGGACTGCAAGTATCCTTTTGGTAGAATGATTTTCACCCTCTTTGGCTGTATACCCAGTAGTGGAATTGGTGGATCATGTGGTACTTCTATTTTGGGTTTTTTGAAACATCTTTAGATGGTGGCTGACAAATTTCATTCTCACCAACAGACTAACACTGGAAATTCTGGGGGACACTTTCCAACCACAACATTCGGGACACAGCACAGAGAGATGGAAAGAACCTGTCTTTGGACAACCTGCTGTAGAACCCACCCCACCTTGAAACCGCCACCCTTCCTGTTGTGTGAAACAATATACATTTGCATGGTTTTAACTTGTTTAGGTGCTTTCTGAACCCTGTAGCTAAAGATGTGTAAAGCGGGGGTGACCCTTGGTTAGTATCTGCTCAAGACATCACTGGGAATTGAATGCGAGTCAGGTTATTAAGAGATTAAGATACAGTTGGAGGAGGCTGGAGCCTGGGTGCCTACGTGGGTGGAGGAGACCGGAGGCCTTGCTGGCTGGCTCTCAGCACCAGGCAGGAGAGACTGGGCCTCCATTTTCACAGCAAGAGCTGGTGAGTGAACCCAACGGCTTTGCAAAGTTTTATTATGATTCAGAAAGCAGTGACAGTGGCAGTGTGGGGGTGGAAAGGGACTGAGCGATCGCTCTCGCGGCAGACAGGTTTCATCTCCCCAACCTTCGATCAGCTGGTGAGCGATCGGTGGGTATTAAAAGCTCACCTTTAAAGGTCGGCACGGCAGACAGCTGGCCTCGTGGCCCAGGCGCGTGCCTTGGGTAACCGCGGCAGAATTCATTAACTTGTCACTGCCATCCGGGAGCTGTCAGATGGCCTTCCGTGTGACATACGTTATCCTCAACGACTCCCAACCTGGTCAGGTCAAAACACGAAGCCACACAAGCCCAGGGAAGGGGAACTGGACAGAGCCGTGGCGGGGACTAATGCAGTTCCATTCGCTTCATTTTAAAACATTCAACCTGTTCAGCACCAGCTGGGCCCATGGAGCGCGCGCTGCGACAGGCCGGGCCCAGCGCTCCTCGCTCTGTTTTCACGGGGCCATATTTCCTTCCGTGTGAGCACCGTGGGTCCCACTCGAAGGTGGGGAGGCTTTGGAGCACAGGGGCTTTCTCCCGAAGTCCCAGGGGCTGAGGACGCCAGAGGCCACATTCTTAACTGATCCCTCAACACTAGTCATCCACCAGGGGACATCAGGCTAGGCCCTGGGACACACACGCAAACAAGTCCCTGAAAAGGCCTAGGGCTCCCGCTCTCAGGTGTGGGTCGACCTGGTGGTTTAAGCAAGTGGCCAAGCCTCATCTGTGAGCCCCGCTGCGGTGCAGGGGCCTTGCGCATTCCTCCCAGGCGTCTGCAGGAGGCGTGAGGCCTGAGGCCCAGGAGGAGCCTGGGGCAAGCCCAGCAGCCCAGGATGGCCCCCTCCGGGGCAGGCGCAGACCCAGCGCCACAAGCGCCCCTTCCCACGCGGGAAGTCGGAGCCCCAGCGGCCCCCTCCCGGAGCGCCCTGGCGTGCAGCTGGCGCCAGCACATGTTCAGAAACAGCGACTGCAAAATCATGTTTTCTGACTCCAGCAGAAAATGCCAGTTCACTACGGAAAATTTGGAAAGTGCCGAAGTGTGTGAGTTAGAACCCAAATTACTCACAATCCCACGGAGAGGAGCTGGAAACACGTGGGCCGCCCTCTCCAGGCTCGCCGCTCTCCGCTCTGTTTCCCTCACATATTCTTTTTTCCCCAAATATTTACGGAGCACCTACTACGGCCCAGGCAGTGCCTCTCCACCGCACCGCAAGCAACCGGGCAACCCCAGCCTCCCTCGGCCTGCGCTCCCGAGGGCGCGGGGACGGTAACGGGGACCGAGGGACATTGTGCAGGAGCGCAGGGGAGCCGGGCAGGGCAGCCGGGGCTGCTCTGCACGGGACAGTCCGGAAAGGGACGGAGGAGGTGACATTTTGGTGGGGATCTGAAAGAGGCAGGAGGAGCCGCCGGGCTGTGGGAGAAGGGTCCAGGCGCCGGGGCGCAGTCGGCGGGGGACCCCGGACCGCGGGAGCGGGGCGGGCGCTCCCTGGCGGCGGCTCGCGGAAGCGCAGGAGGGCAGCGCCCCCCGCGCCCGACCTGGGCACCTGGCCACGCAGGGCCACATCCGCGCCCAGCCCACGCCCCTCTGCGGCCGCCCGGCCTAGCCAGCCACGCACTTCTCGCGGATTCGCCGTCCACCCCAGTGTCTCCTAATCCCAAGAAACATTCCGTTCCCGATCCGGAGGCTTAGAGTCTCCCCGAGGTTCCACCCCAGACCCTCTGGAGCATCTCGGTGTTGGGGTCCCCGGGACTCCACCCAAGGGGCTGGGCGCCCACCCTGCACCACAGGCCACAGCCCCTGCGGAGTCTGCGTGGCGCCTGCTGCCTGGTGCACACCCCCACCAGTGTCCTAGGAAGGCACCCGCTGGGGCCCTGTCCGCCTGTGATGTAGACACGTGAGTTTTTTTTTAACTGGGCACTTCTGATCCACTGCTCTGCTTGAAACCTTTTGGTGCCAGGCTTCCCATCGCTCTAAAGAAAATGATCAAAATCCTCAACAAGGCTCCTCTGATAAGTACTCTCAAAGTGCCCGCACAGCAGCACCACTAACTGTAATGAATTAATCATTGCTCCCAGCCGCAGCAGATTAATCGGGTGTGAGTGTGGCTTAATCTCTTCTCTACTGGAGTTTGGCTGTTAACGCCGTATCCCCAGCAAGAGCACAGTGACATGTTTATGTGTAGAAAATGGAGCGAATAATAAAAACAGCTAACACTGGGGTACCTATTATCTTCTGGCCCATAAGCTAAGCATTTTGCATCTGTTAACTTTAATCTCAGTCACACCATGAGGCAGACGCTGTCCCCATTGTACAGACAAAAATACTAAAGCACAGAGAGGTTAAGAAGCTTGCCCAAAGGCACACAGAAGGATTGGACCCAGGAGGTCTGTCTCCAAGATCATGCTCAGAAATGTGTGACAGACATATTTGTTCACTGTGGGAAAAATATGAAAATGCTGAGAAATTTAAAAAGAGAAGTCACTCAGAAATGAGTACTATTGACATTTGGTGCATGTCTTCCTAGACTTTTCCCGATGCCTGCCTATAGATTAGAATGAGCTGCCTGGCAGTGGCCCATGCCTATAATCCCAGGGGCTCGGGAGGCTGAGGCAGGAGGATTGTGAGTTCAAATCCAGCCATAGCAACTTAAGCAGGCCCTAAGCAACTCAGCAAGACCCTGTCTCTAAGTAAAATATATAAAAGGGCTGGGGATGTGACTCAGTGGTTAAACACCCACCCCTGGGTTCAATCCCCAATACCAAAAAAAAAAAAAAAAGAAAAAGAAAAAGTCCTCTTTGTGATTGTAGGACGCCCGTGGTGACACGCTGTCCTTGGAGCTTTGTGATCTGCATTTCTCACTCTGCAGCTTGGTGAGACTGTCTCTTGGCTATCATCCATGACCAGCTTTTCCATACTTCCAGGGTACAGCTCAACCACAGTTTGCTGAGGGGCCCCCTTGGGTGCTTTCTGCCTTACCCACTTAACACATTGTATCGATAAACAAGCTACCAGCTGAGTCCGCTCTTCCACTTATTTGTGGGCTCAGTTCCTAAAGTGAAGTTCCTGGGTCAAAGGTCATGCAGGGTTTTAAGAAGTGGGTGGGTGGGGCCAGACGGACCCCCAGGAAGGGCAGAGGGACACTGATACATCCTTGCCCGCTGTGACATGCCTCACCTCCTGGTGCCAAGCCAGGCCTGTCCCTGGCAGCCCCACCTGCCCAGGTTGGTCCCTGGCCTGCTGTTACGTGGAACCAAGCTGGAAAATTCAAAAAGATCCCTTTCTCCCTTCTCCCCCTTCTCCCAGGGACACTGGCCTGCTGTCCTCCCCTGTCCCCACACCATCTGCCTCTTGGGCTCACTCTTGCTAAAGAAGACCCTGTGGGCAGGCTCAGAGGCTGTCAGTGGGGGACCAGGCCGCAGCCTCAGTCCTGACCGGCAGCTGTGTCCCCGCTGCCCTCGTTGAGCCCAGCCAGGATGCTGTGCTCCCTCAGCACCAACTGGCCGTGTCTTTGCTCTGACAAACCCTGTAGCCACCGAGTTAGGAGTATTAGGAAAACCCCAGGTTCCCATTACGGTGGGAACATTGATTTCTTTTGGAACATAAGGTTTTGTAAGTTTTCAAATAACCCGGAACAATTGAACAAGCCCAGCATGGAAGTAGGCTCTCAGGTGGCCCCTAGCAGGGGTGGGTGTGGGGACAGGGGCTGGGGCTGGCAGCCACTGTGTTGTAGGCGGAGAGCAGGGCTGTGAGGGCCTCCAGTGGGGAGCTACAGTCTCAGGGTGGGCCAGAGGAGAGGCCGGCTTCCCCTTAGGTGGCAGGCCCTAGGACACAAGGCTTCTGACGCTGGGCCTGGGCTTCTCCCGCTGGGAGCCCTGGAGCCACTGGGTCTAGGGGAGAGGCCCCAAGATGGGAAGGAGACCATAAACATGGCTGGGTGTTGCACAGCAGCCCAGGCCTGTCTGTCCTCTACCTCTGCCACAAGACAGGCCTTGTGTGTGCTCTCCGATTCCTCGCCTGTAAGTGACAGATGTTGGTGCCCAGGCTCCAGGCCCTCTGGGGAATGAGAGCACATCTGTATGAAGGGGCCCAGCATATCCCCAGGACACTCGGGGCTCTGGCTGGGGCTGCCTGGCGGGAGGCCCTGCGTCTTAGGGCTGGGCCTTCAAGGCTGGAACCTTGGGAAGACTAGAGCCCAACTGCTCCAACAGTGCTGAGGACAAATAAGGGCCTTTTGCAAGTGGCCCTCTTCATCAGGAGGACACTGGCCTCCTGGCCACTTTCTGACCACTAGGTCAGCACATGGAAATCTGTTAACTGGATCTATTTGTTTTTTAATATGTCAAATGTAGGTGGAAAGTAGTGCCTGCACAAGGTGGGCCCTGCCAACCCCCAAGCCGGACGGCAAGGCGTGAACCCTCCTCCCCTCGCTGTCTCCTGTCCACAAATCTGCACACTTGTCCCCACCACGGGGCTGCCTGCTGTGCTTGCTCTGTCCCTGGACACCTTGCCTTATGATTGCACGATCACAATCCACTCACCTCGTTCCTGAGCCACACAGTGCCCCACTGAGTGAGTCACGGCTCACAGAGCTGTCCCCTGGCAAGGACACAGAGGTTTCTGCAGCCTCATGCCACAGCAGAAGAGCTTAATGAACAACCTGCAGCAAACGTGTGTTGCAGGATTGCAGGGCACAGGCCTGCCTGTTGGCAATGCTGGATACTGATCTCTGAAGGGACCATTGTAATTCACGCTTCCACCAGCAGGGTGCCCGGTGCCCACGTCCTCTTCTCACCCATGGAATTTCATATATTTATTTTCATGCCAACCCTGGTTAAGAAACAAACAATAAACAAACCAAAAAACCAAGGGTGTGTGTGTGTGTGTGTGTGTGTGTGTGTGTGTGTGTGTGTGCACGCGCGCACTCATACATACATAATTTTTTCCCATTAAAATGTAACACCCCCCAGGCTGGGGGGGTAATCTAGTATGTGCATATTCAACTATGTCACAATGCAGCCCACTACTATGTATAATTATAATGCACCAATTAAAAAATAAAATTAAAGAAAGTAACACATCCATATTGGACACATTTGGGGCAATACGGGAGGTGGAGATAGAAGTGCCAGACTCCTGAATCTCTGAACAGGGCTGGGCACATAGTAGGTGCTCCATAAATATGTGTTCATTAAATGAAGGCTGTGGCTTTGCCAACAGGGAGCAGTTCTGCCAACTCTGGATGGGAGCCTCCTCTGCACCCCCGGTTTGGTTTAGGTTTGCTTTACATTCATTATGATCATCCACGCAGACAGTTTTTGTCTTTTTTCACTCCACATCAGTGACACGAATATCTCTCTCTCATAAGTAGCATTTTAAACATTTCTGTAGTATGCTCGCAGGTGTGGGAATCATGGTTTATTTGAATCTTCTGTTATTGTAGTTTTAGGCTGTTTTCAATTTTTCTCTTTATAAATGATGCTGCGGATATCTTTATGCAGGGAATGAGTTCCATCTTTCAGCCTGTTTCCTAAGGAGAGGAAAAGTACTCAGAAGAAAGATGAACTCTGTGAAAGGTTCTTAAATCTGATTTTATATTTCTTAAGAGTGAGGCACCTTATGAAACAACTTTATATCTGTTGAAAAACCTGGTCGTGTTCTTTTTTTAATATTGTTTTAAAAAATGACTTGTTCTGAACAATATCCTGTGCCTTTCAGAAAACAGCGGCGGATATGAAAGGAGATTTGTTCCCCCTGAGCTCTTAGCTGCGATCAGGCTCAGGAAGCAGACACGTCAGAAACGAGGCGTATCTGATGGTTGCTATGGGAACAAGTCATTTAACATGACACTCGGCTAAAGCATTGATCAATAAGGGAGGGGGCAAGATTGAAACAAATTAGTTGGTGTCTGAGTAGCCCTGAGAGATAACAGCAATAAAGAGAGCCCTGTCCGCCCCTCCCCGAGCAGGAGCCTGCGAGGAAAGTCTGAGGCTCATTCATCCATGCCGCAGCAGGGGCTGAGAAATAGCCCAAAGCAGATGGACGTGGGGGTGGGGGTCTTTGGGGGCCAGAGGCCACTTGGGGTGTGGCAGCAGTGACTCCTGGCTTCTCCACCCCTGCAGTGGGGGTCCCATGGCCAGCCTGGACGCCTTGAAGAGCCCCCACTGCTCCTGTAGAAGACAGGGGTCCAGGGAGGAGACTTGCTCCAGGCAAACCCCACTGGTCAGGGGTTCTCAGCCTGGGAGGGGAGAAAGGCACCCACATTCACAGCTGCTCCCCTTCCCGAGCCACTCAGTCACCCACCCACAGGACCTGAGCAGGTCTGAGGGGTCAAGGGAGCGTGGGCTCAGGAGACGGACGTGAGGCCCCGCGTGTTACGTTATGCGTCAAGCCCTCAGCGCTGGCCCTCAATAGCCATGACTAAGAATTGCCATGACTAAGAACCCGGAGGGGAGGGGGCAGAGTCTGACAGGATGGGGGAGAAGGGCTCTCCGGGTGGAGGAGACCTGCTAAGACTTGACTGGTCCTCATCCGAGGCAAAGGGGCAGCCCTGGGCTGCGATGGGGGGGCGCGGGGGGGGGGGGGACCGAGGCTGCAACTGCTGACCTGATGCCTGCAGGAGCCCGGGCAGGTGGGGCTGGTTCCAGGGTCAGGGCTGGTCCAGAAAGCCAGGAAGGGGGTCCCAGATGGGCTGGGGATGGAGGCAGGAGGCCCCTCCTCTCCGCCCCTCCCCAGTGAGTCGGGAGAGGCATTAACAGCACACACTGCTGCAGCCTCTGCCACCGCTGTCACACCTCGGGGAGTCTTTCTTAAGGACAGGACCCTGAGCCCCCAGTTACCTGCTGCCGCGTTAACCTTGCTAGAAACTGCAAACAACCTGGACGCCCACATCGTGCCCTGCAAAGTAAATCATGGCTCAGTTTCTTGCTCTAACTCGCTGGTGAAGCAAAGACACAGCCACTGACCCCAAAGCTCTCTGCTTTGCCCACTGCAGGGGTGGCAGAGCTGGGGGGCCCCTGCCTCCTTGAGGGAGGAGGAGCCTGGTCTGGCCTCAGAGGGGTCACGAGCTGTCTCTGAACTTGGCAACTCCTGATTCTCACTCCGGCACCACTTCCTGGCTGATACCTGGGCCACCGTCACCCAAGACTCTCTGAGCCTTGGTTTTCTCATCCAGAGGATGGGCTTGGGGACCTGTGGCCACTTCATTTGACACCACCACGTGTAGCTGTAGCTGGCGCCTGGCCGTCAGCCACAGGGAGCAACCCCGTGCGTGCCTGACAAGTGGACCTCAAGGGGCTCCCAGGAGGCCAGCGGGGGTCCAGCTACACCGCAGGGCACGCAGCAGGACCAGAAGGGAGTGGTCTTTGGGGCAGGGCACAGCCTGACTGAAATTCCTAGCGTCCCCCATGGGCTGTGCAGCCTGGGCCAGTCACTTCGCATCTCTGGGCTCCACTTTTCTCCCGTGAGAACCGAGCCCAGCGCCTTTCCCTCGGAGGCGTGGGGATTAGCGATGACAGCACCCTGAGGAGCCCCGGCCCAGCCTGGCAGGAGGGAGCGGCGTTTTCCCCGGAGGCAGCACGCACTTCCAGGCCGGGCGGATTCGCTCCGCGGAGTTCTTGCGTGACGCGCCGGCCGCCTGCCAGGCTGGGTCCCGGCTTCTGGAAAGATCCCGAAGAAAACAGCCGCGTCGCGCTCCGGGCTGCGCCTCCGCCCGCGGCCGGCAGGGGGCAGGCTGCGACCGCGAGCCGCGGTGTCCTCGCGTCACCCCGCCGCCCGCGCCCGCGCCCCGCGCCGCGTTAAAGGGCCACGCGCCGCGACTCTGCGGAGACAGCCGGAGGCCCCTCCCCGGGGAGCCCTCCCCACCAACTGCGGGCCTCATAATTTACATTTAATTTGTTCGCGGTTTAATGTTTAATTTTAAAAACTGAATGATTCATTACCATATTAATAAATAATAACATTTATTATTCTCCTAATGAGTGTCCAAAATACAAAAGCAATTACATGTCTTATACGTTTCCTCATAAATGGAGACAGCAGAGCGGTAATTACAGACTCACGTTCGGGCCGTGCTGGGCCCCAGGGTCCTGATCCTGCCTGCTCTCTGCCCTGGAGGCCCAGCTGGTACGGCGCCTGCAGGTAGAAACCTCAGGTCTCAGGACCCGGGGCTCCCGGGGACCCCAGCCTGGGAGGCTCAGGGGACTGGCCCTGCCCCTGACCCCAGCCCTCCCACCTTCCCCCTTCCTTCCACCGTAACCTGGGGCCTGGGGCGCGTGATTGGTCCACTTCCCAGTGGGGAAACTGAGTCCCGGAGGAAAGCACCCCAGCACCCTCCGCCCACCAGGGGCAGAGCCTAGCCCAGCCCTGCTCCGTCTCTTGGCTCCGAGTTTTGTTTCGTGCTTAGGTTCCGGAGCAGGTCTCTGCAAGCCCCAAGCAGGCAGGAGGGCAGGCAGGAGCCCTGAGAATCGGGGCAGCCTCCGCCCTGGCTGGCTTTAGGGCTTTGCTCCACCTCTGCTTTGAGACGTTGTTCTTGATCTTTGAAAGTTGAAAAAAAAAAAAGAAAGAAAAAGAAAAAAAGAAAGAAAGAAAGCAAGAAAAAGAAAAAAACACGGTAGACAGCAGACAGGGATAAAGACTCTCCATCCTCATCCCACTTCCCAGGGACAGGAAGAAGGGCCAGGAGCTTGATGGGCCCTCTGTTTGACAGGCTGGGACCGGGGTGCAGCCTCTTCCCTCTGCGCTGCTCTGAGCTTCGGAGCCCCAGCTTTTGGAAGTTCCCTGTTTGGGACCCAGGAAAGGAAGGTCAGAGACAGAGACCTCTTCTGGGCCATGCCTCAGGTCTGCATCCCAGAAATACAACTTGGATCATATGGAAAATTACCAGGAAGAAAATAAAAAATCCCATAATCCTGGGGAGAGAGGCATTTTCCTATGTGTCCATGGAGGGCTTTCTACTTGTAAATACCAAGAAACAAATCCCCTGCAGACTGGAGGCCTTGCTCCATGTGCAGTTTTCCTCTGTTGATTTTTTTCACTCGTTTTTTCCTTCAAGCATTTTCCATGTCACCGAGTCATTCTTCAAAAACCTGATTTCGAGCAGCTGCACAGCAGTCCTCCATCGAGCAACGCCCTGTTATTATTTGGACATTTGCCCTTGGCTGACAGCATGCGCTGGCCATCCCCGTGGGTGCGTCTGTGGGAATCCTTGATTACCTCCTTAGGGTCCATTCCTAGAAGTGGAATTACTGGGTCAGAGGGCACGGTGCCTGGAAGGCTGCTGGCTTCCTCTGGGTCCTGCCAGCACAGGCACCGCGCAGACTCCCCGAGCAGGCCCGGCAGACCTGCCTGCTGCCCCGCGCACCCCGCCAGCCAGGGCGCGATCGCTTCTGACGAGCTCTCTGCACATTTGCCCTGTTTGGGGTGCTCCAGTGCTTCTCCTTGGGTGGGTCACCCTGGGGTCCCTGAGACGAGGGCTGGCTGGGCCTGGGGATACTGAGACTCGCGGAGGTCACAGGTATCTGGCTCAGAAGACATTAGAGCCTTTCCGTCTCTTTTTCTTGTTTGGTGCTTGGGATGGAACCCAGGGCCTTGCACATGCCAGGCAGGTGCTTCAGCACCCGGCCGCACCCTCTTAGATCTCAGGGCCCCTCAAGGCATCCAGAAAGCTTCAGAGAGAGGTCTCAGGGCTATCGCTGCCTCGGCAGTCCACCCACCCGCTGTCAGTGAGGTCATCCACATGCCCTCTTCATCCGGGATCTGTCCACCCTCTGCCCTCCACTCCTGCACTCACCGGGAACCCGTGCGCACAGCCCTCCATTCATACCCATCCGCTCACCCCCTCAGCCATTCAATAAATATTTACTCTTAAAATTCACGGGGAACCACAAAAGGCCCTGAAGAGCCAAAGCAACCTTGAACAAAAAGCAAAAAAGCTGGAGGATCCCAACCCTGATCTCAAGACGCGTTCCGGGGCTGCAGTAACCCAGGGCGCGGACCCTGACACCCTGACACGCAGACCTGTGGAGGAGGACTGGGTGTCCCAGGGATGGACTCACTCATCTTCAGCTAAGGGACACTCAGTGAAGGGAGCAGAAGCATACCTTAGAGGAAGGACAGCCTCTTCAAGAAACTGCCCTGGAAAATTAGATATCCACATGCAGAAGATTGAAAATTGACCCTGATTTCTCACCTTTTGCACAAATCGATTCAACATGGATCAGAGACCTAAATGTGAGACCTGAAACTAGGGAACTGCTGGACAGAAGTCAGCATGGGAGACACTTGAAGACACAGAGCAGCAATACTACCCAGGATAAGATGGCCACAGGAAACAGACAAGTGGAGCCCTACGTCAAACCAAGAAGCTCTGGCACCACACAGGAAATGATCCACAGAGAAATGAAGGACTGCAGAAGGGGAGAGAGAGGGCTGATATCTAGAATATTTAAGGAACTCAAGAAACTCCCGTTAAAAATGGGCAAGTGATCTGAACAGACATTTTTCAAAAGAAGAAATTCAAGTGACCAGTGAATTATGAGAAAGTTTACTAAAGAAGGGTCCTGGGGCCGGAGTTGAGGCTCCGCGGTAGAGCACTTACCTAGAATGTGGGAGGCCCTGGGTTCCATCCTTGGCACCACAGAAAAATGAATAAACAAAGGTATAAAAAATACAACGACACTATTAATTTTTATTTAAGAGAGAATGAGTCGTCGGGGAAATGCAAATCAGAACCACAGTGAGGTGTCATGTCACCCGAGTTAGAATGGCTGTCATTGGAAAGGCAAGAAAATGGAGCCACTGAGGATGTGGAGCAAGGGGACAAACTTGTTCCAGAATCCCACTTGTGTGTCTATGCCCAAAGGAAAGGAAATCAGCAAATCAGAGAGATGCCTGCACTCCCATGTTTACGGTGGCACGATTCATGGTAGCTGAAGTATAGGGTCAATCTAGACCCCACCAACAGGTGAATGGACAAAGAACAGGTGGTGTGTGAAGGCAATGGAATACTACTCAGTCATAAAAAGGAACAAAATCCTGTCATCTGCAGCAAAATGGATGCAACCTGGAGGACATCAAGACAAATGGAACAAGCCCGACACAGACAGGCAGATGTGGCACGTCCTCCCCCCCATGGAGGCTCTGCAGTCTGCCCGAATGCATGATATTGACCACTGGAGGCTGGAGAGGCGGCTAGAGGGAGGCTGAGTGGCAGGCTCCAGGGCACAGTTGGACAGGATGGGTGGGCTCTGCTGTTGGACTGTGACGTCTTTGGGAAGAACTAAAAGGGGATCTGGAAGGTTTGGGACACAAAGCAATGACAAAGAGAGGGAACCCCACCGACCCTGGCCCATCAGTGTGCATGGTACATCAGTGCTGAATCGTCACCCAGAAAGATGTCCAGTTATTAATAAGGAACCCCGAATAAAAGTAGATTGAAGACTTAAATGTACACACTATAAAAACACTAGAAAAAAAAAACACAAACAGGGAAATGATTCATGACGTGGACTGGGCAAGGATTCTTTTTGCATGTGACCCCAAAAGCCTAGGTAGCAAAATCCAAAATCCCCAAAGGAGACGATGCAGCCAAGGACACCAGAGGAAGAGGATGACCTACCACCAGGGAGAGAGCGCTCGCCAAGCACGCATCCCAATGGGAGCTGACGGCAGGATGATGAGGAACTCACACCTGATTGACAATGGGCCATACAGAATCAACCTCGTCAAAATGGCCACGTGACCCAACGTGTATACAGATTTAGTGCAATTCCCATTAAGATTTCCACGATGTCCCGCATAGAAATAGAAAAAGCCGTGATCATGAGATTCATTTGGAAAAAGAAGAGGCCCAGAATAGCCAAAGCAATTCTGAGTGAGAAAAGTGATACAGGAGGCTTCACAATACCAGACCTTCAATGACATCCCGGAGCTGTAGTGACCAAAACAGCCTGGTGGGGCACGGAAACAGACACGAAGACCAGTGGTTCAGAAGAGAAGACACGAGACAAGCCCACACAAACACAGTTATCTCGACCAAAGGCTCCATAAACATACACTGGAGGAAGGAGAGCCTCTCCAACAAATGGTGCTGGGGAAATTGGAAATCCATAAAAGCAGAATGAAATTGAATCCTTATCTCACCCCGCACAGAACTCAAAGTGGATCAAGGACCTAAGTGTTAGACCAGAGACCCTGCTTCTACTAGAAGAAAATGTAGGCCCAGTTCTCCACCCTGTTACAGGCTTAGGAACGGACTTCCTCACAAGACTCCTCAAGTGCAGGAATCAATGAATGAATCGATTCCAACTAAAAAGCTTATTTATAGCAAAGGAAACAATCAAGACATGAAGAGGAGCCTGTGGAAAGGGAAAGCATCTTTGCTGCCTCCACCTGAGATAGAGCATTAATGTCCAGGATACACAGAGAACTCACAAAGTTAACCAAGAACAAAGGAAAACAAAAACAATCAACAAATGGGCAAAAGAACTAAACAGACACTTCACAAAAGAAGAGAGATGAGAGAAGCAACGTACAATGTCATTGATCCTTATCAAGTTTCAGATTTCAACCACGATGAGGTACAGCTATTAGGATAACTAAAATTTACAAGTATTCACAATTCCAAGAACAAATAAAAATAAAATTAGAATGGAAGAAAAGAAAAAAAAAAGTTCAGCATCTCTACAATTAGAGAAATGCAGCTAAAACTACACTGAGATTTCACCTCACTCCGGTCAGAATGGCAATTATCAAGAAAACAAGTAACAATAAGTGTTGGTGAGGATGTGGGGGAAAGGCACACTCATACATTGCTGGTGAGACGACAAATTGTGCAACCACTATGGAAAGCAGTATGGAGATTCCTCAGAAAACTTGGAAAGGAACCGCCATTTGACTCAGCTATCCCATTCCTTGGTCTATACTCAAAGGACTTAAAATCAGCACACTACAGTGACTTAGCCACATCATTGTCCATAGCAACTCAATTCACAATAGATGAGCTATGGAACCAACCTAAGTGCCTTCAACAGATGAATGGATAAAGAAAATGTGGTATCAATACACAGTGGAATATTACTCCGCCCTAAAGAAGAATAAGATTGTGGCATTTTCTGGTTCATGGATGGAACTGAAGACTAGCTTGCTAAGTCAAACCGAAAACCAAATGTTCTCTCTGATGGGCAGAGGCTGACTCACCATAAGCAGTAGGGGAGGGAAGAATAGAAGTTCGTTGGATTAAAAAAGGGGGAATTAAGGGAAGGGAAGGGAGGATGGGAATAGGAAAGACAGTAGAATGAACTGGACATCACTTTCCTGTGTTCGTATAGGAATACACGACCAGTGTGACTCCACATCATTACAGCCACAAAAATGGGAAGTCGTCCTTCGTGTATGTGTAATATGACAAAATACACTCTAGTGTCATGAATATCTAAAAAGAATAAAATTTTTTAAAAAAACCTCTTAAAACAAAGAAAGGACCATGGATCTAAACAGTCCCTTCCCAAGACAGGACACATGGCCAACAGGGTGTGGAAAACACTCAGCACCCTGACCCTGTGAGAAACCCATCCGGGCACCAGGTCGGCCCGCCCTCCTGGAAAGGTGCTGAGACAAGAGAGGACAGAGGTGAGGGTGTGGGAGAGGGGACCTGGGGGCTGGGGCAGGGACGACCCAGCCACAGGGAAAGCC
Source organism: Urocitellus parryii (assembly GCF_045843805.1). NCBI lineage: Eukaryota > Metazoa > Chordata > Mammalia > Rodentia > Sciuridae > Urocitellus > Urocitellus parryii. The sequence continues at coordinate 4,832,929 of NC_135536.1, forward strand.
TGCGAAGGGGCCTCACCAGGGAACTGTCCCAGCCCTCTCCACCTGACTCAGTGCACAGCTGTGTGCCTGGGCATGGGATCCCAGGGCAGGGGGTGGATCACCTCCCCACAGCACAGGGCCTCCACCCCAGACCCGCTGGCCTCAAGGTCTGGGTGACGAGGCAGCCCCTGGGATGACCCCGGGATGGGTGCTCTCCCTGGGCTGGGCCATCCTTCACACCATCCCTGCCCACTGTGTGCCCAGTGACCGCAGCTCTCACGGTGTGGCCACGTTGGCCTCTTGGCGTCCAGAACAGACCTGACTTCTGTGAGCCCTGGTGGGCTGGGGACTGCTTTCTCTTGGTCTGGCTTTACCCCTGGTGAGGGTGACGCCCGTGTCCCTAAGCAGCTTGTCCCCTTTGCTGTGTGCACAGGGCTCAGAAGCAGAGGTGGCAGCTGGTCTTCTTGGGTCCGTCCCCCTCTTGCCACATGTCCCTCATCTGCCTCTTGAGTGAGGCCCAGGGCCCAGGGCTTCCCCTGTCCCCTTGTGGTGGAGGGGCCAGGACTCCGGCCCTGCTGGTTACCCCCCGATTCCCACCTGGACCAAGGCCAGCCTCCCAAAGGCCCAGCCCCGACTCTCTCCTGACTCTGCTGCTCACGGGTGTGGGACGTCACCTCGGTGCACAAACAGGACGCGGCAGACAGACTCGATGTTACTTCTCCCTTTATAATCTTTTATTTTCTTTTTAAAATTTCATTTTCTTTCCTAAATGCCACACTGGGGAGCCGAGCAGCGTGCCGCCTAGAATTGCTGAGAGAGGACGTCCCTCCTGTTCCCACTCGCTGTGGTTTAGACCTGAGGTGTCCCCCAAAGCTCACGTCTGAGATAATGGAAGGAAGTTTACAGGAGGAACAACGGGGCTCCGAGACCCTTAGCCCATCAGTGAATCCATCCCCGGCAGGGTGACCGGGTGGGACCCGAGGTGGGCAGGCTGTGGCTGCAGGAGGCAGGTCACGGGGGACGCGTCTTTGGTGAGAGGAACGCTCTCTGCCTGCTGGTGGCATGTCCCCACCTGCTGCTCTCCACCACACTCTTCCTCCGCCATGTCCTGCCTCACCTCGAGCCCCGAGGAGTGGAGCCCACCGTCCATGGACTGAGTGAGACCTCTGAAGTGAGCCCCAGATCAACCTTTCCTCCTCTGACCGTCCTTGTCAGGTGTTTTGGTCCCAGTGATGAAAAAGCTGAGAGCCCAGGGTCTGTGTTTCAGGGGCGGGTCTGGTAGCACAGGTTCTTAAAAATCGGGGAGGAGGGCACCAGGGATTGGACTCGGGGGCCCTCGACCACTGAGCCGCACCCTGTTTTGCATTTTATTTATTTGGGTGTGTAACTGGGTCTCACTGAGTTGCTGAGGGCTGACTCTGATCTCGAGATCCTCCTGCCTCAGGCTCCCCAGCTGCTGGGGTCACAGGTGTGCGCCCCCGAGTCCGGCTGGTGCAGGTTTTGATAGGTGTCCTTTACCAGGTCAAGGAAGGCTCCCTTCATTCCTGGTTTTTTGACAGTGACACAGATGATGGGTGTCGAGTTGAGCGTGGGTATTTTTTTTCTTTCCTCCGTTCTTCTTTTAATGTGGAGAAGGTTATGGTCTGGATCTTAAATGTCTCTCCAAGGCCATGAAAGTGAGCTTGGGGCCCAGCCTGTGGGGCTCCTGAGAGGGGGCCATGGAGCCTCTCCAAGGTGGGCCTCCCGGGAGGAGCCAGGCGCCCGGGCGTGCTCTTGAAGGGGACTCTGGGACCTGGTCCCTTCCTGTCCGTGTTTCCTGCCTGCCATGGGGTGAGCCGTGCCCCCCCTGCCAGGGTGCTGTGCCCCGCCAAGGGCCCCAAGTCAGCTGGCCAGGTGACCCCAGGCCCAAGCCTGTGGGACGTGGCCCAGCATGACTCGTCCTCCTCTAAGTTGATCTCCTCGGTGTCCTGTCACAGTGATGGAGAGGCGACCAGGAGTTAATCACATTGGCTTCCCAACATTAGAACGGCCTCTCCCCTTGGGATAAGTCCCCTCCCACTTTCCAGGGCATGATTGAGTTCTACTTGCTCAGATTTTGTTAAGAGTTTTCCGTCTTTAACAAAATATAGCTTCAGGAGGGATTTGGGTAGGTGATTATCTTTTTCTACAATGTTTTTAGAGGATTAAGATGATTCAGTCTCCAGGAGGACCCTGAGAAGTGTTCTCTTTGTCCTCCATCTTCTGATAGAATCGTGTCAACGAGGTATTCTCTCCTCATCCCTCAGTGGAGACGTCCGGCCCGGAGCCCGGATCTGAGGGTGGATAATAGACCCTGAGGAGGATTAAACAATCCTCTGCTTCCCATTCACTCTGTCGACTTTTGCTGCCTATATTTTGAGATTTTGTGATTACCGGAACACACATTCCTGTTTGTTAGTCTTTCTGATGAGTTAATCCTCTTATCTTGGTGAATTGGTCTTAATGATCGCTAATAAACCCTGGGCCCCGAAGCCTCTTTTATCTGATATTGAGATGATGATCCATCGTGGTGCGAGTCCTATCTTCCCGTCCACACCCACAGACTCTCATCCACTCTGCACCTTCGTGTTGTAAGCCCCCCACCCGTAGACGCTTTTAGTTGGCTTTTGCCTTTGTCCCCACGCTGACAATCCGCCTTTCTGTCACAAGGTTCAGTCCACTAATGGGATATTTTAGTTTTTTTTTTTTTTTTTTTTTCCTGGTCACCTGCTCTGGCTTGGGTTTCTCTGATATTCTTTCCTGGCTTCCTTTAGACATTTTGAATATCTCTTAGTCTGGTTTATCTGTGCATTTTCAGCTACTCTTTCTGGTATTCAAAAGAGTCATCAGTTGTTGTAGGGATTCAACGCACGTTCTTAACACCCGACCCTTGACTTGGAATGCAGAGTTCACCGCTTCCTGTAAATGAGGCAGCCTGGCAGCTGTACCTATCTGCCCTTTAGGTTGCCACAGGGTGTATGATTTAACTCCACGGGGAAATGGAGTTGGCTTTTTTAAGATGTAAGAGAAAAACAACTATATTTCTGGATGGGTATCATTTCCAAAACTCCCTTCTTCCGAGGACCTAAGTTGGCGTCCTGAAGCGCTCCCTGTACTTGTCCTGGCTGTGAGGGGTGATGGGTCTGGGTGTAAGCAGTTTTCTTTGGGGGGTGGATCTCCAACTGTCCTGTTCCACCTTCTCTCCTGGAGAGTGTTTTCTTGGGTCAGGGGTCAGAGCTGTGCTTGGAGACGCTCCGGTCCCCAGGCTGCTCTGGGGACCTCTCGGGGTGTGACTCCAGCCGTCTGATGTCTGTGCGCTGGGGTGAGGGCTGTGTGTGTGCGTAGTTTTGCTCTCATTCTCGTTGGGGCCTGTTGAGCTTCTCAAACCCTCACGATTTTGCCTTTTACCACATTTAGATAATGTGGACCTGATTCTTTAAACGTCCTTCCCACTGTCTTGTCTGGGGAGAGCAGGTGCATTCTTATTTGGCCTTTGGTATTTCTGCCCAGGTCCCCGGGGCCCATTCCCTTCCTTCCCTTTTCCCTTTGTCCTGCAGGTTGGATGATTTATCCACCAAGTCCTCTCTTCCTGTTTTTCTATAATCAATGAACAGTCTCCACGTCTTTTGTGAATCGGGGCTGGGGCTCATTCGGATCTCACTGGGCATTACCAAGGCCGTCCTTGTCCCTGGACCCTGGACCACAGCTTCTCTCATCTTGGGAGACACCTCTTGGCTGCCCTGATGTCTTGGTCCTCCCTGGTTTGGTGACCTTGGCACTTATTATTTTTTATTATTTTATTTTTTTATTCGTTGTTCAAAACATTACAAAGCTCTTGACATATCATATTTCATACATTTGATTCAAGTAGGTTATGAACTCCCATTTTTACCCTGTATACAGATTGCAGAATCACATCGGTTACACATCCACGTTTTTACATACTGCCATACTCGTGTCTGTTGTATTCTGCAGCCTTTCCTATCCTCTACTATCCCCCTCCCCTCCCCTCCCATCTTCTCTCTCTACCCCATCTACTGTAATTCAATTCTCTCCCTTGATTTTTTCCCCTTTCCCCTCATATCCTCTTATATGTAATTTCGTATAACAATGATGGTCTCCTTCCTTTACCATGAAATTTCCCTTCTCTCTCTCTTTCCCTCCCCCCTCTCATCCCTGTTTAGTGGTGATCTTCTTCTCATGCTCTTCCTCTCTATTCTGTTCTTAGTTGCTCTCCTTATATCAAAGAAGACATTTGGCATTTATTTTTTAGGGATTGGCTAGCTTCACTTAGCATAATCTGCTCTAGTGCCATCCATTTCCCTGCAAATGCCATGATTTTGTCATTTTTTAGTGCAGAGTAATACTCCATTGTGTATAAATGCCACATTTTTAATCCATTCATCTATTGAAGGGCATCTAGGTTGATTCCACAGTCTAGCTATTGTGAATTGTGCTGCTATGAACATTGTTGTAGCAGTATCCCTATAGTATGCTCTTTTAAGGTCTTCAGGGAATAGTCTGAGAAGGGCAATAGCTGGGTCAAATGGTGGTTCCATTCCCAGCTTTCCCAGGAATCTCCATACTGCTTTCCAAATTGGCCACAACAATTTGTAGTCCCACCAGCAATGTACAAGTGTACCCTTTTCCCCACATCCTTGCCAGCACTTGTTGTTGTTTGACTTCATAATGGCTGCCAATCTTACTGGAGTGAGATGGTATCTTAGGGTGGTTTTGATTTGCATTTCTCTGACTGCTAGAGATGGTGAGCATTTTTTCATGTACTTGTTGATTGATTGTATGTCCTCCTCTGAGAAGTGTCTGTTCAGGTCCTTGGCCCATTTGTTGATTGGGTTATTTGTTATCCTATTGTCTAATTTTTTGAGTTCTTTGTATACCCTGGATATTAGGGCTCTATCTGAAGTGTGAGGAGTAAAGATTTGTTCCCAGGATGTAGGCTCCCTGTTTATCTCTCTTATTGTTTCTCTTGCTGAGAAAAAACTTTTTAGTTTGAATAAGTCCCACTTGTTGATTCTAGTTATTAACTCTTGTGCTATGGGGCACTTCTGAGGGGTCCTGGTCAGGTATTTTGTGGCCTGTCGGGTGATCCTCTGATGATTGGGCTGGGATCACACAGGGGTGCGGAGCGGTGTCCTTGTCCCATCCTGTCCTGTGTGCCTGCCCTCATCCTGGCTGAGCGCTGAGCGTTGACCTTGATCACACTGCCCAGGACTTCAGTGGGTGCCCTGCTGTGGTGACACCTTCATGTCCCTTCCCTTGTGGAACGTTTGGAAGGCAGTCAGCAAGCGCAGGCCAGCTGAGCAGCAGGGCCTTTCGCTCCTCCTCTGAGAGATGGAATGCTTGTGTAGGTGACTTGGACTTCTGCAAGTGTCAGCTGCCTCTCCCCTCCCTCTCCTTTATCCATTCGATCATCTATCTACATCAGTTTGGACTCATGGATCTTACCCCAGGCTATCATCCAAACGCAGTTCCTTTTGTTGTCCACATCACCTCATCTTGGCCAGCGGAGCTCTCGGGTGCCCGTGGACATACCCTCTTCAGTGGAGGTGGGTTTTTCCCTTTGAGCATGTTCTCAATCCTGCAGATCCATCTTGCAGGTGTCCTGCCCAGCCCTGGCATGGGCCGTTTTTCCATGCCACCCGGTTCCTTTCACTGGAGAACAGCCCTGGGGCCACCATCTAGACGCTGGGCCTGCTCATTGCTGCCAGGTGTCACTGCTTCTCAGTCCTGCCGGTGACAGGAGGCGGCATGTGTGGTCCAGGAGGCTGTGTGTGCACACACCCTGAGACGGTCTGTCCGAGGCCACCTGTGGCCACACTAAGCTGAACAGGGGTTGTCCAGTGCCTCCCCTGCCTGTCTGTCCAGCCTGCTCCCACAGCAGGACACACAGGAGGGTGGTGGATCCTGCCACCCTCCATCCATCTGCTTCATAGTTTGATCTTATTACACAGGAGTAGCAGTGTCGAGATCATTGACCACACCCCGCCTGCCAGCCAGGAAAGCCACCAGCTGAGCTCCTGTTCCCCAGATTGCTGTGCATCTCCAAGGTCACTCTCGGCGACTTTTCCCAGCCCCTTGGCTGTGGGGGGTTCCTACATTGGTGATGCCACTACAGCTTCTGGTTAGTCTGCTTTCTCCCCAGAACTGCTGGCCTCCAACCTGATTCAAAGATTTCCACGTTTGAGTACACTCTTTGTGCAGTGAGGGTCCATGATTTCGGGTTTTTTTTTTGTACCAGGGATTGAACTCAGGGGCTCTCAACCACTGAGCCCCATCCCCAGCCCTATTCTGTATTTTATTTAGAGACAGGGTCTCACTGAGTTGCTTAGTGTCTTGCTGTTGCTGAGGCTGGCTTTGAACTTGCGATCCTCCTGCCTCAGCCTCCCGAGCCCCTGGGATTACGGGCCTGTGTCACTGCCCCCAGCTCCCTCTCCTCCTTGAATCCTTGCAAACTACTGATCATTCTGTCATCTCTACGGAGTTTTATCTTCCCTTTGATGTCGTCTCAGTGAATCAGGTAGTACATGGCATTTTTAGAGTGGCTTCTTTTACTTAGGGATGTGCACCTGAAGCTCCTCCAGGTTTTCCAAGGCTTAATAAATAATTTCTTTTTTATCACTGAATAATATTCCACTGTATGGGTAACAGATGGCTTGTCTGTCCACCTGGTATGTTGGCCAGCTCTCCTTTGCTGTGATAAAATACCCGACAAAATCAAATTAAAGGGGAAAAGATCTGTTTTGGCTCATAGTCTCAGAGGTTTCAATCCATGATCACGTGGCCCTGTTGCTTTAAGCCCATGGCGAGGTAGAGCAGGACAGCAGGGAGTGTGGGGAGGCAGAGATGTCCCCCCATGGCCACCAGGAAGCAGAAAGAGAGAGGGAAGGACAGGAAGGGACAAGATGTAGCACCTCCTGAGGACCTGCTTTCTCCTACTAGTCCCCACCTCCCAACGGCCCATCAGTGGGTTAACGCACTGATGAGGTCAGAGCCCTTGGGATCCAATCACCTTCCAATAGCCCCACCTCTGGACTCACGGCCTTGGGGACCAACACATGAGCTTCCGCGGGACGCTGCTATCCAAACCCTAACACCTGTAGAGGGATCTTTCAGCTGCTCCAGCTTTTGGCCATTATGAATAATGCCCCAGTAGGCATCTGCATGTGGGTGTTTGTGTGAACAGACATTTCAAGCCAGCTGGGTGAGCACCCTGAGCACAACTGCTGGGTCCCACGTGAGACCACGTTGAGAGTCGTGGGACTCGGCCGTGCAAAGGGACTGGAGCATGCTGCCTTCCCACAGCAGTGAGTGAGTTGCTGTTGTTCTGCAGCCTCACCAGCATTGACTGTTGTCAGGTTTTTAGATTTTAGCCATTCTAGTAGGTGTGCAGCTCTGTCTTCTCTTTTTTGCAATAATGGCAGATTTTGAGCACCTTTTCACATTTTAATGTGCTATACATATATCTTCTTTGATGAGAAACCTCTTCAGATTTCTTTTTTTTTTTTTTTTGCCATTTTCAAATTCGATTGCTTTTTAAAGACCCCTCTGTACATCTTGCATGCCAGTCCTTCATCAGACAGGTGTTCTGTGGGTATCCGGCCTCCCAGTCTCTGGGGACTGTGTCTTCATTGCCTCTGTCTCATTTGCAGAGCAGAAGTTTTGATTTAAGTCCCATGTATCATTTTTTTTTTCATGGATCACGATTTTCATCAAACTCGGGGCTGCCTTGGTTTCCACGTGGGGCCTCTGGGCATTTTGTGGCCTTTCATTTTACAGTTAAAGTTTATGACCTATTTGGAATTGATTTGGGGGAAAGAGTTAAGGTCTGATTTTCTCTTAACTCTCCTTAACCTGGCCTCCTGTTGCAGAGGCCCACTTGGCCCAGCACCATTTGATGGAAGCCTGTATTTTTGCCATGGAATTGCTTTTGCTCTTCCACAAAGATCAGTGGGCTCCATCTGCGTGGCTCGGCGGCTGCCCTCTGGGTTCCGGCCTATCGATCGGCGTGCTCTGCCTTCGCCAGCTCCAGGCTGTCCCCCCGGTCACTGTGGCTTTATAGCAAGTCTTAATGTGGGCCGGTGTCAGCTCCCCGGTTGGCTCTTTCTCGGTATTGCTCTGGCTTTTGTGGGCCTTTGTCTTTTCATATAAACTTTAGAATCAGTTTGTCGATATCCTCAAAGTACCTTGCTGAACTTTTATGCTTGGAATTGGGCTGGATCCATAGGCAAAATTAGAAAGGATGGGTCTCTCAACATCTTTCCTTAGAGATTGGAGGTTTTCTGCAGAGAGATCCTGAATGTTTTGCCAGGTTTAAGTCTTGGAACTTCATTTTTGGTGCTATGATGAATGACTTGTGTGTGTGTGTGTGTGTGTGTGTGTGTGTGTGTGTGTGTGGAGGGGGCCGGGGATGGAGCCCAGCCCCACGCATGCTAATCAAGCACTCTGCCACATAGCTACATCCCCAGCTCTGGGGATCGCATTTTTAATTTCAGATTCAAGTCGTTGCTCCTAGGAAAGCCGCTGACTCTGTGGGTCAGCATCCCGTCCTCCGACCTGGCTGTGATTGCTGCGGAGCCTTGGTCTGGGCATCCTGTGGGTTCTTTGGGGTTTTCTTTATAGTGCATCATGTCAACTGTGAATAAAGACCGTTTGATTTCTTCTTTCCCACTCTGTCTGGTGCTGTTTCCTTTTCTCGCCTCTCTAGGCGGGACCGCTCTCGTGCGTGAATGGGAGGGGGATGGGGTCTTCCTTGCCTTCTTCCTGGTCTTAGAGAGCATCAGCGTCTCTCTGTTCAGGTTGATGGGAACTGCACAGTTTTCAAAAAACTTTGATATTAGGGATCAAACCCAGGGACACATTCACCCAGAGCTACTTCCCCAGGCATCTTTATGTTTTTATTTTGAGACAGGGAATGGCTAAATTTCCCAGGCTGGCCTCGAACTGGCGATCCTCCTGCCTCAGCCTCCTGAGTCACTCAGATTACAGACATGTGCCACGGTGCCCAGTAAGAATTTTTTTTTTAAATCTGAAATGAGGGTTGAATTTCTCAAATGCTTTTTCTCCTTTAGTTGATATACCAGATAATTTTTACCCTTTATCTTGTGGAGGTGGCAAATTAATCAGTTTGCAAATATTGAACCAGTTTTGCATACTTGAAATAAATCCTACCTGGACATGGTATATAATTCTTTTTATTTATAATACCATTCATCTTGATACTGTTTTATTGGAGACTGCTCATGTGCGTCCATGAGTGACAGTGGCCTACAGTGCCCCTCTCTCATACCATGTTCATCTGGTTTTGCATGAGGGTCACACCAGCCTCAGAACGAGTCTTACTTTCTAGAACAGATCATGGAGAGTCGGTACAATCCCTCCCTTACACGACTGGAGAGAGTTCACTAGGAGACCTCTTTGGGCGGTCTGACTGGGTGCAGGTCCTCTGGGCAGCTGGAGCTGATGAACCTGCTGGAGCATCGTCTTTCCCTGCAGACCGTGTCTGGGAGTCGGTCCATCTCATCCAAGTTGTCACCTCCATCGGCCTGGAGCTGTCCACTGTGCCTCTACCATGTCCTTTAATGTCTCGGGGATCAGTGGTGAGATCAGTGAGAGTGTTTCTGACCTCAGCGATTTCTGTCTTCTCTGCTCTTTCTCTTGGTTAGCTGGGCTACAGGTTCATCAATTGTATCGATCCTTTCTTAGAACCAGCTTTTAATTTTGTTGTTTTTCTGTATTGTCATCCTGGTTTTGATCCCATTAATTCCTGCTCACTTTATTGGTGTTTCTTTCCTTCTGCTTGCTTTAAACTGAAATCCATCTTGTTTCTCAAAGTTTCCTAAGATAGATACTTAGAGGATTGACTCCGATTCCTCTATTTTAAAAACATATATATTATTATTTTTAAAACTCAACAAATAACAAAACTGTATCTATCGGGGACAGTACATAGTTTTGAAATTTGCATACACTGTGGGATGGCTGAGCTGGGCTAATTAGCACAGGATAATTACCATTGTTCTCTGTGCAGCTCAGCCGCTCCACCTCTCCCCACCCTCCTCCTTCCTGCTCCCTGGAGCTCACTGAGCCCCTTCCTGACTCTGGACCTTTGTCCCCACAGCCTTCCAGCAGTCTGTGGGGGCCTGGTCAGTGGCAGTGCTGGCTTTCCCTCTTGGCCTTGTATTCCTTTGAATGTCACTTGTTGCCTGTGGGGTGAGCCTTTGGGGGTGCAGCTGCCATTAAGCTTGTGAATAAGGCAAATAAATGTCGTTTCTGGGGAGGGCGCCTTGAGCTCTGGATAGATCTGCTTCGAGTTCCTGCTGCGCAGTCACAGGGACCAGGCCGCCCGCCTGCATCCTGGAGGCATTTTTAAAGGAGAAATTGGTTTTAGGGCTGCTGGTTAAAATAAGGGCCTCCGAGGGCTCTTTGCTGTCCATGACCTTGAACATGACATCAGAGGCTAGGCACTGGGAAATTTCTGGTGGACAGGAGGGAGGGAGGGAAGGCAGGAAGAGCTGGAGGTGCTCAACTCACGGACCAGCAGGATCCACTTGTCCCCTGGGCCCCCGTGGAGAAGGCCAGGCCAGGGCCAGCTGGGGGAGAAGGAGTCCAAGGGCCACGAGGGTCTCCTGGAGGTGGGAGGGCTTTGACCCTGGAGGAGGAGATGCAGGGTGATCCCGGGGAGTGCCAGCCTTGGGGAGGTCTTGTGTAGAGCCTCAAGTCACGAGCGGTGACCAGTGGGGTCTCACCTCTGCAGAACCGGAGACGTGTGCTTCCCCAGTCATCCTGGGGACTTTGGCCTCAGAGCTGGAGGCATGGCCCTGTGGGGTACCTGGGGACAAACCCAGCTACAGCCCTGCCCTAGAAATGTTCTCCTGGGAGGGTCACAGCCCCGCCCTGGCTCCCCAGCCCAGCCGTCTTACTGGCCCAAGAATTCCATTTCTCTTCCCTGTGGTCTCCCACCGGGTTCCAGGATGAGGGCTGGAACCGACAGTGTAGGACGGACGTGGGGCTCTCCAGTGGTGGAGAGAGGAGGGGCGCTACACTGCCCTGGTCCAGGCTGCCCCTCTCCACGTCCCCTTGTGGCCCCCAGCTTCAGGGCAGCCCAAGGTAAAGCTCAGCCCTTCTCTATTTGGACGCTCCCTCGGGCTGAAGGCCTCCTGTGTTAACCCTGCACCACCCCATGCCCTCCCTGTGCCCAGCCCGTCCTCCTCACCAGACATGCCCCTTCCCGGGGTTTCTCCTGCCCCTCCTGCTACTTCAGACGTTGGCCTCATCCTACACGTGCCTCAGAGCCCAGTCCAACTTCCCTCTCTCTGGGAAGTCTTCGCTGACTCCTGTGTGACACTCAGCTCACCAGGCCCCAGGCACAGCTGCCTGGGTTAAGGGGGATCATTTCTGCCCCTTAAGGGGAAGAGAAGGAGGCAACGGATGGGTCTTTCTAGGAAGGGGTTGAAAGCAGGTTAGCAGAGCCAGGCACCGTGGCTTACACCTGGGATCCCAGACCCTGTGGAGGCTGACGCAGGAGGTTTGCAAATTCAAGGCCAGCCTGGGCAGCTTAGTGACACCCTGCCTCAAAATAATAATAAAAAAAAAATAATAGAAAGGGTTGGGGTGTAGAGGTACACACTGAGTCCCCTCCCCAGCTCACACGTGTGCACGCACTTGTGCATGCGCATACACACACACATACATAGAGCAGATTAGCACCTGCTCGGCCCTTCCTCCAGGACTCCAAGGGACATGTGATGTGGGAATAAAGTCCAAAGAGGCCTGGGGTGGGGATGCCTCCTGGGTGAGTCCCCGGGAGGGGGTCTTACCTGGGCTGCAGCTCTGGGCTGTGGCACAGGGACCCAGGGCTAGGGTGGCTCTCCCTCGCAGGCCTATCCTTCCTCTCCCAGCTACTCCGTCCCCCTCCTCCTCCCTGTCTGGTGATCCCTCTGTGAGCCCTGGCCAGCACTCTGTCTGCTCCTGCAGACTGCAGGCCAGGCTGAAGGACACTTCGGGGGGAAAAGTCGACTCTCAGGCAGGACAGAGGCCTGGAGGGCTCTGCTCAGGTGCTGTCCACACCCTGCCGTCTCTGTCCCCTCCCTGGGCCTCTTTCAGCTCCATTTAGCAACAAGGCTGCAGGTGGATTCCAGAGCTGGAAGACACTACTGTCCTGGACCTCCCCGGGCCTTGGCCATCCCGCTGGGTCACTGCCCAGGTCCCTGGTGTCCTCATCTGAAAAATGGGGACAAGGACCCTTCTCTACTGCCTTCTTCCCTCCCTCCCCCGGTTGACTTTCTGCTTTTGAGAGGCAGGAAAGAGGCCAGAACCTGGACAGCAGCCCTGTCTGGCTCTGCAAGCCCGAGCTGTGGGGCTGGGTCAGCAGGGGGACTCTGGCAGACAAGGTGGGCCTGGGCAGGAGTGGAGCCAGCAGCCCGCGTGGTGGTGGGACTGGAGTGGCTCAGAGCTGCCCCCAGCCGGCCCCCGGGAACTTCCTGAGCAAAACTGCGGCTGGTTTTCCTCCAGGTCACCCAGGCCCCCAGGCCCCAGCCTCCTGCTGGCCACAGGGCGGAGTCCCGGGTGCTGTCTGCAACACCCTTTTTTCACATGGGACCCACCAGCCACTCCAAACTTCCCATTGTCCCCACACGCCCACCTGTCCCTGCCCATGCCCCTCTGCTCTGGGTCACACTGAGCCTCTGGCCTGGAAGGCCTTCTCCTCTTGTCTGTTGGGCAAACCCTAGTCAGCCTGCAGAGCCGGGCCCAAAGCCACCTCCTCCAGGAAGCCAGCCAGCCTATCTCATCCCTGGCCCCATGCAGTGTCCTCCTGGTGCCCAGTGCCCCTCATGACCTCGTGCTGCATACACACCCCTCAGGCACAGGGCAGAGGACAGAGCCCCCTTGGCCTTCCCTGGGACCTGCTGCCAGCCCAGCCAGGCTGAGGAGGCCCCTGCGGCATGAGGTTCTGTCTGCTCGGGGTCTCTGATGGGCTGCGATAAGCTCGCCTTACAGGGCTGACCACTGGAGGCCATCCACAGCTCTGTCTTCCGTGACTTGCAGAGTCAGACGTGTACATGCCTGCCCGGGAAGGAGTGGGCTTCCCGAACCCAGCTGGCCCTTGGCACAGGGCGGGAAGGGCTTCACCAGAGAGCACCAGCAAGGCCCCAGCAAGGCCCAGCTGGAACCAGAGCCTCTCCCCGTGGTGAGTGACCCCCTTTTACCCTCAAGGAAGCAGTGCAGTTTTGAGGGGGCCTTCCCAGGACCCCTGAAGGGCCCCTTTCCTGTACACTCCCCAACATCTGCTCCAGCTGCTGCCCACTGCCCATGTCCCTCTGCCCAGCTTTCTCCCTTTGATCCCCCGCACCTGGGCTGGGGGAGCCCCTCCCTGAGACCCTCAGCTGGAGGCACCTCTGCCCTCCTCAGGGTGCTGTCGGGATGGCTGGGGCCGGGGCACTCCCAAGGGGTGGATGGCAGGAGTCAGCCCATAGACGGCTGGGGGCTGAGGCCTAGGTGCAGGGCTCCTCAGGGCTCTGGGCTGTGGGGTGGGGCCGTGCCCTCCTCTGACTCAGCGCCCAGGCAGGGTCAGGGGGTTGGTGCTGGCCTGGCTCCCGGTGGTGCAGCGCTCCTTCTCCCAGCCTCTCTGCCACCTTCCGCCCACCCCTCACTCCCACGTCCCTCCGAGGGGTGGGGGTGCCCAGAGCACCCTCATGGAGGCCCAGAGACCTGGCAGCCTTCATCTCAGCATGATGCCCTTGGCAGCTGCAAGTTTGAGCAGGACCCAGAGGCCAGTGATGGCCCCTCTGGGATCAAGGGCTCCTGTGGACAGGGCCGGGGGCCTCCAGGCCTGGCTCTCCTGGCACTGCCTCCCCGCTGTCCTCGCAGGAGAGGCCAGGTGTGCCCTGCAGGCGCCAGCTCAGGCCCTCGGGTCTAGTCTGATCCTCACGGCAGTCATGTGGCAGGAGGGGGCACTGAGGCTGAGAAGGCGGGGCACAGCCTCAGGAGAAGAACCTGGCCCGGCCGCCTGGGCGCTCCCCTGCTGGTCCTCATAGCTCCATGCTCCGTCCTGCCGTCAGACGGCTGTGGAATAAATGCCAAGGAAAGTGAGTTCAGAGTCCAGCCCCCGCTGTCTGGCTTGGCCTCAGCCCTGTGCTCCCAGCTCTGCCTCCTTGGTCATTCCTCCCACCTTGTGACCTTTTGGGCATGGAAGAGCCCAGCACCCCTTCCCCACTGTTGGGGGAAGGGTGGGGCAGTGAGTGCTCACTTAGGGCTGGGTCCTGAGTGGGCTCAGGCCTCATGCACTCCAGAGTTAGATGGTCTGGGCAGAGTGGACACAAAGACAGAGGATCCAGGTTCCCTGGCTGTGGGCCACCAACTGCCGGAACCTCAGTCTCCTCACCTGTGAAATGGGCATGACAGCCCCTGCCTGCAGGCTGCCGTGACCTGGGCCACCGAATGGGTTTGCAAAGCCCAGCTTTCTCTTGGTTTCCTGTCTGGGCCATGCAGAAAGCCAAGGGTCCTCGGCAAGTGGCAGTCCCTGGGTGGAGGTGTGGGGTTGCTGCTGGGGGGTGGATCTGGGCACAGCCATCAGGGGCCTCAAGTGTCGTGATGAGGGGACTGCCTCTGCCCAGAGACAATGGGGAGCTAGCTGTGGCAAGGGTCAAGCAGGTGGGAGCAATGCCCTCCGGTTAGCCTTGAAGCTCAGGCTGTGCTGAGACGTGGAGGCCACCTTGCTGGAATGGAGGACGTTCTGAGGTCAGGGGAGTGGTGGGGAGCTGGGGCCAAGGAGAGGAGCGGTGGCTTTGGGAAGAGGCAAAAGGCTCAATGACTGAGTGGTGACCTTGGATAGCACCTCTCTGGCTCACTCACTGTGTGCCTTAGGGAGCTGCTCATCCTCTCTGAGTGTGTTTGTCCAGTTGTAAGCCTGGGTGGGGACACCACCCTCTGAGGCCAACCTGAGATGCCTGGGAGTCGGTGCAGAGGGGAGCTCGGCAGGTACCCACGGGGATCAGACTCCCAGGAACCATGAGCTGCCAAGCTGGGATCACGGACAGCTGCCGAGACCTCCCAGGTTTCTTCCTGAGATAGTTCCTCCTCAGGACGAAGGTTGACAGACCCGGAATGTCCAGAGCTCAGACCAGGTGGACATTTCTTTTTCTCCACAGAAGCCCATGTGGCAGGGCCACTTGCCCTGTGAAACGGTCAAGGACCCAGGCCCTGCTACCCCTGTGTCTTGCCCCCTGCCTGGTCCAGGTGACTCCCACCAGGCAGCTCCCCAGGGCACAGGAGGGAAGGGAGGGAAAGGAGAGAATCTGCACACACACCTCCCCTTTTAAGAGCACCACCAGCAAGTGAACGTGCTGCTTCTGCTCACACCCTGTTACACAGGACGTCGTCACACGGCCACCCAGGCTGCAAGGCAGGCTGGGAAATGGAGGCTTGGCTCCTGGTGGCCTTGTGCTCAGCCAAACCCAGGGGCTCTGATACTCTAGGGGAGAAAGAGAACTGGAAGTCTCTGCCAGAGACAGAAGCATTGGAAGAAGACAGATAGGGGTGGGACGGCAGAGGGCAGTGAGTCTGGCTGGGTCAGGGTCCTCTGGGGAGGCGACAGTTCACTCCCAAGGTCTCCAGGCCCTGGCAGCCCCTTGCCTGGACCTTTCCCCTCCCACGTCCTCAGACACCTTGCATCATGCCGGCTGCGTGAGCGTCACATCCCAGAGCCACGAGTTCCTGGTGGGAAGGCATGGCTTGCTGGGCTGTCCTGTGGCTGTCACTGTGACTTCCCAACTGCAGAGGCACTGACAAGCCCACCTTAGGTTGGAGATAGGCGTGGAAACGCGCTTCCTACCCCCCTCCCCCGAGCTCAGCAGCAGTGTGCGCTGGGGCTGGCCCCTGTGACCGTGTCACGAGAGCAGCGTGGTTCACACCCAAATCCACAGGATGGTGTCTTCACAACCCAGCTGCTCTCACACGGAGCACGGTTGAAACATCGTCATGAGGAACCTGGTCGAGTTGGAGACTGTCTGTGCTCGGTGGTGAGCGACTTTTCTCCTCCTACTGGGTCACTTCCTGGGCATCGTCCAGAAAAGAGGAGGAAGTTACCAGCTGGGGCTGGGCCTTCTTGTCCTCCTGGCTGGCCTGCAGTCAAGTGACTGCCAGGGACCTGGGTCCCTAGTTTTAGCTCTTCCACCTCCAGGGACCGCAGAGTGCAGAGGTCCTCATATCTAGCCTGTAGCCAATGTCTGGGCTGCTTTTCTCCAGGTGTGGAAGGAGAGCCAGGGACAACAGGAGACAGAGCTCCTGACTCACCTGTCCTGGCCCAGAGCCTGGAGTTTGGAGCTTAATAAAGCCTTGGACAGGAGCCCGGAGCTCTGGAGACCCAGATCTACAACCTACCTCTAAACTCCCTGGCTGGGGTCAGAGGCAAGTTACGACCTCTTTCTCTCCTGAGACCTGGACACGGCTCCATCTTTTGGACAGTGTGAATCCTGTGGTGGATCATGTTTTGCTTGGACTGCCAGGGTGCTCAGTGTCAATGTTGCCACCTAATTTTAGGGACTGTGTTGGTGTCGCGTTTCTGTATCATTTTTTTATGTCTGAAAAGAAAGTGAGAAAGCCAGGGGCACGTGAGTAAGAAATGAAGGCAGAGATCCACACGAAAGTTTATTCCTCAGAGCTGACAAGCAAAGGCCGTCTCCATAGGAGAGAGAGGCCCCCAGATGTTCGGGTGTTCAGCTTTTGGGGGGTAGGGGTCTGGAGTTGGCGGATAGGCTCTGGGGTGCTTGCGTCAGAGCTAGGCGGGTGGGGAAGAGGGTGGTTTAGGTCCTGGCACCATGGGGCTTTCCGGAGTCAAGGGGCCGTGTCCTTCTGGGATTGGCTTAGGGTTATGGTACCGTGGGGTGGGTCACCAATGGGGTGGGGGTAGCTTCCGTAAGAGGAAGTACAGAAAGCGAAGCCTCCCATAGACGGCTGCTGGAATGTTAAATCAGCACCCCATAGTGTCCCTCTTCATCTCTATCCTGCTGTCTCTGACTTCGTGGGTACTCTGGACAATGTCCGGAACTTCCGTCCAACACGGAAAAGCTTTCATCCCGCAGAAGGGTTGACAGGTGGGTGCTGCCCTGTGGCTGGCAGGAGCAGGGCTGGCGCTGGCACAGCCACAGGCAGCCGGTGTGTCCCCTTTTGGGGCCATGGCCACAGCAAGTGTCAGAGCTCTTGGAAAGGGAACAGGCTTTCAGCCCAGGCAGACCGGCCACTCCCCACCCAGGCTGCTCCTCACTGGGGGTGAGACTGGGGGCTGCCCCATCTAGGCCTCCACTCTCCCCGGAGACACCCCGGGCAGGTCTCTCCCTGGCCTCACCCGGGGGGACCCTCAGAATCGCTCCTTCCGGCCTGGTGAGTGGGATTCTCCCTCTTCCTGAGCCTCTGAGATCCCAGGAAGACAGGCACCCCAACTTTCTTGGTATTTGTAAAATTTCCATCATCAGCGTCTCATTTTATGGTGCGGGAGCCGCGCCGGGTGGGCACTGCCCTCTTCTGCCTCTGGAAGTTCTTAAGGCGGAGGACCCCCAACTGAGGTTCAGTGGGGGAGGCGGGTGGTGTCTGGCCTCTCCCAGGTAACCTTGAGGACCCCAGGCCACCAGCACCTTTCTCTTGAGGGCCTTCTCCATGAGAACTGGCCAAGGGCATCCGGCACACAGTAGGTGCTCTATGATTGCAGGTTCAATGAGTGATTCAGGGAAAGTGCTTCTGAGCGTGGCCAGGAACTTACAGCCACCAGTCAGGGCCTGGCAGGAAAAGGAATTCTTTGGAGACTCAGGTCACCAACATCAGGGTCCCTTGGGGCTGTGTTCAGGGCCCTCTCCCTGTGTCCTCCTCCCCCTGCCTCTCTCCAAGCCGCTCCCCAGCGAGTGCTGGCTGCAGGTGCAGCTACCCGCAGGGGTCTGTGCCTGCGACTTGGAAGCCTCAGTGCTGCTGGTCCAGTTTGGCTCACCCCTGCCCCAGGCTCCACCTTCTCCTCCCCCACTCTGGCCCCGAGCCTCCATGGGCGACGTCGCAGACCTGAGATCATCTCCTCCCCCTCTGGCCACACCTGCCCTCCTGGACCCTCCAGCTGCCTTGCATGTGTCCCCGCATCCTCCTGCCCCATGCCCCCACCTGACCGCCTGTGGGTCCTTGCTGTCCCCCCCCACGTGCCTCCCGACCTGTCCTCCTGGAGCCAGACCCAGACATGTCGCCTTCCCCTGCCACAGTCCTGAGCTAAGGCCTCCGTGTCTCGGGAGGGAGGCGCTGGGGTCGGGGTGCCTGAGCCAAATCCAAGCCAGGTAGGGGCACACGTGGGGCTCGCCTAGGAGGGGGGAGTGGGTTGGGAAGAGGGCGTAGTCCCCGACAGCCACCGCTGGCTTGGAGTGCGCGTTGCCCTCGCTGGGCCCGGGGCAGGGCCTGTGGCCTGCTCAGTGCATCTGCTGCTTCAGGTGCGGCGCTCTGGGGTGCTGGCCACAGGAGCTGGGCAGCAGCAGGGGCAGTCTGCTGACCTGGGGCCACGGCTGGGTGGCAGAGCTGCATCGGGGGACTTTCCTGGAAACGCTGAGGGACCATTGTTAGACTGTTAGAGCCCCTGACACTGCTGTTGGCCTCAGGGATCCCTTCACCTCCCTCTGCTGTCCCCTGTCCCCTGCACTGTGCTACACTGGTTGCTGAGGCTGGCTGAGGAAGACCTTGACCCTTCCCTCCAGGGGCCCCGGCCCGGGCAACGTGCCTTCCGCAGCCCAGGGTCGTCCTTCTTCATGTAGAGCCACACTTGGGCAGGGAAGGGCCAGAGGCGCCCCAGCTTCCCAGATTCCCACCCCCTGGGAACAGCGGCACCCCTTCCTGTCGACCAGGGCCAGTGACCCCTGCCATCCAGCGGGACTCTTTCCATGGCTCCTGGTGAAAAGGTGCCCCTTTGGGGAACCAGGGTCTCTCACCCTACAGAGGAGCCCAGAGGTGAGAGCAGAAAGTGCCCTGTGTCTTTTTGACATCTTGGTTCCTCCGGGACTTGCTGAGAGGGCTGCAGGATCTTCACCTTCTGTGTCCACTGCCATCCTCACCACAGTCCAGCCAGGACCCAGGGTCCCTCATCTACCTCCCCCCCCCTGGGGGTCCTAACCAACAGGCCAGCTCTTGCCACTGCCCAGCGGCACGTGCACATGCTCATCTGTGGCTGCTGCCCTCGCCACAGGCTTTAGGGGACCCCATGGCGCTGCCCACCGAGAGGCTGTCCCTCTCCATGCCCTCCAGGTCACCCCTTGTTGCCGTGACCTCTAGCTCGGCTCTGAGCACACCTGGGACTGGCCCATGTGGAAACCTCGTCCAGGCGCTCCCCCTCCCCACGCCATGGCCCGCGCAGAGGGTGGGCTGCTGGGACGATGCTGGCGGGAGCCGTGGGGTGCGGTCACTGTAATACACCTCCTGCTGAACGCTGCCCCTCTAGAGGGCAGAGGGCAGCGCGGCCTGCTCAATCTGCAATGTGCTGGATCTGACAGGACCCCACGATGGGCAGGGGGGCTGCATGGCCACCTGGTGTCGTGCTAGGCATCCTCCCCTGAGGGTGGAGTGACACTGTGCAATGTAACTCTCAGTCACACAGAGCATGGCCATGTGGAGAGGCCCAGGCTCTGCCACGATCCTCCAGGACAGCTAGCCCTGGGCTGCAGTGACATCTTCCCCACAGTGGGTCTCCACCCCAGCCAAGGCTGCAGCCTCCTTGGGGCCAAGCCTGGACCAGCTGCAGAGCCCTGTGCTGACCTGGGACCCACTTGAAGCTGGACATGGTGGCCCACTCCAGAGTGTGGCTGGAGCAGCCTTGGAAGGCGGGCGGCTGTCCCAGAGCCTAAGGACCCAGCAGGGAGCCTCCTCGGGGTGGGAGCAACAGCTTGGCTTTTCACTGGAGGGCTGTCCCGAGGGTCCCTGACCTCTGCACCCCACAAAGGATGAGCGTCCGGCAGGCCCCTGGATGGTGTGGGATTGGCTCCTGTCCCCTGGAACACCTGCACCCTACCAAGGCCTGCGTGGGTCTGGCTCCTTGCTCACCTGGCCCAGACAGCGTGCTGCCACAGGTGGGGTGACCACTGTGGCTCTGTGGGGTGCCGAGGTCCTTCTGTGTGCATCACCCCAGAGGGCAAGAGCGTCAGCACAGCCTGGGAAGCGGGAGGCCTGCTGCTCTCCATTGCATGTGAACGAGAGCCGTTTTGGATCCTCCTTTGGATGGGGAGAGAGGGGGCCGTCTGTGAGCTCCCTGGGTGCCCTCGCATCCTGTGGCCCTGTGACCTGCCGTGAGGGGTGAGGTGCAGCTGCTCCTGAGTGGAGCTGATGGTGGCTGACGTCTTCCTTGGGGGCCTCGTCGGTTTCCAAGTGGGTCAGATTGGGGAGCTCAGAAGAGATGTGAGGGACAGACACCGGCCCCCTTTAGCTCCTTAGAGGTGGTGCTGATCTGTCGAACCTCTTTCCTGGGAGGTGCTATTTGTTTTGCTGGCCAAGGAGGGGCTTCTTTCAAAGGCTTCATTTGGCCTCCAGAGCTCCTACCCCACAGCCCAGCCTCCGATCAGACGGGAGTCCTGGGTGTGCTCACTGGGCTGCTGCTACTGTGCCAGCCGGTCCTGGGACCTTTGGGAACCTCCTCTCCCTGCCCTCTCAGGACTGGCATGTCCCCAGCTGTTGCCTGACACTAGCCACAGCCTGGGGCCAGGCAGGAGCACCTGCTGTCCCCACTGGCAGCCCTCTGCCCTGCCTGTGGGCACAGGGGACCGTGAGCCCTTACCTCGGCCTCCCTTCCTGCCTCCGCCAGGTCTCTGTTCACCAGCTTGGGGATAATGGCCCAACGGTGGAAGGGCATTGAGCCTTCTTTGAACTCCACCACAGGGATGACTGGGTCTCAGGCCGGGTCCTGGGCTTCCTCTGTCCTGTCTCAGGACGGCCCCTGGGCTGCACACTGGTTTGGGGGCCTATTTCTCTCCCTCAGCTGTCTGTCACCTTCCTGGAGACCATCAGGGTGCTTAGCAACGGCCGCAACCCTGCCATCCTTACCTGCTAGGTCCCCCACAGGCCCCAGGTGTTGGTCCATCACACCTCTTAGAGCTTCCCTCCTCCCTGTGACCCGCCAGTTCTCACAGGTGAGACCAGCTGTCACCCTCTGCGGGGGCCACAGACACCACCAGGCAGGGCTCGGCTGTGACTCTTGCCTGCCTTCCTGGCCCCTCCCAGGGCCCACCCTCCGGGTTGCTCAGTGTGGCAGTAGTGTGGAGAAGGGCTGATGAGCGCCAGTCCCTGCGGAGAGAACGGGAGGGAGGGAGCTGAAGAGAGGAAGGGGTCGGGCTGCTGGCTGGGCACAGTCTCCGGCTCCGCAGTCAGCCCTAGAACGGGCGCTGGGCCCGGCCAGGTGAGAGGTTTCCATCTTTCTTCCTGAACTCCGCCTGGACAGGGGTCCGGGCATCTTGACACCGCTGCACAGCGCTGGCTCCATGTCCCTTATACAGCCCCCCTGGGCTGCCTGCTTTACTTCACCTCTTGGAGCACCCTGCAGCAGTGGAGCACCCCACTTTACAGGGCAGGGAACAGGAAGGCCAGATCTCCAGTGTCTGCTTAGAGGCTGGACAGGGCTGCACCCGACACATCTCGTTTGGACACAGAGACCCTCTCTCTGTGGATGGCACTGCCTTGACCCCTGCACATGTCCAGATGCTCAGTCTCAGGAGATGCCTCAAGCATCAGGCCATCTTGTTAGATATACGGGACCCTGCAGCGTATTTTGACATATTATACACACATGGAGGATGACTTCCCATTCTTGTGGTTGTACATGATGTGGAGTTTCACTGGTCGTGTACTCATAGATGAACAGAGGAAAGTGATGTCTGATTCATTTTTCTATCTTTCCTATTCCCATCTCCTCTTCTTTCTTCCCTGCCCAATCTGGGGAACCTCCACTCCTCCCCCCGTAAAACTTATTGTGAGTCAGTATCTGCATATCAGAGAAAACATTTGGCCTTTGGTTTTTGGAAGTCGTTTTTGGAAGTCACTTAGCAGGGTAGTATCCAGTTCCATCCATGTACCAGCAAATGCCACAATTTCTTCCTTCTGTATGGCTGAGTAATATTCCATTGTGTATATTTTCAACATTTTCTTTATCCATTCATCTGTTGAAGGGCACTTAGGTTGGTTCCATGGCTCAGTAATTGTGAATTGAGCTGCTATGGACATTGATGCAGCTGTGTCACTGTAGTAGTATGCTTATTTTAAATCCTTTGGGTATAAGGCAAGGGGTGGGATAGCTGGATCAAATGGTGGTTCCTTTCCAAGTTTTCTGAGGAATCTCCATACTGCTTTCCATAGTAGTCGCCACAATTTGTAGCCCTATGAGAAATGTATGAGTGAACCTTTTCCCCCACATTCTTGACAACAGATATTGTTACTTGTATTCTTGATAATTGCCATTCTGACTGGAGTGAGATAACATCTCAGTGTAGTCTTAATTTGTATTTCTCTAATTGCTAGAGATGCTGAATTTTTTTTCATATATTTTTCGATCATTTGTATTTCTTCTTCTGTGAAGTATCTATTCAGTTCCTTAGCCAATTGATGTATTTTTATTGTTGTTGTTGTTTGTTTGTTTGTTTGTTTGTTTTTGGTGTTAAGTTTTTGAGTTCTTTGTGTATCCTGGAGATCAGTGCTGTTGTATGAGGTGCAGGAGGCAGATTTTCTCCTATTCCGTAGGCTCTCTCTTCATGTTATCGATTGTTTCCTTTGCTGTGAAAAAGCTTTTTAGTTTGACACCATCCTGTTTATTGATCCTGGATTTTCTTTCTTGGGCTTTAGGAGTCTTGCTGAAGAAGTTGGTTCCTAACCCACGTGATGGAGAGGTGGGCCTACCTTTTCTTCTAGTAGGAGCAGGGTCTCTGGATTAACTCCTCGGTCTTGATCCACTCTGAGTAGATTTTTGTTCGGGGTGACAGAGAGGGTTCAATGTCCTCAGCTGCACGTGGATTTCCATTTCCCCAGCACCGTTTGTTGCAGAGGCTCTGTTTTCTCCAGAGTGTGTTATGAATCCGTCTTTGGCAGATCCCCAAACCCAAGTTGGTTTTGTCCTTTGAACCCCAAATTAGGACAAGTCACATGGGGGTGTTTGGTCCCTCCTGGGAGCATGGAAGGCATCTGGGGGCTGGAACACTGGGCTTGGGACAATGCTCTGGCTTTTCTGAGGGTGGTGGGTTTGCAGCAGGCCCGGGGGCCCGTTGGGGTCTGGCGTCTGACTCCTGAGCTGGGCTAGTGGGTCCTTGCCTTCCTCTTGGGGGCTCAGTGCCTCCTCTGAGTTCTGTTTGAGAAGAAGAGCCTGCTTGGTTGGGGGTGTCTGTCACACCTTCCCACCCTCCTGGAGGTGTCCAGCAACAGCTGTGTGACCCAGATGGGGCTGAGGCTGCCTGCTCACTGTGTGCTGTGGTTGGTGGGTGAGAGGGTGCACAGCAGGTGTCGAGAATGCCCACCGCACTCGCTTGGCACTCGAGTGGGAAAGAGGGAGACAGGTGCAATTCTGTGCCCAGGAAAAGGGGGTTTTGTGGGAGGTGGTGTTCTCTTTCCCTGGGAACCAGAGGCACTCAGCATGCTGGGTGGCTGCTTTGGGTGGGGTTGGGGAAGGTACATCTGCCACAGCGGATGAAGCCCCACTTCAGGGCCTCGCTGCTCTGAGCTAAGAATTGCCCTCCATGGCTTTAAAAGGTGCCCACAGGGCAGCTGTGTGCTGGGAGAATAGCAGTGGCTCAGGGCGGGCAGGAGGCCGCTGCGCTGCCCCAACCGTGCGCTGGCTCCTCTCACGCCAGCCTTGGACTGGAAATCTCTCCCTTCCCCAGGACCACAGTTGGGAGACATGTGGGAAGCCCTGGAGGAGGCCCTCAACCTTCCCGAACCTTAATTTCCCCAGATGTGAAATGGGTGCAGTGAAAGTACCTATCAGGTCTCTCTCTCTTTTTTTAAACATCTTTAAACTCCACTTTCTTTTTTATTTTTTTCTAGATTTTTAGTGGTACGTTTTAGTGACACATCAGGATTTGCTCTGACGTAAGTATAAAAGCATGGCATAGAATTTGCTCTGTTCCAGTCTCCAGCCCTCCCCCCCCCTTCCCTCCCCCCCACTCCACTGACCTTTCTACCATTTGCTTTCAGTTTTTTTTTAATCAGATCCTTGTGGGCATATAAAACGGTGAGATCCACTGTGGCGTGTTTACACACATCCGTGGGAAAGTTGGTTCAGGTTCGTCCTGCTGTTCCTCCCCTGTCGAGCCTCCTCCTCCCTCTCGACCCTTCCTCTACCCCACGGATCATCTATTTTTATGGAACCCCTCCTTTTCTCCCTCTGCCCCATCATTTGGGACTAGCTTCTGCGCATCAGAGAGAACATCCACACTCTGCCTTTCTGGGTCTGGCTTACTTCACTCAGCACGAGGCCCTCCAGCTCCAAGCCATGACTTCACTCTTCTCCAATCCTGGATGATCTTCCATGGTGTAGAGGTGCCACATTTTCTTTATCCCTTCACATGTTAAAGGGCACCTAGGCTGGCTCCAATGCTTGGCTCTGGTGAATTGTGCTGCTCTAAACACTGAAGTGGCTGTGTGATTGCAGCATGCCGATTTAAAACGTCTGGGATATAAATCAGGAGTGGGATAGCAGGGTCATAGGTGGCTCCATTCCTAGTTTTTTGAGGAATCTCCATACAGCTTTCCAGAGTGGTGGCACCAATTTTCAGCCCCACCAGCAAAGTATGGGTGCACCTTTTCCCCCACATCCCCATCAACACTTACAGTTATTTGTATTCTTGATGATTTCCATTCTGGCTGGAGTGAGATGAGATCTCAAAGCAGTTTCTATTGGCATTTCCCTGATTGCTAGAGATGTTGCACGTTTTTTCATGTCTCTGTGGAGCATTTGTATTTCTTCTTTTGAGAAAGTGTCTGTTTAGTCCTTTTGGCCATTTATTAATTGGGGTATTTGTTAAGTTTCCTGCATTCTTTATATGTTCTGGATATTAATGCCCTATCTGAGGAGCCGGTGGTGGCAAAGGCTGTAGGCTCTCTCTTCACGGTCTTGCTTCTTTCCTTTGCTGGGTGGAAGCCTTTTAATTTGATGCCATCCCACTTATTAGTTTCTGGTTTTACTTCTTGAGCTTTAGGAGTCTTGTTAAGGAAGTCAGGTCCTGTGCCAACATGCTCGAGTGTTGGGCTTACATTTTCTTCTAGCAGTTACAGAGTTTCTGGCTCAAGTCGTAGGTCTTTGATCCACTTTGAGTTGCAATCCCCAGCAAAATACCAATGACATTCTTCACAGAATTAGCAAACGAAGTTCTAAAATTCATTTGGAAAAAAAATAAGAGGCCCAGAACAGCCAAAGCAATCCTGAGTAAAAAGAGTGAAGTCGAAGGCATCACTCTACCAGAACTCAAACTGCCACAGAGTTACAGTGACAAAACAGCTTGGTACTGGCACCAAAGCAGGCATGAAGACCAAGGGGTCGGAAGAGAAGACACAGAGACAGACCCACTTAGATACAGTAATCGGATATTTTACAATGTTGCCAGACATGTTGGAGGCTCAAGAGGCTGAGGCAGGAGGATCTCATGTTCGAGGCCAGCCCCAGCAACTTGGCAAGGCCCTCAGCAACTTAGCGAGAACCTGTCTCAAAATAAAAAAAAAAGGTCTGGGATATCATGCTAAGTAAAATAAGCCGATCCCCCAAAAGCAAAGTGTGAGTCTTTTCACTGATATGTGGATGGTGATCCACAATAGAGGGCAGGGGAAGAAGAGAAGTTCAGTCGATTAGACAAAGAGGAATGGCAGAAGAAGGGGGGTAGGAATAGGAAAAAACTTGGAATAAATCTAACACAACTATGAAGATATCTACCTGAACCCCACCATCGTGCCCACCCACAAGAATAGGACCCTAATTAGAATAAGGTACATCCCATGCTTGTATACTTTATCAAGATTGATTCTACTGTCATGTGTAACTAAGAAGAACCAGTAAAACTAGAAAAAAATCCTAAATGCAGAAAAAGTTCCATGGTACCAGATGTTTACTATTAAATATTAATTTAAAAAAAGAAGCTGGAAACAAAGAAATAAGAAGAGCTGGGAATGCGGCTCAGGGATTAAGCACCCCTAGGTTCAATCCCGATATTGAGAGTCTTTTAAACAAATGGTGCGAGAAAGCCGGATATCCACAGGTAAAGAAGGGAGCCAGCCCCCCTCACCTCACCCTGCACAAAAGTCAACCTGTGGGTTTTATCTGGGTCAGTGAGACGAGGCGTGTGCCCAGCCGGCAGTGGCCCTCAGTGTCAGCTAGTGTAGTGACCGCTTGGTCCAAACTGCACATGTTGCTTTTGCAAAAGGAAGGTGGTGTTGGTGAGGACACGGGTGTGGGTCCCTCTCGGGTGGGCAGCTGTGGCTCATTCTGTAGAGACAGCCAGTGAGGTGCCTGCAGGCCCATCGTGTGCATGGTGGTCCCTTCCTGGGGATGTGGCAGGGGTGTCCTCAGCCACCCTGCAAGGGGCATGTCAGGAACTCTGCTTAGAGGTGCTGGGGCAGGGGGGGCATGGGTGGGAGTCAGCGGATATGCCCTGTGGACAGCAGCTAGAACCAGAGATGCAGCAAAACAGATGGCTGTGACGTTGAGCCACCGAGAGAGGGGCCTGTGGCCACCCAACCACAGGCAGGTAGAAGGCGGGCTCCAGCCGGTTGGCACGGCAGACACGGGCAGGGCTCCCCTGCAGGATGGCACACAGGCTGGGCCAGGCTGTGAGCAGAGGACTGGATGAGCTTGACCTTCTGCAGCTGAGGTTTAAAAAGTGAAGAAGAAAAAGGAATAAAAGGGAAGGAAGGAAGGAAAGGGAGGAGGGAGGATCCAACTAGACGGTGTTAGTGCCAGGAGGGGAGGGATTGGGCTTGGGTGTGAGGTGAGGGCAGCACCCAGGTGCCCCAGAGAGCCCCCTGGTGTCCTGCGTAAGACTCACTGGCCATAGCTGGGGACCACACCAGCCTGGCTTTTTACAATGACATCTGTTTTCCTCCCTGTCCCCATCGCTAATGACAGGGCTCTTCTTGGGACGACTGCCCCCATTTCACAGAAGCAGCAGGTGAGGCCTGGGGCTGGGGGTGACCTGAGGTCACACCTCAAGAAGCGGGCGGCGTGGTGGCAGACTCCAGTCCCAAGTTTGACTCAGAAACGACGTGGCCCGCAGCTGGCAAGTGCTTGAAAGAAACCCTGGCCAGCTGTGCTGCAGGCGAGTCCCTCCACCCCCTCAGAGCAAACTCACCAGATCTAAGCAACCAGAACCCCCAACCAAGCCCACGGCACCCACGTTCCTCATAGCTCCCTGCACAGCCCAGGCTCCAGGCTCCTGCTCCCTGAGTACAGAGGGCGTGGTGAGCAGGGCGCCTTTACAGGACCAGTGTCTGAAACCAGTGGGCCCCCAGTGCGTAGGACTGGAGCCCAGCTCCCGGTCCCAAATCTGGATAAACCCTGCGCCTTCTTGTGAACCCAGGATGCTTCTGCTTGATCTTCCCTGCGTGCTTCTGAGCTCCAGTGTCCCCAGCAGGAAAATTGAACCGGCCCACAGCCTGCTGATGTCCCCCCAGCCCCCTCTCCTCCCTGGAAGTTCCAGACCAGCGGTCTCCAGGATGGCCAGCCTCCCTGCACCGCAGGCCTCCCCTCGTGAAGGAGGTCAGGCATGTGATTCTTTGTATGGGGCAAAGTGGGTCTTGCTCAGTGCCCAGCATGAACCTTGGCATACCATAGGCACTCAATATATGTCTATTGACTGAGTAAGCATAGCCATAATGTATCAGACAGACTATTCCTTCAGACACAGCTAAACCCAGGGACTTGGACAGTGCCACTCAGATTCTCTCTTTCCATGTCCTTGTTCTGATCTCTGTCTTGGTTCTGCAGGTGGAGGGCACAAGGTGCTGAGATTGCATTTCCAAATATAGTTTATGACCTTGGCTAAAAGAGAGGAAGCCTCCCGTGATGGGTCCATATAGCAAATCTAAGGAGGTGTGAAAACCTGGACCTGGGATGTGTGCCTTCTTCTGTGGCCAGCTGGGTCCAGGGCCCTGGGACCCAAACTGAAGGCTTCCTACAGGAAGGGGTTCTTTCAGGTGAGGAGGGGGAGGGATGTTGGGCAAAATGGAAACCACTTCCTGCAGCTCAGTACAAGGTGCCGTGTGGGACACGGATTTTGACAGTGTGGCAGACTTCCACCCCTCCCCACCGCGCCTCCAAGGCTCACCTTCATCCCAGGCAGCCAGCTGGGGCCGGCTCTGAAAAACCACGTGACTAGCTACAGCCTGTGGGGCGGGGCTTCTAAGCAGCAGCCACGCCCTCAGGGTCCAGGGGCCGAGGTGCCTTCTCCTGCTGCTGTGTCCAGCTGCCTTCTAGCCCTGTGCATGGGGGGCACCGGCTCCCGAGAAGCCGAGTGGGGAAGGGGCAGGACGGATCCGGGGCTCCAGCGTGTCGGAGGAAAACCCGTCGGAGGGAAGTCAGCCGCTCCTTGCGGCAGAAACCACGCTAATTGGGAACAGCTGTCAAGTTTTCCGTGGCACAGGACAGATCCGAGACTTAGATTTCACAATTTACCAGCGGAGTTCACGGGCTTTTGACAGCTCGGTCATATTTCCACAAGTTACCCATAGGTTCCTTCTCGGGGTATGGGGGTGCTCTTGCACCCCACTCCATGGGCCCTGGTCTTACCCCACCCTACATCCTGCCTGGGTAAAGGGTTTTGCTACACAGATGGGGTCCCCTCATTCTATAAATCAAACCCCATTTCCTTATCAGCTCTCTGGAATTTCACAGATGCCCAGATCAACAGACCTGCTGGAAGTGGAGTCCCCCCAGCTCCCTACTCGAGCACTCCTGAATCTTGGAGCTGGGGGGAGACCAAGGGGCTGGGTGACATTTGAAGGCTTGGGTAATGAGACTCACAACAACGGTTTTGTTTTGAGTCACAGGGACCAGTACAGAGTGAGAGGTCCTGAAATATCTGTTGATTGTCTGCACCACTGCCACCAATTGGATTCTGATGTGGGCAGGTGGGTGGATGGACGCATGGACATGGGGTTGCAGTTTGGAGGGGTGGAGGGGTGGTGCGTTTGGTGTTTGATTTGGGAAGCTGTGATCAAACCTGGCTCTGGTTCTTCCAAAGGGGTCCCGACATTTTCACCTTTAGTCAAGAAAGGAGTGTCCCTGCTTCCCATCCTGAGCTCAGGGGACTCTCAAAAAGGGACAGGTGAGGATCCAGTTTCTTATTCAGAGCCCAAGAACCTCTCCCAAGTACTCCCAGATTCGGTTCCAAGAGGCTGGGGAAGAAGAGGAGGAAAAGAGGAGAGTTGGTCCCTGAGTGTGGGAGATGTTTAGTAAGGGGCTGGCTGGGTGTTTAGGAGTGTCCGAGAGTGTGTGTGTGTGCTTGTGAGTTGTGGATGCTTGGGTGTGTCTGTGTGAGAAGTGAGAAGTTCCCCCTGAGCCAGGGGCCATAGGTACCCTGTCCTGGGGACGCGGCACTCACAGCCCTTCTTGAGCCCTCTGTGCTGCATTAAGCATAAACTGTCTTCAAGGCTCTGAACTCCCGCATGTCTCAGATCCACGTACTTTGAAATAATCAGAATTCTTTGCATGCCTCGGCAGCCAGGAGCGGTTTCTGGACTTCCTGCCAGCAGGAAGCCACGGGGTGCAGAGCCCAGAGGCAAAGGCACTGGCTTGAGAATGACCCCATATGGGGGTGGAAGAGGCAGCTTGGTTCCCGGAAGCCTTAGCCCTCAGCTCTAGCACTATCAGCTCCTCAGGGCCCAGAACTACCCTGCTGGTGCCAGGGAGCCCTCAGTCCAGGGCCTCTGGCTGCCCCCTCCCCTTGGAGACCCCCCATCTTCCTGGACCCTGTGAATCCCACTCTACTTCCCACGGTTCTCTTGGAGTCCCAGCACTCCCTGACTCGGTTTCCCTCAGGTTGTCAGGCAGTACCTGGGACCTCGGGCCTCCATGAAGACTGCCACCACCCCTCTGTCCACCTCTCCAGCTGTGGTCAGGATGAGCCCCTGCTGTGTCTTGCTGGAAACCCCTCTGGGTGGCAGCTGTCAGACTTTGGGGCGCTTTCTGTGTCCGGCCATCACCTGTGTCCTCTCTCACCAATATGCTTGGTCACCTGAGCCAGTAGGGGCCACTTTCAACCCTGGTTGGCAGAGAAGACGCCAAGGCCTAGAGACTTCAGGTCATTTGCCCAAAGTCATGCGGCTGGGTACACGAGTCCGCCTGTGGGTCTGGCTGTTGCACGGAGCTGGACCCAGGAAACACTGCCAGGACCTGCTGCCCTGGGGAGGGGCTAAGCCAGCAGCGGGGCGGGGCCAGGCGTCATCACACCCTACTCCTTGAGGAAGCTCCCAGGCCAAGTCTCTGTTGATCACAATTACAGCCTCGGGGCCTTTTACACTCCTAGAGTGAGCAGAGAGAAGCACCTATCAGTGCTCCCGGCCTGAGGGTCAGCATCTGTCCCCACTCGTCACCATCCCAGCAGGCATGTGGAGGCACACAGTCCTGGCCCTCCACCCCTCACCCCTCCCTGTGCTTCGGAAAACCCACCTATGAATGACCTCTCTTTCCAGTGCAGCTGCCGGCCAGAGGGGCCGCAGGGACGTGTACACAGGAGCCTGGAGAGGGGGATCACGTCCCAGCTCCAACCGCTGGCCCCTGGATTCCCTGCCCCCCCCCCCGGCTCTTACACGTAGGGGTGTCCACTGTAAGGCAAAGCTGTCGCTGCTCAGGTACCCCAGGGTCCACTCTAACTGTAGGAAGTAGGTGCTGGGCTCATGGCTGAGCCCTCCAGGCACTGCTTTCTTAAGTGGCCTGAGTGATATTTGAAAGAATAAAAGTTGATTTTAAAAAATTAGATTCCTTCTATAACCTGTTTACTTTCTGCATGTGTCGCTGCAATGCCTGGTAGCTCTTAGAACTGGGCGGTAATATGAGCCTTGCATCTCCTGAGGACGTCTGAGATTCACCCAGGGTGGAGGGGCTGGGGCAGGTGGCAGTCACAGCAGCAAGTGGAGCTGATACCTGTTGGCATCTCCATGTCCAGCAGCCCTGTGTCCAGTGTGCTCAGTGCCACAGGCCTGTCCTCTCAAAAGCCCTAGGATATATGGGCTGCTATCCCCATTCTTAGACAGTTGCACAGCTAGCTCATGGGTGGCAGGGCCAGGGCTTGGCCTGGCCCCTGAGCCTATGCTGCAGGAACATGCTCTTTCCTGATGACAGTGCAGGAGCTGGGCCTGGGCTCCACAGCCCTGTGCTCCTGGCTGCCTGTGGCAGACTTGCAGGGCTCTGTGGCATGTGCTGAGGGGTGCCCAGGGTGTCCTTCAGGCTATGCCAGAGATCCAAGGGGACGAGGTGCCACATTAGCACTCTTTGGGGATCCCACTTAAGAGGGAAGTGGCTTTTGGCCTCCAGGCAGGGCCTGAGCAGCTCTTCTGGCTCCAGGCTGCCCATCTGCCCCTTGCACCGGTATAGACACTGAGTCCAGGGAAGGAAGGGCCTTCACTGAGAGCCTGAGAGGCCACACTTCTCCCTCACCCAGAAAGGCTTCTGCCTGCCCAGTGACAGTGATAAGAAGAAATACTGATGCCAGCCCCGGTCCCCTGGACACTTCATGGGCACCCGTTCTTTCAATCCTTCTGCTCCCAGAGGCAGGCAGGACCACTCCTTTTCCCAGGGGAGGAAAACGGAGGACAGCAAGACGAATGAGGGGTCTTTTGTGCTTTCTGCTCAGAGCTTGTGTGGCTGAGACAGGGTCTCCCCCAAGCAGGGGGCCCATTTCATTTTGTGCCTGCCCATGTTCATCCCCCTGCCCTCTGGGTAGATGCCAGAGCCACGGGTGGGCACTGTGCAGCCCAGGTTCCGTGGCACCCAGCCCAGGTTCAGAGACAGGTGTGAAAACTCTCCTTGCCCTCAGGCATGTGTGGTGCCAACAGGGGGCAGGTGCCCCTGGGGCCACCTGGACTGAGCATAAAGGGTGGTCTCCAGCCAACATCAAACCCACAGACCTGATCTAGGGCTCCCCGTGGTTCTGGGAATTTGCCCCTGATGGCCTTTCCTTCGACTGACCGAGGGCACGTGCTGGAAGTTGGTGGAAACATGCACCAGGAGCAGTGGGCTGGGTGGGGTAGCACACATACTAAACAGGAAGTGCCTGCCCAGGCTCCAGGGGCAGCCCAGGCACGCCTGTGTCCTCAATTGGACTTAGGTGGGATGCATCCAGTGCCCACCCAGAGGATCAATGTGTGGGTGGGCTGGATTCAGGGCTCTGTCTCTTGTTAGCTGGATCATGGACCCTCTCATGCCACTGTTTCTCCATCTGCAAAATGGGACTTAGAATCGGTCTTCAGAGTGCTGCTATGAAGACTAGTTTAGGCCCATTCCTGGAGCTCACCTGCACTGATCCTGGCCCTGTGCGCTGTCCTGGACCAGAAGGGACCAAAGCCCTTCTGGAGAAGCCCCCAGGGTGACAGCACTGGAGACTCCAGGAAGTTGGGCCTGAGGTCTGAGCATACCCACCCCTACTACTCAGAGTTGATGCAGCTACATTAGTTTTAGGTTTTTAAACAGGACGTCAACGTTAGGTTGGCTGGATGCCCTGTCCTCCAGAACTCTCCCTCCTGCTCCCCAGGGGAAGTGATCTGGACAGGTGGCATGTGTTTCATATTTTTACTGCGTCTACGTGTGTGTCTGTGCATATATTTTAGGTTATTTGGGTGCTTCTTACCAACATATCATTCTGTGTATCTCTGGCTTTTCCACTTCACACTATTTTCTTTTATTGAGGAAAACTTCTCATGTGAGATCAGCCACCTTGCAGCATATGCCTGAGTGGCACTTGGTGTGTTCATGTGCTGGCCAGCCTCCACTGTGAGCTGGTTTTAACGCAGTCCCCCAGACTCACTGTCCCCAGTAAGCAGCCCACCCAGCCCCGCCTCTGGCCACCTCTACGCTGCTTTCAGTCTCTGTGGATTTGCCTCTTCTGTCCTGTAAATGGGGCTATGATACCTGCGCAGTGTCCGAGGCTCACTGTGCGGGGACATGCAGATCCAGGTGGTCCACTGGAGCTGCTAAAAGGGACCATGGCTCTGTAGCTCCTGCATTCCCTTCCGTGCT
This sequence comes from Urocitellus parryii, assembly GCF_045843805.1. Taxonomy (NCBI): domain Eukaryota; kingdom Metazoa; phylum Chordata; class Mammalia; order Rodentia; family Sciuridae; genus Urocitellus; species Urocitellus parryii. The sequence continues at coordinate 4,866,146 of NC_135536.1, forward strand.
TCCCCAGGCGAGGACTTCCTGGTTCCTGGGGAGGGTCCAGTCCAGGCGCTCTGAGTACCCAGTGCTGCATACCAGACTACCCAGAACTCAGTGGCTAAAATAGTCATTGTATTATTTCTTTTGCTTCTGTGGCTTGACTGGGCTCAGCTGAGCTGTTCTTCTGCAGGTCTCACTTAAAGCACCTCATGCAGTCAGATCGCAGCTAGAACGGGAAGCTCAGGGGGTTTGGGGGTGGCCAAGCCTCTCTCCTCCTCCAGTGGCACTCCAACAGAGTAGCCAGCCCCTTACGAAGTGACTCTGGACCCTGAGAACAGGAAAGCAGAGTGACCAGCCCCATTGAGGCTGAACCCAGATGCCCAGCTGTGCCCTTCCTGGTTAAAGTAAGACCCACATCAGAGTGGCCAGTGGGGCCATCGCTGAGGACCAGCCTCTCTACTGGGCTGTGGGGCTCAGAGTGGCTTTGCCAAGTCATGGGTGCACCTGCGTCCAGTCTCCTGGGCGGCTGCTGACTCTGTCTCCAAAACACACCTCCTGCCCCATGCTCCAACAGGCAGAGAACCCATCCTCAGCGTCTGTGTCTTCACCCTGGGACTCTGCCCAGTGTGACCTGGTGTGACTGTTACTATGCATTTTTAAATCACTGCTGTAACAAATTATTGTAACTCTGTGGCTTAAAATGACATACGTTTATTCCTGTGCCATCTGGAGGCCACAGTTAGGTGTCTCTCTGTGTGGAACTCAAGGTGCCCTCAGACCACGGCCCTCTGAAGACCCCTTCTTCCCTTTTCCTTCCCTGCTGTGCCTGGCCGTGGTCTCTTCCTCATCTTCAAAGCCAGGGTGGCACCTCCCTGGCTCTCGCTGCTCTGAGCCACTTCCTTCCATGATCAGCCTGGGGCTGACCCTGTTCCACACCCAACTCCTCAATCACATCTGCAAGTCCCTTTTGTCCCGTGAGGAAATGCATCCATAGCTGCTGGGGATGAGGGCGTGGACCTCTGTGGAGGATGCAGTTGTCTCTGACAGCCTCTTAATTTGTTGCCCCCCCCTTTTCTGCTTTGGGGAGTTACTGCATAATGCTGCCCATCCCTCCATTGGCTTATGGACTCTCACTAGAGACCGGCTTCTTGGTATACCGATGACCAACGTGCATCCAGTGTCCGCTTTACTCTTTTACATCCAGCAGGGTGGAAGCAGGAGCCACTGCATCCTCTGATTGGGGACAGAGGTTTTAACGATGCAACTGTTTGTAAAGGTTCAGAGGAGCCAACTAGGGACAGGAGCACCCTAGGCTGGTGACACTGACCCCAAGAGCCAAGACCCTGCCAGGCTTCACAGGAAGGACACAGAGCGAGCTGGGTGGAGAAAGCCACCCGGTGGGAGCGGCGGTCTGGCGCTCATAGCCAGGCCACTGCAGTCCTGCTGGGTGGACCTGGGACTACCTCTCCTCACCTGGCCTCCCCCAGCCCTGTTGCCTGCCAGCCAGCTCATCCCCAGAGCCCACCCAAGACAGTCTATTGATGAAGAACCCAGATGGCTGGCCTGGCCCTGCAGGGCAGAGAGCAGGCTTCTGCAGGTGGCCACTGGTCTGGAGGGATAGGCACAAACCCCAGCATGTGCCCCAATTTGGGGAAGGCATCTTTTGTCACAGAGAGTGTTTGAGTCTAGTCATGTAGCAATATCTTTTTTATATTTTACCTTTTTTCTTTAAACAGGACCTTTGTCCCGAGACCATGGGGATGCTGTTTTTTAAATTGCAAGTGTGCGTGTGCGTGCGTGTGTACATTACTGTGGTAAAATGCAAATAACACAGGAGGGACCACCTTTGCCACTTCAAGTGTGTAGTTCAGACTGTAAGAACGTTGACATGTGAAAGTGATCTCCAGAACTCTCCGTCGTGCAAAACAGAAACTCTCCTCTTGGACATGAGTCCCCACTTCTGTCCCTGCCCTCTGCCACCACTACCACGGTTCTGTTTTCTGTCCCCTGGAGTGTGACTGCTCCAGGGATTGTGTGTGATGGAACCATCAGTGTCCATCTTTTCCTGCCTGGAGTATTCACTCAGCCTACTGTCCTCAAGGGCCACTCCATGGCAGTGATAGGGTCATCCTCTTTTTGAGGCTGAGTAGTATTCCCTTGTGCGGATATGCCACACTCTGTTTATCCTGTCATCTGTCGATGGCACTTGGTGGCTTCCACCTTTTAGCTGTTGTGAAGAAAGCTGCTGTGAGTGTGGAATGTCTTTGAGACCCTGCTTTAATTCTTTTGGGTCTATACCCAGAAATGGAATTGCTGTCTCATCTGGTGATTCTATTTTTGATTTTTCAAAGAGCCACTAAACTGCTTTCCTCTGTGGCTGCACCATTTCGCATTTCCGCCGACAGTGCCCAAGGGTCCTGCTTCTCACTTCCTTGCCTCCCATATCTTCTGCCTTCTGTATTTTTTTTTTTTTTTGGTGTCTTCCTAGTGGGTATGAGGTAGTATTTTACTGTGACAGAGAGACATTTTTCCACACACTCTTTTAAAAGTGACAACAGTTTGCTTTTTGTACTCAGGTCTCTATTTCATTGGTGTGTCAGCTTTTCAGTGCTGTGACAAACACCTGCGAAAACCCCCGCAGAGGACGAGAGGTTGACTGTGGCTCACAGTGTCAGGTCTCATCCCTGCTGGGCTGGCCCACTGCTCTGGGCCTGAGGCGACGCAGAGCATCGGGCCCAAGGCTGTTCACCGCTGTCAGCTGGGATGGAGGGCTGGGAGGTGTGCGCCGGGGGGAAGGGACTATGGACAAGACCTTCCTCCAGCCATGCCCCGCTGCCACTCAGCTCTCAAGGGACTAATCCATTGGTGGGGTCAGAGGCCCCGGGATAAGTCACTTCCCAAAGCCCCACCTCTGGGCGCTGTGCACGGGGGAGCAAGCCTTCAGCACACAAGGCCCTGGGACACTCCAGACCGGGTATTAGGACTGGCTCCTTGTGTTCGTGGGTTGTGTGTGGTGAGGGCACAGTGTGGCTCCTCCTCACGGGCCCTGCAGGTGGGCTGCCAGCTGTCCGTGCCCAGCGCTGATGTCCCCCTGTCAGAGCCATGGTGCCACGCCTCCCTGCCCCTCTGCTCTGTGCTGTGGTCTGTGTGTCCCGGGCCTGGCTTTTCCATCGCGACGTGTAGGTTGCCTTTCCCTTACCCCAGCTGGGGCAGAATGTTCTCTCCAAAGGTGGGCTCCACGCTCTTCCCACAGGGTGACCTGCACTCCTTCCGTCAAATGGTGGGGCCTGTGTCCACTCCTTGGACTGGGCTGGCCTCTGTGACTGCCTGGGCAGACAGAGCGTGCAGTGGTGATGCTGGGTGACTTCTGGGGTGAGTCGTGAAGGCAGCGCGCTGGGTCACCTGGGATGCTCGTTCCTGGCTGAGGTTTCAGGGAGCTGTGTCATGGGGGTGTTTGTGTGGTGGGCCGTGGGAGTCCCCGGCCGCAGGTGGAGACAGGCACCTCTGAGATGACACCAGCCTGCTCCCACCTGAGTGCAGCTTGTCTCCCACTTGAGATGCCTGCGGAACTTCCAGGAGGTCACCAGGTTTGGGGGTGACCCACTTCACGGCATTCAATAATGGAAACACACGCCTAATTTCTCTTTATGGCACTTTTTACCATTCAATGTTGGCCTGTCTAGGATGATCCTCCAAAGCTCTCTGACTTTTTATGGTTCTCCCCCAGCTGGGTGGTGTGCCCTTTGGGCAGCATCGGGCTGGTTTTGTTTCCTGTGGAGCAGGAACCACAGCCTGGTCATTTTAGGTCTTAAATAAATATTTGTCAAAGGAATGAATGGGTAGGTGGTGTCTCCCCAATCCTTTCTTCTCCAAAATTCTCCTGGACCTTTGGAAGGTGAAGATATGCTTGTGAGCATGCTCCTGGGGATCTCGTTGGGTTGACAGGTGAATGGGGGGGGGGGGGTTTGACACAGGGGACCAAGTCCTCAGACTCTTGGAACCAGTGGGAATTCTCCCTAAGTGAAATCTTCTTCTGGGTTCCATATGAGACTTGTGCCTTGCGGTTTCTGGTTCTGTGCAGTTAAGCAGGAGGGTGGGCCCCGTGAGGGACGGCTATGAGGGCTGTGGTGCTCCGGGCAGGGCAGCTGGGGAGGGCTTGGGAGCTCCCTCTGGGGAGCCTGGTGTGCTGGTGGTTTACAGAGGTTGGGGCCAGCTCTGCCCTCACCATGCTCTGTGAGGCAGTCTGGGCTTTGCCTAGACCTGTGTGAGTGGGTCCACCTATCCAAAGGACACAGGGGGGAGTTCAGATCAGAGAGGGCAGGTGGTGGCCAGAATGGAACAGGAAACCAGCACCTTCTTTCAGGTGACCAGGCCGTCAGCATGTAATGGCGTCCACTGGGGACAGCTGCCTTGGACCAACTCTTGTCTGCTCATCCACAGACATGGGGATGTCTCTCCAAGGCAAAGTGTGAGCTCCATCCAGGACAGTTAAACCTCACTTTTTATGCTGCCACCTCCCAGTCATCCTGCATGGATGGTTCCAGGCTCTCCAGTCAGCCCTGCAGCACTGAGGAGGGTGCCAGGTGGGTGTCAGGGGCTGGAGAATGCAGTGAGAGATCCCTCCACACACTCATGTACACACATGCGTGTGCCGGGTTTCTATTCTCGCGACTAAAGGGCTCAGGGGTCACTCCAGTTAAACTGGGCCAACTGGGCTGCACCAAATAGCCACACAAGAGACACAATACCTTTTTCTTTGGGGTCGCTGTGACGGCTCCTCTGACCTTAAGGGTCTACAGGAAGAGAGAGAGCGAGAGCACGCGCTGACCCCTTTTATTGAGGAGAAGCTATTCAAATGAGGCAAGGGGTCAGGTTTCAGGGGGCTGAGTCTATCTTCATGATGTCCACTGTCAGCAGGTTGACTGACACCTGGGTAGGCCACACCCAAGGGCACAGTAAGAGGAGGGGACACACGCAAGGCACTTCCATGGAAGATTCTATCCTAAACAGGGCAAGGGATTACATTACAAAGGAACAGGTGAGCATAGATTTACCCAAGGGGCTGTAGCAAGACACACCCATGCACGAGACACGGACCCTCGCACCAAGAAGGGTGCCATATTTCTGTGACTGAGACCCTCAGCACCCAGCCGAGGAGTGTAACTCAGTCATGTGTGAGGTTGGCCTCCCACACGCGTGCACACACACACAGACCCATGCACATTGCACCTGCTCACACATGCACACACAAGCACATGCACATACATGTTAAACACACTGAGAGAGATGCACAGGCACTCACAGGCACACCCCTGCACAGTGTCTCTGGCCTCCTGACCCAGCAGAGCCCAGGGGACCATGGCGGTTCACATAGACTTGCCGTCTCCACGGCACCCAGCTCAGGGACAGCTGTACCCGAGAGGATGCCAAGAGGATGGAAAGAGGCTTTGGCTTCTGACAGTGGATATCTGGGTGATGTGACCTGATAGCTCTGTGCCCACCCAGGAAGAGAGAACAACCATGACATGGGCGGCTGTGACCACGCAGGTGCCAAAGAACTCCCAGGACTCATGGCCAATGTGTCTGAGTGTACAGGGGACCATCTCAGTGTGATGTGCAGATGTCGCAGTGTGTGCTGTGTGTGTGTGTGTCTGAGTGTGTTGGTGGCTGTGTGTGTCTGGGTGTGTGGGCGGCATGTGTGCTTTGAGGTGTGGGAGTGGGGAGCGTGCCGGCCTGCAGTGGGGCATGAGCCGGCCCATCTGGGCTTGCTGCCGTGTGCCCAGGTGGTCCCACAGGGCCCCTCCCTAGGACCTGGAGCCTGGTGAACACTCTCTCAGGTGGCACCTCCCTGCCTCCTGCCACCCGGCATATCTTTATTATAGAACATGGAACTCTCTCCATGTTCCATAATAAAGTCAAGGAATGTCAGTTGGTCCAGACAGGAGGGTTCTCTGATACTCACAAAGAGGGTAGGTGGGTAGTGAGCACAGGTGGGCTGTGAGCACAGGTGAGCTATGAAACAGGGGAGCTGTGAGCACAGGTGGACTGTGAGCACAGGTGAGCCATAAGACAGGTGGGCTATGAGCACAGGTAGACTGGGCATACAGGTGAACTGTAAGCACAAGTTGACTGTGAGCACAGGTGAGCTGAGCACAGGTGAGCTGTGAGCACAGGTGAGCTATGAGACAGGTAGTTTGTGCCCAGCCAGACTGCGTCAGGCTATGAGCACAGGTGAGCTATGAGACAGATGGGCTATGAGCACAGGTGGGCTGTGAGACAGGTGAGTGATGAGACAGGTGAGCAATGAGATAGGTGAGCTGTGAGCACAGGTGAGCTGAGCATAGTTGGACTGTGAGCACAAGTGGGCTGTGAGCACAGGTGAGCTGAGCACAGGTGGACTGTGAACACAGGTGGACTGTGAGCACAGGTGAGCTATGAGACAGGGGAGCTGTGAGCACAGATGGGCTGTGAGCACAGGTGGGCTGTGAGCACAGGTTGACTGTGAGCACAGGTGAGCTATGAGACAGGGGAGCTGTGAGCACAGGTGGGCTGTGAGCACAGGTGGACTGTGAGCACAGGTGGGCTGTGAGCACAGGTAAACTGTGAGCACAGGTGAGCTGAGCACAGGTGGACTGTGAGCACAGTTGAGCTGAACACAAATGAATTGTGAGCACAGGTGAGCTGAGTACAGGTGGACTGCGAGCACAGGTGAGCTATGAGAGGGGAGCTGTGAGCACAGGTGGGCTGTGAGCACAGGTGGACTGTGAGCACAGGTGGGCTGTGAGCACAGGTGGACTGTGAGCACAGGTGAGCTATGAGACAGGGGAGCTGTGAGCACAGGTGGGCTGTGAGCACAGGTGGACTGTGAGCACAGGTAAACTGTGAGCACAGGTGAGCTGAGCACAGGTGGACTGTGAGCACAGGTGAGCTGAGCACAAGTGAATTGTGAGCACAGGTGAGCTGAGCACAGGTGGACTGTGAGCACAGGTGAGCTGAGCTCAGGTGGACTGTGAGCACAAGTGGGCTGTGAGCACAGGTGAGCTGAGCTCAGGTGGACTGTGAGCACAAGTGGGCTGTGAGCACAGGTGAGCTGAGCACAGGTGAGCTGAGCACAGGTGACTGTGAGCACAAGTGAACTGTGAGCACAGGTGAGCTGAGCACAGGTGGGCTGGGAGCACAGGTGAGCTGTAAGCACAAGTGAGCTATGAGCACAGTGGACTGTGAGCACGGGTGAGCTATGAGCACGGTGGACTGTGAGCACAGGTGGACTGTGAGCACAGGTGGGCTGTGAGTACAAGGACACTGTGGGCAGTTAATACTCTGCGTGATGGCTCAGGAGGACAGCGGAAGGTGAACAATCCATAGCTTTTTGGTCTCTCCTGACTTGTCTGCAATTGGAAGACAGAGCATGTTGATATGATGTGCCCAAGAAGTCCAGCAGAAAGTCAAGGAGGCTTGGGTGGCAAGAAAGTCAAGGGGGCATGCCACATATGGGCTACATGTGCTTGTGTTTGTTTGTAAGACTGGAAAGGCCAATGCTCAAATTCATGCTCATAATTTGAGATGGTTAATTTTATTTATTAATTTGACTGAACAATGAGGTTCCTAGGTATTTGTTTAAATATCACTTCTGGGCATGTCTGGGAGTCCGGGAACTGAGTAAATAGATGGCCCTCCCCAATGTGGGTGGGCCTCATCTAATACCCCATCCCCCACCCCCACCCTGTCTCACTAGAAGGCAAAGGCTGAGCAAAACGTAACTGTTCTCCCTTGCCTTTCCTTGAGCGGGCACCATCTTCTCCTGCCTTGGACTTGAGTTTGGACTTGGACAGGAACTTGCACCATGGGTTCTCCTGAGTTAAGTTGAGCTTAGCCAGGATTGCTCAGCCTCCATAACTGCATGAGCTAATTCCTGTCTTTTAAAACCCATTTATCGGTGGTAGAGGCTTGCCCGGTGCACATGGGGCTCTGGGTTATGTCCCCAGCACCCTGCCCACACACACGCAATTATTACAATGGAAAATAACAAAGGATACATTTTTAAATTTAATTTTATATTTGAATTAAATAAAAATATGTTGTACCTAATAATGGAGTCACCATGCTACCAAAAGAAACCCAGAAAATGCATGTGGTATTCATGAACAATAAAAGCCTGATGGTTAGGTTAGCCCGTTTTCCATGTTAAAATCCGTCTGCTGATGCTGCTTTCTCTTCAGCTTTACTGAGTTCTCTCTCCCCGCCCCTGACACACACTTATGCATAGATCTGTTTGAGGTATATGATGTGATATTTGGTACACATGTAAATGATAAATGATCACAACCAAGCTAAGTAACATAGCCATCATCTCACATCATTTCTATTTTTTTGTGTGGTCAGAACATTGAAGATCTATTTTCTTAGCAATTTCAAGTATAAAACAGAACATTCTTAACATTCTTAACTACCTGAGACCACATGAACCTATTCATCCCAACTCCAGCCGTGTGCCCTTTGACCAGAACCTGCCCCTCCTGACCACCTTTCTCCCTCTGCCTGAGTCCACGGGTCATCTTCCACAGGAGACCACGCAGTTTGTCCTTCCACGCTTGCTGTAGTTTACTTGGCATAACATCCTCCAGGCTCATCTGTGTTGTCACAAATGCAGAATTTCTTTCTTTTTGAAGGACAAATAATTTTCCATTTATGTAAAATAATTTTCTATCTTATTTCCATATTATATAATTACTATTAATATAATATAAATATTCTATATTAGTATGGTATTAATGTCATATTCCTGTGTTCTTGCTTCCATATGGAAACCATGTTCCATATACACACAGCATTTTCTTTTTCCGTGTCCACTGATGGGCACTTGGGCTGATCCACGCCTTTGCTATTGTGAACAGTCGTGGGATTTCTGGAACACTGCTAAATCTAGTCTTAGTTTTTTGGGGAACCTCCATACTGTTTTCCATAGTGGCTGGACTCATTTATGTTCCAACTAATTATGTGCAAGGGTCCCCTTTTCTGCACATCCTCCTTGGCACTTGCTCTCTTTGTCCTTTTGATGAGGGCCATTCCTGCAGGTGGGAGGCAGGGTCTCCCTGAGGTTGGGATTTGCACTTTTCCCTGCAACTGGTGAGGGTGAGCACTATTTCTCATATACGTGCTGCCATCTGTGTGGCTTCTTCTGAAAAATGTCTATTAAGCTCCTTTGCCCATTTTAAAATGTTTCTTTGCTATGGAGTTGTTTGAATTCCTTATATATCTTAGACACCTTACCAGATGCATGGCTTACGAACGGCTTCTCCGCTTCCTATGCTTTCTTTCCTTTGTTGATTGCTTCCTTTGCTGTGTAGAAGCTGGGTAGAGTCCACTCCTTATAGTAAATTAATCTATCTACCTAATCACCCGTCCATCCAACCAGCACCTATCTACCTATCTCTTATTGGTTCTGTTTTTTACTTCTGGAGATTAATACATGATTTAAAATGTCACATTTTCTTTCCATACAGTGACATTAAACAGCAAACACCATAACAAGTTGAGATCTCAGGGGAGAGAAGGCACTTTCCTACGCTTTCCTTCTGCACTTAGACCTCCGAATCAGGGCCATGGTGCAAATGATCACTTCTTCCTCAGCCCCAGGTCATCAGACCCCTCTCTGCAGGGTCAGGAGTCCTCTGCCTGGCCACAGGGGTCCAACCAGCTCTAGATGGATCTGAAGATCTTAGAGGCTGTGGTTTCATTTTTTTCAAAGGACCTAGTCCTTTGAGGTTTGCAACCACCCACCACCTCTTCCTTCAAGGGCCCCAGAGAGACCACAGTGTAGACCCCCATTCCTCCACTCAGGGCTGTTAGAGTAAGACAGACAACGCCCGAGATCCAGTTAAATTTGAATTTCAGGTAAACCATGAATTTAAAAACTGTTTTTAGTATATCTTTAAAGTCACCTCTATTTGGGATACACTGACACTAAAAAATCATTTTTTTGTTCAGCTGAAATGCAAATTCACTGCGTGTCTGATTCTGTTTAGCAGCCCCGCCCCCACTCTTCTTCCCCAGGCCTGTCCTCATGGCACCTCCACCCAGCCCCCCCCCCAGGGCCACCATCTCCTATAGACCTGTGCCCTGAGCCCTGGCCTCTCCGCCCCCAGGCTTCTGCTGGCCACAGCCCCGGGGTCTGCTGTTTTCAATTGTATTTTTTTCAGTCATAAGAGCAATGCGTGTTCACTACAGAAAAATCACAGGCTACAGATAAGCAATAAGAAGGAAGCAAGAAAACACTCATAATCCCACCCACACAGGAACAGCGGCTGCAACTACCTCGGGGTAGATTTTTCTAGAGCTCTGTGTGTGTGCACCTCTGTGCATCTTTGCAGATATTAAAAAACAGCATGCACACGCCACACCACAGTCCACACCCACAGCCCTGCGGGGCTCTCAGGTAACCTGAGCCGAGCTCTGGAGCACGCTGACCTGTTTCAGCCACCAGAAAGGGCACCCCATGGACCCCATGCTGAACCCCCAGCACTGGGGTCAGAGAGGCCTGTGGCCAAAGGCAATTTCTAATTCTGGGGCCACCTCGGAGAAGTGCCACAGAGTGGTGTAAACAACAGAAACAGTGAGACTGGAGGTCGGAGGCAAAGGTGTGGGCAGGGGCTGGCTTCTTCCTGGCTCCCTGATGGCTGCCTTCCGAGGGTGTCCTTATAGGGCTTTTCCGGTGTGTGTCTATATCCTAATCTCTTCTTTTAAGGACACTAGTCAGATTGGATTAGGGCCCACCCTGATGACCTCATTTAACATAATCATCTCTTTACAGCCTATGTCCAAATAAGGTTTCATTTAGAGAAACTGGAGGTTAGGACTTCAACATCTGAACTTGGAGGGACAAAATTCAGCCCCAAACATCTTGGCCCAGCTCCCTGCAAACATTTTGAGCTTCAATTTCTTCATCCATAAAATGGGGCCGAGGATCATATTCCTCTCACTGGAACTTCAGCGCGGCCGAGTCAGATCATCCTGAGAAGGCGCTGGCCCCAGACCTGGCTCCTGGGATAAACCAACACTCCAAGGTCACTTCTCTTGTCTTTCCTTCCCTGCAGGTGGATAACCAGGGGGCCATGGGCCTCTTGCTACCTACCTACTCCTTTGCTCACCAGTTTATTTAGGTTAACTCCTAGAGGAGAGTGCCTGGGTCAGAGGTGGAGGCCAGCTTGCCCCCTGAAGGTGCACCTGTGCCTCTCGGTCAGTGGTGGACATGTGGATGTGCCCCCTGCCTCCATTCTCAGGCCCCTGGGGCTCCTCCCCACCCCTATCACCTGCTCCCCTTTCCTGTTTGCAGGTCCTACTGTCCCTAAAAGCTCACAGAGACCCCAGAGGTGTGCCCAGGGCTCTCCCCATGCTGGTCCTGGCTCTGCCTCTCCTCCTCCTCCTCCACTATTGTCCCTTCCTGTTTGCACCACACAGAGAACTCCTTGCCCTTTGACCAGATGTGCAGGCTTAGGCTTCTGGGCCTTTGTTGTGCCCCCTACTAAGGATGCCCTTCTTCCCATGTCTTCCTGGGAGAGGAAGGGACGCTGGCCCCAGGCCTGGCTCCTGGGATAAACAAACACTCAGAGGTCACTTCCCTTGTCTTTCGACTTTTCCTATGGACTCTTTTAAAGTCCCTCTTCCCCCTTCCTGCTGAAGTCTGTACTGCATGATAAGCCACTCCAGACCCTGGAAAACACAAACAAGGAGGATATTATGGAAACAGCAAGGATAATGGCTGTCTCCCACACCCCACCATCCCAGCACTACTTGAGGACAGAGTTGAGTTCCTCCTCAAGGGGGGAGTGGGGCTCAGAATTCAGGATGGTGCCAGGTAGGAGCAGTCACGCAGGTGCAGACCTGCTCAGACTGGATGGGATCGCCCAGGAAAGCAAAGGGAAGGGTGCGAGAGGGTGGGCGTTGGGGGCGTGATCCCAGTTATGGAAAACACATCTCAGAATGTCACATGAATGGCTGCAAATATGTAGAACAGAATCTAGAAGCAGTCACCCCACCAGTCCACTGGCACTGTCCTGGATGAGAGGGAAAGGTGACAGACATTCGCCAACACTTCCAAACATCTCTGACCCCCAGGGAAGACACATTTCCTTCAGAGGCCCAATTACATGGATACTCACGTGAACACACCCACACACATTCACACATATACTCACACACTGCATGTGACTGAAAGCAAAGTTGCAGGAAACTACTTCCTTAGGTGAGATATAGGCTGATGTTTTTATTTTATTTAATCTATTTCAGTTCTTCAACGTGCTTGACTTGATCCAATAAATGGATCTCATGACCCACTCCCGCATCCTGACTTATAACTTGAAAAATCCTGCTCTGTGTTCTTTTATATTTCACATTTAATATTGAGAATGGATTGTATAGTACCATCGTATTTTTTTTCACTTTAAGAGAGCCAGCATTGAGAAAATGGAGAACAACAACAATCAAACTTTCTAGAAGACAGTTTAGCAACATGTGGCAAAACAGACATTTTAAAAGTCATGCATGGGTCTTGACCTGCCATTTTACTTGGGGACAAAGAGGGACAGAGCTGAGAACAACTGCACATGCTGATTTTCTGCATAATAAGGGAACATCCTTAACACGTGGAGTGGCCACCCCCTGAAGTTGTCCCTTGCCCTTCTTTTGGCCACCTGGTGCTACCATTCAAGACTGATTCATCGACATGGAAAGAGCGGGGCGTGGGAAGAGGGGGTGCCCAGCGAGTACAAGGTTAATGGTAGGCGACAAAAGGACAATCCGCTCTTGTTTACCAGTGAGGGAAAACAGAGTTGAAAGCGCACACATTGAGAGGTTACCTTGCCTTGGTTCTATGGCTTCTCTGGATTCTTCTGTTCTCCGCAGTGAGCAGACATTATTTTCATAATAAGGGAGGATTTCCAAGGAAATGAGAGAAAGAAACTAAAGAGGGAAAAGGAGCACAGAGGAAAAAGAAAAAGATGAAGGGGAGGGGGGAAGGAAGGGAAGGAAGAAGGAACAAAGAGAAATAAATCGGGGAGGTAGATGTTCTCTCCCCTCTGTGGCGGCGTGGGGGAGCGGGTCCCTCCAGCGTGAGGGGTGTTTAAGAGCCAAAGGTCCCCGCGCTGAGCGCGCGTCGAGGTCTGGGAAGTCCTAGGAGGGCCAGTGTGCGCAGCTCTGCTGGGAGGAAAGGTCGCTCCGCGCGCCCTTAGGGTACCCCTGAGCGACCAGCAGGGAGGCGGAGCAGCAGAATCGTGCTCTGCGGGACCCAGGGCAAACCCAGCTGCCCCTAACTGTCTTCCGCTAGTCTCCAAGTCCCCACCTGGGACAGCCGGCGAGCCTCGAGCTCGGGGCGAGCCCTGTCCGACTCGGGCGGAGTCCCTGCTGCGTTCTCTGTATTCTTGGGAGTTTAGGGTTGTATTCTAGGGAGGTTAGTGCTTGAGGTGGGGTGGGGGGAGGAGACGCTGAAATGCCATCTGTGCCGATTTTTTTCCTTAAAGTTATTTTTCAATTGAAATACTTTTAAGGGAGAGAGAGAGAGAGAGAGAGAGAGAGAGAGAGAGAGAGAGAGAGAGAATGAGAGAGAGAGAGAGAGAGAGGAAAAAGAAGAAAGAAAAATCGCCCAAATTTAGGACATCAGTTCCAAAAAGTTTTCACGGAGGAGCAGCGTGGGGGCTGGGCGCGGAGTTGGCTGGACCGAGGCCTCTCTTCTATCCCTCCCGCGGTGTCCTCACTCACCCACGCTTCCCCCGTGCACGCGCACTCACACCGAGGCGCGCACCAACACTACTCCTTGCCCGAGCCACCTAGTAGTCCTGGGTTCCACTGTCCGCTGGCCCCATGCTGTCCACATCCTCAAACTCTCGCTTCAGCCCCTTTTCCTCTGTCCCCACCTCTCTTCAGATAAAAGTGTCATTAACAGAGGGGGTGCGGGCCATGTTCCCAGGGTCTCCCTCACTCGGAGAGCTGCAGGAAGAGAGCGAGGGTGGGCACTGTCTTGCAGCACCTGGTCACGAACACAGGCGGGATCTGTGCCAAAAGCCCCGACCCTCACCTCGCCCCGAATCGCCCCCCACCCCCCCGCCTTCTGATCGCCCTCCTTCTTCCACCTCGCTCCGCTTCAATGCTTCTCAGCGGCCAGCAGGCTGGAGTTTGGGGGTGGTGAGGTTGAACTCCAGTTTGGAGAGGCAGAGGAGGGGGTGTCCTGGGCGGAGCACATCCCCCAGCACCCCCGGCCCGGCCGTGGGAGCTGCTGTTGGAGAGATGGATCTGCTCCACTACTGCGCGCTTTGCTAGTCGCGCCTCCGGCGGACTCCAGCAGCCAGGCGGGGGTTGGCGGGAGACGGTTTTGCAGGTGCGGGAAGCGGGCGAGGGAGGAGCCAGGTGCGCGGTGGCACCCACCATGGGCGGGAAAGGAGCTCTGCGAGGTTCAAAGCCCGCCTCGCCCTTCCCCACCACCCCTCCCCCACATCGCTGGATGCTTAGAGAAGTTAGACGGGCGGCTGCAGGGACAGCATAACTGTCAGTGTGCGCGCGCGGGCGCGCTCACGGCCGCAAATGAGGAGCCCCTTGACTCTCCCGCCCGGTTCCAAGACCCTGGGGGGCCTCCGCTGCCTGGCTCTTCTTCAGTTGCCCAAATCCTGGCCTGGGTGTGTGCATGAGTGCATAGGGGCGCCCCGGCCCGCCCCAGATCCTCTTCTCACTTCATCCACTTCCTGCGCCCCTTCCAGTTTAGGATCCTCCCCTAATCCCTCTGGGTCACAATGGGGTCGCCAGGAAGAGATTTGTGTTTAATTCCTGTCGCTACTCTGAGGAAAGAGAAAATAAAGGCACCAAAGGCAAGCAGAAAGCAGTTTACTTCAAGCCTTTATTATTGTAGCTTAAAAGAAGTTTATGTACAGGGAATATTTCCAGCCAAACACTCACTGGATGGCCTTTGAATCAGGGCCCTCCATCCCCTGGTCCCTCAATGAGCAGCTTTGCCTAGGAGTAACCTCACTCGGGCCCAGGCTGTCCCCCTCCTCCCTTTCTCCAGACTCCGCCGCCCAAACTCTGTTCCCCCAAGGAGTCCTAGCTTCCCTCTCTCTCTGGGGCGCTGTGAACCTTGCCAGTGCCCCTCCTGCCATCTTCTTCGGGCCTCAAAACAGACCATCACCTGCCCCCACCCCCACCCCATTTGCGGAGATTTCCTCACGGAAACTCAGAGCACTCTCCCCACCTCGCTTTAGGCGCTGTTTCGAGCCTCCTGCAGTTCGGAGCCAGCTCGTGGTCAAGACCAGTTAGAGATAGTTCGTCATCAGCAGTGGGGCTCGTGCGCGCCTAAAACAAGGGGGGAGGGAGAAACCACCCTGCCCACCCTTCCCCATCCCCGAAGAAACCCTCCCCCAGACTCAGGGACACGAAGTAAACACAAAGCAGCAGGGCTCCCTGCGTGCGACAGGTGGGTGCCAGGCAACTAGCGCTAGCCTAGAGCGCTGCAGGAACCCAGCTGCGCTCAGGGCGCGCGAGGCGTGGCCAAAGTCTCTGCGCTCTGAAAAGCTGGGCGCTTGATTAAAGGCGCTCTGGGGAGGTGTGAAAAGTGCTGCAGGGGCAAGTCCTGGGGGGCACACAAGGTGTGGTGAGCACCGCATCAGTGCTGCCAAGGAGATTTCAAGCAAGCCAGGTAGGTATAAGTGAGAGACAGTCACTGAAGTCCCTGGGAGGCAGGCTCAGCCTAAGATCCGCAGCTCATTGTATCTGCCCTGGGGACCTCGCCAAGCTTGACTTCCTTTGGGGATACTTGTACGTGGACTTCAAAGGCCCGAAGGCCCAGCTCACCAAGTTCAGTCAGTTGACCCGTTGTTGGCTTAAAACCGACGGGGCCGAGTGCCGTGCAACTGCTCATCATAGCGCTCCAGCCAAGTGCGCAGCTCTGAGACCTGGTAGCCATCTGGGCCACGGCCTCCCTGGTACATGATGGTACCACTCTGGATGACGTAGAGGCGCTCGAAGTAGGCGCCATATGCAGAGCTGCTGGAATTGGCCATGGTGTCCAGGACCAGTGCGCAGCCTGGTGCACCTTGCTGCAGCACCCTTGCTGCGCTGACCCGGTCCTCCAGGCTCCGGTGTTGGGGAATGATGTACGGGGAGTCTGTGGTGATCCAGCCGTCGGAAGGATGTGCTTCCTCAATGTAGATGATGAGAAAGTCGACGTCGCGCTGGTACTTGGTGACCAGACGCTGGAAGGCGCTCATGCGCGCCATGAACGGTGGTCAGGTGCAGCTGCCGAAATTGAGCACCAGTGGGCGGTTCCCTTGGGCATAGTCTAAGATGCGCTGGCTCCGGAAGCCCTCAGGCAGGACCACCTCCGAGTTGGGCGCTGGTCCGCCCTCGTGTGCCTGCTTGAAGAAATCCAACTTCTGGCCATGCCACACGGCCTTGAGCGACGCCAGGGTGCACAGGCGGTTGTCGTCGGACACGCAGATGGGTGGGTCGTCGGGGGGCACCTCCTCGCCCTCACTATTGAGCTCCACTTCGGGTTCGGGCTGGCGGCGGCGGCCCAGGAAATGCTTGCGGATGCACAGGAAGTCGAGGAGCCAGAGCATGAAGGCCGTGCCTAGGAAGCGCGGGAAGAGCACGAGGCACGAGGCGGTCTGGGCACAGAGCCTCAGGGAGTGAAGCAGCAGGGAGCGGAGCATGGTGGCCGTGGGCCCCGAGGCCCCCGGGGGCCCCTCGCCTTCTCCGACCACCAACCGCGAGGCGGCCTGGCGAGGCATCTGGGCTTCGCCGTGCGGAGAGCTCAATTTATAGCCGAGGCTTCAATTGGCGGGAGACTCCACCTCCGCCCAGGCCCGCCCCCTTGCAACTTGAGCCCTGAGGGATCACCCAGTGCTGTGGCCAATGCCCTAGAAATCGTGGGTCGAGGGCGGGCACTGGCAGGAGGGGGGCGGAGCGGTCCGGCCAGGGGCGGTGGGGGCGGGCCTGAGTCCTGCAGCCAGCTCTCAGGGGCGGGGGACCCAGGCGCCGCTGCCTCCCGGGACTAGCAACCCGACTGGGGACCTGGGCGCCCGCGGCGGAGGTCCTCCAGCTGGCGCGAGCTCTGCGCGCGGCCCCGGTCTCCGCGGCCTGGCTCCGGCCCGCGCCCCTTTCGCCGCGCACCTGAGCCGAGTTCCCCGGCGGCCGCCGCGCCGCGCCGGAGCTCCGGTTCGCTTCCCGCGCGCCGCCGCCAACGCCGCCCACGCCGCTGCCGCTCGTGCGGGGCCGCTGCCCAGGTACCGAGGGAGTCGGTGTCCGCGGCCGCCGCTTCGGTGGCCCTGGCTCCCGCCCCGCCGAGGACGCGGACCCGCGAGGAGGCAACTTTGCGTTCCCGCCGCCTTCCCGGCTCGCCCGCGGGCGCCGCTCGACTGCCGGAGCCCGTCCGCCCGCCTCCCGCGCGCGCTCACACTCGCGCCTCGCACACGGCCGCCCCCCGCACCGCCCCGCCACGCACACCGCGCTCCGCGCCCCCCGCCGCTGCCCGAGGCCGCCGCGCGCCGCCCCAGCCCGCGCAGCCCCGGCCGCGCCCGCCCCGTCCCATCTCTTTGCCGCTGAGCGTTGCGGATCCCGGGTCAGCGGTCGCCAGGGTCCATCTGGGAGGTGCGGAGGGCAGGGCCCGGGGGCAGGTTGGCGCTGGCGCCGGAGACGGGGAGGACTCAGGAAAGCAGCGCGGGCCCTGCGCCCCCGGTCCGCTCTGGAGGGCCCCGGGCGCAGGGCGCTGCGGGCGTGGGGCGCGGGGCAGCGGGCGCGGGGCGGCGCCGGCCCCGGGCGGCTCTCCCACTAGGGGTAGCTGTTGCCTGAACGCCGGAGCGCTCCCCTCTCGCCGCTCGCCTCGCCCGGCGCAGCCCTGGCCGCCGGGCGCACCCGTCCCGTTCGTCCCCGGACGTTGCTCTCTGCCCCGGGAACGTCGAGACTGGAGCGCCCGAACTGAGCCACCTTCGCGGACCCGGAGTGCGGCGGCCCGACTCACCGCGGAGGCGCCGGGACGCGTAAAGTGCGTACTTTCAACCGCGAACGTGTGCTGAGGCTTTTAGGGGTGCGGGGTACTCCCCAACTCTGCGGAGCCCTGATCGGCTCTGCTGCCGCGCCTGAGACCTTCTGATCCCTCGCTGCGCGCGGTATCGGGCCGGCGACTCCGGGATTAGAGGCGGCGGGGTGGGGACGTGCTTTGACCTGGGGTCCTCCGAGGCCGTGGGCAAGTCCTGCTTTGCCTTAGCCCAATGCAACCCTCGGGGCGAGGCTTCAGTCCGGTCTGGGGAGTTGGGCTGTCCAGAACGCCTGAGCACAGGGACTTGTCTGGGGCTATGGGGCTCTGGTCTCCTAAGTCCCCGTGAGCCGCCCAACTTCTTGAGACAGGGACAGCGCTGTGTCCCGGGCCCTGGTGAGAGCTGGCTGGGCCCTGTAGGGCGCGGGAGGCTTGCTTTCCGCGGCTAAGGAACGTGTCCAGAGAAGTGGACACCCGGCAAAGAGTCCAGCAGCACGCAGGTGGACACTCGCCTTGGGTGGGGATCCTCCCCTCCGGTTTCACCGCCAGGGCAGGAGCCTTTGTCCCACTAGACACGTGTTTCCATTAGGTGAAGACCCCCGAGTGTGTGTGGAGGTGGAGGGGCTTGTGAATGTGGCCCCGAGTCTTTCAACTAGTCGGCGGATCTCTGCTGTTATGGGCAGGGCACATACCCCGAAACTTCTCACCCAGAGGGAAGCCGGTCTGGTCCCTTTCCCACTCTCCCCAGTGCCTCCACGGCGCCCCTCACCCCTGGGCAGGGGTGTTTCAGGTGGATTAGGAAATTCTCCTTGAGCCACACCTGACTGGTGAGGGGGGTTCCACTTGGTGTCCCCCTTCAGTGGGGCCCCTCTGTTTAGCAGATCAGCTCCTTTCCAGCCCCTTTCTTTGCGGGAGGGGAGAAGGAGCCAGTAAGAAGCCATGCCTCCTACTGGGTAAGTTCCTGAGAGATCTGGGGGCTTCTGAGGTCACCTCCTCCCGGGTGAGGGCAGGAGGTTTTGATGGTCTCAACTTTTGTTGGGCGATTTCAAATCCTGATTCCTTGATTCTGGGAGGTGCCAGTCTGGGGCTAGTGGCCTGCCCCCACCCATAAGGGAGTTGGGGCACTTTCCACATAGAGTCTCAGAAAATGAAAAGGCCACTGTGGGCCCAGGAAAGCCTTCCTGGGATGTGGTGGCCGTGTGTGTGTGTGTGTGTGTGTGTGTGTGTGTGTGAGAGAGATACCTGAGTGTGCATGTGTGCACAGGTGCGTGTGTGGAAGGCAGGGTCAGGGCAGGTCCAGCCCACCTGTAGCAGTGGACCACACTCCTTCCAGCCCTGGGAGTACCCAGGACACCTGCTTGTCCCTAGGTCTATCACTGCCCTAGGGTCTGCTGGTGTCCCTTGGTTGGACAGGCTACAACCTCACCCCTGGGGATTCCAGAGCACTGGACAGGGAGCCCAGACCCTTCTGGCTCCACAGCTTCCTGGGCAGGAGCCAGAATGAAGACTCAAGGTCCAGGTAAGACTGGCTTCAGGGTCGTGGAAGCTGCCTGTTGCCTCCCACTCCAGCACCACGCCCCCAGCTCACTCTCCTCTGCCCTCTTCCCTCCGCCACCCCTGACTCTCCTTCCCTTCTCTCCAGGGCCACACCCCACTCATTGTGGCTTACCCTTCCTGTTGCTTCCCCTACTGTCCTGTCTTCTCCCAACTGTCCAGAGAGAGAGTCCTGGCCTAAGGCCAGGGCCCAGGGGGACCCAAGGGACGGGGCCTCAGTGGGCCTGGCAGGCTCCCTGCTGGGACTTCTCCAGTCACCAGACCTGCCCCTCCTGCCTACCCTCTCCCAGCTCCAGCAGGGGGCGGACAGGGGAAAGAAAAGGAGGGACATGTTGAACTGGGTCCATTTGGTGTCTGGGAGCCACTTGGAGAGAGGGAGGGGGCAGGGGAGAGGGGCAGAGCCCTGGCACTGCGAGTCAGGCTGGCCTTCGGATGGCCTGCTCCCAGGAGCCCAGTCCTGGTGGTGTCTGTGAAGGGGAGGGCTTGGTGGACCCAGGTGCTGCGCCCTCCCTCCCACTGCCTCTGTGTGGAGCTGCGGGAAGCCACAAGTGCAGCCCGTGTCTCTTCTGGTGGAGCCACCCCCATCCATGGTCAGAGGGGCCATCAGGAGACCCCCCCATGGGGCTGGGGATGCCCCGGGGCCCTCCATGCCCCACCCCTGAGGCTTCAGGGGGTTGGTGTGGCCCACACATCCAGAAGAGTTGGAGAGTGACATGTGGGTGCCCCCTGCCTCCTCACACACTGGTGAGGACAGGGCAGCCCTCCTTGGCCACCCACTTCTGCCCTCCCCTGCACCAGCCTCTGGATGCCCCAGGATCCCTGGGGCTTACCTGCCTCTGAGCTTCCACTTGGGCTGTTCCCTCTGCCCTTCCCCTGGAGACTCCCATTCTTCCTCCATTCCTACCATGGGCCTCCACCTGGGCCCACTTGCCCACAGGGGCAGCAGAGCCCCTGACCATGCCCTCGCCCATGCAGCCAGAGGACACCCCTCTGCTGTGCGTCCTGTGGCCCAGGCCTTGGTGGGTGTGGCTTCCCGTGGCTTCTGTGTCTGCCTCCTGTGCACCCAGCGGCTCCCAGGCTGGACACCAGGACTCTGGACAGGCACCCAGGGTGTTGGGGGGGGGGCTGCCCAATAAAGATTTGTGAAACAAGCAAGGAGTGCAGCGTGGACTCACTGAAGACTCCTTATTTGTGGAGAATTTCAAGATATTTTGTTCTGCTCTTTGCACACGCACGGTGGTGAGCAAGGGGGGCGTGTCAGCACAGTCTCTTGGAAGTCCCATTGGGGTGTGGTGTCTAAAGGACACGCCTGTCCGCTGCCTCTGGGGCCAATCTGTTCCCTTCCTGGGCTGACCAGGCTCTGCCAGGCGCCAGGCGCCAGGTGGGGGTTCGTTTTCCTCCTCATTGGCTTGGGGAGCGACTTCTCCGCGCTTCCTCCCACCTCAGACTGAGGCTGAGCATGTGGATACCCTGTGCAGGCCGGCAGGGTGGCCCAGGGCTCAGAGGAGTAGTCTTAGAGGGTCCCCAACACATCAGGTGTCTGTCCCTTTGGGAGTTTGAGGCAGAATGGGGTGACCCAGTGGGGCCCAGGGTGGGCAGCCTGGAAGTCTGTCCAGGAGAGCTTGTGGGGGACCCAGGGCTGCACTTGGAGGTCTGGGAGGCAGGCCTTGGTGTTTGCTGTGTGGCCTGGCCTGGCCTGAGCATCTTTCCAGTGCTGTCCCTGCACTGCTGTCTACGACAGACCCCAGGATCGAGGACATTTGGGAGAGACCCCGCCTTCCCCTGCCTGCCGCCCTGGGGCTGTGAGACTCCCGGGGAGGAGGGAAGGCGCCTCTGTGTGGCCGCCTCCCCCACGGTTTAGCCCATCCCGCTAGGCCCAGCCTGGGCGCTGACTCGTCCTGGCAGCAGTGCACGTGCAGTGGCCTCGCCCTACTCCTTGGTGCTGGCCAGCCTGGGAGGTGGGGGCAGTGCCTGGCCCCACTGGTCCTGCCCAGGGACGCTGACCTCACACCAAAGCAAACCCTGGTCTGAGCCCAGGGGTGGCCAGAGGGCGCCTTTGGTTCCATCCCTCTGTTCCATCTGTGACCCTTTTGGGAAAGAGGTGGGGTCCAGAGTCCCTTTGCTTCTAGCAGGCCCAGCTTCTAGAATGTGCTGTCACTGACCCGGGGCACAGGCGTGTCTGTTCACACCCAGCCTGCTCCTTCCTGGAAGCTGCGGAACACCAGAAGATACTGCAGGTGACATGGAAGGAGAAGCAGCAGGAAAGACACTCCCCCTGGGGACAGGGTCCAGCGTCCTCCATGCTGGCCAGGGAACAGTTGCAGATTTTCCCCTGAATACCTTGGTAGGAAAATCTGACTGGGTGTGCTTCCCAGGGTCCAGAGGTAAAAAACGGGCAGCCCAGCCTTGGCACACAGCACCTGGGCCAGGCTGGGCTGGGTCTGACGCTGGCAGAGGCTCCGTCTGAAGTCGGCCCTGGGATTCCCGAAGCCCAGATGTCTGGGGCTGTGTGCAGTCGCTGAGAAGGGGCGCCTGGCTGCCTGGGTGGAGAGAAAGCAAGAGAGGAAGGCGACCCCCTCGCCATCGCCATGGCTCAGACACAGCCGGAAGGGGCGGCAGAGAAGGTTGGCCCCCTTGGGTGGACACTCCTCCTGAACTGGTGTCCCCTGGGCGGGCCCCTCACCAGGCTCCAGTCCTCACCAGGCTCCTGGACGGCTTCTGGGCTTTCTGCTCTCGAGGAGCCTCCAACCTGGCAGGGGACCTGGTGTGCTCAAGGAGGGTGCAGGGACTTCTGCCGCTTGGGCCAAGTAGGATGGCACCTCAGGAAGTGGCCTAGGCAGGGGGATAGCCTTTGGTTCTGTGCAGCTCTTGGCTTTGAAGTCTGGCTCCTGGGAAAAGACCAGCTGTCCTTGTCCTCCTTGGTAGGGACCTACATGCTTGGCTCCCCAGGGCAGGACCCTTGGGCGGGGGGAGGTGGGCCCAGTGCAGGGAGGAGCTAGTGGGCGAGGCTCCCGTGTCCCCACAGGGGCAGCTCCTCTGCTGGCCCAGCTGGGTGATCTCTGGGAGCTGTCTGCACCAGCATCTGGCTGTTCCCATGGGAAATGGGTGGGACTCTTGCTTCCACCTCCAGGAGGGTGTGAGTGAACATGAGCTCCCTGAGCCCTGCATGGAGAGCCCCACGGAGAAGATGGCTGCCACTCTGAGGCCACCACCATCAGCACTGAGGGCTTCTGCCACAAGCCTCCCTGGAAATCCCACTTTGGGGTACTTCTGGAGCTTACATTCAGCCCCTCCTTCTTTCCAGGTCAACACATAGTGGAGAGGCTTCTTTTCACAGAATCCCATCTCTGCAAGTCCTCTTAGAACCACTAATTTTCCAGTCTTCAAAAATTGTGTTTTGTTAGGACCCTTGAGGTTTGTACTTGGCTGAAACAATACAAACTAAATTAAGCAAAGAAGGGATTTCCTGGCTCCAGTCAGTGAAAAGTCCTGGAGGAGCATGCCTTCAGGCATGGCTGCATCCAGGTGTTTGACCTGGCTTTTGGCTATGTCTCCTGTTGCCCAAGTCTTACTCCAGGTGGGTCTCTCCCCAGGAGCTCTGGCTCATGTGGCACATGTCACAGCCACCCCAGAGGAGATACCATAATTCCCATGGCAGAAATCAGGTGGGAAAGGCTTTGGGTTGGATCTGGGACTCAGGACGGCTCTTAACTCATGTGAAGTGACCAGATTTTCTGGCTGGGAGTAGAGAGGGGAGAGGTTCGGGTCACACACACCCACCACATGGTCCCCAGGACTCTCTGTGGAGATGGTGACAATCCTCACAATTCCCCAGAGACTAGTACTAGCCCCATTTTGCAGATGATAAAACAGAGACTTGGAAGCAGACTTGCTGGTTAGCTGGAGGTTTTTCCTCAGGCTCCTCTGGGGGCTGAAGGGGACCACCTGGCAGGGAGGACTGGGGGGCAGCAGGATGCACTGACTTGGTCTTGGCTTGCAGGATCAGGAGCGCAGCCTGGGGACATGGAGCTGGCCAAGCAGGCTGCAGGGTTCCTGGGCACATGCTGAGCAGGACCTGCTGCAGGCCAGAGGTGTGAGCCTTGGCTTCCTGGGAATGAGCGGACCTTGGCCTGGTTTATTTTGCTTTGGGAATTTCGTGGTTTGTGGGTGTGTCCTGGGGCCAGGGGATGGCCGCTAAGAAGCCAGCGGGAACTAGCCTGTGAGGGCCCCTCAGCTGGGCCACAGCCTGGGAGGCTCTCTGGCTGTTGTCTCAGAGCCAACATTTGGTGAATGGTGTTGCCAGGGCCCCTGGGCTGTGGCAGGGTGCCAATACCAATTGGCTGGGACCATCCCATCAGGACCAGGCCTTCCCACCTGAGGGGATACGCCACCTCAGGAATATCACAGACCTGGGTTTAGGTCCTGTCTCTGCTTTCCAGAGGCTGTGGGTCTTGGGTATATTCCTGAACCTCTCTGGGCTGCAGTCTGCTCATGTTTGGGGGAGTAATCATCCCCTTTCCTATGGGCTCATGGGAGCTTGGGAGGCAGTGCAGGGGATACCGCTCGCGGGAGCTCAGGCAGCAGCAGCTCTGTGTTTGATTGCTTTTCCTTTGCTAGAGTCTCAGGGATCCTATGGGAGGGGCAGCTGTGGCCCTTCAGGTCAGGGGCTTTGCACAGGGCGGGGCAGTAGCCGTGCATGACAGTGGACTGAGTGCTTCCTTTGCCTTTACCGGTCCTTCCACCCAGAAGACGGACCCTTCCTGCCTCTCCCCTGGCCAGCTACAGGAACTGATCTTGTCCTGCAAGTCTTGATGGCTGTCCCTTCCTGCTTACCTCCTACAGTGTCCCCTCTTCTAGTCAGTCCTGGCATTCCCGCCATCCATGACTCTCCCATGGGCCTCCTGAGGCAGGTTTGGGACTGAATGTCAGGTGCCTGCTGGGATCTCCTGCAGTGGGGACAGGTCCCAAGAGGCTTCTGGATTGGGAACTACTCCTGTGTGACCCTGAACTAGCCCTTGGCCTCTCTGTTGCTTGAAGGGCTGGCCTGGAGCCTCTCAGAGCAGGTAGCATTACCGTGGACTCCAGGGCCCTGTCAATCATTGTCATAGCAATTCTGGGTGAGGAAAGACCACAACACCATGAGCTCTCATTTCTCAAGGGCTGGGCTTTAGCTGGGCCCGGCCTGGGGCCCTCGTGATCCCGGTGGCTCCCTGGCATGCCAAGTGCTGGCCGGCTGCCAGCTGGATGGTCACGCCTGGACCCCCTTCACATGTCTCTGCTCCTGTGCTGGGCTTCCTGGGCCAGGTGTGTCAGGGACAGCAGAGCACTGAGGGGCCACTCTGCAGCCTGCTGGCGCCTTGGGCTCTCCCACCCACCCTGGGAAGTCCTGGGCAGCGCCCCATCGGGTCGGAGGCTCCAGCAGACTCCTCGGCATGGCATGGGGGCTGGAGGAATGCAGGAGCGGGGCCCTCTTTGCAGCTGCCACGGGGACTGCGTCAGGGCTCGCACCTGGGGCCTCGCATCTGCATGGCCCGCCATGGCCAGGCGACAGTGCTGGACCCACTCAGGGCTGCGTTTCTTTATCCGGGGTTCCCTGCGTCCTCTGTGGCAGGATTCTGCAGCGCTAGGGAAGGCGGTGTCAGGGACAGGGACGGAGACCCTTCACTCTTCTCAGAGCTCCTTGTGCTGTGGTCTGCAGGGCACAGATGCGCTGGACAGGCCCTTCAGGGAACGGCCAGGCTTCCTGCTCCACCCCTGCCCTGCTGTGTGGCCGGGTTGCGTTCCTGCCCCTGGGGCTCTGTGTCCTCACCTCTACGCGGGGACTGCACGGCACCTGCACAATAGCCACCTGCCCAGGGCTGTGGTTCAGCAGGTCTCAGAGGGCAGCCATGGCCAGAGAGAGAGGACGAGGGAGACAGAGAAAATGTGGGGGCAGGGCTAGTGCCTGTCTCTGGTGCCTGACTTTCCCTTCTGGAAGCTTCTGCTTATCCCTGTTAGGAGTAGGGGTTGAATGGGCAGGAGGGGGTCAGTGTGCGATGGAACCCCTCCCTGTGGCTCAGTGACCTCACCCTGTGAACCTGGGAGTGGCCCTTTCCCGGCCTCCATTCCCCGCCTGGGGCTGTACCTGAGGGTTTTGTTTTATTGGTGGAACAAGAGCTCATTATAGTTACATGGGTCCTCTGGGCAGGAGAGAGGGTTCCCCTGGACGGTCGACTGTGGAAAATCCACTCCAGATCATCTTCCAGGCACAGAGTGAAGCTCACAACTGCTCTCCCTGGTGCACAGAAGGAACAGGAGGCTTCAGAACTTCGACTAAATGCCTTCTGTGTGCCAAGTACTAAGCTAAGTGTGTTTTCACATGGGGATCCTGCAGCGAGGGTCTCTGGGCATTCTGCACAGCCACAGAGTGGATGCTCTGGGAGTGGAGTAAGTGCCAAGATCCACACAAGAAGTGGCACCGCATGGCATCTTCACCCACCATCCACCACCTATCTGCCTGCCCATCCACCCACCCACCTGTCCACCCATCCATCTGTCATCTGTTATCCACCTGTCCACTCATCTTCACACCTCTCCATCCATGGATTCATCCACCAATCCAACCATGCACCCACCCATCCCTCTGTTCATCAATTCATCCATCCATCCCACACCCGTGCTCCCATCTGTCTATTCATCCATCCATCCACCAATCCAATCATTCATTCACCCACTCTTCTGTCCATCAATCCATCCACCCACCCAACCATCTGTCCTTTCATCCACCCAGGTGTTCACTCACTTATCCATCTATCCATCAATTAATCCATCTATACACTTATCCATTCATCCATCTACCCACTCACCCACCCACCTATCCATCCACCTGTCCATCCACGGATGGATCTATCCATCCATCCATCCATCCATCCATCCATCCATCCATCCATCCATCCATTCATCCATCTGTTTATCAGTCCATCTGTTTGGCCATCCATCCATCCACTTATTCATCCATCCATCCACCCACCCAACTATTTATCTACCTGTCCGTCCATCCATCCATCCATCCATCCATCCATCCATCCATCCATTTATCAGTCCATCTGTTTGGCCATCCATCCATCCATCCATCCATCCATCCATCCATCCATCCATCCATTTATCAGTCCATCTGTTTGGCCATCCATCCATCCATCCATCCATCCATCCATCCATTTATCAGTCCATCTGTTTGGCCATCCATCCATCTAACCATCCATCCATCCATCCATCCATCTGTTCATCAGTCCATCTGTCCATCCATCCATCCATCCATCCATCCATCCATCCATCCATCCATCCATCCATCCATCTGTTCATCAGTCCATCTGTTTGGCCATCCATCCATCCACCCACTTATTCATTCATCCAGCGACCCACCCACCTATTCATCCACCTGTCCATCCATCCATCCATCTATTCATCCATCCATCCATCCATCCATCCATCCATCCATCCATCCATCTGTTCATCAGTCCATCTGTCCATCCATCCATCCATCCATCCATCCATCCATCCATCCATCCATCCACCCACCCATCTGGGACCTGCAGTGCATAGCTCTTCTGAAGATCTGAACCAGCCCCTTTCCTGGAGGGACTCAGGACTGGAGAGAGGAGGGCTGAAAACCCAGGATGGTATGGATGTCGGTTACGGTGAGGCCCCCAGAACACTACCTGAGGGAGTGGGAGAAGATGGGACTTGCCACCCAGGGTGACTGCATGGTTGTCCTTGCAAACAGTGTGGTCTGATTATGAATCCAGCGCCTGTGGCTAGTACCACAGTCTGATGATGCTGATGCTGGTGGAAAAGTAAGAAGCCCCAGCCTGCAGGTCCTGCACAGAGCAGTGACTTCGCGTGACACCGTAGTGAATAGCACCAGACTTCAGAATGCCCTGCTCTGTTTGGAGAGGGACAGGTTCGGCTGGGCTCCCACTTGGATGCGAGTGGGGGGTCAAGCAGATTGACAGCATAGCCAACCTGCAGGAGGCCAGGGTGTGGTCCCTGCACATCCTGACCCTCATGTCCTCCAGGTGCTGGGAGGCAGGATGGGGCAGCGCCTGGTGCCCTCTGCAGCAGTGCAGGCCTGGCCCCTGGGGCTGCCTCCCGCCTTTCAACTTTTCCCACGGGGCCATCAGGGCCATCAGCTCAGGTCCTCCTGGGACTCCTGTTGCCCTGGAGATTAAGACCAGGCATCTTGGGGTGGTGCTAGAGGGAGGCGGGTGGCACGTAGGTTCCTGGGGGGGCAGCAATGGTGCTGGCCCCAGGACAATCTCAGGTGAGCCATAGGAGCTCACGTGGGGTGGTGCAGGGGCCACCAACCATCTGTAACACTGTCCCACGAGGGTGGGAAGGGACAGTGTTCAGTGCCCAAGCATCATGGCCAGGCAGGTGGGGTCTGTGACGTCCCAGAGGCCTGGTGCTCTGGGGGAGTCTCTGCACATGGACCCTGGGGAGGCCCCTCTCAGTGAATGACCCCTTGTGCACGAGAGTTCCTATCCCCATCCAGCAGACTTAGAGCCAAGGACAGGACCCCTCACTGGGGGTGCTGTGAACACTGGGGAGAGGGCTGGGGGTGGGCTGGCCCTGTGGCCCCTCCCGCCTCTGGGGCTGATGAGGTCATGATTCTGGGGTATGACCTCTGGAAACCCTGGGAACTGCTCCCAAGACCCCAGGTCTGCCAGGGCCCTGCTGGGGGTGGGCTGTCCATGGGTGGGGCCCAGAAGGCCTAAGCACTACCCCAGAGAAGGGCTTGGAACCCTACAGGGCTGAGTCATGCTGCAGGAGCTGTGGCCAGGAGCCTGCAGAGTGGCAGAGGCCAGGGTAGGGAGAGCCACGCGGTCCTGGTTCTAGAGCAGATTCTGAGAGGGGCAAGGCTGGGTGGAGTCTGGCAGGTGGACTCTGGTGCCGGCGAGAGGCCTGCGCAGGAGAAGGTGGGCTGTGGGGGAGGCTGTGCCCTCCCCCTCCCCTCCCCCCTTCCCTCCCGAGCCCTGCCCTCCTTCCTGCCCCCACCCCTACTCCACGGAGTCAGAAGAAGCCCACACGATGCCCACGCCCTTCATGGCAAGAGACTTCTGCAACCAGGATCATCGTGGGCCCAGCTGTCCCTGGGATGGGGACAGTCCCTGGGTACCTCCTACCCCAGGCTCGGTGGACACCCTGCTCCTGGGAGCTGCAGACCCTGCTGCTGGCAGTCAGCAGGAAGGGGCGTGGGGTCATTTGAGGTCAAGGGCCACACAGGTTCTGGGTTCTTGGAGGCCAGCTGCCCATTGGCCAGGATGTGGTTACCTCCCCAAGACCCTGTGCAGGCCTGGCCACTCCTGGCCCTGTCCTCTTTGGGCAGCATCCCCTCTGGCCAGCTGGTGGCCTTGGAGGGATTCTGGGGGCACCTCTGTCCTCAAGAAGGGCTCTTTGGAGAGGGAAAACGAACACATTTCAACACCTCCAGATTCTGAAAATGGATTTCTCCCAGGGAAACAGAGACTCAGAGCGTGTTCTCTTCCCTGAGAGGGAGCCAGGAAAACAGCGGGGGGTGGGGTGGGGGGGAGGGGAAGAGGCCTCAAAGAGAACCAGTGGGAACTGGGACATGAAGTCAGACAGACCTGGGTTCAGATCCTGCTGACCACTTACTGCTGTGTGACCTGGTCCTGTGACTTCACCTCTCTGAACCTCAGTTTCTTTTTCTGTTCAACAGGGTAATTCTTCTAAGGGATGCTGGAGGGTGGCTGTGGATGGAGCAGTTCCATCTTCACCCCTTCTCCAGGAAGACAGTCTTAGACTGTTTCTTAAGGATGGCCAGAACCCCAGGAGGGGTCCAATAGTGCCTGGTATTTTGGTTTGACTGCTTGGCCTCAGTGAGGGGACCAAGACTCTAAGTTCCAGTTTCTTCGGCCATAAACTGGGGACCAGGATTTCTCCTGCAGGAGGTCACTGGGAGGATTAGTTGGCCAAGCAGGCCCTGATTGCCTGGGGTGGGGCCTCTCCTGGGTGGGGCCTGGCTTTTGCGGTCCCTCCCTCCAGGGAAACCACCCCCCACCAGCCCCCCACTCACAGCCAGCTTGCAGGTCTGTGTGTAACGGTCCCTCCCAGGATAAGCCTGGCCTCGCCGCCATGTCTCTGGGGACTTTGTAGCTACCTCCGCTTGGGCCTCCACTACTCTGAGCTCACCTCCTCTCCGTCTTCCTGGCTGGGGTTAGAACTGCTCTCTGCTCGGGACACTGCCTGGCCGCGGAGCTGCCCACAGCAGCTGAACGCATCGAGGCTGCTTGGCCTGGCCTCTGGAGCCTCCCAGCAGGGTGTCCACTGCCCTGTCCAGCCCCATCGCCCACCCCTGCTGGCACAGATCTGACGTTCCACCCCTTGCATTCCGGCCCTCTCCTCAGCAGGCCAGGAGGTGTGGGGGGACCTGAGCCAGCTAGAGAGGGGCTGGCAGAGGTTCAGGGGACGGTGCACAGGTCACATCCCAAGAGGCCTCTTCAGACTCCTCCTCAGGTTGCCTTTGCTTCTCCTGGTCTGCAAGACCTCAGGACCTGGGCTACCCATGGTCCTGGGAGAGGGGAGGAGACTGTGCCCCTGAGCTCAACCTGGACGCATTGACAGATTCAAATTCTGAGACTCCCTTGCAGCTATATGTGGCTACTTGACAGAATCCTTGCCAACGACATGTCAGAAGTGATCTGTAAAACTCTGGGTCCTGCCCTTTGAGGGAAGAGAGGCGTCTTTCCCTTTTCTCCCTGTTCCCCTTATTGAACGATAGATGTAATGGCAGGAGTTAGAGTTGCCATGTTGACTGTAGGATGGAAACTGGTAGTTGAGGATCACCGGGCAACAAGGTCCTAAGAACCTGGGTCAGTACGTGTCACCTATCCTGCTGAAAGCCAGACTGTCACACGGAGGAGAGATTTCTAGCTTGCTTAGTCCTGTGTCATTTTGGCATCTGTAACATCAGCAGAACTCTATCCTCATTAAAATAGAGATGTCGACCAACTGTATATAGAATGACCAAATGACCACTAACAAGAGGTCAGCAAGCCACTGCGTGGAGCCTGCTTTTCAGGTGCTGCTCGGGAATCCCAGTAGGGCTGTGTCTGTGGGTCTCAGCACTGCCTGTGCTGGGTGCAGATGCATGACCCTGGCTGAGTCAGCAACGGCTCAGGGTTCTGAGGCCTGATGGGTGACATGCAGGACCAGGCTCAGATGACAGGGCAGAGGATGGCAATGGAGGCCACCTGTGTGGCTCTTCTCCACGTGAGTCGTGATGCAGGGCTCAGGGGAGAGGGAGCCCCCCACCCCCTTCTCTCCTCTCCTTCCTCTTCCTGCACCCCAGCTTTCCCGGGGGCACTGGTGGGCTTCATGAGCCCAAATGAAAGCACTCGGCTTGTAACGATGGCTGCTTCTTAAAGATCTCAAGGTCCCTGGACGCCGTCGAGGAGAGAGGGGCTCTGCTCCAGGACCTGCTCCTGCAGAACCCAGGCCCTTGAGTGTGGCCATGAGCCCTGAGCCCCAGCCACCCTACGGGACCTTGTGACGGGCCCACTCACCAGGAGCCTCACCGGGAGCTAGTGCCCTCGCCCTCCCTCTGCACTCTGCTGTGGGGTTGCCCTCCAGGAGTGAAGGAAGGACCCTGGGGGTGAAGCTCAGGAGCCAGAAGAGCAGCCTGGGCGCCCGGGCTCAGAGCCTGGCCAGGAGGGATCAGGACGCCCTGGGAGCTTCAGGAGGATGTGAAGGTGGCAGGACTCAGGGACACCCGGGTGTGGACAGCGTGGTTCAAAGCCACTCGCTGCCAAGAACTGATACTAGGGTAACATGCACGAGGTAAGGGATTGTCCCCAGCCCTGCAAGTGGCCCCAGTGCCAAGGACATGCCACTGTTGTGCGACCGTGTCCCCAGCTCCTTCCGCCTGGTCTGGCTGCAGCCCCAGCGGGGCACGGCCTCCTCCCGCAGGGCTCTGCAGTCGCAGCGTCACTTTCTGCTCCTAGAATCCCACGGCTCAGGCCTTTTCGTTCATTTTCTAGTGTCGATGGCACGTGGCGCGGGGGAGGGGGCTTATGTTGGATCTGAGGACCCAGGGTGTGGAGGCTGCATCCAGCGATGGCCTTCCTGCTGGCGCGGGGCACCTTGTTTTGAGGGACAGGGACACAGGTGCCCACGTGTCTGGTCTCTGAGCCACCAGGGCTGCTGGGGCAGGTCCTGTCACCTCCCAAAGGCCACACTCAAAGCCTCACCATGGGGTGACTCCTCGGGGACACATCCGTGCCATGGCATCAGGGGACCTTTTGTGAGTGGGTCCTTTTGCGACTGGCCTGATTGGCTCGGCAGGGGTCCTGGGGGTCCTGGTGTGGCAGCAGGCCTCGGGGTCTCCATCCTGTCAGGCCGATCCATGTTCCACAGTGTGGGTGGACCTTATGGATCTCCGTCCATCCCTGGGCACTTCTCCCACGAGGGTGCTCGATGCTCTCCAAGGCCTGGCCTTCAGGTTTGGGGTCTATGTTCAGAAGGGGAGTCGGTGGGTCACAGGGTGATTCTGTGCTTGACTTGTGAGGGATGGCTGCTGTCCCCACAGCCACACCGTCCTGCGGCCCCCCCCCCCCAGTGCAGGAGGCCTCCCAGGGCCCATCTTCACCAGCACACACCACTGTCCCCCAAGTCCTAGTGGATACGAGGCCAAAGCCATCGGGTTACAGAAGTGAGCTGAGACCCACAGCAGGAAGGACCTGTCTGGGGCAGCTGCTGGGGAGTCCAGGCCTCCAGCCTCCTTAGTCCTCTCTCCCAAGAGCCCTGGGCCTCTGAGCTCACCTGCAGCTGCAGGGGACAGTTCCTGGTAAGCTGTCATCTGTCCCCTCCATGGCCCTGGCGGGTGACCCCCCTCAGCCAGGGTAGGTCTGAGAGGGGGGGTAAGCACTGCCTCTGCCCCTGCTGGCCTCTCTGGGCCTGGTGGTGTGAGCCCCGCTGGTGTAACACCTGGGCCTTGGTTCCCGACTCCCCATCTCAGGGGCTCCACCTCCTGGGTTCGCCACCCCCGGGCACCTCCATCTCAGGGTTGCTTTGGGGGAGTCACAGCTTTTACAGGCTGGTCAGGCTGGGCCTGCCCTTGAGGGCTCAGAGCTGGCCAGGGGGGTGCAGGGGTGCCAATGTGAAATGAGCCCTGAGGAGTGACGGAGACCTGGGAGGAGGGCCAGGGCAGAGCAGGGGTCCTGCTGACCGCATCCCTGGGGCCCCAGAACAGGGGGACATGCCAGTTGAGGGGCCGACGTGGACTCGGTGGGCACATGACCACAGTGGAGGTGAGCCTTGTGGACGGGCCCACTCACCAGGAGCCTCGGCAGGAGCTGATGCCCTCACCCTCCGTCTGCACTGAGGGAGGCTGAGGCCTCCCGAGGGAGGGAGGGCAGGGTGTGGGGGAGGGGCTGCTGGCCAGGCCCTGGGCGGTCACCTCAGGCAGGGATGGCTGAGCAAGGCCACAGGGCAGGTGAGCTTGTGGGGTGTGGGGATGGAGGGGCTCCCCAGGCCAGGAAGGCGGGCAGGGCCACCAGGCTGCTGCGCTGAGGGGCCCAGGAGCCAGCTGTGTGGACTCTCCTCTGAGGGGGGCCTCCCCTCCCTCAGAGTGGGGTCCAGCCTCTCATGGCACTGGTGCCTGGCCAGCTGGACAAATGGCGTCCAGCAGATGAGGAGCAAGTGGTCAGAAGGGATGGGGATGGGCCACGGGGTCAGGCTGGGCAGGAGGGATGGGCCGGCAGCAGGCTGTGCTGGCTGGGAGCCGGGCACTCTTGAAGCAGAGGACTTGAAAGGTACCGGGCAGCCTCCCTGAGCTCTGCCCAGTGGCCCTGTGCCACCCTGGGCCAGTACCAGCAGCCCATGGCCCCCCGTCTGAGCACCTGCCTTGCCCCTGTGAGTCCCAGGCCACACCCAGCTCCAGGAGAGGCCTCAACTGGACCGTGACAGGCACCTGGCATGAGAGCTGGCCAGCCTCAGGCTCTGTCCAGTGGGCTGGTTCCGTGTGGCTGGGAGCAGGGACAGGCACTTGGGGACCTGGAAGCTGGGAGGTGCCAGGCCGGGGAAGATCAGTGCCCTCAGAGGGGTGAGCACCCTGGCACGCCCACCCACAGTGCCTGGAGCCTAGGTCCTGGTGTCCCGAGAGCCAGCTGACCAGGCCCAGAGCACAACCGGGGACTCCCCACTGTAGCTCAGGCTCCTCCCGACTCTTCCCAGCTCCTCCTCCAGGAGGCCGGACACTGCCCAGGCCTGGCTCCTGCTGTGGGGTGTGCTCTGAGGCGCTGTCCCCCATTCTGTGGCTCCTGGGGGCCCACTGGAGGGCCGCAGGGCCCAGGGTCAGGGCAAGAGAGGAAGTCACTCTACCTTATCAGACGTGGAGTTTGCCCTGAGCCCAACCAGCCTGTGGCCCCAGAGGCCCTGAGGAGGGACGGGAAGCTCCAGGGCCCCACTGGGGCTAGCGCCTCCTCCCCTGGGGAGATAATGGCACACCTTTGCCCCAGACCCATCCAGGGCCCCTCCCTGTGTCCTGCCCCTCTCAGTGCTGGGGAGGGGGTGCCCTGCTGTCTCTCTCAGGAAGGAGGGAGGAAGACCCATGGCCCCTGCCCCCCAGCCCAGGCTGCCCAGTGCCCTCTGAGCATGGCTGACCTTCTGCTCACTGGGGTTGGGATGCAGAGGTCACAGTCCCCCACAGCCCCTCTCCAGTTATCCAGCAGCCTCCACGGAGTCCGTCCTTCCAGGAGAGGCTGGGCTGGGACACACTCCACAAGCCTTGGCTCTCTGGCTTCTGCCGACACAGACGTGAATGAGGCCTTCAAGGGCCACTCAGGGAGGGCAGGCATGCTGCTGGGCTCAGGCCCCTGGCCAGCTGTGGGCAGCCCTGCTCTCTACTCCCAGGTGGGACACTCACTGAGCTTCACACAGCCTTTACTGTGAGTGCCAAGGCCCTGAGGTAGGGCCCTCTGCCCCTGCTGCTTTCTGTGCTTTGAACATGGCCCCTCCACAGCAGCCCACCTGTCCTGTGAGTGAGGACGTCTGTGGTCGGGGCACGACAAGGTCCAAAACAACAGGGACTTAGGGAAGGGCAGATCTCATTCCTCGCATGAAACGGTCAGCAGAATCTGGTGAGGTGACCCTACCTGTCTCACCCGTTTTATCATTCACTTTGTGTTGTTTTAAAATCCGCTGGCTTTGTGACCTTACCGCCTAGGTGACAGAATCCTAGACAGTGGGTCTGATGGACTCGTCACACATCCTTGGCTCGATACCCATGAACATGAAGAAACAGCTACTGAAACAGAAGGCCCTTTCCCCGGAGCCTCTCCCATCGTCTTGCCACTTCCCATGAGGAAAGCCGACAACCTGCCAGGAAAGGAGGCCCCCGAGGAGTGTGTGACGTCCCAGAGCTTAGGGGAAGGGTCACAGGGTCTGGCCCGTGCCAGGTGCAGGCCAGGAGGATGGCGAGGGCAGAGGACAGGTCCCAGGGAAGTAGCGGCTCCAGGGCTCCAGGGCCTCAGGGTCCCACAGCCGCCCACCCCCAGGAGATGGCCCAGCGGCCTCTCTGCCACCCCAACCGGAACCCCCGGGCCACCTGCTCCCTCCAAGGGTGTCCTGGCCGCAGGCTGCCCGCACGGGACTGTGGCCTCCTGTCCAGCAGTCGCCCCTTCCCAACACTCTTTCCAGGCCAATGAGAAAGGGCTGTGAGGAACTGACCATTTGTTCTTCAAATGTTTTGCAATTTTCCTGGAAATGTAGACGGTCCCCGAAGGGCTCCGAGTGGCCAGTCTGACCTCTGCAGGCTGCTCCGCGACTTCTGGTGGGGAGGCAGCAGCTCCGCTGTCACCTTTCCGGGAACTGGTGGTCACTGGCCAGGCCTGGCCCCTGGAGGTACATGGGCAGTGGTGGAGGACAGTCTGGACCATGGACTTGTTGGTGGAGGAAGTGTGAGGAGGGTTGGGGGCGCAGCGAGGTGGTTAGGGCCCCACCAGCTCCCCGCCTCCAGACTGGCCCCATGGGGTTTCCAAACCAGCCTGGTCCCTGGGGTGGGGGGGGCTTCTGAGGCCCTGGGTCCTCCTCCCAACCCAGGGTCTGTTCTCCTGCACCTTGAGGAGCAGCTACACAAGACAGGGATCAAATCCCCCTGGGGAGGTGAGTGGCCTGGATGATGGTCCTGGCGTGGGCACAGATGTGACCTGCTGTGTGACATTGGGAAGTGTCTCTGAGCCTCTGCTTTCCAGTCTTTAGAAAGGGACCTGAATGCCCACGGGCCACGACGGGCAGCTCTTCACCTCTCCGGGCCTCAGCTTCCTCTTCCACAGAGGACTGGTAAGGGGTCCAGAGGACCATGGATACAAAGCCTTCTGGACAGAATCCCCTGGAGGGAGCGCCCTGCACTGTGGCCTAAGAGAAAAGGCAGATCCAGAGCCCTCACGGCCCAGCGTCCTCAGGCAGGGCCCAGGGCTGGATCCCAGGTGGGGCCTGGGGTCTCTCTATGGCATGGACTGGCCCTGCCCCCCCCAGGCCTCCGACGCTGGCTCCCCTTGGCCTGGTGGCATGGCTGGCACCCTGCACGTCTTCCCAGGGGCCGCCAGGCTCCCCGGCTGGGTTACTGCCAATGGAGAGGGTGTCCTCTTCCCCAGGCACCCCTGGCCCTTCCAGGCCACTGCCCCACCTCCTGTCCCCTCCTCAGGAACCTGGTCCTGTCCTGACTTTAGAGGGGCATCTCACCTGGCCTCAGCAGCCTGCCTGGATGGTGGCCACCTCTTGCCTGGGACTCTGGGCTGCTACCTGGGTACTTCTCCTCCCGCTGGCTGCCCTTCTCCCCTTGAACCCCAGAGGATGGACCCTGAGGCTCCCCTCTACCCTGTTCCATGTTCTGCTTTCTCCTAGCCCCAGTGCCCACCCTCTCCCTGCGGCCTTTCCTGGACATCTCCATCAGGCCATGCCCCTGTGGGTGTCCTCACCAGCCAGCCCCTCTCTGCCATGTCCCCTGCCCTCCTCTGCTGTCCCTCCCTCTCAAGAGGCCCCCACCCCACGCCAGCCCTCCCAGCTCCTCATGGGCCATCTGATGGGTGCATCCATCCCACGCCAGCCCTGGGCCCATGCCCCACACCCTCCCTCCAGGGTGAAAGAGCAAACTGCTTACTAATAGTGTCCTGGCAGGGCTGGGGGATGTCCCTGGCCACCACACCACAGTCCTGCTCCCAGCACCTGGCTGCCCAGGACACTCCTGTCCCAGCCTCCTTTTTGCAGCCAAGTGTGGCCATGGGACCCGTCTACCAAGGGATAGGCACAGAGTCACCCGGGCCCTCCAGCTGCCTTCAAGGGAAGGCCTGGCCCCCCTGCCCTGCTGTCCCACCAGGAATGAGGATGTCCTCTGGGGTCACTGCAGGACAAAGAACCCAGGTCCCAGCCACTTGGCAAGGCAGAACTTCTATTCTGGCCCAAACTTGTGAGAGGCAGACTTTTACCTGTGGAAGCCATTGTCCCTTGGGGTCTGTACACTCAGTCAAAGCCATCGGATCCCTGAGGGGTGTCCCTGCTGGCGCGGCCGCTCCTCTCCCACATGGGAGCCAGTCTTTGTTCCCAGGACCAGGTTGGCCCTGCTGCTCCTGACCCAGCAGGGCCCAGGCTGTCCCCAGGTCCTCCAGGGAACCTGGGGGTGCGGTGGGGCCCTCGAGGTCGGACCTGCCTGTGTCCCGGCCTCCTTCACACGTGGGAGTGCCCAGGACGCGCTGGTCTGTCCTCCCTGCCCTCCTCCGCGTATCTCTGGGTCCTCAGCCCGGTGGGCCTCTAGTCCAGCACTTGGTCATTCAACAGACTTCACGGGGCTCTCGGGAGCCAGCCCTGCCTGGGCACAGGGAGGGGGTGAGCACGGCCTCGCACATGCACCCTGCCTGTCTGTTTCAGGGTGTGTCTGCCCGAGGGCCGGGGGGCTCCCCAGGGCAACATGTCCTCCCCCCTGCCCAGCACAGGCTGAGCACACACCCGCCAGACAAGTGAACGGATGAAGGGTCAGTCCTATGGAGGTGGCAGGGAGCCCACAGGTATGGCGGTCCGATCCCCAGCTGGAGTCTGTGGGCCCCTGTGCTGCTTTGGGGGGGCTGCACACCTCGGGGGTTCCTCCCTTGGGGGCCAGCTTTCCTCAGATGGCTGCAGCCATTCCCAGCCCCTGCCAGGGTCCCGCTCTGGGAAGGGCCAGCTCTGGCTCTGGAAGGCTGGCTGGACCAGACCTGCCGCCCAGGTGCTGGGGACGTGGCCGGGCTCCTGCTCTCTGCGGGGGGATGGCGTGGCACAGTGGAGCCAAAGGTCCCTGGTAAGAGATTCCTGGGCTGAGCGGTCGCCTGGACCCTGGCAGGCGTGTGGAAGAGGAGCGGGGCAAGGTCAGGGCCGAGGCCCGGCCCTGCCTGCTGGCCTGGCTGGTACCCATCCCTCCCAGCTCCCCAGGGAGGGCCAGAGCAGGGCACAGGGGCTCCAGGGCCCCAGGGCGAAGGGACAACATCCCGGAGGAGGGGCACGGAGGGAGGCGTGGGAGCTCGCTGCGTCACCCAGGGGAGAAGGGTTTCCCAGGCAGGGGAGTCGGTGGGAAGCTGTGGGGTGGGCAGGGGACCAGGCTGTTTGGGGTTGTTGGAGGGAGAGTGAGTCCTGAAGAGAGGGGAGACAGGCAGACCCCTGCCCAGTCCTGGCCAGGCAAGTGGGGGCTCTAGGGCAGCACTTCAGGCTTTGGGCAGTAGTGGGCAGCTTGAGGGGATGGAGGTCACAGGGCTGGCTGAGGAAGAGGGGTCCCCGGGGAGACTTCTGGGTGTCCAGCCTGGAGGGGCCGCCCTCTGAGGAGGGACCCGGAGGACAGCCCTGGGTTGGGGGTGGTACATGCTCCTTGAAGGGGGTCCCTGGCCGCCTTCGTGGTCAGCACCTCTGCCTGGGTGCTCAGGCCTCCTGGGGCTGCCTTGGCCAAGGCTGGGTGGGTTCATGGCCACCGGACCCCCGGGCTTCTGCCTCCCGGACTGGGGCCTTCTGGTGTTTACAGTTGGCACAGTGCGACTTCCTGTTTTTAAGAGAAAAGGATTAGAAGCACTTATTAAAAAGCCTTTTGAAAGGCATCAAAAGACTTCCTGAACGTCAAATGACTCTTACAAAAGAGCCATTAATGGTTTAAGCAACGCGAATGAGAAACATACCGGCCACCCCGCCTTGAAAGCCCCAGTTTCTACCAAGCCCAGGAGGACGTGGGGCCACATGTGGTCTGGACCGAGGGGACCAGGAGGGGCTAAAAATAGTGCTGAGGACCCGGCAGCCTGTTCAGACATGGGTGGCAGGGGGGCTGTCAGGGGACACTGGGTCCCGGTTGGCCAGGGCAGCCCCACCAAGGGACTCCTGACCTCGTGCCTGACCTCTCTCTTGCCTCCAGCACCTCGAACCCCCTCAGGCCCCTGGAAGACCCCAGTGTCCACCCAACTCCCCTGGGACTCACTCCACCAGTGTTGAGGTCCGTTACACCCCAGCCACCCGGGCCCATCCTGTCCCTAACGGGGCACTGAGGGGCCCCCCAGCCTGCCAGCAGTGTGTTCAGATGTCCCTTTGTCCCCTCCCCCTGACATTTTCCAGGCCTCCCTTGGCAGTGGCCTCTGCTCTGACCTCCAGACCTGCCCTCCCTTGTGTCCCTTCATCCCTAGCCCTCCACGGCCACTTTGGGGTCCCCATTCTGGATGCACAGAACACAGAAGTGACACAGACCCTGCCCCGCTCCCAGGGAAGCATGGGGACATGAGGTTTGTCTTGTCTTGTGGTTTGGGCCAGACAAGGTGTGGAAAGGCAAGTGACCCGAGCGGGCAGTCAGTCCACCACGAACCTGGGCTTAATGGGGGATGCAGCTGCAGACGCCAGCCCCCGGTTCCCGGAGTGCTGTCGCCGGGGAGGGCGGTCCGGGTCCCTCCAGGGGCGGGGCCTGTCTTCTGGCCCCCACCCAGAGGCGCTCTGTCCAGCCTCCCAGGTCTTCTGAGCACCGTGCTGCTTGTGAGCCCAGGCCCTGCCTAGGGAGCCACCAGGTGCCCCTCAGTCCCACCGCCTGGCCCCATCCCCACGTCTGGGCTGTGACCTCGCGTGTCCTCCCAGGATGACCCCCAGCCACGAATGTTTGCTCCTCTGTTTTCTCCAAAGAGGGCATGTCGTTACTCGGGCAGCCATTAAACACTTCAGTGGCTCCTGGAAAATGCCAAGGAATTCTTGGAATAAAAATAACAATGAATAAAGTTGCCTGGAAATGAGGCGACGGGCTGAATTTGATTAAGCCCCATTTAGAAGAGAAAACCAGCTCATTACAGCTGAGGTGAGGCGAGGTTCTCTGTTTTCTTCAGTAAAGAGGATGCTTTTCACCCACCCCAGGGGCTGGGCCCTGCAGAGAGCCGAGCTGGGCTTGAGCTGGCTCGTCCGAGGTCCGTCCCTCTGGGCCACACTCCTGGGGCAGGGACAGTGACCTAGCGCTGCACCCTCTGCAGCCACAGTGGTCCTGCTCCTGTCAGCACCTCAGTCCGTGTCTGCAGGTGAGGGGCGGGCCCGTGGGCACCATGACACTGCTGGGCACGCCTGTTGGGCGAAGCCTGCCATGCCCGGCTGCGCCCCAGGAAGCTGCGTGTCGCCCTCTGCTGACCCCCACCACCCAGGCCTGCCCATCCCCCCCTCCTAAGCACGCCCCACCGTCTCATCCCCAGCACTGGGTCCCACCGCCTCCAATCAGGGCACATCTTCTCACGAGCAGTCTGAGCCCAATGCCTGCCCCCTGCCCTCGGGACAAAGCCAAGCCCCGTACCTGGGCACGCGGGTCCTGTAGTTTCCCATGGCTGTTGTGATGGTTATTTTCAGGCATCACCTGGACTATGCGGTGCCCAGATATTTGGTCAAACATTATCCTGGGCCTGTCTGTGATTAGAGATGGTAGACTTAGTGCGTGGCCCTCCTCAGGGTGAGTGGGCCTCGTCCAATCTGGTGAAGGTGTGACCAGGACAGGAAGGCAGACGCTTCCCCAGAGAGAGGGAATTCTTCCTGGTGTTGTCTTTGGGCTGGGACGTGGGCTTTGGCCTGCCAAGTACACTCTCCTGGTCTCCGCCTTTGGATGGGACTTGCATGGTGGGCTCTGCTGGGTCTCCAGGGGCTGATTGACCCTGTGGGTCTTGGGATTGCTTGACTCACCACTGGGGAAGCCCGTTCCTTGACCTCTGGACAGCGCCCACGGTCACGGTCCACAGGCAACCCCCCAGGCTTCAAGCAGATGTCACAGGCCACACTCCCTCTGGAGGCTCAGGGGAGGAAACTTCCTGGCCTCTTCTGGCTTCAGGGGGCCTCCCTGACCCCTGGTCTCTTCTGTCTTCCCTTTTCTTCCTCTCTGTGTCTAA
Source organism: Urocitellus parryii (assembly GCF_045843805.1). Classification (NCBI taxonomy): domain Eukaryota; kingdom Metazoa; phylum Chordata; class Mammalia; order Rodentia; family Sciuridae; genus Urocitellus; species Urocitellus parryii. The sequence goes on from NC_135536.1 coordinate 4,907,087, forward strand.
CCCACCTGCCTCATCTTATGAGGAGGCTTGTGGTGGCACTCAGGGCCCACCTGAGTAGTCGGGGACAAACTCCTCTTCCCAAGACTCTTGACTCAGCCCTGCCAGGCAGTGTCAGGGGGAGGGATTGGCACTCGGCCTCCATGGGCCACCAGGCATCACTGCAGGCCCTTCCCTGTCCCAACCCCTGGGAGTCCCCCTCACACAGGGCTGGCACGCAGGGATGGGGGCTGGGGACGGGTGGACGCCAGAGCTGGCTGGATAGGCCCTCTACCGCCCTCTCAGACGGGGGCTGGCCGAGGGTCCGAGCCCTCTCACACTGTCCTGCACCCCAAGGTGAGGGCTGCACAGCCTGCAGCTTCCTAGACGTACATCACGGACGAGTGTCTTTCCTTCTTGGATTTTCCTTTCTTTCCTGAATTTTCTGTGGGGCTGATCATGGGTGGGTCTTGTTTTAATGATGGGAGGAAGTTAATCGCTAAAGCTTTCATCAGCCTGGAGTCCTGGGGAGCCCGGCCTCCGTGGTGCTGACAGCGATTACTGAGTGCCTACTGAATGCTGTCGGAAGCCTCCAGCTGGGTTTGCTCTTTGGGCTTCTGGTGGTTGAGGCCTCCAAACTGTGCTTGGCCTCCGGCAATTCCCCAACTGGCCATGTCTGCCTCCTGCTCGCCTGTCCCAGGCTCACCCCATCAGCTCTGAGACGCTGGCCCTGCCAGGGGCTCTCGGGCCCAGCACCTGCTCAGGTCTCTGCCTCAGTGTCCACCCACATCCAACCGAGGACTCCTGGCCCCAGGCGCCTTCTTGCCTCCTTTTCTCTTGACTCCACTGCCCCAGACTCTCCACCTTGGACCTCCTGGGCCTCTGTCCCCTGGGTTAGAGTGGGCAGGGCACTTGGTGCTCCTTGGCTTCTTGGGCTCTTGCAACCCCTCCCCCTCTATCTAGGGCACGTCTCCCTCCCGCAGCAATGGCAGAAACCTGAGGGTCAAGAGCCTAGGTTTTAGGGTCAGAGAGCTGTGTTGCAATTCTAGCAGGGCCACTTGGCAGGTCTGTGACCCCACATGACTGTGGGATCTCAATTCACCCCGCTGTCAAATGGGGTTAGCAACGGGTTATCATTTCCACCAGGGCCATGTGTCGCTGGGTGCCAGTCAGAGCTCCCTCGCCACTACTGTTTGTCACCTTAACCTCTGTCCTTCATCTGTGCAAGGGGAGCAGTGGTGCCACTAGCCTTAGAGGGTGACTGGGTGAGAGTAGGAATCCAGTGAGCGATCTGTAGGGTGTTTAGGACAGCTGGCCTCTCGTAGGGCCACGTGCATGGGGTGTCGTGGGAAGCAGGGCATCCTTGAGGCTGGGAGTCCCCCGCAGGCACATGGGTCAGAGTGGCCAGTGGCAGGGGCAGGGGCAACACCCTCTCCAGAGTGGCTGTGCGACTGCTCCCTGCTCTTGGCTTCTGGCGTGTTCTCTCCTCCTGACCCAGGAAGAGGAACAGGGCTGACCCCATAGAGCAATCTCTGTACCCAGAGAACAGGCAAAGCACAAGGCTCACTGCAGGGTCAGCAGTAGGTGGGGAAGTCTGGGAGGAACCTGAGTTTGGCCTCCCCAGATTTCTGAAGACCAAATGCTTACTTCCAACAATGGTTGAGTAACTGGCTGGAGGTGGGTGGAGAGCTGCGTCCAGGGAGGATGGGGCCAGGGCAATGGCCAGGTGGGTCTACAGATGGTTGGATCAGTGGGTAAGTGACCCGTGGATAGATGGTGGAGGTGAGCCCATGGACACCTGGATGAACTGACAGATGGCTGGATGTACAGGTGGCTGGCTGGCTGGATCAATGAATGGACAGAATGATGAATGGGTAGACGAATGAAAGGAAGGAGGGATGGGTGGGTGGATGGATGGAAGGAGGGATGGGAGTTGGATAGATGGATGGATGGAAGGAGGGACACACGGGTAAATCTATAAAGTTTTCTGGCTGCCTGACTAGGACAATTAATTGATGGACTGAGGTGTTTGGGGACAGATGGCAGTACAAGGATAGAGGGTGGAGTGATATCTGAAGCTGCACTTTAACTTCTTGTACTGAACAGTTATGGAATGATACTAACCAAGTGGAATGGAATGAAAGACTGGAGGTGCCTGGGTAACATAGCCTCTTCCCAGGCCCCGGATGAACGTGGGTCTCTTCAGAGTCCACGGGGTTTCGTGCAGAAGAGCTGGGAGCCAGGACATGCCCATCTCCTATTCCCTATAGCCCCTGGAGCTGGGGCCCTGGCCAGGCTGTGTTATTCTGGCTCTTCTTGGGTCAGGCAGGCCCAGGAGCTCAGATGGAGGGGAGCAGAGAGAGAGCCTGAGGCAGACGACCCAGCTGCTGCCCAGGCTCGCTCAGGAGTGGGGTACCCCGAGGAGACGAGCAGAGCCTGACCGGTGGGGTGGGGGTAGACTAGAGGACTGGTCCTGTTCCCACCTGCTCTGCTCTGTGACTCTGCTGGTGTGTCCCCTCCCCAGGATCTTGCACTACATATGTGGCCCTTCATGGGCCGGACAGAGGTCCTCTTTAGTCCTGTAGGAGCCAGCCTGGGGGCAGATCCTCAGAGACTCAGAAACCTTCCCTTCCCTCCCCTCCCCAGCCCAGTGGAGAGTGCGGGGAGGACCCTGGGTAGCACTGCCCGGCTGTCCCTGGTGGGCGGCTGAGGGTTCTGGGGCAGATGGGGGAGCCACAGGAAGACTAGGGGGGTGGCGATGCAGGCGGAGATGAGGCTGCCAGACACGGGCTGGCGTCCAGGCTCTGTGCGGAGACCAGGCTCCAGCTAATTAGCTCCCACCCACCCACATCCTCCCCTCCTCCCACACACAGGCTCACGTGCATGTAGCTGATGCACCCTGAATCACCCCGCACCCCCAGATCAGCCCAACTACCCCACACCCTAGACAGCCCCCACAGAAGCCCACCCAGCTCCCACAAACCCCTTCCCTGCCACCTACACTGTGGGGGACACCAGGGCTGCTGCATCCCCAGGACACCTGGCCTGTGCCCCGTGGTCACAGTCACCCAGAGCCCACTCTCCCAGACCCATCACAGCCAGCCTGACCTTCCTGGGTCCCTGAGGCTGGGAGAGCCATGGTGGGGCTCTTGGAGGACTGCTGACCCCGGAGCACACCCCTTTCCCCCTCAAAACGAGCTGAATCCACCTACATGGGCGGGGCTTGACATAGGTCTCAGAGGGGAATCTGAGGTCCTGCAGGCCCAGGTCTTGGGGGTGGCACCCCATTTCCTGCCTCTCTGAGCCTCAGTCTCCCCATCTGTGTAAGGGGCTGATGACGCCCAGGGAGCCAGGAGGTGCTATCCACCCAGCTCTGCATCCTCTTCCTGTTTCCTCTGGCTGAGGCTGACCCTCCCTCCACCCTGGGCATCATGCTGTCCTTCCCCCACCCCACAGGACACTCAGCCTGCAGCCCTGGCCCTCCTCTCCACCTGGTTCCACAGTAACCTCCTTCCCGCCATGCCCCTCCTCCACCCTGCCTTGGTCTCCCTTTTTATCTTCCACCAACACTCCACACCCCAGGGCCCTAGTCCCCCCTCCACGCACAGCCCCCCTTTCTGACCCCACAGTCCTTCCACGACACACCCAAACTCCATCAATACATTTGCTCTGCCTCTAAAAACCTGTGTCCCAAACATATCCCCTGGCTGTGTCACCAAGATCCTGTACCTGGTCTTTGTCCCTCTCTCCACCTTCCCCTCCCTGTCATTCCCAGGGGAGCCCCAAGCCCACCTGCACACGGTCAGGTGGTGCAGACAGCCCACTGCTGCAGGCACTGACCCTCCTCCCAGGGAGCACTGGCCCTCTCCGGCTTCTCTCCCCATGTGCTCAGGGAGGTGGAGCCCCCAGACCTGCACAGCCACCCCGGCCCTGGGCCCTGCGCCCTGCCCTGCCCCCTGTGCCCTGCTGCCAGCCTGGCCTGAACCCCCTTTCCAGACCCACCTCCACACCCCCCTGCACTTTTCTGCTAAAAAGCACAAAAGCAAAATGGCCCCTGACGGCTGAGACCCCCAGCTCCTCCCTCTGCAGGAGGACAGGAGTCCTCCTGGCAGCCTCTGATTTCTCCCACTCAGGGCTCCTGCCTGCCCCGTGGGCTGCTGCCCACCTTCCTGCAGCCATCCTCCCAGACCAAGGGCTGCTTCCAGAGGGTCCAGCCTCTGCCTGTGCCAGGTCCCCAGGTGCATTCCGGTGGGCACCAGGTGCTGGTGGGCACCCAGGTTCACCCTGTGGAAGGTACCAGCAGGATCCTGGAGCACAGGAGAGTGAATGGGGTGTTGCTTCACCAGCTTCTGCCCTGTGGGGCTATGGGCTGGCCGCAGCCTGGACCAAGGATGGCCTCCAAGTCCTGTCCCCCGGCTGTGTCCTCTGGCTCCAGGCTCCAGGAGCTGCATCCTTCTTCCTTCCTCAGGTTTGGGGGTGAAATATGGGACCACCCTGCAACTCTGCCTTCCTGTCCACACCTTCAAACCTCCCTTTCCTGGGCTCTGCTGACGTAACCCTATCTGCCTGAGCAGGGGTCTTGTGAAGGAGTCAGCAGGCCTGGCCCCTGTGTCCTGCAGGCCAGGAGACTCCCAAATCTCTCAGCAGCCACATCTGTTTCCCACACAGGTCTTCCTGAATCCCCCTGGGATCTTGGGTCCCCAAACTCATTTCTCCCTCTCTGGCTGCACCCCCCGGCCCCTGCCAGGCTCCTGGTTCTGGCCCTGACCTCCTTTAGACCCTGCTGGCTGGACAGTGGGGCCCTCACTTGGCTGACCACTGCTGTCGCCAGCTCTGCCCAGAGAAAAGGGTTCTCTGGCTTGGGGGAGAGCCTCCGTGGAGTGAGCGGGTTGGGGCAGGGGATGCCAGGGCGAGGGCCAGGCTTCCCACCCAGGCCCCTGGTGACAACGGGGCCCCGGCTCCACCTAGCCGTGCCCACTCTGAGCCAGCCCACAGGGTCCAGCCAGGGACCATGGTGGCCTCAGAAGCCCCCCCCACAGCCTCCTGTGCAGCACTAAGTGGTGGGAGTGGGCTCGTTGGCTCAGGGGTGGGATGCCCATCGTATCCTGCTCTGCGGCGTGGATGCCCGCCATCATTCATCATTATCATTAAGCACAGTTTGGCAGCCGCGTGGGGAGCTGTCAGGCCCACTCGCTGCGCCTACCTGGAACAGTAGAGCCAGCCCCAGCAGGAGAGACGAGGACCGGCCACCTCCCACCAGGCTCCCTGGGCTCTGAGGTGTGGCCTGGGTGGGGGCTGTCCTCTGACCCACCCCTCTTCACAGAGCTGAGGTCACCTTGCACCAGGACACCAATCCTGCCACCAGCTCCGATGCTCTGGGACCCAGACTCTCATGAGGTGGCCTGCTGGCCCAGCTGGGCTGGAGGTGGACCCACGGGCCCCAGGGAGGCCAGCATCTCCCCTGGGGTGGGAGTGAGGGAGCTGGCGTGGGTGTCAGTGGCTGTCCTCCTTCCTAGCCAGGAGCTCTTGGGTATGTCAAGGGGCTCCTCTCCTGGTGTGGGAGACCGTCAAGGGCATGATGCTTCCATACCAGCAAAAATCAGAGATCTCTGTTCATAGTGACTTCCCTGGAAAAGGCAGGGGCTATAGAGAGGCTTGTTCCTGCTCCCAGACTAGAGACAATAAAGAAACTTTATCTTATTTGTTAACTTCAATCAAATGGTCACCTTGTGCACTGATGTTCAATAGGCACTTGGGGTCGGGGGATTGATGATTGATTAGTGATGTCTGTCATGAGTACAGAAGGAAGAAGGTGGGTTATGTGTGCTGTGGATCTAGGATTTCTGTTCAAATTGTAGAGCATGGATTACTAGACAGGAAAAGATCCTGGACATGATTGGTCTAAACCTCCACGTTGCAGAAGAGGAAACAAGTTCAGGGTTGTGCAGGGACACCGGAGCCATGGCAGAACAGAGCCCCAGGTAGGTCAGACTCTGCACTGTCCATGCTGCCTGGGGAGCTACCCCTGGAAGAAGAGGGATCTCGGGTTTGGTCTGAGGGAGGGCACACTCCAGCAGCATGTGCAGAGTGGCCCTGGTGGCCAGGAGCAAGACAGGTGGTGGGAGAGGAGAGGAGTCTCCAGGGGCCGAGAAGCTGCTTCTTTCCCCACCACTTTTAGCTGTGTGACCTGAAGTGAGCCGCACCACCTCTCCAACCTCAGCTGCACAGCAGGGCATGAAGCTGTTTAGGGTTGAAAGAGACCCTGCCCTCTGGGTGTACTCAGCAGAGTACTTATTGAGGGGCTAATTGCCTGTAGACACAGGTGAGCAAGACAGAACAGGATCTGGCGCCGCCTGGCTCCTTCTTTGCCAGGGAGGCAAACTTTGGCTCAAATAGTCACCCCTGGGAAAGAGGAACAAACAGGCAGGGAAGCCCTATAGGGCAAGGTCAAGGTCAAAGCCCTACAGGGCAAGGTCAAGGTCAAGGCCTCACTGCACACAAGCACCAGTGGCAGCCAGGACACCCAATGTGATTGCTGGGGCCGCTGTGCCCAGCGCCATGGCTAGAGCAAGGGTGCTGGAGGCCCATCTCCCGCTGGGCCCCCCCGGCCTCCGACCTCCTGAAGGGGCACCTTTCTCTAAATCCCACACAGGGGCCAAGAGGGCTGGCACTGTGGCTGTTGACTTGTGGGGTTGCCCATGATTATCTGCCCCTGGGACAGACAGAGCGGGCAGCCAGGGTCAGAGTGCTGCAGGGTGCTGGGAGAACCGTGCTGAGGCCAGTGCTGGGGCCAGCCCCTGAGTGCTGTGGGGAAAGACTTTGTCTCTCGAGGCCTCAGTGTGCCCCTCTGAACACCCACACAGAGGCCTGTGTGCACACGCCCCATGCCAGCCTTCAGCAGGGGAAGGGCCTGCCACTCAGGCTGCCTCGATGCTGGCTCCATCTGGATGGGGCCTTCCCCAGCCTGCCCTCCCACACCGTCACCCACTGTAAGTGTCTCTGCACACGGGTCACCAGGACTGTCCTGGTTCTCCTGTGGGCACAGCTCCCTCTCCAGCTCTGGTCTATGCTGTGCTTTCCACTTGGAACCCTTATCCCTTAACTCTGTTGTTCTTCAAAGTCCCACTGAAATTCCATGTCCTCCATGAGCCTGAGCAGTCCTGAGGCTGGTGGGGGCTTGTGCTCTGGGGGCCCTGACATGGGGGGCTGCTGCCTGCAGGTGATGTTTCCTTCGATCCTGCTCAGGGCAGATACCACGGTGAATGCAGAAGGGCTGGGAGGGAGCTCAGATGATTAGATCGTGTCCCGGAGGTTGTGGACAACAGTAGCCAGAGGCAGCTCTTCCCAGGGTCGGGAGCAACCCCAGTAGCCCTGCGCTCACCCGCTGCAGGACTATGGACACACTCAGCAATGATCTGGGTGTGAGCCAGGCCAGGGCAAAATGAGCTCATGGACTCTTCCTTCGTTGCCGTCCCGTGATTGACAGGTGGAGCGTGGTGGGCATCAGACACAGAGGGTCTGTGGGCTCCTGGGCACCGGCCTTCCACCGGCTGTGGGTGCTTCCGTGTGTTGGAACTCCTCCACTGGCTTCCTCTCCGGGGCCTCCCTGGACACTTGTGTCTTCTCCCTGTCTGCCAGGCCCTGCCCACAGATGTACAGTCCCTTTTAACCTCTCAACCTTGGTGTAGACCAGCTGAGCTGGGGGAGTGGTGGGTGGGGCTGAAGGGACTTGAAGCCCACCTGGTCCAGGGCTAAGCTGTTGAGCTGACAGGGACCCTGAGCTTTAGGATTATTGGGATCAGGAAATGATCCCTGGCCTGGCCTGGCCGGTCTAAATGGTCAGCCTGGCACCGTGGTCATGCAGGGTTCAGGGGATGGCAGGAAGCTGGAGGGGAAAGCTGGGCCCCGCAAGCTGTGGGTGCACAGGGCCAAGGCAGGAGGGCTCCTTCCCTGGCATGCAGTGCCCTCCCTTCCCGTAACTTCCACGTGGGGGTCCTTCTAGTTCCTGCCTCTTCTAGTTCCTCCAGGCTTCCTGCCCACAGCCTGGACCACTGGGGCTGTGCTGGAAGCTGCTCTCCAGCCTTACCCCAAACCTGTCTCAGCCCCTTCCTGGCGTCCTGATTCTGTAACCCCAGGCTCTGGGCCTTGGCCAGGGTGGCCTTTTGCACACTGAAGTCCTGCAGCCAGCCTGGTTGAGTCTTTTCCTTCCCTGGGAGTGGGGCTCCGAGGCCTGAGGTGAGGTATCTGGGCTCTAGGCCCCGGGGCCACGCTGGGCACCCAGGAAGGTGCCCTGAGCTGAGCCTCTGCAGCTTTGGCCCAGCTGACATCTCCCCCGGGCTGGTGTGTCGCAATCCTCCCTGGCCACTGACCCCATTTCTCTGGCAATTGCAGGTTCTCTGGGCTGTGATTTGGAGAATGTTTTCTTCCTTCTAAACGACCGCTCTGGAGAAGGGAGTGGGGCTCTGCTGGGCTGGCTTCAGTGGCTCCGCGTAGGTCCTCTGCAGCGCCTCTTCCCCACGGTCACCCGCCAAGTGCTTGCAGCCTGGGGAGTGCGGTGGGGGCTGGGGCCCATCTCTGGGTCTTGTCCTTGAGTCTCTGCACACTTAGTGTCTGGGCCTCTGAGCTCCCTCAGCTTCTGCTCCATCTCAGGCAGAGGTTGGAGTTCCCTGGGAGCCTCCCAGGTGTGATCTGCAGGCACATCTCTGGCCTCAGCCTCACCCTCCTCAGCCCCACCCGAGGCTCAGAGGCCAGCATCAGGGCTGGACCAGGCCTCAGAGCCCTGGGGGTGGTGATTCCTCCCAGGGTGACCTTCTCCACAGTTCCAACATCCTCCAGAGAGCTGGAATCACCTTGGACTCTGACCTCTGGAGTTGGCTCAGTATGGACTCTCATTCCCATTCCAAGCATCAGTGCTGGGGCTGAGAGAGGCTAAGAAATTGCTTGAGGCCACACAGCTGTAAGGAACAGCAGGACCTGACTCCAGGTCTGTGGGAACTCTGGTGAAGATCAGTTGCTCTGCGATGATGACACCAGACTGCATCCCAGGTGGCAGGTTTGGAAATGACCTCCCTGTAGGAGAAAGGCCCAGCTAGGTCAAAGTGCCCCCAGAAACTAGCACTTCCGTCTCCGACCCCACTCCACTGTGAAGTGGTGGAGGACTTGAGGTGTCCTCCAGCTCCATCTGGTTTCAGTGGTACGGAACCTGAGCTAGAGGTCAAGCAGGAGTCGGAGATGGGACAGGGCGGGGGCTTTGGTCTCCTGGGTTCTTCCAGCCCTGGATCTTAGCAACCTCCTCTCCTGGGCTCTGTGGTGCTCGGGGCATGGAGGGGACAGCTCTGCCTCTTGCTCATGAGGAGCTGGGCTCTGACTGGGGACTGGAGATGGCAAAGGCAAGCTGGTCCCCATGGGGTCCTGCAGGGTGGGGTCCCGCAGTCCCCACATTTGCCATCTGTGACTTTGTTGTTGCCCTGTGGCCTGCAGAGGGGAGGGAGAGCCCTGCACATCGTCACCTGCTGCCCCCACACGTCCTGTTCTACCTACCCCAGGGGCCGGAGGACATGGTCCCGAGTCCTCAGCCCCCCTCCCTCCTTTCGCCCTCCCTTCTGGGGTGTACCTGTGTGGGTGCAGGACCTGCCCAGCTTTTGGATGACAGGATGGACTTGTAGGGAGGGCATCCAGGCAGAGTCTACACTGGTATTCTAACTTTTTGTTAGCAATTACACCAACTCATGTCGTTTATATATACATATAAAAAAATCTGTTCATACTACTTTACAGAATGAGCAGCCTCCTCTTGCCTGCATGGACACGGCTCCGGAGGACACTATGGAAAACCCTATTTCTAGTGGTTTTACAAGCCGCCGGGTGCCAGGACTGAGAAGCCAGGAGCTGGGCTTGTGACTTCTGGAGTCCCTCCCAGTCAGCCACAGGCTTCTGCCTCTGCTGGCTACCCAGAGGAGCCAGGGTCCCCGCTACCGTCCCATCAAGAAAGGGAGGTCCAGGAGCGATCCACCCCAGCCAGGTGGGGTGAGCCCTGAGGGACCATGGCCAGCTCCAGCGGGTCACCAGCCACACTCCCAGGGGCAGGTCACACCCTGCCTCCTGGGCATTTCCCCAGGACCTACCTGGAGCAAGGCTCAGCCTGGGGCCAATCCCGAGGGTACCTGATGTACCCAGAGCCCCTGCCCCCGCCCCCAGCCCCTGGGAGGCTTCACTCCCCTGGCTGCTTCCCTGCTGGGAGTTTTGGGGGTGACGCCAGGGGAGGCCAACTTAGCAGTCCCGCCTTCTGTTCTAACCCTCGGAGTAAACAGGAACATTAAATCACTACTTGGGGGTCAGGAAACTGGAAATAATCAAAACATAGTGTCCTGTCCTCGGCCTGGGCGCTGGGCCGCCTGTCACCAACCCAGTTCTGCCGCCCGGGGCTTTCCCAGCCCCACCTCCATCCCAGTTGCTGCCCCCACTGCCCGCCCTGCAGGCCCGGGTGTCCACAGTGGCCCACGCCCAGGGTACAATTAGTGAAATGGCAACCACCCCACACCCAGACTGGCCACCAGCAGGCAAGGTCACCATGAGGTTGGGCTCTACAGCACCGAGCACTTGGCCGCCTTCCCCTCCACGGGGTTAGGGATGGGCAGGGCCCCCAGAGGCCTTGGAGGTGCAAGGGGCTGGAGCTCCCTCCTGCTGCCCCTTCTCGGCTTCTAGGGCAGGCCCTGCAGGGGCCAGCCGCGCCTGCATCCTCATCACCAGGGGCCAGAGGCCACGCCGAGGGCCTGGGCACACAGGTGCGAGGTCTCCTCTCCCTGACCTGGATGGGGCGTGGTCTCCCCTCCCACTGTCGGGCTCCTTGGGTCCCTCTGTGGCCCTTTCCGGCTGCCCTCCCTCCTGAGTGCGCCTGGCAGCGTGGAGGGCTCTGGACAGCGGCTCTCAGAGGCAGGTGGCTGCAAGGCTCAGTGCCCTGACTGGCTTTTTCCTGCAGCCCAGGAGGCTCCAGGGGGTGACCAGGTGAGAAAGGTGGGAGGAGAGGCCCCGTGGGCTGGGAGATCACGGTGAGCCACATGTGTCTCTTCTCTGCCCCCCACACCCCCGATGCTCCCTGCACAGGTCTTCCCACCTTGGGATCCGAGGTCGCGTGAGGCAGGCCAAGGCATGGCGTGAACCCGGGGGACACACCACATGGTCTGGCGCCCAGGTCCTGCTGTTTACCCTCCTGGGGACTGAGTCCCATTCCACCTGTCCAGCCCTTTGGGCATGAGGTGCTGAGCCCTGGGTGGACCATCCCTTCCGGAATGGGCCTGTCGGGGTCGGCAGTGCAGGGGGGAATCACTGTCAGCCGGCCCCAGGTCTGGGACGTGTGGCTCCCCGTCTCACGAGCCTCCTCCCAGCAGCCTGCAGGCTGGGGAGATTGTACTCATTCTCCAGATGGGGACATGGAGGTCCTTCCCTAGCAGGGCTGCCACCCTCCCGTCCTGTGGCGAGGGGACAGGCCCCCAGCAGTCCTTTCCTCCGGTGCCATGGCCTCTGGTCCCCAGGCCCAGCAGCAGGGTGGTCAGTTCTCCGGTTGCAGCCAGAGCCAGGCCAGTGGTTTCTGGCCTCCACTTGCTGGGCATGGGGAAGGCCCAAGGTCCAGAGTCACAGAGGGTGGGGCTTTAGGACGACCCAGGGTTCAAGGTAGGACTGGGCCAGGGTCGGCACCCCCCGGGCTCCCCGTGGGGAAGGATCTGTCCTCCGTCCCAGAGGAGGAGCAAAGCCAGGCTGGGCTGCCGCGTGGGTGGGTGGGGTTGAGGGAAGGGGACATCAGGGCCAGGTAGGTGGGGACAACATGTTAGAAGGAGCAGGAGCCTAAAACAGCAGGGTGGGACCTGTGGCGGGGAGTTGGGGCTCAGGGGCACGGGAAGGGGCAGTGTTCAGGGTCTGCCTTGGGCTCCTTGGCCTCACCGAGGGGCAGCCAGCCCACTCCCCTCTGGGGTCTGATCACTTTCCCAAGGGAGCAGCCAGGCCCGAAGGTGGCAGGAACCACCCCTGTGTCTCCCGGGAGCGGGGCTGAACCAGTGCCCCATGGGGAGTAGTGGTGGGTCGCCATCCCCCTCGCCCCTCAGGGACATGAGGCAGCGGGCCCGGCCCTGGGAGGGGCTCTGGCCTCCTGTCAGGCCCCTTCAGAACACTCCCTTCCTGGCTCCTCTGTGCCCCGTGGACTTGCCTGCCACCCTCTGGTGTGCCCCAGGGTCCCCTCCACCAGGACTCACACCCTCTGCTCCCTGCTCAGGTTGTCCCCGCAGGTGGCCTGCTCACCTGGGAGGGTAAACAGGGGCCTGAAAGGGGAACCTGGGGACGAGGGGAGGCCTGAGTGCTTCCTGGAGAGGTCGGGGCCCTGGAAACACTTGGACTTTCTGCCTGTTCAGTGGCTTGGAGTGGACGGACCAGGGCCAGGAGACAGGGACGGTGGCTGGGTGGAGTGGCTCTTGGTGTGGAAAGGAGGAGGAGCCGGGCCCTCCCAGGGCATCAGGGAAGATGCACTGGGACTCACCTGAGAGGACACTCTTTCCCAGACTCCCTTGCAGCTAGGAGAGGCCACAGGAGACAGTTCTGGCCAGCGATGAATGGAAACAGTGCCTGGGGGCCTTCTGGAGAAGACTTTGCCCCTCCCATGACAGAGAAATTCCGTGAGGACTGCCTGCCCTGCCCTTCTTCCTCTTCATAGTCTGGGGTTTGAGGCTGGAGATGGGGCTGCCATCTTGCACTAATGAGGTCAAGAAAAGTCGTGTGGTCAGTCCTAGGGCTACAGGACCAAAGGCAGCAGCCACTGACCCCAAAGCACCTCATTTTGCTGGAAGGACCGACCACTCTTTATCCAAGTCACTCACCATTCACTGGGCCTCCCAACACTTGCAGCCGAGGGCATTCCTAAACAATGCAGATTGGTAACCAGAGTGGGGTGGACGTAGTACCCCAACCCCCATCTGCAGGGTCTGCGGGAGCCTGAGGAAGCAGGAGATGGTCAGCATTAGGGATGCTGCCTCTGGGGCCCGAGGGTCACCCAGGTGGACACGCCCAGGCAGCAGCTGCACACAGATGCGGATGGGGCAGAGGTTGCTCTAGGAAGCCGAGGAGAGAGGCAAGGCCGAGAGGTGCAGGCACAGCTCCCTAGAGACCTGCCAGCAGCAGAGGAGGGGGACAGCTCTCCGCCACGGGGAAGAGCAGTCATACTGATGTGGTAAATCCAGGGACTCGCTGGGCAGCCCCTAAGTGGGAGTCCCTGGGACTTAGACCCTCCGTCTCCTTCACTCAGCCCCGTGAGCCGGGCACTGCGTTGTGCTCACAGTACAGACCAAGCGCGGAGACTCAGATAAGACCCAGTATCCCAGGGGACCCAGATCGGCATGGAGGGAGGCCTGCTGCTTGGGCCGTGTCTGGAGGGGCCACAGTCCAGTGGGGAAGTGAGGCACTCCACCCAGGTCCAGCACAGGAGGGAGGGCACTGTGGTCACCTCACGTGCAGGGGTGGTGGGAAGTCAGGAGGAAGAAGGTGCAGCCCGATGCAGCTTTATGAGTTTGGTGCTTATTGGAGTTTGGCCTGAGGAGTGGTGTGGCCAGGGAGAGCTCTCCCAGCAGAGCAGGGAGCCCTGGGAATGTGGCGGCCCAGGAGGGGGCTCTGCGGCCACGCCCCCTCCCAGATGCCTCTCAGGCAAGGCAAGACAGTTGGAGCCCTTGGCCTGTGGCCACTGCAAACAACTTGTCCTTATTCTTGTTGAGTAACTGCAGTTGGGCCCTTTGGTCCAGGCCATCTCAGGACAGTGGAGCTTTTGGTGGCCCTGCAGGGAGCGCTAGGACCCCCATTTCACCAGCCCAGGCCAAGCCTCGTGCCTGGAGCTGGAGCCTGGACCCGGACAGAGTTGGGGGGCTGGCAGTGCCTCTTCCAGGGAGCCCTGGTTGGTCACCCTGAAGGGGCAGGAAGATACGAGGAGAAGGGAAGCACAGGGTTGGAGCCCTCGGTTGGGGCGGACTGACCCAAATCCGTGGCCAATGTCAGGATGACCACTCCTACTCCCCTCGGCTACTGGCTGGGTGGGGCCAGAAAGGCCTCCCGACGTCCCAGGAAGGTGACCGGTCCCAGGAGGAGAGCCAGGGGCAGCAGGGGGAGGGAAGGACACGTGCTCAGACACCCTCAGTGCCAGCCACTCCCCTGCCTAGGAGCAAGTCCGGGCCAGCTCCTGTCCCTCATCTGTCTGTGAAATGGGCACAGTGGGCCCAGCCCATGGAGAGGTGTGGAAATAAAAGAATAAATGAGATGCCTTAGGACTGGCATGCAGCTTGATGGCAGAGCATGTGAGGCCCTGGTCCTGCCCCCAGCACATACAGACACACACACACACACACACACACACACATCAAGCCCCAGGCCTATGGATTTCACAATTAAAATTTCAAAAAATCAACTTTAGTTCCTGTCTTAGGATGCCAACTTAATGTTTTGCCAAGTCGGAATATTGGAAACACACACACACACACACACACACACACACACTCACACTAGCTACCAACTATGGTCAGTGTCAGTTCACAAAGAAAATGATGTTTGGATACAACAAAAGTTGGGAGCTGTCTCAGGGCAAAGGTTTCCCTCCAGGTGTGCTGGGCCTCTGCCTCCTGCTGTCCTTGTCTTGTCCTTCACCTCGGGGACTGGGTCGGGCAGCCCGAGCTCCTGGTGGGTGGTGCCAGGGCATGGCTGAGCTCTAGCCCAGAGCTGTGACCTTGCAGACTGGCCAAGGGCAGAGGTGGAGCCAGGAGGGGCTACGGCAGGGGGCCTGGGGTCATCCCCATCATCCTGGAGGCTCTCGAGAGGGAGCAGGAGACCCCCCGAGGCAGCATGCACTGTGCTGCTGGTCCTTTTGGTCCATTCTTTCTCTGGGCGATGTCACAGGCCTGCCTTACTCTATGATGCAGACCTGAACCCCACCTCCTATGCCTCCCTGGGTAGGGACCTCACCACCCTTCCAAAAGGTGGTGCTGATTGAAAGTTCCCCACCTTCCAGTGGTGAGTACAAATGGGCAGTGTCACCCTGGACCTGCCTTCCCAGGCCTGTCCTCTCTCTGCAAAGGCCATGCTGTCTGGAAGATTTGGGTCACGTGAGTCCATGCTAATAGGTGAGGCATCAAACGAGCAGACGCCTGCCTAATCGGGGCTTGCTGACCGTTCAGGGCCCTCAGGCCCCTAGGAGCCTCTGGGAATGAGAAACCGAGGCTCAGAGAGGTGGAGTCCCTGGCTGGAGATCACCCAGCTGTGCAGGGCACTTCTGCTGTCCAGGGACACTGAGGAGATGCTCAGGTGCACAGCCTTCTCCCAGCAGGACAAAGGGGGCACTGTCTTGCTTCGCTCAGGTCCTGGACTCAAGGCCTCCTTGCTGGAGGAAGGGATGTGTGGTCCAGCTGGACCTGGAAGGACGAGCCAGCTGGAGTCCACTGGGGTCACTGATGGGGACACACACACACAGCAGTTCCCTGAGTTCTGAGCTGACCCCCTCCGGCTTCTGTGGGGGAGGCCCTGCCCTGCCCTGCACCTTGCTGAGCAGCTGGGAGGGAGGACTGTCCCCAGCTGGCACAGGTTCAAGCCCCAGGGGCTCTGTTCCCCAGCTCTGTGACTTTGGGAGGACTGTCACCATTCCGATTCTGGCCTTCCTCCCCAGTATCACATGAGGTGCTCCGGGTAACGGGCTGGTCAGGGTGAGGTGGCATGGGCATGTGACCATGTGACCCTCCTGGCTAGCCCCCACTGCCCGCCCTGCTCGCCACTACTACACTCCAGCTGCCCCCGACTAGGGTGACTCGGGAACATTTCTGTTCCCACACGGCTGCGGAGAGCAGGAAGCTGGGGGTCCCCGGGGAGTGGCCTCTTCAGAAGCCCTCATTAGTGGTGGGGCTGTTTATCCAGAATGCTCCCAAGTTGGCCAAGGGGGTGCCCAGCTCCCGGGCTCCCCACCACTCAGGGGGTTGGGAGAAACTCCAGCTGATGGGGGCCGGCGGGGAAAACCAGGGCCTGGGTGGGGGAAGAGCTGCCCCTGAGGCGGGGGCCTGCTGTCTAGGGGCCCTTGGGGGCTAGGGGTAGCATTTCTGCATCAGGGTTCTGGAGATGGGCAGGCAGGAGGCACAGGGCCTTGGCTCCAGTGGTCCTGGCCGAGCCCCCACATCTCACATCCACACACCTTCCAAATGCGCACTTCATGGGCCCTGGAGTGGACACTGCAGCCTTCACAACCCCTGGCGGATCACCAAGCCTGCGGCTATGTCTTGGGGGCCCTGGGAGGCTGTTGACCCAGCACGCCTTCCACAAATGGGGAAACTGAGGTCTCCTGAGTCCCCCTGCAGGCCTTCTCTCTGTGGTGGCCTTGTCCTGGGAACTGAGGACTCAGAGGAGGGTCTGTCTCAACCTCCCACCCTCCTGGGAGAGACCCACAGGGCCACTGTGCAGCTCTTGGGTGGGCACACTTGGCGCCTCGGCCAAGTCCTGGACCAGGTCCCTGTGCTGGGCATGTGTTCCTGGGGTGTGGCCAGGGGACAGGATCTGCAAGGGAGGACACGGGTGCAGAAAGGAGGCAAGGCCAGGCTGAGAAGCCTGGAGTCCCCTCCACTTTTCTCACCATGGACTCCTGATGGTGGCCCCAGCCCAGCTGCCCCTCTGGGCTCCGTGGGTCCCCAGAATTCACTGTGAGGGCATCCGCGGGGGTCCTGAGAGCCGCCAAGGTGAGTGGTCTTTCTCACACTGACTTGGGTGGGGGCTGCCAAGGGGTGACCTTGGGCAGCTTTCTCCAGCCAGCTGTCCCAGAGGGCTGAAAGCCAAGGCTTCTAATGGCAGCCCTTTAAGCCACCGGAGAGGAACATGCCCAGGAGCCACGGCGGCCCCTTATGGCACCTTGACTCTCCAGCCCTGTGTGCTCAGAGCCCCTCCACAGGACTTCCAGGAACCACCTCCTCGGGGTGCAAGCTGCCTCTCTCCCAACAGAACCCGAGGGACGAAGGTCAGTGGACACGCTAGCCCCTGCTGCCGCGGCTGGTCTCAGGACCACGAGTGATCCTCGTGTCCCTCACCCTTTCTCTCCCGTGGTCCTCTGCCCTCAGTCCTGCTCCTGCTCACCTTGGTGGCTTACCTGTGGGCTCACCCAGACCTCGTCCCCGAGGGGTCTGAGCCCCAGGTCACTCTGTCCTTCTTAGGCCGTGGCTACTCACTCCACATCAAAATTGGGCAAGGGATACCAAGAGGAGCCTGGGCGGGTCGTGTGTCACCACACAAGTGTCCCCTGCCTGCACTGGGCCCAGAAAGCTCCTTGCTCCTGCCAGCCAGCCCCCATCGTCCCGCTGGGATAATGACGTGTCCTCTGACCTGCGGGTCCTGGCACAGAGCCCTGAGGGCCCAGGCGACAGCTAGACAGCTAGACAGCTAGAACCGGTGTCCCCTGGGGGCTCTACACAGAGTCCCCAATTGCAGGGAAGCCAGCAGTGACCCAGTGGGTCACGGGGAGTGACACCAAGTGTGGCCACAGCTGCTTCCACCCCTTAGTTCTGGGACCCATGCCTGCCACCAGCTGGGCCAGGACATGGAGAAAGCCTGCTGCTGGAGAGGGCACCACGTCCCCTTCGTCCCAGGGGCTGCTCCCTGGAGCCAGGGTGCCGGCAAAGCTGCCCACAGGCCCTTCCTGCGTGTGCGGTCCGTGGTACCAACGGGGCCCCCCAGGAGCCCCTGGCCTGTGTGTGGGCCCTCGGTCAGATGTGGTTTTGGGGGCTCACGGCTGCAGCTTGTGTCTGGAGTGTCCCCCACGGGCTCCTGGGCTGGGGGTCTGGTCCAGCGCAGGGGGCTCAGAGGCGGGGCTGTGAGGAAGGGACCACGTCATGGGGCTCCGGGACTATTGGGAGGGCCCAGGCGTCAGCTAGAACTTGTTGGTCATGGAGCTGGTGTTCCCTGGGAGCTCTACATGTAGGAGGGGGATGTTGAAGGGAGTGAGTCCCTGGGGGCCTGGATCTTGTCCTAGCCCCTTGCCCGCTCTGTCTGCTTCCCTGCTGCCATGACCAGACAGCTCCCTCCACCAGGCCCTTGCTCCTCGGCTTTACCTCAGAAACCACGGAGCCAGCCAACCAAGAGGAGCCTCTTGAAATCTCTGAAACCAGGAGCCAGGACAAATCTTGACTCCTGTAGTTTGTTTTTCTCGGGTGTTTGATCACAGTGTCGAAGACCTGACTGACTCACGGTGTCAGTGAGCTGGTCCTCAGTCACTCTGACAGGGCTGCCGATGGACGCCGTGCTGAAAAGGAAAGACGCCTGGCCCTAAACCTGTAATGGATCCATTGGCCAGAATTAACTGTTGCCTCTTCCGGGGGGAAGGAGCCCACGCAGCTCACCCGCCCTGAGAGGCAGACCGGCTGCCTCTGGGAGCTCTTCAGACCGAGGATGGCAGGCTGGACGTGCCCTGATGGCAGGCAGCCGCTGGACCCACAGTGAAAGGGAGCCCGTGCTTCTGGGCCATCTGCCTCTTCATTATCAGGATGTGGTCACATGCCCGTCATTGCCAGCACTGGGGCGGCCCCTGCTCCAGGCTGGCCGATGTCCAGCAGCGTGATACTTGGTCAACTTGGCTTTTTTGAGCTGCCCATGAAGTGGTGCTTTCTGGTAGGTGTGAGCAGGGCAGAGCTGTCCCACACCTGTGCACGCCCCTGCAAGCCCCTGACGCCCCTGCTCCACACGGGCTTGGCTCCCCTCTCATCTAGTCCAAGGCCCTGACTAGCTAACCAGCCTGTGCCTCTGTCCATGAGTCCTCTTGTACTCCAACTCTGCACCTCCTCTCTTCCCACACACAGTGGATGACGCCTCCCACCCTGTCCAGCGCCTGGCCATCCAAGGACTCTCCCTTCTGTTAGTGTTAAGGTCACTCCCACGTGCCTTGGGGTGGCCACCTGCCATTTTCAACTTGCACCCACTTGCTGATGTTTCCATCCATGGACCAAGCTCCGACTTTCTCCTCCTCTACTGGCTGAACGTCAGTCAGGATCCGGCGTAAGTAGGAGTGACCACAGAGAGCGGACGAAGTTCTCCCAGGGAGTGGTCACCAGGTGCATGTCTGACCCTCCACGTTATACCCACTGCCCCCACAGCTCCCTGATCCTTCCTGAGTCTCCTACAAGTTCTTCTGAGGGGAGGGAGAGACAGGGAGGGCCCTTCTGGCTGCCCCTGAGCCATGCCCTGCAGTTCTGGGGTCTGTCCCTCCCCACTGCGGGCCACCCTGCTGCCCAGGCCCTCGCCAGGTGCTATATCCTGCACCCTGGGAAGGTGCTCCCAGGTGATACACCCTCCCAGCTGTCCTCACACCTTCAGGGACCAGCCCATGGGGCGAGGTCCTCAGCCCCACCCCTTCCTATCCCCATGCAGGGCCAGTTCTGTGTGACTTGACCTGGGCTGTGGCCTGGGGTCGAGGGACAAGTGGGGATGTCTGCGGGGGTGTTGTCCTGCACTGAGAAGTTTCCGCCCACCTTCAGCAAGCGCAGTGGCTGCCTGTCACAGAATCAAAAGGAGCATTTCCGTCAGGCGGGCTCAGGGGCTGTGGGGTTTCGGATTGGGGATGCGCCATTAGCAGTCCCCATCTCATGTGTTGGGGTCTTAATGTTACCAGCCATGGCCTTGCCCTAGTTAGCAAATACACGTGTCCAAGGTTGCGTTCCTGGGAAGCAGCCCCAAGGTGGACCTGGCGTGTCTGAGTGCTCTCGAAGCCACTGTGGTGCAGAGGGAGGTGGGCGGTGCAGCTCCATGGAACCCTCGGACCTCCCTGGAGCTGAATGGCCATGCAGTGTGGCCCATGGGTGAGGAGCTGGGCCCTGGACCCCCTGGCCGACTGGCGTGGGGCCTTGGGAAGGGGCCTCTGGGAGCCCTGCTCAGCTGATGCTCTTTCCCAAAGGGCCAACAGACAGTGCTGTCACTTGCAGCCCCCAGAGGCCAGGGGCAAGGTCCCCGCCCAGCAAGTGGGCTCCATGGCCCTTCATGGTGCACAGCCTGCCAGCCCCTTGAAAGAGGCTCAGTCACCCTTAGGGACCTGGCTCCCCAGACGTCTCCGTGGGTACAGCCTGTGAGGGAGCGATGGCCACGTACTGGGCCCCATGAGTGAACTTGCCACTGACTGCTTAGGACTTCAGAGGGGAGCCGACCGCGTGATGGACACCCAACTGGTCCCTGCCCCCCACACAGGGGGAGGGAGGAGGGAGAATGGGCCCCTGAGCTCACCCACATGGGGTTGAACCCCTTGGGGTAGGCTGGAGTGGAGGCCAGGAGACTCATGGGACTCAGGACAGGCCTCCGGGAACCCTCCAGCTAGTGGACCAGCTTCCTCTGAGAGGCGTGTGTCTGTCCCCAGTGGCACCCAGCCTGGCGAGAGGCCACTCCTGACCTGAGCCTTGCCACACCTGGGCATGGCCAGCCCCCTGCCAGAGCTGCCAGAAGGAGCCACACAGTCTTCAGAGGAGAGGAATGGCCTGGGAGGGCACCAGAAGACCACTGTGGCTGTCACCAAGCACATGCCCTGAGGCACAACGCAAGGAAAGACAGGTCAGGCAGAGGGAACAGCATGTGCAGAGGCTCAGAGGTGGAAACTCAGGGAAGGTGGAGGGACCTGAAGGAGGCCTGGGAATATTGACCTGTGGCTCCAGAAGGGACATCTAGTCTCCCTAAGGTTGGCCTCCCTTTGTGCTACCCTCTGTTCTGTGGCCCCAGAGTGAGCTTTCTAAGATGACCCTGGCTGGGCCCTACCTGCTTGGAGACCCAGGTTTCCTACTACTCTCCAAATAAGGCCCATAGCGCCTGCGGCACAGCTGCCCCATCCCAGCCTGGCTCGGGTCTGCCTGGTCCCCTCCTAGACCCAACCCTCCACAGGATCCACAGGACCCTACCTGCTCTGCCCTCAGCATTCCAGCACTCTGCTGGGCTCTGCTCACAGCCACAGCTGCACCTACCGTGGGGCCTCTGCACGGCTCCTCTTTCCCTGGGTGGCCCTGCTCCCCGTTGGCCGATGTGCTCTTCTTGCCCTCCCCTCCCCCTTCCCCTCCCCTCCTCCTTCCCTCTCCTCCCGGCCGGCCCCTGATCTGCTTGCTCTGATCTCCTGACCTCACTTCTATCTTTATGCTCTTGTGACACTGGAGATGGCCTGGGGTGCTCTACCACTGAGCTGCACCCCAGCCCTTTTTCTCTTTTGAGACAGGACCTTGCTAAGTTGCCTGGGCTGGCCTCAAACTTGGTGATCCTCCTGCTTCAGCTGCAGACTCTCTGGGATCATAGTGTGCACCCCTGCACCTGTGATAAGATCTATTATGACCAATGGCTGTAATCCTGTATAAAGCTGTGTTCACGGAGGTCCGTGGTACATGGGCACAGCACGACTTGGTAGATTCTGTGCCCAGTGCCTCCCTGTCTCTCCCCTCCTCCCCGGCTCCTTCCCCTTCTCTACTCTCTTGGTCTCCCTTCTATTTTTGTGAGATCCCTTTTTAATCCCCCTTTTCTCCTAATTAACTCCTACTCGGTCCCAGGAACCACCTCCTCCTCCAGGAAGCCTTCTCCGACCACCGCCTCCTCTGGTTCCCTGTCGAGGTGCGGAGCCCTGCGGGATGGGCTCCATCTCTGCGGGGGCTACCTGCTGCTCTGGGTGGGGGCTCCTGGAGCAGGACTGGGGTCCTCGCTGGATTCCTGCCTGGGACCCGGTCTCCAGCCCTCAGCCAGGGCCGAGGGAAGAGAGATGACACCCTTAACTCTGAAAAGACGTTTTCCCAAGCCCTGACGAGGCCCCACCTGCTCCGGGGGATTTTCCAATCTGCTCCAGAAAGGGCCAGTTCTGTGTGTGTGGGATCATCTGGGGACACAGCCCCAGCCCTGAGCAGAGCGCCAGAAGAGCCTTGCTGCCACTCTTCCTGTGAATTGGTCCCCAACAGTGTGGTGAGGGACAGGGTCTGCAGGGCCTCCCTGTCCTCCTCACCCTCGGTCACACCCAGGACTGTGCCCCAGGACACAGGGTCCTGCACATCCAGGAAAGAGTCCTGGCTCTGGTCACCAGAGCCCAGTATCTGTGGTAACTGACACATCCAGGGATTGCTGGGCCCCGGGGACCTCAGGCTGGTGGCCCTGTCCTGCTCTGTGGGGGTTTCTGGACCTTGCTTGGGGGGTTGGTGTCAGCTGCTGGGGCTGCGGGACTGGAGGGGAAGGGGAGGACACCAGGGGCCAGTTGGGGAGGGGTCCACGTGAGGCCAGTTCTCAGGACTTCCAGAGACAGAGCAGGGACTCTTTGCAAGAGAGGTTTGTCCCTTCCTCGGCCCGTCCCCAGCTCCTGTCTTCTGGGAGTTGTTTTGCTCTTGGTAATTGGTGAGAAGTTTGCTTCTAGAAGTCTGCCCAGATCCCCAAAGTGGAAGTAGGCCGAGGGCCAGTGGGAATGGAGAATGTTGTTTGGAAACACATTTTCACAGAAACATGTTTGGGTCTGCTCTTTGGACCCTGTCGTTTGGAATTCAATTCACTTTGAACAGCTAGGCAGAGGTTCACCTTTGCCCTGTGGGTCTAGAGGGACCCTGGAGGGCAGAGCCAGGGACTGGGCAAATGACCTGCATGCTAATCCAGGCACTTCTTATCTGGCCCAAGCCCTGTCCGCTGGGCTCAGCAGGCTGGCGCGGGTCCTGTGCTGAGAGTAGAGTAGGAGGGGCTTCCTCCGTGGGCAGTCAGGTTTCAGCACACTTTGCCAAGTGCACAGCCAGCGTAGATGGGCGCAGGCTGCTGAACTGGATCTGGGCTCTGCCCTCTGGCCCTGAGCTCAACCAGGTCCGCCCAGCCCAGACAGCTACTCCTAGTCAGACTGCCTGTCTTTCAGGGGATGAACCAGTGACTCCTGAGGAGAGGGAGCAACGTGGTCTCCAGTGTCCCCTCTGCATGCAGTATGGTGCTACCTGGGCAGAAGTGTCCCAAGAAAACGTTTCTGAGGGTGTGGCAGCAAGACTGGCCACCAACTTCTTGCTGGGGGATGGCGTGGGGTTCCTTGTCCTGCCAAGCCTCGGTTTCCACACCTGTCCAGGGGGACAGGACCAGACTGATCTGTTCTCTGAAGTTCCATCCTGCCCAGCATCTGTCACGCGTGATTCTCTCTGCCTTGGTTTCCCACCTGTAGAAGGACCCGGCTCAGGAAGCGGCTGCAGCTCAGAGGCGTGGGGCTTTGTTTGCAGATCCTGGTGTCTTGGAGAAAACTCCGTTTGGAAAGGGTTTGGAGAGAACAAAGAGTGGTGTCGAGCCGGCCGGCCGGCCGGAGGGCCTGCTTCCAGCCTCAGCACCGGGAGCAGCGGCCCACCCAGCCGGGCTGCTGCCACCGCCCTGTTACGTAACTTCTCACTTGGAGGCAAAATCGGGAGCAGCGCGTGTCCTCAGCCCTGTGGGAGCTGAAGTCCTCTCTGTGCGGTGCCAGTGGCAGTCTCTGTACCAAGCTGTTTGCCCACCGCCTGCACCCGCCCCCAGAAATGCAGGGCCTGTCCGCACTTCTTGAGCATCTTTCTCTGGTCGATTCTCCGAGAAGCTGGATCTCGCCAGGGTGGGTGGACTGGCACACACTGAGGTTCTGCCCATGCTTAGGTCTGGCATCGGAGTCTCTGAAGTCCATGGTTTCTGATGCATTCTGGAGCCTGGCTGGAATATGTCACAGCTCTGGCCAGAGTGGCCAGGCACAGGCCTTGGGTGCACTGTCCCCAGGGGTCCTGTGGCCTCCCACCCACCTGCCTCTTCATCAGCAGTGACAGTGCTGATCATTGTCTGCAGAGCTCACCAGGCTGCCAAGAGCTGCCTCGGTCAGGGCCCCGTGAGGCTCCTCTTTGCCACCCTCACACCGTACCTGGGCACCCCACAGCCAGCTCCATTTCATGGAAGAGAAGCCTGGAGTTCGGGGAGGTTACGTAACCCACGGGAGGTTGCCAGGCCAGTGGCCCCTCCTCCCTCCTGGGTCTACAAGTGAGGTGGGCCTGGCGGATCCCAAGACTGTGCTGGGGGTGACGGGGGGTGCTTTTTATGTGACTATGCATTTATTTTCATGTGTATTAGAAAAAAAATTAGCCCATCAAACCTAGGATGGCACTGAGTGTAATGTGAAGAAGACTAAGGTTTAAAAAATTGAGACTATTTTGGATTGAATCTAAGAAAAATATTAAATGAAAAGTGTTCTAACTCATAGGAGAGCAGACACTCGGGGACATGGAATCAACCTGAGCCCCACAGAGACCCGCCTCCGTCGCCTTCCCCTCCAGACCCTGGGGGTCTCTCAGTACCCCCCGACATGCCCCAGTCCTCCCCATCAGGGTCCTTTCTCTGGACCCAGCCTCCTGCATTCCTTCCACAGTCCTGTCTCGGGGGATTCTTCACAGAATGATCTGCACTTGAGTCAACATGAACCTGTCTTGCCCTTCCCTGTTGGGACCTCCGCCGTGGGCTGGGTTCTCTCCACCCCAGGGGCCGCCATCTTGGCTGATCCAACGGCTGCTCTTTGAGGAGACCTAGTGGTTTGGAACAACCCTGGCTGCCCTCACCTTCTCTCTCTCTCTCTCTCTCCAGCACTTCTGGATCAACACTCATATGGCTTCCTGTCTCTGGATACTCCTCCCCTAGATGCCCCAGAGATCCCTTCCTCTTCATCTAACCTCAAAATATTGGTGGTCCTTGGGGTCAGCCTGGATCCTCAGTCTGTCCACCTCCTAACTCTCCTCCTAGCCGATCCCTTGCCTCCCCCGGCACTTGCTGCCAACTCTCATGGATCAGCCGCCACTGTAGCTCGGTGCCACCTTCTGAAAGGCAGACCTGCTGTGGCTGCTCAGGAGGGCGTCAGGGCTCAGGCCCAGGAGCCTCCTCAGCCTGGTTCCCCATCTGACGCTTCCTCCTCTGGAACGTGTCGCGACTCCATCCACTTCTGCCTGCATCTGCACTGCTACGCCAGGTACCATTAGTTGTCACCCTTCAGAGGACAAGCTGTCCCCTTCCATCCACTTGGAGACAGCAGCCAGCAGTCACTTGGAGACACACACATAGCACAGAATCCCCGCCCTGCCAGAGCCCCTCTCCGTCAGTCTCCCATCCTCCGCAGGTTCAACCCGACTCTTCATCAGCGTCGTCTCCGAGCCTCCCCTGGTCCAGGACCAAGAATCAACGGCCTCAAGACTCTGTGGCCAGCTCCCTGCTGGTCGAGGGCTCACTCCCTTCTGTATCATGACGTCACGTATGGAGTCCAGGGCTCCCTGGCCGCTCTGTGGTATCAGCGGCTCGGGCTCCTTCCCTCCTGAGGCCCTGCTGTTCTTGATGTGAATTCCACAACTGCACCTGGGATTTGTGTCCAGCAGCCGCCATCCCCACAGGAGGGCGAGAAGGGGGCGGGACGTAACAAGACGCTGGAAGCTGGGCCTAGTCCTGCTCACATCCGTCGGCCAACTGGCTGCCAGCGACGCCAGGGCACATCATCTGGTCAGGGGGATGAGTGCCCCGCGACTCTTCGATCACTGAGAGGATGGAGGGAAAAGATCTGGGGGTTTCTCCAGAAAACCACTGGGGTTTCTCCCCAGGAGAGCTGCTTCCACTAGAGGAACCTTCCTGAATCTCAGTGCCCAGACCTTCCTGTGGGTCGGCCATGAGGACCAGATGAGAGGGCAGCTAGGGAGAGCCCAGATCAGGTGCCAATCAAACGCAACAGTCTGCACCCAGCCTGCCTCCATGGCCTGGGGTCTGGCTGTGGGGCTCCTGCAGTTGGAGTGTAGCTTTGGAATCAGTGCTTAGTAGGGCTGAGCCAAGGTGGCACCATAGTGTCTCCCCGTTGCCTTTCCTGAGTTGAGGCTTTGGCACAGGGGCACCTTGGGGGCCTCGGGGGACAAGGCTGGCAGGGGCAGGCGCAGTTGGTGCGTGGCAAACCGAACCTGTCAATTCCAGAAGCTTTTGGCACATTGTTGCAGAGACTAGATGACTTTGAGAAGTGTCTGCATGTTTTTCCCCAAGTGCGGTTATTTTTGCCGCTGTGAAATGTTCTGAAATCTGACAGTTTTGTTTTGAGTCTTAGCCCGATGTGAAGATGGAAAGGAACACTGCCTCCCAGTTCTGCGGCACCCGCTTCTCCGGGTCTCCTGAGGACACCCAGATCCTGGCAGAGGTGGCCAAGGAGAAGCCCGGAGACCAAGGTTCCCAGGGGAGGGCACAGTGAGTCGGGTCCTGGAGATGCGGGATGTACTCGGAGCACGAGACCCAGGGGCTGGCTCGGCCAGTGTATAAACACCTACTGTGTGCCAGTCTCTCTCCCACCGAATGTTCCTGAGCACCTACTGTGTGGTGCTGAGCCATTGGAGGGCTCTCAGCAGAGGACTGTGTGGCTTTCCCATCCTTAGTAGCAGGGAGACAGGTGGAGTCTGCTGAGGGCGCAGACCTGGGAAGAGAAAAGAGGACTTCTGCTCAGCCCCAGCTCTTCAGAGGTCTCAGCCCAGGACAGGGGGGTGCTGGCACACAGCAGAGGATGGGGAGGTCTGAGTGGCCCAGTGAGCCAGCACCACAGGACCAGCAGTGAGTGTCTCGCCGCTGCCCGGTCCTCCATCGGGTACCTCCATCCTATTCCCAAGGCCACTGTTTCCAGGGCTCATCCAGAGCCTTCTCTCTCCAAATGGAGACCCTCCCTCTGTTGATGTGCTTAGGCCACATCACATCTCAGCAGTTGCCTGAACTGCCCTGGCTCCATACTGCTATGTCCAGGCCCCTCTGTGTGGCCCAGCTGCCTGTGGGGACCTGCAGGCATCCCAGACTTTGCATGTCCCTAATGGACTTTACCTAGCTCTCCCCAGGTGCCCCTGGACGGCAGCTCTCTGCTGCCTTCTGACTGGGGGCTCCTGCATCCGGGGCACATGCTCGAGTGGGAACTGGCCTAGGCCAGGCTTGGTGCTGCGTGCTTCACCTGCACGACCCTGTTCCTGTCCCCTGACTCCCCTGGGAGGCAGCAAGGACTGCTCTGCTCCTACAGAGGACCACGCAGGGACCATCCGAGGGTGCACAGCTCTTCCAGCATTTCCTGAAAAGGCCAGCTCACCGCCCACCCCCAGGTGACCCAGGAGGACGGAGCCCTGACAATACAGTCGCATGCTGTGTCGCGGTGCAGTGTGTACACGGTGCTTTTCTGCTTTGCTATGGAGACGGGTGATGATACAGACTTTTCCTCGGAGAGGTAGACAGAAGGAATCACTGAGAGCCACACTTCAGCTTATTCTGGTTAAAAAGCAAATAACAAAAAAAAAAAAACCAAAATCTAAAAAACATGACAGAGTTCCCCCCCACCCCTCCAACCCATTCCTCGGGACCTGTACGCAGCAGACACCTGCCGTGGTCGCTGGACCCCAGGGCAGCCACGAGACAAGGGGCCCGGGAATGTGATCACGGTAAGGAAGTGTGGGCTGCGCAGGACTGGGTGGCAGCTCCATGGCACGCGGGCTCAGGCTCCTTCACTGGCTCCGCTGTCTTCAGGCACCTTTCCCTGAGAAGCCACGGCTGCCCTCACATCCCCAGCGCAGCAGGTGGAGAGAGGAGCATCCAGTAGAGAGCTCTCAGCCCTTTCCTTCTGAGCCTGCTCACGTCCCATCCGTCCCATCCCGTGGTCACGAGGCTGCCAGGAAGGCTGGGGACATCGTCCTGGATGGGTGGCTCTGCCTACTGACACACCCTGCCGTGGAAGAGAAAAAGGAGGCGTGGAAGTGGGGTGTGAGGAACAGGTGCTCGGTCACACACCCTCCTGGGGGCTGCCAACACCCACACACTCTCCTCTCCCTGGGCTTTGAACACACTTTGCTCCTTTGCATGGGCTGGCCTTGCAGCGAGTCCAGGATCTGTGGGTGACGCACAGTCCCCTCGTGGAGGCCAGAAGCAAGCTCATGAGCAGGGAAGCTCTGAATGCTAAAGGGACAGAGGGTTCTGCTGCCCCTCCACAGCAAGAGTGCCGCTCAGGAGCACTGCCCAAGATGCCCGCCCTGGACGAGGGAAGGGGGGCAGGCTGCAGGCTCTGGTCCACGGTGAGAGCCGAACCCGCACCCTTGTCCACTGTCCCGTGGCCCCTGTGCAGTCTGCTTTGAGGCCAACCCTTGCTCTGCCCTCCCTTGCAGAGCCACAGGTTTGTAGCCAGTGTGTTTGGAAGCACGCGGTGGCTCGCCTGGCCACCCAACAGGTTTCAGGTCTCTGCCGCTGGTTAGATCCACGTTGTATGTGGCCTCTCCTCAAGAACTTTCTAGACCTGGAGTCTGTCTTTATTTCCATCCCTCTGTTCTCAGCCCACCTTCTCAATCCCGGGAAGGCAACTACCTTGAAGCTGGACCCACGGGCGTGGGTGGGAAGCCAGCACCTTATAGAGACCACCGCCCGAGGCTGGCCCCCTCATCTGATGGAGAACCCCCGCAGCAGGTGCGTGGGGGACGGAGCAGTCCCCTCTTCTGCTAAGACTGCGTCTCCAGAGCCCTCTCTGTGTCTCCTGCATCACTCCCCAAGGGAGCAGCGGCAGCCCCCACACCCCACCTCCTGGGCTTGTCAGGATGGCTCTCGGCCGCCAGGCTGCCGGTGTGTCTGGCTTCCGAGCATCGCTGAGTGTTGATGAGGGTTTCCACCGTACAACAGGACCCGGCCTCCGTCCCGCATGGCACCTGGACCCCTGAGGTTCTTGCTTTTCCTGCGGCACACTCAATCACAGTCAGGACAGGGGCGTGGATCCCCCTCAACGGTGGCTGAAACATGATGGAATGACCCCTCTTTCTCATGTGACGGTCCAAACACAAGTAGCTCGGGATGACACAGTTACCCCAAGACACCAGGAGCCCTGACGCCATCCAGCATGTTCTGCTGCCCTCAAGGAGGACCCTCAAGCTCATGGTCTGGGATGGCTATCGCAGCTCCTCCCATTGTCTGCACCCTGGTGAGGGCCCGAGAAGGGGACGTGGAGGACAGGTCCCTGCTCCCTTTTTAGGCCAAGGTCTGGAATGTGCACATATCAGCCTCCTTCCATCGAATGGTGATGAGGAATGGGAGGCTCAGTGTGTGTGTGTGTGTGTGTGTGTGTGTGTGTGTATGTCTGTGTGTGTGTGTATGTCTGTGTGTGTGTGAGTGTGTATGTCTGTGTGTGTATGTCTATGTGTGTGTGTGAGTGTGTATGTCCATGTGTGTGTGTGTGTGTGTGTGTGTGTGGTGTGTGTGCATGAGCAGGTGCTTTGGTAGCAACACTGCAGGTCTGACTTTGACCTGAGGCTGCATGGTGAGAGGGGCTAAGCCGGCTCTAGGCCAGGTCTGTCTGCCCCTCGGCTCCATGGGCCAACACCGGGTCCAGGGAGAGAGCTGAGGGCTTAGTTCTAACTGTGAAGGGAATGGGGGTCCAGACCCTGCAGCAGGCCTGTGGGTGGCTGACCTGCTCTTGTGCTTTGCTCTCATTTGCCTTGAGGCCAGGGTTCCTGCAGTCAGGGCAGCAGGGCCATCAGAGGCAGGCAGTCCTGCGGGGACCCGGCTCTTGCCTTTGTGCCCCGTCTTGCTCTGGTGTTTCCTGCAGTGTGAGCCTCAGGGCTCTCTTTGGGCATCCAGCGCGGATTGATTGTTTGTCCAGCTCCCTCACACAGGTGCTTCGGGGGAGACCAGATAGGACTGTAGGAGTGAGTGGACTCTATGGGCTGGACAGTCGGCCACTCGTCACCGTGCGAGGTCAAATGAGGGCCTCAAAGGGCTTTGCAGATGTGGCCTCAGCTGAGGATGCTGAGATGGGAAGAGGACCTTGGATCCCCTGGTGGGCCCAGCACTTCCACAAGGTCCTCGGGAGGCAGAAAGGGAGGCCGGAGGGGGAGACACGCTGCTAGAAGCAGAGGTCCCAGCGCAGCGCTCTGGAGATGGAGGAAGGGAGAGCCTCCAGAAGGAACCAGGCCCTGGCCCTTGGGTGTCAGCCCAGCGAGACCGCTGTGGACACCGGACACCAGAACAGTGAGATCAGGCTGAGTGGGCTTTGTGGGCCAGTCGGGGAAGGTGGAGGCCAGGGGCGCAGGTGGGAGCCTCCAGAAGAAGAGCCCAGGCACAAGCTCAGAAGGTCAAGGGTGGCATGTTCCCTTACAGGTGGAAACTGGAGAGGAAAAAGGAAAAGCAGATGGTGGGTGGGGTCACGTGAAGATCAAAGGGAGATCATAGAGGAGAGGGACCAGGTGGCTGGCAGGAGAAGGGGGGAGGAGGGGAGCCCTGGGGATGAAGGTGGCCAAACTGTGCTGTTGTGCTGCGTGCCGTGTGACTAGGAAACAACAGATCCCACCAGTATGTGCAACTAGAACGCACCAATTAAAAAAAAAATAAGCCCAGGCGCACAGTAGGTGCCCGCCGGTGGTAAACTGTCTGTGACCAGCATGGGGCACGAGGGAAGCCGCTGCGTGGCCAGGCTGGCCAGGCACGCTGTGGCACGTCTTGGAGGGTTCTGAACTCCCCAAGGAGGGGATGTACCTGACTTGGAGGGGTGGGGACCTTTAAGAGTTTCTAAGCAAGAGACACCAACAGGAGGGCAGAGTCCAGGCCCGCAGGGGGCCTCCGGCCCGGGAAATGGCATGGTGTCCAGAGGCAACAGGGGGACCTGGCTTACAGATCCTGAGTTTGTGGTCACAGCATTGTGCAAGGTTCTCCTGGAATCCTGGGTGTGTCAGGACGTACCAGTGTGTGCAAGGCCGTGGAACGAATCCTGGGTCTGCAAGCCCAGAGCTCCAAGCAGCAAGAGGAAACCAAAGGCAAAAGAACAGAACTTTTTATTGAAAAAAAAAAAAATGCTCTCAGAGACGTGCCCCGAGTCCTCATCCAGTTCTCTCTGGTTTTTATTAGGTCAAAGGTGCAAGACTCTTTGAAAACCAACTTGGGAACAGTTGCTGGGAATTTTAAAGCTCGGCCCGGCCAAGAGGCACAATGGAAAGCAACGTGTGACCATGAAAGAGACACATTCAAAATTGCATGGTTGGGTCTCCAGCGTTCACAGAAACCTGCCTGTGGGCGGGGGTGGCGCGTGGGGGCAGGGAGGCCCGAGGAAGAGTGGCCACCCTGGAAAGCCATGTGTAGACACGTGAATCCAACTGCCCCACGGAGAGCTGCAGACCCTGCAGGGAAGGGAGAGGAAAACATCTGAACATTGGCAGAATGGCATTTGAATAAACACTGTGGACAGCTGCTCCTCCCCGCCGGAGCCAGAGAAACTCTGTTGTTGTCCAAAAAGAATTCGCATTTGATGAGGGACCCATTAACTAGGAGTGGAGCTGCCCCCGATGGCCATCTATGCTGAGCACCTCGTGGGACTCCACCTAAGTGTTCTCCCTCCCCCCTGCTCTCCCTCTGTGGCTCCCATGCCCAGAAGGCTCTAAGTCCCCCCCTAAACCTGGGGGTATATTCCCCTTATAAGAGGCAATGCACATTGTTCATGATGTGGGGCCACTGCCCAGCTTGTATCCTAGGTGAGGGTGGGGAGGTGGGAAGGCCTGGTGCCCCCAAGTGGCCGCTAGGGGTGGCCAAAGGGGAGACTCAGGATGTGCACCCCAGATTATGGTGAAGAGGCATTGAGAACTCTGGGGTCGCTGGGTCCCTGACCTGTGCCAAGGTCAGAGCCACACACAGGGTCCACAGACGATGCACGAGTCAGATCACTTCCTCTGGAGTGACCCGGAGCACGAGGGCCTTGTTTCTCCACCACCGTTGGCCAGGGGCCTGCCGATTAATTAGTTTAATTGGTCCTTGCCTTAGGCCAAAGAGTCAATGGCAAAAGAGAAGCAAAAGAGACTTTTCCATTTGTGAAGACAAAAACTGCCCTCGTGATGGGAGGAGGTGGCAACAGCCACAGAGAGCCTTCGCTGGAGGTGACTCCAGTGGCCTGGGGATGCGCTGGACCCTGTCACCGACCCCTGCCACAGACCAAACAGGCCTGAGGGGAGGAAAGCCCCACGCTGCAAAGCCTGGCCAGGAACATGGCCAGCCGCGGCGCTGCCCAGGCCTCTGCAGAAGCATCATGGGCTGGTCAAGCTTGTTTTTAGGGTGCTCTGTTCCCGCCCTGAGCACTCTGAACCTTATTTTCAGGGAAACGGACAGAACTCACCAGGAGACGCTGGCCCAGCTTGTCGGAGCTGGGGCTCTGTGGCCTCCCAAATAGAAGTGAGTCTGTGTGCTCACTGTCACACGTCTAAGGCACACCAGCTCCCGTCCAGCAGGTGGGGGGTTGGCAGATGGGCCAAAGTTCCCCAAGGAAGGCGTGGCCAGCTGCGTGACCTCCAGATAGTCACTTGGACCCTTCCAAGTGGGCACCCATCCATCAGGGGAGTAAAGCTGTGCACACCGGCTGCAGCGCCACCCCTTGCAGTAGTTGCAAGGGTGCACACGGAAGCTCTTTGTCACAACAGCTTAGGGCGTCACGGGCTAGGGTCAGGTTGCAGTCCCAGATCTGGGACCAGTTAATGAATCACAGGAAAGGCTAGAGGAGTGGACCCCGGTGCATGTTTAGAATTAAGGACGGGTGACAGAGTAAGGGTTAGGAAAAGTGTCTGGGGTACCAAATAAGGTGATTCTCTCAAAACCAAATGGAATCTTTTCTGTTTATATTCTCCCACCCAAGTCCAGGTGGAAAATATTTATCTTTGCTGTTTTACAAACAGTGGCCTCTGGCCAGATGAAGCAGGGCCAGGCACACAGCAGTGTGGGCCATGGGGCTCCGAAGGCAAGGGAGGGTGTTCCACCGTGCACACTGCCCGGGGTGCCTAGCCGCCTTGGAGAATGGGCGACCAGAGGCCACCTTTCTTTGTTTTTCATTGTTGGCTTATTTTTCACCTGTTGAAAAATTTGTGGGGAAACATGCGTGGTGAAACTTACCATCGCAGCCACGTCGAAGGACACGTTCCGCTTCACGACCGACGGGCAGCCGACTCCACCATCCACCAAGATCTTCCCATCCTCCCAGACTGAAGCTCCACACGGTGAGAGGCCCTGCCCAGGTCCTGGCTAGCTCCATTCTACTTCCTGTCTCTGCACTTGGCCACCCCAGGACCTCACAGGAGAGCAGCCTTTGTCCCCTGGTGTCTGCCTTTTGCGCTTAGCGTGAGTGTCCTCAAGCTCCAGCTTGCTGAAGCAGGTGCCAGGATTTTCCTCCATTCAGAGGAGGACTGGTATCCTGAAGGTGTCTGGTTCCATTCTGCGGAGTGTTGAGGGAGGGGAATTCAGAGAGAGAGAGAAAGGTGTCAGTCCTGGCCCGGCTGCTGCGTCCATGGTACATCCAGGCAACCTGCCCTGTAAAGTGACTCAGTAAGGGAGCCTGATTGTGGAAGGAGGGCCGCGGGCGCCCTTGAAATCACAGTAGCTGGAAATGGATCTCCCCCGGGTTGGGGCTGGGGCACTAGTGCAAGGTACGTCCCTTGGGCACACATTTAAGAGGAAACCCCCAAACTCAGTAATCCAGACACACTGTATTTTACTGCAATATTTTTTTTTTTAAGTCATGCAAACAATCTAGGGTGAACAGAGACAAGCATTTTAAAGAAAGCCTCAGTGTAGCCGTTCCCTCTTCTTCCAGCTCTGGTGTGGTCTGCCATGGTGCTGGTCTTGCCTTTCTTGGAAATGCTCATTATTTTTCATCATGGATTTTTTGTGTTATTTTTCTATTAAATCGTGGCAAAATAGGCATCACATAAAATTTCCACTTAAATCATTTAAGGGGCACGCTGAGTACATTTACAGTGTGGAATGGCCATTTCCAGAACTCTTCCATCACCCCTCCACCCAGGCTCTGGAAACCTCTGCTCTGCTTTCTGTCTCTAGGAAGTGGCTCTCGGGTATATCGTGACAGTACAATCCGGAGGCATCTGTCCTTCTGTGCCTGGCTTATGTCAGTGGTCCTGGTGTCCTCAAGGGTCATCTGTGGGAGCATGTGACAGGATCTCCTTCCTCTTCTGTGGCTGAACACCGACTCTGTGTGTGGCTAGACCACATTTTGTCAATCCACTCACCTGTTGGTGAACTCTGGGCTCTTTGTGACCTTTAGGTATCGTGAATAAGGAGACCGTGAACATGGCTTCCAAATGTTCGTTTCGTTCCTTGGTTTCGATCCTTTGGGGTTTATACATGGACTTGGAATTGCCAGGCCATGTGGAAATGGAAGGTTTAAGCTTTTGAGGAAGCTCCAAACAGTGGCCACACCCCTTTCCACTCCTACCAGTGGTGGCCCTCGGACTCCCCACCTGCTTCCAACACTCCCTCCTGACCTCTATTATAGCGCCCCAAGGGACAGGGAGTGGTATTACATGGTGGGTTTGAGGGGCATTTCCCCAAGGACTCAGGATACTGATCATCTTTTTGTTAGTTGTTGATGAACACAATATGTTTATTTATTTGTTTTGTTTATTTGTGTGGTGCTGAAGTTCAAACCCAGTGCTTCACATGTATTAGGCACATGCTCTACCACTGAGCCACAGACCCAGACCACTGATCACGGTTTTGTGGCTTATTGGTCCTGTGAGCAACTTCTTTGGAGAAATGTCTATTCAAGTCTTTTTTATGTCTTTGAACTGGGTTGTTGATTTACTGTGTGTGTGTGTGTGTGTGTGTGTGTGTTTGTGTGTAGTGGTATTTGCATGGTTTAAAGAATTTTTTTTTAAATTTATTTTTTAGAGTAGTTTTAGGTTCATAACAAAATTGAGGGGACACTACAGAGAGCTCTTAAAGACCTGTCCTCTCCCACTACTCCTGCCCTCGAGGGGCAATTAGTTATAATTGATTTCTTTGTTGACACCCAGGGTCTTCAGTTCACATTAGGGTTCATTCTTGGTGTTCATTCCGTAGATCTGGACAAACGTTTAATGACATGTAGTCACCATTTCTGAAGCATACTTTTTTTTCCATTGTTGGAGGTGGAATCCTGGGGACAGTTGCCGACACGGTACAAGGACAAGGATGCCCGAGAGAGGTTGATGCCAACCACACAGTCTTCTCAGGGAGCTCAGGGTGTGTGCCAAGCCCCTGGAGATCCCCCAGGAGCTGGATCCAGAAACAAGGTGA
This sequence comes from Urocitellus parryii, assembly GCF_045843805.1. Classification (NCBI taxonomy): domain Eukaryota; kingdom Metazoa; phylum Chordata; class Mammalia; order Rodentia; family Sciuridae; genus Urocitellus; species Urocitellus parryii. The sequence continues at coordinate 4,942,136 of NC_135536.1, forward strand.
TGTGCACTTGGCCTGCAGGCCTGGTGTGTCCATGCCACCTAGGGTGGCCTGTCCGTTGGAAAGGTCTGTCTCCACAATTTCCTACTCCTCTTTTCCCATGGCCTGGGGTCCCTTCCTGCATCCAGGGCAGAGGGTGGCTCATTCATGCCACAGCAGTGCCCAAAGGAGGTGGTAGCGCTGTCTTCCCCTTCCAAGAAGCTAAGAGACCTGGCAGACTCTGCCGCAGACCAGCGCTGTGAGTGCTGAGCTCTGACCAGCCACAGGTGTGGTCTCACTGCTCAGCCTCCCGGAGGTGAAGACCTGTGGTGGCAGGTCATGAACAATCATCCGCTGGGCCTCGTCCTCAGAGATGGGAGCACTCTCCCTGAGGTCTGGCAGAAACACCCACCATTTCCAGACCCACAGGAGGGCCTGAGGAGATTTGAGAACCGTGCATGCGGGAGGGGGCAGGCACTCCCCATCCAACCCTTGATGCTGCGGCCTCCCCAGGGGAAGACATCGGAGCTACATGCTGCATGCCTGGGGCCCCACTCCTGCTTCCAGTGAGCCACCCTGGTGGGTCAGCCACCCTGGAACTAGATCATCTGTGTCAGAGGGGTCTGTTCACACTGGGCCTTTTTCCTCTCTTGGAAGGACCCAGGCTCTGGGGAACAGTGCAGCCAACTCCATCTGGAAGACCCCCGTGATCCCACTGATTGGAGTAAACCGTAGGCACCCTCTCTGCAGCCCCCCGGTTAGGATCTCAGCTGCACCTAACAAGGGGCTCGGTGGGTTGGGGGCAGCAGCAGAGAGGGCCTAGGGAACACGCAGTGGCTGACCTCACCATCGTGCGGCACGCCTGATGGGCCCAAAACACCCCCTTCAAAGTTCTCGCTCCTTCCTGAGTCTCAGATCTTCCTTCCGCTTGCTTTCTTTCTTCCTTTGCACCCGTCCTTTGGTGAGGGCCGTTGGTGGGACTGTCCATTCACGTTTATTGAAAAGCGGCTTTACTCCACCCTCTTGAAATAGTTCACTAGTGTTATGACTAGATTGCCCGTCATTTCTCTAGGCACATGAAGACGTCTCCGACCGTCTTTGACTCACTCACCTCGGGCCCTTCACCTCCTCCCTCTGCCTGCCCCACCTCTCTCTGCTCCTCCTCCCACTCCTTCCCACACTCACTGAAGAAGCAGAACCAATCAGAGGTATCTGCTGCCAAGGCCACCCACCCGCACCTCACCCCCTGCTATTGTAGGTGACAGCAAATTTTTCAGACAGAACCCCACCGGCTGTTCCAGGTCCCCTCCCCCTCCCAGCGTAGTGACATCCTTCCTGTGAGTCTCCCTCTGGCTCCTGGGTACCATTTGCCATGGGGTCATGCCCATCCGCCCTGAGCCTCTGTGGGTTCACGTTCGGGCTCCCTAGAAGTGGGCTCTAGATAGGGTTCCCTGGGGACCAGTTTCTTTGGGGGGTTCAGCTCTGAGCTGGGGGCGTACTTCCAGGGGTAAAAGCAGGACTGAGCAGGGGAAAGAGGTCAGCAGCCATGCTGCTGCCACCAAGACCTTGGCTAATACACTAGGAGCCCTGGGGTGGGGTGGGAGGTGTCCTGAAGTGGGGAGGGGAGCTGGGCGCATTTGTATTCCACACGGGCCAGCCACTGGAGGGGACCGCCCCAGGAATAAGGGAGGCCCTGAAGCAGGCACCTGGGCCAGGAACCCTGGAGTCCACTCCTGCAAGGGCCCAAGAGAGGGTACGCCCAGAGATGACTCTGTCGGGTGTTTGGGATCCATGCAAAATGCGTGTCGGCACTATCCCACCTGCGGGGCAGGAGGCGGGGGCACTGGTCAGTCCCCACCAAGGGCCCTGGGTTGGAGGCTTCCAGGGAGCTCACTCTCCACCACCTCCTGCCTGCCCAGGAGCAGAGAGGCCCTTCCAGGTCTGGTTAAAGCCTCGGCCAGGAGGTGCAGCTTCCAGGAATTGGAAGCCCACAGGGACACATGGCCAGGCTGAGGGACAAGGACCAGCCCTGGAGCACCCCCTCCCAGCTTTCTGGTCCTCACTTTGCAGGCAGGCGGCCTCCACTGTTGAGGGCCACAGCCGAGTCGGGATGACGCATGGCATTTTTGCCAGAAGTAGTGGTTGAGAGTGACGCCAGCGAGCCATGAAGATGATGACTTTTGAGTTCTCGCGGAGTTCCCGTTGAGTTCCGGTTGAGCTCTCGAGGGGATTCCTGAAGAGTTCGCATGGGTTGGGGAAGTGCTGGAGGAGGGATTTTTCCGGTTGGTGGTTCCTGGAGGAGCTGCGGGCGTTGGGGAGAGTTCCTGGGGAGCGTGTGTGGAGTGTGCTGGTGGAGTTCAGGCAATAAAGTTTCCTGTTTGTGGATGCAAGTGCTTTGTGGTGGCTGGTGATTTGTGTCCAGCCAGACTGCGGCACTCCACCAGGTTTGACTTCTCTTTGCAAAGCACAGCTGAGGCCTCTGTCCCCACCGTATCCTTCCCTTCTTCATGCCCAGAGTCAGGCCTTCTAACCTTGGTTCTGCCAGTGACTGCCACATGGCAGACCCCAGGCGTTGGCTCCTGCCTCCTCCCTCCCGGCCTCCTCCCTCTCAGTGGCTCCACCCTTCACTCAGCCCCTGCCCCCCACTGCCCCTCGGCCTCCTCCATGGGCCTCCTCCTCTCCTAGCCTATCAATGCTGATCCGCCCCTGTGCTGGATTCTGTCTTTTCTATCCTACTCGCACCCCTAAGTTCATACATCCGACCTTGAGCTCTCCACAAACTCAGGACTTCTCTATTTAAGTTCCAACTTGACACTTCTACCTGGAGGACTCAGAGACATTTAAATTCACTCCTCTAAATGGATTTCCCAACAGCCCCAGACCTGCTACACCTGTGGACAGTCCATCTCAATGAGTGGCGATTATATCCTCCTAGTTACTAAAATCCCCAACCTCCCATGGCGATGTTTTTCCCCTTACATCCAATCTGCCCGGAATTCCTGTAGCATCTACATTCAAAATACGGTTGTTCCTCCATGACCACCGGGAGTCGGCTCCAGGCCCCTAGGCAGGTGTGCACACCTGGGGATGCTCAGGTGCCTTATATGATGGCATGGTATCTGCACATAACCTATGCAGACCTCTTGTAGACTTTAAACTGGGTTTAGAAGGCTTTCACACCTGACACAATACAAAGACTCTGCTGCATTATTCAGGGAATAATGACAGGGAAGAAACTCTGTACCTATTTATCATATTTTTTTCCTCAAATATTTTCACCTGGTGGTTGATTCAATCTATGGAGGTAGAACTCAGAGGGTTACCTGTTCACCCAGAATCCCACTGCTACTCTCCCGGATGGCTACAAGAGCCCCTTAACAGGTTTCCTGGCTCCTGACCTGGTGCTCTTCATGTTTGGTCAGATTGTCACTGCCCTGTGATGTGACAGATGTCTGCTCCCAGCTCTGATGGAGGCGCGGGGACTGGGCTGAGCCTGGTTCTTCCCCAGGCCAGAGGGGTGAAGCCGCAGCCTTGGACACTGTCATAGGCTCAGCACTCGGACCAGACAGGGGAGGGAGGCCCAGCAGTCCGGGTCTTCCCCGGCCTTCCCCCTTCCACGGGCTACTGTGTGGGAGGTGGGGCGAGCTGAGCAGAGCACTGAGGTCTGTCCAAGATGACTGGACTCTGTGGGGCAGGGTGACAGAAAGGGAGGGACAGCCTCAGCAGAGGAAGCAGAGGGGCCCCCCGGGATCTTGGTGAGCAGAGGGCAGCACGCACTGGGTTGAACTCCCTGGTCACTGCAGGCGGCTGTACCATTGTGGCGCTCACAGAGATGGCAGCCCTGGACTTCCCACCTGCTGGAGGGGAGAGCGAGCCTCAGGCGCTCACTAGGCAGGGAGGGTCCGTTCTGTAGTAGTGAGTCTGGACTGCCTGAGGCCACGGCCCCTCCAGACCTGCCCTGACCACGCTGAAGTCAACCTGGGAAGGATCCCAGTGAATGGGGAGCAGCTCAGCCCCCAACCAGGACGAAGCCCAGTGCTCCTCAGAAGAGGCCAGCAAACCCAGGCACTCGGCAGTGAGATATCTGTGACTCCGACAGTGCACTCCAGGGTCCAGGTGAGAATGTGGACACAGACAGGAAAGGAGCAGAAGGTGTAAGAACAACCGCTGGAGCGGCTTCTGAAACGCACACCGGGGTAAGCATCCAGCCGACGAAGACACCCGCGAATGGGAAGGCGCGGCTGTGAGGATGATCCAAAACGAAGCACACAGAACACTGGCCGATGCGGAGAATCTCAGCGACCGGGGGCAACGTCCCAAGGTTGAAGGTGCATGAAATGGCAGGCCCTGAGGGAGGCGGGCTGAGTGTTTCAAGATATAATGGCTGAACCATTTCCAAATTTGATGACAACCATGAATCTATGTAAATCCAAGTTCAACCAGGACCCACTAGGAAAGTAGCCAAGGAACTGCATAAAAGCAACAACAGTGTGGCTTTGGAAATGAGGCCAGCCAGGAGTCAGTGGGGTCAGATCTCCAGAGAAACGAGAGACACCGTGGGCCTCGGACTCTCTACCCTACAAAAGGAACCTAAAAAAGAAGACAAAATGAAGACACCATCAGACTTGCAAAAGAGAAAATGTTAAGGGGAGTTACACAAGCAGAAAGAAAATAATGACAGAAAGTTAGATCTACAAAAAGGAGTAGGAAATGGAAAACATGTAGACAAATATAAAAAGGCAACTTCTATAAAGCAAATAAAAGCCCACCTTAAGAATGGTTATTTATAATGGCAGTTGTGGCATTCTGATGGTTTGCAAATGTTATTAACAAAGAAAAACTTGATTAGATATATTCAAATTGTCGATGGGAGACACAATTCATGCTCATCTGAGTCAATTATAAGTTAATAATAATAAGCCCTTGAATTTATTCCCTGAAGGAAACAATATCTGCTGCGCACTCTTTCTCAATTTTGTATATTAAATATAAAAATATACAAACGTGAAATACAAAATTGGTTTTTACCCAAAATGTCTCCCATCATTCTGTTACATGCATTTAAGAACATTTATTAAAAGACCTTTCTCATCTTTCAATTTCCTTAAAAGACAATTAACTGTTGAGAACAAAATATCCACAAAGTACCTGGGAGTTTATTGCACATAAAAAGTCACCTGTGTGATGACGATGGTGCAAGGCCTGGGGGTGCAGGTGTGTTATCGTAGGACTCCCACGTCACTCATGGGGTAGACGATGCCATCTGAAGGCAGGCTGGGATGGGTTGTGTGCAGGTGTTAGATCATGAAATAACTCCTAAAATTAGAACAAAGGAGATGTGGTTTATTAGATGTTAGTGAGGAAAAAAAAAGAATATTTAAAAGTAGTAAATTCTGAAGAAGGAAAGAATAAAGGAAGAGGGAACAAAGAAGCCATGGGGCCAAGGTGAAACACACTGCAAGATGGTGGACTTAAACCCAAAGATACCAATTAACTCTAGTAAACACAAAGGTCTAAACACTCCAGTACGAGGAAGAGACTGTGACCCTGGATAACAAAGCAAGGTCCACCTGTGTGTTGTCTGTAGGAGACGTCCACCTTAGACACACAAAAAAATGAATCATTGCTAGCTGAGTACAGTGGCTTTGGCAATTGAAATAAAAAGTGATACCATATCACTGACAAACTGCATAATTAAAAAAACATAGGGATCCTGCGATACTAGAGGCATTGACACCAATATGAAAGAGCTCCCAATGACCCAAACTGGAAAGTTTGATTAACAAAATGAAAAACGATAATATTAGATTATAACCCAAAGAATAAGATAAATATTGGTCCACAATGATATAAGTAGAAGATAGAATGAATGAATAAAGAATTAGAGAAAAGGAATAATACCGCCATACAGAAGTCTGTTAGTAAATGGATAAAGAAGGAGAGAAAAGGGGCTGGGGATGTGGCTCAAGTGGTAGCGCGCTCGCCTGGCATGCGTGCGGCCCGGGTTCGATCCTCAGCACCACATACCAACAAAGATGTTGTGTCCGCCGAGAACTAGAAAATAAATAAAATTCTCTCTCTCTCTCTCTCTCTCTCTCTCTCTCTCCCTCCTCTCTCACTCTCTCTTAAAAAAAAAAAAGGAGAGAAAAGAAAAACTGCCATTAGGAGACGCCGGAAATAATCACTGGAGGCAAGCTGCCCCCCCGCCCCGGGGTGCTGAAATCATGGACAGAAGCTTAAGAATGAAGAGGACATGGGCCCAAAGTGTGCTGTGACTTAAAAAAGCAAAACAGAAGCTGCTCGGTGGGGAGACACAGCAGACGCCATCCTTGCCTGGTCACCAAGCCTCACACAGCAGAGGGAACCCCTGAAGGTGGCGGCGCCCAGCCTCAAGCCCATTAGGGAGAGCATCAGATCAGACTAGCAGAGGGGCATCCTACGGGACACCTGCCCCCACTCTTCCAAACATCAGGTCCTGACAGAGGGAAATGCAGAGCTGCTGCTGATGGCAGGTTACAGCGGATGTGGCAGTTAAATTCAGTGTGGGATCCTGGATGTATCCTGGATATGTAAAATATCCTCAGTGGAAGATCTGGTAAGACCCCAGTCACATCCATAATGAACAGTGGTGTGCACATGTTCGGGTCTCATCTCTGTAATTGTCTGGAGGCCATGTAAGGTGCTAGCATTGGGGCAGGCTGGGCAGAGGGCTCATGTAACATGCCATGTGATTCATGGAACTTCTGATATTTTTAAAATTATCTCAGGGCTGGGGATGTGGCTCAAGTGGTAGTGCGTCGCCTGGCATGCGAGGGGCACTGGGTTCGATCCTCAATACCACATAAAAATAAAATAAAGATACTGTGTTCACCTAAAAAAAAAAACAAGTAAAAAAATATTAAAAAAATATATTTCAAAGTCAAAAGAGTTGTAAAAACAATACCACTTAAACTAGCATGAAATATACAAATGCTGAAGGATAATGTCGCAAAGCTGTGTGAGGCCTGTACAGTAAATCCTGCAAAACACTTTGACGAAGATCAAAGGTGGCTCTTGGAAGCAGAGAGACCCATCCCCAGAGCTGGGGAGCGTTGCCAGGTGGCAGTTCCGCCCTCACCGAGCCATAGACCCCACTGAAGCCCAATTAACACTGCGTCTGCCTTTTCCTAGAAATTGACAAACTGACTTTAAAATCTGTACAGAAATGCAGTAGGCAGAGAACAGCAAAACACCTGGAAAAGAGCAAAGGGAGCAGATTCCCACGAGCCCATCTTAGAGAACTCCAGGGGCCGAGCAGGGGGGTCCCAGGGTGAGGGGCCATCAACAGAGCCAGACAGAGAGGCTGGAGTTCTGCACCCACAAGGAGCTCTGTGTGGATTCTGGGCTGTTTATGCAAAGGGTCCCACCTAAATTATTGGGGAAAGGAAAGTCTTTAACACAAATGGTGCTGGAATACTTGGATATCCATGCATAAACTTATAAAAATGCATTTATTTTTGCAGCTGAGTTGCATATATAATTAATTTAAATATGAATTACATAAAGTATATTACATTATTGTCGTCAAAATATTATTACTTATATCTGTATCATAAACAAGACCGTGATTACATTAATAATATATTGAATTATCATTAAAATCAATAGCGTTTCTATAAATACAATATTTATCTAGAAGATATATAAAATCATAAACCTCAATCTCCTCCTCATACGATGCAGGAAAATTAAGTTCTAATAGACCATGGGCCTACACACAGAATTCCAAACTGTAAAACTTCTAGAGGATATATTCGTGACCTTGGGGTAGACACCGATTTCTTAATAGAACTCAAAACCCAGCAACACGTATAAGTAAAAATGGACCAAAACAGATATCAAAATAAACAATGCCTACCTTGGGAGAGACAGGTTAATAAAATGAAGAGACACGTCCCAAACTAGGAGGGGAAATTTCTGTTCATACATCTGATCTACCTCCAGACTCTATTAAAATCTTTACAACTTGATAAGAACAATAAGACCTTCAAAGTGGGGTGTGGGGGCGTGTGCCTGGGGTCCCCGCCTCCTGGAGGCTGAGGCAGGAGACGCTTGAGCCCCGCAGCACGGGCAGCCTGGGCACCCAGCAACCCAACACAAGCAAATGAACAAGGGCACCCAGTAACTAAAGTCGGACCCAGAAACGGGGAGAGACCTCTCCACTGCAGGTCTACATGGCCCATAGGCCATGCTCACACTCCACCTCTCAGCGAGGCCTCCCCTGGCCTTCAACACGGGGGTGGCCCAGCATCTCCCAGCCGTGCCCAGCCTTTGTGCCCCTTACCCGGTTCTCTTCATTCTCCACGGCACACCCCTTCCTCACACCGTCAAGACAGAAAGTGCCTTTTACAAAAGTTATAAAATCAAGTTCCAAACACTGTGGGTCAGACCCAGGGTCATAACTCTCGGGGGAACTGGCTTTTCTCTACCAAGATCCCTGGTAGAGAACAGGTCTGCTGGTCCTGTGTTTTTGCCAGTTGTATCAGTCAGCAAAGCTACAGTAACAAGCAATCCCTCCCTTTGGGGGTGGGGAGTCCAACAGAGGCTTACTTCCGCCTCTCACAGCTCCGGCAAGGTTTGCTGGGACCCAGAGCAACTTTCCTGGCACAGGTCTCTCACGGGGCATGAGCCAGGTGGCAAGACAGCTTTGTGTTGTCGGGCTGGGCCTCCACTGGCGCCGAGGACCAGGAGACAGCCAGCGGTCTGGCACGGGCTGTGAATTGCTTTGTCTAGAAGTGATTCACATCCCTCCCTCTCAGAGTCCTTTAGCCAGAGCCCAGCTGAAGCCAGGCCCACTTCTGGGAGGCGAGAACAGTTCAGCCGTGGCCTGGAGGAGGGTAAGCACTGAGAATCGGGGAGCCCTTCCCCTGGACTCGGGTGAGGGTGCTGGTTCCAACATCCCCCTCTGTGCACTCTCAGGGCCACCTCTCTGTCCCTGGATAGCCGATGAAGTCCCTGAGGACCGCCAGCTGCCTCTGGGTGACTTCAGGTCAGGGACAGCTTCATTGCTCTAATTTTTGCCTCTCCGCTCCCTTGGGTCCCTGGGTGGCTCCTCGACTTTCTTGCACATCAAAACGGATGCTTGTGGATTTTTAGGTCATGCCCGTGGGCATTTAGTTTCAGGAGGTAAGCACAAGCGTTACTATTACCATCCACACTTTCTAGAGGGGGAGCAAGGAAGAGAGCTTGAGTGACAAGCCCTGCACTGGGGACAGCTGGGAGCTCTGCTTCTCAGCCAAGCCTGTCTGGCCCCCTGCCTTCCGCAGGAGAGAAGGGGATCCTGCCCGACCTGCCACCCTAGGGCAGGCTTCCCAGGGAAGGTGACCTTTGACCCCACCTGGAAGACACTCAGTGGGCCAGTGGGAGGGCGTGGTGAAGGGCCCAGCCTGAGCAAAGGCCTGGGGGGGGGGGGTGAAAAGTGGAGATAGATGTTAGCCACTCAGTAAATATTTGCTGAATAAATGAATAAGTAAATAGCCCACAAAAAGGACGAGAGAATGAGTAAGGCTGTTGGTCAAGTGAGCCAGTCTCTTGCAATGGCTTGCATCTGACCCGCTGTTTCCCTACCTGCTCTTGCCTAATTTCCCAAGCTAAACAAACTGGGAGGAATTTGTGGGAATGCCAGGGAATGAGTCTCTCTTCCAGTCTCTCTTCCATTGCAGTTACCTAAAATTACAAGCCTGTCTGATCTCGTTAGCCCAACAAGCCTCAGAGAGGACCCAAGGTGGAAGAGCCGTCCTGACAAGGAGACGTGGAGGGCCGTGTCCAGGCTCCAGCCCCCGCGGAGATCCTCTGGCACTTAGAACCCTGTTGAGTTGGCTCCGCTGGACCTGGTCCTCCAGCACACCCAGGGAGGAGAAGGCAGTCGGGGGGAAGTTCCGAGTCGAGCCTGGACTTCAGTCAAATCCTCTTCCTTCATAAACCCTGGGCCTCGCGTTTATTAGCACGAGGGAACCCAGGCCAGGGGCCTGGAGGAAGGATGTGGCAGATGACCCAGGAAGGCCCACCAAGGCCAGTGTGGAGGAGGAGCCCAGCAGAGAGCATGGGGACACCAAGCGAGGGGGCCAGAGCCCTGGAGGTGTGGGGGGGCCCCGCGGAACCTCAGGTGATGAGACTTCACCCAGTAGCTCCAAGCTCCTGGGAGGATTGAACAAGGAAGTCTGGTTTGCAGAATCAGGCCAAGGCTCTCTCGGGAAGCTTTCAAAGACAGAAATAGGGCTGCCAGCTCCAAGGGCCAGGTCGTTTCGCAAGACCTGCTCTTCTCTATTGATCCCCTCCCCAGGCCAGATGGGAATGAGTTCCCTGACACCCATTAGCTTGGGCAATCCTCGTAAAAGCTCTGCAGAACAGGTATCATTATCCCTGTTTTCAGATGAGGGATCGAAGATGTTGAGTAACTAGCCCTAGGTCACCTAGCTGGTAAGTGTGGCCTGGGGACCCGGCTGGTCTGTGCGGCCTGCAGGGGTCTGTCTCGACATGATACCTTAGAGCCCGAGAACATCTATGCAACTTTGCCTAAAGCAGAAAAAAAAAATGTCGAAGTATCTGAAGGTTTATTAAAAATGTTTTTTATTAGTAGGGTGGGAGGGGCCCGGGAAGTCCCAGTGAGACTCTGAGGGATCCTAACAGCCCGTCGCCTGCCAGGCCCAGGCTCTGGGAATGGGGCAGCAAGGTGATTCCCAGGTGGGTGAATGGTGAGGGGCTTCTTCAGGGGGACCACAGAAATCAAACACAATCACAGAACAAGTGCTATCACGGGGCCGCCCTGGAGAGCAGCACAGTCCCTACACATGTGACAGGCACCTACACCCCCCCCACTGTGCCCGCCCTGTGGCTGTCCCTGCCAGGCCGGGGATTTGCGGGCCCAGGCTGTCTGTCTCTCCATTCTGGCCACGTCTGCGAGACGGGTCAGCTGTGGAGCCCTGGTTTGTCCCTTTGGCTGTTGCTGATAGGACCTCCAGCTCATGTGGCCAAACATCCAACATGGTGCTCACAGGTGCCACACGAGCAGCATGGCTGGCACACCATCCACACCCAGACCTCAAGGGGACCAGGGAGAGCCAGAGGCAGCAAAGGAGGCAGCTGCAGGTCCCAGTTCAATGCATCTGTGGAGGGACAGGCTGGCTGCAGCTGGAGCTGGGGGTGGGGACCGGAGCTCTTCTCAACGCAAGACTCCTCTGGGAATCCGTGAGCCATAGAAGACTCCTCTCCTTGCTCCTTCAGTCAGAGCACTTTATTTGGGGATAATTAGACTTACAGAAAGTTGCGAAGAGTGAACAGAGAATTCCAGTATGCTCCCTGCCTGGTTTCCCCTGTTAGCCGTCCTACATCACTGGGGTCTCTGGGCCAATGCTGAGGCACTGACGTTGGGCCGTGCTTACTAACCTGACCGCAGACTTTATTGGGATTTTACGTTTCCCATTAAATCTCTCCCTGCTCCGGGATCCGAGCCCGCTTGCACTTGTCCCAATTCTCCAGGGTCCTCTGTTCTCTCTCTCGTGGTTGTTTGATGACTGCTCTGGCCCAAAGCTAGGCAGGAAAAGTGAGTGAAGTTTTGGCTGCAGGCCACTGGAGAGCCAGGGGGTCCAGGGCACAGAGGTACACCCTTCCACGCCAGCCAGAGCTGGGCATGCTGGTCGGAGGCAGGCATGGATGGCTTTGGAGTGGCTTTGAAAAAGTGTGTGTGTGTGTGTGTGTGTGTGTGTGTGTGTGTGTGTGTGGTGGGGGTTCTGATTGAAAATCTAACTTGAATAATAACATACAGCTCCGTATTTTGATGGGATAATTGTTTTATATTTATAAAGATTCTTAATTATCTCCAGCAAATGCATTTAGCTCACTTGGTAATTGAATTAAGGAAAAAGTCTTCTCAAGCATTGTGTGTCATTGCTATGATAGAAAAGAAGAAGAAGAAGAAGAAGAAGGAGGAGGAGGAGGAGGAGGAGGAGGAGGAGGAGGAGGAGGAGGAGGAGGAGGAGGAGGGGGAAGAACTTTAAAGTACCTCCCTCTCCGGCCCAGACGAACTCGTTATTACCAGAAGCTGAGTGATTCCATGAGGCCCCGGTTGCCTCCAAGAGAACATGCATTCTGGAGACACTGAATTGGAATTGCCTGCGACAACGATGGAAATTTCCTTTCTTTGGGAAGTCTGAGCTGACTCCCATTTGGAGTGGATCCTTCCCTCTCGATGCCCTAGACGTACTCTTGGTTGTCTACTTATCACACTTTGTCGTGATTCTTTGTGAGTCTGTCTTTTGCCCCCTGGCTCCCTAGCTCCCACGTCTTGAGAGCTGGAACAGCGTCTCACCCTACCCTGGGCCCAACCAGGAGCACACACAGCTGCCCACGCTGAATGGGTTCCCACCTGCCCCTGCCCGGCTAGGACACTTCTTCCTCTAGGCCTTCAAGGTCACCTCTTTGGACAGGCACATTTTTGACATCCTGCAACTGCCATGGACCATGATGGTTTCTAGAACATGGGTAGGGAGGGTCCTTGTCAGGACTTGGGAATAGGGGTGACCTACAGCATCGGGGGCACCCAGCCTCAATGGCCTGAGGCTTGTGGGACTGCTCTGGGGTGAGCTGGGGTGATGAGAGGAATCCAGATAAGTCCTGAACTTTGAAGAAGGATCAATATTCATCAGGAGTTAATGGTATCATAAATGTCTCTGGCTGCACTGTCACCTTTGGGCCCAGCTTTGGGCTCAGCAGATTAGAGAGCTGCCCCAGCCTGCTCTTCGGGCCTGGGAGGTCACAGAGAACACAGGAGCAACCTGAGCGGGGCTGGACTCCTGACGGTGTGAAGCCACCCCGGAGACCCAACCTGGGCTGCAGGGGCAGCTCCCTTGTTCTGGTAGAGGTGCATGGCTTCAGCAGGTAGTCGCTCAGTGCCCACTCTGCCCAGGTGCTGAATGGGCTCTGGTGACCTGGTGAGCCTGGCCAGCCCAGCAGCTGCATTGCAGGGAGAGTACAGGCCATCGTGGAGATCAGTGTTGAAGGGTGACCAGAACCAGGGTGAGCACAGGCTGGTGAGTGTTCTCCACTAAAGCAACCAACAGAGGTGAGGGGCACAGGGCCTTGCCGGCAGTCTGCAGCCGGCAGTGGCCCAGGTGGCCTTGGACCTGCCCCTGGAGCAGCTTCCCTCAGGGCCCCACAGTCACTCCCCTACCCTCCCGGCTCTTCTCTTTCCTCCCTCCCCTCTTCTAATCAAGCTGATTCCTGTATGCCACTGTGGTCATGGGTGCAAAGGGACACCAAGTGCCCTGCCACCAACTTCCCCAACATCTTTCATAGACACTCAGAACTGACAGTTTTTGTGCCAGTTGCCCTGAGTGGGGACACCTGGGGCCATCTCTTCATGCAGAATGGGTGAGCCAGCCCGGGCTTCAGTCCAGCTTCATCCCTTATCAGGGTATGTCCCTCTGCAGTCCTTTAACATCCGTGTACTCGTTTTGTCCCTTGTGTCCTGGAGCCTCTTGGTGCTGGGTGGCACTTGGCACATCCCCTTGGAGGAGCCATCGACAAGGTTCCACAGTCCAGGTTCTGATCGCCTGACGGGGCAGCTCCTGACCCCCAGCCAGGCAGGGAGCGTGAAGGGGTTTGTAACTTACCTGATGATGGAGAGACTCGAAGCTGCTGCCCATAAAGGTGGTTTCAAAGGGCAGCTCCTGCCCCAGCACCTCGTTACCTGATTTTATAGAATTCCACATCCTTTTGGAGTCTTGGATTACAAAACAGACACTGAGAAGTCATGCACTCCATTAACATTGGAGACTCGGCTTAAATTTTTACCCAGAGAAGTTTTCAAAATGTAGCATGTGTTAGTCACCACGCACATTGCGAAACCAAGGAAATATCTCCAAAGTGCTGGCCTTGAGAGTGTAATCTGGCAAGGCTTAGGGAGGAGTAAAAATAACGCTTCTCTCCATCTCCATCTCCAGGGGCAGAAGAGACCCGGCCCTCCCCAAGCCTACAGGTGGTTGGTTGTGTGTGAAGGGCTGAAGGACTGAGCCTGGCTGTCCTTCCTGACCCCTCCTGGGGCCAGCCCAGGTCCTGCCTGCCTTTGGGAGGTTGATCTCAGCCAGGGGTGGCAACGAGAGAAAGACTGGGGAGTCAGGCTCCAGGTTGGGGTCTGGGTCTGCACAGGAGAGCTGGACAACTCTTGGACCCCACTGTGCATTAGAGACTGGACCCCGGATGTCCCCAGGGACCAGAAACCCCCAGGCAGCCTCAAAGGGTTGTTCTGTGGCAGGAGCTGTGTCCGGGATGACAGAGGGGAGGCGGCCCCTGGACCTTTCCCCTTGCAGCTGTACAGAGAGCTGGATTTTTCTAAACACAACAAGCCCGCATCTCCCCACTGAGTTGCAAGCCGGCAGGTGGCTTGATGAACATGTAGTTTCTGGATGTGACATGAAAGTCAGCATTTGCATGCTCTGGGTCTGGCTTCCCTGGGTTTGTTTTTCTTGCTCTAACGCCCTGAAGTCGTCCAAGCGTGTTTATGTTGAGGAAGAATGCATGGAAATGGAGTGCCCGGGCACCAGGGTCTGCAGACTCCACCTCCACGGCCCCTCCAAGAGGCACCAACTGCGAGGCCCCTGCGGGTGCCCTCCTGACCCCATGCCTGCGGAACCTGCCCCTACGGCTCTGTGGCCAGGGTCCTGAGTCACCCCCCAAGCAATTTACTGCAGAGGCATCAGCCCCAGCCTGGCTCCCAGGACACCTGCCCACCGGTCCCTTTGGGGCTCTGTGGGTGGCACCAACTGCCTCTCCGCTCCACCTGGAGTACCTCTGCCTATGGGAACCTCAGCTCTGGGGTCTGTAAGGGGATGACCCCTGACCCTCCCAGCAACCAGAGCTTGGGATGATTCGCAGAGGAGGAAATCGAGGCTTGGCAGCAAGTTGCTGGCCCAAGGCCACATGGGCAGTGCAGGCAGAGCTGGGTTGGAAACCACCACTTTTTCTGTTGTGCACCTGCCTCCTCCGGGCTGTGTGGCTGTCTTTGTCATGGTGACACCTGGCTCCCGGAGCCTCCCTGACTATGTCCAAGGCTCACAGTGCGTCTCCCTCCCGGCTTGAATGATAGGCTCCCTATTCGATCCTCTGCGGCCTCCTGGCACTGCCGGGAGCTGTCCTGTCCTGCCTGCCTGTCGAAGCTGCCACCTGCAAGGGGACAGGGACCTCAGGCTGGCTGCCCCCGAGCCTGGCCCGGGGCAGCCATGCAGCTGACTCTGTACGGAGCCCCACAAGCGGATGGTTTGTTTTTATTCCCTGCGATTGGGTTTCCACGTGTCTGGGCACAGGAGGATAGAGCCTTCCCTGCCTCCAGCTCCTTGGCTGGTCAGCATTTCAAATGATATTGTTTCATATTAAATTATTTTAAATTCCATGGACCCTGGTTTCACAATCTAATAATTCGATCTTGTTTACAAATGGAATTTTTACTTTTTGACGGATTCTAGCTTTGCTGGGCTGGATGGTCAGTGAAAGTGTGTCCTCTCATGCCCCCAGTCCATCTCTGCTGCCTTCCCCAGGACACCACGGAGTCCAGAAATTGTCCCAGGGGTGGGGGGCCAGCGGGCTGGTGGGCACCCTGTTTGGATGAGGCCACCTCACTGTGGGCATGGGACGGAGCTGCTGCCCTCTGCCTCTCACCTTCCAGCTCCAGCCGTGAGAAACCCACAAATAAAAAAATTAGGAGGACCTTTGATGCCTGTCATTCTCATGCCCTTTTTACAGGTTGGGACACCAACATCTAAGGACTAGATCCTGTGGCAGTGCTGAGGACCCAAGGCCAGGGCCTCGGACTCCTCCTGCAGGCAGCCTACTCTCCATCCCTGGCCTCCATCCCTGGCCTCCATCCCTGGCCTCCCCAAGGCCCAGCCTGCTCCACTTTCTGCCCAGAGTGAGGAGGACCGGATGTGGAAGACACGACCTCTGCCTGACCTCAAGAGGCTTACAGTCCCCCTGTGGAGATGACCGGCCGACAAGAGACAAAGGGAGGCTGCAGGATGAGGGGCCATGGGGGGCTGGGAGGGGCCCTGTGGGGCAGTCAGGGAGGCCATGCTGAGGAGGGGGGAGGGAGGGCTGAGAAGAGCAGGGGCAGCAGACGGGGCCAAGCTGCGGCCGTCGCCCCAGCCACCTGTGCAGATGCTCAGAGTTCTCAGGAACACACTGTCAGTCTGTCCGGGTGGGAGCCCTTGTCACCTTGGAGGCTGGGTCGGTCGCGGTTCTCCAGGGTGCACATGTCTCAGAGGTTTATGATAAGGAATGGGCTCCTGCAACTTTGGAGATGACAGGTCCCCAAACCTACATGGGCCAGCTGAGCCCCAGGAGAACCTCGGGGGGTCCCAGCGTGGACATGGCAGGCTCCAGACTCAGAGCGTGTTAGGACTGAGTGTTTGTGTCCTGACCCAGATTCCTAGGTTGAAATCCAATCCCCAGGGCAAAGGCCTCGGAGGTGGGGCTCTGACGGGTGGTAGGGGAAGGATCCACACCACTACAAGAGACACAAGAGCCTCTGGCATTTCCTCTCTGCTCTTGACCAAGTGGGAACCGAGAAGGCAGCTGCCAGTAGACGGGCAACCAGGGCCTCACCAGAACTGGACTGGCAGCTCCTCCATCTTGACTCCAGCTTCCTGATGTTTAAGTGCTGTCTAAGCTGCCCGTCCATGGTCATTCGCTGCATCAGCCTAAGGAGGACAATGTCCCAGCTCAAAGCCCTGGGGTAGGAGGGCTCCTCCCTTACTCAGGCCAGTCCTCTCTCTTTTTTAAAATTTTTTTCCAGATCTTTTTTTTCACATGTACTTTATTTTTTTTTTTTTTGCATTACAATTCTTAAGACACATATATGCCACAGTTTTTCAGATTGACACCCAATTCAAGTCTTCACCCATGTACTTTGTATAATGATGACCATCACGTCCCACCATCCTTGCTAATCCCCTTCCCCCTCCCTTTCCCTCCCACCCCTCAGTCCTCCTTTTTGTTCTCTGCCAGCCATCAACTGATGGGATGAGGCTCACCCCCACCAGGGAGGGCAAAGTGCTTTTCCCAGTCCACTCCTCCCAGTGCTAAACTCTTCCACAGACACCACCACAGAAACACCCAGAATAATGATCGATCTGACATCTGGGCTCTGTGGCCCCACCACATTGACACAGAAACTTGACTACTGGAGAGGCTGTCTCCTCATTGCTGGAAATGTGCAGAGCTCCCTCCTGGAACTTTCTCTAAGTGACTAATGGCTTAGTGGCAGATAGCGTCACTGTGTTGTGGCCACTTGGATGTTGACCGGGGTTGTTCCCATCAGCATCCCCGCTGGGCTTGGCTCAGAATGGCATCCGCTATTTCCACAGGCGCCTGGCTTTCTGAGGTCGGAATTGAATCTGCTAGCGGGGTGGGGGTGTCATACACAGAGGGCCCTGTCCCTGCAGGCGTCCCTCAAGGGCCCAAAGCTCATGTTTAAATGAGTCCTGAGATGCAGAGGGTCAACCTAGGAAAGCGCTGGGGAAAGCTAATGGGTAAGGTCGGGGCAGGCACGTCCCTCTGTAGAGTGTTCTGGAAGGCCTGCTGGGGTACCAAGGAACTGGCTGAGCTCCCAGCTTATTGATCCAGGGCACCCCTCACCCTCACCCTAACCCTCACCCTCACCTCTGCTGCTCTGTGGCCTCACCACGGCCTCCGTGGTCCCTGACTGCTTCCCACGGCCACTTCCACACCAGGTTCCTGGGGACACACAGACTCGGAACTCCAGCCCCCCATCCACGGAAGTGCCAGGGTGACAGAGCAGCCAGTGGAGACCCCAGCGCTGTGGGGATGGGGGAAAGGGGACACACCCCCATCAGAGGAGGGGTGAATCCAGGCAAATTAAAAACACTTCACAGCACGGGCCAGGATGGGCTGGTGCAGCACCAGCGTCTGGGCAGCGGCAAAGGCTGGGGACCCACAGATCTGAGGCTCACAGCCACCCTTGGGGCCCCTACGGAGCAGCTGCATCTCTCTGCACGTTTTGGGCTGCCTGGGTCTCGAAGCACGAGGAGCTGGACAAAGTGTGACCCAATTTGGGATTAGACAAAGAAGAAGAGCTAGCTGGTGGCACATGCTCTGGGAAGAAGCGGGAGTCACTGCTGGTGCTAGTACTGAGCACCGGAGATGCCCTCCATGGGCCGGGAGTCCTCTTCCAGGACTCTTCCTGCGCAGAGCTAATTCTTTGAGTCCCTGGGAGGCCTCGGGAAGTGGGGTCCTCATTCCAGCCGCAGCAGGTGAAGACTCGAAGCTCCAGGAGGCAGCAAGGACCCCGTCCTGTACAGCTGGGACCTGAGCTCCAGGCCCTCATTGGCATGACCAGGGGGTGGGGTCTGCTGGGAGAGGGGCTGGGCAGGAGGAGGAGCTTCCAGGTTTCTCTGTAGTTTCTGTATCCTCTGCATGTTCTTCACCTGGGACTTGACTTCAGGAAATGTCAACAGGGACTTCCCGGGTAGGGATCTGTTCTTTTATTATGTTTTACTCTATTTAAGAGAAAATCAGTCATGTTGTTTGAAAATTTTACCTCTCAGAAGAGAAAGTCCTGGGTCTCCAGGAAGTTGGCTGAAGAAATGATCTGGACACCAGGAGAGTGACCCTTGTTGGGAAGGCACCTCTGCGCCTGCTGGTGGCGACCCGCTGTTTCCCGTGAGGCCGGGAACAGAAAGTGGGAAGCAGAAGAAACCCAAGCAAGGTCTAGCCCGATTCTTCCCATTCTTCATCTTGCAGGTGGGGAAGGGAGCCCTAGGGAAGGGCTCTCCCTTGCTCTAGGCGTCCATGGGGTCCACCTGGCACCAGGACTCTGGGTCTCCAGCTGGGGCCCACTCGGCTGCCCCCGGCTGTAAGCTGGAAGAGATGAGAGGGACCAATTATTTCGGCACCATGGCTGCATGATCACCAAGATCAAAAATGCTCCAGGAACTATATTTAGAGCAGAACAGAATTCAAAGACCACCTGGCAACAGGACCGTCCTCCCGAGAGGCCTGGCCCCGCGGTGCCCTCTCGCCTGCCTGAATCCAGCCGGCCCTCCAGCGCACACTTGCTGCTCTGCCACTCACTGGACTATGGAGAGTGACGTTGCCATTGGTGAGTGCAGGTATCTCGGCAGCCGGGTGCAGAAAGGCCACTTCAGGCTTCAACGAGGGAGGGCCTGGGTTTCCACGGGAGACGGTGGAGCCTTGGTGTGGCTGCCATCCAGCCCTGCCCCCAGTTGACTCCAGGACTTGTCGAAAGCCCCTCCTCCTGGGCCTCAGTTTCTGTAAAACAAGGGAAGTGGCCGGATGGCATCAGACCTGCTGGTGGAAGCCTCTGGGATGGACAGTGCAGCCGTCCGCACGCACCTGGTGCTGCCCTGACTCAGGCAGAGGAAGAAGGATCCTGTGGTTTTCAGGGATCCTGGTCCCATCTCCATGGAGACCAGCCCACTGCCCCCTGTCTGGCTCATTTCCTCGTGGCCACCATGGGAAACAGTGGCCTCCAGCCCCAGGCCTTGATTTTAGGTCCCTGAAATGGCTGTAATGTGGCTGCCCGTTACAGAGAACACCTCACTTCTCAGAGGAGGGACCTGGGCTGTTGCTGGCTTCAGCTCAGGCATCTCTGTCCCAGGACGGGCTGCTCACTTCCCAGAGGCTTGCCTGACCCCATCAGGGCCTCTTTTAATTCCTGGGGTCTGTCCATTTGCAAAACGGGGGCCTCTTACTTCTACCTTGGCCCCCAACTCCTGTCCTGACGTCTGTGAGCCCAGCCTCCTACCTTCCACCTCACAGACGAGGCTGTGGGTATAGGGACTGACACCAAGCAGGTAGGTCCCTTCCCAAGTGTGCACAGCCCATCTGACAGTGTGAGGCTGCCACCGGCCTGCGGGGCGGTCTTGGACACGGGTTCCCTGGCATCTCCAGGTTTTCTCAATGAGACCTGGTTTCTGCCTCAGCCCCAGAGCACTTCCATGGCTCTCCTGGGAATGCCTCACCCAGTGTGGACAGGACAGAGGTATGGACAGGACAGCTGTGGCCTTTACCTGACCTTCCCATCACCACTTTTCTGAGGGTAGGTGATAGAAACTCATCTCAAGTGGGTTTATCATTGAATTTACTGTTTCTGTTTTTGTTTTGTTTTGTTTTGTTTTGTTTTTTGATGGAGGATTGCTGGGGATTGAGGATTGAACTCAGGGACACTCGACCACTGAGCCTCATCCCCAGCCCTACTTTGTATTTGATTTAGAGACAGGGCCTCACTGTTTGCTGAGGCTGGCTTTGAACTCTCGATCCTCCTGCCTTACCCTCCTGAGCTGCTGGGATTACAGGTGTGCACCACCATGCCCAGCCAAATTTACCATTTCTTGTGACCAACAAGTTCACATTCAGCTGGCCCTGGCTCAAAGGATATCACCAACTCCATCCAATGTGATAAACTTCAGTCTCTCCCTACAAGTTCCCTGGTCACCTTAGCGGCTGCGTTAGTCAAGCTTCTCCAGAGAAATGGGACAACAGAATGCATGTGTCTAATGCAGGGAAGTGGCTCTTGAAACAGAGCTACAGGTCCCCAGTCCTGCTGCTAGCCAGCCAGAGAGCTGGAAACCCAGCAGCCTGGAGTCAGATGGGGTCTGCCAGGGGCTGAATGTCTGTGTGCCCCAAATTCACAGTGTGAAATCCCAGCTCCCAGGGTGAAGGTCTCAGGAGGCGGTGGGGTCTGGGGAGGTGACAAGGTTATGAGCCAGATTAGTGCCTTTCAGGGAGAGTTTAAGAGCTTTCTCCCTCTCCCTGTCTTCTGCTTTGTTAGGACAGATTAGGTCTGTCTGCTGTCTGTCTGTCTGAGCGCAGCTTCCCCCCAGGTCCTTGCTTTCTAGTCGAGCTCCACAGAGTGGCACAGTGGCAGTCAGCTCAGGTTTTGGCACCAGTGTGACACCCTCAGCCCCACTGGGCTCCAGGTCTGACTCTAATTTGGCCCCCTCTGTGCCCTCGTGAGCCAATCTCAGCTTCCAGAGGGAAGGGTGGCCGCTGGGTCAGGCACCCCCCTCCTGTCCACTCACACCACCCAAACTATACGGACACCCTGGGGAAGGAAATCGCTGGGCCAGTGGGCAGCCCGCCCAGCCACAGGGTCCCCTAACCATGAAGAAGAGCAGGAGCAGAGAGCAGGAGAGGAAGGTCTGCAGACTGGGCTCAGGTTGCCGATTTATGGAGGCGGCAAGTCAGGCCAACGCGTGCCCCCTTCTCTTCTCCCCTCTTCTGTGTCCTCCTCGGCAGGCCTGCAGTTTCTCCTGGGGTGTTGGCTTGTCCCCACCAGCACTGGCCAGCTCGACACACCAGGGGCCACGTGTCAACCCCCAGCCCAACTCCTCAGGGAATTCCAGCTGCCTTTGTGGAGCACACCTGAGGCAGGAAGGACACCGTCTCCATGTCACTACGTCCACTCCACATGTCTGAGGGCTTCTCTCTTTACAGAGCTTGGCAGGCTGTGCTGAATTAAAGTTGCTGCCCCCCCATTCACGTCTGCCGAGCCGTGCATGGCCCTGCCTGTGTTCCCTGTTGGTCCAGCACTCCTGACCAGGAGGGAGGCCCTGGGCTTCCTCAAGTCAGGAAGGGCCCACTGCATGGTGGGGAGTGGAACTCAGGCACTTTCTGCAGCGCTTGCCCATGGACAAAAGTGAAGACTTGTCCAGGCACAAACCTGCAGAAGCAATGCCCAGGCACAACAGGTGGGCAGGTGGAGGTGGTCACAGATGCTGTGGTGAACTACAGATTCAAGACGTCCATCTTGGGGACCAGATGCATGACTTCAATGTGCCCATGCATGGATGGACCCATCCCAGGGAATTACCAGAGATCAGGCCCTGGGGGCCTAGGTAGCCCACAAAGGGCTCTACACCCCAATCTGGCTCCACAGGAAGCTTGGAATGGAGGCACTGGGCCATGGGTACACAACTGTTGTCCCCTGTAAGGATAGTTTTGTCCATGGGACAATAGGTCCATGCATGTGCATGGAGAGGAGGCTTGGTGGATACTGATGCATTGAGCTTAAATGCATGGAGTTATGGGATCAGGGCTTGGTGTGTGTCCCATGCATGTGAGCACATGTGTGACATGGCTCTGTGTGTGTACAGAGGATGCTGGGGTGACCCTTCCCGATGTACATTTCACTGGAGCCAAGACTAAGAGTGGTGTGGGACACCTGTGGTCTGCTCCTGAGGGGACAGTTAAGAACAGCCAAAGGAAACCAACTTAGTGCTCCTGAGGCAGAGAGGGGTATGCAGGTGGCCAGCATACACTCCTCAGGTTGCCGTGAGGATCAGAGCAAGGGTCCTCTGGCCCTGGCCAGGAAAGAAGCTGGGCCATGCTCCAGGGGCTGTGAATCTGGCAGACTGAGCATGAGGGTCTTCACTGGCTGCCCCATAGACACAGACCACACCTTTCTGGGCCCCAAATATTGACCTGTACAATGGGGAGAAGGACATTCCTGTTCCCAAGGCTCCACAGTGCTGTGAGGCTGGCACGGGAAGGCCTGGCAGAGAGCTGACTGCCCATGAAGGCCACATGTGGGGCAGGGAGCACGTGTCTTCAGGCTCTACCACCCTGACAGGTGTCTACCAGGGCCGCCCTGATCTGTGAGATCCGCAAATTGCAGCAAGGACTGGAAGTGGCCCAAAGGGAAGCCTGGGGTGGAGCTGGAAGGGGAAGAAGGACTTTACTGGGGGGCGAATGAGGGAGAAGCAATATCCTGGGTATGGCCAGAGGCACAGGGACAGATGGGACAGGTGCTTGCCACCTGTGTGGGATCTCACTGTGACTCTCCAGCTGGGAGTTGACATCCTTCCCCTAAGAGGAATAAGTCAAAACTCAGCCTCTGAACGAAGGGAGGTGACCTCCCCAACATCCTTGTCATGAGATGTGGTGGGATGGTGGGACCCCAGGCCTGGCATGGCGGAAAGAAACGCAGCAGGTGGGACTGTGGCCTCCCCTGGGCCGAGTCCTGAGTTGCCTCATCCCATATCCTCAGCTCTGCAGAGTGCACTGCAAACCCCATGCCACCCTCGTTTATGTCCTAGGATCATTCAAGTGGGTGGCAGACACCATTTGAGTTTAAAAAGAAGAAGAAGGAGGAGGAGGAGGAGGAGGAGGAGGAGGAGGAGGAGAAGAAGAAGAAGAAGAAAAGCAGAGCAGCATACAGGATGGTGCGTTGTAGCATGCCTGTCCTTTGTGAAAGCCGTTGGTTCCACCATAGGAATGGTCCATCCTGTACACGCAGTGCCTGGAGGCACGCTGGGTTGAGACCCACAAGGTATTCCATTCCCTGGCCACGTCAGCAAGCTTTGAAAGCCACTGCTTTCAGCCTTTCTTGGTTCTGCGACGGCCTCCAGGCCTTTGTTCTCAAACAAGGAAGCCAGCACTGGGCACAGGCCAGGGGCCAGGACACACTGGAGGATTTCCGCAGCTGGCTTCTCCCTGTGTGCCAGTGCAGCTGGCTCCGCAAGGTGACGGTGGCATCAGGGTATGGGGCTGAGAGCATGGTGTTTGGCTGTGGCATGGCCGTGGTGGCTGATGTTCCCAAGGCTCCAGGGCCAGCCTGCAGACAGGCCTTTCTCTTCTCCTGGTCACACAGTTCTCCACATGTGCATGTGGCTGGTGCCGTAGGGACTCCCAGGACAGCTCCACGGGGCTAGCCAGCTCCAGAAGCTCCACACTCTGTGCGTTCACCGAGGAGATGGAATAAGAGCCTCTCCCATCCCCAGCCAATGTTGACAGTAAGGTATTTGGGGGTGGCTGAGTGAAGAGCCATAAACTTCTAGATGCTGGGAGGCCCGCAGGGGAAGGAGTCCTCCGAACCTCCTCCTGCAGGCAGCCGGCAGGTGGAGGAAGGCTTGGGGTGGACCCAATTTGTTTTCTCATCAGGTAAGTCTGGCCTGGAGTTTGGGGCTGGCTCCAGGTTTCCGGTTGCTGGCTTTCTAAAAAGGGAGCTGCCCCTGCCACGGAGACCTAGATGTGGTGCAAAGTCCCAGCCTGTGCCTCTTCAGACACAGCCTCCACCTTCCCAGGGCAGTCTTTCTCCCCTTCTCCAGGGGCATTGACGGACACGTACTTTTATTTCTAATTGCCCACTCTCCCTTCCTGGGTCTGGCCTCCAGTTTGGACAATTCCAGACAACACTAACCCTTCAGGTGTAATAATGCAGAGGGCACCAGCAACCCTCAAGACTCAGCGTCCTCCTCCTGATCTTGCCCATCTTGTTTGCCACACTGCCCGCCCCAGCACCCCAAAAGGGGGCTGCATTGTCTCAGAAACACAGAATGAAAGCAGAAACAGAGTCCCTGACACGAACACACATCCACCCAACGGCCCATTCACAATCAGGTCCAAGGCCAGAACCCCTGTTACCAACTTTTGTAGGATGTGAATAAATATGTCCCATTGTTGGCTTTCTCTCCAGACCTTTGGACCCTGGCAAGACCAGCAAGCTCAGGACAACCTGAATCCCAGCACTGGGCACAGGTGTTCTACAACTCGGTCATGTTTTGTTTTGTTTTGTTTTACTGAAAATGTCCTGGGGCCCCTGACATTGCTGACAAATGACCGGGCCTCTGGGGAGATTTTAAAAGACAGAGACACTTGCTGGATGAAGGAGAAACCTCCAGGTAGGACCCAAACATGAACAAATAGAGGGTGTCAGATAGAGGAGGCTCAGGCTGCAGAATGGGTGGGTGTCCTATGTGCCTGCTCTGGGCCTCTCCTGCACTCCTGTTGCAAAACAGAACCATTGGGCTTCCTGCAACTGCACAATTACACAAGCCATAACTGAGAGGGTCACTGTTGAGTGTCTGTGTAGCAGAAATAGTCACCTGGAGCCAGAATGCAAGACACCCTCCCACAGATCGGCCTTTCTTCTCCATATGGCAAATAAAAGATACAATAAAAATGTATCTTTCCCTTTCCTGTTCAGTTTAAAGGTTATTCCTAAAAAGCAGCACTCAACATGTTTTTCATGTTTTGAAACATGGAAAATTATTTACCAAGGACATCAAAATCATTTGCTTTATTTTATACTCCCCATTTACTGAGATAAAATCAGTGGGAAGACCATCTCAGAAAAAAAAAATACAAGATTAACATAAAAACCAGAAGGTTACTGCTTATGAGCACAGCTGTGGTTAAATAACCCTAAGGTTATTCTAAGCCCGTTACAAACTAGTTTTAAACGTTACTGTTTTCTACCAAACAAAACCAGACATTCTTTGGTTTAAAAATAATTGGTCATTTTTCCTGTGCAAATGTTATCTCAAAGAGAGCTCTGATTTTATCTATGTTCAATAAACAGATCGTCAGCATCATCATCAACAGCCACCGAAATCTGAAGCTGTTTATCTCCTTCCTTCTTCCCAAAAATTTATGAGCAACAGAAGAAAAGAAAACCAACTCGAGTGTAGCATTTTCTCTACACACTACAACAACAAGGTCCCTTCCACCCACCTGGAAAGAAATTAGTTATTTCTATGTATTAGTTTAAGATAAAATGATTTTATTTTCACTGTATTTTTCTTTGAGCTTTAGAAAAAAATACTGGGGAAAAAGTGAATGAGAAAGATAGACTGTAGTTACTCCTCCATTTTCTCTGCAGCCTTTTCTTAATTTCTGGCATTTGTTTTTCTTCTTCTTCTTCTTCTTCTTCTTCTTCTTCTTCTTTTTTTTTTTTTTTTTGGTTAAAAATGTACAAAATGTGTATTTTAAATATCAATAAAATGATAGATTTTGAACACGAGGAAACCTTAGATTCACAATACATTTTTACAAAAATATTAAAAAATACTCTCTGTTTTCACCCTGTTTAAATTAAAATGTCATTTTCATTTCATATCTCCGGATCTGTTCAAACTGACATTTGTTAGATGTGAAGAAGCTCTGCAGAGGATTTCAGAAAATATTTGAAAAACGTAAACAACCTATATGGAGGAGGTCCACGGAGGCATCCCTGTTTGGTGCACATTAATTTTTAAGACTGTAGGATCTGAAAGGGCAAGCATGGCCCGGGCACCGCGGGGCGGCTGTCTTGGGGACACAGCGCAGCCGAGGCGCCTCGGCCTCTCCTCGCCCACCGAGGCAGCCCCTGCGCCCCTGGGCTGGGCCAGGACCCCGGTACCGCGCGCCCTGAGGTTTGCAGCATTTTCCTTCTCCGCAGCTCGCGGAGGATGAGGACAGATTTCTCCCGGGCGGGAGGAGGGTGCTCGGCCTGCCGCTCAGATCCAGCGGCGTGTCCCACCTGCTTTCGCCTGTCCCGGAGGGCCCAGCACTGCAGCCACCCGAGCTGGCAGCCCCGCCACCCACGAAACGACCAGAGTTCCCTCCGTCTAGCTCCCATTTGGCTTTTATTTGCCTCTCCCCATCCTAACTGGTTCCAGATTTGCAGCACCAGGGGCGCTGGGACTGGGCTGGGCCAGCTCTTAGCCCCCCAGAGACCACCAAGCAATTACAACGAATGCAGCGCGCGGGACAGGTAGCCTTGCGGGCTGCCCATAACGGCTAGACGCCGCGGGGCTCCTTCCAGTTTCTCGAACTCTCCCGCGAGTGGCGGGGCTAAGACCCCAGCTCCAGCCCTGATGATCCGGGCACTTGGTGGCTTTCCCCGCCCCGAGCGCACGGCCTCTGCCAGGCCAGGAGGGCTTGGGGAGGGGTCCTCAGTGCCTTTGGATGCAGGGCGTGAGCCCATGGGAGACATTGCAAGCGGGTGCGGAGGACTGTGCGGCGCAGACACTGGCTCCCAGGCCCTGCGCCCCGGGCGGGAGAGGCACGGAGCCCTCCCTGGCGGGCGGGACCACCCACGCAGCAGCCTACATGGGAACCGGGCGGTCACTGAGGCCTCCAGGGGCGCCGCGGGGTCATGAGCTTTGCTTGGTCTCAGCACACCACCGGGCGCCACTATTCTGAGTCACTGTCCTAGGTGGGGAGACCCCATCCCGACCTGATTTGAGTGGTCCGAATCCCAAGGCCGGGCACCCCCAGGCCTGCCCCCGTGCCTGGGCCCCGCTGGCGCCGGGCACCGGAGGGGGAGGGCTCCGAGGGCTCGGGGCGCAGTTCCAAAGGCCAGAAAAATGGAAACTGTGCGGAAAGAATCCCCAAATCCGGCCGGGCCCGAAGCCCACCGGCTTACATAAAGCCCCGGGAGCCCGCCTGCCCGGCCGCGGCCTCCCGGCCTCGGGGCGAACAATCGGAGGGCGCCTGGCCAGGCCGTCCTGGGGCTGGCACTGCTACCGACCCCCTGACCAAGGGCCTGGTGTGACCCGGGGAGGGGGGCAGGGGTCTCGGCCTCTTCCCACCGTCTGCTCCGAGAAACGTTTAACTGGCCTTTAATCACATTAGCAGCCGGCCCCAATTAGGGCCACGGGAGGGGGAGGCAGGAGGAAACCGCCGGCCGTGTCACTCGAGGATAAAGATCCTTTCATGCCCTTGGCCTGGCCGTGGGCAACGCGGCGGGCAGCCACCCCCGGCCTTTGATTGTCGGCGCCTTGCCGACGCCGCCACTTCTTTGCCCTCTGCACCCCACAATGTGCGGTTGCTCTCAGGGTGCGGACTGGGTACGCGGGACAGCACGGGAGCCCCCAAGCGGGTAGGGGTCCTGGCGGGTCTAGCCCGGGGGTCTGTGTGCGGCACGGGGAAGGCACCTGGGCTCGAGGGCGGCACACAGAGCACCTGGGGACAACCTGCTTGGCCCGCCAAGGCTGAGCGCCCGCCCGAGATCCTGGTCAGGCCTCTGCCTGGAGTGGTTCACAGAGCGGGCGGCCTGCGCAGGTCACCTGAGCGCTCCTGAACTTCTGAGAGAGGGGACACAGCCCAGGGTCGGGCTTGGTCCTTTGGGGCGCTGAGTGAGGCCCATTCGCCTCGGAGCCGGGCCCAGGCTCAGGCCCTGGCCGCGCGCTTCTGCGGGCGGTCTCCCCGGGCTCCGAGCTCCCGCGTCGGGCCTGAGCGCGTCGGAGACACGGGCCACCCAGCCGCCTCGGCGGCCCAGCGCGAGAGAGCCGGCCGTGCGCGCTGTCGAGGGGCCGCCTGGAGCCTGGGCTCGGGCCGCGGCTGCCCGGCGAGGAGGCTTACCTTGCTCGGCCGCCCGGTGGGTGCCGGGCGCGCTCTGGACGGGCCGGGGTCGTGCGAGGACAGCAGCCGCTCGCGCAGCCGGAATGCTGATGCCGCCGGCGGCCGCGACTCGCGGTGGCCGCCCGAGACCCCCGCCCCACGGCGGCAGCTGCAGCCCGGAGCCGCGTGACCCCGGCCCCGACCTCCCCGCGCTGGGCTGTTTGTCCGCACACAAAAGAGAACACTCATATTTTTCTTTTCCCGGCACAGACTTCACACCCGCCCCGTCTCCCCTCCCCCAGCCGCCCCCCACCGCACACACGCTTCGCTGAGAACCGCTTTTTCTCTCCGCACCCACTTTGTCTCGCCTTTCTCTACGATTTAATTCCATAGTTGTATTCGGGGATGTCAGTATAGCTTAGAAAGTTTCATAGAAAGTCAGAAAGCAATTAGAGAGGCCCTTTTATTGGCGTCTCGTTGGTGCCATGGAATCTTTTAAAGGAGAGCCCGAGGACCGAACACAATCCCATTAAGCCGCCAAAGCTCCCACAGTCTTCAATAGGGGTGCTCAATACTTCGACAGACTTTCGCTGGCTCATTGGGAACCGCGGGGTTTCAATTCCTAGTTCCGAAGCCGACTCACAACAGCGCGGCCTTGAACCCCTCATTCCTTCCTTTCTCATCAGAATTTCCATTGGTAAAATGGCTTACAGGGCTGCAGAGAACATTAATTAATGTCGGCAAAGCCTTGCGAGGTCGCTGACAAGTGCTTATGAAAACTTCAAGCGCTTTCATACAGCAACACCGCATCCTGACTGTTTATTTGAATTTTTTTTTTTTTTAAAAATTCCAGCCCCGTTTCTAGAAATGTGAGCTCAGTTTTAAAATAAACTCTTACCTCTCTCTCAGATTTAAAAAATTGATCGGCTAACGTTTGGAAAATGGGTCAAAGAAATTATGCTTTGCTGGGAAAAAGACCACGTATGACCAAAGTTTCAGCTTAATTGAATTTTAGTGCCAAATTATAACTCACTGAATAACTAGATTTGGGCGAAGGGGGGTAGGGGCCATGGAGGAAGGACAGCCAATTCTAATGGAAATACAGCCATCCTGAACTGGGGTGGTGGTGGCTACCCTCCCTCTACAGCAAGGACTGTGACCTCCCCTGCAGCCTAATTCCAAAGAGGTGAGGTTTTCAGACTAGCTTTTATGTGAGAAAACTGGGGACGGCCCTGTTTGGTTTGTGGATCTGGATTAATATTTTTGGATATTATTTAATGCAATAGGCAACCCCTCTACTGGGCTGATCCTTCCCTTTGCTGTTTTGGAGAATAACTTCTGTTCTTGCCAATAAAAATTAATCTCTTTCTTAAGAAGTCAGTATGTAAAGAAAGCAGGTGTTTTAAGGAAACAAAGTATTTAAAAAAAATAGGTACTTGGTTGTCAAAGCAAAATGCCAGGTTTAGAACAATTAGGATTCTGCTCCTGGTGGGTGATCACAGATGTTCATTTTGTTAAATAGAAGTTTGTGTTTGACAGTTTCTGGATTAATTTTTTGAAAGGAGAGTAGGAGATAGGCTTCCACGGAAGGACTTATAATTCAGATGCTAATGTAATGAGCATGGGTTACAAGGAAAATGGATTGTTTTCTAAATCTATCAGGATAATTAAAAATAGGTGTGCAAAAAGTGAATGTTTAATTTCAGATGGCTTTGTGCTAGCCATCAGTTAGTCTGAAAATCTTCCTCAAACTTGTCCCCTCTCTCTCACGGCCCCCTCCTGGTCCTGCTGCTCCCAGGGTCAGCTTCTCCTGCTTTCTCCGGTCTCTTGTTTTGTGTCCACCCCGCCTCCCCCCATCCACAGTCATTGTCATTCTGCATCTATTTACTAGGATTCCTCAAGGCCTCTTGTAGCTTGGGTGGTGACTGACAGCAGCCTTCAAGTCCCCTGCATCCAAATGCAAGCCCGGCACTTTCCAGCCCTGCCTTCCAAATCCGGCCTGGCCACCTGGGCTCTTCACTGATGGTCAGCAAGTCTTTCCAGCCTTCTCCCTCCACAAAGCCCTCTCTATCCTCTTTCCCCCTGCACCTCTCAGAGTGACTGCCACCTCCTTACCACTCAGACCAACAGGATCCTGGCCCTGTGACCTGCCATGGAACTGTCTCCTCTGCTCAGTTGTCACCAAGGCCTGGTGGCACTGTCTGTTTCTAGCACTCTGCTGACTTCTCATACTGCAGTGGGGCTTTGGGCACATTTCTGGTGGATGGGGAGAAGGTCATGGGAACACCTTGCAGGAGGTGTCATCTCATCCACTTCTCAGGGCTCAGCCAGCACCCAGCACAGAGAGGAGGCATGTGTCAATCAACAGGGCGCTGACTTACAAGTCAGAATCACATTTCAGCAAGCAGGAGGGAGAGAAAGAGTGAGGAGCATACCCTGTCCAACCAAGGCACGGGCCAGCGAGAGGACGTGCTTCTTTGCTGAACTCATAGGAACTGTCACTGGACTTTTTCAAACAACATAAAACTACTTAAATTAAGTGGAATCTTAAATTGTTTAAAAAATGAATATGACTCAGTTGGACTGTGATAGAAAGTAAAGGGAAAACAAACAAAAGCAAATCTAGAAATCTAAACAGTTCTGTGTGCTTTGGGTATTCTTGATTTGCCTAAAAAAAGGAACAGATTCCTGAGAAGCAAGCAAGAAACTTGACCGTGCTGTAATGTCTTGGCCGAGGCTCCTGGACAGCCTCTGGGCAGTTATCTGCTTGCTCATTCCTGTAAGACCCTCTTCTTTGAAGTTGCCCTGGGCCAAGGCAGGCTCTGAATAGTTTTGAAAAAGTGCCATTACAGTGATGTCCCGGGCACCTGCACCTTCCCCAGGGAGCCGCTCACAGTGAATCCTGCTGAACAATGGGCTCTGGAGAGGATGGCAAACTCACCAATAAGCTCCTGATTGAAGCAACAAGATAAAAATGACACAAACACAGCTACTTTTAAAACTCTTTGGGGACCAAGGAGATGAGCAATTGCCACATACAGGAAGAATAGAAATGATGAAAATAGCCCTCTCAGGAGTTTGAAGGAGGGAAATTTGGCATTCAGGTTTTTCTGAAAATGTGTTAACAACCCATATCTGAGCAAGGTGTCATTTCATACCACTCCATCGAATTAACTAAATTAGAAGTATTAGCATTTTAAGATGCATTGTGTCTCTCCCATGAACTTTGTAATCGCTGAAAGGGACCATCCTGAGAGTCTTCATGTTCAGCTGAGAAGCTGAACTTCCCTCTGGAGCACCCAATTCTCGTGTCATACGTGTGAGTAACAGGAAGATAATCAAAAGGAAAGAAACCCAGATATGGAAAACAGAGCTGAATTTGGAGAGCAGCCAGGTAAAAACGCAGTCCACGTGGCATGAGTTTCAAGCTGTTTTACGAACTTGCAAAGCTTCCTCCCTTTCTCCCCAAGGGAAAGTTTTTTTAAAAATGAATGGGTGGGTAAACTGAGAGTCTTTCCCGCCCACGGAAGTGTTTGACCTTATTGCTACAGTGTAGCCTGGGGACTAAATTTGAATAAAACACTGATTCTGTTTCTGTCATTTTTGAAGACTATTTTGATGTTTTGGTTTTGTTCCAATTCAATAGTTAAATTGAATATGTGGGTCCAGGTTTATTTTAAATTGATTCACTAGGTGTCCTTCTGCGGGGGAGGGGTGGGGGCAGTGGAGAGAATCAAGACAAAACAGAAATACCCACTGCGGATTTCTGGTTGAACGCAGAGCTGATGTTGGAGTTGATGCCAGCGGTCAGTGAGCTGGCGCAGAGTTTGGATGTTTGTTAGAGACAGCTTTGGACCCCGGCCAGGTTTTCAGTTTTAATCCGAAGCATCACCCTCTTTATTTGCTTGAACTTAGGTGCTCCTGTATCTTAATGAGACACCAGGCTCCTGCTTTAATCAGACTTTCACAATATCTGTCCACAAAACCTCTGGGGCTGGAGTTTTTTAGAACGTAGATTTCTTTTTCTTTCTGATTTTAGAATGGGGATATGGCAGTAAAGATGACAGTATGGGGCCCTTCCTTTCCAAAAAGCATGGTAAACGAAGGACTCTTCCCTCTAAGCCTGGTGACAGGGAGTTTGTAAATATCCTCATTTGGGGTTGTGTGCTAGACTTATGACACCACTTTTGGTTTCCATAGACTTTTGGAGTTTCCAACTTGCCTGTAAGGGGTGGTGAACCTGGATTTTAGGACTTCTTTTTATCTTGAATAAAAAAAAAAAAGACAGTGGTAGAGCCTGATAGATCCTTTCTACTAGTCAGTTTTAATCCTAGCTCTGGTGCTTAAGTGCAATCTGTTTAGATAATATCTGTTTATGTTCAGATAATTCATAAAATGCCCGTGCTTTGGCGTATTAAACACACACACACACCACACGAACATTTCTGTGAATCATCTCTGCCTGTCCTCCAGGGGAGGGACTGGCTACGGGATGTGCCTCACAGAGGCACACAGCATCAGTGACCATGGGTGGCCTCTGAAGGCCACATCCTGCCCCTCCCCCTGCCAGGAATATCTCCCCAGCTCACAAAAGCTCAGGTGTCTTCACTTGTCTCTGGCCTCCACCAAACTGCACATGACAAATAGTACCTCAGGCCCCTCACATGCAGAAAGGCGGCTGGTAGCACGTGGCCTGTTTCCTGTGGGAGGGGAGGATCGAGTACCTAACTCCTACGACCCCACCCGATTTTGACTCTGGGAATCTGCGTGACCTGTAGGTATTAAGTTCTCATAAACATCAGCCCTTTCAAGAGACGGGAACCTTTTGAGCAGAAGGAGTGAAGGTTTCAATTTAAGTGAGAAGATGAAGTACATTTTAATTATTGAATTTTCATTTTATCATGAAGGATCATGCATTGTTTGAATTTGATTGATTTTTTTTTTTAGAGATCGTAGGATCGAATGACATGCACCTCAGCAGTGTTCACAGGAAGTGTCAGACTTCTTCATTAGATTCTATATTGTGTTGGACACTAGTACTTGGCCTCAATGAATGCCCTTCTGAAATTAAAATGAGAGTCACGGGCCTATAAACACACAGTGGATATCATTCAGAAACAAAAGGGAAGGAAATCCTGTCACTGGGAGCCACAGGGACAGAACTTGAGGACATTCTGTTAAGTGAAATAAGCTATAAACACAGAAGAGCAAACACTGCTGGATCGCACGTCCACATGGAAGCTAAAGAGGTCGATTCCATAGAAGTCGAGGGCAGACAAGCGGTCACTAGGGGATGGGAAAGGGTGGAGGGGGGACACGGGGTGACAGTGCCGATGTGGGGTCCGATGGGAGGAATGGGTTCTGGAGACCTGCAGCGGGGTGGACGACTGCTGTTCAGAGCAGTTACGTATCTTATGAAGGATGAGGGGAGGAGCCTTTCCACCACACAGGAATGGCCTATGTCTAGGAGACGCGACGGTGGTCACCCTGAGTGTCAACCCACACAGCACTGTCATGCTCTGCCCTGTAAATGTGGACACATTTTTTTAAAAAAGAAACTCACGGGGAGAGGTGATTCAGCATGGCAATGATTAGTCTTGCCTGTGAGTGTTCCAGATCCATCTAGGGCTCAAGGCAGAACAGTCCAGGCTGTGGGGGCTCCAGAAGTAGCTGAGGGTCTGTGAGCGTGCACTTGTGGCCACCAGGCTGTCCAGACAGCACCCTGCTCCCAGGGAAGCGATCATGGTGCCAGCGTCTCCTGTGTTTGAAAGGTCTGAAGAGGTAGGAGGGGAAGCGGCGACAACTCCTAGGAGAATGTTCAGGAAGAAAACGGAAAGATGCTGCTCTGGTGCACGGTGGAGCAGGGGCCCTGGGGCGAGGGAGGAAGCCCGGCTTTCCATCCCGCCTCTCCTGCAGGCGCACGTGTGTGTGGAGGGGACTACCAGGCCCAGCACGCTGAGCAGCCTCGCAGAGTGGACTTGGGCCTCCGTGGGAGAGGCAGCCATGCCTGCCCCAGAGCACAGCTTCACCCCAAGTTCCTCTTCATGTTTTCCATGCTCGCAGAGCTCACAGCACTGTGCAGAGCCTTTCACGCCTCCTGACAACTCCACCTCGTGTTGCATGACTTAGCGCAGATGGTGAAGGCACAGGCAGGGGAGAGGAAGCAGGGTGTCGAGGACGGCGAGAGGCAGGAGCCAAAGCAGATCCAGGCACTGGCTGGGGCAGGTGAGCCCCTCCCTCACTCAGCAGTTGGGGTGTAAGGATGAAGCCACCTCTGCAGAGCCAGAGTGGACACACCTGGCTTGGCCAGGAACACATCTTAGAGGAGGCTGCAGGGTAGGTTGGCATTGGCCAGGAGGAGGGGAGGGCATGGTGATGTGTGGGAGATGGTCTCCAGGAAAAAGGAACCAAGTAGGCCACACAGGGAAGGCCAGGAGCTCGGAGCTCTGGGGTCCCCGTCGCTCAGCATGGCTTCCCCAGGACGAGCGGGCGAGGGCGCCTCTGTGTACCTGCTGAGCGCTGTACTGCACTGCAGAGGTGGCTCCGGGTTCTGCAGCCTTTCTGTGCACACAAGAGAGACAGCGACGCACAACTTTTCCAAAGTCCTGTGTACTTAGCTGTGTGAAGGCTTTGACGTACCCAGCTCTGCGGCCGCTGCTCAGGATCTCTGCATCAGTATCACCTTCATTCCTTTGTCCAGTACGTATCTGTGGGAATCTGACAGGCCCAGAGCACTGGCCCAGGCACCAGGGAGTTCAGAGGGCCAAGGTCATTTCAGAGGTCTCTGTGGTAGACGTCTGAGGGCACATGGGATGGGGGTGGTCAGTGCTCAGTTTGTGGGGTACCCCCAGGGTGGGGGACCTACAGAACAGTAGAGCATCTCCAGGACACATCTCCAGTGGGGAGGCTGAGAGTGTCGCAGGCACCCTGGCCTGTCTGAGGCTACTTTGTCCTCCTGGCTGAGATGAACTACACCCACTGCCCGTGTCCCATCAAAGACGCTACTGTGTAAGTGCACATTTTACACAAAATGTGTCACGACATTAGGTAAAACTTGGCATCACTTAAAAAAACAACAACAAAACCTGATTTCCCAAACATAACCCAGATGGCCGGGTAAAAAGCCCAAGTGTGGAACACCAGGAACAGGTTGGATTGTGAGTCCTTTCCCCAGATAATAGTGCCCCGGGGCAGATGGAAGAGCAGCCTGAATTTCACACAAGGCAGCCTCAGATGGATTCTCTTTATTCTGCAGGTTCCAGGGAGGGCCGCACCTCCCCAGGCCCTGGTCTGGTCCCTTGGAGAGCTCTGCCTGGCTGCCCAGTGGGCTCTTTGGCTTCCACTGCTGGGACGGGGAGGAGGCCAGGGCTGTCCGCCTTGGCTGGGGGGATCAGGTGATGCCGATTTCTGAGTTTTTTTTCCTACAAGTGTCACATTTCCCCCCTCTGAATGTGGGTAAGCGCCACTGTGAAGAGGCAGAGACCAGAGGGGACTGAAGCAGCAGGTCGGGCAGCTGTGACTTCCTGCTAGGCATCTTCTCTCTCAGACTCAGAAAGTTGCCTGTCTAATACAAAGAAATTGATTTCCAAGCTCAAATACCTTTTTTTTTTTTTTTTAGAGAGCAACCATTTAGCAATTAGTTGTTCAATTCGACTGTTTTTTAAGGCCTTCTTTAAAAAAAAAAAAGACTTTTAAAAATGTGGTAGATTTTTTTTTTTTCTGGGCAAATTCTTAGCATTTAATTGCACTTAAAAATTGTGGAGCCTGTCAGAGTAAATTGCAGATAGAATAGTCTTACCCAATAAAACTAGTCCTGTGATTGTCACCATTGTCAGGCTTCTCAGATAAAGTTGTGGGAAGGACAATTTAAGTCTACACAGTGAACCAGACTTCAAATCAGTATTCAGCACCAAGCTCGTCAGGCTGAAAGACAAACACCCAAGTTATCAGCCATGATGTTGCAGGAATCAGAATTATCAGAATTGGATTTTAAAATGATTCCGAAATTTGCCCCCCAGAGATAAGGAAAAATATCCGCCCCATTGGTTTTAAGTTAAGGCAGTGACATTAAATCTGTAAATATATATATATATATATATATATATATATATATATATATATATATATATACATATATGTATTTTTTTTGAAAAGGCAAAATAGTTTTCATAATGTATTAAAAATGGTAGAGCATAAACAATATTACTAGCTTTGTGCAAAATTGTATCTGCTGTTGGTCTCAAACAATTTTTTGTTTATTCCCGGGAGTGACTGTGGATGGCTGTCTGCCACGGGTTTGGGAGGCTTTTCTCTGGACACCAGAAAAGAGACCACCTTTAGGGGGTGAAAACCAGCTCCTTTTATTTATTCACCCTAAGAAACACTTTCATCCTTTGTTCATCCATTTTTGATAAGTGAGCTTCCAGCAATGAATTGATGTGTCTTCATGAAAAGCAGCATGTTCCCGAATGTGCATCTTATCTGTTCAACCAAACTGAGTTCTGGGGTCGAGAGGGGGTCTGCTGCTTTTAATTCTTTTCCCAAATCCCAGCCCTGGTATTGGCCAATAATAAACCTCAACTAAGTGATAACTGATTTATGAAGGATGGAAAGTCTTTCCTCTTCTGTTTGCAGTTACTTTCAAGTTATAGAATAGGATATTATGCCTATCAACTGCTAATATATAATTTTTATATCCATTTGACCTATCCTCTGCAGGTCAGGATGCAGAGGGAAAACACCTTCTTCTTAGGTGGCATCTACTCAATTCTACTTTCTGGCAAAAGCAGGTGAGTAAAATAGCAGACTACTAAGGTGGTGGACGTTTGGAGGAGACAGTGCTCAGAAGGCAGGAACAGCTTGGCAGCTGGACTTGGCTCCCAGAGTCACCCAGGCACAGGTGTGTCTCCGGTTCTTCTGCTTTGTGCCATGTTGTGAAAGTTCCTTGATCTTTCTGCACCTCAGCCTTCTCATCTGCCAAAGGGCTACACATTGGTCTCTTCATCAGGCAGTAAGTGAAGGGCTGAGCCGATAGCCCAGGCATAGTCCTTAGCCTAAGGCCTAGTTCAACCATGGAATCAATTATTTAGGAGAAAACAGGATTTTACAAAAACGAATTAGAAAATTGTGGTGGTTGAGTATTTGTCTTATCAGTAATGTATTTTTTTTCCAAATTAACCACTTGAGAATTTTAAAAAATATTTTCAGTTGTAGATGGACACATACCTTGATTTTATTTATTTATATGTGGTGCTGAGGATCAAACCCAGTGCCTCACACTTGCTAGGTGAGCCCTCTAAAGCTACAACCCCAGCTCACCACTAAGTACATTGATTATGTACATTCTCAATATCTGGGTCCTGAAGAAGTTGTCCACAGGCGTCACTAGGTTGTCAGTATGACATAACGCACTTGTACACACATACATAGGTGTTCATATACGGGTGTGCCCTAGCAGCTGGGTCTGGTCATTTCCTAAGCTCCGCAGTTGTCAGACAGAGCAACCGGGCTAGTCCTCGCCCCCTGCCTGCTCTGAGGTCCTCTGAGGAGGACCCTCAGAGCCAGCATCAGCTTGGACCCTTGCTTAGGCCAGTGGACTGACCACAAGTTCACCACTGAAAGAGGGTGACCTTGTGTGTCCGCCTGCTCCTGTCGGGGCCCCAGGCTCCCTGGCAGGTGGTGTTCTGGTGCCAGGCTGGAGCCCCACAGAGGGAGGCAGGAGCGATGTGGAAAGGAAGGGACTCGGGCAGATCTGGCTCAGCTCCTGGCTACAGACAAATCTCACAACCTTCCAGAACCCAGGCTCCCGTTGTGTGAAGGTTTGCTGATGTCACTGAGATTGGCTTCAGGGACTGTCTGGCTTCCTTTTCTAGGAGCCCAGGTGAGGGATGCTTCCTGGAGTCTGAAAAGGAGGCGACTGCTTGGCAAAGCAGTTTACTCGGATGCAGCATTGGGGTGCATACGGCCACAGAGTGACTGACAGAAGCCAGGGCTGGCCAGCTAACCCATTTGCTCTGTTGGCCGTAGAGGGCTGTTGGCCAAGTGGCCATTTCCACAGTTTCTCTTCACTCTGCAGTTGTCTTTGTGCTGGAGAGAAGAGGAGCCAGCCCACACCCAAGGCCATCTCCCAGGCAGGGGCCTCCTGGCCTTGCACCCTCCACCAGGCCCTGGGACAGTTTTCAGGAATCCAGAAGTTTCTCTACCCAGCTTATTCAGGGTACTGAGGTCATCTTGTTGTGATCATGGCCTGGATGCATCCACACCTGAGGAGCCATGTCCACACATAGCCTAGCTAAAATGTTACAAAATATACTGTCAACTTTTTCCAGACTATTATCTGAAGTTTGAGTCTGGCTCATGCTTGCCATAAATATTCAGGATTGGGCCTATGAACATAAAAACAGTAAGACATTAATTACCCATTGTTCAATTTAATCTGGGTAAGATTTAAAGCTCGGTGTGAGTGTGGATAGTCACAACATGAATCCTGTTTATCAAAAGACAATGTTTTTGATTCAAGTTCTGAGTAGGGATTATGTTATCCATTATTATAAAATATATTAAATCTGCTTATTTTTTTCCCCCAAAGAGAACTCCTTGATAAACTCTTCTGCAATTCGGTGTCTAAGTTGCTTTGTCCTGAAGCTAAAGGATTTAATAAGAAGAGCTGATGTGCGTTACATTCGGATCACATCTGATTCTGCTCTGACGGCGCTGCTCCTTCATTCTGGCGTGATGGGTATTGGACTGGGAACTCTGCTCTGTGGGGGTGACTAGCTCTCCCAGGGTCCTTCACACCAGACCTGGACTTGAAGAGCTTTGGTGCTTCGTAACATGTGATAATGCTTCTCAGCGTTACCGTGACTCGTGGGGGTATTTTAGTTTTAATGACAGCTTATTAGGTGACAAACTAGATAACCATAAATATGAATGGACGTAAGTCAGGGCCGGTGGGCAGATTTCACAATAGCAAGTGTTTTGAATTTCTTGCAGTATACTTCTGTAATGTGCAGCCCATAGGCCAGTGGCATTGAAAACCAGTGAGAACCAAACACTGCAGATAAGCTGGGTGCATTGGCATGTGCTGTAGCCCTGGTATTAGGGAGGCTGAGGCAGTAGGGTCACCTGAGCCCAGGAGTTCAGGAACGCTGATCATCAGAGGGTGCTTCCTAATGGAATTTGTCCTGTGAAATTTTAGGGGAGGAATCGTGATGGAAGCTCAAACTCCATGTATGTCACACACTGCTCACTGATAGTTAATAGTAGAAAATCAAAACCACAATTTTAACTTTCAGAGCCATTCTGCGCCTGCTCAGTGGCTCTGCTGTACCCGTGTGGGGGCCCAGGGAGAGTCTGCTTGGAGGAGCTCGCAGGCTGTCGGGGGGTGGGGGTGGGAGCCACAGCCAGAGCTTGTGAATACACTCCTGGGTGGACTTGAAGAGCCTCAGAGCTGACCGGGGTGTTACGGAGGTCTAGAAAGGGAAACCTGTTCAAATAATGACCTTCTGTTTCCTAAGAATACCGGGCGTTTCAAAGGAAGCAAGGTAAACATTAACTTGGGGAATACCAGCGAAGGATAGTAACACTTAATGAAATATTGATTGGGAATGTGTGCTATTGAAGCTGGATCGGGTCCCTAGGGCTCCCTTACCCAGACACAGACTTTTCGGTAACAGCCTGCCCCATTTCTGACAGGAGTGTATTTCCACACATTTGATGTACGGGTTAAGTCAAGTCACAGATGAACAGTATCCCTGACGGGAATCCCCCCATCCATCTGCACACAGAGAATCCCAAGAACCCTGGCGGGCGTGGGCGGGAGGGCCAAGAAGAAGAGACTTTCAGATCTGAGTCAGTCTCCTCAGGGAACCAGACGCATTTGTGCTCATTTCAAAGCAGAAGAAACACACTCTTCGAGGAAGAAGAGAAGCTCAGCTCTAATCCTGCCCACCGGAGTCCATGGCACAACTTCCAGATGGTGATATTCAGATTCTTTTGATATTTCTCCAGCTAGGGATATGAAATACATATGAGGAAAAAAAAATCTTTTGCCCTGGAAAAAAAAAAAAATAACCACCTCCTAATGGCTGAGTCTCTCATCTGAATGCGAGGAGAGGATGTCCAGGCACATGTCACAAGGTCAGCTGGGGGAGACGAGAGGAGGAACACCACACGGCCACACCCCTCTCCTGTACCTCACCTTCCCTCGAGAAGACAGAGGGTGTCAGTGGGCGTCCTAGGTCCTCAGGACACGTGAGGGTCCACTGAATTTCTTATTGACACAGAGGAATCTCTGATGGAGACATTCGATGGAGAAGCACTTGGATGGTCAAGAATTTAAGATACTTGTGTGGACCACTGAGAAGTTCACGGTGGCACTGGGTGACATGATCTTCTTGAGCCTTTCCCTAGGTTCTTGAATAACTGCAGTGGAACAGGAAGAGCAGGGAGGGATTTCAAAGTCCATGTGACTGATTCACGGATAAAAGCGTAATAACGTGTTGGAGGAGTCTAATGGCACCAAGGATCTCAACAGACTCCAGACCAGTGGGACGGTGCACTCACTTGTGAGCCCACAACGTGGGTCTTTCAGAAGTGATTTTTGAGAATTAGTTTGAAGAGGGCAGGATTTCCCCTCCCTCCCTCCCTTCCTCCCTCTGTCCTCTCCTTTCTTTCTGGGATGGTTCTCCTAATGAAGGATTTTAATCAGACAAAAAGAATGCGCCAAACCCCAAGGAAAGAGGAAAAAAGAAAACAAAGAGCAGAATTTCCTCAAGGATGTGGGCCCCAGACTGCGGGAGGGAGTCGGTTTGAAAAATCTTAGTTTGAAGAAGGTGGCAGAATTACATAATTATTCACAACTCATAAAATGAAAAAAAAAAAAACAACATACCTCTTCCAAATATGAAGTTGTGAGATAACACAAGCCGCAAATTCTGGACGTGCGGAGGGCGTGTGGCTCTCCCACGCAGAGCCCACATCGGCGTCTGGGCTGCGCTGGCTGGAACACGGGCCGAGCAGAGGAGGAGGAGGCTGGGCGCCCCACGCTGCTCTCAGGGCGCTACCTGCAGGGAGGTCTGGAGCCAGCTTGGAGGCTGGCCATCTGGGCCACCACGAAGCACCTTCCGGCCCACTCACAGCACCAGTCCCTGAGGTGAGGAGCAGCCAGAAAGGTCCCAGGGGGAAGGGGAGATGGAAGGGATATGGGAGCCCAGTTTTGGTCTGAGAAGCTCGAGCTGTGGCCCAGGATGGGAGCCTGAACCTCTGTCCTCACAGGGGATAGTGGGGGAATTCCAGCACCTGGGTTTAAACAGATCCAGTGGAGGCTTCCTATGGACCACCCAGGGCTTCAGTCAGACCCACTCCATGGGACTGCCGAGGTCCTGCACGGGGAAGCAGAGGGGCTTCTTGCCTGTGGGTGGTTTGCCGCCCAGGAGGGCCGTCAGATGGGCAGACCCTGGGCTGACCCACAAGTGTGCGGTGCATGGTGCTGAGAGAGGCAGGGTGGGGCAGAGGCAGAGTGGAGGCTGCGAGGGGCTGGCTGGGGAGGCTGGGCCCTGGAGTGTGGGTGGCAGGAACCTAGGGTGAGGCAGGAGCAGCTTGGAGGAGAGCAGGAGGGCGGGCAGGCTGGTGAATCTGGGAACCTGGAAGGTGCAGGGAGGGTGGAGGCGGCACAGCCCTGGGCAACCCAGGAGGTAGAGTGGGAGCCATGCTGGAGTAGGAGAAAGCCACAGAGAGCAAGACCACCCCAAGGCTGGGCAGGAAGTGAGTGGCCAGCGTCGAGGATCATTGCAGAGACCTTAGGGAATAAGGGGCCAGAAGTCCATGGAATGCCCTCAGTTGGGAGGTGCTGGTAGCCAGGCCTAAGCAGTTAGTAGGGACAGAAGGCTCGCTGGGTTGGGCTGAAGCATGAGTGGGGAGAGTGTGGTGGACAGAGGCTGCCGCCAGCTGGTCTGGGGCCACCCTGGCACTTGGTGGTGCACCCTGAGTGCCCACTCCATGGACTTTCATCAGACAGAGCCATTTCTCTGTTTCTATAAACCCTCATTAGCACTGCTCTTTCTCCAATTTGATGTTGCTCAATTTTTTATGAAAACCATATAATCTTGAAATAGGAATTGGGCTTAGTACAAACTTGACTGACGACAGCAGGAGATCATACCCGCTCTGTCCCGTTAGTGTTGTTCCTCTTTCCCTTCGGCCTTCGGAGTCCCCCACAGGGGTCTTCCCTTTGAGCGGTACTGTCAATGGCCTGAGCCGCAATGTTCACAAAACAATTCCCACCACACTGTGTTGGATGCCTACTGCCTGCCAGAGATGAATGAGCGCTGCGTAGCTGCTCTGGGTTGGGAACTTGCAGACTAGTTCCTTTGCTCAACATTGTGGGAACCAGGTAAGATGGAGTTCCCTGAAGCAGAAGTGATACCTGGGCCAGTGAGAATCACAGAGCGTCCACGCCAGCCTCCGCTTTAAGAGACCAGAGAACCATGAAAACAGGATGATAAAACAAGCACCACGAACAAGTGTCTATCGCCAACAGACCCCACCTATGGATAATCACCAGCCTGAAGCCACACTGACTCTGGCAGGGAGGGGGTTAAAATGACAAATAAATGACTTTATTTAGACTCCAGAATTTCTGGCATTTTTTTTCTAGACGTTTTCTTCCTTGCCACAGTATTTGATGCGACAGCTTTTGTTTGCTCACACTTGTCTCTCTCTTAAAATTCTCGTATCAGCAGTAAACGCTATTTCTTTATCCTATAACATCTTGAGCTTGGTATCCAATGATGGGAGAAACTGCTCTTGCATTTCTTGAGATTTTAATATTGTGCCTAATTCAGGGGGAGAAATGTCCAAGTGGTTTACGTCTTGAAGCCCTGAAGACTTTGCACAAGGTCAGGAGCACTATGTTGCTGATTGGTCCCGACTACTCCCCCATGGCAGGGCCTCCACTTCTGGCCTTCCGTGGAAATGCTGATTTGGGCATTGGCCAAGGGAAGGACAGCCATTACCCCAAGGAATCGGGCAAGCTAGAGTGGAGGGTGCTGGACTCTAGGCCACTGTCCCTTTTCAAGGCACCCCGCTCAGCCTGTAGCCACTGTGATTCTGAAGGCAGTGCCCTGGCAGAGAAGCCTCCTGTAATTGGGGGAAGGCTTCAGGGGCCCAGAGTCCACACCTGCAGAGGGGTTGCAGGGAGAAGCCTACCTTCTCCACTCTGTGAGATCACCACCAGACCACCAGACCACTGACAGACCAGAATGCGATGGCTCACCATTTTAAGGGCAATTTTGAACAGTAAAATAGGTGTTTCTTGAAGTCTGCCTATAGGGCCAGAGCTCTGAGTGTACTCAACTCCCTGTACTTTCCAAGGCTTCTCCTGGTCACTTCTGGGTCACTGACTCAGTGTGGCTGATGGGGGATCTTCTCTGTGTCTTCTTGGGGGGTGACAGCAAGTGAAATACCTTCTGCAGTTCTCAGGGCTGAGGGGCCTGTCACTGAACCAGCACGTTCTCGGCGGCTGGTATTTCCTAAACTTCTCTGTGTATATCATTGAAAGCAAGCGTTACCACTCTAAAGAAGGACACGGGGGAGCCAAATGCCAGTGGAATTCTGTAATGTGGGCTGCAGTGTAAACTGTGCTAGGGTTGAGCTGAGGACGGTCCTAGGGAAGCATGTAAGTAATTAAGTCCTCCCTCCAGCAAGGTAAAAGTGGAGTCTCAAGTACACTAGTACAAAAGAGAGGGAGGCCTCTGTTGATGGGTTTACTTGTTTTTTCTTTGTCTTTTTAAATATAAGTAAATAAAGAATTCTGGCAAGAAGAAAGAATCTTGTGTCTTGTTACTAACCTAAGGAGAATGAGGCCGAGAGGCAGCCATTGCTGGTTGCATGTT
This sequence comes from Urocitellus parryii, assembly GCF_045843805.1. Lineage (NCBI taxonomy): Eukaryota > Metazoa > Chordata > Mammalia > Rodentia > Sciuridae > Urocitellus > Urocitellus parryii. The sequence goes on from NC_135536.1 coordinate 4,986,118, forward strand.
TTAAATTGCTGAGGTCAGGGCAAAACTTAGATTACCCTGTTTCAGCAATTCCCAAACCATGTTCCAGGGAATATAAGACATTTCTTAGGCAGGGAGGAGGAGGGAAAGATTTCATGGCCAACTCAGTTTCAGAAACCTTGCATATTATCATCCCTTCTCTGGAGATTCACAACGCAACGCACGTCAGTGTTTCGAAAGAGTTCCATCAGCCATTGTCCAGCACCTCTTCATCTTGTTTGGTGGCAGAATCCTCTGTCGCAGGGCCCCTGCTCACATCGCAAAGGAATTTGCACGTCAAAGCCCCGCCCACGCAGAGGCCCCGCCCACGCGGAGGCCCCGCCCCACGGAGGCCACGCCCGCATGGAAGCCACGCCCAAGGAGGCACCGCCCACAGAGAAACCTTGCCCACACGGAGACCACGCCCAGACCGAAACCCTGCCCACATGGAGCCACGCCCACACCCAAACCACGCCCTCCAACGGTCGCTGACTCCACCCTCGGCATTTACCACGCAGCGTGTTCTTGGCGTCGGTGTCGTTGTCCAGCCTGTTGTGATGTGTCGCCCAGCCTTCAGGATGGACTAAACACTGTTGGGGACAGACAGTTCCCTCCTCATCTTTGCGTTTCCAGCGTGCTTAGTGTGTGGGAGGGATGTCGAGTTGTTCTTTGGGAACCCTTGTCTTCTTGTGGATCATTGAGGGGGACCCAGGCGCCTGTGTGAATCTGCTAAGAGCCACGAAGGTGAGAAACCGACAACGGAAAGATAATCTGCAGAACTGCCCAGGTCCACTGCTGTCTTCCCGCAACCTTTCCTCAGGGGTAGCAGGTCCCTTCCGCGGACCCTTTCTCTCTCTTTGCACTTGCAAGAATCAACGTATAGAGAAAGTTTTCTGTTTAGAAAAGAAACCATCCACTGGACAAGGACTCTGAGCAGACACGAGGAAGCCAGTAGGGTCAGCGCAGAGGGACTCGGAGCAGCCAGCCACCGGCAGAAGAGCCCCGAGCGGCCTGGAAGCGTGGCCATCCTCTGCGAGGAGACTGAGTCACCAAGAGGCAGCGAGCAGGGCAGAGCCGCGCCTCGGCACCACGGTAAGGGGGTAAACTCGGGAAGCTGGCAGTTCTGGCTCCGGATGGCAGCGGCGCCCTCTTGGAGCAGAGTTTGGGTTTCTTTATTTTTAAATATTTAAAAATATTATTTTCATAATTTAAAATTTATGTTAGATATTTGAGAATGCTGAGACACTTAATTTTAATAGTCCCTACCTCCTGAGGCCATCGCCATCTGTGAGGCACCTATGCATGCATTTGCATGTCTGCCTTAAAACCACAACACTGAGCAAGTACAGAGGGCACAGAGATGTTGACATGGGTTGTCTGGGGGAAGGGACAGCCAGCAGTGTTTGTGCCACACAAAGGCCGGGCACCAGGATGCTCTTGGGCAGTCCCTTCCCCAAGAGAATTAAGCTGAACCAGGCAACCACGAGAATACTGCTGAAATGGGGACTTCTGGGGCTAGGTGGCAAGAGGCCTTGCAGCTTCTACCAGGTTCTCTTTTACTCATTGCTCTGGAGTGGCCTGCCACCATGTTTCGAGAACACTCAAGCAGCCCTGAGATCCATGAGATCCATGAGACAGGGACAAAGGCCTTCTGCCAAGGGTTAGCATCAATGTGCATGAAGGGTGCCATCTCGGCTGATCTCCCAGCACCCACTCACACCTTCAGATGAGCTGCAGTCCCACCCCATCTCTCAACTACCACCCAGAACACACAGCTGACTGCCCCCAAATTTCTGACTTCCAGAGGCTCTGACATAATAAGTGTTTGTTGTTCTTATAAGTCACTAAACTTTGAGTTTTTTTGTTTCAGAGAGATGAGTAACTAATAGGAGTTAGGGAGGAGAAGAGGCAGGGGAGAAGAAAAGATTGCATTAAAAAATGGATGGCATGCATGATATGATTTCATTCACATAAAAGTTTATATAAAAGAATATGGGACAAACTGTAGTTAGATCTGTATCTGATGACTTGTAGGAATGTCCATGTGACAGTGTCAATGGTCAAGTGACAAATACAAATTTTGGAATGGTGTGTGTAGAGGGTATTATTTTGGTATAAGAAGCAACTGATCAAGCCTTTGCCTGCAGATCTGCTTGCCTGCATTTGCCGAAGCGAGAGGAAGGGCGTGGTGGGGTTTGTGGAGGAGGAAGTGGTTGAGTCTGCCTGGTGTATCTTTTTCTTATGTTGTTCTATTTGTTATACTAAGCTTAAATTATTTTCATAATTTGAGATGACAAGTAAATAAAGTTTAAAAAACCGAAGTGGTTGAAAATGTGAAGAAATAACTTTTGCAATTTGTTGGCATATGGAGGCTTTCATCAAAGAGTCTTTTTGTGTGTGCCCTGGGACCTGTTTGGTGGTCCCCGTTTGGTGGTCCCTGTTCAGTGGTTCACGTTTGTGGACCTGTTTGGTGGTCCCCATTTGGTGGTCTGGTGAAGCCTCCAATTCCTTTCAAACTGGTATTTGTAAGTGAACTGTTTAAAAGACAAAGGGCTACAAGAGAAACTTGTTCTACAGGAATAAAGACAAAAGATATCTCAAAGGCAAACTTGTGACATAGTAATATAGGGGCTTCTTCATTAATATTTTAAGTAAGATCTAATGGTAGATATAACAACTGCCATGCTTTCAAAGTAGTGGTGAGTGTGATATGTTGAGACACTTGCAGCAATTTTAATGTGATAAAATATTTGTGATTTCTACTGATGGCAGAGTCATGAGAACTGCAAATATGAGGTTTCTTGCCTGAGTTCATAATCAAGGTGTCCGGTAGAGAATATTGAGGATAAAGACAGAAGTTCCCCCCACACTCAAGTTCACGGACCTCTATCAACAAAGGGAAGCTATGATTAAGTCCAAGCTTCACGTGCTTCATTTGGGGAAGGTTAGTTGATGGCATAGGGAATCAAGCCTTGGATGGGCAGTGGAACCAAGGAGGGTAGGCTGGGAGATGCCCAGGAGTCAGATTTGGCCATGAGGCAGGGCTCAGGACCCTGATACAGTTTGGGAGCTAGTGAGGAGTTGGCACCTTACCCCCATGCTTCTCCAGCATGGCTCTGCAAGCTGCCCTTCTTTGTTATTTTTAATTTTTAACAAAAAAAAAATGCTGCTTTCATTCACACATTCCCATTTTGTTCATTCATAGCTTTTCTTGGAAATTATTTCCTGGAAGTAATACTCTGAGCTAATCTCCGGTCATGGCTGGCTCTCTTGAAGTTGTCAATCATTTAAATATTTCTAAAATTACAGGATTTGCTTGGGAGCCCCAAGACTTGGGTAAACACTTTAAAGCAGCACCTCTGGATCAATTTCCCTTTCTCTCAGGGTCCCTCTGAGGGACCTCACTATTTGTGAAGGTAAATCGTGTAATTTACCACTAAGCCCAACAAGTTGGAAAGATCCAAAGGGCCAGAGCCCGAAATCAAGGCCTTTCCATCTGCTTCTTGGGCATTCTCATCATCAGCCAATTAGTTAGTCATTCATCAAATATTTATGGAGAACCTCTTCTGCATGAGGCACCTTACTAGGGAGTTTATGGATAGCGTTTATTACACCCCATTAGAGGGTCCAACTCCAGCAGTGAGTTGTGACCAACATTTAAAAAGAGAAATAGGGGCTGGGGCTGGGGCTCAGTGGTAGAGCGCTTGCCTAGCATGTGTGAGGCACTGGGTTCAATCCTCAGTACCACATATAAATAAATAAAATAAAGGTCCATCAACAACTAAAAATCATATTAAAAAAAGAGAAATAGAAAACACCAGAACGTGTAAATTGTGAAGGTAAATACACTATCTTAAAATGTATGTCTTAAATCTTCATGCACCCGTGGGCACTGGATCATGATGTGCACAATGTATTCGTTTCCTGTGTTCACGCTGACTCTCCGAGCTCTCCGACTGTTGCAGCCAGGTGGTAGGAGTGGTCAGCACCTTAGCGTGTACAGAGCTGGTTCTTCTGAGACTGCTCCACATCCACACTTAATAAATGAAAATATATTTTAAAAAATGTCCACTGGGCTGAAGACACACCGACTTGCTTTTTGGTCACTCTACCTAATGTTACAGTGCCACAGCTGTTTGCATGGCATTTACATTGTTAGGATTTAAACGTAGCTAGAGCTGGTTCGAGGTCCAGAGGAGGATGTGTGGCTATAGGCACGTGCCTGCATTTTACAGGAGGGACCTGGGCACCTGTGTTTTTGGTGTTTTGGAGGTACAGGAACAAGTCCCCTGGATATAGAGGGACCACAGTGCGTGAAAAACTATCACACAAAGGGGAGAGGGTGATTGAGTGACGTGTGGTGGAGCGCCTGCCCAGGTGGGGTGCATGCCCAGGGCCCAGATCAGCCGGGATCGCAGCTCTGGGAGGCTGCGGCTGCAGGAGGCCAGGGCTGGGTTTAGGGGTGTTCCTTGTTAGGAGAACAGGAGGAAGTCCAGCAGGCCCTTCTCAGAGGCAGGCATAGAGGACAGGCTGGGGCCTGGCAGGGCCATCCTGGGAGAGGAGTTTCACTTTCTCTGAGAGCAGGGAGGCCACCACAGGAGGTACGTGGGTGACATGGCATGATAACATTTGTGTTGTCAGAGAAGGGCTTCCCTGGATGCTCATGAACCACATGCTGAAGGGCAGGAAGAGGAGAGGAAGGAACGTGTCTGCAGAAGCTACAGGAATCTGGGAGGTTGGTCCAGGTGGCCAGGATGGGAACAGTGAGCCTGGAGACAGGTGAAGGGATCCAGAAGAGATGGGAGCTGAAATCCAGAGCAGAGGTTGCAGACAGTTTCTGTAAAGAGCCAGTTGGTAACACTTTGGGCTTTGTGGGCTGGGCAGCCCCTTTGCCACTGCTTCACTCTGCCCCAGGGGAGTGGAATTGACCACACACAGATGGTAAGTGATGGGCATAGCTGTGTTCTAATAAAACTTTATTTGCACAAGCAGACAGTGGGCCAGATTCTCAGGGTTGTAGTTTTCAGATCACTGATCTCAACTAGGGCTGATTTTGTGTCCCTCAGGGGACATTTGGCAGTGTCTGGAGATGTTTTTTCATTGTCACAACTTGGGGAGGGGGTGCTACTTGCATCTAGGGGATAGAGGCCAGGAGTGCTGATAAACTTCCTGTGACGCACAGGACAGCCCTGATAAACAGCACTTTTCAACCCACAATGTCAATAGTGCCGGGTTGAGAAACCCTGGCCTGGGGCCCTGAACAGTCTGTGGAGGTGGCAGCGCTGGGGAGGGGAGCTGCCCGGAGACGCCTTGGGCTTTGCCATCACTGATGTCACCTTTTCTTTTCACGCAGCATATATGTGTAATAAAAGTAACAAAATTTTAATTAAACTTTATTTAGTAACTAAAAATAACCAAGATTGGCTAGGTCTAATAATTTTGAAAAGCATTTCCTTCTGGTGCAAGTTTATAGGTAGTCTGGGTGGGATTTTTCCAGATGGGAATGTCACAGTGTTAAAATCACATGGGTCGCATACGTTCAGGAAAGACATGACATGCAATCGTGCGGCTCTGAGTCGGCCTCTGGTTTCCCCTTCTCCAGATCTCCAGACACAGGACTGTCCCAGGGCTCTGGCTCTTCAGACTGACAAGGACACAGTTCCTGCAAATGGTGTCACCTTCTCTGGTTTTGCTCCTCCTGTGGTCTGGTCTCCCTTCTGTAGCACTAGGGGCAGAGCTGGAGTGGGGTCAGGATCCGCATAGTCCACCAGTCTCCTGGGCTGGTTTTCAGCTTCATGCTGGCTCTGGTCTGCCTCTGCAGATGCTCAGAAGTGAATCAGGAGCCACACTGGACCAGTGCCTTGCCAACGCTGTCCAGGAGGATGTCCTGACTTTGGGACAGTGCAGTCCTTGTCCCTCCTCTGACCTCACACACACTTCTGTAGAGCACCGAGTGTCACTTGCATTTCCTTCCCCCTTCTCATGGTCACAGGGACAGGCATGTGGTGGGCGGTCTCTTCTCTCAGCTCCTCGGGGACATTAGTCATATGTCATCCTTCACCCCTTGGCTGATGTGCTGTGGGCCAGTACTTTCGGAAAGAAAAGCTTTGTTTCTCTCATATTTTCAAGTTTTTGAAAGTTTCACTGTAAAATTCAATGTGTGATTTTTGACATGTTCTCATGTTGGCCTTTGATAAAAACGGTGACTCCATCAAGTGAAATTTAGGACCTTTGTGAATTGATGTCCAAGGTCGATGCTCGTGGAGACGCGCTTGCCTGCTGCGCTGATCTTCAGAGTCGTGCATTTCCCTTGCATGGTGTGGTTTTCATCGCTGCTCACAGATTTTCTTAAAAATAAAATTTTCATGGTAGAATAGTTTTAGACTTACAGAAAAATCGCCAGAACAGCGGAGTTTTCATGATCCCCACCCCTACTTTCTCCATTATATAATGAACATGTTACAATGGAAAAGATGGAAAGTCCAGGGAGGCGGAGCACTCGGCAGCTGAAGATGGCTCTCTGACTTGCCAAAATCATCTAGAGGGCCACCAACAACGCTCAGGGCAGAAAGGTCAGATTCCATAGAGGTTCTCAGCTCTCTGAGGGGATGGCATGAAGCCACCTGTTCCCCGAAATAGCTGCAACCCCCCCCCAATAGGGGACATTGTGTGGGGGGACAGGGATCCCCACTTCTTTCTAAATCATCATACGCTGCAATCGTGCCAGCTTTTATATGTCACATGATGTCGGGCAAGGGGGCACATTTGTTGTCTGGCCTCTGACACCTTTCAGACTTAGTTCTTGGAACGGGCTATGCCCCAGCTGGGCAAAATGAGGCCGCATCCTGGAGCCTCCTGGTGTGGAGGAAGGCTGTCTCCGGCCCGGTGGGTTGGCAGCCTTCCCCACCAGCAGGTCTTGTTGGGACACCGAGGTTACTGTGGATCGTGAACCTGGCTTTGTTAAATATTTTGCAGGGTTGTGTATTTGAAGTCCTTTTACCTCTTTAGGACCTACCGGGAGGTGGGGGCATTCCGGGAGAGGTGTCCAGTCCCAGGGAATGGGAGCGGAAGTGCCCGCTGATGTCAGAGGACCTTGCCAGGCCCTCTCCTGGGTGCAGGGGACTCTGGGCCTGCCCCCGCCCCTCCCACCCTGACATAACTGAAAAATGCCCTCTGAGCATGCCAACCTGCTGGCCTTCCTGGTGACCCGTCCCCCTTTTGCTGTGTATGCTGTCATCCTGGTCATGAGGAAAGGATCAGGAAACATGAGTTCAGCTAGGAAGCTCTGGCTCTGGACAGTGTGTCCTCGGGGAGAAGGTCAAAGTTCCCGGCTTTTTGCAGCACAGCACATACTGTCCAAAGCTTTGCATGGCTGAACTGGTTGATTCTGTCACTTGGGTCCTGCCTTGTGTTCTCCCACCAGACTCTTTAGATTCCTGGGTGTCAGCCTCAGGCAGGAAGAGGGATGTGGGGCACACCCGTTGAAATCAGGGTGCAGTCTGTGCAGCACCTCGGGCCACAGATACATGCCGTTTGTCTAATGAATGTGTCAATTGTTCAATCAACTTTCCAGCCATCCAATAATGAAGCCCCTCTCAGTCTTTTGAGACTGCTATAGCAAAGCTAGCCTGGCCTGGGTGATTTGTGAACAGCAGAAATCCATCGCTCACAGCCCTGGAGCAGCTGGAAGTGCAAGACTAAGGGGCCAGCAGGTATAGTGCTGGGGAGGGCTCTCTGCTGCTTGAATGGTGCCTCCTGCTGAGTCCTCACCTGGCAGAAGGGACAGACAAGCTCCCTTGAGCCTGTTGATGAGGAAACTAATCCCATTCAATCCCATTGGAGCAGGATCCATCCTCATGACTTAATCACCTTCCAAAGACCCACCTCCTCATACTGTCACATGGGGATTGAGCTCCACCCTATGAATGGGGGGGGGCACAAACATTCAAACCACAGTGGACCCTTTACCTGAAAATTCACTATAGACTGTCATTGTTCCAGAACAAAACAAAAGCAAGAGAAAGGTAGTTACCAGTTCCATTTTACCTCGCTGCTGTCTGTTAGTATAGGAGGTTCTCCACGAAGGATGCTCTGCTCCTGGACACCAGGGCTGCCCTGTTTACTGGTGGACTGGAGAACAACCATTGCCAGACTCTGAACCTTCTAATTTATTTGCATGAGGCATTAAGGAAGGATGTCTGTCCTTCAGGACAGGTGAGAATCAAATTGGAGAAAAGATTATTTAAGGCAATGGCTCTCAATCCTATCCGATTTAATCTCCCTTTTATAGCCAACATTTTGTGATGCTCTGTAGAAAATAGCAAGACATGCTCTAGAAGGTCCATGTCTGCGCACCGTCCCTTGGATAGGTGATGTTGCTGTTCTTCTCGTCAAGCAGGGGTGTCTGTTCTCTGCCCCCTGGAATGCAGGCAGGCCAGCGGTTAGCTGTGGCCAGCAGGAAGCCGTGCAGTTTCCACCTTCTCCCTCTGGAACCAAGGCACTGTGGGAAGAAGCCTGAGCTAGCCATGTGGAGGGGACACATGGAAGAGAGTCTAAGTGCCACAGCCAGCTGCCAGACACGTGGCTAGGCAGGACCTGCCAGGCACGGCTGGCCTTCCAACTTGCCAGGGCAAGGTGCTCTCAGCCAGCATGCTGCAGGGCACAGAAGGCCGTCCCACCTGAGCCCCGCCCCACTGACAACCTGTAGAATTGTGCATGGTGATTGTGTTCAGCCTCTGTTCTGGGGCAGTTTGTAATGCACCCATAGATGCATGGCACACCCTCTTTATTTTCTTTGGGAGTTATAGGTTATATGTTAGGTATATGTGAAGCACATAACATATAGCACATATGTAGAAAGCACAGGTTTTATAACCTACCATGTATATAATTAAAGAAATACCCTCATTGTCATAGCAAAGGGAAATAACAGCAAAGTGATTTGTAATAAAAGAACACGTGGATGCTGGAGGAAGACTGCACAAAGCCACAGTGAAGCAGGTAGATGGGCCCAGAATCCTCCGGAACTCACCTGCTGCACGGGCGGGCTGCTGCCACACGGGCGGTGACTCAGAGCCATGAGTGGTGGTGTCGTCGGCAATGTGATTTTCCAAAATGGTGATTGGCCAAGTTTAGAAAAACAAGGAATCATATTTTATTCCTATTGACATAGCAGTCACATTCTTAGAAATTTTATATGAAAATTGTACCTCCCAAAGTCTTTGGGTTTATGTATAAAGTGGAGTTATATTCTAGACCCAGGTTCTTATAAACACATTCAAAAACTGAGATAATCAATCACCAACAGACCTAACTTCAGCTAGAAGAAAATCTATACCATTTATACATAGGGTTCTCTCAAGAGAACACATAGTATCAGAAACGGCAGCCACGTGGGCAGATATTTAGGGTCCTTTTCTTATCATGTAGGTCTTTTAAATGATAACTGAATTTCAACAAATAATAATGTGTGACAATCATAACCCAAGTACGGGAGGGGAGATGGAAGTACACTATTGTGTGGTATATGTGTGTGTGTATATATTTGATATAATATCTGTTGAAGCTAGACAATGTTAAGTTAAAAATATATACTATAAACCCCCAAACCATGATTAAACTGGCAGTTATGTAGCTCACAGTGTAACAAAGGTGGATAAAAATCTTAAAAATACACAGTTCAAGAGAGAAAAAGAAGAAGAAAGGACAAATGGAATGAATAGAAAACTAGCAGGGTACAGACTTCAGGTGGAGTTCACCAATGATTACATTAAATGTTAATGGGAGATACTCCCAACTAAAAGGCGGAGATTGTAGGCTGGATAAAGAAGCTAGGACCACCCACAGGCCACCTACGACCAGTGTACCTTAATGTGAAGATACAGAGGTGGGAGAGCCGTGCTGGATAAGGACCCCAGCTGCTGCAGTCACACCCCTGTGCTGTGCACCTGAGGATTTAAGGTAGCAGATCTCACGTTAAGAGCTCTCATGACAACATTTTAAAAAGGAATAACTCTTTTTGAAAAAGAAAAGTGGACTGGCTCTATTGATACTGTTGAAGTAAATTCAAAACAAAGAACGTTTCCAGGGATAAAGAAGTCCATTTCATAACGATATTGAACCCTGTCTGCTTAGAGTCCATTGTCATGATTGATATCCCCGATAGTAGAACTCCAGAACACACAGCAAAATCGGCAGGAGATCGAGACTCCTCAGACATTGTCAGGGGCTTCTGACACTTCCTCAATGATTGGCAGAGGGAGGTCACCGTAGGTCAGTGAGAACAGAGGAGGCCAGACCCCACTGGCTGGACGTTCACCTGATGGCGAGGCGCCCGATCTCTCCCACTGCATGGGCATGTTCATCAAGATAGATCATATTCTGGGCCCAAACACAAGTCTCAGTAGGTGAAAGAGGTTGTCAAGTCATGCAGAGAGAGCTGTTTGACCACTTTGAAGTTTAATTAGAAACCAGCCACCAAAAGACCCCTGGAAAACCCCCATTGTTTGGGACTAAATGATGATAACTTGTACAGGACTCAAGGGTCCAGGAAGAAATCAAAAGGGAACTTCGCACCTGTATTTTGAATTGTGTTTGTGAAAATAGAAACACAACGTGTCAGAATGTGTGGGATGCTACTAAAGAAGTTCTTATAGGGAAAACAGCCGCGTGGATCCCTGGATTAGAAAAGCAGGAGGATCTCAATTTAATGACCTCAGTTTCCATATTAAGAGGTATTAAAAATAACAGCAACATGAATTCAAAGGGAGTAGAAGAAAGGAAATGGAAAAGATCAGAGTGGAAATCAGTGAGAACCAAAACTCAACAACAAATTAAAAGACAACAGAGAAATCAGCAACCACAAGAGAGTAAGTTAAATAGAGAGATAAATCCCTATTCACACTGAGCAGGAAAAAATGGAGAAGGAACAATGAACCACAACAGAGAAAGAAGTGGAGAACAGTGACATCACTATAAATTATATGCATATAGAATATAAGAAGACAATATGAAAAACAGTATGCCCGTAAGCCTTTAATTTAGATGTAATGGACCAGTACCTTGAAAGACATGAATCACCAGTGCTCACTAATTAAAAATTAGATAACTCATTAGCCCTAATCCATTACAGAAATTGAATTTGTAATTAAATGATTTCCCACAAGGAAAATGTCAAGTGGAAATGGCTTTACAGGCGAATTTTACCAACATGGAAGGAAGGAATAATACCAGTGCTACACAAACATCTTTAAAACACCAAAATGGTGGGGAAAACTCATCTCATGAGGCTACTACCATCCCAATCCCAAAATAAGATGGAGACATTAGAAAAGGAAATTATAGACCAGTGTCCTTCATGAACATAGATGCAAAATGGTAACCAAAATTCTAGCAAATTGTATCAAGCAATGGGCAACAAAGCTAGCCAGTCATGGCCACGTGTGCTTTATATTGGTTTAACACTAGAAAGTTGATCCAGGCAACACACCAGGACCAAACTGTCTGGTCACTTCAGTGGATGCCCTCTTTCTCTCCACTGCAAAAGCTCTTAGCAAAAATCCTATATCCATTCCAAAAGGAACAAGGGAGCAAAAAAAATCCTGTTGGCAAATGAGGAGTTGAGGAGTTTCCCAAGTGTGGTGTCATGGAGGCAGGAGCGAGACACAGGTGTGTTCTTTGACTGTTTCTATTTGTTATTGTCCTGGAGGTTGATCCCAGGGCAATCAGACAAGAAAAGCAAACAAAAGGCCACTTGATAGGAGAATAAGAAGTCGAGTTGAGCTGATTAACAAACTATGGGATTGTTCAGCTGAAGATCTGTAGTGATAGTCTCGTAGATGTGTTGTGTGGTGGTGTGTGTGTGAGAGAGATGCTTTGATACATGCAGTACATCACCCACACATTTTATGCCAAGAGTGCTGGGTGAGAGGGTTGAATCCCCCCTGACGGGTTTCTCATCGGTCCGCTATCCTCATCACATTTTCTGTGTCCCAAGAGGCTTTATTTGCCCCAAACTGCGAGCTGTGGTTCGAGCTTGCTCTCCAGCCCAGGGCAGTCAGGTAATTGTTAAAACCTCAAACAGCATCATCGAGGTTGTGATTGTTTTACCCCACAATTAAAGAGGATATTTAAGGCTCTCCCTTGGCTTCAACCCGTCATTTAAGGATCTTGGCTTTCTTGCCTACTAATTTCTGCCATCTCTGTGAAGCCCGGGCCATCTGGGTCGGAGGGGAACAGAGACTGGCAGCCTGCACCCTCATCCGCTCTGCTTGCACGGTGAGCTCTTGGAGGCAGAGGTACTTACCTTTCTGCTACTGTGCTAGTGTCTAGCTGATAAGTGGTGATTCATCAGTTGTGTGAGCCCAGAGTCATGTGTGGTGTTGTTTTAGTTGATGGTGGTGTGGTGTATGTATTCTCCCTTCTTTTCTCTATTCTGCTTTTAGAAAACATGACTCTCACCCATTGCCATAGGCCATCTAATAACAGAACAGGCGGCCTTGGAAGTCTCTTCCATATTTCAGGACCCACTTATTAAACACGAATGCCTTCATGATGTGCTTGACTGGTCAGAACGATTTCCTCTTTTAAAAAGTGAAAACAAACCAGCGATGTCTAGGCCTGCACACTCCAGCTACCTCATTCCCCAAACATCTGTTGATTTTATTGGCTGGGTATGACATGGTCTAAATAATGCTGTCCAATTAATTCACCCACGAGAGCATGGCTAACAGGTCTACGAGGTACATTGTTTACGGAGCCTTGAGCCCTGCGGTTCTGCAGTACTGATTTTTATGGTGAACTTGAATCACAGAGGTTACTATGAACTTAGTGTTGTTTTAAAAACCAAACTCAGAAATGTTAGTGCCTCTGAGAGCGGAACCTAGAACATCAGGAGCAGTTAGGACTTCACAGGTCACCTGGGGTGCTCTTGTGCGCCCTTACGCTCAGGAGTGATGCATTTGGAAAGCACGTGACCTCAAAGGGTTTAGGGGAACCCACAAGTGACCAGCCCACAGCTGGCTCTTGGGAGATTCGGGAATGTATCTGGGGCATGTGTTCTGATCCCCGGACACTTATTCATGGGAAGACAGTACCGGGCTGATATTTAGCCCTATGCACTGCTACTTGATCAGTTAAATAGATTTTCTCAGCTCCTGACTCATGCTTATTGGTAAAGGGACAAGGCTGAAAGGCATAAAAAAATAGGTAAGTCTCATTATTCAACAATAACCACCGCGTCTGTGCTGTTTTTAATAAATGCAACTTTGTTTTTCTGATACTGTATTATGAAACATTTCCAAGGTACAGTAATGTAGGGGTGGATTTCAGCGATGGCTCTCGGGCTCATGTATGGATTGTGGAAGTCATTCTCAAGGTCCTACGAGGAGCCTGGCCATGGTCTCTCCTCCCCAGGCTACTCATCTTCTATTGCTTTGTAACGAATTCCCACCAACCAGAAGCTTAAAGCAATACAGGTTTTATGTGAGTTTCTGTGATGGGAAGTCGGGGTGTGCCTTCGCTGGATCCTCCACCTTCTCATCTGGAGGGTCAGCAGGGGCTCCGTATCGATGCCTAGAAGTGGGTGAGCCGTAGCAGGGACCTCAGCACGTGGAGTGGTTTCAGAACTTCCCCGAGAGGCACGAGAGAGAAGGCTGTAGTCTCCGTGGATTTGGGGGGGAGGGCTGCAGGTGAGGAAGCAGGGGAGGGGATCCTGGACATACAGTGGCAGAAAGCTGGGCCACATTGTCCCCTGCAGTTATGTGGGAAGCAGAACTTGTAGGTGACAATTTGGGTTACTTAGCCCAGGAGAATTCCCATCAGCGTTGATGGTATTCTCTGATTTCATCAGCTGTTGATAGTAAGATATGAAGAGAGAGAAATCAACAGAACTTTTTTCCCCCATTACTGGGGATTGAACCCCTGGGCACTCTGCTGAGTAAACCACTAGCCCTTTCTAGTTTTTTAACTTTGAGACAGTGTCATGCTAAATTACCCAAGTCTACCTTGAACTTGTGATCCCCCTACAGCTGTCTCCCCAGGAGCTGGGATCTCAGGTGTGTGCGGTGTCTCCCCAGGAGCTAGGATCTCAGGTGTGTTCCGCAGTCTCCCCAGGAGCTGGGGTCTCAGGTGTGTTCGGCTGTCTCCCCAGGAGCTGGGGTCTCAGGTGTGTGCAGTGTCTCCCCAGGAGCTGGGGTCTCAGGTGTGTGTGGCTGTCTCCCCAGGAGCTGGGGTCTCAGGTGTATGCAGCTGTCTCCCCAGGAGCTGGGGTCTCAGGTGTGTGCAGCTGTCTCCCCAGAGGCTGGGGTCTCAGGTGTGTGTGGTGTCTCCCCAGGAGCTGGGGACTCAGGTGTGTGTGGTGTCTCCCCAGGAGCTGGGGTCTCAGGTGTGTGTGGTGGTCTCCCCAGGAGCTGGGGTCTCAGGTGTGTGCGGTGTCTCCCCAGGAGTTAGGGTCTCAGGTGTGTGAGGCTGTGTCCCAAGAGCTGGGATCTCAGGTGTATGTGGTGTCTCCCCAGGAGCTGGGGTCTCAGGTGTGTGTGGCTGTCTCTCTAGGAGCTGGGGTCTCAGGTGTGTGTGGCTGTGTCCACAGGAGCTGGGGTCTCAGGTGAGTGTGGTGTCTCCCCAGGAGCTGGGGTCTCAGGTGTGTGTGGCTGTCTCCCCAGGAGCTAGGGTCTCAGGTGTGTGTGGTGTCTCCCCAGGAGCTGGGGTCTCAGGTGTGTGCTGTGTCTCCCCAGGAGCTGGGGTCTCAGGTGTGTGTGGCTGTCTCCCCAGGAGCTGGGATCTCAGGTGTGTGTGGTGTCTCAACAGGAGCTGGGGTCTCAGGTGTGTGAGGCTGTCTCCCCAGGAGCTGGGGTCTCAGGTGTGTGTGGCTGTCTCCCCAGGAGCTGGGGTCTCAGGTGTATGCAGCTGTCTCCCCAGGAGCTGGGGTCTCAGGTGTGTGCAGCTGTCTCCCCAGAGGCTGGGGTCTCAGGTGTGTGTGGTGTCTCCCCAGGAGCTGGGGACTCAGGTGTGTGTGGTGTCTCCCCAGGAGCTGGGGTCTCAGGTGTGTGTGGTGGTCTCCCCAGGAGCTGGGGTCTCAGGTGTGTGTGGTGTCTCCCCAGGAGCTGGGGTCTCAGGTGTGTGTTGTGTCTCCCCAGGAGCTGGGGTCTCAGGTGTGTGAGGCTGTGTCCCCAGGAGCTGGGGTCTCAGGTGTGTGAGGCTGTCTCCCCAGGAGCTGGGGTCTCAGGTGTGTTCGGCTGTCTCCCCAGGAGCTGGGGTCTCAGGTGTGTGCGGTGTCTCCCCAGGAGCTGGGGTCTCAGGTGTGTGCAGCTGTCTCCCCAGGAGCTGGGGTCTCAGGTGTATGCAGCTGTCTCCCCAGGAGCTGGGGTCTCAGGTGTGTGCAGCTGTCTCCCCAGAGGCTGGGGTCTCAGGTGTGTGTGGTGTCTCCCCAGGAGCTGGGGTCTCAGGTGTGTGTGGTGTCTCCCCAGGAGCTGGGGTCTCAGGTGTGTGTGGTGGTCTCCCCAGGAGCTGGGGTCTCAGGTGTGTGTGGTGTCTCCCCAGGAGCTGGGGTCTCAGGTGTGTGTGGTGTCTCCCCAGGAGCTGGGGTCTCAGGTGTGTGAGGCTGTGTCCCCAGGAGCTGGGGTCTCAGGTGTGTGTGGTGTCTCCCCAGGAGCCGGGGTCTCAGGTGTGTGCGGCTGTCTCCCCAGTAGCTGGGGTCTCAGGTGTGTGCGGCTGTCTCCCCAGGAGCTGGGGTCTCAGGTGTCTGTGGGTGTCTCCCCAGGAGTTGGGGTCTCAGGTGTGTGTGGTGTCTCCCCAGGAGCTGGGGTCTCAGGTATCTGCTGTGTCTCCCCAGGAGCTGGGATCTCAGGTGTGTGCGGTGTCTCCCCAGGAGCTGGGGTCTCAGGTGTGTGTGGCTGTCTCCCCAGGAGCTGGGGTCTCAGGTGTGTGTGGCTGTCTCCCCAGGAGCTAGGGTCTCAGGTGTGTGCGGCTGTGTCCCTAGGAGCTGGGGTCTCAGGTGTGTGTGGTGTCTCAAAAGGAGCTGGGGTCTCAGGTGTGTGTGGCTGTCTCCCCAGGAGCTGGGATCTCAGGAGTGTGTGGTGTCTCCCCAGGAGCTGGGATCTCAGGTGTGTGTGGTGTCTCCCCAGGAGCTGGGGTCTCAGGTGTGTGTGGTGTCTCCCCAGGAGCTGGGGTCTCAGGTGTGTGCAGCTGTGTCTCCAGGAGCTGGGGTCTCAGGTGTGTGCAGCTGTGTCCCCAGGAGCTGGGGTCTCAGGTGTGTGTGGTGTCTCCCCAGGAGCTGGGGTCTCAGGTGTGTGCAGCTGGGTCCCCAGGAGCTGGGATCTCAGGTGTGTGTGGTGTCTCCCCAGGAGCTGGGGTCTCAGGTGTGTGTGGTGTCTCCCCAGGAGCTGGGGTCTCAGGTGTGTGTGGTGTCTCCCCAGAAGCTGGGGTCTCAGGTGTGTGTGGTGTCTCCCCATGAGCTGGGGTCTCAGGTGTGTGTGGTGTCTCCCCAGAAGCTAGGGTCTCAGGTGTGTGTGGTGTCTCCCCAGGAGCTGGGGTCTCAGGTGTGTGTGGCTGTGTCCCCAGGAGCTGGGGTCTCAGGTGTGTGGTGTCTCCCCAGGAGCTGGGGTCTCAGGTGTGTGTGGCAGCCTCCCCAGGAGCTGGGGTCTCAGGTGTGTGCGGTGTCTCCCCAGGAGCTGGGATCTCAGGTGTGTTTGGTGTCTCCCCAGGAGCTGGGGTCTCAGGTGTGTGTGGTGTCTCCCCAGCTGTTGGGGTCTCAGGTGTGTATGGCTGTCTCCTCAGGGGCTGGGATCTCAGGTGTGTGCAGCTGTCTCCTCAGGAGCTGGGGTCTCAGGTGTGTGCGGCTGTCTCCCCAGGAGCTGGGATCTCAGGTGTGTGTGGTGTCTCCCCAGGAGCTGGGATCTCAGGTGTGTGGGTGTGTCCCTAGGAGCTGGGGTTTCAAGTGTGTGCGATGTCTCCCCAGGAGCCGGGGTCTCAGGTGTGTGTGGCTGTCTCCCCAGGAGCTGGGAACTCAGGTGTGTGCGGTGTCTCCCCAGGAGCTGGGGTCTCAGGTGTGTGCGGCTGTCTCCCCAGGAGCTGGGGTCTCAGGTGTGTGTGGTGTCTCCCCAGGAGCTGGGGTCTCAGGTGTGTGCGGTGTCTCCCCAGGAGCTGGGGTCTCAGGTGTGTGCGGTGTCTCCCCAGGAGCTGGGGTCTCAGGTGTGTGCGGCTGTGTCCCTTGGAGCTGGGGTGTCAGGTGTGTGCGGTGTCTCCCCAGGAGCTGGGATCTCAGGTGTGTGTGGTGTCTCCCCAGGAGCTGGGATCTCAGGTGTGTGTGGCTGTCTCCCCAGGAGCTGGGGTCTCAGGTGTGTGTGGTGTCTCCCCAGGAGCTGGGGTCTCAGGTGTGTGCGGTGTCTCCCCAGGAGCTGGGGTCTCAGGTGTGTGTGGTGTCTCCCCAGGAGCTGGGGTCTCAGGTGTGTGTGGTGTCTCCCCAGGAGCTGGGGTCTCAGGTGTGTGCTGCTGTCTCCCCAGGAGCTGGCATCTCAGGTGTGTGAGGCTGTGTCCCTAGGAGCTGGGGTCTCAGGTGTGTGTGGCTGTGTCCCCAGGAGCTGGGGTCTCAGGTGTGTGTGGTGTCTCCCCAGGAACTGGGGTCTCAGGTGTGTGTGGTGTCTCACCAGGAGCTGGGATCTCAGGTGTGTGCGGTGTCTCCCCAGGAGCTGGGGTCTCAGTTGTGTGCGGCTGTGTCCCTAGGAGCTGGGGTCTCAGGTGTGTATGGCTGTGTCCCCAGAAGCTGGGATCTCAGGTGTGTGTGGCTGTGTCCCCAGGAGCTGGGATCTCAGGTGTGTGTGGCTGTCTCTCCAGGAGCTGGGGTCTCAGGTGTGTGCGGTGTCTCCCCCGGAGCTGGCTTCTCAGGTGTGTGTGGCTGTCTCCCCAGGAGCTGGGGTCTCAGGTGTGTGCGGCTGTCTCCCCAGGAGCTGGGGTCTCAGGTGTGTGTGGCTGTCTCCCCAGGAGCTGGGGTCTCAGGTGTGTGTGGTGTATCCCCAGGAGCTGGGGTCTCAGGTGTGTGCGGTGTATCCCCAGGAGCTGGGGTCTCAGGTGTGTGTGGCTGTCTCCCCAGGAGCTGGGGTCTCAGGTGTGTGTGGCTGTGTCCCCAGGAGCTGGGATCTCAGGTGTGTGTGGTGTCTCCCCAGGAGCTGGGATCTCAAGTGTGTGTGGTGTCTCCCCAGGTGCTGGGATCTCAGGTGTGTGTGGTGTCTCCCCAGGTGCTGGGGTCTCAGGTGTGTGCAGATGTCTCCCCAGGAGCTGGGGTCTCAGGTGTGTGTGGTGTCTCCCCAGGAGCTGGGGTCTCAGGTGTGTGTGGCTGTTTCCCCAGGAGCTGGGGTCTCAGGTGTGTGTAGCTGTCTCCCCAGGAGCTGGGGTCTCAGGTGTGTGTGGTGTCTCCCCAGGAGCTGGGGTCTCAGGTGTGTATGGCTGTCTCCTCAGGGGCTGGGATCTCAGGTGTGTGCAGCTGTCTCCCCAGGTGCTGGGATCTCAGGTGTGTGCGGCTGTCTCCCCAGGAACTGGGATCTCAGGTGTGTGTGGTGTCTCCCCAGGAGCTGGGATCTAAGGTGTGTGGGTGTGTCCCTAGGAGCTGGGGTTTCAAATGTGTGCGGTGTCTCCCCAGGAGCCGGGGTCTCAGGTGCGTGTGGCTGTCTCCCCAGGAGCTGGGGTCTCAGGTGTGTGCGGTGTCTCCCCAAGAGCTGGGGTCTCAGGTGTGTGCGGCTGTGTCCCTAGGAGCTGGGGTGTCAGGTGTGTGCGGTGTCTCCCCAGGAGCTGGGATCTCAGATGTGTCTGGTGTCTCCCCAGGAGCTGGGATCTCAGGTGTGTGTGGTGTCTCCCCAGGAGCTGGGGTCTCAGGTGTGTGCGGTGTCTCCCCAGGAGCTGGGGTCTCAGGTGTGTGTGGTGTCTCCCCAGGAGCTGGGGTCTCAGGTGTGTGCGGTGTCTCCCCAGGAGCTGGGGTCTCAAGTGTGTGTGGTGTCTCCCCAGGAGCTGGGATCTCAGGTGTGTGGGTGTGTCCCTAGGAGCTGGGGTTTCAAATGTGTGCGGTGTCTCCCCAGGAGCCGGGGTCTCAGGTGCGTGTGGCTTTCTCCACAGGAGCTGGGGTCTCAGGTGTGTGCGGTGTCTCCCCAAGAGCTGGGGTCTCAGGTGTGTGCGGCTGTGTCCCTAGGAGCTGGGGTGTCAGGTGTGTGCGGTGTCTCCCCAGGAGCTAGGATCTCAGATGTGTGTGGTGTCTCCCCAGGAGCTGGGATCTCAGGTGTGTGTGGTGTCTCCCCAGGAGCTGGGGTCTCAGGTGTGTGCGGTGTCTCCCCAGGAGCTGGGGTCTCAGGTGTGTGCGGTGTCTCCCCAGGAGCTGGGGTCTCAGGTGTGTGTGGTGTCTCCCCAGGAGCTGGGGTCTCAGGTGTGTGCTGCTGTCTTCCCAGGAGCGGGAATCTCAGGTGTGGTCGGCTGTGTCCCCAGAAGCTGGGGTCTCAGGTGTGTGTGGCTGTGTCCCCAGGAGCTGGGGTCTCAGGTGTGTTTGGTGTCTCCCCAGGAGCTGGGGTCTCAGGTGTGTGTGGTGTCTCCCCAGGAGCTGGGATCTCAGGTGTGTGCGGTGTCTCCCCATGAGCTGGGTTCTCAGGTGTGTGCGGCTGTGTCCCTAGGAGCTGGGGTCTCAGGTGTGTGCGGCTGTGTCCCCAGGAGCTGGGATCTCAGGTGTGTGTGGCTGTGTCCCCAAGAGCTGGGATCTCAGGTGTGTGTGGCTGTCTCCCCAGGAGCTGGGGTCTCAGGTGTGTGCGGTGTCTCCCCAGGAGCTGGGGTCTCAGGTGTGTGTGGCTGTGTCCCCAGGAGCTGGGATCTCAGGTGTGTGTGGCTGTCTCCACAGGAGCTGGGGTCTCAGGTGTGTGCGGTGTCTCCCCAGGAGCTGGGGTCTCAGGTGTGTGCGGTGTCTCACCAGGAGCTGGGATCTCAGGTGTGTGCGGTGTCTCCCCAGGAGCTGGGGTCTCTGGTGTGTGCGGCTGTGTCCCTAGGAGCTGGGGTCTCAGGTGTGTATGGCTGTGTCCCCAGGAGCTGGGATCTCAGGTGTGTGCGGCTGTGTCCCCAGGAGCTGGGGTCTCAGGTGTGTGTGGCTGTCTCCCCAGGAGCTGGGATCTCAGGTGTGTGTGGCTGTCTCCCCAGGAGCTGGGGTCTCAGGTGTGTTCGGCTGTCTCCCCAGTAGCTGGGGTCTCAGGTGTGTGCGGCTGTCTCCCCAGGAGCTGGGTTCTCAGGTGTGTGCGGCTGTGTCCCCAGGGGCTGGGGTCTCAGGTGTGTGTGGAGTCTCCCCAGGAGCTGGGGTCTCAGGTGTGTGCGGTGTCTCCCCATGAGCTGGGGTCACAGGTGTGTGTGGTGTCTCCCCAGGAGCTGGGGTCTCAGGTGTGTGTGGTGTCTCTCCAGGAGCTGGGGTCTCAGGTGTGTTCGGCTGTATCCCCAGGAGCTGGGGTCTCAGGTGTGTGTGGTGTCTCCCCAGGAGGTAGGGTCTCAGGTGTGTGTGGCTGTCACCCTAGGAGCTGGGGTCTCAGGTGTGTGTGGTGTCTCCCCAGTAGCTGGGGTCTCAGGTGTGTGTGGTGTCTCCCCAGGAGCTGGGGTCTCAGGTGTGTGCGGTGTCTCCCCAGGTGCTGGGGTCTCAGGTGTGTGCCGCTGTCTCCCCAGGAGCTGGGGTCTCAGGTGTGTGCGGCTGTGTCCCTAGGAGCTGGGGTCTAGGTGTGTGCGGTGTCTCCCCAGGAGCTGGGATCTCAGGTGTGTGTGATGTCTCCCCAGGAGCTGGGGTCTCAGGTGTGTGTGGCTGTCTCCCCAGGAGCTGGGGTCTCAGGTGTGTGTGTTGTCTCCCCAGGAGCTGGGGTCTCAGGTGTGTATGGTGTCTCCCCAGGAGCTGGGATCTCAGGTGTGTGTGGTGTCTCCCCAGGAGCTGGGGTCTCAGGTTTGTGGGGTGTCTCCCCAGGAGCTGGGATCTCAGGTGTGTGCGGTGTCTCCCCAGGAGCTGGGGTCTCAGGTGTGTGTGGTGTCTCCCCAGGAGCTGGAGTCTCAGGTGTGTACGGCTGTGTCCCTAGGAGCTGGGGTCTCAGGTGTGTGAGGCTGTGTCCCCAGGAGCTGGGGTCTCAGGTGTGTGAGGCTGTGTCCCTAGGAGCTGGGGTCTCAGGTGTGTGCGGCTGTGTCCCTAGGAGCTGGGGTCTCAGGTGTGTGAGGCTGTGTCTCCAGGAGTTGGGGTCTCAGGTGTGTGAGGCTGTGACCCTAGGAGCTGGGGTCTCAGGTGTGTGTGGCTGTCTCCCCAGGAGCTGGGGTCTCAGGTGTGTGCGGCTGTGTTCCTAGGAGCTGGGGTCTCAGGTGTGTGAAGCTGTGTTCCCAGGAGCTGGGGTCTCAGGTGTGTGTGGCTGTCTCCCCAGGAGCTGGGGTCTCAGGTGTGTGAGGCTGTCTCCCCAGGAGCTGGGGTCTCAGGTGTGTTCGGCTGTCTCCCCAGGGGCTGGGATCTCAGGTGTGTGCGGCTGTCTCCCCATGAGCTGGGAACTCAGGTGTGTACGGCTGTGTCCCCAGGAGCTGGGGTCTCAGGTGTGTGTGGCTGTGTCCCCATGAGCTGGGGTCTCAGGTGTGTGTGGTGTCTCCCCAGGAGCTGGGGTCTCAGGTGTGTGCGGCTGTGTCCCCAGGAGCTGGTTTCTCAGGTGTGTTCAGCTGTCTCCCCAGGAACTGGGGTCACAGGTGTGTGTGGTGTCTCCCCAGAAGCTGGGGTCTCAGGTGTGTGTGGTGTCTCCCCAGGAGCTGGGGTCTCAGGTGTGTGCGGCTGTCTCCCCAGGAGCTGGGGTCTCAGGTGTGTGTGGTGTCTCCCCAGGGTCTGGGGTCTCAGGTGTGTGTGGTGTCTCCCCAGGAGCTGGAGTCTCAGGTGTGTGTGGCTGTCTCCCCAGGAGCTGGGGTCTCAGGTGTGTGAGGCTGTGTTCCCAGGAGCTGGGGTCTCAGGTGTGTGTGGTGTCTCCCCAGGAGCTGGGATCTCAGGTGTGTGTGGTGTCTCCCCAGGTGCTGGGGTCTCAGGTGTGTGCAGATGTCTCCCCAGGAGCTGGGGTCTCAGGTGTGTGTGGTGTCTCTCCAGGAGCTGGGGTCTCAGGTGTGTGGATGTCTCCCCAGGAGCTGGGGTCTCAGGTGTGTATGGCTGTCTCCTCAGGGCTGGGATCTCAGGTGTGTGCAGCTGTCTCCCCAGGAGCTGGGATCTCAGGTGTGTGCGGCTGTCTCCCCAGGAGTTGGGATCTCAGGTGTGTGTGGTGTCTCCCCAGGAGCTGGGATCTCAGGTGTGTGGGTGTGTCCCTAGGAGCTGGGGTTTCAACTGTGTGCGGCTATCTCCCCAGGAGCCGGGGTCTCAGGTGAGTGTGGCTGTCTCCCCAGGAGCCGGGGTCTCAGGTGTGTGCGGTGTCTCCCCAAGAGCTGGGGTGTCAGGTGTGTGCGGTGTCTCCCCAGGAGCTGGGATCTCAGATGTGTGTGGTGTCTCCCCAGGAGCTGGGATCTCAGGTGTGTGTGGCTGTCTCCCCAGGAGCTGGGGTCTCAGGTGTGTGTGGCTGTCTCCCCAGGAGCTGGGGTCTCAGGTGTGTGCGGCTGTGTTCCTAGGAGCTGGGGTCTCAGGTGTGTGAAGCTGTGTTCCCCGGAGCTGGGGTCTCAGGTGTGTGTGGCTGTCTCCCCAGGAGCTGGGGTCTCAGGTGTGTGAGGCTGTCTCCCCAGGAGCTGGGGTCTCAGGTGTGTTCGGCTGTCTCCCCAGTAGCTGGGGTCTCAGGTGTGTGCGGCTGTCTCCCCATGAGCTGGGAACTCAGGTGTGTACGGCTGTGTCCCCAGGAGCTGGGGTCTCAGGTGTGTGTGGCTGTGTCCCCATGAGCTGGGGTCTCAGGTGTGTGTGGTGTCTCCCCAGGAGCTGGGGTCTCAGGTGTGTGCGGCTGTGTCCCCAGGAGCTGGTTTCTCAGGTGTGTTCGGCTGTCTCCCCAGGAACTGGGGTCACAGGTGTGTGTGGTGTCTCCCCAGAAGCTGGTGTCTCAGGTGTGTGTGGTGTCTCCCCAGGAGCTGGGGTCTCAGGTGTGTGCGGCTGTCTCCCCAGGAGCTGGGGTCTCAGGTGTGTGTGGTGTCTCCCCAGGGTCTGGGGTCTCAGGTGTGTGTGGTGTCTCCCCAGGAGCTGGAGTCTCAGGTGTGTGTGGCTGTCTCCCCAGGAGCTGGGGTCTCAGGTGTGTGAGGCTGTTTTCCCAGGAGCTGGGGTCTCAGGTGTGTGTGGTGTCTCCCCAGGAGCTGGGATCTCAGGTGTGTGTGGTGTCTCCCCAGGTGCTGGGGTCTCAGGTGTGTGCAGATGTCTCCCCAGGAGCTGGGGTCTCAGGTGTGTGTGGTGTCTCTCCAGGAGCTGGGGTCTCAGGTGTGTATGGCTGTCTCCTCAGGGCTGGGATCTCAGGTGTGTGCAGCTGTCTCCCCAGGAGCTGGGATCTCAGGTGTGTGCGGCTGTCTCCCCAGGAGTTGGGATCTCAGGTGTGTGTGGTGTCTCCCCAGGAGCTGGGATCTCAGGTGTGTGGGTGTGTCCCTAGGAGCTGGGGTTTCAACTGTGTGCGGTGTCTCCCCAGGAGCCGGGGTCTCAGGTGCGTGTGGCTGTCTCCCCAGGAGCTGGGGTCTCAGGTGTGTGCGGTGTCTCCCCAAGAGCTGGGGTGTCAGGTGTGTGCGGTGTCTCCCCAGGAGCTGGGATCTCAGATGTGTGTGGTGTCTCCCCAGGAGCTGGGATCTCAGGTGTGTGTGGCTGTCTCCCCAGGAGCTGGGGTCTCATGTGTGTGTGGTGTCTCCCCAGGAGCTGGGGTCTCAGGTGTGTGCGGTGTCTCCCCAGGAGCTGGGGTCTCAGGTGTGTGTGGTGTCTCCCCAGGAGCTGGGGTCTCAGGTGTGTGCTGCTGTCTCCCCCGGAGCTGGAATCTCAGGTGTGGTCGGCTGTGTCCCCAGGAGCTGGGGTCTCAGGTGTCTGTGGCTGTGTCCCCAGGAGCTGGGGTCTCAGGTGTGTTTGGTGTCTCCCCAGGATCTGGTGTCTCAGGTGTGTGTGGTGTCTCCCCAGGGGCTGGTTTCTCAGGTGTGTGTGGCTGTCTCCCCAGGAGCTGGGGTCTCAGGTGTGTGCGGTGTCTCCCCATGAGCTGGGGTCTCAGGTGTGTGTGGTGTCTCCCCAGAAGCTCGGGTCTCAGGTGTGTGTGGTGTCTCCCCAGGAGCTGGGGTCTCAGGTGTGTGCGGCTGTCTCCCCAGGAGCTGGGGGATCAGGTGTGTGTGGTGTCTACCCAGGATCTGGGGTCTCAGGTGTGTGTGGTGTCTCCCCAGGAGCTGGAGTCTCAGGTGTGTGCGGCTGTGTCCCCAGGAGCTGGGGTCTCAGGTGTGTGAGGCTGTGTCCCCAGGAGCTGGGGTCTCAAGTGTGAGTGGTGTCTCCCCAGGAGCTGGGATCTCAGGGGTGTGTGGTGTCTCCCCAGGTGCTGGGGGCTCAGGTGTGTGCAGATGTCTCCCCAGGAGCTGGGGTCTCAGGTGTGTGTGGTGTCTTCCCAGGAGCTGGGGTCTCAGGTTTGTGGCTGTCTCCCCAGGAGCTGGGATCTCAGGTGTGTGTGGCTGTTTCCCCAGGAGCTGGGGTCTCAGGTGTGTGTGGCTGTCTCCCCAGGAGCTGCGGTCTCAGGTGTGTGTGGTGTCTCCCCAGGAGTTGGGGTCTCAGGTGTGTATGGCTGTCTCCTCAGGGGCTGGGATCTCAGGTGTGTGCAGCTGTCTCCCCAGGAGCTGGGATCTCAGGTGTGTGCGGCTATCTCCCCAGGAGCTGGGATCTCAGGTGTGTGTGGTGTCTCCCCAGGAGCTGGGATCTCAGGTGTGTGGGTGTGTCCCTAGGAGCTGGGGTTTCAACTGTGTGCGGTGTCTCCCCAGGAGCTGGGATCTCAGGTGTGTGTGGCTGTGTCCCCAAGAGCTGGGATCTCAGGTGTGTGTGGTGTCTCCCCAGGAGCTGGAGTTTCAGGTGTGTACGGCTGTGTCCCTTGGAGCTGGGGTCTCAGGTGCGTGTGGCTGTCTCCCCAAGAGCTGGGGTCTCAGGTGTGTGCGGTGTCTCCCCAAGAGCTGAGGTCTCAGGTGTGTGCGGCTGTGTCCATAGGAGCTGGGGTGTCAGGTGTGTGCGGTGTCTCCCCAGGAGCTGGGATCTCAGATGTGTGTGGTGTCTTCCCAGGAGCTGGGATCTCAGGTGTGTGTGGTGTCTCCCCAGGAGCCTGGGGAGTCCCTCAGTGTGGTGTCTCCCAGGAGCTGGGGTCTCAGGTGTGTGTGGTGTCTCCCCAGGAGCTGGGGTCTCAGGTGTGTGTGGTGTCTCCCCAGGAGCTGGGGTCTCAGGTGTGTGCGGTGTCTCCCCAGGAGCTGGGGTCTCAGGTGTGTGTGGTGTCTCCCCAGGAGCTGGGGTCTCAGGTGTGTGCTGCTGTCTCCCCAGGAGCTGGAATCTCAGGTGAGGTCGGCTGTGTCCCCAGGAGCTGGGGTCTCAGGTGTGTGTGGCTGTGTCCCCAGGAGCTGGGGTCTCAGGTGTGTTTGGTGTCTCCCCAGGAGCTGGGGTCTCAGGTTGTGTGGTGTCTCCCCAGGAGCTGGGATCTCAGGTGTGTGCGGTGTCTCCCCACGAGCTGGGTTCTCAGGTGTGTGCGGCTGTGTCCCCAGGAGCTGGGTTCTCAGGTGTGTGCGGCTGTGTCCCCAGGAGCTGGGATCTCAGGTGTGTGTGGCTGTGTCCCCAGGAGCGGGGATCTCAGGTGTGTGTGGCTGTCTCCCCAGGAGCTGGGGTCTCAGGTGTGTGCGGTGTCTCCCCATGAGCTGGGGTCTCAGGGGTATGTGGCTGTCTCCCCAGGAGCTGGGGTCTCAGGTGTGTGTGGCTGTCTCCTCAGGAGCTGGGATCTCAGGTGTGTGTGGCTGTCTCCCCAGGAGCTGGGGTCTCAGGTGTGTGCGGCTGTGTCCCCAGGAGCTGGATGTCAGGTGTGTGTGGCTGTCTCCCCAGGAGCTGGGGTCTCAGGTGTGTGCGGCTGTCTCCCCAGTAGCTGGGGTCTCAGGTGTCTGCTGCTGTCTCCCCAGGAGCTGGGTTCTCAGGTGTGTGCGGCTGTGTCCCCAGGGGCTGGGGTCTCAGGTGTGTGTGGAGTCTCCCCAGGAGCTTGGGTCTCAGGTGTGTGCGGTGTCTTCCCAGGAGCTGGGTCACAGGTGTGTGTGGTGTCTCCCCAGAAGCTGGGGTCTCAGGTGTGTGTGGTGTCTCCCCAGGAGCTGGGGTCTCAGGTGTGTGGTGTCTCCCCAGGAGCTGGGGTCTCAGGTGTGTGTGGTGTCTCCCCAGGAGCTAGGGTCTCAGGTGTGCGTGGCTGTCACCCTAGGAGCTGGGGTCTCAGGTGTGTGTGGTGTCTCCCCAGTAGCTGGGGTCTCAGGTGTGTGTGGTGTCTCCCCAGGAGCTGGGGTCTCAGGTGTGTGCGGTGTCTCCCCAGGTGCTGGGGTCTCAGGTGTGTGCGGCTGTCTCCCCAGAGGCTGGGGTCTCAGGTGTGTGCGGCTGTGTTCCTAGGAGCTGGGGTCTCAGGTGTCTGCACTGTCTCCCAGGAGCTGGGGTCTCAGGTGTGTGTGTTGTCTCCCCAGGAGCTGGGGTCTCAGGTGTGTATGGTGTCTCCCCAGGAGCTGGGATCTCAGGTGTGTGTGGTGTCTCCCCAGGAGCTGGGATCTCAGGTGTGTGCGGTGTCTCCCCAGGAGCTGGGGTCTCAGGTGTATGCGGTGTCTCCCCAGGAGCTGGGGTCTCAGGTGTGTGCGGTGTCTCCCCAGGAGCTGGGGTCTCAGGTGTGTGTGGTGTCTCCCCAGGAGCTGGGGTCTCAGGTGTGTGTGGTGTCTCCCCAGGAGCTGGAGTTTCAGGTGTGTACGGCTGTGTCCCTTGGAGCTGGGGTCTCAGGTGTGTGAGGCTGTGTCCCCAGGAGCTGGGGTCTCAGGTGTGTGAGGGTGTGTCCCTAGGAGCTGGGGTCTCAGGTGTGTGCGGCTGTGTCCCCAGGAGCTGGGGTCTCAGGTGTGTGAGGCTGTGTCCCCAGGAGTTGGTGTCTCAGGTGTGTGAGGCTGTGACCCTAGGAGCTGGGGTCTCAGGTGTGTGAGTCTGTGTCCCTAGGAGCTGGGGTCTCAGGTGTGTGCGGCTGTCTCCCCAGGAGCTGGGGTCTCAGGTGTGTGTGGCTGTCTCCCCAGGAGCTGGGGTCTCAGGTGTGTGCGGCTGTGTTCCTAGGAGCTGGGGTCTCAGGTGTGTGAGGCTGTGTTCCCAGGAGCTGGGTCTCAGGTGTGTGTGGCTGTCTCCCCAGGAGCTGGGGTCTCAGGTGTGTGAGGCTGTCTCCCCAGGAGCTGGGGTCTCAGGTGTGTTCGGCTGTCTCCCCAGGGGCTAGGATCTCAGGTGTGTGCGGCTGTCTTCCCATGAGCTGGGATCTCAGGTGTGTACGGCTGTGTCCCCAGGAGCTGGGGTCTCAGGTGTGTGTGGCTGTGTCCCCAGGAGCTGGGGTCTCAGGTGTGTGTGGTGTCTCCCCAGGAGCTGGGGTCTCAGGTGTGTGCGGCTGTGTCCCCAGGAGCTGGGATCTTAGGTGTGTGTGGCTGTCACCCCAGGAGCTGTGGTCTCAGGTGTGTTTGGTATCTCCCCAGGAGCTGGCGTCTCAGGTGTGTGTGGTTCTCCCCAGGGGCTGGTTTCTCAGGTGTGTGTGGTGTCTCCCCAGAAGATGGGGTCTCATGTGTGTGTGGTGTCTCCCCAGGAGCTGGGGTCTCAGGTGTGTGCGGCTGTCTCCCCAGGAGCTGGAGTCTCAGGTGTGTGTGGTGTCTCCCCAGGATCTGGGGTCTCAGGTGTGTGTGGTGTCTCCCCAGGAGCTGGGGTCTCAGGTGTTGGATGTCTCCCCAGGAGCTGGGATCTCAGGTGTGTGTGGCTGTTTCCCCAGGAGCTGGGGTCTCAGGTGTGTGTGGTGTCTCCCCAGGAGTTGGGGTCTCAGGTGTGTATGGCTGTCTCCTCAGGGGCTGGGATCTCAGATGTGTGCAGCTGTCTCCCCAGGAGCTGGGATCTCAGGTGTGTGCGGCTGTCTACCCAGGAGTTGGGATCTCAGGTGTGTGTGGTGTCTCCCCAGGAGCTGGGGTCTCAGGTGTGTGTGGTGTCTCCCCAGGAGCTGGGGTCTCAGGTGTGTGCTGCTGTCTCCCCAGGAGCTGGAATCTCAGGTGTGGTCGGCTGTGTCCCCAGGAGCTGGGGTCTCAATTGTCTGTGGCTGTGTCCCCAGGAGCTGGGGTCTCAGGTGTGTGAGGCTGTTTTCCCAGGAGCTGGGGTCTCAGGTGTGTGTGGTGTCTCCCCAGGAGCTGGCGTCTCAGGTGTGTGCGGCTGTGTCCCTAGGAGCTGGGGTCTCAGGTGTGTGCGGCTGTGTCCCCAGGAGCTGGGGTCTCAGGTGTGTGCGGCTGTGTCCCCCGGAGCTGGGGTCTCAGGTGTGTGTGGCTGTCTCCCCAGGAGCTGGGGTCTCAGGTGTGTGGGGCTGTCTCCCCAGTAGCTGGGGTCTCAGGTGTGTGCGGCTGTCTCCCCAGGAGCTGGGGTCTCAGGTGTGTGCGGCTGTCTCCCCAGGAGCTGGGGTATCAGGTGTGTGTGGCTGTTTCCCCAGGAGCTGGGGTCTCAGGTGTGTGTGGTGTCTCCCCAGGAGCTGGGGTCTCAGGTGTGTGTGGTGTCTCCCCAGGGGCTGGGGTCTCAGGTGTGTGTGGTGTCTCCCCAGGAGCTGGGGTCTCAGGTGTGTGCGGTGTCTCCCCATGAGCTGGGGTCACAGGTGTGTGTGGTGTCTCCCCAGGAGCTGGGGTCTCAGGTGTGTGTGGTGTCTCCCCAGGAGCTGGAGTCTCAGGTGTGTTCGGCTGTCTCCCCAGGAGCTGGGGTCTCAGGTGTGTGTGGTGTCTCCCCAGGCGCTGGGGTCTCAGGTGTGTGTGGTGTCTCCCCAGGATCTGGGGTCTCAGGTGTGTGTGGTGTCTCCCAAGGAGCTGGGGTCTCAGGTGTGTGCGGTGTCTCCCCAGGGGCTGGCGTCTCAGGTGTGTGCGGCTGTCTCCCCAGGAGCTGGGATCTCAGGTGTGTGTGGTGTCTCCCCAGGACCTAGGGTCTCAGGTGTGTGTGGCTGTCACCCTAGGAGCTGGGGTCTCAGGTGTGTGTGGTGTCTCCCCAGTAGCTGGGGTCTCAGGTGTGTGTGGTGTCTCCCCAGGAGCTGGGGTCTAGGTGTGTGCGGTGTCTCCCCAGGTGCTGGGGTCTCAGGTGTGTGCGGCGGTCTCCCCAGGAGCTGGGGTCTCAGGTGTGTGCGCTGTGTCCCTAGGAGCTGGGGTCTCAGGTGTGTGCGGTGTCTCCCCAGGAGCTGGGATCTCAGGTGTGTGTGATGTCTCCCCAGGAGCTGGGGTCTCAGGTGTGTGTGGCTGTCTCCCCAGGAGCTGGGGTCTCAGGTGTGTATGTTGTCTCCCCAGGAGCTGGGGTCTCAGGTGTGTGTGGTGTCTCCCCAGGAGCTGGGATCTCAGGTGTGTGTGGTGTCTCCCCAGGAGCTGGGGTCTCAGGTTTGTGGGGTGTCTCCCCAGGAGCTGGGATCTCAGGTGTGTGTGGTGTCTCCCCAGGAGCTGGGGTCTCAGGTGTCTGCGGTGTCTCCCCAGGAGCTGGGGTCTCAGGTGTGTGCGGTGTCTCCCCAGGAGCTGGGGTCTCAGGTGTGTGTGGTGTCTCCCCAGGAGCTGGAGTCTCAGGTGTGTCCGGCTGTGTCCCTAGGAGCTTGGGTCTCAGGTGTGTGTGGCTGTCTCCACAGGAGCTGGGGTCTCAGGTGTGTGTGGCTGTCTCCCCAGGAGCTGGGGTCTCAGGTGTGTGCGGCTGTGTTCCTAGGAGCTGGGGTCTCAGGTGTGTGTGGCTGTGTTCCCAGGAGCTGGGGTCTCAGGTGTGTGTGGCTGTCTCCCCAGGAGCTGGGGTCTCAGGTGTGTGTGGCTGTCTCCCCAGTAGCTGGGGTCTCAGGTGTTTGCGGCTGTCTCCCCAGGAGCTGGGGTCTCAGGTGTGTGTGGCTGTCTCCCCAGGAGCTGGGGTATCAGGTGTGTGTGGCTGTCACCCCAGGAGCTGGGGTCTCAGGTGTGTGTGGTGTCTCCCCAGGAGCTGGGGTCTCAGGTGTGTGTG
This sequence comes from Urocitellus parryii, assembly GCF_045843805.1. Lineage (NCBI taxonomy): Eukaryota > Metazoa > Chordata > Mammalia > Rodentia > Sciuridae > Urocitellus > Urocitellus parryii. The sequence continues at coordinate 5,016,248 of NC_135536.1, forward strand.
GTGTCTCCCCAGGGGCTGGGGTCTCAGGTGTGTGTGGTGTCTCCCCAGGAGCTGGGGTCTCAGGTGTGTGCGGTGTCTCCCCATGAGCTGGGGTCACAGGTGTGTGTGGTGTCTCCCCAGGAGCTGGGGTCTCAGGTGTGTGTGGTGTCTCCCCAGGAGTTGCGGTCTCAGGTGTGTTCGGCTGTCTCCCCAGGAGCTGGGGTCTCAGGTGTGTGTGGTGTCTCCCCAGGCGCTGGGGTCTCAGGTGTGTGTGGTGTCTCCCCAGGATCTGGGGTCTCAGGTGTGTGTGGTGTCTCCAAAGGAGCTGGGGTCTCAGGTGTGTGCGGTGTCTCCCCAGGGGCTGGCGTCTCAGGTGTGTGCGGCTGTCTCCCCAGGAGCTGGGATCTCAGGTGTGTGTGGTGTCTCCCCAGGAGCTAGGGTCTCAGGTGTGTGTGGCTGTCACCCTAGGAGCTGGGGTCTCAGGTGTGTGTGGTGTCTCCCCAGTAGCTGGGGTCTCAGGTGTGTGTGGTGTCTCCCCAGGAGCTGGGGTCTAGGTGTGTGCGGTGTCTCCCCAGGTGCTGGGGTCTCAGGTGTGTGCGGCTGTCTCCCCAGGAGCTGGGGTCTCAGGTGTGTGCGCTGTGTCCCTAGGAGCTGGGGTCTCAGGTGTGTGCGGTGTCTCCCCAGGAGCTGGGATCTCAGGTGTGTGTGATGTCTCCCCAGGAGCTGGGGTCTCAGGTGTGTGTGGCTGTCTCCCCAGGAGCTGGGGTCTCAGTTGTGTGTGTTGTCTCCCCAGGAGCTGGGGTCTCAGGTGTGTGTGGTGTCTCCCCAGGAGCTGGGGTCTCAGGTGTGTCCGGCTGTGTCCCTAGGAGCTGGGATCTCAGGTGTGAGGGTGTCTCCCCAGGAGCTGGGGTCTCAAGTTTGTGGGGTGTCTCCCCAGGAGCTGGATTCTCAGGTGTGTGTGGTGTCTCCCCAGGAGCTGGGGTCTCAGGTGTGTGCGGTGTCTCCCCAGGAGCTGGGGTCTCAGGTGTGTCCGGCTGTGTCCCTAGGAGCTGGGGTCTCAGGTGTGTGAGGCTGTCTCCCCAGGAGCTGGGGTCTCAGGTGTGTGTGGCTGTCTCCCCAGGAGCTGGGGTCTCAGGTGTGTGCGGCTGTGTTCCTAGGTGCTGGGGTCTCAGGTGTGTGAGGCTGTGTTCCCAGGAGCTGGGGTCTCAGGTGTGTGTGGCTGTGTCCCCAGGAGCTGGGGTCTCAGGTGTGTGTGGTGTCTCCCCAGGAGCTGGGGTCTCAGGTGTGTGTGGTGTCTCCCCAGGAGCTGGGGTCTCAGGTGTGTGCGGCTGTGTCCCCAGGAGCTGGGTCTCAGGTGTGTGGGGCTGTCTCCCCAGGAGCTGGGATCTCAGGTGTGTGTGGCTGTCTCCCCAGGAGCTGGGGTCTCAGGTGTGTGGCTGTGTCCCTAGGAGCTCGGGTCTCAGGTGTGTGCGGTGTCTCCCCAGGAGCTGGGGTCTCAGGTGTGTGCGGCTGTCTCCCCAGGAGCTGGGATCTCAGGTGTGTGCGGCTGTGTCCCCAGGAGCTGGGGTCTCAGGTGTGTGTGGCTGTGTCCCCAGGAGCTGGGGTCTCAGGTGTGTGTGGCTGTGTCCCCAGGAGCTGGGGTCTCAGGTGTGTGTTGTGTCTCCCCAGGAGCTGGGATCTCAGGTGTGTGCGTTGTCTCCCCAGGAGCTGGGGTCTCAGGTGTGTGTGGTGTCTCCCCAGGAGCTGGGGTCTCAGGTGTGTGAGGCTGTGTCCCTAGGAGCTGGGGTCTCAGGTGTGTGCGGCTGTGTTCCTAGGAGCTGGGGTCTCAGGTGTGTGAGGCTGTGTCCCCAGGAGTTGGGGTCTCAGGTGTGTGAGGCTGTGTCCCTAAGAGCTGGGGTCTCAGGTGTGTGCAGCTTGTCCCTAGGAGCTGGGGTCTCAGGTGTGTGAGGCTGTGTCCCCAGGAGTTGGGGTCTCTGGTGTATGAGGCTGTGTCCCTAGGAGCTGGGGTCTCAGGTGTGTGTGGCTGTGTCCCTAGGAGTTGGGGTCTCAGGTGTGTGAGGCTCTGTCCCTAGGAGCTGGGGTCTCAGGTGTGTGTGGCTGTGACCCTAGGAGCTGGGGTCTCAGGTGTGTGTGGTGTCTCCCCAGGAGCTGGGGTCTCAGGTGTGTTGGCTGTGTTCCTTGGAGCTGGGGTCTCCGGTGTGTGCGGCTGTGTCCCTAGGAGCTGGGGTCTCAGGTGTGTGCGGCTGTCTCCCCAGGAGCTGGGGTCTCAGGTGTGTGTGGCTGTCTCCCCAGGAGCTGGGGTCTCAGGTGTGTGTGGTGTCTCCCCAGGAGCTGGGGTCACAGGTGTGTGCGGTGTCTCCCCAGGAGCTGGGGTCTCAGGTGTGTGTGGTGTCTCCCCAGGAGCTGGGGTCTCAGGTGTGTGCGGCTGTCTCCCTAGGACCTGGGGTCTCAGGTGCGTGCGGTGTCTCCCCAGGAGCTGGGGTCACAGGTGTGTGCGGTGTCTCCCCAGGAGCTGGGGTCTCAGGTGTGTGTGGTGTCTCCCCAGGAGCTGGGGTCTCAGGTGTGTTCGGCTGTCTCCCCAGGAGCTGGGATCTCAGGTGTGTGCGGCTGTCTCCCCAGGAGCTGGGGTCTCAGGTGTGTGGCTGTGTCCCTAGGAGCTGGGGTCTCAGGTGTGTGCGGTGTCTCCCCAGGAGCTGGGGTCTCAGGTGTGTGCGGCTTTCTCCCCCGGAGCCGGGGTCTCAGGTGTGTGTGGTGTCTCCCCAGGAGTTGCAGTCTCAGGTGTGTTCGGCTGTCTCCCCAGGAGCTGGGGTCTCAGGTGTGTGTGGTGTCTCCCCAGGCGCTGGGGTCTCAGGTGTGTGTGGTGTCTCCCCAGGATCTGGGGTCTCAGGTGTGTGTGGTGTCTCCCCAGGAGCTGGGGTCTCAGGTGTGTGCGGTGTCTCCCCAGGGGCTGGCGTCTCAGGTGTGTGCGGCTGTCTCCCCAGGAGCTGGGATCTCAGGTGTGTGTGGTGTCTCCCCAGGAGCTAGGGTCTCAGGTGTGTGTGGCTGTCACCCTAGGAGCTGGGGTCTCAGGTGTGTGTGGTGTCTCCCCAGTAGCTGGGGTCTCAGGTGTGTGTGGTGTCTCCCCAGGAGCTGGGGTCTAGGTGTGTGCGGTGTCTCCCCAGGTGCTGGGGTCTCAGGTGTGTGCGGCTGTCTCCCCAGGAGCTGGGGTCTCAGGTGTGTGCGCTGTGTCCCTAGGAGCTGGGGTCTCAGGTGTGTGCGGTGTCTCCCCAGGAGCTGGGATCTCAGGTGTGTGTGATGTCTCCCCAGGAGCTGGGGTCTCAGGTGTGTGTGGCTGTCTCCCCAGGAGCTGGGGTCTCAGTTGTGTGTGTTGTCTCCCCAGGAGCTGGGGTCTCAGGTGTGTGTGGTGTCTCCCCAGGAGCTGGGATCTCAGGTGTGAGGGTGTCTCCCCAGGAGCTGGGGTCTCAAGTTTGTGGGGTGTCTCCCCAGGAGCTGGATTCTCAGGTGTGTGTGGTGTCTCCCCAGGAGCTGGGGTCTCAGGTGTGTGCGGTGTCTCCCCAGGAGCTGGGGTCTCAGGTGTGTCCGGCTGTGTCCCTAGGAGCTGGGGTCTCAGGTGTGTGAGGCTGTCTCCCCAGGAGCTGGGGTCTCAGGTGTGTGTGGCTGTCTCCCCAGGAGCTGGGGTCTCAGGTGTGTGCGGCTGTGTTCCTAGGTGCTGGGGTCTCAGGTGTGTGAGGCTGTGTTCCCAGGAGCTGGGGTCTCAGGTGTGTGTGGCTGTGTCCCCAGGAGCTGGGGTCTCAGGTGTGTGTGGTGTCTCCCCAGGAGCTGGGGTCTCAGGTGTGTGTGGTGTCTCCCCAGGAGCTGGGGTCTCAGGTGTGTGCGGCTGTGTCCCCAGGAGCTGGGTCTCAGGTGTGTGGGGCTGTCTCCCCAGGAGCTGGGATCTCAGGTGTGTGTGGCTGTCTCCCCAGGAGCTGGGGTCTCAGGTGTGTGGCTGTGTCCCTAGGAGCTCGGGTCTCAGGTGTGTGCGGTGTCTCCCCAGGAGCTGGGGTCTCAGGTGTGTGCGGCTGTCTCCCCAGGAGCTGGGATCTCAGGTGTGTGCGGCTGTGTCCCCAGGAGCTGGGGTCTCAGGTGTGTGTGGCTGTGTCCCCAGGAGCTGGGGTCTCAGGTGTGTGTGGCTGTGTCCCCAGGAGCTGGGGTCTCAGGTGTGTGTTGTGTCTCCCCAGGAGCTGGGATCTCAGGTGTGTGCGTTGTCTCCCCAGGAGCTGGGGTCTCAGGTGTGTGTGGTGTCTCCCCAGGAGCTGGGGTCTCAGGTGTGTGAGGCTGTGTCCCTAGGAGCTGGGGTCTCAGGTGTGTGCGGCTGTGTTCCTAGGAGCTGGGGTCTCAGGTGTGTGAGGCTGTGTCCCCAGGAGTTGGGGTCTCAGGTGTGTGAGGCTGTGTCCCTAAGAGCTGGGGTCTCAGGTGTGTGCAGCTTGTCCCTAGGAGCTGGGGTCTCAGGTGTGTGAGGCTGTGTCCCCAGGAGTTGGGGTCTCTGGTGTATGAGGCTGTGTCCCTAGGAGCTGGGGTCTCAGGTGTGTGTGGCTGTGTCCCTAGGAGTTGGGGTCTCAGGTGTGTGAGGCTCTGTCCCTAGGAGCTGGGGTCTCAGGTGTGTGTGGCTGTGACCCTAGGAGCTGGGGTCTCAGGTGTGTGTGGTGTCTCCCCAGGAGCTGGGGTCTCAGGTGTGTTGGCTGTGTTCCTTGGAGCTGGGGTCTCCGGTGTGTGCGGCTGTGTCCCCAGGAGCTGGGGTCTCAGGTGTGTGCGGCTGTCTCCCCAGGAGCTGGGGTCTCAGGTGTGTGTGGCTGTCTCCCCAGGAGCTGGGGTCTCAGGTGTGTGTGGTGTCTCCCCAGGAGCTGGGGTCACAGGTGTGTGCGGTGTCTCCCCAGGAGCTGGGGTCTCAGGTGTGTGTGGTGTCTCCCCAGGAGCTGGGGTCTCAGGTGTGTGCGGCTGTCTCCCTAGGACCTGGGGTCTCAGGTGCGTGCGGTGTCTCCCCAGGAGCTGGGGTCACAGGTGTGTGCGGTGTCTCCCCAGGAGCTGGGGTCTCAGGTGTGTGTGGTGTCTCCCCAGGAGCTGGGGTCTCAGGTGTGTTCGGCTGTCTCCCCAGGAGCTGGGATCTCAGGTGTGTGGCTGTGTCCCTAGGAGCTGGGGTCTCAGGTGTGTGCGGTGTCTCCCCAGGAGCTGGGGTCTCAGGTGTGTGCGGCTTTCTCCCCCGGAGCCGGGGTCTCAGGTGTGTGTGGCTGTCTCCCCAGGAGCTGGGATCTCAGATGTGTGCGGCTGTGTCCCCAGGAGCTGGGGTCTCAGGTGTGTGTGGCTGTGTCCCCAGGAGCTGGGGTCTCAGGTGTGTGCCGCTGTGTCCCCAGGAGCTGGGGTCTCAGGTGTTTGAGGCTGTGTCCCTAGGAGCTGGCGTCTCAGGTGTGTGTGGCTGTGTCCCTAGGAGCTGGGGTCTCAGGTGTGTGAGGCTGTGTCCCCAGGAATTATGGTCTCAGGTGTGTGCGGTGTCTCCCCAGGAGCTGGGGTCTCAGGTGTGTGCGGCTTTCTCCCCCGGAGCTGGGGTCTCAGGTGTGTGTGGCTGTCTCCCCAGGAGCTGGCATCTCAGGTGTGTGCGGTGTCTCCCCAGGAGCTGAGGTCTCAGGTGTGTGAGGCTGTGTCCCTAGGAGCTGGGGTCTCAGGTGTGTGTGGCTGTGTCCCTAGGAGCTGGGGTCTCAGGTGTGTGAGGCTGTGTCCCCAGGAGCTGGGGTCTCAGGTGTGTGAGGCTGTGTCCCCAGGAGCTGGGGTCTCAGGTGTGTGCGGCTGTGTCCCTAGGAGCTGGGGTCTCAGGTGTGTGTGGCTGTGTCCCTAGGAGCTGGGGTCTCAGGTGTGTGAGGCTGTGTCCCCAGGAGCTGGGGTCTCAGGTGTGTGAGGCTGTGTCCCTAGGAGCTGGGGTCTCAGGTGTGTGAGGCTGTGTCCCTCGGAGCTGGGGTCTCAGGTGTGTGAGGCTGTGTCCCCAGGAGTTATGGTCTCAGGTGTGTGAGGCTGTGTCCCTAGGAGCTGGGGTCTCTGGTGTATGAGGCTGTGTCCCTAGGAGTTGGGGTCTCAGGTGTGTGAGGCTGTGTCCCCAGGAGCTGGGGTCTCAGGTGTGTGCGGCTGTGTCCCTAGGAGCTGGGGTCTCAGGTGTGTGTGGCTGTGTCCCTAGGAGCTGGGGTCTCAGGTGTGTGTGGTGTGTCCCCAGGAGCTGGGATTTCAGGTGTGTGCGGCTGTGTCCCTAGGAGCTGGGGTCTCAGGTGTGTGTGGCTGTGTCCCTAGGAGCTGGGGTCTCAGGTGTGTGTGGTGTCTCCCCAGGAGCTGGGGTCTCAGGTGCGTGCGGCTGTGTCCCTAGGAGCTGGGGTCTCAGGTGTGTGTGGCTGTCTCCCCAGGAGCTGGGGTCTCAGGTGTGTGCGGCTGTCTCCCCAGGAGCTGGGGTCTCAGGTGTGTGTGGTGTCTCCCCAGGAGCTGGGATCTCAGGTGTGTGCGGCTGTGTCCCTAGGAGTTGGGGTCTCAGTTGTGTGTGGCTGTGTCCCTAGGAGCTGGGGTCTCAGGTGTGTGTGGCTGTCTCCCCAGGAGCTGGGGTCTCAGGTGTGTGTGGTGTCTCCCCAGGAGCTGGGATCTCAGGTGTGTGCGGCTGTTTCCCTAGGAGCTGGGGTCTCAGGTGTGTGTGGCTGTGTCCCTATGACCTGGGGTCTCAGGTGTGTCTGGTGTCTCCCCAGGACCTGGGGTCTCAGGTGTGTGCGGCTGTCTCCCCAGGAGCTGGGGTCTCAGGTGTGTGTGGTGTCTCCCCAGGAGCTGGGGTCTCAGGTGTGTGCGGCTGTGCCTGGCTAAATGAAGAGGATCTTAAACAGAAAGAAACTAGGAGGCGATGATTTGAAGGCTCTGAGCCTCTGCATTTGGCCAGAGATCTCAAATTAAGGTAGTGTGGTTTGGAGAAGAATCTGAGGGTGGGACCTACAGCCGTTTACCTGAATCCCAAAGATGCAATGATCAGAGCATTCAGTCTCACAAGAGGTCTCCTAGGAGGGGACATTCCACAGCCCCCTCAGAGCCAGAGGGCTCCAGGCTGGAGAGCAGTGTCCTGGGGTCTCCAGGGCAGACAGGACCAGACACTCTTGTGAGTCTGAGGCAAAGGCCTGGGGGCTCCTTGTGGGAACTGAGGGTGGTCTCCAGATGACAGCAGACAGCTACTGCGTGCAGCCTGCTAGACAAAAGGAATGACTTCTGGCAACTCAGGGGACCTTGGAAGCAGATTCCTGCCCAGTCATTCTTGAGGGGACAAGGTAGCTTCTGTGGGGTCATGTATATGGCAGCCCTGATCCCAGGAAGAGGGGCAGGATGTAGTGTGTGGATGTCGGACCAGGAAGAGCTACAAGGTGACAGGTACAAGCCGGTTAAGCCTCTGAGTCTGTGGCAATTTGTTATGCAAGAGCAGAAAACACTGAGTTTTGACGAATTTGTTTCTTTTCAATCCAAGCCCCCACCCACATAGAAAACAATGCCATTACCTAGAAAGGTTCCCTGCGCTTCTTCCCGTCAGCTCACATCCTCAGACAACTAGAGGTAAAAATTAACCCAGGTTTACACTATCAATTAATTTTGCCTGTTCTAGAAGTTCATATAAATAGGATCATACAGTATGGACTTTCTTTCTCTCAGCATATTTCTGAGATCTGCTTGTCTCTGTGTGTAGCTCAGTAGTTGGATAGTTTGGTCCTTTCTGTTGCTGAGTTTTTCCTGTTTTGTGACTATATCATGATTTGTTCACCCATTTTCTGGTTGATGAACATGGAGGAGTTTCTAGTTTTAGGTCATATATGCACTGAAGTTTTTTTGCATACACCATTTTGAGAATGTATATATACATATAGATATATTTTTAATGTCTCCCGGGCAGATACCTAGTTGTGGCGTCCCTAGATTGTAGGTAGGTGTGCATTTGTTTTCTTAGGAAACTGCCAGGTATTGTCGAAGGTATCTGCATCATCTTACATTCTGGTTGCCCTTCCGCCTCTTGACATTTCCTCTTTCCCCATTTTAGCTGTTCTCCTAGGTGTGCATTGAGATAGCGATACAGTTTTAATTTTCCTGTTCTTGGTTTCTAATGATGGTGAGTATTTTTTGTTTGTTGGTTTGCTTGCTTATTAGATATTTGCATATCTGGGTTTGGAAAGTCTCTTTTTAAAACCTTTGCCTCCTCCGTTTTTGGCGGAGAGTGCTTGTTTATGCTTTACTGTTGAGTTGGAGGGGTTCTTAGCGTATCCTGTATACCAGTTCTGTGCCAGAAATCTGTTAAACAAATACTTTCTCTCAGACTGTGGCTTGCCTATGAATTTTCCTTGTCCTGCCCTTTGATGAGCAGAAGATTTTAATTTTAGTGAAGTCTGATTTTCCATGTTTGTCTTCATGGTATTGTTCCGTATGGCTTGTTAAAGAACCCTTTGCCAATTCTCAAGCCAGAAACTGACTTTTCTTAAGCAAGTGCCACGAGGTCTGATTGCTGCAACTTTAAAGCAGATTTTGAAAGTCAGGTAGTAAAAGTTCTTTAATTTTGTCTTTTTTTTTTTTTGAGATTGCTTTCATATTTGAGGTCAGCTCTGACCACTAGAACTTTCTGCAATGATTAAAAATTTATATCTGTATGCAGTGTCTGGGAAGGGTTGCCACCAGCCACATGCTGCTGTTCAGTCCTTACAAGGTGATTTGTGTAGCAAGGAACTGAGTTTTTGACTTTATAAGCAGCCACACGTGTTTGGTGACCACAGTCGTGAGTGGTGGCATGATAGGCTTTCTGCATTTCTTCACACTGTTCAGCATGAGCTGGTCGACTGCTCCCAGCTGGTTCTAGCGCTGAAGTTGGAATCGTGCTGAATCTGCGGGTCAGTGGCAGGGTTGACCCTGAGCCATCTCGGGGGTCTTCTGACCACTGGACAGCACATCATGGTCCACTTGTTTATGACCTCAGTTTCTTTCAAGATGTTTTGTAGATTTCTGTGCATCAATCCATAACATATTTGGTTAAATTTATCCCTAAGTGTTTTGTATTTTTGATGGTATTATAAATGGATTTATTTTAAAATTTATTTTTCAATCATTTGTCCCAATAATTTTTGTGTGTTTACCTTATATCCTAGGACCTTGATAAATTCAGTTCTTAGTTCTAGTAGTGATTTTGTTGATTTCCTCAGATTTTCTATGGAAACAGTCATATGATTTGTAAAGAGAGTCTGGCTTCTTCCTCTACAGAATGGATGATCTTATTTATTTATTTGTGGTTCTCTCGGCCCTGCTGGGCCCTCCAGAGCAGTGTTGATTAGGAATGGTGAGAGAGAACACCTTTGCCTTGCTCCCCATCTCTGTGGGGAAAACTTTGGTCTATCACCATGAAATACGATGTTACGTGTATATGATATTATTTCTAGTTTGCTGAATGTCTATTCTACACCTATCAGATGATTCAATGAATCGTCCTCAGTCTGTTAATGCTGTGAATTGCTTGGTTTTGTGAGTTTCAGTTCAGCCTTAGGCTCTGGGATACGCCCCTCTGTCATAATCCTCCTTCCTATTCCTGAATTCTGTATTATTTACCAATATTCTTCATCTGTATCCACAGTCAACGCTGGTCTATGATTTTTTTGGTTGTTATTTATCTCTATGTCAGTTTTGTTTTAATGGTTGCAGGAAACAGCAGAGAAGGGCCCCTCCACATTTTCAGGAAGCATTTTATGTGGTTGGTGTGACTACTTCATCCAAGTGGACGGAATCGACTAGTGAAGCCAAGAGTGGCCCTGAAGTGGCCTTTGTGAGCATTGGACCAACTCATGACTTTACTGATATGAAATTATTGAGATTTTATATTCTAAAAAATCTGTCCATTTCATCTTCGTCACCAAGTCTGTTGAAGTTCACGTCGTGTATGATCATATTTTAATCCCCTTGGGGTCTGCAGCCATGTCTCCTGACTCATCCCTGACTGTGCTGGTTTGAGCCTTCTCTGTTCTCTTGATCAGAAATGCTCGTGGTGCTTCAGTTGTGTTCACCTTTCAAGAACACGCTCTGGGCTGGGCACGGTGGAGCACCCCGTGACCCGTGATCCCAGCCACAGGGAAGGCGGAGGCAGTCGGCTCCCAAGTTCAAGACCAGCCTGGCCAGACCCTGTTTCAAACTGGAAAGGGCTGGGGAGCTGTAGCTCAGTGGTAGAGTTCCCTGGGGTTCAGTCCCCTGGTGCATGAGGATTAAAAAAAAGACAGCTTTGGTTTTATTGGTCATATTGATATTTTGAAGTTTTGGTTTTATGTCACGTTGCTCTTATGTTTAGTATTTCTTTCCGTCTGCTTTGCTTCATTTTTTCCTACTGCCTTAAGCTGGAACCTTGGATCATTTAGATCTGTCTTCTTTTCCAAAGAAAACATTTAAAGTGATTATTTTGCCTCTACACACTGATGTACCTCAATTCCACAATTTTTGATATGCATGTCCATTATTGTTCCATTCCAATATTTTCAAATTTCTTTTGTGACTTATTCTTGACCCATGCATCATGTAGAAGTGTATTGTTTAATTTTCAAATATTTGGCATTTTCAGGATATTTCCTTGTGATTCAATTTCTAATTCTGTTGGAGTCAGAGACCAGGTTTGTCTGATTCTAGAGAAACTTATCTATGTCTTAATGACTATATCATGTGCATTTGAACAGAAAAGAATTCTCCAAGTTTTGGTATGATATAAACACTCCACTCTTGAAGTCCGTTTTGCCTGATATATTAATATAGTCACTGTGACCTTTCATGCTAGCTCTTCTCATTATAGATGTATTTTCCACTCATTTGCTTTCAACCATCTGTATGTTTATATTTAAAAATGTGATCTGTAGATGGCTTAGATTTGTGTCCATCTTTTTTCTCTTTTCTAATCCATTCTCTTTCTGCCTTTTAATTAAAGACTCTAGTCAGCTCACAGCAGAGCACTTTATATGCTTGGATGTAGCTCTATCTACCATTATTTACTTTCTGGTTGTTCATGCCTTTCTTCCTCCATTTTTCCCTTTCAATCTTCTTTTAGCTTTTATGAATCTTTTTAGAATTCCATTTCAGTTTATCTCTTGGCCTTTTTAGCTATCCATCTCTGGACGGCTCATGCTTTCTGTGCATGTCCTCAGCTTGCTGCGCTCTCCTTGGACTTAATCCTGTGGCCCCTTGGAGACGCACAGGAAGGCCCATTGGTCCCCCCACTTTTATCCCATAGTTATTGTATGTGTTACATCCACATTATAAACCCAACCTGAAACGCTGTGATTTTCACTTGAATAGCTACACATATTTTTAATGAATTAAGACAAATAGTTTTTGTAGTTATGCAGATATTCCATATACTCACCATTTCTAATAATTCTCCTTTTTTTCAAGTGGATTTGAATTTCCATGTGATTTTATTTTCTAAAAATGGAAAATCCTGTAGCATTTTTTTTTTTTTGGTCCGGATCTGCTGTCAATGAATTCTCATTGTCTTTTTTTCATGATATAAGGGTTACTTTAATAAAACATGTCATATAATCTACATATTTACTTAATTAGTAATCCATACACCATGGTGCACTCCCAGATGGTGTGTGCCGATACCGGAGGATGACCTCAAGTCCTGGTTTGGGAAGTCTCACTCTTCCCTGACCACAGTCAGCATAACAAGCTGTCACATGGAGGGCTGAGGGGAGGGGGACCATCGCCAGTCTACCCACTTTGGATAAAAGCCAAAACATAATCTCTTTAATTCTCGCCATTTTCTGATGTAGTCTCTTGGAAGGAAAGCCCCTGGAACGCAGAGACGATGTTGTTCTCATTTTTGTTTAGATCAGGAGCACTATTAGCACACGGAAGTTTCTCATTTGTTACACCGGAATATGTCAGATCAAAGTGACCCTGTTTTAAAGCATGGCTTTAATATGGCCAAACACACTTAACACTGTGGTTTTTTTTAAATGATTCGGAGCTTGGGGTTGCTGCTCTGTGGTCCTGGGCTCCCACGGTGCCAGACAGGTTGCTTGTCTTGGCTCCCTGTGTGTAGTATTCCTTTTCCTCCAGCTCCTTTCAAGAGTCTCTCTTCAGCCGGGCACTGTGGTCCAAGGAGACCGAGGCATGGATTAAGAGTTCAAAGCAGCCTCAGCAACTCAGAGAGACCCCATCTCTAAATAAAACACAGTAAAACGTCTGCAGAGGTGGCTCAGTGGTTTAGTGCCCCTGGTTCAATCCCCAGTACTTTAAAAAAAAAAAAAAAAGAGTTTCTCTTCCTCTCTGATTTGGAACTGTGGCTGCAGGTGACTATGTGTATATTTCTTGTCTTTTTTCTGCTTGAGAGTCTAATTCTCTTATCTCTAAATGTATGTCTGTTATTAAATTTGGGAAATTTCTAGCTTTTATTTTCCAAATGTTTTCCATTCTATTCTCTCTCTCTTCTCCTCTCTCCCCGTTACCCTGATGCTGGATGGTTGTTAATGTGGCATATGCTTCTGGGTCTTTGTTGATTTTAAATCTCTTTCTTTGTATTTTTCAGCTGGGATGATTTCTGTTGGCATGTTTTCAAGTTCACAAACTCTCTCCTCTGTCAAACTGAGGTGATATGAAGACTACACAGTAATGCATTTCCTATGTTGTATACTTTTTAAAAAGACTTAGAATTTTAGAGCAGTGTTAGGTTCACAACTAAGGAGAAAGTATAGAGATTTCCCCAGGTCCCCTGGGTCCCCCAAACACACAGCCTCCCCCACTGTCAACATCCCCGCTCGAGAGGGTGCATCGATTTCAACTGAGGAACCCACACGTGCTTAACCAAAGTCCATAGTTCACATCAGGTTTTACTCTTTTTTTTTTTCTATATTCTGTGGATTTGGACAAATGTATAATGATATGTGTCAAATATAACAGTATCATCCAGACATTGTTTTTGATGCTCTGGGATTTCCCTTTGATTCTTTTCTGTTGTTCCTATTTATTCCGCTGACAAGTCCGATCTTTCCAAGAATAGAGAGCATTCTTTTCATTTATGCACTTGCTTTTAAATCTTTATTTAATATTTTTAAAACTTGGGTCATTTGGGAATGGCCTCCATCGATCACATTTTCTCTTGTGGATAAGTCATGTCTTCTTGTTTCTTCCATGTTGTGTGATTTTAGATCGGATCCTGGACATTGGGAATGCCATCTGGATTCTGTTATATTTCTTTGAAGAATATTGTCTTCGTAAAAACTCTTCCTTGGTTGAACTCAAACTAAGAAGTCTTCTCGGAGCAGATGACATCTTAGGTCGACTCCTGATCTGTAGCCCTGGCCTCCACGCTCACACACAGGCTTCAGGAGTCAGCACCTTCTGTCTCTTCCAGAATCATATCCCCGCTCTCCAGTACCCCTGGTTGTCTTGAACTGTGTCCTCAGGTGCTCTGGGCCAGAAAATCTTGTTGGAGTTTTTTGTAGAAATGTAGAGATTTGTGGGGTCATAGCTTTAACTTGCCTTCTGGCTAAAAGATCTGTACAAATAGGGGTTTCACCCCTTGTCACCCTTCTTCTATCATCTGTCAACTTCCCCCTTCAGTCAACTCATGCCTGAGAAAACAGAACCCAAAACCAAATATCGACTTCCCTCTGGACCCAGTCGGAGTCCCCCTGCCACAGGACGGGAGTCTTATTTACTGTTTAACTGAGCTGATAACTGTTTTCTGCAGGAGGATTGGGGCCAGCAGAGGTCTAGTCACACCAGAAGGAAGAAGCTCCACCAAGGTCAAATAGGTTTTCCTTTACTACCTGCACCATATGTTTTTTTTTTTTTCTTAAAAATAATGTCAGAACCACATAAACCAAGGTCAAAGCAAACATAAACCATTGGCCAAGATCTGGCTCACTCTGAAGTTTATAAGGAAGACACAAAATCAAAATAAAATTCACAAAACGTTCTCTTGCTTGGTAAAATTTTATTGAATTGAGCATTATGATAGCATTATAGGACTTACCCATATCATATTAGCTTTTGAAATAGTTTTTAATGTCTATGTATCATTCATCACAGGGTGCACACTCATCTACTTAACTATTTCTTCACTATCAATTGATGCTATTTGCATATATATATATATATACACACATATATATGTATATACATATATAATCATTATTATTTTGCCCGTATTGGTTACTATTCCACTGAATACTTTTGAACATTAATCTATGATGACCAATCTGAGTACAGGAAAGTCTTGCTCCTGAGCCGCGCTGCCCCTGTGTGGTCCCTCTCTGGCTGCCTTTCACTCTGTTAGGGGTGTGCTAACTACAAGTTGTGTTCATTTCCAAACCTGTTCATGCCGGTCACTTCTGTGATGAAATTGATCGGAATCCCAACTTAGAAGCATAAGAGAAAGGGTGGTCCTCCTTGTGAAAGCTAGGTTGAAGGCTCTGGTGAGCCTCAGTGAAGTAGGAATACAATTGCTACAAAACCAGGAATGGGCTGGGTAGTGGGACAGTTGGAGAAAATAAGATGATAAAATGCAAGAAGGGTCTCCTTTCAGATTGAAACGCAAAGACCACTAGGTGTGTGCCCCACTCTAGGGCAACCAGGATGCACAGTTAAGACTGGGCCTCGAGTAGGCATGGTTTATAAGAAGGACGTCACAGACTCCCAGAGAGGTGGACTTTCAGAAAGGCCCTTTGCAACAGAGTCGGGTTAGGAATTCACATTTTGGTACTCTAACTGAAGATGAAATATAACGGTCTGCCTGTGCCCCTCTGCACCAATTCCCCACTTAACAGACTTTTCAGTGGATTGCTGGATTGACCAATTGCTGGTCCCAAAAGCCCAGAAAAGGGGACTTTAATTGTACTTCCTCAGGATAGAGTCCTAGAAATGTGATTACTGAGCGTTTTGAGACTATTAATCTGCATTACATAATTTCCCACTAGAGAGGGGGTATCAGTTTACGTTCCCAGATAGGGCTGTTCCCTGAGTTTTACAACTGGTGGGAGAGCTGCCAGGGTCCCCCGTCCAGCTTCCGGCTGCAGTCCCATGGCGTTCTCACATGCCATTGGCCTGAAACCTCTTGAAAAAATTCCCAGGATTGTCCCTTGCTCCAGAGAAATGGATCCGATTCCTTTCTGTCAATGCCAGATTTGTGTGAATTCTAACTCAAAATAGTGTTAACCATAAAAGTGCTGGGCTTGTTGGTCAAACACAACACCCATTTTGCCTATGACTTTATAATATTCAGACAATTACAATTTTTTTTTTTTTTTAATGAGAGAGGGTTACATGGTAGTCAGTATTTATTTATTTGTTTTGGTACCAGGGATTGAACCTAGGGGTGCTTAACCACTGAGCTGCATCCCCAGCTCGTTTTATTTTTTAGGGTCTCCCTGACTTGCTTAGGGTCTCACTAAGTTGCTGAGGCTGGCCTTGAACTTGTGGTCCTCTGGCCTCTGCCTCTCAGTCACTGGGATCCTAGGCGTGCGCCACCGCCCTCCCCACCTCCCTGGCCAGCTTTTAAACCTTTCCTTTTGAAAATTGAGCCCTGGCATGGAGAATAAAAAAAAAGAAGTGACTTCCAGTCCCAGCCCCTGAAGCTTAGTGGCCTCTCAGCTGAGCTCAGGACTCAAGCCTGCGGCCGCTGGTCTTATCTGGCTCTGCATACCTATCCCTATCGTACTGGGGAGAGAAGCAATGCTGACATTTCCATGCAGAGCTCCCTGGTATCCAGGGGAAGGCTGTGCTGTTATCAGATCCTGCCTATCACAGGAGCTAACATTTATTGGGTGCTTAAATGTGCCAGATACATTGCAAGTGCTTACCCGGATCCAATTATCTTGCTTCCCTGTGTAAACTTCATAATGACTCACAGAGACCCTGCTTCCTAGATAAGGAAACAGCACTGAGAAGTCCCCGTGGCCTTGCAGCTAGTTGGGGAGGGGGTCCAGCTCACTGCAGAGCCCGGCTTTGCGCCCGTCTACTGAATTGCCTCCGTGCATCAGGAGAATATAAGGAAAGCATCGCTCATTGATGTCTACACCAAGTAAGGCATTTTTAGATGTTAATATACTTAAAAAGATTAATCACTACAACCCTATTTTCAATTTGAGAAAGTAAATACTCGATAAGTTAAATGATTTGCCCAAGGACTAGGTAGGAGGAGGTAACAAAGCCAGAAATGAAGTCAACATGGGGCTCAGCCTGAGATCCTGTGGGCGGGGAGAGCCATAGCGGCCTCCCAAACTTGAGCGGCCTTGGCATCCTCGCTGCGCCCTGGAATTATCCAGGGAGGGCTAAATGATGCCCACGTTGGTGTCCACTCCCAGGGTTTCTGGTTTCATTGGGGTGAGGTACAGCTGGGCAGTGGGATTTAAAACATCTCCCAGGGGATTCCCTACACAGCTCGGGTGGGTTGGTCACTCCATGCTTTTGTTTCTTTGTACAATATGAGGACGAGGATAAAGCACATCAATAACAGGCCTATCTTCAGCAGTGTGTTAGTTTCCTAGAGGTGCTGTGATAAATTACCATGAACCCAGTGGTAATTTGAGAAATAAGGTCACGGCGTGGGCAAGGCCATGCTCCGTGGAGGGTGCGAGGGCGGCATCTTCCTGGCCTTTCCCTTCACTCTGCTTGTTGCCGCCACCCTTGGCATTTGTTGGCTTGGTGCTCTCTTGCTCTCATCTCTGGCTCTGTTGACCCGAGTGCTTCTTCCATCTGTCTCTGTCCCCTCAACTTATGAGGACATCAGTCACTGAAATTAGGACCCAACCTAATCCAGTACGACCTCACCTTAACTAATCGCCTCCGTGACGACCCTAGCTCCAGAGCAAGTCATGTCCATAGGCATGAATTGGTGGTGGGGGCACAATTCTGTTCTGTACAAACAGAAAAGCAATATTGCAATTTGAAGAATGCTTGCATCTCTAGGGATGTAGCAAAGCTGAAATTATCTTTTGGCACTGATATTTTAAAAAGAGATTTTACAAAAGCAGTCCTAGTACGTGTGTCGCTAAACTTTAGAAAGATGAATATCTGACGACGTCTCTGGGTTCCTTTGGTGTGTTCGGGAATGCAGGTTGCCCTGCGGGCAGAGAAGGCTCAGCCGGCGTCTCTACCTTGTGCCTGAATGTGTACAAAAAGCCGTGCAAAGGTAGCTGTTTCCAAGGGGGAATTTTTTTAAAGGAGAAATCAGTTTCTATCTTGCTTCAGCTGTATGCTGACAGAAGAAATCTACAGCTCTTTGTAAGTCCTCAGAGAGTGAACACCATCTCCCCAAGTGTGGTTTGTATGACTTTGTGCATTGAGGCAATGAAAATTTGGAGCCTTGTTCTGAGGCCATTATTTTATTCCAACACTTGCTTTCTTTTTCTGTAATGAAGCCTTGACGACAATTTCGAAGTACCAAGTCACAGAAAATCTGATTATCTGATTCCTTAAAAGATATTTACAGGTCAAAACTGGATGGCTACCACTGACCCTTATTTATTCTTCTCCCCACCAATTTGAAAATAAATTCCTACTACAAATACCACTGTGGCTTCTGTACTGCGCTGTCTCACGGTTAGTCCCAGCTCTCACTGACCTCCATTGCTAAGCTGGGCTCCATTTTGACAGGTTCATGGTTTTCATCTTGGAAACAACACAAAGGATTTAGTTGTAAGGCATGGTCAATTTTCTCCAAAGTTATCTTCAAAGTCCCGCCTCCTCCATCCCCTGGCCTTACAATCCAGCATCATGACACCAAAATCTTTCCCAGATCCTCTTATTGTGACAAGTCTCTGGACCCTGGGCAGCATGCAGTGGTCACATCTGACTTATAGATTGGTACTTCACCCAGGAAAAACACAAGAATTGGTATGGAATCTGTGGATTTTTTTTTTCAAAGCCCGATTTGTCTTTATAAAGCCTCAATAGCAACATTTAGGCAGTTACTTAAATAATACATCTCCGTTTCCACTTGGAGAAAAGTCCTGGCCTTTCTGTCTCAATTTTGCCTTCCTTAAAAAGGTTACAGTTGGATCTGAGTTGTATTCAGTCAGTCCTTAGGCAAAAATGAAAGGAAAGTCAACAATTTATTTCTTGTAAGTGCCACAGAATCCGATCTTCAAAGGCTCTCCTTGACGATGTTATTGCAAACAAGTAGTCGGCTAACTGCGAAAGGCTGCAAAAATACGAGGGCTGGTGTTTCATGTTTATGAACTGGTACCTGACAAGGACTTTGACGGCTGCAGCGCCGGGGGTGGGGGATGCGTTGCCATGGCTCGGAAGCTGGCTCTCCAGGCTGCTTGGCTCCCAGCTGAGGTGCCTCTGTAAGAACAACCCTAAATAATAACAACTGTGGAGTGTCACATTTGCCCATTTAAGAATGGCATCACACTTGGTGTAGAGAGTTCTGTCTCTGTCTCTTGCAGCTCATGGAACAAAAACCTGTGCATTCCACAGAGAAAAAATTAGCCCATGCTTTATGTATAAAAGAGGTATTTGTAGTTGTTCACTTAGTGAATTTGCTAGAGACCCATGTTAGTGACCTGGAGAAGTGGAATATCTTTATGTTTAAATGACTAAGTCTTTATGTCTTGTGACTTCTCCAATTCTTTGGAGGCTCAACGAAGTGTTGAGTCCATTGCACACAAAGTGGTTGGAAAACAGGCGCTGATGTGCACTTTATTTGCATTGGGCTGATTCTAACCAATGAGGTCATTTGCTGGTCAGGGGAGGTGGGGAATCCAAAAATCCTAGCATCTGCAAAAATGTTTTTGACAAAGACCTAGGATGAGCTTTGAAAGAAGTGTCTTGGACATCAGTGGAGCACACTGACAGGAGATTCCAGGACGCTGTGGACAGGCCACTTGTCTCAACTTGACTCTGGAGAGTGCTTGCTTTGAGAGCCCAGAGGCTGCCCTGGAATTGCCAATTCACATGGAAGTCTGGTTCTTCCTCACTGACTGCGAAAGACGGCAGGGGGTTTCTGTGGTTAAACTGCGTAGATGAGCCAGTGACTCCCTAACTAGCTCGTGAGGCCACACTGTGTGCTGAGGTACGAGGGGCTCACATTTGGGTCATCTGTCCTTCCCTTGTGCCCTTGCTCAGAGGGACCTTAAGGAAGTGCCACTGTGTTTGCTCTCTCTGGGACTCTGCCTGGGGCAGGAGGACGCGCTGGAGCTGGCTCTGGTTCCCTCTGCTCATCTGGACAGGACACCACGTGGCTCATTTTGACTCCCAGGCCCTTTCTCGGGTCTCTGCCCATAGGACAGAGGTCCAGCTAAGATGGTCCCCAAGCCTGGACCTGTCACTTTGATAGAACTCAGAGGTCCAGCTAAGAGGGTCCCCAAGCATGGACCTGTCCCTTTGATAGAACTGGCCTTGGTTTCAGTGACATCTTGAGTGGTCTTCAGTCAAGTCCAAGGGGCTGGCAGAATTAATTTTTTATGAGCTTTTGAAAAATGTCTGTGCTTTAGAAGAAGGGCACACATTCTAAGACAAATGGGCTGCGTCCGTGTGGCTCTAGCTACCCAGGAGTGAGGGCGTCCACTGCCGGCTGCTCTGACCTTCCCTGGGGGCGGTGTGATGTGGGGACCAGCGGGAGCTCTTCTCAGCCCTGGATTTGATCCCTGGCCCTCTCCTCGTTTCAGACTCACCCCAAGTACTTGAGGTCTCTGTACTTTACGCTGTAAAGAAGGCCTCACGTTACGAGCCCGGGGAGTCCAGGAGGCCAGCACAGGAGCCACCCACAAGATTCCTGCACACAGTAGGTGCTTCCCAAAGGGTGACATTTAACATTACTAGCAAAATACTGAGCACCCTAAGTGCCTGTCTTTTTTCCTTTCTTTCTACTTTTTTTTTTTTTTTTTTTTTTGTCTAAAGCATCCCATGCAGATCCTGGGAAATATCTCTGGTGTCAGCAAATGCTTTGATCAGAGCACAGCCAGCTGAACAGAGTCACCCGAACATAAATTCCTACAAACCCTCTGCCCCGAGCCATAAAGTAGATCTTCCCAAATCCCCTCAGCTTAGAAACAGGGGCCACTGGTTCTCTGGAGAAGAAGCAGGCCTCAGACAGGAAGTCAAGTGGATTTAATGTAAGCGGGTCTGAAGAGAAAACAGAATTTCCTTCCAGAGGTTTAGGAAAACAATTGGAAATAAGGCCAGAAATAACAAGATGATGAAGTTCACCTCCTTCTTGAACACCACTGCACCACCCACAGAAGAAAGAGATGCCCGGGAAGCGGCTCTGACCAGACCGTGGATTCCCTCCATGCTCCTGACGGCCTAATCCGCCTCCTGGGAATTTCAACCTCCGGCCACCAGGACGCCCACATCATCTCCACTAGCTCCTCCTCCAGCAGCAAGGGTTCAGGATGCCTGTCCAATGGACACCCTTCTCACTCCGCTGGCTCATGGCAGGACGGAGGCTCAGCCCAGCTGCAGCAGCTCAGCGTCCTGTGCACCGGCTCCGGGCTCCCACTCTTGGAAACGCGCTCTGTAGGAGAGAGGAGAGCCGGGCCGGAGCCGGGCCTGAGCCGCTGGCTTTCTCTTGGTTCTGGGTGGTGATTCCTGGTTTCCGCTGACCTGCACTGGGCCTCCTTGATGTTAGTAGTCACAGGCAGTCAACACTGACCCTTGGTTTTTGGGTAAGTCCTTGGAGTAGGAGCGCCTTGAAGGCAGGGGGTTTCCAGGCACGCACGGCCTGCCCAGAGCAGATGTTTAATCTCATTTCCCATCTGAATGATAAAGGAATCTGATCTCATCTCAGAGGACAGGAAAAGACCCTGCCAGGATCTTTCCAGAAACAAAGGCCAGCCATGTCCTTTTCCTGCCTTGTTAGTGTTTGGGGCACAACTTCTTTGTGTGCCAAGATTGGTCTCAGGAGGTCCTTGGCCTGCTCCTTGCTGCTGAGCCATGTGCCTGTTCATCCCCCCCCCCCCACACACAGGGCCCACACACCATCCATCTGGGCGTTGCTCACGGGTTGACCCAGCCAACCTGTCTTCAGGAACCAGGGGCATTAACCATGGAGTCGCCGGGCTCCAGCCACGAGGGGAATGAG
This sequence comes from Urocitellus parryii, assembly GCF_045843805.1. NCBI lineage: Eukaryota > Metazoa > Chordata > Mammalia > Rodentia > Sciuridae > Urocitellus > Urocitellus parryii. Next base: position 5,037,306 of record NC_135536.1, read on the forward strand.
CGACAGCGGGGCTATCCTCCCGCCCTCTGACCATTGTGGTACAAGAGGTGCCCCTGGCTCCTGCCCTCCCTTGACAGCGCCTGCTCAGTGACTCACAGCAGAGGGACCTAGACAAGGCAAGCAGGCTGGCGGCAGGGGAGGAATGATCTGGCACCTAGGCTAGTAGGAAAATCAATCATCGTGTCAGTGCTCTCTGGTGGAGCTCCTGGAGGACGGCACAGGTGGTGTGCTTCCCTGTCCAAGCAGCTCTGTAGGCTGCCGCTCTGTGACCCTCACACATGGCTGGATTCATTACACCCAGGACCGAGAGGAACCACAGAATGAGATACATATTTAAGGAAATAGGCACACACCAGGTTTATTGTTCTTATCTGATTTTTTCTCTGGTGCAACATGAGCGCTTTGAATACTTGGCAACTGTCCTTCCACACTCAAGTCGTCTGTCCTTTCTGGGGCTGCTGCCGCCGTTATGATTTCCCTTTGGGAAGGAATTTACAGGCACATGTTGACCCAGCTGAAGGGAGCCACAGGGATTGTAAACAGGCACAGGCACGGGGCAGGCTGGAGACCATGGGTTCCTCCTCTCTCTTGACGACGACTCGCCGTCTTGTTGAGTGGAATACGCCACAACTCCAGTGTTGAACACCCAGGTCCTCTCTCCGCCTGGCCTTGAAATAAACCCACCTTTCCTCGCAGGATCTGGGAGTGACAGTCAGAGCGCGGCACGTTATTGTTGGAATACCAGGGAAGTTGGCTCTCGGTAGCAACGGTTGCTAGGTAAGGTGCGCTGCCTTCAGAGCCAGCAGAGGGGAGGGCAGGAAGGTGAATGGGCAGAAGGACCAGGCAGGAGGCAGGCGGGATGGGCCAGCGTGGAGTGCCGAGGTTGACCTTGGCCACTCTCCTGCCTGGCCCCTCCCACTGCATTCTGCTGGGAGCGTCCACCTCTCCAGCCTCCCTTTCTGCAAAGGGTTGGCTTGGGTATCGTCCCCACAGATCTGTCATGGATCCATTTGTTAGATTTTCTGGACCTCCTCGCCTGCAGGGCTGGGGTCAAGGAGCTCAGAGTGCTGTGGGGGAAGCAGACGCCGTGGACGGGAACCTGGAGCCAGCTGGTGCCCTCCCAGTCCCAGCAGAGGCTGCTGACTTGCTGTCCGGCTTCCTTGGGTCCACCCAGAGGCCACTTGTAGTCTTAATGGAGGACATGTGCAGGGATGGCTTTCTGTGTCTTTCTGTCTGAAACTCTTTCTGGCCACAGGAGTTAGAGCCCGGGAAGGCCCCTCAGCCATGGGAGGCTGGGAATCCGTGGGCAATGCTGAGCAACCTCCCAGATCGGGGGAGTCCCTGTTGCTCATGATGGAACCTGCTGGAAAACGAGCCCGGCACTCTCTCCCTGTCCCCATCTTGAGTTCCCTGTCCCTTGTGGGCTTCTTGGGACCCTGTCCTAAGTAAACAACCTGCAGATTTGCATTTGCCCACTCAGGTGGCCAGCATGCTAGGGTGTGGCCCGAGTGCCCAGGAGACGGCCCACCTCACTGGGGAGGGGCTGGGGAAGACTCTGTGACATGTTTGGTGGTTACTGAAGGATGATGTGTGGGGGTGGGGGCAGGATGGACACATAGGGCAGGGGTGGGGTGGGGGCTGGAACGTGAAGGGCCTGAGGTCCCCTGGAGGTGTTGGGACTTCCTTTTGTGGGGAGTGGGGAGCCCCTGCAGGTTCATGAGTGAGGGAGAGGGACAGATTGGAGAGGGACCTTGAGAAAGATCCCAGAGCAGCAGGTGTGTGGTGTGGGGTTGCCGGGGAGGCGGGAGGGGAGCCAGGGAGGAGGAGCACAGACAGGTGGGGCAGGTGAGCTGGTGCTGGGGGAGCTGCTGGGGGAGCTGCTGCGACCTGGGGGAGGCAGGGTGGCCCGAGGCTCTCCGAACCCTGGTGGTGGGTGGAGGCAGCCCACAGGCTCACGGAGGCCCAAGGGCCAACCACATGTGGTCCACACACAGAGGAAGACGGGAACCCAGCCCATGCTTAGTGGGCTGGACCTGGAGGACACTGTGCCAAGGAAACAACTAGTCACAAAAGATCATGGGCCAAGGAGCCGACTTACCAGAGCAGTCAGATTCCCAGACACCGAAAGTAGAAGGGAGGCCTCTGGGGGCTGGGAAGGGGCCAGGGCGTTACTGTGCGGGGACAGAGCTTCCGCCTGACAGGAGGGGCTCTGCAGGCGGCTGCTGCAGCACACCGTGAACGTGTTTGGTGCCTCTCAACTGTACACTCATGAATGGCTACAAGAGCCAGTTTTATTTTTGGATAAGGTAACATAATAAAAGAGGAAGGGAGAGACTTCACAAGTGGACAGGGCAGGAGGGAGAAGCTAGGCACACAGGCCCCAGAACCTCCACCAAGTCCTGGTGTTGACCTCTCAGCTTCCCAGGGCCTCCCTCTGCACATCCGGGAAAGGGACCTTCGTGGTGCCCACCTGTCAGTGTCATGCAGGGGTGGCTAGTAGGGTGTGGTGACCCTCCAGCTCTGTGCCCATGTGTCTCCCAGTAGAAGCAAGCTCCTGACCTGCAGAACCTGACGGGCCTCTGCCCATGGCCACTGACAGAGGTGGGCACGGTGTCCAGGCCCCCTCAAGACCCACTGACCTTCTCCTTCGTCTCAGCCTGTAAGGAGTGAAGGGCAGCGTTTCTGAGTCAAAGGCAGCACTTTAAACTGAAAGGGAAACTCAGTGAAGAAACGAAAGCAACAAGATCAGATTATGGACCAACGTGACGGCAATCCCTCTTTTTCCTCCAAATGCATACTTAACCTTTAAATCTCATTCCCACATGCCTCTTGGTCCTCCTAGGATTGACATTAAATTGTGCAAAGGCTCCTGACTGCAGGACGGTGAGGACTGCAGCCCACATTTGACAATGCCTTGTTGCTCTGAACTTTCTCCTATTCCCTTTGCCTACAAGCATAATTTTCAGGAACTGTGTCGTAAATCAGGGGCAGGCAAACAGCCCTCGTGGGCCGAGTCCCGCCTAGGGCCTAGTTTAGTAAATAAAGTTTTATTGGAACCCAGCCAAGCTGTTCATTACATGTCTTCTACGGCTGCTCATGTGTGGCCACAGCAGAGCTCACCCGTTGCGACAGAGAACACGTGACCTGCAAAAGCAAAAACATCTACTATCTGACCTGCCATGGAAAGCCGCCAATACCCTGTTGGAAGAGATGCTCAAGTGCTGAGTTCTTTGAAGACTGGGGCACCTAATGTGTGTGTGTGTGTGTGTGTGTGTGTGTGTTGCTTACTCCACCATACTAAAGAAGGAAAACTCATTTATTATCAAGCATCCTATAACCATCATGAAATAGTCCCATGAAACAATATCTCAGTATTAATGCTAGTATTCTGATGAGTTCCTGTCAGCAGATTAATGAAACCTAGGAGGAGGTTTAAATGAAGACACCAAAATACGACATCAAATTTCTCCTGCCCTAACAGTCGAGATGTAGGCTCTACTTGAAGTAATCAGATCAAAAGACATTTGCCTACTTTATCTGCATCCCTAAAATTTCATATATATAATCATTTTTCTTTTTGGTGGGGGATGATATTTTTTGTTTGGCAATTCCTTCTAAATTCAGACACAGAGGTTCTATTAATCATATAATTCTTGCGTTGTTCCACTTAATTCTACTGAAATGACATCATGAATCTGGGGTACCACAAGGAGTAGAAGTGGGCAGGTCTGGGTGGGATTCACATGTGCTGGCTCCTCCTGGGCCCTGCAGGATGCGGGAGATGAGAAACACCACACTCTCCTCCCTGTTGCTATTTTTAAAAATCACACACCATGTCTGATCAATTCAACCAGGATCCTGGACTCCTGCACAAGGAGACGAGCTCTGTGTGTGGTGGGGCTGGTCCTGCATTGAGCAGCCTCCCTGGCCTTGGCCCATTAGATGCTGGTGGCAAACACTACTCCTTCCTCCACCTCCCGACCTGATAGCTCAGACTGTCTCTAGATGGTGGGAAATGTCTCCAGGGAAAATTACCCCCAGGTGAGGACCACCATGTGCCCAAGGGGGAACCATGTGGGTGTCCTGCTCCAGGGGAGGGACTTCTGCTGTGACTCTTGGGAGCAGCCAGACACCCTCCCTAGTCCACTCCATTCTACGAGGCTGCACAAGGCTCCCACCAGTCCTGCCCTCCAGCTTCTGGTCTGACTGGGTGAGGCAGTGCCTTCCTGGTGCCGTCCCCATTACAAATCCCAGAGAAAGTAAATGATGGAAAACAATCCCCCCCCCACACACACAAATAGCTAAACACCAGATCTGTTCAAGTTGGAGATACTTTTAAGAGGCAGAGGCTAAATAAAATCTGATAAGAAACTTCATCAACTTGCAGGTAAATTTTTGACGAGGTCGAGGATTCCCGATGGGATGGGATGCCTAAAGGCTTCCAAGAGAACTGAGGACAAGATGACTTTCAGAAACTTTCCTTCTCTTCGAGTACCATTTTATGTAATTTTCTGACATCGAAACAACAGCTCTTCTCCTTGTTAAAAAAAAAGAAAAGAAAAGAAAATCAGCCCCAGCTCACAGTCAACAGAGCTCTGGTTTTGACTAATCTCTATAATCAGAAGCTAATTTGCCTTAAGAATAATAATAGTAACAATATGCCTGTTATGAAAGAGGGTGCTTCTATCGTTTTATTTGCCTGTGATTATGTAAATTCCAGATATACAATGGTGCAGCTCAAAAGCTGCCCCGAGTCTGCTGTGGGAGCCACGGGGAACCAGTGACAGGGCCTTCTGCCGACAAAGAGGGCCAGATCTCACTCCCTGTGCAAAGAAGTTTTTTTCCCTGCAGATTTGCTAAAACATCTGAGAGATTAAAGACAACATGTTGGAAAGCTGGCTGAGCCCAGGGCCTTCCTGTCCCTCCCTCTCCAGCCGCTGTGTTTCTTCCTGCAGTTCTGTCTCTGGTGCCTGGCAGGAGAGGCCCTAACCCCTGCAAGAATCCCTCAGTCTTAATCCTGCCCGTTCCCATCTGTGGTCTGGGGCTCAGGGATTCTGCTTCTGCCACCCTCTTCCTGAAGACAGGATGCTGGCTGCCTCCTGTCTCATCAAAGAGTGGCATGACCCTCGGCAGTTCTCAGCCCAGCTCCCTCTGGGCCTCTATGTGTCCACAGAGGGAGGAGTGGGCCAGAGGGGCTCCTCTGTCCCTAGAGGCCAGGCCCGTGTGCAGATTTGGGACCCCATGGCTATTGTTCCGAGACGGAAGATAGGTGCTGAGCTCTGGGCCAGGACCTCGGCTCCAGCAGGGGAGAGAAGCCTCTGCTAGCTCGCTCGGAGCTAGGGCTTCTGTGCAAGGGACGTTGGGAATGTATGGGACTAAATTATTCTTTTACAAATTGCTGATTACATTTGTGGACTTGCCCTATTTCACAATCTCTGCAGGTCTTTTCTTGAGCCAATCACCAGCCCTCCTTTACTCCAAGCCCACCCAGAGCAGACCATCTGATTTGCTGTTGGGAATGCCTGGTGGTGGGGTGGGCAGGTTGGGGCAGATGCAGGTTGGATCTTGGCTCCGTGGCCCTCTGGCTGAGAAGGTAAACCATCAAACACCTCTGTTCCTTGGTTTCCTTTCCTGTGACAGGGGAACAATAAGCACACGTTAGGGTCGTGTAGGGTGGAAAGGTCTCAGTAAAGGTTAGTTAACACTAGCTGCTTTGGGGGGCTCCCACTGGGCACACGTGGGCCCAGGTGGGAGAATGGCAACCTCATGTATCTTGCTGTCCATCACACAATTCTAGAGCAATGAAAGGACTGACATCTTTCTAAATGACGACTGGTCATGGGACTTCACCTAAAGTTGTACAGAGACCCAAATAGGAGCAAGTGTCTTCTCTGTGCCACATGCAGTTTGCGGTACTTCTCAGTAGCTTGCTGGACTCTCGTGAGGAAGAATGAGGTCAGTGTTTCTATTTAACTTAGTGTCACAGGGGAAACTGAGGCACAGAGAAGCCAAGTAACTGCTCAGGACCACACAGTTGTGAAGTGGCAGAGCCAGGATCCAGAGGAGACCGTCTGGCCTGGAGCAGGCAGCCCTCTGGGCTCTCGTTACTTACCCTGCGTGGACAGGACAGCTGATTCATGGCTCCACATAGCCCTTCTAGTTAAAGCCACCCTTCCATTCAATGACAGAACATTCTGGATGAACTCAGAGGATTTAGTGAAGTGTGGGGGGGCACATATTGGTGCTTCTTCAAAGTATCTCAACTCAGCTCTCCCTTCTACTCAATGGGCTCTTAGCCCCATGGTTATGTACCTTTTTCTTCTTTCCTTGCTTTCATACTGTGTGCATCTGGCTAGAAAGCTCCTGTCTTTTATCGCCACGGTCCTGGTTCACCGCTGTCTTTTAAAGAAAAGCTCTTCACTGGTGGCCACTGATGTCTAAGTGGCTGAAACACCAGATCATTCTTAGGACCTGGAAAGAAGGGGTCTAAAAGGGGGAGAATCTGCTGCAGGCTGGGGTGGGGGTGTCGGGGCCCACGTTCAAATGGACCTGGGGTGGCCGACGGTCCCAACTAGCTGCTAGAAGACACTATACATGGAAACACGTATTGGTGAAAAATGACATTTCACCAAAGACAGTTTGAGTTCTGAAGACAATTTTCTCTGCTATGGGTGAAAACCACATTTTCCCAAACCAAATTATAATGAAGGTAAACCAAAGAAGTCGGGCTTTTGTTGAAAACTTGACGTTAGGGTATAATTTGGAAGTTTTAGAGTGTTTGAAAATTACCTAATTACAGAAAACAGCATAGGCACAGAAAAAAATTTGTAAAAACCAAACAAAAAAAAAAAAAAAGAAAAACAATGACAAAAAACAAACAAAAACTCTAGCTAAAGAAATCAGGCAACCCCCTCAGATCCCAAGGCTGAAAGCTACTCCAGGCCCCTAGGTATCTTGGTGTGTTTTCTTTCTGGGGGGATTTTGTAACTGATTGATTTCATGGTGCTTCAACCCATCTCTGCCCGGCTGTCAGGGCAGCTCCCCTAAAACAAGCCACCACACCCCAAGAGGACGAGCTTGTCAACTGGCTGTTCAGGAGGATGCGCGGTGGGACATGCGCGCCGGCTCGGAGGTTGGAGGCATTTGGGGACGTGGTGGAGACAGGAGGGTGCTGCTTACTCATCCCGCTGGCTGCTCTGCAATTAAGAGGAATGTTCCCGAGGCTGGGGGGGGGGGGGAGGCTGGATGGCAGAGCAACAGGATAATTAGGCACAATTGGGTTAACCGGAGAGCAAGTGTCAGCCCGGTGGCAGCCGTGCCCACAGCATTCCCTCAGCCCCGCGGGGCCTTTCATTTCGGTTTCATTCCATCACGTTTAAGCAGCACCCAAGCACCAGCAAGACAGCGAATGGACAGATGCGGGGAGAAGGGACTCTTGGGCTCCATCTGGAGCGGGCTCCACGGGATCAACTCCATTGAGACGCCACTGCAGCGGGTCTCTCCAGCCTTCGGTTCTCTCCAGCGATGGGTGTGCGCGCGCGTGTGCATGTATGCGCATGAGCATGTGCATGGGCGTGAGTGTGCGTGCGCGTGAGTGTGCATGGGCGTGTGTGCGCGTGCGCGTGTGCATGGGCGTGGGCATGTGCGTGCGTGTGCGTGAGCGTGGGCGTCCTCTCTCTCGCACGCCCGTCTGCCGGGGATGTGGACCCCGGGCAGGACAGACTTTCTGCAGGGCACCTTCCCGCGCTGAGACGCGGGGATGACCAATCCGCACGTGCCCACGGAGAGCCGGGGTGAGTCTGGCCTGTGCCCCTGCCCACGAGGCCGGCGCCGTGTTCTGACCTGTGCACGTGTGGAAGGAGGTGTCTGCTCACTGACCTGTTCCTGGGAGCTGGTCTCTCTGATGCTGTGAAGCCAACTTTGTGGGTGGCTCCCAGGGAAGCCACTGCTTCCATTTAATTAGCATTTATTTAGTGTCTTCTCCAGGGCCCTGGGGGCACACGGGAGGGCTTTCAGAGATAACCAAAGTGGGATTTTATACTGTCCCCTGCCTCTCTCCTTCCTCCCTCCCTCCCTCCCTCCCTCCCTCCCTCCGTCCCAACTCTGTTCAGTGAACACGTTTCAATGTCTTTGTACCAGACAAGGGGCTGGTTCTTGGGAAACACAGACATAACCAGGCCCACACTTTGGGTTCTCAAAGGCCAAGCGTGTAGAGTGAGGGCATATGTCCAGCCTAGAGCTGCCCCCAGAGTGGGCTTAACAGACCCAAGAGCCAGTGTTCCCAGAGGACACATGGTGAGCCACCCCAGGAATGCAGCACTCCCTAGACGGCCTTCCCAGAGCTCACACTGCCAGTCCATCCCAGGGACTGCTGCCTGCCTGGGTGTCCGCACGCCTCTGACCTCATATAGTTTTTGATTATTTTAATTTCTCAGTATTCATCATTTTGTACCTTGTTTCATAGGATGGTGACTTTCCCTTTGAGTTAGGGCTGTGAGATTTAGGGGGACAGAAGCAGAGAAGAAAGAAAAAAAGAAAGGTAAAACCCCAAATAAACAAAGCCCGCAGGATGTCCAGTTGAATTTGAATGTCAGATAAGCAACGTATTCCTTCTTTTAACCTAAGGAGGCCCCATGCACTACCTGGGACACACACTACTTGTGTGTGTGTGTGTGTGTGTGTGTGTGTGTGTGTGAGTGTGAGTGTGCTGTTTACCTCACATTCAAATGTGGCTGAATGCCTGTGTCTCATCTGGCCATTCTTCTCTGAGGGGCTTAGTATGACACTCATTAAAACCTGGCACAGATGAAGAGGTATGCTGGACTTGTGTCTCAGTCTTTTAAAAGAGATGCTGAAGTGTGTACCATTTAAACATTTGAACTAAAAGCACTAGTGCAGCTGCTGGGTCTCCTTATACAGCAGGTGGGGCGAGCCTGGTGGTGGTCATAGACACTGCTCCAAGACACCTGTGGGATCACCCAGTGCGGTAGTCCTCAGTGCCACCAGATGCATCTGGCTTACTCTCAGAATGTGGGAGGCTTGCCTTTCTCTGCCACCCTTGAAGGTGGCTACTGGATCTGCTCTATGACACCAGTCCCTTCCAGGTGGGACCCTGCAGCAAGGATGATACAGACTCAGAGCAGAGCCACCAGTCCCCCACGGACAGAGTGTAGGAAGGTGCACACATGTGAAGGCCCTCGGTGGGGATTGTCTTCACACAGCACATGTGAGCTCGTCCTACTGACACACTGGACGGTGACGTCAGGTTAGCCTTTTATTTTCCACAATACTTGACATCCATGTTTGAAATAAGGATAACAGTACCAATCTTTTTAACATAAGTTTTTATTTGGAAGTAGCTTAAGACTCACAAGAAGTTGTGAAACTAGTACAGAGGTCTGGTGTAGGCCGGGGCTTGAGTACCAGCTCTTAACGTGATTTGAGGAAAATGCTGGTTTGGCTCACCAGAGAACTAACTTTTTCTGGTGAGCAGTAGTTATTTGTGAAGTCAAAGTGGTTGGAAGTTGATTCTCCATAAGTTCCTGGCATCCTGGGGGAAGGGGACCTCCAGGGCTAGTGACCGACCCCCAGCTGCTCCACCTGGGTTCCCCAGGTGCCCCCTGTGCTGGGCCGCCCTGTTCAGTGAGTGTCTGCTCTGTATTAGCTGCAAGTTGACATTTAAGTCTTCTCCTTTCTTAGGGAACTGGTCCAAAGGCTTATGTAAGCTTTCTGTCTTAGACACACTCAAAAAACATGTTAAAACAATATAAAACATCTACTGGAACCTCAAGCACTCAGGGAGGGATGGGGAAAGCGATTCCTTCCACATAGGACAGGTCTTGATGGACCCTGTCAGGAAGTTTGTCCCCCTCCTGGGTCTGCCTGGTAGCACATAGGCCGAGGTGATGTTTTGGCCAGGAGATACCTGCTGATCTCAGTCCATAGATGGCTTACTCCATTGCTCTAGGCCAAGGTAAGGTGGAATATCATGGTGGAAATATGTGGAGGAGGAAAAAGCTGAGGACATTCAATCAGGAAGCAGAGAGAGCTCTGCTCACCCACAGGGTTCCACCTCTTCCAGCCACACCCTCTCTGCCTGCAGTTGCCACCACTTAATCCATTTGTTGGATTGATGCATGCACTGATTAGATTGATTTTCACAAAATCCAATTGCTTCATCTTTAAGTTTATTTTGCATCGTCTAACACATGAACTTTTGGGGGGAACCCCATATCTAAACCATAGCATCCCTATAGCAACTCTATAGGTTATATATTATTAATCTCCTCATTCACAATTGAGGAAACTGAGGCAAAAGACGCTAAATAGGAGTGAAATAGCAAAATTAAAGTGCAGTGAGAAAAAAGAGGGTGAAAACATAGAAAAGAGTATGAAATATTTGTGAAGTAGCAAAAAAGCCTAACACCCTATCTTTAGAAGTAATGAGCATTTATGTAATCGAAATCTAAAAAGGTGGGGGAAAAGCAAGTCTTGGAGGGGAGATGGGGGAAAATTTGAAGTTATCAGCTACAAACTTATCAAAAACTGGTGAAAGACACTGAGCCACAGGTTCAAGAGTTACTATGAACCACACAAAAGGAAGAGCACACTGAGGCCCTTCCCAACACAAGTGTGAGAAACAGTCTCAGAGGAAAAATGTAAAAGAAGCTGGAAACCTCAGATAGGACCCTTCAAGGGAGCGACAAGAGATGTAAAGATCCACTGGAATGACGGGGCCAGAAAACGATGCATGTTATCTCCAAAGTACTGAAAGAAAGTGGCCAAACTCTACACAGAAAAGATGTTCTTCACAAGGGACTAGAGGCAAAGGACATTCCCACCAATTATAAACCAGAGAGAGTCGTCGCCAGCAACCACTCACCAGGGGAAGGCTCTCCCGCAGCCGGAAGTGGCCATCAGTAGAAGGTCGCTGGGGAAGGAAGGAAAGCAGCTCCCAAGGTAGATAAGGTCTGAATCAAAACCAGTGCTGATGAGGGGTGAGAGGCGATGCGGTGAGGTCTCGTGGATCAAGACACACAGGAAACCACGGCATGTGGAAACAGCAGCCCAGGGCTGCAGGAGCAGGTGAAGGCAGAGCGTCCTGAGGGTCAGCATGGTCCAGGACCGCTAAAGACAATGATGTCATCTGTGACTTTCAGACCTTGATTTCAAGAATGACTTTAAAAGAACAGTAAGAATTAACATGCTGAGAGAAGAGAAAGTGGGATAATAAGTAGCACAAAATTAATCCAAAGGATGGGGAAAAGAAAACAGAGATATTGAAAAATAAAAGTCAGAAAGATAGGAAAATGACGTCACTGGAAAGTGATGGGACTGAGACTCTGACCCAGGTAGTCTGCATGGACTCTTGCCATGATGAACTTCCCCCACAAGACATAGCACTGTGTCTCACTACCCAGAGTGATTTTAGGGATTAATTATGGAAGTGAATATTTTTTATAAATTGAGAAGTGCTTCATGCTTATTATTTTTGTGTAATTATGTAAGATATATATTTGTGTTTGCTATAGCATCTGATTTCATCCTGAACATTTAATAGAACATCTGATATAACTCAACCTCTCTGTTTTCCTTCTGAAAGATTAATCCACATCTTGAATTTATTCAGAGATTCTGACATCAGACTTTTGCATCTGAGCATGATGAAGTAAAGTGTCTGAACCTCCTCTAGCACTGTTAAAAGAAAGAAAATTGGTTGAAATATACAAACAACTCTTTCCTACATATGGACATCAGTAAGTACAAGACCTAGATTCGAGGGAGTAGGAGAGAAATTGGGATGAGCCTAAGGCAGGGCTGGATTTCCATCTGGAGGAAACCTTGGGTCAGAGTATCAGGCAGTCTTGCTGCGCTGAAGAGAGAGAGTGGAGTAGGAGAGTGGATAGAGTTTGTAGGGCAGAGTGCCAGAGAGGATGGGGTACACAGGTAAAGAACTCCAGAAGCTGTATGGGAATTCATTGAGTCTTTGGATAAATGCTTTCCTGAACTTGCTTAAAGTCCAGCCGTGTGAGGTCAGGCCAAGAGCAGCTTGTAGGGAAAGGGCAGTTAAGAGGAAGCTGTAAGCTGAACTGCTCCCTAGGCTCACAAAGGGTCAGGAGTGATTTCAGATCCCATTATCCAGAGAAGAGAGACTTCAGTGCCTACACAGATCATTCCATAAAAAACCAGAAGGTTCCTGCTGTAGTAGTGGGGCTGACCTACTCTTTAAAGAAAGCTATTGTGAACCCTCCTTAAAACAACTTCAAAAGAAGCCTCAAAAGGATCAACAATCCTCAAGTGACTTTAGCTTCCTTCCGGTCTTCATAGGAATACAGTGAAATCCAGCATGTGAAGCATGAAAGACTGTGTTCAGCGTCTGATCAAAATGTACGAATGCATGACCAATGTAATTCCACATCATGTACAACCTGAAGAACGAGAAGCTGTACTCCATGTATGTTTAATATGTCAAAATACATTCTACTGTCATGTACAACTAAAAAGAACAAATAAAGATCTTCTAGACATGCTAACAGGTGGGAAAACACGACCCACAGACAGAGGGAAAGTCAGTCAATAGAATCATGTCCAGTAATAAACAAGATGAAACAGCCATCACAAACACATGCCGCATTCTTATGGATGTAAAAGGGAACATAGATACAACGGGGAGAAACGGGGGATCTAAAAGGATAAGAACAAAATGGGAACTTCTCGAGATGGAGAAGTGTGACAATGGAGGCAAAAAAGGTCACTGGGTAGAACTGACAGTAGGTCCGATGCTGCAGAGAGACCCTGACTCAGAAGTCCACCTGAATCTGTCGACTATAGGAACCACACACATGGACTGAGGAAAGAAAAAGCACTGCCGTGAAAATGGAGCATGAGTGACCTGTGACCAGGTGTCAGCTGGTCCCATACATAGAATACTAACGTCCCCGAAGGAGGGGGAGAAAGACATCTGAGGTGATGATGGTAACAATTCTAAGTAATTTGATAAAAACTATAAACTCACATCTCTAATAATCTCTATAAACCCCAAGCAGGATACACAAACACTCACTGTGACCAGGCACATAATAAGCAAGTTGCTGAAAATCACTGTGAAGCCAACATCTCAGAAACAGCCAGAGACTAGAGATTCTGTGCATATAACGGGACAGACGGCAGCCCCACAGACTTCTCATCAGAGAGGACGCAGGTTAGAGGTGCTGGGACTGCATCTTCAGCGTCCTGAGCAAAAGGAAGAATTCTCAACCCAGAATTGTGAACCCAAAGACAATGCACCTCAAAACAAAGTTGAAGTATGTTCTTTTCCAGAACACACACACACACACCCCACATAAATCTGCCATTAGCAGAGCTGTGCTATAAGATATGTTGAAATTTCTTCAAGAAGAATAAAAGATGATATTTTGAGGAACTCAGATTTACATAAAGCAATGAAAAATTATGGAAATGGTAAATATGTGAGAAGATATATATATATATATATGATATACACACATACATGTATATATATATACACACATATATATTTTTTATTTGTAGATAATTGATAGCCTAAAAGAAAGAAACAATGAATTGTGGAGTTTGTTAATTTGTAAGAGTAAAGTTTATGATAAGAAAAGCACAAAGAACAAGGAACTAGGAAATAAAAAGATATTGTTATAAGATTCTCAGGTTTCATGTCAAGGGGTCCAATACTAGTTGAAGGTGACTGTGTTAAGTTAAATCACATATTGTCAGTCATACACAACTTCTCCAAAAGAATAACAGCAATGGAGATCATGAGTCTAGAACAAGGTTAAAAATAAAATGCTAAAATACAGTTAATCAAAAGAGCAGAAATAAACAAAAAACAAATAGTATACATAGAAAATACATGGAAAGACAGTAATGTAATTGACAATATTCACACTAACTAGAGATGATCCACTCTAATTAAAAGATAGCAATTATTAGATTGAATGTTTTTAAAAGTTGCCTACCTATATTTTGTGTATAATAAACATTTATTATATGTGAATGAGTTAATGATTGTTACAACTGTCTACTTTGATAAAAAACTATAAAATCATATATTTAAGAATTCTTACAAAAGCTCAAGCAGGACACACACACACATACACATGTCATAACAAGGCAGCTCATAATCAGATTGCTGAAAATTATTATAAATCAACATCTCCAGAGATGATGAGTATTACTATTAACAACTTCTTCTTCTTCCTTCTCCTCTTCTCCTCCTCCTCCACCTCCTCCTCCTCCTCCTCATTATTATTATTATTATTGTAGGATAAGTTGGTAAAGACAAACAGTGTTAAAAAGATGGACAAATTATACCATACACTAGTACTCATAAGAAAGCTGGAATGACTATGTTAGCATCATTCAGAGCTGACTTCAGAACAAGGAGGTTACCAGGCGTAGGCAGATGTTTCATAATAAGTGTTACTTGAGGCATTATAATAATCCTAAATGCTTGCACACTTAATAACAAGGCTTTAAAATAAATTATGCAACACCTGACAGTATTAAAAAGAGAAATAGATCCATGATTATAGATGTATATTTCAACATTTTTTCAGTAATTGATATAAAGCATATATAAAAAATTACAAGGGATAGACACTACTTGAATAACACTACAGTCCAACCTGAGCTACTTCACATTCATGGAGAGCTACAGAACACCTTTAATTGAGGTATATACAGAACACTTGCCAAGATCAATTATATGCTGAATTATATGCTGGGTTATAAAGCAAACCTCATAAAATAAAAACAAGGAAAGAAAACATACAGAATATGGTTTTTGACCAAAATGAGATTAAGTTAGAAATCTATAACAGAAATAAATCTGCAAAATCTCCAAATGACAGATTTTAAAAAACACATTTCTTAATAACCTATGGAACATAAAAAGAAATCACAAGATAATTACAAAATATTTCAAGTGAGTAAAAATCTAAACACCGTGTACTATAATGGGTATAGTCTGCTAAAGCATGAATTAGAAGAAATTTACTGCTTTAAATGTGCCTATTAGAAAAGAAGAAAGATCCTCAATTAGTTACCACTTTAAGCTAGAGGAAAAAAAGAGCAAAATGAATCCAAAGAAAATAATAATAAGAAAATAGTAGAGGTGAAAGCAGAAATATATGAAGTAAGAATGAAAAAAAAATAATAAAGACAATCAGTATAACAAAACATTGATTCTTTGTCAAAAATTAACAGTTGGTCTTGTCAAACTTGTAGGTAAGTCAAAAAAGAAGAGAGAAGGAAAAATTGGTAATTGTAGGACTGAAAGAGGGGAAATCAGTAGAGATCCTGCAGGCATTAAAAGGATAATAAAGCAATACAATGAATATCCTCAGGCCATAAATTCTACAATTTACGTTATATGCATGCATTTTTTGAAAGACACAAATAATCAAACTGACTTAAGAAGAAACAAAATAACTGAGTAGTTCTTTATCTATTGCTGAAATTGAATTTGTAATAACATACAGAATACAAAAAAAATATAATTCAGAAGGCCTCATGAGTGAATAATAGTAAATATTTGGATATTATTTAATATAAATCTTACTTAAACTCTCAGAAAAGTGCAGTAGAATGGAAAAACTTTCTAATTCATTTTATAAGGATGATGTTAGATCAATATCAAACCCAGAGGATTTATTTATAGGAAAAGAAAAACTGAAGATCAATATCAATCTTGAACTTAGATGCAAAAATTCTTAACAAAAAAATTATCAAATCAAGTCTGCCAGTATATTAGCAGGATAATGCACGTGATTACCCCAGGTTGATTTAGCATTAGATAAAATATGAATGTCATTCAGCATTCACAGAACAAAAGAAAAACTCATGTCCCATTGTAATAGCTTCAGAAAAAATCTTTGACAAAATCTAATATTCATTCATGATTAAAATAAGACTCTTAGTAACCTAGGAATAAAAGGGAATTACCTCAAGTTGATAAAGAACATCTTTGAAAAACCCACAGCTCACATCACGTTTCAGGTGTGATGAATACCTTGAAAAGATTGAATACTTTCCTCTTAAAATGAGGACCAAGACAAAGAGGTCGCTAACCTGCTTGTATTCAACACTTTACTGGGGCATTGGTGGAATTTTCAGGAAGGTCTTTCTTCTGGAGTGGGGAATAATTAGACTTAGATTGAGCGCTATTTCAGATCCACTTAGTAAATCTTAAAAACAAGACCTATGGCCTGTTATATCCAGTTTAATAGGGCCAATTAAAAGAAGAGAAAGATAATACAGAGTGAAAAGATGAAATAAAACTGTATTCATAGGTGACTGAAGAAAATTCTAAGTAATCTTATTTTAAAAGTTACTAGATCTCATACATAAGTATAGCAGGATTTTTAAGACACCTCTAATATTTCTATATATTAGTAACTAATTTACAGTAGCATTAAAGATGAACCAGGGATAGCTGGGCATGGTGGCACATGCCTGTAATCCCAGGCAGCTCTGGGGCCCCAGGCAGAAGGATCTCAAGTGCAAAGCCAGCCTCAGCAAAAGTAAGGTGTTCAGCAACTTCGTGAGACCCTGTCTCTCAATAAAGTACAAAATAGGGCTGGGGATGGGGCTCAGTGGTTGAGACCAATCTGAGATCAGCCTCTGGTACCCACTCCCAAGATGAATTAGGGATGAATCTAACAACATATGAAAATACTTGAACACTAAAACAGTCTACTTCTGAGTGAAATGAATTATAAGTAAACAAATGACCTAAGTAAATAAATAGGTGTGCTGTGTTTGTGGACTAGAAGACTCAGTCATGCCAAGATGGCCATTACCATCAAATTAATTTATAAATGCAGTGCAATCATGGTAAAATCCTGATGTTTTTTGGTATACATTGATAAGCTGATTCTTAACACTTACATGGAGTGATAAAGGATCTAGAATAGTCAAAGCAGTTTTGAGAAAGAATGTCAGTTCTGGGAGACTTAAACTGCCCGATTTCAAGACTTACTATAAAGCTTTAGAATTCAAGATGACATAATATTGGCAAGTGATAGACATATCACTGAATCAAGCAGAGCCGAGTCCAGAAGTAGACTAGGTGTATGTGAGCCTTGATAAAAGGAGCAAGTGCCATGGGGGAAGGGGATTAAGGTTCAACAACTGTGGCCAAAACACCTGGATATCCTTACGGAAAAATGTGAAGCTCGCCCCTTGTCTCAGGCCATATGAAAAATGCTGGCTCTGATTGGGGAGGTAGATCTGCACCTAATGAAATCTGTGGAGGAAAACATTGGACAGATTTTGCGATTTGGGAGTAAGCAGTGACTTCTTAGATGTGATACAGACACACAAATCAAAAAATCACAAAGACAGGTTTGAAATCCATCAGAATCATAAACTTGCTTTCCAAAATACACCCTTAAGAAAATGAGCTCTATATGTGTAATAAGAATTGAAATGCATTCCACTTTCATATATAAATAAGAAATAAATAAAATTTAAAAAGAAAATGAAAAGGCAAGAGGAAGTGTAGGAGAAAATATGCATCCTACCCATCTTACAAAATCTTGTCTCAGGAATGTCTAGTCAGGCACAGTGGCACACGCCTGCAATGTGAGCTACTCCAGAGGCTGAGGCAAGAGGATCGCAAGTTTGAGGCCAGCCTCAGCCGTTTAGTGAAACCCTGTCTCAAAATAAATAAATTAAAAAAAATGGCTGGGGCTATATACCTCAGTGGTAGAGCATCCCTGGATTCAATCCGAATACCACAAAGAATATGAAATATTTAAAAATCAGTACTATGGAGCTCCAAAGTCCCATTTATATTAGGAAAACCTTCCTGGAGACAAAATCTGGCTTATTTTATTTCATGCTTTCCCCCCCAAATTTCATTGTAAATTTTACCATTAATCCCCCAAATCAGATATTTCTGTTGATACTTCTGTTTCTGCATAAGATGGAGTTCCAACAACTAGATCGACCTTCCTGCCCAAAACATTCAGAAAAAAAAAAAAGAAACAGACAAAGACATGAAATTATGGACTCGTAGCATTAGGCAACAAAGGACACCGGGGACCCACTGCCTGGCCCCGGGAGTGGCCCATTTACTTCCCTCGTTGACAGTCCCAGGCTTCAGCACAAGGAGGGGAGCCTGGAGCCAGCCTGGCTTGGGGAGTTGAGGACAGGGAGCCGAGAGTCTGGGAAAGCAAGGTGGCTAGAGTGTGCAGGATCGAGGACCAAGAGGAGGGAGCCATGCAGAGTGACCTCCAGAGAAGCGAGCACGCAGCAGAGCAGGATCAGTGCAGGCAGGTGAGGAAGGATCTGAAGTTTACAGAGCCAGGAGCAATGGCTATTCCCAGTGGCCCAGCTGGAAAACTCATGACTCATGGGCATTGGAGGAAGTTGCAGAAAGGTCTTGCTTCTGGATTGGGGAATAATTAGGCTTAGATTGAGCACTATTCCAGATCCACTTAATAAATCATAAAAACAAGACCTGAAAAGAATGTTTCCAAGTAACTTAATGTCAATCTCAAGTTATGCCAAGAAAGCACAACTATATTTATAAAAAGTAGAAAGAATAAAATCCAATCTTCCTCAAATTATTCCATGAAATAGAAAAGAAGGGAGCTCTTCCAAACAAGTTCTATGAAGCTAGTATCATCCTGGCACCAAAATCAGACAAAGACACATAAAAGAAAGAAAACTTGAGACCAGTATCCTTCATGAACATAGATGAAAAATCCTTAATAAAATACTGGCAAATCACATATGAAACACATTAAAAAGATACTGCACCATAATCAAGTAGGTTTCATCCCAGGGATGCAAGGTTGGTTCAACTTATGGAAATCAATAGATTTAATTCATCACATAAATAGACTTAAAGACAAAAATCACATGATTATCTCAGTAGATGCAGAAAAAGGATTTGACAAAATATAGCATCCATTCATGTTTAAAACACTAGAAAAAATAGGGATAGAAGGAACATACCTTACCGTTGTAAAAGCTATAACAAACCAAAGGCCAAAATCATTCTAAATGGAGAAAAACTAAAACATCCCCTCTAAAGACAAGAATAAAATAGGGATGCCTACTTCTACCTTTTCTATTCAACATAGTTCTTAAAACTCTAGCCAGAGCAATTAGGCAAAAGAAAGAAATCAAAGGGGTACAGAACAGGAAAAGAAGAGCTCAGACTGTCTCTGTTTGCCAATGACATGGTTTTATATTTAGGAGAACCAAAAAACTCCACCACAAGACTTCTTCAACTCATAAACGAATTCAGCAAAGTAGCAGGATACAAAATTCACACCCAGAGATCAGTTGCCTCCCTATACTCCAACAACAGATCAGCAGAAAGAGAAGGAGCCTGGGGCGGGGGAACTCTTGGGAATCAATCTAACAAAAGAGGCAAAGGACCTCTACAGTGAACATTAGGGAACCCTGGGGAAACACATTGAGGAAGACCTCAGAAAATGGAAAGACCGCCCACGTTCGTGGATGGGCAGACTCAATGTGTGGCAATGGCCACACGACCAAAAGACTAGACTACACAGATTCGATGCGATTTTCATCAAAATTCCAATGCTGTTCTTCATAGAAATAGAATATGCAATTGTGAAACTCAGCTGGAAAAATAAGAGGCCCAGAACACCCAAAGCAATCTTTGGTGAGGAAGTGAAACAGGAGACATTATAATACAGAATCTTAAATCATGCTACAGAGGTGTCGTAACAAAACCAGCATGGCATGCACCAAAACAGGCGTGACGACCCGTGGAGTAGAATAGAAGACATGGAAACAAATCCACAAAGATGTGATCACCTCATACCAGGCAAGGGCACCCAAAACACGCACTGGAGAAAAGAGAGCCTCTTCCACCAATGGTGCTGGGAAAACAGGAAGTCCATATGTAGTGGAATAAAACTTAATCCATGTGCAGTAGAATAAAATCTCTCACCCTATACAAAACCCAACTAAAAGTGGATAAAAGACCTAGCTATTAGACCAGCAACCCTGCACTTACTGGAAGAAAATATAAGCCCGATACTCCAGATTATTGGCTGCAGAATGACTTCCTTAACAAGACCCCTCTGTACAAAAAGAAGAATCAGTAATAACTGGGATGGCGTCGAATTAAAAAGCTTCCGCACAGAAAAGTAAACGATTAAGAGATTGGAGAGAGAGTCTACAGAATGGGAGAAAATCTTTGCTACATGCACCTTAGATAGAGAGTTAATTTCCAGATTATATAAAGAACTCAAGAAATTAGCACTAAAAAAAAAAAAAGATAATAACCCAATCAATAAATGAGCTAAGGAATGGAACAGACACTTCTCAAAGGAAGAAATATTAATGGTCAACAAGTATATGAAAAAATATTCAACATATAGCAATTAGAGAAATTCAAGTTAAAACTACACTGAGATTTCAACTCACTCCAGTCAGAATGGCAATTATCAAGAATAAAAGTAACACTAAATGTTGGTGAGGATGTGGTGAAAAATGCACATTCATCCATTGCTTGTGGGACTGCAAATTGGTGCAACCACTGTGGAAAGCAGTATGGGGATTCCTCAGAAATCTAGGAATGGAATTTGAACCAGCTATCCCACTCCTTGGTATATATCCAAAGGATTTAAAATCAGCAGATTATAGTGATGCAGGCACATTAATGTTTATTGCAGCTCAGTTCACAATAGCCAAGCTATGGATCCAACCTAGGTGCCCTTCAACAGATGAATGGATAAAGAAAATGTAATGTATATACAGAATGGAATATTACTCAGCCATAAAGAAGAATGACTTCATGATATTTGTAAGTAAATGGATGGATCTGGAAACTATCATCCTAAGTGAAATAAGCCAGTCCACAAAAGCCAAAGATCAAATTTTTTTTAAGAGAGAGAATTTTAATATTTATTTTTTTAGTTTTTGGTGGACACAACATCTTTGTTTGTATGTGGTGCTGAGGATTGAACCCAGGACGCACGCATGCCAGGCGAGCGCGCTACCCCATTAGCCACATCCCCAGCCCAGATCAAATGTTTTTATTGATATGTGGAAGCTAATCCACAATAAGGGGGGAGAAGGGAAGAAGAGATATTCAGTAGATTACACAAAAGTGAATGAAGGGAAGGGAGGAAAGATAGGAAAAAGAAAGACACGGAATGAATACAAACTAATTTTCATATATGTCCACCATAGTGAATCCCAGCACCTGAAAAATGAGATACTAATTAGAAAAAGATACATTCCATGCTTATATAATTCTATCAAAATGAATTGCAGTGTCCTGTATAAGTAAGAAGAACAAAGAAAAAAAATCAACCAACAAAGTAAAATTCACAACATCTGGCATCCAAACACAGATTACCAGATGTGAAGAAGTAGGAAAATGTGATGTATCGTGGGAATTATCTATCTATCCATCCTATCTATCTATCTATCCATCCATCCATCCATCCATTCATCATCTATCAAAATGGATACAGAACTTACAGAGATGGTACATCTAGCCAAAGAGGAATTAAAATGGTTATTTATAATGACTGTATTCCATAGTGACAAATTTGAGGCATAAGTAACCCAAATTAAACTCGTAGAGATTAAAAGTACATTGGATTTGCTTAATAGGAGATTAGACATTGAAGAAAATCATAAAGAATTTGAAGGCACAGGAACAAAAACCACCCAAAATTATGCATATGGAGAAACAGTGACAATAATGCCAGTGGCCACGTGTCACACATGTGATTGAAAGCCCTGAATGGGGGGAGGGTAGAGGAAAGACGCTTGAAGGAATCATGGCCCTACGTTTCCAGTTTTTATGAAAACTATCAACCTACAAATCCAAGAAGTTCAATGAACAAGAAATACCATGAAGAGCAGAGGAATGTGTAGGATAATCTGACAGATCAGCACCACTAAAGAGAAGGTGACCAGGGCAGAGAGGAACAAAGGTCGGGTGACAGTGCAAACAGAAGGACGGTGGAGCAGCATCGTCCAGGTGCTGAGGGACACTCTCTCCCCAGCGCTCCTCACCCACGAGGGCCTTTCTAACGTGGAGGGGCAGTGAAGTCAGCTAACTGATGCTGTAGGACATGGTGGAGAAAGTCCTTCGAGCAAAACAGAAGTGACACCAGATTGAAATGTGGACGGACCTGAAGGAATGAAGAGCATCCGCGTGGTGAGGGACAGGTCAGCACAGAAGGCCTTTTCTTCCGTCAGCCTCTGCTCAAGACAAATGGCTGTGTGCAGAGAGACCGTGACCACATGGGGTTTTATGAGTATGTATGGATTAAATGTATGGAAATGCAGCCTGGATCCTGGATTGGGAGGAATGGGAATTGAGTCGTTATGTGTGAAGATGGTGACCACTTGGAGGGATAATACAGTCAGTGATAATACAGGGTACGGCTCTGCTGGCCCCTTGTTTCGGGGCTCATGGCCTCGGGAGCTGAGGAAGGACGGATCTCCATCGTATCAGCCACCATGCCGATGGGGTGGGTTCGCATTCCTCAGAGACTGACGCACAGGGCACGTGCCAAAGGCAGCAGCAAGCCCCGGGTGACGTCTGAGTCGTGTGTGCCCACGTGCCCAGCAGGAGCACCATGCTCCTGAGCAGTGTTAGAGAAATACCCAGGGCACAGCGTGGTGCCAGGGTTCAGCTGTAGTCCTGGGCCCCTGGCTCCAGAGGTGGACGAACGTCAGTCTGGGACTGCCTGGCTGTGGCCACGGCCCTCTGTTGCACATGGCTGTTTATTGCATGTGCTCAAGGATGCGCTAGGAAGAGGGAGGCCAGGGCTGGCCTGTGGTGGGAGGCGGGACGTGGTCTGCAGCACGGGGAGCAGGTCTTTCAGGCTCGCCCCCTCCTCCCTCTCCACACTCTTCTTCCCACCTTGCAATCTCTGTGACGTCCCCGCCTCCCCCAGCAGTCACCCTGGGCTCCCGCTCGTGGGCTCCCCAGAGCCCCACCGGCTCTTCTTGGCCCCTTCGTGTAGCCACGGCAGCTGGGCAGCTGGGTCCCGGTCTCTTCTGCCGGCTCCCACCCCTGCTTCCTCAGAGATGTGCCTTGGAGGACAAGGGGGGGTTGGCCAAGCAGAGGGGACAGGGTGGGAGGGCGAGGCAGAGAGGGTGGAACACGAGGCCACAGAGGTGGACGGAGAAGCGTGTCCTCTGTCCCCTGATGCTCACACCCAGGAGCCAGGTGAAATCAGGTCTACACAGTCCCAAGGTGGGGGCCAAGACAAGGAACACCCGGAAGAAATCCTAGCCCCCTGGAGACGGTAAAGTCTTTATTTGAGGAAGTTTTGGCCAGTGTCACGGATGAGTGAGTCACAGCTGTGTGACATTATTAGGAGAGAAATGTACCTACAGGATTGCACAGTGATCCTGTGCAGGGGAAAGCCAGTGACTGCCCTGTCCAGCCCACTTGGCCTGGACCCTCCTGACCAGCCACTCCTGTGGCCGTAATGACATGGCTGATTTGCCACCTGCCCGCCTGGCACTCGATAGCACAGGAGATGGGACTGGGGCTCAACAGCTCCGTTCCCTCCGTCTTCATCTGTCACTGTTCCTCTTCCTTTCTGGAAACAGTCTCCCTGGATGCCCAGTCGTTACATGGACCCGAGGGGTGACCTGTGCAGGTTGGGTAGTCCTGAGTCGGGGTGACCAGCATTCCCTCCATTGATCGCTCCTTGGTAGTGGAACAGGTAAGAGCTGCTCTCCTCGCTCTTTTAGATACATGTCTGTGTCGCTTTCAAAACCTGAAATGTGCGTGTGGCTTCTGCACTGCCAACGCCACGTATCGGTGGACAAGGGCAGTCTCCCGGCCTGAGGAGGTTTTCCTGTGGTGAAAAGTGGGCAGCACCAGAGCTGCCCGTGAACCACTGGTGGGTGTCCTTGGGGCGGACGGCGTTCACTTCACCACTGTCCACTCGCAAGGCCCCATCTTCCCAAGCCGAGGCCGCCCCTTGGGCTCTGCCCCCAGCTCCGTGAAGTGCCATCTACTCTCCTCTGACTTAACTACGAGGAGGAGCTGGTGGGGGAGCAATGGCCCAGGGTTTGTCCTTCCCTGACCTGCTGCCAACTTAGGTAAGGAGCCTGCATGTCCCACCAGGCAACACGCAGCCACTGGGGCTTCCGAGCCGTGCCCTTCGAGATCCCCCGAGGCACTGGCCACACGTGACTCGCTGGGACACGAGTCCTCCCCATGAGCCTCTGTCCCACAGGCTGCTGGCAACGTAAGTGTCCCTTGCTCCCAAGGAGGACAGTCCCCATGGGAAGGGCCGGAGGAGACCCTCTGCCGAAGCCTGGCCGTGACCCAGAGGCCACCCGTCAGGAGGGACCCGGGGCCCCTGCCCTCGCAGCCAGGCCTGCTGCTGCTGCAGGACTCTCCTACTTACTCCTCCTACCACTTCTCAGGAAAAGGCTTCCCTGAGTCATTTGGGGACAGCTGGCCCTGGGCTCCCCTGAGGTGAGTAGAGCCTGGAGGCCGCCTTCTGCTTTGAGAAGCCTGATTCCTGGCCAGACATGAAAGGAGGATCATCCCAGCCCTGTTCTCCAGGCAGCTTATCCCGATTAAGTGGAGTCAAGAAAAAATCCCCATCTTCTCTCCTCTCTCTCAGCCACCTCGCCCTGACAAGGTCTGATGACACCCTGGGGAGGCTTCCGGGTACATCCAGTTTGCACCAGGTAGCCCCAAACCCCAGGCATGGAGGGCTCCCCACTACGGCGGAACAGCAGGTGCACAGAGAGGCAGCCGGGCCTGCCTGAGGTGGCACAGCCAGGGAGCGAGGGAGCTCGACTGGAGTCACATCTGCCCAGGGCAGCACCTAGGCCGCTTCCTCCTGCTGTTTCTCTCCCGTGGGCCCAAGGGGCCGGGCTCTTCCTGAACATGGTGTTCTCTGGTCACATCGGACGGGGTTGTGTAATCCTGTGACTGTGTGGTGAGTGGACACGAGGGTGTGGGCTTTGGCAAGGGTCAGGCCAGGTTATGCGGAGGCCCGTGCGCCACATCCGACGGGATCCTGTGCCAGCAGCAGCCCCCTCGCCCCGTGGGAATTGGAGCGAGAAGCATCTGTTAGGAAGCCAAGGCCTGGGCTGATTTATGGCGGGCAGCGTCCCTGGGAGTCCCACTGACAGCCTCCGAAACGCCTGCTCAGAGCACGGCAGGCTCTCCGGCTGGCCAGTGCTTGCTGGGCTACGTCCACACCTATTTTGAGCCCTTCTGCTGTTTTCACAGGGACCGAGGGACAGTCGATTCATGCCACCTCCCCTTCCTCTTCTGTGGCGTCATGGCAAAAGCATCTGGAAGGGACAGAAGGAGGTGCAGATGAGTGACATGCCTCAGCACACGTCCCTAGCCACGCTTGCTCGGGTCCCAGGGTCAGGCTGAGAGCCCCAGGCCTGCGTTAGGGGTGTGGCCATGGCATGCCTGTGACTCTCCAAACCTGTCTTAGGAATGAACCCTGGAGCGGCGGGGCCTGGGGAGTGAGGCCACTGAGGCCAACTTCAAAACATGGCCAGGGAGCAAGGAGGTCCGGCTGCAGTCAGCCACGGCTGCCGGCCCTCCCACGGTGGAGCCATGACTCGGGATCAAGGAACTGCGTGCCACGACCAGGAGCCTTGACCTGAACACGCGGACCAGGAAGGCCAGGCTCCCTTTGGCCCCAAGCCGGTCACGCCCGGTGCTCTGCTCATGGCTGGCCTGGAAACTGCTGTGTGGCCGTGGAGCCGGGCATTCCCCTTGCAGCCGTGCATGTGGGGACCTCGTTGTGTCCTTTGCCAGCTCTTGCTCAGCAGTGTGCTGGGATGGCACGCCTGGTAGATGTGGACCTGGCTCCAGGGCGCTGAGACCTGGTGCCAGAGGCCAGCCTGGGCGTGGCTGAGGGGCAGGTGGGCGCACTCTGCTGGGGGAAGCAGGGGAGGTGACCCTCCAGGGGGTCAGCAAAGCTGCCCCAGTGGAGGGTGAGGGCACAGTGATGGCAGAGGCTGACAGGGGTGGGGCAGGAGGAGCTGCGTGCTGTCAGCGTGAGGTGGCCCTGAAACAGGGAGTGTAGGGACTGGGGAGGTGGCCAGGGGCCAGGGCACAGGCTGCCCTTGAGAACTCCAGGTCCTGCCCTCAGGGCTACAGAGCAGCCTTTGAGTTTTAAGAAGAGAAAATGCTACGATTTACTTGATTGGATGCCTGCGTTCCTTCAATACTGCCCAGCCCCTCTGCTTCTGGCCCTGGGCCAGGTGCCACTCTCGGTGACGTTAAAGATGGGTTTGAAGCTGGGCACAGTGGTGTACACCTGTAATCCCAGCAGCAGGAGAATCACGAGTTCAAAGCCAGCCTCAGCAACTTAGTGAGGTGCAAGCAACTGAGATAAAATATTTAAAAATTGGCTGGGGATGCAGCCCAGTGGTTAAGTGACCCTGGGTTTAATCCCTGATACAAAAAAAAAAAACAAAAAAGGCGTGTTTGAGAAGGACTGCGGGGCCCTGGCAGCGGGGCAGGCCTGTCCGTCATCCTGGTGAGAAGCTGGGCGGTGGGAATGGGCAGGTCTGCTGGAGGCCGTGGGGGGCAGGAGGGGCAGGGGCTGGCGGACAGCTGAGGTTCTGTTGACCAGGCTGGTGGAGCTCTGAGTTCATGTCCAGACTCTGCCTCTTGTGATGGGGACACTTGGGGTAAGTCCCTGAGCCTTAGGGTCCCGTGGGCCGGAGTGGGGGTGGACCAAGGTGAAATGAGCTTTTGGTGAGTCTGTTCTGTACCTGGAATCAGGCCCCTGGGGCAGGGTGAGGGGCTCTTGGAACCGTGGCGGGGACAGCCTAGGGACAGGGCTGCCTGCTGGGTGCCTGCGGCAGGACTGGGGCTGTTAGCCCAAAGGCAGAGCTGCCTGCTTGGAAGTCCATGCAGAGAGTGGGATTCGGGGGCCAGTCACAGGTGAGCCCAGGGACTCTGACACCGTGTGCAGCCCAGGAGTGGGGAACCTGGTCCTTGTGAAGGGGAGCGGTGGCAAATCTGAGGTGCCAGGGGAGAGCATGGGAGAGCCAGGAGTGGGCCAGAAGGGGCCATGACGCAGCACTGGTCACCCTCTGCAGAGGGGAGGGACTCACCCTGGGCCCCCATCCAGTCATGACATTGACGTCCTCATGGGTACCCTGGAGGCCAGCAGAAGGTGGCCCTGTCCCCAGGGAGGGAGTGGGCACAAGGCAAGAAGGACATGTGGCCTGGGTGGTCCAGAGGCCCCGAGGCCACAGCTGGTCTCCGTGGCCCATTTCACAGAGGTGGAGAAGGAGCCCAGAGTTTTTTCAGCCCATGTTTCAGGCTTAGTTACTGGACTTCTCATCTTGGCATCTGATGGGACAAGGCTTCCAGCAGTGTCATCATTCATACGGGATGTGGGAACACCGAGCCCCTGATTGCTCAAGATCTGTCAAGCTCTCCCAGGCCTGCTTTGAAGGTAGCAGTGGGGCAGCCTTCTCCCATGGCCTCCCCGTCTGCCATTTCACTTCCCTGTTTCACTTACCTGTAGTCCACTGAGATCTGAAACACTGGAAAGTTCCAGAAATAAACAACTCTCGAATTTCAAATTGCATGCCAGTCTTTTTTATTAGTTACACATGACAGTACAATGATCTTGGCAATTTTGCATGCCAGTTTTAGATATTGTAATGAAACTTGAGCTATTCCACCCATTCCTGACTGAACAGGAATCCTCCCTTTGTCCCATGTGTCCATGCTGTATACACTGCCCTCACGTTAGTCCCTTAGTGGCCATCTCTTTTAATCAGATTTACTGTGGGAGTATCTCAATACTTATTTGAGTATCTCTCATTTTACTTAATAATGGCTCTAACATGCAAGAGGAGTGATGTTGGCAGTTTTATTATGATATGGAGTTATAATTTTCAATGTTATCATTAGTTATTATTGATAATCTCTTACTCTGCATAGGTTGTAAAGAAACTTTATCAGAGGAATTTATGTAGAGGAGAAATAGTATCTGTGGGTTTCAGTATGAGCTGTGGTTTCAGGCATCCCAGGGATCTTGGGGTATATCCCGATAGATGAGGGAGACGGCTCTCTGTGGCTAGACATCGGATCAGAACCAGCCTTCCTTCCTACTAGAGGGAACTCCACCTCCACTTGGCACAGGATGACACTTGACTGTGAACACAGCGACAGTCAGGTTGGCTGACTCCATCCTCCTCTGGGGCAGGATCTCATTTCTTCTCCAGGCTCTAGTTTCATGGCAATAGAGGGTGTTTGTATCTACTGCCTTGAGCTTTCCCAAGTCTCCAAGCAGGAGGTATTTTGACCCACGTGAGCCCAGGCCACAAACGTGTGGCTCGGGGGTCCGGGAACATGGGTTGTGCTCACAGCTGCTCCACACGCAGGGCTGAAGCCTACAGACACTTGTTTCCCCATCAGCTCCCATGCGACCCAGCCGTGAATCCCAGCCAACTCTTCCCCAGGCCTCCGAGCGCCTTTCTGACCTTAATCCACCTCTTTGGTAAGATTTATTAATTACCGTACTCGAGACCGCTTTGTGCCAAGAAGTTCAAAGCATCTTCCAACCTTAACCCATTAATCCCATTAGCATCCCAGGGAGAGCGGAAGGCACCAGTGTGTCCCGTGATCCCCTCTGCCCGCTGCTGGGCTCCTGGGGAGGGGCAGGGGCCAGGAGCAGAGAGGGCTCGGGGCCTGGACATCCTCGGTGAGTCAACGCAGCCTTGGAAAAGGAGCTGAGTTTCCCAGCTTGGGCCAGGCCGGGCCGCCAGGGTAGGCTCCTTTCTTACAAAACAGCCATTGTCCTGTCCTGAGGTCACGCCTGTGTCCGCGTAGCGTAGGCAGATGTCAATATCTGAGCGCCCTTAGCACCCGTGAGCTGGGGAGAGGAGCTCTGTCTTCAGGGCGGAGACCAGGGCCTTCTCCCTTCTCTAGTTCCTCTTCCCCCACTGCCCCAGGGTTTGGCCTTGGAACGGAGGCTGCATCCGTCACCTGTTTGGGGAGCGCCACAGCTGTGCGGTCCCCAAGGGGGCCACCTACCAGGGCGGGGCTGCTCCCCGGTGCCTGGGAGGGACCGCCACCCAAGGCAGCAGGACAGGGAAGAAACACAATGTTCTTTCCTGGCCTCTGTCGCCCTCGCCCTCACCCTCAGGATCCTACATTGTTTTTAACTTTCAGCCTAATTTTAGTTCAAGAACTTGGTGAAGCTGGAGATGCCTCTTAAACTTTCTTTCTTTTCTTTTTTTGTAAACAAGTGCACTTTTTCTGGCCAGATGTTTCGTTTTGTCTGGGTCTTACAGGGCTGCGCCATTGAGCTGTCCGGCTGAAGCTGAATAAATCTTTGTTTTACGGCTTCTTTGGTCCTTTACGACCAAGGGCCTCAGGAAGAAACTGGAGCTTGTCACCCGCCTGGTGTCGGCCTCAGATGACCTCACCGTGACCACTGGCTGAAACACCCTGGAGATATCGATGTGGCCAACCTGAAAACATAGTAGCAAAGCCACAGAGCCTAATATTGGGATGTTAATCATGCCTGGGATGGGACAACCAGGCACAGCGTGTCCCAGTGGGATGCCACCAAGAACCAAGGGTGCTGCTTGTCAGTTACTGGTGCATCTCCCGGGTTGGGTGTGCCCGGCAGCCAGCCAGGCCACAGCAGCCTTCCCTTCCCAACTGGATGCCCCGTTTCCACTCTGCGGCCCACGTGGGAGCGTGACACTGGGGGGCCCCAGAACGCCCCCAGGGGTCGGCCGATGGTCCGTGGAAGGCTGTTGGAGTGAGGACGCTGGGGAGGCAGGCTAGAGCAGCCTGGTGGGACGCGGCCTGGGTCCAGACACTCTCACTTGTGCAAAGACCCTGGCGGGAGGACAGCTTGTAAACTGTGGAGCACTGCAGCTGCTGCCAACTACGGAGAGCTCCAAGGGCTGCAGGGAGCGGGAGGAATCGGGCCGAGCCTTGGACAGGCTTTCACGTCCCGAGAGGGAAACAGTGATTGCTCAATTTTGCAAGTTGGGTCCTCGACTCATTGTGCCCCATCAGAGAGCAGGCCTGGCTTCGCTGCGCGGCCCAGCCCGGGGACCTCAGGACCTTCCGCACGCTGCGCCGTCTCGTGCCCCTTCTCCCTGGAAAGGCACCGTTGCCTCCGACCCCCTCTTCACGTGCACAGTGCCGTCACCTCCCCGGCCACCCAGCCCCGGTCAGCCTGGCCAACCTTCCTTTCCTCCTCGTTGGATCAGTCGTCAGGTGGGTCGGCTCTGCCTCTGTGGCAGGGGTCACCATCCCTCTTCAAGCCGGTCTCTGTCAGTAGCCTTCCGATGGGCTCTTCTGGCTTCTGGTCTCTGAACTTTGTCTGTCTGCCTGTCCAGGGGGCTGAGCTCTGTTCCTAAACTCATCCCTGGACACGGCACCTGCCTTCCTCCCGGCTTCTCCTCCCCGATCTCTGGCCCCTTGGCTCAAGGCCCGAATGGCCTTCCTGAGCTCTGCCGGCCGCGCTGAGCGGAGGGTCTTGCTGTCCCCAGGGTTTCCTCTGCTTGTCCTGTTTCTTCCACCTGCCTGCAAGCCCCTCCTCCACCCAGCTCAACGACGAGGGGTGCAGGTGCTGGACCGGCTGGCCCCGGGGAGGAGACTGCTAGGGATCCAACTTAGCTCTGAGACAAAAGGCACCTGGAACCTCAGAGACACAGGGAGGATTTGGACGTGCCTCTCAGGGGACTGTTGGGCTCGAGGGGCCTTCAGGCACGACATTGTGTCTGACTGTTGGACACCTGACCTCATCCAGGGCCTCAGGCCCTGGGACAGAGAGGTGTGGTGAGATGCAGGGACAAAAGGGTGTCGGGCAGCATCCAGGATACACGGCTCAGCAGGAGACAGGCCTGGGGTGTGAGGGGCCACGTCTTGGAGCTCCTCCCCTCAGAAAGTGGAGTCCTTTCCCGCCCTTGAATCTGGGTGAGCCAGCGACTCGCTGTGGCCAGGCGCATGTAGGAGAAGGGAGGCTGTGTACATCATGAGTCCTGGCCGCCAGAGGAGACCTGGCCACCTCTTGTGCTTTCTGTGCTGGTGGCCATCCTCATGGGGACAAGAGACCGTGTGGGGATCAGGCCAGGCCTCCCTACTGAGGATCCCCATGCGGGAGGCCCTGGGAGGCCCTCTAGCCGCCTGTGGATGCAGCTTCTTGAGCTGCGAGGTCAGTGGCCCTTGCAGGAAAGGGTGCGCGCCTCACCTGTGACCAGCCCACAGCCTGCAGTCTGAGCCAGAGGAGGCCACCCTCCTCAGCGCTCTGGGGATCCTGCTCGTTGACTGACACCAAGACCTGGAATCAGCAGCTCAGTCATGACACCTACTGTAGCATCTCCCTGGAGCCGCGGAGACTGGCCTCTGCTCTCCTTCCTCTGTCCTTCCCTCCTCCTCCTTTTTGGTGGTAAAGCACAAGTAACAGGAATTGGCCATTTCAGCAGTTTAAAATGGACAGCACTGTAGGCATTAGGGACAGTCATGATGTTGCACGGACGTCATCACTATCTAGTTCCAGAACTTTCCACGGTCCTGAAGAAACTTGTGCCCACTAAGCAGGCACTCTATTCCCTCTTCTGTTCAGCCCCAGCCCCTGCAGCCGCTGACCCCCTCTGTCGCCAGCTGCATCTCCTGCAGACCTTGCATACCGGACCTTTCATACCGGGGATCCCAAAGCACTTGTCCTTCTGTGCCTGCTCTCTTTCTTTGGCACCATGTTTCCAGGCGCCCTCTTGTAGGAAGGGTCACTGTGCCCTGGCAGTCCTCGCTGAGCCCCACATCGCTCTTATCTGCATTTGGCAGATGAGGGGCATCAGAGACAAGGAAGTGGAATATTTGGTGTCAGCTGACAAAAGTGGCTCAAAGATTCCAGTCGGGAGGGTTCCGTTCCGGTGGCAGGGCCGTCCTGCCGGGAGGTCTCTGGATAGTGGAGGACCTGGGTAGTGATGCACTGTCATGCTCAGCTCACTCTGCACAGGGAGGCCATGGTCACACCTGAACAGTCCATCACACACATGCAGCACACAGTTGTATCACTTTAAGATAGTTATTTTTTCTGATTATGAAAATGATGTGTACTCTCTTAATTGTTTTTTCTGTTGCTACAACAACATACTTGAGACCAGGTTGTTTAAATGAAATGTATTTGAAAATGTATTTGGCTCACTGTTCTGGAGACCAGGAAGTCCAGGAGCATGGTGCCAGCATCTGGTGGGGACCTTCTTGTGTGTCATGGTGTAGCAGAAGGCGTCCCACAGTGAGACAGCAGTTGTGTGTCAGCTCAGGTCAGACAGCTCTCTCCCTTCTCCCAAGGCCAGCAGACCCCTCATGGGGTCTCCCCTGATGACCTTCTCTCGTCCCGAGGCCCCGCCTCCAAACACACAACACACAACTTCAGGGATCAAAGTTTCCAACCCAGGAAATTTAAGGGACACCTTTAAATGCTAGCACCCTGTTAAAAGAATCCAGACACATCAAATGTAAAAAAAAAAAAAAAAAAGTAAAATGAGATTTACTGATTAAAAAAATGACAAATGAAAAAAAGACAAAGAAGTGGAATTGGGAAATGAAAGAAATGAAGAAAATGTAAGAGAAAAGTTTGCCACATAGTTGTGACGTGGTGACATGGAGGAGGTGTCAAGGAGATGTGGGAGCACCGTTTGGCAAGAAGATCCACGGGGCCACTTTGATGGAGATGCATCAAAAATTCTGTGGCCTCGAGACAGCGTGGGAGCTCCACACCAGGAAAAGAGCTTTTCCTGGGACCCGGCACCTGGGTCACACGCTGAAGGCTCCCCAGTGGCACTCGGAGTAGACGTTTCCTGTTTTATTCCGTGACGAGGACGAGATTCTGCAGTCAGATGTCTTCCTCTCTGTCCTGGGGGATGATCCGCATCCAGTGACCCGGCTCTCCAGCCCCGGGCTGCCCTGCAGCCTGAAGTGTCCTCTGTGGATTGGCCAGTCACCCCGCGGCCCCTGCCTACCCGCTAGTCCTCACCACATTGCACTCACCCGGGAGTCAGCATCTCCCAGGGACGGTGCTGCCGCCAGTGGATTGGAGTCGATTCTCCTCTTGTGGCCCATGAAATGCCTTCCCTGACCACCCACCCAGCCCACACTTGATTGAGATGGGCTTACGAGGTCCAGGCGGGACGTTAACAAGGTGGGGCCTGGGGAGGGAGGCCACCATGAGGGCTGAGGAGCAGCAGGGCAGCCAGCCCCCAGCCAGCAGCACCCAGTGCAGAGGGCGTGGCCACGGTGCCTCCTCAGGCACTGAGGTCCCCCTCTAAGCACTGAGTGGGGAGGCCGAGCTGGACTCTGGCCAACCAGGACACAGTTCCAGGGACTCGGAGCAGGCTTGGCAGGCCACACAGGGTTGTGGAGGTGGGCTCCCTACTCTCTTGCTCCACACCTCGGACATAGCCAGGGCTGTCCGCACAGGCACTGCAGTGCCCAGAGAATCAGAAGCATGGTGGTGGGGAGAGAGGTGGGAGGGGCCTTCACCTGGGGAGCCCCCGAGAGCATCCTTCAAATGTGGGACCTTTTTGGCTTCTTCAGAAATGATGTCTTTCATCTATATTTCCCTTTTTCCTTTTCATCAAAAAAATTGTCATGAGGCAGATGGAATTTATGATCCAACATAAGAATTTTCAAAAATAGGATAATTGCTTCTATAAAACAAGAGCTTAAAGCAGGGGTGAGCCTTAGGAGAAACCTAGCAAGGAGGGGAGGATCGCAGGAGCTTGCAGAACCCAGGAAGTGTGGAGGGGCCACTCGCAGGCAGCTGCAGAGGTCAAGGTCTGTTAAAGAAGAGCAGGCGCTGTCCAGAGGGAAGCCAGGGATGTGGAGGGCAGGAGGGCAGGGTTGAGAAGAGCGTGCACGGAACTCGTGGACCATGAGACGTTTAAAAGGACTTGGGTGTGGGGAGGCAGTAAGAGGAACCCCAGATATTTGTACTAGAAAGTCTAATGAATGAAGGAATTAACATCATGAAGAAAGTTCAATTAAAATTATAACTTAAGAAACATTTCTGGAATGAAACAAGAAGATTCTCCAGATTGAAAGGGAATATAATGTCACAGATGAAATGTGTACAGTGTTCACTCGAAAACCTTCCTGATTAAAGTCACCCCCACCCAATCCCTGTTCCCTGGTTCCCTTCCTATCTTTGAAATCTGGCCGGAGTCTTCTCCTCAGTGAGAAGCATGTGCTCAGGAAAGTTGTTCTATACCCAGCCAAACTGACATGCCGACATACGGAGAAACCACTAGAGGAAGAATTTGAACTAACCCAGGGATGAAACAGAAGAATCGGCTCTGAGCATTGAATCTGCTCACTCTAGGGTTAAGGTGATGGAAGGGTCTGGGCAGAGAGCAAGGGGACAGTGAGAAAAAGAGACAAGGGAGAGAGCGTGGCTGGGGCAGCACTCTGGCAGGAGAGCTGGAGAGGGGGGCTGCCTTGGGTCCGGGCACGGTGGTGAGTGTGGGTGCAGGTGGTGCAGAGAGGCTGTGTGGCTCCGTTCTGGGTGCTTTGTGTAGTCTCACTGACGGTCGGTGCCCGGGCTTGGAGGACACGGGGCTGGTGAGGCAGTCCTTTTGCACAGTGGTGTGGAATTGGCGGTTGGGTTTCTCCATTGAGTTAATTATTTCCAAAATGAGACGTTTCGTTGCTCCCAGTCCCTTTGGCACGTTTTCAGATCTGCACGCTCCTTCCTTATTAGAGGCTCCCGTTGGCTTATTTTTAGAAGTCCATGCTTGTTTTCTCCCCACTTGTTATTTGCGGCTCTCCTATATTCTGTTTCTGCTAATTCTGGTGTCTCCAGCCCTTCTGGTTGAATCTCTGTTGTTTCTCGATTCTCGCCCGTGGGGCTGCCACCGCTGCGCTTGGCGACCTTTGGTGTGTGGGGATTCTCCCCGTGCAGACTGGGAGCGACTGGCCACCACCTTCCAGTCCTGACCCCGTAGGTGCTCCAGGCATGGCCCCTGGCCTGCGGGCTGGCTCTGGGACCCGGTGCTGTGGGCTCTGTTCTCAGGGAAGCCGGCTTGTGCCCCGCCTGCGTCCCGGGCTGGGTGGGCCTTGGCTCCTGCTAGTCCGCCCTTTCCTGGTGGGCCTGGGGATGGCGCTGTGGGGGAGGCGGCTGGGAGGCTTCCGCTGGCTTCCAGGGAGTCCGGCGAAGCACCCAGAGGGGTCCCCTGCCCCTCCCACATTTTGGGGGGGGTGGTAACTGTAGGTCCAGAATCTGGGTGTTTCACCGGTTCTGAAGCTGTCAGCAGCGGTATTTGGTCATCTCTTGCTCACTTGCGTCCTGTGGGCTGAACGCAGGGCCGCTTGGCCACCGAGCCACTCCCAGTCCTTTCGCTTTGAGACGGGGCCTCCCACGTGCCATTGCAGGCCTCGCTGGGTGCCTGCTTCCGGGGTTCCACTGTGTACCTGTTGGCCCCTTCACACACACATGCGGGCCTTAGCTCTCTACGTCCTACCCCCTGAGGGAGTAAGAGGACCAGCTACGCAAAGCCCCCAGCACACTGGCCCGCCTGGCCCCAGGAGTGCCGTCCTGCTCTGCTCTGGGGCCGAGCCCCTGTGTCCAGGCCCCACTGACACTGGCCCCTTCCTGGAGCAGACCTGGTCTGGCCTTGCCATCGTCACGGCGTCCTGCTGAGTCTCCTGTCTAAGCTCAGCCAGGTCCCTCCTCCCCCTCAGCAAAGGGCGGGTGCACATCTGGTTGCTGTGCTGAATGGACTGGGGTCACCAGCGGACCCGGGCCCTCTGCCTCTCACCCACCTCAGAGTTCCGGGCGTCTCCAGGGCAGTGCTAGCCTGCAGAGCGACGCCGAGCCCCAGCATCAGGCCTCGGGAACCCTCCTGCCTGAAGCCTGGGCCTCTGCAGTGGGAAGGGCAGCAGCCCGTGTGAGCTGGCTCCCATGACGGTCCCTCCCCAGATGCTGTTCTGGGGACCAGGGGAGAGAAAGGATGCTCATTCACGAATGAACTGTGGTTCCTGGGCAGCTCAGACCACCCTCTGGAACCCACCAAGGGCCTGTCAAGTGGACACGGCGTGGATCAGCTCAGTTCTGTCCAGCTGGGCCCGTCGGCGTGGACGTCTGCCTCTTCTTGGCATCGTGGAAGCAGACAGGATGGCTGCAGCTACACTGAGCCGCCCTCCTCCCTGCCTCTGCGTGGCCATGGAGACGGGTGCTGGCCCAGTGCCTTGTGCAGCTTCCTCCTGGGGTCCGGGGAGGCCGGAGACCCCAGTGCACTCCTGAGCTGGAGGGAGAAGACCCACCCTATTACCTCTAGTACCTAGAGGAACCTAGCACCTCCTGGTACCTAGTGCCCAGTTTCTGAGCAGCAGGAGGACCTGTGTGGGCCACTCCCTGGCTCCTGGCTTCCAGGGCCCCAGCTGTTTCTGCCTCTTCCAGAAGGAAGCCAGCCCTGCCCGGCCCACCCTTGACCACCCTGTCCTCGCCACGCATGGGCCAGGCCAGCGTCTGGGGCCCGGCTGCGTTCCCTGAACTGAGCCTCTATGTCCAGATAGCCCAGAGTCGAGGACTGACCCACAGAAGGTCCTTCATCCTAGACCAGGCTGACAGCACCCCAGACCACCAGGGGCCCACAGTGTCCAGCAGGAGTAGCCCTTGAGCTGAGGGTCCTCAGGTCAGCTGCGGTCAGCCAGGCAAAAGGAGGTTTTCAGCTACTGGCACAGGAGGCCAGGCCAGGTCTTCTGAGACCCTCAGATGGGCCAGTCTGGGCCACAACAGGCCTAAGCCCCTAGTTTTGGGCTGTGGGTTTTTAATTTGTTCTTTTTAGTTATACGACAGGAGAGTGCCTCTCAGATACCAGACACACGTGGGGTGTGACTTCCCGTGTTTGTGATTGTGTATGTAGATCTCACTGCTCGTGGAAAGTCGTGTCTGGTTCACTCCACTGTCTTTCCTATTCCTACCCCCTTCCCTTTCCCTGCTCCTCCCTCACCTGGTGAACCTCACCTCCCCGCCCTCCACCTGTTGTGAGTCAGTGTCCACATATCAAAGAGAACATTTGGCCTTTGGTGTTTGAGGATTGCTCTATTTCCCTTACCATGATAGTCTCCAGTTCCATCTATTTGCCAGCAAACGCCCTGATTTTATTCTTCTTTGTGGCTGAGTAATATTCCATTTTGTATATGTACCACATTTTCATTATCCATTCATCTGTTGAAGGGCACCTAGGTTAGTCCCATAACTTAGCTACTGTGAATTGAACTGCTATAAATATTGATGGCTCAGGGATTTTTTTTTTTAAATCTGCAAAATAGAGAACAGTATCACCTGGCTAAACTGAATAAATGTGTTAGTTTTTCCTGCAACTCTTGTTCAGGTAGATTAATTTACCTTGACATTGCAGCGTACCATTGGGTGCTTTTAACATATGTCCGTGACTGCCACCACCTTCTGGTCAACATGGCCATTACTGCCTAGGCACCCTTAAGCCCCTTGTGATCCACCCTCCTGCTCCCCACACACAGATAGCCCTGACATGCTTTCTAACCTTGTAAATTAGTCTGCATTTTCCAGATTTGTATGTAAGGGAAGTTTTGGCAAATAATTTCGTCTGACCTTCTGTCACATAATTATTTTGGATTCATCTGTGATAATTGCATGTATCTGTGGCTCCTTGCTTTTCATTGCTAAGTAGTATTCCAGTGTGTGGATATACAGCCATTTGTTTATCCATTCCCCACTGGGGGTTAAACCCAGGGGCACTTAATCACTGAGCCCCATTCCCCAGCCCTCTTAGTTTTTATTTTTTTGAGACAGGGT
Source organism: Urocitellus parryii (assembly GCF_045843805.1). NCBI lineage: Eukaryota > Metazoa > Chordata > Mammalia > Rodentia > Sciuridae > Urocitellus > Urocitellus parryii. Next base: position 5,075,120 of record NC_135536.1, read on the forward strand.
CTCACTAATTGCCAAAGGCAGCCTGAAACTTACAATTCTCCTGCTTCAGCCTCCCACGTCTCTGGAATTACAGGTGTGTGCCACCCCGCCTGGCTCTGGTCACCTCTTGATGGACAGTTTGACTGAGTTTTTGTTGGACACGTTTTCATTTCTCTGGGGTGAATGCCTAGTCGGACATGGCTGTGTGGTTTAACTTTTTAAGAAACTGCCAAGCTCTCTTCCAAGTGGGCCGTCTCCACCGTCCCCCGGCAGTGCCCGAGTGTCATGACTCTGCACATGGTCCCCAGCAGTCGGCAGGGCCGGCTGGCCCTGCTGGGCCTGTGGAACTAGCTGTGGGCGTTCTGCAGACTGCAAGCTCGGGCCACCGTTGCTATGGGCGCCCAGATAGTGTCTCTCCCTGTCTTTGGAATAGCTTCTGCTTTTCATGATAGTCTTTTTTTGAAGAGTGAAAATCTTTTATTTGGATATACTCCAACTTTCTAGTTTTTTTCTTTTCCATTTTATAATTTATATGGTATTTAAGAAATCTTTGCTAAACACACGAACACTAGACTTTCCCCACGCATTTTCTTCTAGAAGTTTAATAGTTTCAGCTCTTACATTTAGTGCACTGAGCTGCTGTGATGGGTAACATAGTGTGAATTTTCAGATTTCTGTATCACTTTTTGGTTTTTATCCGATTTTCCTACCATCCACAGGTTTACCTGGGGTTTTTGTTGAAAGTCAATCTTTCACGTATGTCCTAACATGGTTTTAAATGTTATTTTTTGGTTATTCATGTGTCAGCAGAATCCATTTGGTAAAGTCCTACAGGCGTAGACTGTAGCTCACTCTAACGAGGACCCCTTCCTGTGTGTGGCCCGAGGGTGGGGTTCACGTGGGTGTTTGCACGGGTGTACACAGGAAAACGATGTCCGATTCATCCCATTGTCTTCCTATTCCTGTTTGGCCCATGAGCTCTTTGGAGGTTTATTATTTAGTTTCCAGATATTTTCGTGTTTTTTTTCATCTTTCAGGTATTGGTTTCTAATCAAATGTTGACGTGTTCAGGACCCGGGCCGTGAGTGACTTAAATCCTCGTAAATTCATTCAATCTATTTGTCAAAGAATAAGAGCCGACTGGGTGACGCCTGCCCGCCCTTGAAAAGACAGTCACGTGTGGCCTCCCGTCATGGCGAGGTGGCACACTGAGTGGGTCTCAGAGGTCCAGGGCCCGTGGTGGCCTCCAGAGCCCAACTCTTCCTCCCCTTCTGTCTGTCACTGTGGACGAGTCTGTTTCTCCTCTTACCCCGCAGCTGTGGCTTCAGAGACTTGGTGCTGTTTTATCAGAGCCTGAAGATCCAGGGCTGCTAGGCCCCTGGATGAACTGGCCCCTGGTCATCCTCGTGGATGCCCTCTGCTCTGCAGCCTCTCCGTGTGGCGCTGATGTCGCTGCGCCTCCGATCAATGTCAGCATGACGTACTGCCCCCGTCCCCTGGCTCTGAGTTCATCTGTGTCTTCTTCTTCAAGGGGCTTCTTTTAGGCCACACGGATTTTGTTCTGGTTTTATTATTCATCGTGACGTCCTCTGTCTTTCCTTGGAGGTGTTTAGAGCATTACGCTTACTAGGATTATTGATTCGACTGACTTTAGGTCTACCCTGTGCTGCTTGCTTTGGGTTTGTGCTGTGTGGTCTCTGAGCCCTTTTCTCTGACTTCCTCTAGAAGACTTGAACAAGTCTGGCAATTTATATCCTCTGCTGGCTTTTTAAGAATATTGGGTTGCTTTGGGGCTTCTCCTGTGAATTTATCACAGTTTATCTTCAAGTACTGTCAGACTACTTCACAGACTCACAGGCGATGCTTCATCTCTCCCTTCCCAGTCTTTTTGCTACCATTTCACCACTTTTTTTTCCACATACGCTTTATTTCCATCTCTACCCGTTTTATTTTTTGTTTTGAGACAGGGTCTTGCTAAGTTGCTGAACCTGGCCTCGACCTCAGGATCCTCCTGCCTGGGCCTCCCAAGTCACTGGATTATAGGTGTGAGCCACCGTGCCCAGCTTATTTCTACATGTTTTAAACCAACACTATATTGATATTAAGTTTACTTGAAATACTCCATTATCCTTTGTCGGGGCGGGGTACCAGAGATTGAACCTAGGGGTACTTAACCACTGAGCCACATCTCCAGCCTTTTTAAATATTTTATTTAGAGTCAGGGTCTTGGTGAGTTGCTCAGGGCCTCACTAAGTTGCTGAGGCTGGCTTTGAACTTGAGATCCTCCTGCTTCGGCCTCCGAAGCTGCTGGGATTAGAGTCGTGCACCACCATGCCCGCTATCTTTTGAAGATATTTTTTATGTAAGAGGAAATACCTTTCACTTTACTCAGTATTCACTGTTCCTCATGCTCTTCATTTCTCTGTGTACACCCAAGTTTTGTCTGTTACCTGCCTTCTGTTCAAAGGACTGACTTTATCATTTCTTGCGGTGAAGGTCTGCTGGTGACAATTCTTGAGCTTTGGTGTGGCTGTAAAAATCTTTTCCTTTGGATTTGTTGTTTTGCGTTTACTTAGGAAATGTATTTTGGGTGGGGGCACACATCTTGTGCTTCCGACGTGGCCCTGATGTTTTCCTGCAGGTTCTTTCTGAGGGAGGCCGGCTGTCGCTGGACACAGGTGCCTGCCGTCCTGCTTTGGCTTCTTTTACTGAAAGGCTCTCTGTCTTGTTGGTCTCGGAGGATTTTATCATGGATACCTTGGTGTTGTTTTCTTCACACTTCTTGAGTTTGAGTTTTGGGGACTTCTTGTATTTGTGGGTTTGCAGTTTTCATCAAATTTGGAGACATTTTAGCCACTCTGTCTTCAAATGTTTTTGCCTTGGCCTGCCGGCCCTGCAGGGTCTCAGTTAGACACGCCGGCTAGACGTCTGGGCATGTCCCATGCCCGTGGATGCTCAGGTGCCCCAGGCTTTCAGTCTCGGTGCCATATCGATGGCCTGTGGCTGTGCGCTCCGGTGATGACATGTCCTGTAACGTGCAAGCTGCGGGTACACCTCGACCTTAAAAAACCTCCACCAACTCAGTTTGCAGTTTTTATATCTTTCAAATCTCTTTTCAACATTCTGTGTTCTGGTCTCCCTTCTTAACACAGGGAACCCAGCTAACCCGACAGGTTGACTCACGTCTCCATGTACCATCATCTGTCTCATTTCTGGGTGTTTCTACTGACTGATTTGTATTTTCCTTTCTTTTTTCCTAATTAGGCTCATATTTTCCTGTTACTTTGCATGTTTGATACTTTCTAATCGTGCCAGAATTGTGGATTCCGTTTGCAGGGTGCTGGGTGGTCTCCTGGAGGACATCATGTTGCTTGGGATCAGCTCCACCCTTGCTGAGGTTTCCACGGGAGCTGTGCTGGGTGGGACTGGATGGGCCATGGCACAGAGGTGACTTCCCCTGCCTGCTCTACCTGAGGCCCACCCTGTCGCGGCCTCTCCAGCTGTCCCTGGCCCTCTGTCCCTGGCCCTCTGTCCCTGGCCCTCTGTCCCTGGCCCTCTGTCCCTGGCTCTCCGTGGGCTCCAGGATCCTTCTCCCGTTTCTTCCAGGTGGGTCTATCCTGGCCTCAGGCCCTGGCCCCCACGATGAGTGGCAGACTCTGGGCCCCTGGATCCACCGTCAGTGTCTCCCCAGTCTCCAGGGGAGCGGCCCCTCCCTGTAGCTTCGCCTGGAGTCTGTGTCTAGATAGGAACCTGGGACAGTCACAGGACTTGTTTATCATCATGATATTGTCTGAAGGACAAAATCCCTGTCCTGTGCTGCCTGTTGTCCGGGTCCAAAAGTTGTCCTATCTTTTAATGGGGGGGGTTGTTAATTGTTGAATGTGAGAATAAAGATAGTCCCTGTGCATCAAGGTCAGAAGCAAAAATTCAGAAATTCTACATCCATGTTTTTATAATAGTAAGATAAATAACATGGTATCACCCTCTTAACCCTTTCATTCTTTTTAATTTTTAAAATTTTATTTTTGTAGTTGTAGATGGACAGAATGCCTTTATTTTAATGTGGTGCTGAGGCTTGAACCCAGTGCCTCACACACGCCAGGCAAGCCCTCTGCCTCGGAGCCATTTTAAATGTTCAGTTCGGTGGCATGAAGGCCACTATCAATGTTGGGCTACATTCACCACCCACTCCATTCCAGTTTCCTCTCTTCCTCTCCCCAAAATGAAACATTTTCAATTAAACACTAATTCCCTGTTCTCCTTTCCACCCAGTCATGGTACATCCAGTCTCTAAATTTGGGGATCTTTGGCTGGACATGGTAGCGCGTGCCCACAATCCCAGAAATTCAGGAGGCTGAGACAGGAGGATCACAAATTCAAGACCAGTCTCAGCAACTTAGTCTAAAAGCAGCTTATTGAGATCCTATCTCTAAATTAAAAAATTAAAAAGGGCTGAGGATGTAGCTGAGTAGTTAGGCACCCCGGGTCCAATTCACATTTCCAAAAATTAAAATAAATAAATGGGTTTGGGGATCTTACATATTTCTCCTTTTGTGTCTAGCTTAAAAAAAAAAACTAAGCATAACATCTTTAAGCTTAGCTATGTTGTAGTATGTGTCAAAATTTTCCTTTTTAAGGCCGAATAATATTCCACCACATGGCCATACCACAGTCAGTTCACCTGTTGGTGGACACTGGAGTTTTACTGCCTCTTGCTGTTTATGAGCCATGCTGCTGTGAATGTGGGTGTACATACACCTGTCAAGCCTCTGCTTTCAATTCTGTTTGGTACATACCCAGAAGAGGAACTTCTGGATCACTCGGGGATGGTCAGTTTGCTGGTTTGAGGCACAACCCTTCCCGCCAGCCAGGCACACATCTCCCAGTTTCTGCAGACCCTGCCAAGGCTCATGCCATGGTTTTGAGAGTAGCCGTCCTAATGGGCGCCAGTGTCTGCAGATGTGAGCCGCGAGCTTTCTTCTTCACCTTCAGAAGCACAGGCCTCCCAGATGGGCAGGGGCGGCAGCCAGGTTCTGTGCTCTCCCAGGTCAGCCTGAGGGGGCTGAGGCCGCTGCCCTACTGTGCGCTGTGGAACCCCTGGGCCATCCCCCGGTCCCCATCACAGTGCCCGAAGACCCCCAAGTGCTCCATACGTGGTGCCTAGAGGGGGCCTGGTGGCAGCAAGTGGGCAGCTCTGGGGCCTGCACGGCTGGTGTGTCTGCAGGGGAAGAGGGCGGGAGGAGGCTGGGGTCTCCAGGGAGCCACTCCCCAGGGCCTCAACCTCAGGGGTGACCAGAGTGGGTGGGCGAGGAGCATTGGAGAAGAGGTCAGGAGGCCAGGAGGGCTGAGGGTGGTGAGGGAGGCAGAGGGCATGGGTCAGGGCTCCTGAGGAGAGGGCCGCTGTAGAGACCTACACACACACGTGAGCTTTATGGGGAGGGGTTGGCTTATGAGATCATGGAAGGGGACAAACCCCAGGTTCTGCCGGCTGCAGGCTGGAGACCCCAGAAAGTAGGTGGAGTGATTGAGTCTGAGTCCAGAAACCTGAGAGCCAGGGCTCATGGTCCATCTCAGCCTGAGGACCAGGGAAGATGAGATGAGGTGCCCTAGCTCGAGAGGGCAGGCAGGAAGCAGGGCGTGTGTGTGCGCATGCGATTGTGTGTGTGTGTGTGTGTGTGTGTGTGCGCGTGCGCATGCCTGTGTGGATCTTTCCTCTGCCTTTTGCCGGGTTCTAGCCCTCGTGGATTAAACGATGCCCCGCGCGAGTTGGAGAGTCATCGACTCCAATGTCGTCTCACCCTGGAACACGCTCGAGATACTGCCAGAAGTCAGTCTGCTCGCGGTGGCCCACTCAGACCTGCACACGACATTAGCCAACCGGGCGGGGCGGGTGGAGGGCCCCTTGGTCACCTTCGCCACCTTCGTCTGTGGTGCTGGCCAGGCCCGGGAGAACCTGCTGGCTCACACACACAGCAGCCTCTCTCCGGCAACAGGTGTGAGAAATTCATCCCGTGTTTGGAAACTCGCAGATTATATGAAAATAGACACACATGGGAGAGGGGAGAGGCGCTGGTCTCAATCTGGGCAGAGAGCTTCCATTTCTGGGATCTGAGAAGGAGACACAGGCATCTCTGCAGAAGCGCGTTGCTCATCTTGGCGGCTCGGGAGGAGAGGCGACCCAGCCCCTGCCCGATGCCGCGGGCTTCTCCGTGCCCTTCCCTTTGGCTTCCTGAGTGGAAATGGCAGCTCCGCCTGGGCTTGACGTGGCAGGAACAAGGACGCCGAGGAGAAGGCAGCCTCCGCCTGCTGGTCTCTGGAGTGCCAGTGGATTCTGTTCTCAGATCCGAGCCTGCCTCTGGGTAATTGGCAAACAGCGATGTGCCATTTGTCACGAAAATTAAAAACATTTGAAGCGAATGTGAGTTACAAGCGCATGGTTATTATCTAAAGGATATAAACCTTTACATTTCATGAGCTGAGAATTTTGGATACATTTAAGCAATGCAGAGTATGTAGGGGACTTTAAAAACAGCACTCGCAGTTAGGGAAGGGAATCGAGCAAGATGTGACTGTATCGATGGCCAGATTTGTCCCCACCCGTGGGTTTCAGCAACCCAGGACATTTTAAGTCATGAGGATGGCCGTGGCATGGACCTTCAGGGCTCCCGGGGGTCTCCCTGGGCAGTGTCTCAGCCCTGGGGCCAATTCGGATCCGCGCTCTCCTCCTGGTCGTCCCCCTGCCTTGGGCCTTCCCTCTCCTTCTCAAGGACTTACGCTTCACTTCTGGAGTGTCACTTTCCTCTTGTGATGGCTGGTCTCCTGTTCGAGCAGCCGTGACCGATTTCCAAGCAGTTTGCTCCTTGGAGAATCTCTCTGCTTTTGAAGAGCCCCCTGGACGTGTGACGGAGTGGGTGGGGAGCAGCAAAGAGCGTCTGCCACTTGGTTCCTGAAGATGTTTCCCCTCGGTCCCACGGGAAACGTGAGTCCTGCTCAAGAGGGGAAAAAAAACCCAAAAGCTTATTAAACAATGATACCAGTGGTGAGGGGCCTGTCTTGTAATTGAATAAACAGTCCTGATTTAATAAAATTCAGTCACAAGAGGCTCAGATTTTGAATCTCTTGTGTATTTTGAAGCATGGCTCAAATATAACGAACCTAATTGATTCCTTCCTAACAAGCAGAGCCTACAAAGTTCCATGGAAAGAAATTTACCATGTGGAAAAAAGAAATGTTGAAAAATACAATTGGGTTCACTGTTTCTCAGCAGAAAAAGGACTAGAGAAGGGATTTGGCCAGATTCCAAAGAGCAAAGCCCGGAGGAGCCCGTCACCCCATTCTGAAAATACAGGCTGGGCCCTGGACGTGTCTCTTCCCTCGTCCTTTGCTCTGCGGCAGCAGGTGAGGAGCTGGGGACAGACCACGTCGAGGACCTAGAGTCAGTCCACCCAGGTCTTAGAAACAGGAGATTCGGGCCTCGGAGAGGGAGGGTGGCAGCCAGGCCACAGGACTTGGTGTCACGCGTTCTGTGCCTTCACCTGCTCACCTGATTGGCTTGTCGAGTGTTCTCGACGCCATTATCAGCACCGGGAGGCCTGGTGAATGGTGGACGCTCACCCTGCTGCCTCCATGGGCCTCACCTGCCCCTAGGACAGATGCCCAAATAACCAGGGTGGTTTCATCTCAGTTCCTGCCAGTGACCTGCAGCAGAGGCTGGGAAAGCTGAGGACCTGCGGACTCAGCCTGGGTTGAGGGTGGGGAGGAGCCTCCCCGAGGAAGCCGTGTTTGGATGTTTGGAGGATGCACAGGTGCAGGAGGTGGGGAAGGGTGTTCCTGGCAGGTGCACAGTATGTAAGGGGACGCTGCAGCAGAAAGGAGCAGCAGGCAGCCAGCAAGCCAGGGCCCAGGAGGGGAAGTGCATGCAACTTGCAGTGAGGTGGGCACTCCAGGGCTCACGGCCGATGCTACCTTGTGGCAGCAATATCTGACTGACCTCTGCATTGCCACGACTCCCTACATGTTCTTACTGGTGAGTCCAGCAATGCCAGCTGCAAGACCTTGGAGTGCATGGGATGCAGTCGTGTGGCCACGGAGCGGATGGCCCTTCATCCACCAGCCGCAGCTGTAGCCAGCCCCTCTCCCTGTTGGCGGCTCTGGGGAGGAGGGGACAGCATCAAGGAGCTGAGGAGTGCCTCCTTCATCCCTGGCGTCTGTTCCCCGTACACCATCTGCCCCAGACAACAAGCCCACGTCTTTCTTCTTGTTCTTCCTTCTCCACTTCTTGTTTGGACTGAGGGAGTGGAGGAAGTTGGGTGAGCCCTGCAAGCTTTCTGCAGAAGAGAGGGGCTGACTGCCGGCTTGCTCTGGGCTCCAGTCTCCCGTCCTGGAGGTGCTGGCTCCATGCTGGGTGCTCCATGCTGGGTGCTCAGTGCTGGGTCCTCTGCAGGGCTGGAGCAGTGCCCGCCTGGGCTTGGTCCTCTGTCCTGGAGGGCAGACACTGACCCAGCAGGCTGAGGATGGAGAGGCTTGACATAGACCCTCACAGTCACCCTGATATGGTGCAATTTAAGGACTCCTATCAGCAAATTGGACAGAGGAGCGTGGCGAGGAGCAGAGCTGGGAAAACCTGTTTTCTTCTCACAGCCTTGTCAGCGACACGCCATATGGTTTTCGCCAAACCATTTGGGCTGCTCTAAGATTTTCTATTCCCAATTGTAAAACTGAGCTAATAGAATCTGCCACCTCACCGGGATATCACAGGCGCGCTTCTGAACGTCTGTAAATGCCTTTGAACTCCTCGGGAAAAAAACATGCCACCAAATACCACGTTAAATCCATCTAAATGTCATCCTAACCCCAGATCTTCATTTCGAGAGCGGGGATTTAGGGCTTATGTGGATGCGTTTATTACAGTTCCACCGCAGTGACACACGGCTGATGGCCCGAGTTGTCTTTTCTTTTTCTTTCTTTTTTTTTTTTTTTTTAATAAGATTGTGAAATACACCACCAGGTTGAGGCTAGGAAATTTTTCCGCCTTTCTCTATACGGAGAACAGCCTGTGTGTAGGAGGCTCTCTGTGGACACCTCGGTGCGTCCTCGGTGGCCGGCCCCTGGGCTCCCAGCATTCTCTAGGCGTCCTTGAACCAGAGGCAGGAGCAGCGGGTCTTTGACCCCACGTCTCCAGCTGTGTTCCAGGGATCATCTCCCTGCTCTCACGCCGCCCTGCTTTTCTGTGGGGAATGGGGGGAACAGTTTTACAGACAGATCTGCCATGGCTCGAGGTTGAGAAAGCCGTGACTGTTTATTGGACTCCCTGATACAGCTTAATTATACCGACGTCCACGTGTTTACTTCGGAGATTTCCAAAAAGAATAGAGAAGATCTAGCAACCCCAAATTAGTTTAGGAACCAGCATGTCCCTTGCTTTAAGGAACACAGTAAACATTTCAGAAGAGCATGCCAGCTCTATCTGACTCCCTCTTCAGTGACTCCAGAGAAAACAGCAGCAGTTAAGCAACGTTTGCCAAGAGCAGATCTGGGGATGGGTGTTGATTTTAAAAAGAGAAGGGAGGGGAGCCGCTGCTCACTGCAGGTCCCAGGCTGGGTGGTGGCTCGGCGGTGACACGGTGACACAGAGGCAAAGGCCTGTTTCTCAGACACTTCTGAGCAGCCGTGGCCCTTCCTTGACCTCCCTGCTGATGAGGTCCCTGGTGGTGGAAGGACCCAGGTGTCTCTGTCCACCCAGTTCTTTTCTGACCCATGAGGTACAGCTCCCCAGGTCTGGTGACGGGAGGCAGGGGAGTGCTTGGCTGCGTGGGTAGGTCCCCCCGACAGCAGGGACGGTCTGCCTCGGGCTCTGTAGGGCCTAAGGAAGCGAGGGTGGGGGCGTCTCCCACCTTGACACCAAGGGCCCCCACACTCTCCAACCTACTCTCTTGCATATTTGGTCAAACGTGATTAACAGGCCGAGGGCTGCTCGAGAGTCTGGTTTGTTTACAGAGAACACGCTTCCTGGCACCCCAGAGCCCAACAGCCAGGAAACCATCTTTTGTCATAGGCATCTCGACATCCGGGGCAACCCGGCGCGTTGGCCCGGCCTCCCACCTGCGCCAGGCTCCAGCTGAACGCTGCACAATGGCTGGCTGTTCAGCCGGCCTCGGTCTTCCCAGGGCCGTGAGCTTACTGTCTGCACCCCGGGGAGCTGGAGGCCGGGCAGCTGATCCACCCCCACCCCGCCCTCGGGGATGTTTGAAAACCATAATTTTGTTTTACAGGTCACAGGTCAGCCCATCCACGCCGGTCCCTGTAATTGGACAGGACGGGCTTTGTGTGGCCCAATTACATCTTTTCTTTGGGACCCAACGGGAGCCATCGATTAGTGCCGCGCTTGTGCCTAGAGCTGACCTGAGCCGCTCCAAGGCCGACCTTCCCCAAACGCCCGCTATGACTTCACTCCCAGGAATCTTAATGACCAAGCATCACTGTGACGGGTGTCTGCAATAGCCTCGGCTCACCCCACTGGCCATCTTGGGGGAGCCCTCCGCCCGCCTTCTGTCCCCTTTGCTGCTGCCGCAGAGCAGTGCCTGGAAGGCCCCGGCGGCCAGCACTGAGGAGGCAGCAGGCAGAGGAGCAGCCCCTCAGCCGGACCTTCCCTGAGCCATCTCCTCCCTTCTGGCCCATTTCTGAAAAGGCAACGGGAAGGTCTCAGGGGCGTCCTGAACCTGGTGTCAGCCTCGCCTTCCCCGGGCTGTGAAGTGACGAGTCACTTGGCTCACAGTGCCTCGGTGTCCCCAGCTGGAGAGCAGCACTTGGACTTTCTGTGAGACTTAGATGACATGGAGAGAATACAGTCAGAGCACAGGAAGGGCCTGTCTTATGGCAGGTCGGTGACCTCGAGGCACAGCCTGGGACTCCCTACACAGAGGAGCCACCCTGTAATCCCAGCTACCCAGGAGGCCGAGGCAGGAGGACCCCAAGTTCCAGGCCAGCCTCAGAATAAAAAATAGAAAGGAATGGGGGGTAGCTCAGTGGCAGAGCACCCTGGGTCCAATCCCGGGTCCTGAGAGAGAGAGAGAGGTGCTACCAGCTGGGCCATTCGGGACGAAGATGGGTACCGTGGAGCGGATGTTCCTGTTCCTGTGTCTCTCCTGCCAGGTCTTCCTTAGGGACACAGTGCTTTAGTGGCCCTCACTGTCCTGCAGGAGGGGGCACAGGCCCCTCTGGCACCTCAGAGCTGCCCTCCGTTGTCACAGTGGTGTGCAGACAGAGTTCTGAGAGGAGGTGGCACATTTGCATAGGCGCCAAGAAGCCTCTTTGTCGGAAAGGGATCCAGACCCGACCCGCTGCCCTTTCCCGCTTGGTGATGCACAGGCGGGGCCCAGAGCTGGCGAGGAGCTGCTGGCAGGGACAGGCACCAGCGTTGCCAATGGAGAGCCCGCTCACTATGCGAGAAATGCAGGGGCAGTGCCCAGGCTGCGTGGGGTGACAGTCCCCACAGTGTGTGCTGGACAGCATTGGGGGGGGTCACTGGCTTCCAGGGGAGCCACACAAAGAAAGGGGTCTGAGCTTGGAACCAGCTCATGGCGCATCCTGTGATTCCTCCTGCCAGGACGTTCTCATGGCCGTGGGCACGGGCCCAGGAGATGAGGCGGGAGTCCATCAGTGGGCAGTCCTGTTCATCCTTCCCCATATGAGCCAGCACCCACCTTCCTCCCCTTCATTCCTGAGCCTCCAGGGGCCTGCGCTGAATAGTTACAGACGTGGTGCTTGTGGCCATGGAGGTGTGTGGCCGGGGAGAGGTGAGAGTGGAGAGCGGTGGGGGCGCCCAGGAGGGGCACTGAGTAAGCAGTCGTCCCTGCTCTGCTGCCCCTGTGCACTTCGCCCATCTCTGCCCGTTGTCCTGGGCCAGCCGGAGCATCCCTGGGGTGGGCCCTGGACAGCTGGCCAGCTCTCTGCAGGCCAGATGGTTCAACACAGGGAAGGAGTGGCCAGATTTACAAGTCACCAGAGCCTGTGGCAAGAGCCAGGCCCAGACAGGGCTTCCTGGAAGTAAAGGGCCGATAGGCTCCGTCTCGGGCCACCAGACGGTTTTGAAAGCACGGTGGACACTCTCCTGGGTCTGGCTGGGCTGTAGCTCGCAGGACTGTGGCCCTGCAGGGGCTCTGCCTGCTCCAGGATCCTCCCAGCCTCTCCTGCCACTTTCTCTCAGCCCTTCCCGCTCCCTCCTCCCTCCTTCCTCTGTGCCTGGTCCCTATAACCAGTGTCCATAGGCCAGCTGTGGTCACCATCTCCATCATCAGGGTCCTTGCCATGTGTGCATATGCCCCCGAACACCGAGCTTCATGGTTTAAAAACAAATGCTTTTGAAAAGAGGCACGTCAGGTGTCAGATGCCAGCTTCTGCAGGAAATGGAAATTTGGGATCATGTGGACTTTCCAATTATTCCAATTATTCTCCTACTAATTGTGAGGTACTAACCCATCAAGTCGAAATGGATTTTATTCCCCATGCACCCCTCAAGTCCTTTCTGGAACAAGGTGGGATGTAAAAATAAATCAAGTAAATAAATTTTGAGCATGTGCAGTCCAGCCCTCACCCTTGCCAACGACCTCTCGACAGCATCTGGAGCCCGCTCCCCAGGAGCCCCTGGCAGAGGGGCGGCCCCCGGAGGAGCCCTGTGATTTACTGCACTTCCACGCTCAGCTTCCTCCTAATGGCTTTCTGAAGGTCACTGACGCTCGCGGGGAGTGGGGACGGGGAGGCTTACGCCTGGGCAGGGAGGCACCGTGTCCCCACCTGCTGGGACCAAAGGACACCAGGTCCGGAGGCGGGTGGCACCTCCTCTCTCCTGAGCACTCTTTAGCCTCACGCCTGGGCTTTGACCAGTGGTGCCCTGGGCCTGCTGGGTGGCTCACCCTGGTCCCTCCCATGCCCGGGGGGAGGGGGGAGGCAGTACGGTGCTGGCCGATGTCATCAGTGTGTGTCAGTGTAGGGGAGTGGCCCTGCCAAGGCCTGGGCTTTTGTCCATGGAGACGGGTTAAATTGCAATTTATATCTTGAAGTCCTGACCCCCAGGACCTCAGGACGTAACCTGACTTGGAAAGAGGGCTGTTGCTGGTGGGAGTCATTGAGACGAGTGATTGTGGCCAGTCACGGGGCGGATCTGGACACACACAGGGAGAGCACCCTGGCCTTGGGCTGCTGCAGGCAGAGATGAGCAGGAGGCAGCCATGGCTCAGGGAGGGGCAGCCACCAGAAGCCAGGTCAGAGACCTGGGTGCAGTCTACCCTCACAGCCTCCAGGGCCCACCCTGCCCGTCTCTCCCAGCCTCTGCCCCAGCACTTCAAGGGGCTCTGGCAAAGGAGCGCAGCCTGTGGTGATTGGGGGGCAGCCTGGAGGCCCTGCAGACCCACACAGAGAGTGTGCTGGCCCTTCCTGCTCTTCTCGTAGCTCCAGCCGACTGGAATAGGGGCTCCAGCAGCGCCTCTGCCCCTCTCCAGGGCTGGGGCAAGGAAGGAGGTGGTGTCCCGGGGCCTGCGAGCAGATCCTGGCTGTCCCCGCCCAGGTCACCCCCTCCTCGGTGCTACTCCCAGGATGTCCCCCTTTCTGCTCTTGCACTTGGGCTGACCCTTCAAGTGGGGGCCTGTGGATCATGGTGGGAGCTCTGTGAGGACGAACTGATGTTCAGGCAAGGAGCTGACCTTACCGGGAGAGTGGACATGGCGGGGTGTGGGTGCAGGAGCACTGGCTTTGGGACCAGAAAGGCCAAGCGGGAACCCTCACAGGGTCACTTACCTGCTCTGCTCTCCAGCAGGCCCTTCCCACTTTGGAGCCACCTGCCCCCAATGGGGTGGATGCTGCCATCTCTGGTCCTAGTGGGGGGAGTGGAGAGCTTCGTGCACCCCCTAAAAAATCTCTGCGGCTTCTTCTCCCGCTGACTCCCTAGGTGACCCCTAGGTGACTCCCTCTGGTCCCTATTCCCAACCGCACCCCATAAGGTGAGATCTGAGGTCCCTCTGGCTCTGAAGGGCAGGCTGAGTCCAAAGGTGTGTGTGCATGCCTTCGTTCACGTGTGTGTGCATGTGCGTGTGCATGTTTTATACACTTGTGTACATGAGTATGTGTGTGCACATGTCTGTGTCTATGTCTGTGTCCTTGTTTGTACACAGGTGTGTGTGTGCATGTAGCGTGTGCACGTGTGCAGTGTGTGTGCTGTGTGTGTGTCAGCACTGGGAATGGGGGGATGCTCCCACTTCCAGTGGCTGGGAAGTCGGGATTCTGCCCGTACTTGATTGGGCGACTTCAGCATGGAAGGCCCGTCACCCCAGTAGAGCTGTCACTCTGTTTGGGCGAGGTGCCAGGAAGTGTCCTTCCCGCGGGATTTTCCATTTGGATGTGAGGTGGTGGTTTCAGGAGTGACATGATTCTCCCTGGTAGCCACAAATGGGCATCTTTCTAAAACAAATAAGTGTCACTGTTTAACAGTGTGATACCAAAGTGACAGCGATCCAGCCCGGCCTGCTGAGAGAGCTTGTGTGTAGGTGATGTGGACGGCCCCCTATCTCTAGGACATTGCAGGCCGCTGTGCCCCTGAGGTCACCTGGCTGGGCTGTACAGTCTGCACCTGCTGACCACTCCTGGGCAGCCGTGGGCCTGAGAGGCGGTAGGAGGTTTCTGTCTCCCCAGCCCCTGCGGAGAGCACTGCAGGACCAAGGCCTGCTTCCTTGCATCCCACAGACCCTAAAAGCTGGCCGGGAGAAAGGGAGAGACAGAGATAGAGAGACGTCGGGAGCAGAGAGCTCTGGCCACAAGCTATTTCTGTGCCTTTGAGAATCAGTCCCGGTGGCTTTCCCTAGAGAGAATGTGGTAAATTTCCACTCTCGCAAAGACCTTCCTGCTCCCAACAGGAGTGTGCAGCTGCCCTGGGCCACTCTGGAGATGGCACAAAGTGTCAATACTGTGGACAGGAGCACGTGCTGGGCTTCTCAGCGGGTCCCCAACAACCATTCCGCTGTCCGTAGCCTGCCGTGGCCACTCGCTGCATGAGCGGTGCAGTCCTAGGCTAGACTGCTGGTTTTGAAAGGAGCCGTGTCCTCCGTGCAGACCACCTCGTGGAGAGGTGTTCTAGGTAGGAAGCGACGTGGGTGTTCAGGCAGAGGGCCCACGGCAGAGCCGAGGCCACATGCACCCCGAATCCCTTGTCATCTTGGACTGTCAGGTTGGAGGGTATGTTGGGGGTCGGGAGCCGTTTTTTGTTTTTTTTTAAGCAAGATTTTAAGCTCCCCAAGGATGCGCCCTGTCCTTGCCCTGGTGCTCATTGCTCAGCGTCCTCTACTCACCCAGATCCAAACAGGGCGCGTAGGGAAGGTGTACCGGCGGAGCTTGCTAACGGGCAGGCAGGGTGAAAACAGGGAGGAGTTTACTCTCCCTGGGGAAGATTTGGGTCATTTTCTTCCAGAGAAGCACTGCTTGCCTTGCTTCTCTCTTTTCTGGACTTGCACTTGTGACGTGGGACACAGAGGGGTGGGAGCTGCTGGGCTTCCACAGGCTGCTCACTGTGCCACCAGCACTGGGAGAGGAAGAGCGTCCCACGACTCCAGCGCCTGCCCTGCCCTGCCCTTCAGGGTGCCCCGCTCCCCGCAAGGTCAGCACAGGCTTGCACTTCACGTCAACAGGTTCTAGGACGTGTTCCTGCCGGCCTGGCTTCCCTTGTCCTGCGTTCGGGAGGCTCAGCCATGTTCTTGGGTGTGGTTTCAGACCTCGGCTCTCGCTGTTCCCGGGGGATCCAGCCCGGGAATCTGCTGCAGTCCATCGGCTCGCAGGATGGACCGCACATGGTTTCTAGTTTGGGGCTCTTACAAAAACGCCTGGGAACACTCGAGTCTGTGCTTTGTGGCGGGGTCTGCAGCTCCCTTGCTGGAGCGTGCCTGGGAGAGGGGTGTCCGCCCGGGCACTGGCACACCACTGCAGGGAACAGGATGCTGCAGCTCAAGCCACATCCTCACTGTCCTTCGAAGCTCTCGTTCGAGATGCTTGGGTCCAGAAGCCATGTGGGCAGGGCAGGCAGGGCAGCAGCTCAGTGGGAACAGAGCTGCCCACCAGCCAGAGTCCTGGGAACAGCTGGACATGGTCCTGCAGAAGCACACTTAGCCTGGCTGCACTCTTGTAGACTGTGTGCCTGTGTGTGTGCACGCACGTGTGTGTGAGCTCTCCAATGCTGCGGGATGTTCCTATCTAGAAGTTGTATCAGGAACAAGACCTCAGTAGAGATTCCAGCATTCTCTAGGTTCATTTCTCCAACTTCAATGGAATAGAAGTAGAAATTAGTGTAAGAAGAATGTCATCTCCAAGAGGCAGAGGTGTTTGTTGTTGTTGTCACTCGTGGCTACATCCCCGAAGCCTAGAATAGCGCCTGGCACCAGTTCTTGAATTAATGAAAAATATAACGAGGCATGTCAGAATGCGTTCCATGTAAATGAGCAGCTGTCCTAAGTCAGGATCCTGATCAATGCCTTCCTATCGAGAAGAGGGGTTTTCAGGCTCTGTTCAGCACCCTCGTCCAGGACCCCAGCCCTTTCCTTCCTTGAACTCTGCTTTCTCATTGTGTTGGCTGTTTGTTCTCTTGGTCCTCAAATAATGACCATGATGATCATAGTGTATGTGCAGTCAGCTTTCTGTTGCTATAACAAAGACCTGAGGTAATCAACTTAAGAAGAGTGAAGGTTCATTTTGGCTGAGAGTTTTGGGGTTTTCTGCCAGGGTTGCTTGCCCCTGTTGCTGTGGGCCTGGAGTGAGGCTGATGCTTAGGACAGGATCATGTGGTGGAGGGGAAGCGAGAGGGCCCCAAGGTCCCCTTCCAGGGAGCTCCCCCGTGACCTACTACTAGGCCCCACCTCCCAGAGGTTCCCCTGCCTCCCAGGAGCCCCACAGGCTGGGAGCGAGCCTTCAACTCGGGGACTTGGAGGAGAGTCGTGATTCCCGTCACAAGGATTGGCTGTACCACGTGCTTTGTGCCCACCATTGCGGTGGCCCTCCTGACACATTTTCATTTACTGACTGCTCACATCTGCTCGAGAGGTGGTGCCGTTAATCCTCGTCTACAGTTGGGTGACCTCTCCAAAGTCCCGCTGCCACTGGGTGGAGCCAGGCCCCCGGGCACACCTGCACCCTGCTCGCCTTCTGAGCCGCTCTTTCCCTCCAGGTGTTGAATTTTCAAAGCCACCCAAAGAAAGTGTCCCAGTGGTGTCAGATGGCTTCCCTGTGGTCAAGAGGAGCTGGGAAGGTGCAGAACAGGAGACCCAGGTTCACTGGAGACAAGCCACGACTTGTGCCTTAGAGCCAGGGATGCAGGGACAGCAGGGACTCGCAGTCAGTGTCCATGAGGAAAAAGAATCCATCACTTGCAAACTAAAAGTGGTTCTCTAGATAACCTGAATCAGATAGAAAATCAGAGACATTTATAACTGAGAATGGGTTGCCTAGAGTGGACCCCACGGAGGGAATTCCAAAGAGAAAGAGAGAAACCGTGAGGGATGGGACCAGAGGAGCACAGGCCGGGCGCTGTGCAGACCGCCTCCGTGTTTAGGTTCATACCCCTGGTCTGTCCTACAAACTGTGCAAAAGACAGAGTGGGCGAAACCCCAGAACCAAACCCAGATGGGACCAGTACAAAATACAGGCCACTTCCCTTAGGAAAACAGTGGGAAATCCACAGGAGACGTTGACACATAGAATACACTCACCCTAGACAGGGATCTTGTTAGACACACCACCTGTTGGGCTCACCGCCCGGGGTCCCCTCTGTAGTGCAGGGGCTGGACATCATGTTGCTGGACTTTCTGGCAACAGGGTTCAGTCATATCTTCACCAGCCAGAGGCGCTCCCTGGTCTGGGAAAAGGGGAGGAGTCCCAGCTGAGGATGGGAGCACTGTCAGGCCAGCAACGGACCCCCTGGGCCTGCCGCACCCCTCAAGGGGACTCTGCGGGGAAGGCGCCCCTGGAGAGGGCCACAACGTCACACTTGTAGGGGTGAGTGGGCATCGTCTGCTCAGAGCTTTGGGTAGACTTCCCCTAAACCTTCCTTCTGTGTGCTCAAGTCATACAAGGGAGGGGGGGGAGTTCTCTTTCAAAGAATTCTCGTTTACATACTGTTTGTATTTGTGTGAATGCAAAACAGTTCTTGTGTTCTCTGTACAACATTTGGTATGATAAACTCAGATTTTCTTGGGGCTTATGGATAACAGTTTTGGAGAGCTGTCTCATTTGCTTAGTTGGGTGACTTGTCAGAACTCCTTGGTCTGTTTCGATTTCTTCAGTGATAACTCACTGGAAACGAGATACAGCAGGCTTCAAGCCTCTGCAGGAAATAATAGATGCAATCATTTATTGATATCGAACATCTTTACGACAGGCATCACGCAAGTTGTTGTAGAAGCTTCTTCTAATTCAGCCTTCATTATTTATTGATTTCTTCAGCAAAGTTTTGAGGGGGAAGCTGTAGGCAAAAACTGCCAAGCGAGGTCAGGGTGCAAGAGATGAACAGCTCCACTCAGTCTCGCCCTCCTGGAGTTTGAAATGCGTGGGTGGTGGTGGGGGGAGCACCATCAAAACAGCACTGGGAGCGAGGCAAGGAAGCGCAGCCCTGTGGCCGGAACAGAGCTGAGGCCAGAGGAGCAGGGCCACCCCAGCCACCTGGAGCAGGCGACGGGAAAGGACGGAAAGGACGCCGGACCCCAGAAGACTTCCAAGCCGCAGAGAAGTCCTGCGGTGGCTCCCAGTTTGGTCTCGAAGTCAGCTGACCATCTGGAAGGACAGGCCAAGACTGAGAGAAAAGGTCCCCGCGAAGGGGGACGCTCCAGCCAGAGAGCAGAGGAAAGTCCCTGTCTTCTGTCTCTCAGGCCGTTTTCTGACACTCTAGCAAAACCCCAGGTGACTGACAAAGAACACGGAGTTATTCAGCTCATGGCTCCCGAATCTGGGGAGTCCATGCAAAGCTGCTGGCCTCTGCTCGACAGCTGGCGAGGGCCTCCCGCTGCACCATGACACGGCGGAGGCGTCACATGGTGAGACAGAGCCAGCTGCTAGCTGGGGTCTTTCTTTTCTCTTCTTATAAAGCCACTAATGCCATCGTGGAGCCCCACCCCTGTGACCTTATTAAGTCCTCATTACATCCCAAAGGCCTCACCTCCAGACACCATGGGCACAGGACTTTGGGGATTAAGTCTGCATACACGAGCTTCTGGGGGACACATTCAAGCCAAAGCAGATGTTGTTCTTTCCTGTTCCTATGTGGGCGCAGACTCTCCCACGGAAACCATCAAAGTCGGTTGCAACAGGACCACGTTGCTGAACTGGCGGAACACAGAACTGTCCACATGGGTGCTATGGCCACTGCAAACACCCTTCGGGAACGAAGGGAAAGTGCAGCCTCTCCAGTGGAGGGACACCAAGGGCAGTGTCCCCACCGACTGCACAGCTCCTGGCCTCTCACCAACCTTCGTAGGTGAACTCAGCTTTGACATATCATGGAAGTTGGAGTTTCATCCTCACCCTTAAAAACTAAATAGCACTGCATCTTTTAGGCCCAGAAGTTGAGCGTCACCAGCCAGCACTAGCTCACTTGCCTGAGGCCACACATTGGCTGGTGACTGGGGGCAGTCTAGGACTTAGATCTTCCCGTGTACCCAGCCAGGGCTGCTGATTGACAGCAGGGAGAGCAGTGCAAACGTCAGGCTCAATTCCCGTCTTTCCAGACGGCTCTTATCATTTGTGTAATTAATTTGATACCATTGTTTTGAATTTCCATTCTTGAGGCTGCCTCCATAATTTGGTGGCAATAATTGCAGCTCATTGCATAATGAAAGGATGAGTGTGATTATTTAGAAACATCGGGGAGCAGTTTATTTACACATTTTGAAAACGTTCTTTCCCTTCCAAAGCCGACCACCAACAACCACAGGACACATTTTTTAAAACATTTAAATGAAGTCAATGGAGGGACAGTTTCATTCGGCTTGACAAACGTGAGCTGGGTCAACCACTACCATAAGCTAGGTAGAATGTTGGTCACCAAGTTCTCTCCTGTGTCCGTATCATCAATCTCTCTTCCCGCTGTGGCCACCTGCAGCCACTGGGCTGCTTTTCTACACCACCTTCTCTTCTGTGCTGGCTGACTCCGCTCGGCGGGGTGCTCCGGGACTTAGCCCCCTGGCTGGGCATCTCGGGTTGGCGTCTTTGGCTGGCTCCCTAGTTTCCCATTGCCAGCACAGGTCCATCCATGGCCCGTCTGCGGTCACAGCCCGTGTTTGCAGGGGAGGTGACTGTGTCAGTGTGCTTGGAGGGTTTGCCCACAGGCTCTCTCTGGGACCTGGGCTTTCATTCCTCTTGGGTGAATGTCTGCTGGTGGAGTTCCTGGGCCCTGAGGTAAGGACCCCTGATATTAAGGAGAGACCACACTCTCTTCTGACTCAGCGATGCTGTCTCCCACGTCCACTGCAGCGCCGGCCGCCGTGTGTGGAGATCCTCGGCCTCACCAGCCCTCGCGGGCCACTGGGAGTCTCCTCAGGGCAGTTTGCAAAAAAGCCCATCAGCATGATACTCGCCTTGGGGTTTCCTGGCGGCTCCCCGCCTCCGCTCCCACGGCCCTTCTTACTGTCAGCGAGGAAGACAGGGCCAGGGGTCTGAGAGAGCAGAGTCTTCTCTCTCACCTTCTGCCCTCCTTTCTCCTCCTGCTCCTCAGTGCAGTCCCTGCAAGCTGGACCACCTCTTCCCTGGGGCAGGTCAAGGGAACTGGAGAGGCAGCCAATTTCCCTGGCTTCCGCCTCGGAGCTGGCCATGAAGAAAGTCTTGGACCCTCCCTGACTGATGGCAGCTCAGAAGACCCCACTTCAGAGGGAGGGATGTGGCCCTTGCCCGGGGGGAAGGAGTGCTGCAGAGAGGTCAGGTGGAACTGAGCAGGCAGGCTTGCAGGGGTCCCCGCTGTCCAGCAGCACGAGAGCTGACCCTGTGTCCACTCACCTTCTCCACTCTCACCATGCTTCAGTAGAGCTTATGCAATGGAGTCTCCATAAGCCCACAGGACAGGGTTTGGAGAGCTTGTGCGCAGCTCACCAGGGTCTGGCGGGAGGCCCACCCCAGTGACCCTGTGCATCAGCCTTCATTTGGCTGCTTAGTTCTTTATAATAAGCTGGGGACCCTAAGTCAGAGCTCCCCTGAGCTGTTCAAGTTGTAGATTAGTATGACCCAAGGAGGGGGTCACAGGAGCCCCAACTCACAGCTGGTCTGTCAGAAGTTCCCGAGCCTGGACTTGCAGCTGGGTCTGGAGTGGCGGCCGATCCGCATCCTCCACCTGTGGAATCGGACGTTGCCGCCAGGTAGAAAGTGTCCGGATTGAGTTGAATTAGAGAACGCTCCACCTCTGGTGTCTGCTGCAGAGCCACCGCTTGCTGGCTGTGGGGAGAAGCCCCGCATAGTTTTGAGATAGTTGTGGTCTGTGTTGTGAGGAGGCAATGGGGAAACTGGAAGGCTCAGAAAACAGAGTTCCCACAAACCTCCTCTCCCTGCGGGTGCGGCTTCCTCTTGCAGAGTCTACTGCTTGCTTACAGTGACCGGTCAGTCACAATACCTTATAGGTCACCCTGTGGGCTTGGGCGCATATGCAGTGACGTGCACCCACTGTCACAGTGCTGTAGAGTGGTTCCTTTGCCCTAGGAGGACCCCAGCCATGGTCACCACGGGCAAAGGTGGGATGTACACAGTCCAGGGGTAGAAATAAAGAACATCCAAGGCTTCTGCCTTTGTCAATGCTTTATTCACTCAAATCACTCAATACAAGTTCACTCTGTGGGCTCCCAATCAAGGAAATGACAATCCTTAATGCTAAGCACTGCAATGGACATAATCAATCCACAGCAAACATTTCTAGATTAATTCTAAGCACTGCAAACACACTTAATCACGACAGACTCATGACAGACAGTCCCTCTGCATGCTAAGCTCAAGTGTCGGATCAGAAGTCTCTAAGTCCAGCAGATGCCCACTCAGACCGCGGCGATCAGGTCAGGAACCAAGGCAAGCTTCTCCGGGGTGGAGCTGACGGCCGGCCGAGGAGAGGTCCCAGGGAGAAGTTGTGGCTCTCACCAGGGTCAAGATGTGGCTGTAGCGTTTGAGAGTGGTGAGGAGGATGCAGAGGCCATCAAACGATGAGAAGAGTTGGGATGCCAGTCCAGGTCCCCATGAGGCCCTCAGGGTGGGGCATCAGTGTCGCTGGCTGCATGTTCACTCGCTCCCTCATTTATACTGGATGTCGGGGCTTCTGACCCCCTTTCCATCCCTATCAGTTCCGCAGTGACGTCATTTGCCCTGGGATTAAAGCAGCTGGTCTGGCGGTCCCCACGCTGACCTTTTCACCTCTCTCTTATGGGGCCAGGACCACTGCTGGAGACTTCACTCTGAGTTTGTCAGGGTGGGGAGAAGTGACTGTTTGTGCCTGAGGGCCACCCTGGAGGGCTCGGTAGGCGTGCCTGGTGACACTGCAGGCTTCAGACTGGAGTCTTAAAACGGAGCTGCCTAGGCTCAGGCCTGGGGCCACCTCACACCCACCTACTCCTCCCTCCCATCTTCTCACTATCTGCATAGTTTCCTTTTCTAGAAGTCCGTGGAGTTGGGTTCCTGAAGCACGGAGCCATCCAGAATGGCCTCTTCCCTTACCAGAGTGCCCTGGGGGTCCTCCGGGTCTTCTCGTGGCTTCACAGCTCATTTCTTTTCATTGATGAATAATTTTTTGTTGTATGGATTTGCTACCAGTTATCCATCCATATCGTCCTGTTCAGATCTCTGGCCCACTTTAATCAGGCTGTTTGGTTCCTTATTATTGAATTTTAACAGTTTTTTGTGTGTTTGGGGTAGAAGGCCTTTATCGGATATGTAATTTGTATATGACTTGTCTCAATCACTTACAGTATCTTTCATAGATAGTAAAAATTTAATTAAATTGTAAAGGTAAAATTTCTAAGCTGATTCTAAGCTGCAAAAGTCTGAGTTAAAGTGTAAAAGACCGGGCATTGTAAAGCTTCTAAATGGCAAGGCCTGGGCTAAAAAGTAAAGACTAGGTATTGTTACAATTCTTCTGCTACCCCCGGAACCTGTAATCCCTGTAGCTGTTAGGACAATGCTGGAACTGCCCAGTAAATATCTCCATTGATTCCCTGGTTGTTTAATAGCTAAGGGTTCTAGGTAGCATGGCACGTAGGCATTGCAGGACCTAAACCAATCAGTTTGAATGTGTACCCCACTTAGGAGCACCAATCACCCCTGTCCAATCTGTTCCCGCCAATGTATGCACTAATCCTAACTCAGGGTTGTTGTTCAATTTTCCCGCGCCTCATGATGATTTGTTCTGATGTATGCAAAGCCCCCCACCCTCTCCAAAAAGTGTACTTAAGCTCCGCTTGAACTCTGCTCTGGGCTCTGGGCTGCTCTCCCTTCTTGAGTGAGCACAGAGTCCCAGCGCGCTGGAATGGATCCTCAATAAATCCCCTTTTGCCAATTGCATGGAGTCAGTCTCTTGGGTGGCCTCTCCCTCCGACGTTTCGCCGGACCCCCCTTACAAAATGGAGCCCAAACTACGGATTTGTTCTTTCATGGATTGTGCTTTTGATGTTGTATTTAAAAATTCCTCACCAAACCGTTAGTTTTTCTTCTGTTATCCTCTGGGAGTTCTGTAGTTTGGGATTCGCCTTGGGTTATGGCTCACGCGGAGTTCAGTTTTGGTGAGGGTTGAGTCTTGGTCTGAATCCGTGGGTTGGCGGGGAGATGTCCAGTTTCCCCAGCACCTGACCATCTGAAAGGCCCGTCTTTCTGTTGGATCACCTTGGTTCCTTTGTCCAAGATGGTCAACTGCACTTCTGCGTCAGTTTCTGGGATCTGTGCTGTGTCCCACGGAGCTGTCTGTCTGTTCTTCTGCCGACACACACTGTCTTGATTACTGAGGCTTCATAGCGGACCTTGAGGTTCCCTTTGTTCTCTTCCAGTGTTGTGTTGGCTGTTCTTAGTCTTGCCTTTCCACATAGGCTTCAGAAGAATACTCACAAAGTCACTTGCTGGGATTTTGATTGGGATCACATGCTGGAAAAATGGATGGCAATATTGAGTCCTGCTATCCACAAGCATGCAAAACCGCTTCACTACATTCTGACTCATTTTTTCATAAAAGTTTTATAGTTTTTCTTGTATAGATCTTTAACATATTTTGCTTGATTAGTCCCTAAATATCTTGGGGTTTGGGTGCTAAAGTAAATAGCATTATGTTTTTAATACAAAACTCGCTAATTTTTATTGCATTTTATTATATTTAGCTTTTTTATATTTGCCTTATAGTCTGAAAATTTTATATATTTTTTACTGGTTCCAAAAGGCTTATATTGATTCTTGTACATTTTCTTCATAAATAATCACATCATCTTCAAGAAAAGAGTTTTATTTCTTCCTTAAAATCCATATACCCTTTTATTTTCTTTCCTTGTCTTATTGCTTTATTAGGACTTCTAGTAAAAAAGCTGTGGTATCAATATGTACTATCACTATTTATCAATTGAAATTTTTAAAATTACATAATTTTTTTAAAGCAGTGGTGAGAGGTACAACCTTGCCTTCTTCCTTATCTTAGCAGGAAAACTCTAGTTTCTAACCATTAAGAATGATGCTAGCTGTTGTTTTGTTTTGTTTTGTTTTGTTTTGTTTTTTCTGTAGCTGATCTTTATCAAGTGGTGGAAGTTCCCCAAAGCTAGTTTGCTGAGAATTTTTTTTTTTTTAATCATGAACTAGTTTTGGACTTTTTTGCATCTGTTAATATGATCTTTTCTTTTTCCGCCTGTGGATGTGAGAGATTGGTCTGATTGATTCTCGCTGTTGAGCCCATCTTGTGTAACTCGGATAGATCCCACTTGCTGGTCACATGTAATTCTTGTCATATTCTTGGATTTGATTGGCTACAATTTTGCTGAAGATGTTTGCTCTCTGTTCAGGAGAGATGTTGGCTTTTAGTTTTCCTCTGTTCTTGTGTCTTCGTCTGGTTTGGGCTTTAGAATAATGCTATCGTTTCTTCCTTAATTGTTTGGTAGAATTCATGAGTGGGCCCATTTGGAACTGGTACTTTCTGTTTGAAAGGATCTTATTTATTGATTGAATTTCTTTAATAGATTATTCGCACGTATTAAGATCACCTGTTGTTTCCTCTGTGAGTTTGGTATATATGTCTCAAGGAACTGGTCATTTTCATCTAGTGTGCCAGATTTATGGGGCATCTTTTATTACCCTTTCATATCTCTGAGATCAAAAGTGGTGGCCTGTATTTCATTTCTGATTTACTTTGTGCCATTTTTTTTCTTAGTTAATCTAGCTAAATGTTCATCAGTTTCATTGATGAGAATCAACTTTTGGTTTCGTTGATTTTTTTCTGAAATTTCCTATTTTTAATTTCATTGGTTACTGCTGTAGTTTTTATTTTTTTTATTGTCTGATTGTGTTTTTAATTTGTCCTTTTTTTCTAGTTTTCTAAAGTAGAAGCTTAGGTGATTCGCTTTGCATCTTTCTTCTTTTCTAAAAAGTATGCACTGCTGTAAATTTCCCTCTAAGTACTACTTTTGCTGCATCCCACAAATTTTAATAATTCATATCTTAATTTTCATTTCCTTCAAAAATACTCACTAGTTTTTCCTGACACTTCTTTTTTGGCCCATGTGTTTATTCAAAGTATTTTGTTTAATGTTCAGTGGTTTTGAATCTTCCAGATGTCTCTCTGTTGCTGATTTCTAACTCAGTCTCATTGTGAGTGTACCCGATTGTTCCCATTCTTTCACGCTTGTTGAGGTGTGTCATGACTTTGGAGTTCCGTGGATCTTGGTGAATGTTCCCTATGCGTTTGAGAAAACATAGGTCCTGTGCTGCAGGGGCCGAGGTATCCTGTGACCAGGTGTCCGAGGCCATCCCGTCGTGATGGTCTGCCTGACCTTGTGCCTGCTGATCATTTCTGATAGAGGAGCCTTGAGATCTCCAAACACAAGAGCAGATTCACTTCCTTCTGGACAGTTCCGTTAGGTGGGGCCTGTGCATTTTGACACTTTGTTGTTAGACTCACATGTTAAAGACGGTCGGTCGTTTCTAATGGGGAACTGACGCCTTCCCCACTCTTCCGTGCTCTTTTTTCTCTCTGATCATCTTCCCCCTCTCAGGTCCTACTTGGTCTGCGTGGACTTGTGTCAGCACAGTGTGACTCTCTCCACCTCCTTGACCTTAATTGGACTTCTCCATTTAAAGAAGTTGTTTCTGCTTTCCTATCACTTCTGACCACCTCTTTTAATCAGTGGGTCTGGTCTTAACGTCTCAATTATGAATATCTGCCATGTTTATTACGCTTTCTATCCACCACCCCTTTTTTTGTTTCTTTTTATCTTCTACTTTTTTCTTTCCTTTTCTGGTTTTAATTCTGTGTGATTGAATTTCTTTTAGCTATGGACATTTTAATCGTGCTTCTTTTCTTCTTTTTAAACCTTTTAAATGACTGTCCTGGAGCTTGCAATGAACCTTAGCAGCTGATCCAAGTTCTCTCCAAATGCCACTCTACTCTCTCATGGGTGTGCAGACACTTCCTCAGAGAGCTCTCCCAGTCCTCCCTCAGGTCCGTGACACTGCTGTCTTTCACTTCACTTGTCCCTTAAGTACAATCATGGAATATATTAATTGGAACAAACTATTATTTACTAGACAAATAGAGAAAAATGAAAGTGAAAGAGTTTATTTTGTCATTCATTCTCTAAAACTCTTTCTTTATGTAGATTTTAGTTTTTCACCTATATAATTTTCCTTCTCTCTAGAGAACTTTTCTTTCAAGGCAAATCTACTGGCTAGGAATTCCTTTGATTTTTGTTTGTCTGAGAAATTACTTCTTCTTAATTTTTGGAGGGTAACTTCCCCAGATACACAATTCTAGATTGGGGGATTTGTTTTTCTTTTAACACTTTAAATATCTCACTCCACTCTCTCCTTGCTTGCATCATTTCTGAAGAGAAGCTGAAGGTGATCAGTAGCCTTGATCTTTGGTGATTTTTTGGTGCATTTGTTCTCTCCAGTGCTGATTGAGAGAAGTGTGTTGGAATCTTGAGTTAACTGTGCATTTTCACTTCTGTTTCTTCCCGCACATATTTTTTTTTAATGTGGTGCTGAGGATCGAACCAGGGCCTCACGTGTGCTAGGCAAGCACTCTGCCACTGAGCTGCAGCCCAGCCCCTGTGCACATCTTTTTGAAAGCTCTGTTATTAGTAGCATACATGTTTTTGTTATACACATCATCCTGATGAACTAAGCACTTTATTCTGATAAACTGTCCCCTTTATCTCTGGACTATGGCTTTTTCTGTTTACTGTCTCCAATTGACGTGGTCAGTCCAGTTTTCTTGATCTGGGTTGTTTGATGCTATCTTGTTTTCCGTTGTCTTACTTTCGTCTGTTTGTGTCTTGGTACTTTGATGGAATTTCTTCCAGACAGCTGGGAGTTTGGCCCTGTGTTTCCTTACCTTCTAGAACGGCTGCTCTGTGGAGAGTCCAACAGGATGTGTCTGCTAGAGATGACCCAGGCAAGGCAGCCTTTCCTGGGAGGTGCTTTGTTAGCTGGGCTAGGAGTATTTGCTGCAGCCGTAAGTTCCAGAAACTTCCAATTCCTCTAGGGTCCTGGATCTCACCTCCCTGAGGTCTGGGATCTCTGTGAACTACATCTTGCAGCAGTTTCACTGTCTGGACCTACTGTTGTTCTGCTGCCCCTGTGGATGTGCTAGTAAGATGTGGGAGGGAAGCATTGTGTAATCTTATGACCATTGTCATTAATTGTTTTAAGCTATTAGTGTGTCCCTGGGGTGTGACCTTCACCAGTTTCTTTACCTCTTTCCTCCTCACCCTACGTGAGGAAGGCTAAAGGGGGCTAGCTGGGAGGTTTCCCTGCCTCATATCTGAAGAAAGACTGGGATGATTCCCCAGCCCACTGAGTAGGCCTTCCTCGTGGAGATGCTGTGGGAGCATTTCAGAGTGGTGCATCCTCCTTTCGTCTGCCTGAGACATGGAGGGATCTTTCTTGGCTCTTCACAGTACACCTTGGTGGGACTGAAGACGAGGCTGAGTCAGGTCTGTCTGTGGTGGGTAGGAACACAGCTCCAGGATCTCTCACACCATTTCAATCAGCTCTTTTGCTGCTACGATTAAAAGACCTGACCAACACCAGTGCAGAGGAGGAAAGGTTTACTTGGTGGCCCTCGGTGTCAGAGGTCTCAGTCCAAGGACAGTTGGCCCCTCAGTGAGGCAAGACATTGTGGCAGAGGGAAGCAGCTCACGTGGTGATCAGGAGCAGAGAGAGCCACTGCACTCCCAGACACAAAATATAGACCCCGTAGCCACGGCCCCAGCGCCCCCTCCTCCAGCCACACCCACCACTTCAGCTCCCACTCAGTTGATCCCGATTCACCCATGGGGTAAAGACTCCCAGCCCCATCATCTCTCTTCTGAGTCTTCTTGCATTGGCTCACACATGAGCTTTTGGGGGACACCTCACATCCAGACCCTACACCCTCCATGCCTGTCCACACTCAGCCTCTGGAAACAGGCCACCGTGACCAGGTAGATGTTTCCAGTGACTTCTGCTCCAAGTGGGGCTTTCCCAGCTGATGCTGTGTAGGCGCTGCCATCTCTGCCCCTTCTGGGTGGGGTTCCCTAGATCTCCGTTCTCGGAGGGGTCCAGTGAGGCACCGATTCTCCCTTTGTTCTGGTTTGGTTTTGTAGTAAGGCCGCAGTGAACCTTGGCAGGTATTTCACTTGTCAGACCTGAAACTGGAGATCTCCTTTCATTTTTTTCCCCAGTGTGATATTATCTTTGCAAAAAAAAGATTGATTTAAGACATTTATATATTTAGTTTTAATTTTTTAATCTTGCTATTTGTTTCGTCTCCTTATTTTATATTCTTTGTTCCTTTCCTCTCATTTTCTGCATTTTTTGGATGGATCAATTTTATCATTCTATCATTCTATCATCTGTATAGATTTATTAACTATTTCTTTTTGTTTTATGTTTTTAAAATTATTTATGATATGCATGCTCATTTTATCAGCATCTACCTTCAAAATATACTTACCATTTCATGTATTTTGTAAAAAGCATAAACTGTATTCCTCTTGTCCTTTGTGCCTTATGGTCCTACATATATCTCTACAAATGCAGCTCTGCTCCTTCCAAGGCCTGTTTGTGGTCTTTGTGAAAACATCATTATCAGTTGTGATGTAGACAATTGTTTTTAACAGAAATTTTAAAATGAGGACTTTGGGGTCTCAGAGGTAGCTCAGTGGTACAGTCCTCGCCTAGCAGACATAGGATCCTGGGTTTGATCCCCAGCACCATGAAAAGCAAAAGCAAACAAATAAACAGACCCCCCCAAAAAAGAAAGAAAAAGAACACCTTCCGTGTTTGTGCTCCTCTTTGCCGTCTTCACTGCGGTCCATGTCTCTGTGGGGGTCTCTGCTTCTATCATGTGTCATTTTCTTTCAGCCCAAAGAATTTCCTCCCTCATTTCTTAGAGTGTAGACTTGCTGGTGGTCAGTCTTCTCAACTTTGGCCTGTTTGAAAAAGTCCCTATCTCAGTTTGATTTTTAGAGTGAAATCTCAAAAACCATGTGGAGTCCCACGAGGACGTCATTTTATCGTGTCCCTGAGAAGGCGTGCCCGGAGGGCCCTGGGCCGGCCTTGCTTCTGATGACCACAGCAACCATTCTACCTCCGGGCCCTGCGAGGGTTGCTTCTTTCTCTTAGTTATTTTTTTTTTTCTGGGTCCTTTTAAGCCCCCCCCACACACACACACATGCCAGGCTTTATCTGGGTGGAGTTGAATATGTGCACAGCCCCTGGCTGTTCACCGTGAATTCCTCCCGTCAGCCACTTTTCTCTCTGTGAGGAGCCACGGGCTGGATCTGAAGCTCTCCCTATCTTTCCTCATTAAGTTCACGTTTTCCTTTGCACCCTTGTGCATTTTGATAGTGGCGACTTAATAAAGTGATGGTGGGCGGATTCCCTCCCCTCTATTGTTTCTAGGTCTGCTCCTTGATTGATTTTTCTCCTAAGGTGATGGTCCGACTTTCCGGCTTGTTAACATGTCTAGTGATTCTGGCTGGATGCTGAGCCCTGTGCCTGGCAGACGATGGCCTGGACTTGGCTATTGTGTCAGGAGTGAGGAAGTCGATCTTTGCAGGCAGCTCAGTTGCTTGCAGCTCTGCTCCTTGCAAGGCCTGTTGTGGTCTTTGTGAACACGTGACCCGTTAGCTCTCCAGGGCTGACTTAACTGACCATTCAGTCACATTTCTCCTGGGGGCTCCTGAAAGCCCCTCCTCCCCGAGTCCTAGAGGGAGAAGGTCTGGGAAAGGTCCCGCACGCGGCTGTCCAGGAGCGGAGTTTAACCCAGCCGCCAGGGCTTTGCCCCATACCGGGGCCACTTCATGTCTGGTGAATGTCTAGAGGGACCCCCTCGCAGATTACGGAGCCCTCCCCAGGCTGCTCCCTCCTCTGTGATACTCAGGCCCACGAGTGTCCCCTGCCTCAGTTTCTCCTAACCCACTGTCTCCTGATCTCAGTGACACTCCCAGACTGTGCTTGGGTCCCCGTCCCTGCCCCGTGGCGCAAAAGCCTCCTCCCGGTGGGAGCCGGGTGAGCAGCCAGCCCTGTGTGCCCCTTGGCTCTCAGAGGTCAGTTTTTGCTGGGTCTAAAAGCAGATCTTTCACACACTGTGTCCAGTTGTTCAACAAGAGCAAGTTCAGATTCGGACACCCCATGGGGACTGGAAGGAAGCCGCTGTCTCAGGGTAACAAGAATCACTGATTGATTCAGAGAACGTGAGCATGAGGAAGAGCTAGGCCACGGTTGGTTCTGCAGGTCATCAAAGCCCAGCAGGGTGCTGAGTGACAGTCTCTAGAAGCACACATCAGACCAGTGCTGGGACAGTGGCAGCCTCAGCACGTTCCAGTAGCACAAAGACGGGAATGTGGTGGCCTCGAGGGGGAGCGGGGGTGGGGGGGAAGCAGTGGGGGCAGATCCCCAATGCCCAGAGTGTTCACCAGTGGACGCCCAGGAGCCAGGAGAACCGGAGTCAGGAAACTTCTCTCTTGCAAAGGGCCAGGTTGTGAATGCTTCAGGACACACATCTCCATCTAGTCTTCTCCTTTCCTGGCCCTTTGTCAAAGCTGTTCTGAGCTCCCAAAGGATGTGCACACAGTAAGCAGGCTGGATCTGGCCTGAGGGCTGTCGCTGGCTGAACCCGGGATGTGATCACAGAATAAACAATTCACAGAAGAAGATGGAGATTATTAATGCATGTGTGAGGAGCTGCTCATCTTCCCTGATAATCGGATAAACATAATTCAAAGCAAATGAGCACATTTCACACGGATCAGATGGGAGAAAATTTAAAAGACTGACAATATCAAGAGTTAGTGGAGGTAAGAGGCAACAGCAATTTGCACACACTGCTGGTAAGGGTGCGAATTAATTCAGCCACTTTGGAAAGCAATTTGTCAATAGCCAAACCAGAATTGGATTTGAAAATGCATGTTCACAAAGACTCCACAATGCCACTCCTAGATCTGTTATCTAGAGAGATCCATGTGTAATTGCAGTACTGTTTGTAATGGGGAAATAAATTGGAAACAACTTAAGTCCACACACACACACACACACACACACACACACTCCTATCAACACGGCAACATCTCAAAAACATAATGTTGAGTGGAATAGCAAGCCTAGCGCAATAACATTTACGAAAATGTTTAAAAACACGCTGCAAACAACACTATGAATTATTCATGGGTATCTCTTTCTGTAGGTGTAAACATGAAAACAGAGGAATGGAAAAGTACACCGAGTGCAGGAGGGGAAACTCACATTACCTGCAGTGAGTAGACGTCCTGGGGGTGGGGACAAGGCAGCCACCTTGAAATGTTCTTTTATAAAAACGTCAAGCAACTGTGACAAATATTAACTCTTGTCACTTTGTAGGAGATGGACACACCATGTTTGTGTCATGCTCTTAGTTCTTTTATTTTAATTTCCCATGAAAGGAAAGAGCAGACATACCATTTCTAGCTGCACATCTGTAAGTGTGGTTTAAGGTTAAAAAAAAAAAAAAAGAATGGGATCTGGTATGGGAAAGTCTTGTCCCAGGATGGCCCCGGCCTGATTCAGGCTGGCCACTTCCCCTCTGTGCCTCAGTCCCCCAGCCATGGAGTGAGAGATGCAGTTTCAAAGCACAGGGATTGCTACGTGTGCCCCCCACCCAGCATGTGTCCAGTGGAATAGACTAGAACAGATTAGAAAGCACGGGGTGCCTCACCTGCCGGCTGGAGGAGGGAGAAGGGAGCGTTTGATGCTTGGGATGACGGTCGCAAGTGTCTGTGCTGATTGACGTCAAACCGTATGCTTAAAATTGGTCATAATGATAAACATTAGGTCGTGTGTATCTGAGCACACGAAAAAGGAGTGCTCAGAAAGTCATCCCGGAAGGATGACTGTCATTTCACAAACCTTTAATGTTCACATAGTGGAGCAGCTCAAAACTCAGAGCTGGGTGGCCGGGGGCTGGGGACACTGGAGGCAGGCGCTCAGTTTTTGCCCTAGTTCCTGAGCTTTTTATCACTGCTCCTTCACCTGCCTCTCCTGCTGGGATCTAGCCGCAGCCTGTCCTCCAGTCGTCCCGTTCCGTTCCAGGCTGCCATTCTCTCCCCATTGACCCTGGCAGCAGAATTGAAACCCCCTGCTCTGGAGGAGCAGCCCTCTGTTCTGAGCAGAGCACATCACTGTTAAGCGCTCGTCATAACCATTATGGCCATTAGTCTGCCAAGCTCTAAGTAGCCAAAGAGAAAGAGAGAGAAAAGAGCGAAAGGGAGAGAGGTGGCTGTGCATTATGGGATTTAAGTGGCACAGGATGTGGGGACGGCTGCCGTCTGGCCCCCGAAAGCAGAGATGCATTAATATAAATCAGAAGCCTGCTGGGGCTGGCGCAGCGGAGGGGCCGTCGGCGCGCGAGGGCACGGGGCTGCTCGGTCTCCCCGCGCCACTTTGTCAGGGTCCAGCAGATAGAAAAATAAGCCTGAGGCTTTTAATGCGCAGTTTGGAGAATTAGTTTCAATTAGTGGAGAGACATTTTAAATTTCAAGAAATATTCAGCCTTCACTGACTCCATTTAGCACGTGAAAGCCTTTCTCAGTGTTAATAGAATCGTAGCATATAAAACCAGAAGGACCTTAGAGCTCCTCCCTGCAGCCCTCTGGGACTCCGAGTGAGTGAGTCCTGGAGATCCTGCAGAGGCGGGGCTGGATCTCAGAAGTTGGCCTCTGGGCTCCCGGTCAGCACCCCAGCCTGCAGGGACAGCGGGGCGTGTGTTGCGTGTGTGTGCACACGCACATGTGTGTGCCCGTGGCACAAACAGGAAATAAGTGGCTAGTGACCCCTTGGACAGCCTCATGGCTACTGTGTAGGTGACCTGACAAGTCAGTCCACGCTGGCTGGGCAGAGAGGCTGAGCCATCCCTGAGGTGCAGGGACACTGTCGGGCGCAGGCTAGCACTCTGTGATGTGGCCTGGGAGCCACCAACAGTCACTACACCTCCACACCCGGGAGCCACAGCCAAGGCCCCTGGAGCTGCAAAGCGAGAATGAATCGACCTGCCCGGGGGACATTTGTCTCCAGCACACAGTAGGCACCTCACAGACCCCGGCCCTCCCCTCCACAGCAGAACCCTCCATGGGCGGCCTTGGATCTGGGGCCCCGGCTCCACCAGTCCCCTTTCCGGCCTCTGGAAGCAGCCCCTCGTAGAAGAGCAGGACCCGACAAGACGAGGCTCCTCTGCTGATGGCTGCGTGGTTTCTTCCTCTCCTGCCTGAGGCAGCGACGCTTGTCTTTAATCAGCGTAAGGTAATTTAGTCCCCTTCACATCAGCGTGCCAGGAAAAATGAGCCATTAATTTTCTGGAGGTTCCAAGGAAGTGCTTTTATGGGTTATACTACAAACATATTGAGATGCTGGCTGTCCTGGGGGTGGGGGCTCTGCTGAGTCTCCTGTTTACCACGAGTGGCTTGGTAAAAATTAACCGCCGCGGTCAAGGTTATCTTTCCCCTCTGTGGCGGCACTGATGGGCTTAAGTGCGGCGAGGAGAGCAGGGTGCAAACATGTTTACGAGCAGGGCTCCCAGCGGGAATCTGTTTTAACTGTCCATTGATGGGACCGGGTTGTGCAATCGTCAGCCTGGGAATCCTGTAGGCAAATAAAAAACAAGACTCCGTGTGGGTTTGGGTTTTACTCCTGCCCGCTGTTGGCCCTGGCCCCCTCCCCCTCTTCCTGGTCTGACCTGTGGTGTGCGTTTTCCCACAGAAGCTTCTGGAAAGGCTGCCTGTCATTCTCGCAGCCTTTGGTGACTGATCGTGCCTGTCTCCAACAGCCCCTCCCTCCTTCAAGACGGTGTCCAGGCAGGCCACCCCTCTGATGACCGCTCCCTCTCCTCGGAGGCATGTCAGTGGCCTTGCCTCAGTGGCTGGTGGGGTCACCGTGTCAGTGGGAGTCTCCGGTGCTTGGAAGTTCCTTGGCTCCTTGGGAGGAATTCCTGCCTCCTGCCCTTCACCTGTCTGTCCAGTGTGTCTCCCTGGAGAGCCCTTGGAGAATCTGTCCATTTCGGAAGCTGGGGCTGGGGCCGGTGGGATGAGGTCACTGCCCAGCTTTCAGGCTGCTTGCCTGGGTCCAGGAGTGACTGACCCAAGAGCCTGGGGAGAAGCGGGGAGGCCAAGACCCCTTCTCAGCAGGAATAACCGTGGAGCTGGGCCTGCTTCCACCAAAGGGGGGTGATCACTGACATGCTCCCTGTTACCAGAGGTGGCCATCAGCTGGACAGCTCTGCTGGTGACTCTGTGGACAGCAGGAGGCCTGGGAAAGGGCCAGGAACCAGCTACACCCTGTGCTTTGTGATTATTGACCAGACTTGGAGCTCCAGAGGGCTGTCCTCAGGGAGCGCAGCACTCAGCTCGGCAGCCCTGGCCCAGGGGCACAGGGCTCACCTTGCACGGCGTGAGGGACAGACCCTGATCCTTCTCTGAAGACACAACAGGCAGACGGGGCATCCTGCAGGAAGGAGGCTTCCACCTCCCCAGTGGGCCAAGGGCCCTGCCCAGGCGAGCACCGGGCCTCCTGATTCCTGAATTCCACTCCAGGCTCCGCGGAGAGAGCCACGTCAGCACGACCGCATTCCTCGGGGAAGCCTGGGACGCCCGGCCTTTTCGTTAACTCAGCAAAAGACCATCTCAGGGAAAGCTCAGAGGAGACAAGGACAGACCAAGCAGCTGTCAGAGCACCCAGCCTGCGCCTTCCAGGGCATGTCACAGAGGGCTGTCCTGCGGCTGACGGTGTCCCTGCACTCAGGGGACATGGCTCAGCGAAACCTCACTGAGCCCCTCCTCCCGAACCAGATGCTAGAGATCCCGAGGTTGGGACCGAGGTGGACAGCCCTGTGGAGGTCCAGGGAGCCCCGGGAGTGGGCGACGGGGCAGGGAGCCTGGACTTCAGCAGACAGCAGAAGAGAAAGCAGCACAGGCAGGAGGCGGCCGGGGGACCCTGGGGGCCAAAGTGTGGCCTCTGAAACCACCCTTTTGTTTTCCACTGATTTTATCAGTCCACGACGTGGTTGCTCCTCATAAGCACTGAGCACCTACTATGTGTCTGCTCTAGTGCTGGGGACAGTGACAGGCTCTGGCCCTGCCTCAGCACCTGGATTGTGAGGGCCAGGTCCAGTGACCATGGCCCCTTCCTCCACCTTCAGAGCCAGGGACGGTGGAGTCCTTTCATGCCCCTGTCCTGCTGCCCTCTTTCCTGTTTAGGAGCCCTGGGGTCACACTGAGATCCCTTTGGGTGACTGGGACAATCTGATTATCAACTCTGACCCACTTCCACCTTGGTCACCTCTTGATCGGTGGGTACCAAATTCACTGGCCCCAGGGGTTCAGGTGCAGACCTCTTTTGGGGGGACATCATTCTACCCACAGGGGCTTCCTGAGGGCGTGGCATCTTGAGTCTTGAAGGGTGGCCGAGCTCAGCGGAGCCTGGGAGCCGGGACTAGGGTCCCAGAAGAGCAGGTCTCTTGGTGTCTCCCTGAAGGTCAGGAAGGGCCCTGAGATTGGAAAGGAGACAAGACCTGACAGAGGTCAGCAGAGGGGCCGGCGCTCAGGGCAGGGAGGGTCTGCGTGGGGGAAGGTGACCACCCACGCCCGGGAGTCCCCTTAGCACCTGCTCCCACTGGGCGCCACACGGAGGGGCTGGGGCAGCAGGCCTCAGGGCCGAGAGAGATGGTTGTTATTCTGTATCTGGAGCCGGAGAGGCTGCTGTGGAAGCCAGCCAGACCCGGCGCTGATGGAGGCCATGCGTGTAATAAAACCGGCCAGGCTGGGTCCAAAGGCACGTACTGTACTCTGAAGCCATTTTAAATTTTGCCAAAACCCCAGGGTTCAAGCCAGAAAGAAGACCTCGAGTTAGGGATGGCGTGGGGGCGGGGCGCGGGCAGTGGGTATTGTGACGGTTTCATAACATACTAAGTTAATTTATTTGTTTTGACTTGCGCATTTTAAATAGGGTTTCATCATTTAATGTGTTTTCCATCTGATCCTGTTACATGGGTAGGAGACCTCGTATTTGTTTACTCAGGGACGCTTCCCATCTCCAAAGTCCCGACCGTCGCTGGGCTGGGAGGCGGTGTTTTGACAGCTAGTGCTCTCTGGTGCTCTCCACCTTCTCCGTTTCCAGTCCCGCTTGTTGATTTGAACCACCGCCACGGTCTTTTCCTCCTCGACTTCCACACCACAGCACATTCCAGGCCGGAAGGTGGATGTCTCCTCCTGCGGTGCCGCCACCACCCTGCACCCAGCGGCTGGCGCTGCAGACCTGCCCGGCTCTCACGGGGAGCGTGGGGCAGAGGCCCTGGGGTGCTGCACCGGAGGCCAAGAGGCAGCGGGCAAAGGCTCGCCCTGGCCCTCTCAGAGCCTGCTGGGGCCACCCTGCTTCCTCTCCCGCCAGGACATGGCTAGGGCTTGTTCAGGACGACAGCCAGCAGCCTGACAGCCAGCCCGTCCTGCTGTCAGTAGCCACAAGGTGCCTGAACACTCCCGCTGGGGAACAGAGGCCAGTGGTGTCCCTGCTGCACCCAAACAGCTCAGACCACAGTCCCTGCTGCACCGCCGTCCCGTGTGGGAGCACGTTCTCCACACCCTGACCACACCACTGTGGCCCCAGGTGGAAGCCCTGTCCGCCTTCCTCTGCCCTCTGCCTGACGCTCAGACCCGTCGCAGCCCGTCCTCGAGTGCCAGCCTGCCACCTCCCGACTCCCTCCTCTGCCCGGGAGCTCTCCTTTTCCTCCAAGACCCAGCTGAGCTTCTCGGAATGTCCTGCACCCCTGTGTCTGGGGACCACTGTCAGCTTGTCTTTGCTCTGTGAAGGACAGCGGCCGCGTTCAGCAGCCGTCGCCTGTTGCTGTGTGTTCATCTGCCCCGTGGACAGTGACGGTCTCCTGCTGCTCCTGTGCTTAGGTCAGATCCCAGCCTGGCCCTGGCTGCACAGTGGACAGGGCCAGGTGCTTCTGGAATCCCCAGGATGAGGAGGGCCCTGGGCAACCCTGGTCCCTGAGGAGGTGGGAACTGTCAGGGGACGCTGGCTCCCACCCTGAGCCACACCCCAGAGATGCCAGGAAGGGAAGGAGGAGGAGGCTCTGGGCCACGTGGGGAAGTCCCGGGGACAGCAGAAGTGGTGTGGTCCTGCCACAGGGGGCCGGGCGCTCAGAACAGAGGGCAGGATGGAGCTCCGGCCAAGCAGAAGTCATGGGAGTGAATTGGTCAAACTGAGGGTTCTCCAAACAAACGCGACCTCTCCTAGTGAGACCCAGGCAGACTGTGAGAGCCCACAGGGGACATGCGGAGCCATGCCCGTGTGTTCCCGAGGGCCGCGCAGAAGAGCTGCAGATGAGCTCAATTTGGGGTCATTGTAATTGTGACACAACCGCCATTAAAACAAAGTGCATGACCTTCCACCGGCTGAAAGCAATCCCATTTTCTAATGGCGAGCAGGACAGAGAGCAAATAATGGGATGAAACAGCTGGGATGAATCTGATCACAGCAGTGACGGCGGGGCTAGTAAGTCTGTGGCACCAATCAGAGAGAGTTGTCCATACTGGACCTTTAAAAAGAGGGTTCCCATAATAAACTGTTTCTAGGGGATGTACTTAAAATGAAAGGGTGCCTAAAGTTTGAAAATAAAGAGTCAGAAATGCATATTGCAGGCAAACAGGGTCAAAATAAATCCAAGGTGACAATCTTTCTTGAAGTCTTCCAAAATAGACTTTGAAGTTGAAAACATCATGTGGCTCAAAAAAGAGATGCTCTGTGGTGAGGACAGAGGACAGTGACTGAAACATGCCAGAGAGCCCACTTTGGTTTTCTAGCTGAGCAGATGGCGTCAGACGAGACCCCTGCTGGCGGCAAGTAGGAATCCAGACCAACCATAAAGACCCTCTGTCCAGCGGCTCTGCTGGACACCCTGGAAGGCACAGCCACAGGCTGGGCCAGGAAGCTTTGTGCAAGGCCACCTGCCCAGGGCCAGCCTGCGCTCCCGTCCACCGCACACAGGAGCTTGGCCACCGGCAGAGCCAAGTCCCTGCCTGCCAGAGGCTGGACGCTGCTTTGGTCTTTCGTCCAGTGTAATTTCTCATGCAATAAAGTGACTAACGTGATGATGTTTGAGAAGTGTGTTGCGTAAGCCCCATCACCACGAGATAGAGCTCCTCTTTCTATCCACATTCCCGCATTCCCCGCCTCTGTGAGGTCGACCCTCCTCCTCACCTGGCCCTGGTCACCTGGCCCCTCATCGCCCCGCCCCTGCTGACCCACTTTTGTTTTCCAGAGCGTGGACTTTTCTAGAACTTCTGTGATTGGAATTACCAAGTGCATGGCTTCTGTCTGGGCCTCTCTCTCATCTGGGGTCTGCACATCATGCTGTCCCCGTGTCAGAACACGTCCCTCTTGTCACAGTGACGCCTGTGGATGGTGTGGGTCGACCACCCTTGATCCCACGGCCTGTGCACAGGCGTCCGGCTGCTTTGGGGTTTTGCTGGCGGTGAGGAGACCGCTGGAAGGGCCACCAGAGTCTGTGTGGGACCATCTTCCTTCCCTGGGTGAGGACCGGGGTGGGATTTAGGGGCTGCAGGACTGAGCCCCTCCTCCGGCCCCCCGGGGTGACCCAGCCCTGGGGCCCGCCAGTCCTCACTGGAAGTCCACGTGGTGCCATGTGGCCTTCTTAGTTAGGAGTGTGTTTACAGCTGCCCGGGTGCTCGGTGAAGGGTCCTGTCCAGCCTCCTGTCCGTCTCTGCTCTGCCCAGTGAGACGGTCTGCCCCACCACGGGTCATGGACGGCTGTGGGCTCCCAGGCCAGTCTGCTCTCAGACGAGTGCTGTGCATTGGTTGGGGGGGGTCTCCGGCCACGGCTTCTCTTTTCATTTTCCTGGCCATGAACCTTACTTTATCATGTCTTTTTCTTTCTACTATTTCCATCCTATTTAAGAAAACTTCTCCTTTCTGAACTTATTTTTTATTGGTCCTTTTTAGTTATACTGTGACGTAGTCACAAAATCAGGGAATCTAACTTGCCGGGATTCTGTGCCCTCCCTCTCCCTCCCAGCCCTGTTCCTTCATGCCACCCATCTTTCTGCTATTTACTTAGTTGTTTTCTAATTAGTGTCATGCAGATGTTCATGGTGGGGAGCTCACTGTGCACACTCACATATGCACATAGGACAGTCAGGTCACATTGGTCCCACTGACTTTCCCTAGACAGTCCCTCCCCTGCCTTTCAGTCCCTTGTCTACTCCTCTGACCTTACTTACAATCTTTGTTAAAGATTAATCCTCCCGGGCTGGGGATGTGGCTCAAGTGGTAGCGCACTCGCCTGGCATGAGTGCGGCCCGGGTTCCATCCTCAGCACCACATACCAACAAAGATGTTGTGTCCGCCGAGAACTAAAAAATAAATATTAAAAAAAAAAATTCTCTCTCTCTCTCTCTCTCTCTCTCCTCTCTCACTCTTTCTAAAAAAAAAAAAAAGATTAATCCTCCCTCTCTAATTTTGGATTCGATTCTGCATACCAGAGAAGACGTTTGACTTTTGGGGACCTTATTTCACTTAGCATGACAGTTTCCAATTCCATCCATTTAGCAGCAGATGCCATGATTTCATTCTTCTTTATGGCTCAGTAATATTCCACTGTGTATATGTACCACATTTTCTTTATCCATTCATCTGTTGATGAGCACATAGGTTGGCTCCATAGCTTAGCTACTGTGAATTGAGCAATAGTGAATTGATATGGCCTCTTCACTGTAGTATGCTGATTTTAAGTCCTTTGGATATATAACAAGGAGTGGGATAACTGGGTCAAATTGTGGTTCCATTTCTACCTTTCTGAGGAATCTCCATACTGCTTTCCAGAGTGGTTGTACCAATTTGCAGCCCCACCAGCCATGTATGAGTGAACATTTTCCCCACATCCTCACCAATATTTATCGTTATCTGTATTCTTAATGATTGCCATTCTGACTGGAGTGAGATGGAATCTCATTGAACATTTTTTTCATATGTTTGTGGACAATCCATATATCTTCTTCTGTGAAGTGCCTGTTCAGTTCCTTTGCCCATTTATTGATTCGGTTATTTGGGGGTTTGGTGTTAAGTTTTTTTGACTTTATATGCTCCATCTGAGGTGTGAGTGGCAAATATCTTCTCCCACTGTGTAGGCTCACTCTTCAAGCTCTTAATGGTCTCCTTTTGTGTGAAGAAGACTTTTAATTTGGTGTATCTCATTTATCGATTCTTTATTTTACTTCTTGCACTTCAGGAGTCTTGTTAAGGAAGTTGTGAAATTTTCCTGAGCCAACATGTTGGAGTGTCGAGCCTATAATTTCTTCCAGTATGTGCAGGATTTCTGATCTAATTCCTAGGTCTTTGATCTGCTTTGAGTTGAATTTTTGTGCAGGGTGAGAAATAGGAGTTCAGTTTTGTTCTACTACATTTGGATTTCCAGTTTACCTACCACCATTTGTTGAAGAGGCAATTTTTCCCCTGCAATGCATGTGTTTGGCACCTTGGTCTAGTAGGAGATGACTGCGTCCGTGTGGGTCACCTCCGGGTCACCTTTCTGTTCCATTAGTCTTCCTGCCTGCTGGGGCGCTGGCCCACACTGTTTTGGTACCCAGCTCTGTCGTGTAATCTGAGGTTCAGTCTCATGATGCCTCCTGCTTTGCCTTCCTCACTAAGGATTGCTTTGGCTATTCTGAGCTTCTTATTTTTCCAGGTGAATTTCGTGACTGCGGTGGAGAACGTCACTGGAATTTTGACGGGAGTTGCGCTGAATCTGAATCGTGCTGTTGGTAGGATGCCATTTTCACTGTATCCATTCTACCTTTTCTTTCCATCTTCTAAGGTCTTCTTCCATTTCTTTCTTTCGTGTTCTCTAGTTTTCATCGTCGAGGTCCGTCACCTCTTTGGTCAGATTGATGCCCAAGCATTATTGGTGTTTTGGAGGCTGTTGTAAAAGAAACAGCTTTCCTAATTTCTATTTCAGCAGATTCAACATTGGAATATAGAAATATGATCAGTCTGTGGATGCTGATTTTGGATCCTGCTACGTTGCTGACTTCATTTCTGAGCTCTAGAAGCCTTCTGGTGGGGCTGTCGACACACAGGGGTGACCTGAGCTCTTCTTTTCCTAGTTGTATTTCTTTAATTTCCTTCTCTTCCCTGATTGCCCCAGCTAGACGTTCAAGGACTGAGTTGAGTAGGAGAGGTGACAGTGACATCCTTGTCTTATCCCTGAGTTTAGAGGAAACGCTTTGAGATTTTCTCCATTCAGAATAGCGTTGGCCTCGGGTGTGTCACGTTGGCCTTCACAGTGTTGGGGGAAGTCCCTTCTATCACCAGCTTCTAGTGATTTAAAGATGAATGGGCCCTCTCCTTACTTGTCAAAGGCCTTCTCTGGATCTACTGAGAGGACAAGTGATCTCATCTTAACTCTACTAAGTGGTGGATTGCGCTAATTGATTTCTGTATGTTGAACCAGACCTGCATCTTGGGATGAGTCCCACTTGATCATGGTGGGTTTTGATCTATTTTTGTAAGCAGTTTGCCAATATTTTATTAAGAATTTCTGCATGTATGTTCATCAGAGTTACTATTAGTTTTGTTCCTTTGATCTATATGCCTGTATGTACAAGCAAAACCAATCTTGATCACTGTGGCTTTACATTAAAATTTAAAATCTTGTATTTTTAATTTTTCCAACTTTTTTCTTTTAAGAATTATTTTGGTTATTCCAGAGCCTTTGTATTTCAACTGAATTTTAGGATCAGGCTGAGATTTTTTTTTTTTTCACAAAGGGCTTGATGAAATACGCCATTAAATGTATACATCTATTTGGAGAAAATTTCCATCCTATAAATGTTGAGTCTTGTAATCTATGAACATGGTATATCTCCCCATTAATTTAGGTCTGCTTTAATTTCTCTCACGAGTGTTGTGAAATTTTCCTTGTTTATTATATTTCTAAGTATTTCTTAATACTTTTGTGAATGAAATGTTTTCTGAAGTTTATCTTCATATTGTTCATTGGTGGTACATAGAGAGACGATTGCTTTTTGGTAGACTGAGCTAATATCATAGGACCTTAATAAAATTATTACTTCTAGTAAAAATTCTTCTGGAATTATGGAATTACTAGTAGTAGTATTTTTCCACACAAGAGATTGAGCTAGCTGAGGATAAAGACAGTTTATTTCTTTTTATCCCAAATTATATTTCTTTAATCCTCTGAACCCTCCAGCAGGATATTGAATGGAAGAGGTGACAGCAGACGTCTTCCCAACCTGAGAGAGGAACTTCAGCTTTTCACCATGAGCTACACATTCTATATTAATAGACTTTATCAGTTAGAAAAAGTCTTGTTCTATTCCTAGATCATCATTAAAGGGTGTTAGATTTCATCAAGTGACTTTATGACCTCTGTTGAGGGGTCATTTCCTTCCAATTGAATTTGAATTTTAGATGTCAACCAACTTTCATTCCTGGAATAAACTCCACTTTTTAGTACATACATGATTTTCATTTGTTTCTATAAACAGTTTGCTGATATTTGGTGAAGGAGCAACTCTGGGGAGATGGGTGTCTGTACCTGTGCTTTTGACTGTCTGTCAGTCTTGGACATCAGGGGAACACTGTCTTCACAGTGGAATTGGAAACCAGCTTCTACCCTCTGTTTTCTGAAGGATTTAGGGAAGAATTGAAGATTGAGTTCTCTTTAAATGTTTGATAGATTTACCAGTGAGGCCACCTGCTCTGGGCTTTATCTGGGGGAAGATTCTTACCTTGCTAATTCAGTTTCTCAGTATACAGCTATTGAGATATTCCTTGTTCCGTTTTCTCCCTTAGTTTTGGTATTTTATAGTTTTTCTATGAATTTGTCCATTTCATCTAAATTGTTTCCTTTTGGCACAAGATTGTTCCTAATATTCTCTAGTAATATTTTTATGCTTTAGAGATCTGCAATGATATCCCCTCTTTTTTTAATCTTTTTTTTTTTTTTTGGTGGGGTTCTTTTTTTTTTTGTCTTTTTTGGAACTGGGGGTTGAACCAGGGCTTTGCGAATGCAAGGCAGAGGCTTTGCCACTGAGCTACATCCCCGCCCCATATCCCCTCTTTTGTTCCTGATTTTTTTTTTTTTTTGTAAATCTTTCCTTACTTGTAATATAAGATTTTAAAGGAAAAAAATTCTTTTAAACATTGCTTTAGCTAAATGTTTCCTTTAAACATTGCTTTAGCTGAATACATTTTAAAGCCATGTTTTCAGTTTGTTTGATACACTTTGAAATTCCTGTTTAAATTTCTTCATTGGACTGTGGGTTATTTACAATCATGAGGTTTAATTCCCCAGTATTTGAGTATTTTTTTCTGATTTCTTCCTGTTGTTGATTTCTGATCTAACTCTATTGCAGTCACAGGTTACACTTTATATTACTTTAATTGTTTTAAACTTATAGAGCATTTCCCCAATGCCTAGCCCCTGATAAATGTTTAATAAATGTAGCAGATGTTCCTGAAGACGTCGCAGCGGTGCTGAGACCAGGTCTATCCTGCCGCTGCTGGAGCCTTCTGCAGTGTTGTGCAGGTCGAGTTGTCTGAAGCTGTTTTTCAAGTCTGATGTAGCCTCCCAAATTTTCTGTTTATTTTGTTTTGTGATTTACTGAGAGCTTCTTTATATCAGTTATATTAAGTTCTTATGTAATTGTTGAGATATCTGTTACTCTTTATTCTGCCAATCTTTGCTTCATTAGCTTCAGGCTCTGTTTCCGGTGCAGGAACATTTACAGCTATTCTTTCTTCCCAGTGTATTGACTCTCCTATCATTGTGAAATTCCTCTTGCTCTAGAGCCTTAAAATCTATTTGTTTGAGAGTCTGTTTTGATAGACTGAGATTCTTATGGCCACTCCAGCTCTCTCAAAGTTGCT
Source organism: Urocitellus parryii (assembly GCF_045843805.1). Taxonomy (NCBI): domain Eukaryota; kingdom Metazoa; phylum Chordata; class Mammalia; order Rodentia; family Sciuridae; genus Urocitellus; species Urocitellus parryii. Next base: position 5,119,748 of record NC_135536.1, read on the forward strand.
GTTCACAAGGTATTTCTTTTTGTATCCACTTACATTCAATTTATTTGGGTCTTGATATTTAAAGTGGGTGTTTTATAGTCAGCATCTACTTAGATTTTTCTTTTCTTATTCAGTTTAACAATCTCCATCTTTCAATTGCCGCAGTTGGCCCATTCACATTTCATACAATTATCAGTATGAGTTGGTTTACATCTGCTATTTTACGGTTTGTATTTTACATGATTAAAGGTTGTCTGGTTATTCTGTTCTTCTTTTCCAGGCTCTATTTTATAAGACATTTTTAATAGTACCATTTTTATTCCTCTTTGATTTTTTTTTTTTTTACTATATTCTTCTTAGTGGCTGCTCTATCAACAACAAAATCTTTACCTTATCTCAGTGTACTTCAGGATAATAATAATATGATTCTAGCAAAATATAGCAAATTTATTGCAAAGTAGCTCCCTTTCTTTGCCTTTCATTTGTGTTATTATTTTCAAATACATCATATGCCTTTGTTTTATGAATCGTGTTTTAAGCATATCTCTGCACATAGCTTTAGAGTGGTTTTGGTGCTACAGTACACACACAGAATTTATCACAGTCATCATCTTACTATTCAAGTGAAGTTTGTAAAATTAGATCTCTCTTCCTCCCTTTGCCCTTTCTTATCTATAATGATCTCAACTATTTATTCTGCATATTGAGCGCCACATAAGGTAAAATGATAAATTTTGCTACCAGAGTCAATACAATTTAGATAACTCAAGAGGAGAAGGCAGGTTTATTGTGTTTACCTGTGTTTTTTCTTTCTTTTTGTTATTTTTCCTCTTTGGGGATAGTCCTTTATTTCAATCTCTTTATTATTTTAATCACTTCCTTTGTGTTTACAGAACTTCCTTTAGCCATTCTCCAGACACAGCTGGTGACAAATCCTCTGAGTGGTTCCTCACCTTGGAGCTGATTCCCTCTGCACTGGCTGAAGGATCTGGGATTCTGGAGGTGGACGCTGCTGTCTGTAAGCCCTTTTTATAGCAAAGTTGATCTATTCGTGAGGTGGAGTTCTCATGATCTAAACCAAAACGCCCCTCCCCCCAGCAGGGGTGCCTTGGTGATTAAGTTTCTAACTCGTGCGTTCAGAGGACCTATTCAGATCACAATGCTTTCTTTTTTGTTTGTTTGAAGCATAATTGTTGAAACATTTTTATCTTTGATGCTTTTAAAATCCTCATCAGATAATTGTAAAATTCTAAAGTCTATGAGATTTTATTGTAGCATTTGTTGGCTGTATTTTTCCATTCAAGTTGTTATTTTCCTGCTTCTTAGTATGGTAAGTGGTTTTTTAAAAATTTCATCAAAAAGCCAATGTTTTGGACATTATGTTAGAAAGCCTCTGAGTCACTTGAATTTGTCCTATCAGCTGCTCCAGCTGATACTTTCGGGTTTTTAATGGAAATTCCAAAATATTTATGGAGGACCTCTTCCTTGTGGGTTCTGATTTCTGAATTCTGTGCCTCCATACTGCCAGGTGGGAGCCCACGCCCAGTTTCCCCCTCAGGGACAAGAGGGACTCCTCACTGCAGTTGGGCAGGGCAGGGTTCAGCCTCTCTGCTGGGCCTCCTCATACACCACCTTGTCTGCAAGGGACAGGGTGCTTCATCAGTGCCTCCCATGCCAGAGCCACGACCCAGGACCCCACTGGAGTGTGTGGGGAGGGGCATGTCAGGGGTGGTGGGCGAGGTGGGAAATCCAGGTCTCTAGAGGCACTGGGGTGTGGTGCCTGGGAGGGCCTGGTGGGTACGGTCCCGCCTCCTCGCCCAGCCTTCCTCGACACCAGGCCCTGGCGGACTTGGGGCTGCCGGCTTTTCCTGCAGGTTTGGCTGTGGTGGAGAGGTTCTTGCCTAAAGGATTTCTGTGTGCTAGACTACCCCTTTCTTCATCCTTTGGCTAGAAAAAGCAGACTTTCATTAGGGATTTTTTATTTGTCTGTTTGAACACATTGACATTTCTGGGTTGCCATTTCTTAGGTGCCAATTCTGGGGCTCTGACTTTAAATGGCCCTCAAGTCCTTGGCTGGTTCCCAACTGTGCAGGTGTGGAGTTAAGATGCTGAAGAATCCAGTGGAAAACAACATCCAAAGGTTAGAACTGCTAATGAGAGAATTCAGCAGCTTCCCAGTGAGGAGGCACAGAATTCAGAAATCAGAACCCACAAGGAAGAGGTCCTCCATAAATATTTCGGAATTTCCATTAAAAACCCAAAAGTACACATCATAGGACCACAGTCTACGTTGTAGGACTGACCGGCTCTGACAAAACTTAAAAACCAAGCACCCACAGGATTCAGGTGATCTGCCAGTTGTTTAACTCAACATTCTTCACAGATACAGAAACATAAGTCGTATAACGTATCACCCATGATGCCCAGCATAAAATAAGCACACATACAAGAAATGTGAAATTTTGAACTACAATCAAAACAAAAAAATAATTTGATCTTAATAGAATAGATTGTATATCAATCAGATGTTTGAATTAGCTGTTGGGCAGCTGTTACTTTAAAATATCTATTATAATGTATTAAATCATCGAGAGGAAAAGATGACTATAGTAGGTGCAGAGATGGGGAACTTTAGGAGGCTATGGAAATCATTAAAAAAGTGCTAAAGGTAAATAACTAGATGAAATCAAATACCCATAGGATAGGATTTACTTTATATTGAGTTTATCACAGAGAGAAAATAATGAATGAAAATGCAGAAGTGTCAAAAAAATTCCAAACTAAAAGAAAAAATAAAAGGAGGCGTAAACAATGAACAGATGCTCAATGACCTATGGTACCCCATGAAGCAGTCTAGAACTGAAGAAGGAAATAAGACACAGAAGGCAAAAAACAAAACCCCAAACCAACTAGGAAATAGTTACCGGAAGTTTTCCAAATTTCTTTTTTAAAAAGAAGACAAAAGCCTGGGAGTGGTGGTAATCCCAGTAACTTGGCAGCCTGAGGCAGGAGGATCACAAATTCAAAGCCAACCTTAGCAACTTAGCAAGGCCCTAAGCAATCTAGTGAGACCCTGTCTCAAAGTAACAATGGCTAGGTGGCTCAGTGGTTAGGCCTCCCTGGGTTCAATTCCTGTGAATCTCAGAGCCAGAAGACAAAGTGGCCAGCCTTGAAGGTTCACAGTATTGAAGAAAATAAGTAACCATGACCAGAATATCCAGGAACTCTAAGACAACATTAAGAAATAAAATTTAAGAATTGTTTAAACTGAAGAGGGTTGTGAGATGCAGGCTAATGGAGTACGTATCTTCTTCAAGGAAATAATAACAGAAAAATTTCAAAAAGTTGAGAACAAGATAAACATCCATGAATAGGATGGATTCAGAACCCCAAACTGACAAGACAAAAAGTCTGCATGACATATTATAATTAAAATGCCTAACATACAGAACACAGAATTTTTAAAGACTCAAGGGAAAAAACGTCAGGTCATATATAGAGGCAAGCAAATAAGAATTACTTCTTTTTTCTTAGCACAAACTCTAAAAATCCAGGAGGGCTTGGAATAATGTGTCCCCAAGTCCTGAAAGAAAATAACTGTCAACCAACATTGCTATATCCAGCAAAACTAACCCATAAAATTGGAAGGGAAATAAAAATCTAATGAGATAAGCAGAAACTAAAATAATTCATAACTACTAAGCTGGCACTACAGAATTTAAAGAAATAATCCACCTAGAAGAAATAAAAAACAAACCACAGAGTTCATGAATGAATGAAGCTCATTGGAAGAGTAGCTAAACTAATGAGAAACAGAACCAAATTAAGTATTAGTAATAAATCAAAATTGTAGGAATTAATAAACATCTTTCTTTAATACTATTAGCTGTAAATGGTCTCAATTTTCCAATTAAAAGACATAGGCTGGCAGAATGGATTAAAAAAACACACATAACTACATGTTGTTTGCAAGAGACTCACTTTACGAACAAAACAGCCACAGACTGAAAGTGAAAGGATGGACATTAATACACCATGGGAATGGAGCCCCCGCACGTGCAGGAGTAGCAACTCTCATATACAAAAGTGGAATTCAAGCCAAAATAAATCAGGAGAGACAAAGAAGGTCACTTCATACTTGCAAAGGGAACAATCCAACAAGAAGATTCAATGATAGTAAATATTTGTGCTCCAAACATTGGTGCACCTATTCATAAAAGAGGTAGTACTCAAATAAAAGCCTCAGATAGGCCCCAGTGTGATAATGTTGGGTGATTTCAACACACCTTTCTCACTAATAAATAAGTTATCCAAATATAAACTCATTAAAAACTCTGTGGACCTGAAACATCTTATGCATTGAATTGACTTAACAGACTTCTATAGAATATTTCTTTCAGTAACAGCATAATAAACTTTCTTCCCAGTGCCTTGTGAAACTTTCTCCAAAATATAACATATTTTAGGCTACAAAACAACTATTATCAAATACAAAATGATTGATATAATTCCTTGTATATTACCAGATCATAATGGAATGAAATTAGAAATCAATACCAAAAAGAAAAAACAAAACCAGAGACACTATGTGATTGATGAGTACACTTTGATTGAATGACGAATGGGTGATAGAAGACATCAGGGAAGAAATTTTAAAATTTTTAGTATCAAATGGGAATAGAATAGAACCCCTGGGACACTATGAAGGCAGCTCTAAGGGGAGAGTTCATAGCTACTGATGCCTACAACAGAAAGAAAGGTCCCCAATAAACAACCTCAGGACACATACCAAGGCCTTTGAAAAACAAGAACAAACCAATTACAAAACTAGTAAAGTATATAATTAAGATCAGAACTAAAGTCAATGAAACTGAGATTAAAAATAAATAAAAAGGATCAATAAAATGAAGATTTGGATTTTTGAAAAGATAAACAAAATTGATAAGCTCTTAGCCAAACTAACTAAAAGTAAAAAAAAAAAAAAAAAGACCCAAAATAATAAAATTAGAGATGAAAAAGGAGAAATCATTATGGACATCACAGAAATCCAAAGGATCATTTGGGAATATTTTGAAAAGTTATACTCCAGTAAATTGGAAAACCTAGAAGAAACTAACACATATAACCATCCAAAATTGAATTGAGAGGACATAGAAACATAAACAGACCAATCACTGAGATGAGATAGAAGCAGTAATAAAAAGCCTTCCAACGAAGAAGAGCCCAGGAGCAGATGGCCTCTCAGCTGAATTCCACCAGACCTTTAAAGAATGATTAATGCCAGCGCTCTTCAGATTATTTTGTGAAGTTGAAAGGGATGGAGCACTTCCAAATCCATTCTATGAAATCAGTATCACAGTCAGCAAGACCAGATAAGGACACCCCCAGGAAAGAAAGCTGCAGACCAGTCTCCCTACTGAACATGGCTATGAACACTCTTAATTAAATATCAGCAAATTGTATGAAACGACATATTAAGGAAAGTTGACTTTACCTCAGGGACACGAAGATGGCTTAACATATTCAAATCAATAAATGTAATGCATCACATAAACAGAATTCATGATGAAAATCACTTAGTCATCTCAACGGCCCAGAGAAAGCCTCCGGAAAAATTCAGCATCAATTTGTGATTAAAAACCCTAAAGAAACCTGGGATGTAAGGAACTTACCTCACCATCGTGAAGGCTATGTATAAAAAAACCCAATGCCAACCTCATAGTAAATCACAATTAGAAACATTTTCTTTAAAATCTGGGATAAGACGAGAATGTCCACACTGACCACTCCTATTTAATATAGTATTAGAAATTCTAACCAGAGCAATTGGGCAAGAGAAGGAAATAAAATGGATAAAAATAGAAAAGGAAGAAGTCAAATTATCACTGTTTGCAGATGATATGATCCTATAACCAGAAGATTAAAAACACTCCACCAAAAGACTGCTAGAGCTAATAAACAAATTTGGAAAATTAGCAGGTTACAAAATCAACATGCAAAGATCAATAGCTTTCCTGTATAACAATAATAAATCTTCTGAAAAAGAAATCAGGAAACTAATTTTATTTATAATAGCTTTTAAAATATCTAGGAATAAATTTAAACAATCAGGTAAAAAAAAAAAAACCTCTACAATGAAAATTATATAACATTGAAGAAAGAAATTAAAGAAGATCCCAGAAAAAGGAAAGACCCCCATGTTCATGGATAGGCAAAATTAATTGTTGAAATGGCCATACTACCAAAAAAGCAATATACAGATTCAGAGCAATAAATCCGTCAAAATATGAATGACATTTTTTACAAAACTAGAAAAAAAAGTCCTAAAATTCATTTGAATAATAAAAGACCCAGAGTAGCCAAAGTAATTCTAAGCCAAAAAAAAAAAAAAGCAATGCTGGAGGAGTCAGAATACCTGCCTTCACGTTATACTGCAGAGCTGAGGTCACAGACTACAGGGTACGGCTTAAAAACAGACACACAGACCAAAGGTACAGAACAGAAGACAGAGAAGCTCACAAAGAGTCATCTGCTCCTTGACAAAGGTGCCCAAAACATACATTGCAGAAAAGACAGCCTTTCAAGCAAATGGTGCTAGGAAAATTCCTTACCCATACGTAGAAGAATGAGACTAGACCTTATCTATTACTCAGCACAAAAGTCAACCCAAAGTGGATCAGAGACCTAGGAATTAGACCATGCAACTCCTGGAGGAAGCAGGGTCAACACTCCAGCATATGGGCACAGACAATGGCTTCCTCAGTAGGACCCCGAAAGCCAAGAGTTAATAAATGGGATGGCATCAGATTACAAAGATCCTGCACATGGAAGGTCATGTGAAGAGAATGTGAAGAGAACCTACAGAATGGGAGAAAATCTTTGCTATCTACTCTTCTGATAGAGGGTTAAAATCTAGAGTACATAGTGAGCTCAAAACACTAAGCACCAAAATCAATGACCCAATTAACAAATGGGCAAATGAACTCAACAGACCCTTCTCAAAAGAAGAAACACCAACAGCCAACAAAATGAAAAATCACTAGCAATTAGGGAAATGCAAATTAAAACTGCACTGAGATTCCATCGCACACTAGTCGGAACGGCAGCCATCAAGAACACTCTCAATAATAAATGCTGAGAGGGTGTAAAGGAAAAGGCCACTTTTGCTCTGTTGGTGGGACTGTAAATGAGTGCAGCCACCATGGAGGTCAGCAAGGAGGTTCCTCAGGAGACGAGGCAGGGAACCACCCAGGGCCCAGCCATGCCACCCCTCGGTGTTGATCCTAGAGACACAAAGTCAGCAGGAGCAGTGACCCACGAAGACCCGTGTTTACAGCACACATTCACAGGAGCCCAGCCGGGGGCCAGCCTGCGTGTCCATCAGCAGGTGAGTGGATTAAGAAAAGGTGCTGCATACACACAATGGAGTTTCACCCAGCCATGAAGAAAAATAGAATTGTCATTTGCAGGACACTGGATGAAACTGGAGATGATCAGGTTAAGAGAAATATGTCCAACTCAGAAGGTCAGGGGTCAGGGGTCTTCTCTCAGACGTGGAAGATCGGGAGAAAAAAGGAAAAGAAAGGTGGGGGTGGGCCTCACGAAAATCAAAGGAGAGCAGCAGAGGAAAGGGCCGAAGGGAGGGAGGCAGGGTGGGCGGGAGTGCTGGAGGGACGTTGGCCGGTTGTGTGGCCATGCCGTGTGCACAGGCAGACATGTGACAACATCCCACCATTCTGCACCACTACCCTGCACCAAAAAATAGACACATATAGGGAGGCAGTGAAAGATGAGGTCTGTAGTGGGTCTGAGCTGCAAGAAAGGCTCAGGGCAGCTCTAGGGGGAGAAGGGGGCTAGCCCAGACAGACACGCGGACCCACAGCAGTAAAAAACCACACAAAATGGCAGTGTGCCATAGACAGAGGCGGCTTTCCTGAGAGTCTGTAAATCCAGGGAGCCGCCGCACTGCGACGTGATGTGGAGTTTATTCCATGTGGAAGATAAATACGTACAAGAATCGTGGAAGGATGGGAGAGGGTTAAACCAGAACATTCTCTCCTCCTAGGACATGTGAAGGGGGTTGCTATTAAGGCAAATGTGAGAATTGAAAGGAGCGCGTGGCAATCCCATGGTAACCACTGAAGAATAAGGCAAGCACTCGCAGATACCTGAGATCAATTGCCAGAGTATGATTTCAACTGCAGTCAGTTGCTAAAGTGTATCTGATTGTGGCAGGAAAGAGGGAAAGAGCAAAAGGGGAAGCTGAATAACGAGCTGGACGGTCTGTTTCTGTCCCCAGCAGTTACAGGGATGCACTGTATTCTACCAGAGGAAAAAAGGACGCGCCGTGCTGCAGGTATCGATTTATTAAAAAGACATAACAGCTCTAAGTGCCTCAGCACCAGATAACAGCTTTGAAACACAGGAAGCAGAAATTGACAGACTAAAGGGAGCCACAGAGAGCTCCAAATTATAGAAGAACACTGCAATATTCCTCCCTCACAAAGTGGTGGCGGGGGGGGGGGTGAGAGCTAGAGGACACAGAGCGTTAAGAGCACTCTCAACCTCCTGAGGCCCCTGGCCTCTCCAGACCACGGCACCCAGCAAATGCACATGCACCTGCCTCCCCCGCGTCCCCGGGCTCCATCGAGTAGCGCACAGGCTGTGCCATAAAGCAGACACTGGCATATTTCCAAAGGCGGACGTCGTGAAGAGTGCCTTTGCTGAGGTCAATGGAATTAAGTCAACAGCCCCAAAATGATAATCAGAAATCCTCACATTTTAGGAAATTAAGCAACATGTTCTAAATAACCCAGTGGCGAAGAGGATGACAGGTCCTGGGCAGGAACCTGGTTTGAGAAAATGGTGTTCCTTAAAAACTAAGTCAATCCAGATGAAGCACAACTTCAGTCGTCCCGGGGCACCCACACTGGTTCGTTTGTTGTGACAAGTCCGCTGTATACATGAGGCGCCTACTCATGTTCTACATGCACGACATTGACAATGGAAGAAGCTGGAGCATGTGAGGTTTTTGTACGTTTGAGGGGTTTGTATGTGAGGTCTTTTGTATTTGCAACTTCCCATAAATCTAAAACTATTCTTTAATGAGTTTAAAAGATGAACAAAATTCAGCTAAATCAATTTTGAAGGAAAATTATAGCTTTGAAGGTTTATATTAGAAAAGAATAAAAATTTGGTACCAGTGACCTTATTTTTCGCTTGAAGAAGCAGAAAAAAAAAAAAAAAAGAAGAAGAACACACCAAACCCAAAGTGAGTGAAATGGAGCAATCCAGAGGCAGGTGAGGGAGTCTGAACGGGGGCTGTGGTCCCACCGTGGAGACCCTACAAACCTAAAGGTGCTCCCTCAAAAACACCAATAAATCGGGTTTTAAAATCTAGCAGGACCGACTCTGCAAACAGAAATACAAATCACCAACGTCAGGAAGGAAAGAGGTGGAACTGTTGCTGCTCTATAGACCTCGAAAGATTACCAAGGGGGCTTGATTTTAGTTCTGGGGATGTATCCCAGGGTCGCTCTGCCACTGAGTCATGTCTCTAGCACCCCCCTCCCTTTTTTGTTTGAGACAGAGCCTCACTAAGCTGCCCAGGCTGGCCTCAACTCTGCTATCCTCCTACCTCAGCCTCCCAAGTTGCTGGAGTTACAGGCGTGTGCCACCGCGCCTGGCTATTAAGGGAATTTTATGAGCAAATGTATGCAAATAAATTCAACAACTCCACGAGATGGAAAATTCCCTTCAAAAGCCCAACTTACTAAAACTAAGACAAGAAGGAAGAGGAAATATGAAAATCCCTATATTTATCTATTATGGCACTCGAGTTATAACTTAAAGCCCACAAAGCAAACTACAGGCCCAGATGGCTTCACTTTTTATCTCTAACATTTAAGGGAGAAATAATACCAATGCTATACAAACTTTTTCAGAAAGTAGGAATGAAAACTTCCCAACTTATTTTATGAGGCTGGCGTTTAACTGATGCCAAACCTGAAAGGAACTTTATAAGAAAGAGAAAATGACAGACAGACGTTGCTCAGAAACATGGATGAGAAGCTTTCCAACACAAGGCAAGCAAATTATTTCCAGAAGTATGTGAGATGCACACAATGGCCAAGCTACGTGCATCTCAGGGATGTGACATTTGACAAATCATTTGATTTTAGTCATTATATTAGTGAATTAAGGAGAAAAATTAGGATCATCTTGACAGGTGCAGAAAAAGTGTTTACAATGTCCAATTCTTACCTGTGATTTTAAAATGAAAGAGAAACACCTTGGTGAACTGGAATATAAGGAAACTCTGTCCAACTAATGAAGGGCCAATGTGGGTGCCCACACCCACAGTCAGAGGCTGGTGCATGCCAGACCTGCTTCCCAAGCAGTAAAACCAGGATGGCCGCTCTCCTCTCCTCTGTTCCACATGGTGCTGAAGCCCAAAGCCAGGGCAATTCAGCTTACCAACAAAGGGAACAAATTGGTATAAAGCCTGGAAAAGAGCAAGTAAACTCCCTTTGTTCTCAGATGACATGAATTTGCATATAAAGACATTTAAAGAATCTACAAAAAAAAAAGGCTTATGAGTAATAATTTGCAAGGTTTCTGAATCCCTGGTCAGTAGACAAAAGTTAATTTCATTTGTATTTTGCAGTAAGAAATTATTGGGAAATGAAATTTAAGCATAATTCATTTAAAAGTACGTAGGCATCAACTTTTAGAAATAAATTAAATAAAATGAAAAATGCTGTGGTCTCCAGTGAAGGAAAACCTATTTAAATGAGGAGCTTGTGGATGGGGACTCAATGTTATTAAGATGACAATTCTCCCCACACTGAGCTGCAAAGTCCAGACTGTCTCTACCAGTGTTCCGGCAGCCTTTCCAACAGAGTGGTCAACTAGTTGTAAACGTCCTGGGAACCGAGGCTCCCATTTAGTTGAGAAATGAGAAGTTTCCACCTGTGTGTCTGAGCGACATGTCTACAGTTTCTTTTTGCTTCAAGTGCCCTTTTCATATTTGGGTGTCAGCTTTGTGGCCTCAGACGAGGAGCGGAGGAATGTCTCCATCCCTATTTTCTGAAAAAGTTCGGATAGCTCTGATCATTCCTCCCTCCTACTTTGAGCCAAGAGGACGTCACTGAGCTCCACCTGATTCTTTCACCTGCAGTGGTAAGTTTTATAAAAAGAAAAGACCACAAAGTTGTGTGTTCCAAGACCTCCCTCATAGGACAGTGCTCTTGGGGAGTGAGAAATACCTTCGCACGCCCAAGTTGTTGCCTGGACAGCACCTGCGGGCGGTGGTGCAGGACGGGGGAGCCCGGGCCGTGGGCAGATCCCTTGAGCCGAGGGTCCAGGGAGCCCAGGCAGCCAGGACTCCGGGCAGAGTTCCGGAGTGGAGAAAGCCCTTCACAGGAATGACCCAGGCAGCAGCCGGGGCTCCCTGGGGTGTTTGTCCAGGGCCAAGTAGCAGTTCCTGAGGGACCACCCAGGGCTGGGGATTGACGGCCTGGAGGGAGAAGAGCAGTCCGGTGCCACCAAGGGCTGGGAATATCGCTTGCTCCCGTATCTGGCTGGGAAAAGCCCAGGCAGGATCTCCGGGGATAAAGTCCTTGGAAAGAGTTGGCCTCTGCGTGGTGAACTACCAGCCCCCTCAGGGCAGGGCCCGGCAGGGTGATCGGGGCCTCTCCAGCCCAGACTTCAAGGTGGCCCCCCAGGCCTGTGACTCTGCGACAAGTGTCTCCTGACACTGTGCTTCCCCAGCCCCCTGTCCCCCACCCAGGCACCAGTCCTGGCCTCGGATCCAAGGCTCCCCTGGTCTCATCTAACAAGTCTTCAAGACAAAACCCAAATGATCAAACTGTTTCTTTCCAAGCTATTCAGCTGCATCTCAGAGCGTCTTGAGAATATTCATAGACGCCCAGCACCCAGCGAAGTGTGATTCACAGTGTCTCGATCCAGGGAACGCTGCTCAGGCAGCGAGGGAGCTGGGAAGGGGTCCTCCGTGAGGAGGGCCGTGGGCTGAAACCAGGCAGGGCTGGCAGGGAGCAGCGTCGAAGCCACCGCCATCCCGTGTTCCTGAAGTCGAAAGGTTAAGTCAAGTCATGGAGAATATAACAAAAAAATACCCAAATGGAACACCTAGATGTGAAAACTAGAGTTGGTGATGAAAAACACACTGGATGGGATGAGCAGCAACTCGATGTGCACCTCTGTAATCCCAGCTGCTGCGCAGGCTCAGGAGGAAGGACTGCAAGTTCAAGGCCAGACTGGGCATTTAGTGAAGTGCCATCTCAAAGAAAAAAAGGTGTTGGGGAGGGGCTGGGGATGTAGCTCAGAGGGGCAGTGCCCCTGGGCTCAACCTCCAGTACTGGGGGGAAAAAAAAAAGACCGTGTGCCACAGGACAATTGTAAGGAGCCTGATGTACAAATAGTCGTAGTCCCTGAAGGAGAGGGGTCCCCTCAGGCAGGAATCAGAAACTCAAAGTTGTTAGACCTCTAATTCATCCCCATGCAATCCCAATCAAAACCTCTGCAGGTTTTCTTAGTGGATATTGAAACTTTGACTCTAAAATTTATTTGGAAATTTCGAGGAGTGAAAATCAATAAAACAATTTTTAAAAATAAGAATAAAGTTGAACAGCTGACTCTACCTGATTTGAAGATTTACTAAAAATCTACAGGAGATGTGGAGGGCAAGGCAGGTGACTGGGACAGAACAGGGAGTCAGACTTGACCTACAAATACACACAAAACTGTATTTTGACAAAGGTTCAAAAGTGGGGCAGGGGTGGTCTCCTCAACAAGTGGGGGACCCTGATGGACAGGGACATGTGTGGACCACGCTTTGATGCACAATGTGCATCACCCACAAAAAGACACACAACCAGAGACCCTGACCTGAGAGTAAAACCCAAGACTGTCAAACTTCTAAAGGGAGATACAGGAGACAAGTCTGTGACTTTGAGCTAAACGAGGATCTCAGGTGTAACAGGTGAAAACACAGATCCACACACTGTACTTCATTAAAGGCGAACCTGTACTCTTCAAAAGGTGCTGCTGGGGAAGGGAAAAGACCAACACTGGGAGAAAACATTTCCAAGTTATAAAGAGCTTCTAACAGAAGGTATAAGGAACCCTCAGGACTCGATTCTAAGAACACACAATTTACTTTTAAAAATGGATGAAACGTTTGGATATCCATCAATCCAAGGAGACATGCATAAATGGCAAATGAGCACATGGAAATGTGCCCAATGTCGTTAGTCATTAGTGAACTGCCAGTTACAACCACAGCCAGACACCGCTGCGCACCTATTAGGGTGGCTACAGTTAAAGAGGCCGATGGCACCGAGCGTTGGCAAGAACTCAAAGTGAGACTCTCGACACCACTGACAGAAACCACTGTCACCCCCTCGAAAAACGTTGAAGTTCGACACACACCCACCATACACCCCAGTCACCGTCTGGGGTGTTTACCAAGAGAAGAGGAAGTGTGTCAGTTGGTTTGGCTGCTATAACAAACACCACCACCCGGGACTCAGAAGCAGTAAGCGTCCATTTCTCACTGTTCTGGAGCCTGGGAAGTCCACCAAGGACACACCAGCAGGTCAGTGTCAGTGAGGGCCTGTTCCTTGAAGACGGCCCCTTCTGTCCTCCTGTGGTAGCAGGGAGAGTGGCCTCTTGGGATATTTTTGTTTCATAAGGAAACTGATCCCATTCACCAGGCTCCACCCCCAGGGACCTGGTCACTCGCTGAGGCCCTACTTCCTGGTACCCTCACCTGGGTGGTTAGGACTGCAGCCTATGAATTTTGGAGGGACTCAAACATTCAGACTAGGACAGAAAGCATGTTGACACAAATATTGGTACAAGAATGTTCTAGCAGTTTTCTTTGTAATATCCCCAGATGGAAGCACTCCCAACCTCCTCAGCAGGCAAATGAATAAATTAGTTTTAATATCTTCATGCAATGGGATATAACCCAGGAACAGAAGGAACCCAGTCCCCAAACCCTCAAGGACATATGCAGAGCTCACAAGAACTGAGCAGATGACAGACAGGGAGAAAAGAGCACACAGTGAGATCCTGTTGACACCAGCTCCAGAAAGTCCAGCTCAAGGGTAGGGCCGCAGTCACACCAGAGGCTGCCTCGAGCGAGGGAGAGGAGAGGAGTGCAGGGGTTGCAGAGAGACACAGGACGCGGCTCTCCTCTTCCTGGTACTAAAGGTGTTTGCACAATTCTGTGTGTAAGAGTGATCTCGGTAGATTGTACACTGAGGTCATTTTGTACACTGTAGGCCAATGATTATATCTCCATCAAGTTGTTCAAAAATTATATGGAAATTCAAGGACCTGGAATGGGCAGCACAGACATGTCGGAGATGAACAGGGTGATGAATGTGTGCTGCTCAGTTTCGATAACGACTGTGAACAACAGTAGTTATTGGTGTGTGCTATGGCATGAGGCCAGACAATAAGATCAATGTAATGGGACCCCTGTGGCCAGTCAGCACATGGGAAGACTCCAGGGAATTCAACGTGGAAGGGAGACTTCCGCAGTGACACCGGAGTGCCTGAATTCTCCTGGGAAAAGAAGGTTCTTGATCCAATGCCTATCGTACAACCACTCTTTCCATGTAGATTATAGACCTATAAAAATCAGATCACTGTGCTGGGGTCATAGCTCAGTGGTAGAGTGCGCGCCTAGCACGTGTGAGGCACTGGGTTCAATCCTCAGCACCACACAAAAATAAACAATTGAAGGTATTATGTCCATCTAAAAAAAAAAAAAAAAAAAAACCTAAAAAGCATTAAATCACTAGGAATATCTCTGAGGCCTTGGTCTAACCAAAAATTCTTAGAGAGAATCCAAAATGGTAACCATAAAAAATTAATAACAAAGTTACATTAAAAACTAATGATTTCTGCTCATTAAAAGACTTTTATTGAAAATGTGATATTTCCAGGACCCATATTTGAAAAATGACTTATATCCATCGTACATTCGGAACTCCTATAAATGAAAACTAAAAATATATCCCTATGAAAAATGAGCAAAGCATTTGCAAGACAACTTCATAGAACATAGACAAGTAAGCACATAGAAAGGCCCTTAGCATCATTAGTCATGGGAGAAATGCTATTTAACACCACAGTGAGAACCCATTCCTATCTATGGAATGCTTAAAATCAAACACTGACAAAATCAAGTGTCGGCAAGCCATGGAATGGGGCCTATGGCAGCTATTTTGGATGATAAAAATGTTTTCTCTCTTGATGGACCTGGGAACATGAGTACAGATTTATTAAAACTGATCACACTGTAAATCATAAGCTGCTCATTTTATTCCATGTAAATTTCTCCTTGATGAAAAGCACATGAACATGTGCTTCCCTAAAGAGGTAACATTGAAATATATGAAGTCACAACTAAGGAAAACCAGGTAAATCAACCCTCACAGTTGTGATTAAAGATATCTCTTGGAAACTGAGAGATTGATAGATCAAACAGTCAACAAATAAAGAAAAGAGAGAGAAGACTGTAGTGGCATAATGAAGTCAGGCTCTTCAGAGACTGAAACAAGTGGGGTGTAGCTTGGCGGCCGAGCTTACGCGACACAGCGATCCCCCTCTGCACCACTATGAAGAAGGGACGTGTGTGGTTTGGATGTGAGTGTGCCCCATAAGTGGGCAGTGAGAGATGGCACCTCGTCAGTCTGCCCAGCTTGATGGACTGACTGGGTGATATCTGTGGGCAGCAGGAGGTGGGCCACGGGGCGTTCTTCCCACAGCTCTGTCCTCCTCCAGGCTCACTCTCTGCTTCCCGTCCCCACCTTGGGCTGGGCAGCCTCCCTCTGCTGGGCTCTTCCGCCATGATGTCCAGCCTCACCTTGGACCCAGGGCCAGGGAGTTGGCCGTCTGTGGACTGAGAACTCTGAAACCATGAGCCCCCAATAAACTTTGCTCCCCTAAGTTGTTCTTGTCAGGTTTTGTGGTCACAGGGACAAACTCTGACCACCGTGGGGAGGAAGGCTGCCCAGGAGGGGGGGAGGGGAGGAGGGGAGGAGGGGAGGAGGGGAGGGAGGGAGGGCGGCCGTGGGTGAGTGGACTGAAACGCAATCAGAGACTCTTCTCAAGAACCCTGAGGTACAGATGACTTCAGAGGAGGATCCTACCACATATTTAAGGATCAGATTAGACACATTCTCTTAGAGAAGTTGTTCCAGATTGTGAAAATAACGGAAATCTGCCCAATTTATTTTATGAAGCCAAAATAACCTTGATTCCAAATGCGAATTTGACCAATATGAGGGAAAAAAATGGCCTATCTAATTTATAAAAATAAATGTAAACTTCCAAATAGGGTTCTAGTTAGCCCTGTGGTATATTTAAAAAAGGATTTAGTTGGATTACAGGAGTACAAGAAAAACTTACCAGAAATTACATCAATATACTCCACCGTACTGTTAGACAGGAGGAGTAAACCAACAAGTATTTGATGAAGTTCAACTTAAAAAATCCTCAGGAAACTCTCAATAAAAAACCAACACCCTCCGCCGTGCAGGCGGTGAAGTCCAGAGGATCCTTACTCTGTAGACGGACTTCGGGTCTCTTCCCTTGGGTTCTGGAAGCACCCGGCTGTTCCACCCAGCAGAAGCAGCTCTGGCAGTGACAGGGAGGGCCGAGGGGAGGAGGGACACAGTTGTCACCCTGTGCAGACTGTATGTCATCTACCCAGAAACCCAGCGGAACGGACATAAAATTGATTGGAACTAATAATAGAGTTTAGCGAGATTGCTGAATACAAGATCAACTTACTAAAATCAGTGGCTTCCTCCACACCCGCATTAACCAATTAGCCATATAACGGGAAAGACCCGCGTCGCATGAGGAGTCCAGTCCGTGAAGGGTCTGGAAATCATGCCAGAAAGAAATGCAGAAAACCTGTAGAGAGTGAAAAAAAAAAAAAAAGAAACTTTAAAAAAAATGTCAAGGACACAAAAGAAGACATGAAAAAGGAGAGAGATAAAATTGAAGACATGTAAAAGGGCATAAAGGAAAACACGAACAAATGGGCGACGACCATTTTGTGGACGCTTAAAATTGTAAAAATGTCAAATCTTCCCACATTAATCTATAAATTTCATTCAAAGTACCAGCTGGAGTTCTTGAGGGACTTGACAAACTTATTCTAAAATATATATGAGCCATAATGTCCACAAATTGCTAGGTTTATTTTGAAAGAGAAGCGCTCAGGAGAGAGGGTGGGGAGGAGGCCTCACCCTGCCTTCTGGGGAGACTTTTGGCACAGACAGTCGGTCCCTCTTCTCTTCCGTGTCACACAGTGAGGGCAAACTCAGTGACTCCGTTTTCTGGTGTCTGATGCTGACTCCTTGTGGTTCTGTAGGTCAGCAGTCTGGCCTGGCTTGGGTTCTCTGCGGGAGATGGGGGCTCTCCCTGGACAGGCGCCAGCTGCCTCCCGCCTGTGGGGAGCCTGGGGAAGAATCCCGTCCTTTCACTGAAGGGTCCACTTGAGCTCCATGTGACAAGGGCCGGGCATGGAGATCACCATCCCAGGCTGACTCTCCAAGAGGCCCCTCCTGGGCGCCCTGAAGGGACAGTCCCTCCTCACACCCCTCTCCAACCCCAGTTCCCTGCTCTGGGAAGGGCCCGGGCTCACTAGATTCAGGTCCTCAAGGGAAATCTTCAAGTGTCCTAGTCACCTGGTCACAGGAGTGCTGCCTGCGAGGACAGAGGTGTCCCTGAATCCCAGGAGAGGGGCTTCACTCTCTCTGCACTGTGCTGAGGCCCTGGGGACCTCTGAATCCCACCTGCCGAACCACGGGGATGGGAGGAGGCAGCTGGGTGATGTGACGTTGGCGGCGCTGTGAGGAAGAGGGGACATGGTGTTGGGAGCATGGGTGTTGGAGCCCACGGGGAAGCGTTCCACGTGGCTCTGTGCGGCCATGTGCATGTGCCCGCACTGCTGAGCAGAGGACGCGGGGCTCACACAGGACCCCATGCCTGCCTCCTTACTGCATACCCCAGAGGGGCTCAGCGCAAGCCCCAGGGCCAGTTCCCCACCCGCTGCTTCCTGGGGACCAGGGTCAGTGCATTGAAGATGCAGAGGGGGGACTCCAGGGACTTGTCAAAACCTCTGAGCTAGGAGTTCACAGAGCAGCAGGCTACACGGACAGATTTTTCAGGCCTGTTGTTGAATGAGAACAGAACACACGAAACTAAGGCCAGGCCTTTTGAGTCAATGAAAATCCAAGAACATACGTGAAACCTTTTGGTGAGCACCTTGGGGGCACTCACTGGGTAAGTGGGGTGAGGATTGGAAACAACAGTGAAAGTTTGCAGCATAAAAATAAAAACGGAGGTTGAAAACCACGTGTCATGGAGTACGGAGGAAGATGCTGTCTTCACGCCAAGATGGGAATTTAAAAAATTCATAAATACGGAAAATGTGGAGGCTGGTGTCCGAGGATGCGACCAGCTCCAATGCTGTGGCCCCTGGACAGCCATCTGGTCTTCCTGCCACGTCCTGGGGGTATGTGCTGGGCTAGCCTAGGGGGATTGAGGGAAGAGACCTTGGGGTGAGAGGACGGTGGGGGACCTGTGCCTCAAGCCTGCAGCCACTGTCCTGTGGCTCTAGCCCCCAACTGCTGTCCCCTCTGCAGAGGCCGTATCCTCAGCACCGAGCCTCACCAGGGCCTCCGTGAGTGGCTGCAGCTGAGCTGCCCTCCTCTCTGTAATAATAAAAGTTTCTTTAACAAGTACAGAGAACCCAGAAAATTCTGACAAGCTCTCCAGTGCTCCTCACTCTGTTGGAGTGGCCATCTCCACCGACACGCACAAGCTCACGTCCGGAGAATGTGGAGCTGTGACAGCCGCCCACCCGCTCCCAGGGGGTGGCTGTCAGAGTCCTGCCGCTCCTGGACATGAAGAGCCTCCTCGAGCGTCCACAGTAATGGAATCCATCACGCTGGAGGGCCGAGGAGCGGACGAGGGCCCTTGAGGGTGGCAGGAGGGGGGGATAATGAGGTGATGACTGAGCTCCTCCCACCCGGGCTGCAATTATTTAATTTTCCTGGAAGATCGGCATCATCGTGATGAATGCTCGGCTGATTTCAGGGCAGATTAATGCACTCGATGTGAAGTACGTTCCCATTTATCACCCCATGTGTCCTGCTGAGCGCACACTGGCTAATCAGCGGTCTGGCCACCCTTGTCATGTGGTTCACCCACGACCTCCGGCCGGCACCCGCCAGGAGGTGGGGGAAGGGTGCTCTCTAAACTCCGCGTTCACGATCTTCCTCACTTTCCAATTCCTTAGCTATCCCTTAATCACCGTCAGGGGCGGCATCGTGTCCCCCCCCCCATAGTCCCATGGAGAAGTCCTAACACCGGTTCCTCAGATGGGACTGTATTTGGAGACAGGGTCTTTAAAGAAATGATCAAGTCAAAACGAGGTGATGGGGTCCTGACCCAGTGGGACTAGTGTCTGTGATGGCAGGACATGCAAATAGGGGAGGGAGGCTGTGTGAAGACATGGCCGGGAGGTGGCAGCTGCCAGCCACCGCAGAGGAAAGAAATCCTCCAGTCTCTGAGCCCCGGGTCTGCAGTCCTGAGTGAGCCAGCGCCCACCCAGCAGCCCCCAAGGAGCCTACACCCTGACCTACCCGTGCTGAACTGTGGAGCCACAAAAGCGTCAGTGCACTGGACATTGGGTGTCCACTCAGGTACCCACTCAGGATGGGCTGCCCCTGCTCCAGGGCTATTCTTACTTTGGCATGTCCGCCAATGAGGCGGAGAGAGTCACGCACCTGGAAGGACTGAGTTACCCGCACAGCAAGGGCAAGAGCTCGACAGCCCCCAGAGTGACCTGCAGTGGACGGACCCAAGAGCTGGTGCTCTCTGCTCATTCTCAGCATCCAGGTCTGGCTCACAGCCAGCCTCAGCGCCTCGGGGATGGACTCTGTAGAGCCAAACCATAAAGCCAGGTGCCAGCATGCTCATGTTCATGGGAAACGGCCCATCACGTGACCCAGACACTTGTGCAGGCATGAACCGACGCTCTCCTTACTGGACGTCCAGTCCATGGGAAGGCGAGCCGGGCTCAAGCGTCCAGCCTGCCTGGAATCAAGGCAGAGACAGCAAGCCAGAGAGCAATTGTTTACTGGCACCAGCTGAGATAACTCGATGGGTCCTGGCACAACACCCAGCCCTGCCTTCATGGAGGGATGGGAGCAGCCTGGAGACCAGTTCACACTGACCGCACATCCCAGAAATCCATCGGCTGGTATGTGGGTGGATGCCACCAGCCTGCCCCTCACCAGCCACCTTGGGACCTTCTCACGTGACCAGGCTCCCAGCTCACACGGCTGCTGTCCAACATGGGCTGAGCCAGGGCCTCAGTGGAGCCCCCACCTGTCTCCCAGCTGGTGCCCGAGGCTCACGCTGTGCTCCCCGCGGGCAGCGTTGCCCCTGATTCTGGGCTCGGCTCAGGGGGCTTCACGAGGCTCTGTGCTCAGGGCTCCCCAGGGCAGGCTCAGGAGCTTCAGATGGAGACCTCTCTGTCCCCGTCCTGCAAGGCCTGCTTGTCCTCTGCCAGGTGTGCATGGTTGTGCCCTCGTCCCAGGACGCTCCTGTGCACGGGAAGCCCCAGCTGGGAAGGTTCCGGAGGGGTGGGTCTCCTCCACACTGAGCTTCAGAACATGGAGCCTGCTGTGGGGGGCCGGGGGCTCAGTCTGCTGCTCTGCTGTGGCCTTTCCAGGGACTTCTGCAGCCTGCAGCCGCTGGGACCCAGGGGACCTGGCTGGGGCTGTGGGAAGGAGCCAGCAGTGAAGCAGGAGCAAGGAGCCAAGGGTAATCGGAGCTTCACAGGCGACTTGAGGCTCCCGAGTGGTTAGAGCAGGACGGGCCCACAGAGATCGTGTCCCTGTCCTGTGAGAAGGAGAAGGGGAGGCAGGAGGACAGTGTCATCAAGCAGAGGTGGGGTGAGCGCATGGCACTGCCCCTCGACCTGGGGCCTCCACAGGATCCCCTCTGAGAGGACAGGAGGGGAGCAGCTTCCTTCCATCTGCAAAGGACACTCTGATGGTCCTGCCCGCTCCCTCTCCTTTGTGGGTCTGGGGAGACCCCGAGAATGTTCTTCCTCTGTCCCCTCCCTGAGTGGCTCCACCTTCCCGTGAGCTAGAGTGACAGGCACCGTGTGTCCCAGCCGCAGGGCCAGGCACAGAGCTGGCTTGAGGCCAGCTGGGAGCGGGTGGGTCTCCTGAATCTCCGCTCACAAGAGGTCCCACTGGTGCCTGTGGCACCCGAGCTGGGAGCTGAGTGGCAAGCTGTGGCTCATACGGCACCACTCTGCCCTCTGTGCCTCAAAGCCCTGCCACTCCTGCCACCTAAACCACAGTCCACCGGAACCCACTGGTTGCTTGGCTGCTGTCATTGGGGTGCTCACATTGCATGGTGGCAGGAGGCAGGTGAGACACCGTGGGCTGCTTGCTCCAGGGGGACACATGGCCCTGACCTTGGTTTCAACCATTCTAGAACTTGGAGCGGTGTTCTGGCTTCCCGGGTCCACCCTGCTCTGCCCTGGAGCCCCGTGGGGTGTGGACAGGACACACTGCTCTGTCACCTACTCGGCCAGGACGTGGAGGCGGGCTCAGTAGATGGTTGGAAATGGACAAACATGGAGTGATGCAGGGCCACCTTCTCACTCTCCTGGCCTCCAGGCCCCACAGTGTCCTGGGCAGGCCACTGTCCCCACCCCATCACACCATGGTGCTCACCTTCTAACTGGGGCTCTGTGTTTGGGGACCAGACAGGCATGACTGTGCACCCGGCCCCTGGCCTGGCCACGGTGCCTCGTGGGTGCTCAGCAACGTCCAGGAAGGGCGCGTGCAGCCCGTGTGGCAGAGGGAAGGTGACATCAGTCTTCTCCAGCCAGGGCCCTGGGCCACGCAGTCGGCCCCTCACACACGGCTGCAATCTGGAAGCCTCCCAGCTGCCAGCCCCGGTGACCCTGAGCGTGGGGCCTCCTCTGCTCCCAGCAAGCACCTCCGCTGCGTGGCTAGAGGCTACCTCGGCCGAGCGGAGGTCGGCAGCACCTCTGATCTGGCCTCCCTGCTCTGTTTTGCGGTTGAGTAAAGCCTGGTTTTAAAGAGAATTTATTTTTCCAAATTGCAGAACAAAGAACACGATGTTTAGGAAGAAAGCACATTGCTTACATTTGAAAAAAATTAGCAGCATTATATAATGAAAGACACTTGGAAGTGTTGACTCACCCCGGGCTGACATACATCTTTGACTGGTTTGTGAGATACTCATAAAATTACATCCTGTTAATTTAAGGTTTCTTATGCTAATTTTCAGTCAATTTTATTTGCCGAGGAAATTTATTGGTGGCCTCCAGGGTAACATTCGGGTTTGGTCCAAAGATGTGGGATCCTTGTTAAAAACACCATGCAAAGAGAGGAAGGCAGCGTTCCATGGTAGGGCCAGGAGGATGGGGCTGCCAGGGCCAGGGTGGGTGGCTCCCTGTGGCTTTCCTGGGGTCCTGTTGTCACAGCTGAGACAGGGTGATGCTGACACAGGCCCTGCTCCCCCTGGCCCCAGACAGCCCCTTTGGGTCCAGGCCCTCAATTTCAAGATGAGAGAGGTGAGGCACAACACTGGCAGTTCCCCCACGTGGAAGTCCACAGAAGATTCTGGATGTTTCTAGTGCTCAACACACTCTGCAATTTAAAGTCAACAGGAGGAGATGGTTCCAGATGAAGGATGGCAGAATGATGCGTGAATGGATGTAACACATAAGGAGGGCATTTGGGTGTGAGGGTGCATGTCTTTTGGCAGGGAGGCGGTTCATACTGGGGCTCTGAGCTGGGCTGGCTTCGTGGATGTGCAGCTACCTTGCTCTTGTTCTTCTAACAAGGAACCCACATCTGCGATTTGCACGGGTCCCACAGATCACAGCAGGTGCTACCCCAGGGACAGATCACAGGAGAGTGAGCGGGAGGTCCAGCCTGGGGGAGAGGGGGGTGGATCCGGGGCCTGGTGCCTGCCAGGCAAGCGCTCCACCACTGTGCCACACCTGGCCCCCACACAGGCAGTGCCCACCATGTCCTCCGCCCTCAGCCACCCACCCCCCTTCTCCCTGAGGGAGGACCTGGCTGTGACACCGCCTCCCGTGGAGGCCAGGCCGTAGCATGGTTCCGCCAGCCCAGGAGACCTCTGGAGGCAAGGCCCCAGTGCCAGGGGAGCTCCTCCAGGGGCGTCCTTCCCTGGGCCTGGCAGAGCAGGCTGTGAGTGGCCCCCAGGGCGCTTGACCAAGTTCAAGGCCAGGGGTGCTCCATGACGAAACTCATCAAAGTATGAAAACAGATGCACATTCAGCAGGCAGACCCCGGGACCACCACCCTGGGCCACGAGGTGCAAAGGACATGCTCCCTGTGTGGCCTCCAGGAGGACATGATCCTGGAGGGCACCTCCCCGTGTGGCTGGAGGCAGGGGTGAGCAACTGCTGCCTCACCAGCCTGACACCTGACCGCTGGTCTGGGCACAGGGCTCCTGCGACCAACTCTGCAGCCCCACCACCATGCTCATGGGCAGCACCTGGAGGCAGACCGTTCTGAGAAAGGGGCCAAGGACTCTGGTCTGCCGCAGGCGGCAATCACAGGTCCCCGAGGGTGACCTGGGCAGGCACTTCCTCAGCTGGACATTGGGCTTGGGGCTTGGAGGGCAGGGGTCCACAGTGGCCTTCTGATGGGGCTGGTGTTTCCCGGCCCCTCCTCCAGGGCCAGCCGATTCCCAAGCAGTACCAGCAGAGCCACTGGCAAAGGTTTCTCCGGCATGGTTCCCAAAGCGTGGTTTATAAAATAAATAAGTGAATAAATGGATAAATCGGCTTCATCAAAAATAAGAGCTTTGACCCCATGCAATACTCTGTTCAGGGGTGAAAAAGCAAGCTGAGGATTTTCAGAAAATATCTGCAGAGCATATGTCTGACAGAGGCTCCTCTAGAGCATAAAAGGGACTGTCGAGACTCAACAGTACAAAACCCAACAATCCAAGTAGAAAATGGGCAAAAACGTGGAGTGCCACCCAAGGGAGTGCCCATGGCAAAGAGGCTCATGGAACGGGTGCAGCCCGCCAGCCACCAGGGGATGGGTTCAAACTCCCAGAGGAAACCACCGCAGTTCACCAGAGCAGCGAAAATAAAACCAGGGCTGACCACGAGAAAATCATGAAGTGCCCCCAAATTAGAGACATTCTACAAAACACCTGACCCATGTCCCTAAAACAAAAAGGTAGTGACGACACCGAATCCTGGTGGGGACGCAGAGAAAGAACCTGGGTCTCTCCCGTGTGACAGGTGGGAGCAGAAAGCGCCACAGCTGCTCGGGAGACGTGTGTCCGCTTCTTCAAACACTCATCACGGACTTGACCCCGCAGCCGCACTCCTGGGAATCATTCCCAGAGAAACAGAAATTTATGTTCACAGAAAAACCTGTGCACCGTGTTCAAAGCAGCTTTATTTGTGACAGCCCCAAACTAGAAGCCAAATACCCTTCAGTAGGTGGGTGGTGGCCATGGTGTGACAGAAGACAGCTGGCAAAGGGAAGCAGCGGGGGGGCAGCCTCGGCTCAGGTGGCCCTCAGGGCATCCTGCTCGGGAGGAAAGCCAGTCTGAACCTTACTCGCAACGTCCTCGGTGACAGGGTGGTGGACACTTGTTCCCGAGGAGGGGGAGGGGCTCCTCCCCATAGTAAAGGGGGTGGCAGGAGGAGTCCTCATGGAGGGTGACTACTGGGCACCTTGATTATGGTGTGTGTGGGGGTCACCTAAATCTACCCATGAGATAAAATTGCCCAGAGCTGAATACACACCAACTCGCACACGGGCAAACTTGCTGTGGACGGAACATTTGTTCCTCCAAAGTTCATCTGTTGAAGCCCTAACCCCCAAGGTGCTGGTGTTAGGAGGTGGGGCCTTTAGAAGGTGGCCAGGACACGGGGTGAGGCCCTCGTGAGTGAGGTTAGTGACCTTACCAGGAGAGACACTAAAGGGGTGCTCTGTCTCCTGTGTGAGAAGGAAGGAGCTGAGTCAGTCAGCATCTTCCCCTTGGAACCCCCAGAAGCCAGAACTGTCAAATAAATATCCGAGTTGAAGCCACCATGACACTTTGTTCCAGAAGCGCCAGCAGATTAGCACAGCTTAGAGTAAAGGTGAAGCTCGAGCCAGGGTACGGAGTCCACCTAGGCCAGTATTCAGAGTTTGATGTTGCACTGTTGCTATAGGAGATGCTAGTGTTGGGGGAGCTGGAGGAAGGGATGGGAGACTTCTCCATTCTGTTGATGCAACTTCCCGTGAACCTGCAACCCCCCCCCCCCAAGAAAAAACAAAGGAGAAGGAGAACGTGCCTGCAGGGCGTCCATCTGGTCAGAGGCCAGGCACACGGAGACCGGAGAAGCAGCAGGCGCGCGGGGGGGCAGGCTCCTTCCACAGTCTAGGCAGACCTGCGGGCCAGGTGTCTGGGGAACTTGGCTCAGACACAGAGAAAGGGGTGGGCCCCGAGGAATGGTGTGACCGTCGAGCCCTGAGCCAGGGGCACATGCCCTGCACCTGCCCGCAACTGTGAGCAAGAAATTGACCCGCCCCTACCCCCACGAGAAACCTGGCCCTGCTCGGACACCCCCATCTGGAGGGAGCTCGGGGCAGCCCTTTAGCAGGGCCATTTCCACCAGGGGCTTCTTGAAGCCGCAGCCCCGGCTTCCCGCAGGAAGGAGTAACTGAACGATCTTGCTTCGCATATTAGGAGCTGTGCACATCCCACTCTTCCCAAGTTACATGAGGACACAATTTATCTTTAGCCCGAAGCCACCTGCTTGGTAATCTGTTTCAGTGTACCCGATTGATCCCACCAGCCTCGCATCGGCTGGGAAAGCGGCAGCTTTATTTAAAGCAGGCAGCCTGCACAGACCAACTGGACAGGGGGGTCCGCCGTGCGCCTGTGTGGACAGCCTCCTGCCCTTCTCCAAGCGAGGGGGCAGTCGGCTGGGGCCCAGGCTGGCGAGGAGCCCAGCGCTGCCTCAAGGCAAGGCTCAGGCCCCAGCAAGAGCTGCTTCTGTAGATGGTTGGGTGAGACCTTTGTCACCCACGAAAGCCACTCTTCATTTTAACATTTCCGCCTCCCTTCGTGACCAGGATTTAAATGGATTAATCAAATGTCCAGGGCATTGATCCCCAGAGCTGCCCTGTGTCCCTACCTCATTCTCAGGGTTCATTCTCGGGCTTGCTGCTCTGTGCCCTGTGCTCGCTGACTCTCCTTCCTCACTCTCCCCCGGCTTCTCCCACACCTGGGCAGCTGCGCTTCACATCCCCACGGCTCTGGAGGACGCTCTTTCTCTTTGAGTTCCTCCCTGGGGGCATTTTGCAGGTGGACCTCCACTGCTAACTCTCCTGCAGAGGTCAGGTCAGGTGGAGGAGCCACCGCCCAGTGGGCTTAGTGCTGTCAAGCCACGTGGTCCGTGGGGCAACAGGGCCCCAGGGCTCAGCCAGCTCCCTTGAGCAGGCTGCTCCTAGAGGACATGAGCCCAGGCCCGGCTCTCAGCGCCCCTCCAGGCTGTCCTCTGAGATGAGGACATGCGTCTCCATCTTCCAGGGGGGAGGTGAGGTGCAGAGAAGGCCTGTGTGACCCAGAGGATGTGCACATGCCCTGGAGCCCCCAGCTTGTCTGGGTGCTTTCTGTGAGTCAGAATGGGGCTAACCCACACCATCAAGAGACATCCATCACCCCTTCGCCTTTTATTTTCTGTATTGTGGTAACTACACATAATAAAAAAGTTGTCATCTAAACCATTTCAGTTAATTCAGTGGCTTAAATAAGTTTGCATTGTTGTGCAACCACCATCGCTGTCCAGTTCTGAGACGTTTTCATTACCCCAAATGGAGAGTCTGTCCCCATTAGCAGTCCTTCAGTATCCTCCCCACTGCCTGGCCACAGCCCATCCTTGCTTTGTCTCCAGGACTCTCCTGTTCCGGACATTCTGTATCAATGGCGTCATGCAACATGTGGCCTTTTGTGCCTGGCTTCCTCTACTCAGTATGCATTGTTAAGACTCCTCCCTGTTGGAGTCTGGGCCGGGGCTCCTTTCCTGTCTTTATGGCTGAGCAATATTCCACTGCGTGGCTAGGTAGAGCTCAGCTTCCCCATTCATGCGCTGAGGCTGCCTGGAGCCTGGGGATGCCCTGAGAGGTGGGCTCATCCTGCCATCAGCTCCAGGAGGCAGGGACTTTGGGTAGCATTCACAACTGTAGCCCCAGAACCCAGAACCATGCCTGGCAGAGGGTGGTGCCCAGGAAATGTTTGCTGGATAACAAACAAAACAATGGATAAACGAGATTGGCCGCCAAGGTAGTGGGAGTGTAGCAGAGGCCGGGGGCTCACGGCTTTGAGAGGGCCAAGCAGTGTGGACGGAGCTCTGGAGTGGAGTCGGGAACCCGGCCCGGCAGCCGCAGCTCCAGCCACGCCCGGGTGCCCACCTAGGAGGTGCGTTCCTGTCACTGCTGTGAAAGATTACCAGGCTCTCAGTGGCTTGAAACAGCACGAACTTGTCACCTGGCAGTTGTGGAGGTCACAAGTCCAGTAGGTGTGACGGCATGACCCTTCCGGAGGCTCGAGGGGAGAATCTGCTGGACTGTGCCAACTTCTGGGGGCTCCCTGAGCCCCGTGGCTCCTGGCCTCTCGACTCCGTCTTCAAAGCCAGTAATGACATAGCATTCCTGGCCCCTCGGCTACCCCCACGTCTCCTGCTGACCACAGCCGGAACCTTGTCCATCTGGAAGGGCCAACCTGGAGAGTCTGACCACTCACCCACCTCAGGGTCCTCGACGCCCTCCGTGAAGCCCTTTTGCCACTTAGAGGAGCCATGTCACACTTCGTGGGGGAGGGTGTCATTATTTTGTCTACCACAGAGGTCCCTTGGCCTGTCAGCCTCAGTGTCCCCAGGGGAGAAGGCAGAACCGAGGCTGCTCAAGGTCCCCCTAACTCTCGTGTCAGGTAACTGAAGTGGAAGGGAACCGAGACCGCCGACTGCCCGCTGATTTCTGTCACCGTTGAGGAGTTGCCTTCAAGTGCGGCCTGGCCTGAGCGAGGCTCCCGTGGACCTCTCTGAACTGTCTGCCTCCCCTCTTCCCCAAGTGAGGGGTGCAGGCTTCAGGGAGACCAGACCCTGTCCAGAAGGCTTATCTCAAAAGCGGGTCCTCTGGAACCCACCTGAGACGACCCAGCTTGACGCAGATGGAATCTACCACCGTCTGCCCAGGTGATTTGGGTGAAATACAAACACTTTAGATGGTTAAGAAAAAAGACAATAAATTTTGCATATTGAAATTGGTCCTTTTAGGAAGCTGGAACCTGCAGTTAATGGAGTCATTAATGTGAACGTTTCTGAAATGGACTTCCTCATTTTAAAACTCAGCATGGGGCGCGTGGTGAGAATGTGTCCGTTATCAGCCTTCCACAGCCGTCTTCCAGACGTGGTGGGGGCGGCCTGCAGTGCCTCAGAATCCTGAGGTGAGCGCTGTCCACGCCTTCAGCCCGGGGTCTGCGTGCCCTCGCGGTAGCCAGAGCTCGCGGACAGTGCAGGTGGCCGGGATGAAGACGCAGTTTGCTGCTTCTCATGGTCCAGGATAGGGTGAGTGTCTCCCCAGGAGATCACAAGCCCTCCGCAACCTGCAGGGAGCTTTTCATCTTGACCAAGTCCTTCCCGTCCCTGAGGTCCTTCTGTGGGTCCTACAGGCCAGCCTGAAGACTCGAGGTTCCTGGAGGGAGGGGCGGGGTGCAGGAGAGCTCTACCCCTTGGAAATCCCCCTGCCAGGAGTGCAAGGTCCTGGGTCTGATGGTGGCCTCCTCAAGGGACACAGGCACAAGGCAGACACAGCTCCCACCAGCTCCCACACAGGCACGAGGCAGAAAGCTCCCAGATGACTGGGGAGAAGAAAGACCACGGCCCAGGGTGACCCGCCCCTCAGCCCCAGCCGAGTGCTGATGACTGAGCAGCGTCTGGTGGCCTCGTTTTCCCACTGGCTTCCGGTGCCCCTGAGAAGTGCTGCTTGAAGGTCACTGTCCTTCTCCCAGCACGATTTCTCCTTGGATCCAACCCTATCACCTCACTTAGAAACTTGGTCCTTTTAGGAAGCTGGAGTATGCAACTGACTGTTAATTAGTGTAAACGTTTTCAACACAGACTTTTGCAGGTTGAAAAGTAGAGGGGGCTGAGGTGGGCAAGAGGGGGCTCTGGGCTGCACCATGGTCTCCCCCAAGAAGACAGAGAAGGCCCAACCCCGGGACCGCAGCATATGACTGTTTGGAAAGAGGGTGGTGGCAGACGCCGTTAGTTGAGATGAGTAGCACCTGGAGGAGTGTGCCAGATCAAATATGACTAGTGTCCTTGTGAGGAGGAGAGGTGACACACAGGTGTCACTTGGTACCAGGGACAGGGCATGGAAAGCTCCAGCCATGGGCGCTGGCAGAGAAGAGAGGCTGGGAGAGTCCCCTGCAGAGGGAGCGTGGCCCACTGACCTTGGTCATGGACGTGTGGCCTCTGAACCCTGAGAGAGCATGCTGGTGGTCTCCTGCCAGCCCGTTGGGTGGGCAGTTTCATGGCAGCCACACACGGGGAGCTGGACCAGCCCCAGGCCCTGGTGGCCTGCAGGGTGCATGGGGCAGGCCTGGCAGCTCTGACGAGCACTCACGCTGCTTCCTCACCTTTGTCTTGAGGACCAGAGGTGCCCCTGCTTCTCCGCACACTCGAGAACCCTCTGGCCCATCTGGGTCCTGGGGTCTGATGGTGACTGGGCAGCAGTTCTTTCAAAGCCAGAGCTGCTGTCATTCATGTACCCTGTTGGCCCGCTCCTGAGGGCTTCCCGAGGTACCTGGGGACCCCGTGTAGACCCACCCCGTCTGCGCTCACTGTATCTATTATTGATTTTCCTATCAGCCGCCTCTGAGCTTGTGGGGCCCACGCTCAGCAGCGCATCTGCTCTGTGCGCCTGGCCTCCCTCCTGCGCTCCTTCCTGGCACACCTGCCCACGCCCAGGCGTGACTGTCCCTCTCTTGTCCTCTCCTCACTCTGGCAGCAGATGCCCCGTCTCTTGTCACCAGGGCCTGCTCTTCCCTGGCCAGAGACCAGCGTCTCCCCAGGAGCCTGATTTCCTTCAGGCCACGCCACGCCCGCTCCTCTCCCCACACGGGTCTCCTGTTTATTTTCCTGTTAAGACGACAGGCCCTGGATCGGAGCTGACCCCTGCCATCACAGAGGCATTCGGGGCGGTGACGGGCGCGCCACGTCCATGTGTGGACAGGAGTTCTCTGGAGGGTGGCCTGCACTCCCTGGTGCAGGCTTCCCAAGCCGAGGCCACAAGGCCTGGACTTGATTTTCGACAGGCTGTCAGCTGTCAGCGGGGCTCCTCTCCAGTGCTGGGCCTCAGGCACAGGATGGGGAAGCCAGGCCCTGCCCTCAGGATGCTGACCACCTGGGGAGGGAAGCCCTGGAGACCAGCCTCAGTGGAGTGTGACACAAGGAGGCACAGGATGCCCTGGGAGTGGGGACAGGGGCTCTTGGCCCTGGGGGATGGGTACCCCACAGGGTTCCAGTGAGGGGAGTGTGCAGAGGGGGCCTTGGAGCCCTGGGGAGGAGGCAGGCTGGAGGGTGCTCCTACCCTGGACACTGGGCAGAGGCCTTAAGAAGGCGCCAGGCATCCAGGTGGGCTGGCCAGTGCATATTTGCCAAAAAGATTCTGTTTTCCATCCCAGAAGTTGAAGAAAGACTGGAAATTAGACTTTGTGCCTCCTCCAGTCTCCCCTGGGGAAGAGTCCAGGGAAGGCCAAAATGCCCAACCAGCCACCTGGCACCAGAGTCCCCAGGAAAGGTGTCTGCACCCTTGCTGTTCTCCCGCTGGCCACCCGCGCCATCTCTGGTCTAGTCGGGGGTGGGGGACACTGACCTCCCTTGCTGTGTAAGTGCTTTCCCTGGCTCATGGCCACGTCCACCTGAAAGTAGAGTCCAGAGTGAGCAGACCGCGAGCCTGCTCCACACAATGTGTGCTGGCCCCGGCTCCCTGCTGCCCGACACAGCCATGGTCCACTCCCCACCCCTCTGCCGGGAGGACCCCTGACCCCACATCTGATGAGCCCAGCCCCACATCTGGAAGCCCCTTCCTGGGGCCAGCTCCCTGGGCCTAAGTGTAGGCTGTGCCCCCCAGGCCTGCCTGGGGCAGTGTGGACGGCCCTTGCTACCCTGGATGTGAGCAGCCCCCTGGCTGCTGCCCTGTTAGGCTGAGCACCCTGTGCCGTGGGCGTGGGTGGCAGGAGCCAGCAGGGGGACAGGGCACCTGGAGGTCCTCCAGGAGGGGCGAGGGGCAGGGGAGGTGAGCGGCCCTCCCAGGCCCCACCCAGGACTGGCTTCTGCAGGGGGGAAGCCGTCCTCAGTCCCTCAACAGGGGGCCCTGCCTGCTGTGGGCCCTTCTAGGGTCCCCAGGCAGGGCACAGCCCCTGCCACTGCAGCACCACAGTCTCGGGGGCTCGGGCAGCCCCTCAGCAGTGGGCAGTGCCCACAGAATTCAGCTTCCAGATGCACACGGGGGCGGGGAGCGGGAGGCGGGAAGCGTCCAGGACACCCCCAGGTCCCGCCGCTGTGAGGAGCATTGACACCCAACGCCGGCCCCGCCAGTGGCAGCACTCACAGTGGGGTGGCTCGGGGCGCCTCTGACCTCCCACCACACTCTGGAGCCACAGCCCCGCGGGTGTCATCACCTGCAGGACCCTGGACAGGGCTCCATCCACCTGAGGAACTCGGGGAGTGACGGTGCTGTGGCCGTCAGACTCAGGACATAAACACAGGACACCCAGTCGAATTCACCTTCAGATGAGCGGGGTTTTAGTCTAGGCGCGCCCCCGGCCCAAGTGTCACGCTTGGTTAGAGGCTCAGCATCTCAATGGACACTTTGTATTCCATCTGCACTGGGCGAGAGAAACCAGGCCCTGACTGTGCACAGAGCCTGCAGACCCCCGCCTGCTGACCTCGCCCACGGCGCCCGCGGCTCTGGAGGACCCTCTGCCCGGGACCCTCAAGTGCTCTTCTCCAAGGCTCTACTTCCTCAAAGAAGGACTCCTGAAAATGCGCCCTGTGGGCATGGGCCAGCCCTGGCTGCCCACGCCTGAGTGCCCACGCCTGAGTGCCCACGCCTGAGCTAAGAGGCTCCTGTTTCAGCGTTCCTCCTCCAGACAGGAAAGGCCGCTGTCAGCTCTGCTGTCCTTCCTCCTGCAGCTGGACGGACACCCAGCCCTGGGGGAGCCTCCGGGTGCCTCCGGGGTGTGATCTCAGAGGCCATCCCAGACCCTCGTGACCAGACCCTGACCTTCCAGCTCTCCTGCTGTCTGAGTCCCGGGGACCCCAGCCCCTGCTGACCCAATGCAGCCGCGGAGGTCTGGGCTGGGGGGTGTCCTGGAAAAGGGCCACCAAGAGCTGGTGGCATAGGGAGGAGTCTGGGGTGGCTGTGCCTGAGGGGCTGTCCCTCCACTTTCAACTCCCCTGTGAGTCGGGGTACAGGGGTCTGGCTTCTCCCTTCCGAAGCCTGGGAAGGGTCCTCCACCTGGGAGTTGATGGGCACCATCTTGGTAGGTCTGGAGTCTCAGGTTGGAAAAGTTGCCATTCTCCCCGAGGGTTCCACAGGGCAGGCCTTTTTTCTGGAGGGGGACTGTGGCCTTGGCTCTTCTAGGTCTTGGTGGACAGGTCTCTGTCCACTCTGGCCCCAGGCCCTGGGGTGCTGAGGACGGCCACTGGGGGGCAGTGCTAGCCAGGAGACCTGGCAGGGATCCACCTGGAGGCTCCTGCCCATCTGGCCCTGCCCCGCTGGGCAGTGTGAGGCCCCTGCTGATCTGTCCAGGGGGCCGAGGGTCAAGGCTCTGCCTGAACACTGGGCCTTCTTCTCACGTCGCCCCTGCCCATGCACAGCTACTCCCACGCGCACTGGCTCGCACTGGGCACCCACATGCGTGAGGCCCAGAGGAATGCTCCCCGCCTGCCAGACACACACGCAGGACATGCAGAGACGCGTCCACAGACCAGGGTGCCCAGTACGCTGTACATGGACGAGCACAGGCTCAGGGGCCCCAGACACCCTCTTGAGAAGGCAGGGACTTGAAGCTTTCCATCTGTCTCCTCTCCTGGGCACGCAGCCGGCAGGGGTCTGGGTGCAGACTCTGCCACTCGATGTGGAAGGGACCCCCGTCAGGGTTCCTCTGTGGACTCTGCCTTCCTCCAAAGCCCCTCTGCAGGCGGCGGTGCCCTGGGCCTGGAAACCCTGTCCTCCTGCGCCTTGGACCCCTGCTGGCTCTGCTCTGTCCTCCTGAGCCGCTGCCGTCTCCAGCCCTGGGTCTCTGGTGGTAGCCCTGGATTAGGTTTTCTCCTTTGCATCTCGATTCCCTTCTGCACAGGATCCCCACTTCTCTCTTCCCCTCAACTTCCTGCTGCCCTTGTTCCCAGCTGTCCTCACTGCCCCATTGACAAGTGGAATCCCCAGGACAGGTAGTGACTTTCCCAGGGCACACAGCCTGTCAAAAGTGTCTCCCTGTCACTTCTGCATACAGATGGGGACTGTATGTGGGCAGATAGGTGCACCACGGGGGCCTGTCTCCGGACGTGTGTGCACCCTGGGGACCTGGGAGAACCCACCCTGGCAGGCGGTGGGAACTGATGACCCCCAGGCCCCCCTGTGCAGTCTCTAGACCACGTGGAAGTCCATGTCCGGGCACAGTTTCCCCAGGAGCCAGAGGAGCAGGTCCCACACCCTGTCCTGGGGACAGTGGTGAAGCTTTGAGCACCAACAAACTCATCTGCATGATTCTCCAACAGAAGTGGGCCTGGGTGGGCTTCGTTTGAGGCTGGGCTCGATTCTGATCTTCACAGTTGCAGGGCCTTGGGGAGCTGCTGCCCCCACAATCTCAGCGATTCCTCTTCTGTAAAACGGGGGCTTGCTACCCACCTCTGGGGGGCAGCTGTGAGCACCTGAGTTTGTGTAAAGCACCTGGCAAGGAGAGGCCTGCAGATCCAGTGCACCCTAGAAAGGCCCCAGGGACACAGATGGCCCTCAGCGTGAGGCCTCTACCCACTGTCCCAGGGCCTGCCTCACTAATGAAGTGGCCTGCTGGCTCCACTGTGATGCCTGTCCCCGGGGCTCTGCCTGGCAGGAGCCTCCCCACAGCTCTGATCGATTGCCGTGAGTCACGGTCCCCAAGACTCAGGCCCACTCCTCCTGTGGCAGGAGAGTGGCCTGGGCGTGCCCCCAGGGGAAGCCTCCCTTTCACCCTCTGCCAGGAGCCCCTCCCCGAGACAGGAGCAAAGGGACCAAGAAGGAGCCAGAGTGGCCGAGAAGGGGAGGGGCTCCGACTGCCCCTGGAGGGCTGGTGGTCAGGAGGCCAGGAAGGCCGGGATCCTTGCTTTTTGCCGCAGCTGCGGAAAGCGTGGCCATGCCCCGGGCTCTGCCAGCTCTGCCCTCCGGCCGCCCACCTTGATTGACAGGAGGCAGATCTAAGCAGCCTCCAGCTGCCGGGCTGAGGAGGCTCCTGGGGAGCACAGGGCCAGGGCAGCAGTGCCACGGCCACGTGGATCCTGGCGACAGACCAGGCAGGGACCGACACTGCCACCCAACACGCTCCTCTGCTCTGTGTGGGCCCATGAGTGTGAAAGTGTATGCACACCAGTGAGCAGGCAGACGTGTGCACCATGGGAGCCTGTCTACGGACGTGTGTGTTCCCATGTGCATGTGTAAGCATGTGCATGTACACAGTGTGTTGCACGTGCAAGGGCATGCACAGAAGTCTGTGCACATGTTTGTGTGGGGCATGTGTGTATGTGTGCACACTCGTACGTGTGCCTCTTGCTCATGAGTAGGCAGCATGTCACAGGTACCCCAAGTGGCCTTGGGCATGGAAGCAGCGGGCTAGAGGTCTGGCCAGGCATGGCTCCCCGGGCCCCTCCTTCTCCGAGCAGCGTGCCTGGCTCTGCAGCTGGCCATCTCTGCTCCTGCAGGCCTGCTGCAGTGTGCCCTGCCACTCGCAGGGGCCTGGTAGCTGGTTCAGGGTGGTGGTTGCCACCCTGCTGAAGGGCATCGTGGCAAACCACCAGGCGTCCAGGGAGCTCTGACCAAGGCGGCCAATGCTCAGTCACTGACCATGAATCACCTGGTGTTTACGTGGAGTCCGCCTGAGGTGGCCCCTGGTGCATCTCTGTGCAGGGGAAGTGAGGAGAGCCTCTTTTGAGAGGCCAGACCAACACCGTGCTGTGTGACTGGGGACCTGCCACCCATCCTCCCTGGTCTTAGGTCGCCTGAATGAAGGGCCAGGGCTGGGCTTCCTGGAGCTCTGAAATCCCAGGACCCAGAGCTTCCAGCCCTGTGCAGGTCTGCCCCGGGGGGACACTGCTGTCCTGATCCCTGGGCATTGGGCGCTAGCCCCGGGTATGCAGAACCTCAGGGGGACAGCAGGAGAAGGGAAAGGTCTGCTCCTAGGCTGGGGTCCACCTGTGCAAGACGTGTGGCCTTTTCTCAGACACCCCCCTGACCTTGGCAGGCAATGTCCCTGCCTCCAGGCACAAGACAACAACTCTAGATACAGTAAAGCTCCCAAACCAGAGAAAATGTATATGAGAGTAAGCAGAGGCACATAGGGACAAGGAGAGGCACAGATATAGGTTTATTTGGAGAATAGTGAGCTTATTTTAGAGTTTTGAGTTGGTCCCTGAGATTCCTGGTAGCCAAATAGAAAAGGGAAATGTGTTTAGTTCACTTATCTTTATTATCCCTTAGAAAAGGGTTTCCCAACTCCCTCCAGTCAGGGTGCACGGGGATGTGAGCGACCCCGAGGAAGGAGCACGAGGCCTCTCCCGTTATCCTGGGGCCAGCTGTCCCACGGCTGAGCAGAGCTCATACACATTAGGAAAAGGCTCCGCTAGAGGCAGGGTCATCAGTGCCCTGTTCCAGCCTTGGTGCTGAAAGACGCTTCTCCCTTCAGGCTCCGTTTAGGTGGCCCTGCCAGCAAAAACATACAATGTCCCCAGCAGCATCTGGACAGCAAATGCAGTGACAAGCCTCATAACACGGCTTCTCGCGTCAGCCCCGTGGGAGCTGAGGGCGCGTGCCCCAGCTGCAGGCCTGTGTGTGGACGGCGAGAGCAGGCAGCTGCCAAGAGGGCCTGCTGGGGGCCACCTGCGGGCTGCGCAGAGACCCATGCCTTCTCCCAGCACCACTGTGCACCCCGGGCGGAGGGTCACGACTCATTCTGTCCTCGCTCCGTCACCCAGGTTTGCAGACGGCCCAGGCCTCGGACGCGGGTGGGGGACCCTGCAGCAGCACTGCCCAGCCACCCTGCAGGCCTGCGTCCCCCGAACCAGGTGGTCAAGCTGGGGCACTGCTCGGCCTGCCGACCCGGGCTCTTCCACTTGCTGCAGAGTGGCTCTTGGTGCCGCCTGGTCAGCAGGCCCCCTCCCCACGACTGGCACGGCCGACGCGGGTGTGTGTCCACCAGGGGATCTGGGGAGGCACGGCCCCTTTGCTCAGGGGGCCCGAGAGGGAAAACGCCTGTCCCTGCCCAGGCTGCCTCTTCAGACCCCCCAGGTGGCCCCTCCCTGCAGGCTGCCTGCGGCATCCCCTTCTCTGCTGGGCCAGGGCCACTGTGCACGCCACCAGGCCTCTGCACATGCTATTCCCCCGACCTGCAGCCGGCCCCCAGCAAGGCAGTGGGCCATGCTGGAGACCAGCCTTGGACGCCACCAGGTGTGGGCAGCGGGCGGAAGGCAGGAGCACCCGGGGTGTGAGGGCGGCAGGGCCTTGTCTCTCTTGCCCCCCGTGGTGGCTGCAAGGGACCACCAGTGGGCCTGCCTGGGGCTGTGCTCCTGGCTGGATCAGGCTTCCTGGACACACTGGACCTGTCGTCCCTGGAGAATCTACTTCAGAAAACATGGCAGAGGCCAGACTCCCCTGCCCAGCACGGCAGCTCTCCTGGGCTTCTTGCCTTACAGTGGGGCCCACTTTGCTTGGTGTCCAGGTGTCCTGTGGCCCCTGCTAACCTCCGGCTGAGGCCCAGCACCCGGGGTGAGCACACGCTGCTCTTGCTCCCTGAGTTTCCGGGCACCCTCTAGGGCCCGTCATGTGCGCCGGGAGACCCCACCTCCCCCTTGGCCTCCCCAGCCTCTCGTCCCTCCTGGGGGCAGCCCCTTGGCCCGAGGTCACTTCCCAAAGTGACGAGTGGGCACCTGGAGTGTGCGGCTCACGCTGTCCTGCTATGGGCTGTGACGTCTTCCCTCTCGAGTGAGAAGGTCAGGCCTGCTCCCAGGGGCCAGCCCCCAGCCCTGGCCCGGCCTGCAGGAGGCGCTCGGGTAGCAGGGGACCCGGCAGCTGCACCAGCCTGTGGCAGGAGCACACTGGCCCCTAGAAGCGGGGGTCGGGCAGGGGCTGTGCTGGTGGCACAGGCAGAGGGGCCAGATGGGGTGCAGGTGGGCACACAGGGGCCGCTGGGCCTCCCAAGGCCGCTCTCCATGGCTACCTGGGCAGGCACCTGGGGAGGCACAGGGGCCTTCCTGAGCTGGCCGCCCCCCTTCCACCCCTCAGTTCTTGGAAGGCCAGTTCCAGGAACGGAGCAGCCCAGGCCCTTCCCAGCCTGCATGCACTGTTTCCTGGAAAACAGGGCCTTAGGCCCCCAGG
Source organism: Urocitellus parryii (assembly GCF_045843805.1). Lineage (NCBI taxonomy): Eukaryota > Metazoa > Chordata > Mammalia > Rodentia > Sciuridae > Urocitellus > Urocitellus parryii. The sequence continues at coordinate 5,157,505 of NC_135536.1, forward strand.
GGGCCCTCCGAGGAAGACAGCTCCAGCCCAGCTGGCTGCCAGGCGCCGCGGGGAGGGCCGAGTCGGCAGGACCTGCTGGTGGTGCTGGAGGGCCGGCGAGGGTCATGGTCAGGGCCAGAGGAGAAGAAATGGCGGCCCTTTCTGGGCACCCACTGGGCCAGGCCAGGCGAGGGGAGAAAGGCAGGCTCCTGACCTCACGGAAAGACGGCCAGGGTCCAGGGACTCGGGCGGGGTGCCCAGGGAGCCCCTGAGGAGGACAGCTCCAGCTCCTGCCCCCAGCACTGTTCCCTCTAACGTCACAGAGCCTGCCACCTGAGCACAGAGACACGGGCTGCCCAGGGGGCACCTGGCCCAGGCTGCAGGGGACCCCTCGGCTGACCCTCTCCTGGTGCTGACCTGAGCCCAGCAGCCTGCTCGGCCAAGGCCTATGGCACCCCAGGAAGCCGCGTTCTGCCCTGGGCAGGGAGCAGAGGACCAGGGCGCACCCAGGGCTGGAGGGGGGTCAAGGCCAGGCGTGGAGGGGGTGGGAGGTGCTCCTGGCAGTCCAGGCCACACGACCTGAGTCCCCGGGACCTGGAGGGGTGACGAGGGCTGCAGATGAGCCCTGGCACCACAGGGAGGCAGAGAGCCAGGAAGCGGGGCTGTCCCTCGTGGGGGCGCCTCACCTTGCAGGCAGCTGGAGGTAATCTTGGGGACTGGGAGGCTGAGCCTCGCCCCCCAGCCCCTGTGGGTGCTCTGAAGGTTTATGCCCAACTGCAGCAGAGAGAAGATTGGTTTCCCTCCTGTAGCCTGGACCCCTGTGCCCCTTGGAGTCTGCCTTCCCTACTCCAGGGGTATCGGGGAGGATGGGGAAGGTGACACGTGTGGGGAGGGATGTGCCTCAGGGTCCCAGAGCGGGCACATGCACACTTGCACACACACACACACACACACACACACACACACACATACATACACACACAGTCCCGCAGTAGAGGCACCCGCCAGGTGGACTGAACCCTCTGTGGTTTGCTTTCAAGGCAGAGGTAATGCGACCTCAGCTTCCTGGGCTGAGATCCCTCCCTGCCTCGAGGTGCTTCGCCTCAGAGCTTCAACATTCTACAGTCCTCTCCAACATGCCATCCAGTCTCCTGCCACCGGGACTTTGCACATGCTATTCCCTCCACCGAGAACACTTGCACATCTCTTCCCACCCATTCCTTTGCCGACCTGTCAGTACCTAACCCCGACACGTACTTCACCCCACACAAGGACTCCATGAGCACTGTGTCCCTCTGGACTTAACCGGCAGGTCCCCTCTCTCATGGCTTCTCTTGAGGAGGGGCTTTTGTCCTCTCTGTACCCGAGGCCCACTGTGCTGGCCCGGCCGTGACCATCTCTGTGGAACGTTCCCCTGCTAGGCCGGGCTCCGTGCCTCCTAGGGGCCTGTGTGCATTCCGCCCTTCTGTGGCCATCATCCTGCCATCAAGGCCAGTCAGGTGCCAGGTGGACGGACGGTGGCCTGGGCGAGCCCCAGGGCCCACGTGGCCAGGCCCCTGCAGCCAAAGGGCAGGAGGAGCCCAGCCCTGCAGGCGGCACGGGGAAAAGCACTTTAAGATACACCCTTGGCCCAGCGACACCCGTCAGCACCCTGGTCCCCGCCCCCCAGCCTGCAGGGCCCCCTCCCAGCCTCCCGGCCTCCCGGCCTCCGCACACTGCCTTTCTCTCTCTGACAGCCCCCCTGGCTCTCTGTGGGGAGGGGCTGCCCCCCCCCCGCACCCCCTTTGTTCCCTTTCTGCCTTGCCCATCCTCCTCCTCGTATCTCTCTGCCACGAAGGGACCCTGGAACTCACCCCGCCAGAGAGAGTCCTCCCGCCACCCGGCCTCTGGAGACCTCTCTCTCTGTGCCCTCTTTCCCAAATCTGCATCATAAAAAAGCCCCAGACCCAGCCAGCAGATGGGGAGCCTTCCTGGGAGGAGGACAGCGAGGCCAAGCAGCAGGTCAGGATCCTCTTCCTTCCTCCATGGGCTACAGGGACACTCACATGTTAATGACCATATTCCCATCACGGATCCGGCAACCTGTTGGCCAGCTCTGTTCTAACCTCACCCAATTGCTCCTGAACAATTCCGCACCCTAGGAAACTGAGGCGGGGTGGGGGAGGGCGGTGAGCCCCTCAGCAGGAAGCACAGGTCGGGGACTGAACCCGAGGTCCTCCCAGCACATCACCTGGGCCCTCCCTGCAGCCCAGAGTGTCCAGCCTGCAGCCAAGAAAGGCTCAGGGCGCGTGCGCATTCCGGGAAGGGGCTCTCTAGGCCTTGACTGCTCCTTAGCAGATCACGCCCGTCCCTCAGCACCTCAGAGGCCATTCTGCTCCCCTGAGCACTGCCAAAGCCTCCGGGGGGCTCAGGTTGGGGGGCAGCGTTTGGCCTGGACCACTCTTCATGACCCGGGGCTCAGGAGGGCCAGGGATGCTGGCCCTGGGCAGGAGCCGGGTCCTCGGGGGAGCTGGACCCTGGCTGCCTGACTTCAGTGAGCGACTTTTGGTTTTGTTTGGGGTTCTCTTATTGCCTCTTAGGGTCTGGGCTGGAGGAAACCCGGGGGCCAGTGTGTTTTGTCTTCTTGTTTTCTTTTGTTGGTGGGTTTTTTGTTTGTTGGCTTGTTTTTAATTTTACAAAAGTTTTAGGAAACTCTTCTTGTGCAACTGAGAAGTTGGAAGTTTGGGAAGAAATCCAGGAGCCAGGGTCAATACGTCCAAAAAAGCAGCTTGTCCATCCCCACCCAGCTGTTTCCTTGCCGGGGCCTGACCTGGCGTGCCCCAGCAGATTTGGGGGCCTGGCCTGGCCTCGACTCTGGTGGTCGAGACCCCTGAGCCTCTACAGACCTCTGTGGCGAGTCTCTGAGGGGACAGGAGAGTGACCGGGTCAGCGGGGAGGACTGCGGGGCTCAGTTCACCTTTGTGAGATGTTCCCTTGGGGTTCCTGTGACCGGGGGCTCTGGCCATCAGGCTGGGTTTCCGTTTCTTTCTTAATCTCTTGATTTTGTTTATCTTTATGTGGTGCCCAGGACCCAACCCAGTCGTCATGTGCAAGGCAAGTGCTCTGCCACTGAGCCTCAACCCCACCCCCTGGGTCACCTTTTCTAAACCTCAAAAGTCCCAGGCTCTGAAGTGTCCTCTATAGACCCTGGGGGACAGCCCAGGATGTCGGGAGAGGGGGCAGCTTGGACTCCGCCCAGGAGCAGGACAGGGCAGGGCTGAGGGGACCTGGTTCTTCCCATCCCAGCTGGGGCTCTGCAGAGGACCCCTCTGGGCTGCAGACTGCATCTTCCCCTGGTGTCCATACCTGGTGGGAGGGCGGGCAGTGGGCTGCTGGGCCCCTCTCAAGAGGGTGAGACCCATTCCCCGGGCTCCTCAAGCTCCAGCCTCCTCCCAAAGGCCGTGCCTCCTAGCGCCATCACCTGGGAGTTGGGGTTTCAACACGTGAATCTGGGGTGAGGGACAGAAAAGTATAGTCCATGACAATATTGAGTCCTCCTGGGCTGTGGATGGGGTGAGCCCACCTGGCTGGGCAGGTGGCCGGGAGTGGGACAGGGCAGGGGGCTGTGCTGTGAAGTCCAGGGGGCAGAAAATCCACCTGGTGTGGGGACAGGCGGTGACAGGGAGCCTAGAGGGGGACAGGGTCAGAGGCAGTGTCAGGGCATGACGACTCTGGGAAGGTGGAGGCCAGCCCCTGGGGCAGAAGCCCTCCCTGGGGGAGTGAGGGGTCCACTCTCACCTGGGCAAGGGGCCACCGTCCTGGTGTCTGGTCATGGGTCTGGCCCCCACCCTGGCCCCCAGGGGAATTCGACTGTAGAAACCACACTCCTAGGAAAGCACAGGGCGAGCCAGGGGAGGCGCCCAGCCCAGCTGCCCACGAGGCCTGAGCAGACCCAGACGCTCACCAGGAAAATGCATTTTGTTTTTGGACCCAAGTCCTGATTTTGTAGAATAAACATGTGTCAATGCTGAGAGCATGTACACCGCTCATCAGCGGCTGGGCCTGCCAGGCTGCGTGCCGTCCAGAAGGCTGCTGTGGTCATTCTTTCCTCTCTGGGCTCCTCCTGGCCTTGGGAATCTGCACGCATGCCTGGCTTGAGAGGGTGGGGAAGGACCTTCAGGAATCCACAGCTAGAAAGGCCTCTCCACGGAGGGGTCTGTGGCCCGGGTGGCTCTTCTGATCACACTGGAGTGTGTGGGGGGGGAGGCCAGAAGGGCCACTCATCCACAGGGCCCTAGCGGGGCGCCCGCCTTCTGCTCCAGGGCCCGGGCCGGCCCCTTGCTCTTCCTTCCACAGTGCCCCTCCCCCTGCGCTCTGCATGTCATCAATCGATTCTTCCTTTCTGTTTAAAACTCATTTTCTACTTCAGACCACCCCACTGTCCTTCCTCGTCCACCCAGAGGGTAGAGATGTCGGATTCTGCCCAGGACATCCCACGCAGAGTCTGCCTGACGCTCCGTAATCACTGGGGCTTCATCAACATTTGACATTTAGTAAATATTCAATGAACTTTTACCTCTGGCCAAGATAGAGTAATAGAGTCTAGATTTTCCCTCCCTCCTGAAGCATTTAGAAATCTGGACAGAGTATAGGAAATCAACAGATCTCAGGCATGGGACGTCGGCTCCAGGCAGGAGTCCCTGAGATGGGGACAGCATGGGCCCCGGGTCTGCACCAGCCTACGGCTGAGTGGGCTTCCAGGCCACCACAGTGCAGCCAAGCCAGAAGGGCCCCAAGTCACTCTGAGCCGAGGAGCTGGAACTGGGAGTTCAAGGACGCTGAGGACATTGGCACAAAGGGGGGGGTCTCAGTGGGGACCGGCAGAGAGCCCCTCCCATGTGCTCTGCAAAGGGCTGATCAGCTCACGAGAGCAGACCTCCGGAGGAGGTAAAGGACAATTGGGAAGTGCTGATTCCCACCAACCATGTGGGATGGTCTCACGAGTCACGGGCACCGGGGAGGCACTCGGTAGGGAGGTGGCCCGTGGTGGGGCAAAAGGCCCCCTGGACTAAATGGCACTTTGATGCTACTTAACAGAGCTCAGAACCGAGTCTCAAGGGGATCAAATTGCTTCCAAATAACTTAACTCTGTCTGAAAACAAAGCCCAAGGATACTCCCAGGAGTGAAGCGTCAGCACCTAACAAGGTAAGATTTACAGTGTCTGGAATCCAATTGAAAAGGACTCAGGCACGCGAAGCCGCCGGGAGGACCACACAAATGGTAGAAAACTCAATTAATGGAGACTGACTCAGAAACGCCAGAGATGATGGGGTTAGAGACAAGGCCCAGAAAGTCATCCTGACTCTATCCTCCTGTCCAAGTGTGAGCCTGAACAGAGACGTGTGATGAGTGGAGGTGAGGCCGGGGGCTGTGCCCGAGACCAAGCCCACCACACTGGGGTCCCACAGAATCAAAGCCTGCGCAGGAGAAGACTGTTAACCTGAAGACATAGGATGGGGACTGTAGCAAGTGGAGGCCAGGGGGGGCGGCAAACTTCCAGAAGCCCAATGTCTGTAAGGAGCGGTTTCCGGAACTGGAGAGGAAGAGACAGGCAAACAACAGGGAAGAAGAGCAACACAAAATGTTACAAATTGGATAAAACCTATGGACATCAAGGTTGAAGAAGACCATGAGCCCAGGCACACGAAACAGGAAGAAAAGCAACCAAGTCACAACCTAATCTAATTGCCCAAAACCAGCGATAAGGAGAGGGTCTTAGAAGCAGCCGGGAAAAGAAACCACTCTGTACACAGGAACAAAAGGAAAGAGGAGAGCAGATTTCCTGTCAAAAACGAGGCAAGTGAGAAGAAAATGGGTTAAACGTTACGTTAAACAAAAACCAGTCATCTCTCTATTCTATACCCAGCAAAAGTATCTTTCAAAAATGAGATTAAGGCTGAGGCAGGAGGATCACAAGTTCAAAGCCATCCTCAGCCACATAGCAAAGCCCTAAGTGACTCAAGGAGATCCTGACTCTAAATAAAATATAAAAAAGGGCTGGGGAGGTTTCTCAGTGGTTAAGCATCCCTGGGTTCAATCCCTGGTACCAAAAAAAAAAAAAAAAAAATGAAGGTAAGCATTGGGGACTGAACTTGCACGCATGTATGAGTGCCCAGAATGAACCCACTGAGCTCCATGACTGGAATGCACCAGTAAAGCCCTTTACAGAAATGAAAGCACCAAAGACTGACTTCCACACACCAACCTGAAAGACTGTGAGGCCGACTTCACGGTGCGGAAGGACCTGGCGGGAAGGAGGAGCGCTGCACGTGTGCATTGTGGACAGACACCATTCCTTCCCCTGTTTAAAACATCTCCTACAACATGATTTTGCGCCACTTGGTGCTAGAAGGGTGGTCCGTGGCACTGAAGGAGCTGGCCACCGTAGCCATGCCGTGGTGTGGCTTGGGCTCAGCAGATACACGGGAGGCGCTGCCGAGTTCATGGGGCTCTTGGGCCTTCTGAGTTCTTCTGGGGACAGGGGAACAGGCAGAAGCATTTCGTGGAGGTCAACTCTCCCTCCGAGGTCCCCAAGAAGGCCTAGCTGACCATGGTGGCATGAGGGTGGACGGAGCCCTCAGCTCACGTGGCTCACAGCCTGCCGTCACTGTGGTGTGACCTCGAGATACTGAAGGTCCAGGAGAGAAGCCAGTCTTGTCTACAAACCTCCTTCCCTGACAGAGCAGAGGACGACACAACTTCCACTGGGGCAGCACGGGGGTCTGTGTGCCTGAGGAATGAGAAAGTGACCACAGAGTCCAGACGGAGCTTCAGCCCTGTGCATGCTGGGCAGGGAGAGGACCGGCCCCCCTCTCCCGCGTCCCTTCTCAGGCAGCGTGGGGTTGGTAGGGGCCAGACCTGAGACCTTCCAGGAAGACCTTCAGGCCAGACCTGCCGTTTCTCTCCAAGGAGATGCCCCAGGGAGAGAAGTGAGGAGACACTCTTCCTTCCTCCCCATGCACAAGAGCAGGGTCCCCTCCCCTTCCTCAACGTGACCCAGGGTCCCTCTCCTCAGCAGCAAATGCACCACCTCCCTGCCCAGCTGCCGCTCAGGAGTTAACCAGAGGCTGCCAAGAGCGGGTCCCCCGATGGCGGCCGCTCCTCTCTGCGCGGGTATCTCGGGTGAAGGGCTGGGGGCTCCTCAGCCTACCTCTCTTAACCAGACTGCCCAGGACCACCCCCACAGGCCACTGCCCTCCACTGACCCCATCCTGCTGACGTCCTGGCCTGACCTGCATCTGGTCTGTCTCACATGCAGCACTTGGATCCGCTGCCCTTTAATTAGAGAGACAATGTGTTAGGTAAATATGACGTCTTCCAAATGTCTCAGGGCGGGCATGCCTCCCACACACATGGGGAGCCAGCTGCGATCACCCTCATCAAGATCTCATAGGTTTAGCTTTTCTCTTGGAAAGCTGAACTCCCATGGAGACCATGGATCCTTCTACTGAGCTCTGCTGTTGTCAATTAAAAAAGAATTGCTTTTGGAAGAAGGGATGTCATTATTTCCCCGTGTCAAGAAGGATGTTTATATAATAACTTTGATTTTACTTGGGCTGCATTTTTGATCCTCGTTGATGGTGATCTGAGACAGGCCAGGGAGCCTGCCCCTCCCTGAGTGGTGCCTGTCGCAGCTCAGCTGCTGTCTCTGACCACCCACCTGGGCATGCTTGGCATGAGAGGGCCAGGCTCTCTCAGAGGAAGTCCTCTCGACATCCTGATGGTTGGAGCCCATGTTGTAGAACATGCAAGATGTTATAAAGTAAAAAAAAAAAAAAAAAAGGAGATTTTCTGCCCGTACAATCCTGGGGGTAGGAAAGCCCCCTTTACCACATGTCTACAAGTGCCTAGGACATAGTGATGTCTTTGTGGAATGCCTCAAAGAACCCTTTAGAGGCCAGACCAGCTATCTGGGAGTGTATGGGAATTTAAGATCAGGTAGGTCTATATCAGTCAACTTGAGCTGCTATAACAAAGCATCCTGGACGGCATGGTTCAAACAACAGAAAATTTTCTCAAGATTCTGGAGGTTGGGAAGCACCAGATCAAGGTGCCAGTGGCTTGGTTCCTGGTAAGGGTCTTTTATTGGTTTGTGGATGGCCATCTTCTGGCTATACCCTTACATGATACAAAGAGAAAGGGATAGAGGTCTTATAACTTTTCTTCTAAGGACACTAATCCCATGAGTGACCTAATTATCTCCCAGAGGCCTCCTCTCTGAATGCCTTCCCTTCAGGCCTTCACATTGTCGGGGAGGGGTCAGGGTTTAACGTGTGAGTTTAGCAGAGGAGCACAACTCTGTCCGCAGCTGTGGGGAGAGGTCAGGCAGATCCGTCTAAGACTTGCCTGCCAGAAAGTCCAGAAGGAAGAGTTCTGTCTGCCTGCAAAGGCCATCTAACCAGAGCGCCATGGGCACTATCCAACATTCCACTCCCCCTGGGTCCCCTGGTCAACACTGTCCTAAGGATCCCACCTTCCAAACCTCAGCTTGGGTCCACACTTCAACATGCCCACCTGCTGTCCAGGAGGGAGCCCACTCTCCTGCTCAGCTCAGGTCACCAGCGCCTGCACAGGGTGCCTGGAGGACTGGGTTTCCAACTTGCACGTGATGATACACTGTGGGTCCAGGGAATCCTTCTTCGTGGCCTATGAACAACATAGTTTTCCAAGAAATAAGACAGAATAAAAAATTGGGTGTGCCCAGAAGCAGTGGCCTGCTCCATACGTCACACCTGTGTCCGCAGAGATGCTTGGGCTGGTCCTGATTTCTGAGTGAGCAGCAAAGGAGGAGTTTGAAAGCTGTTGCTTTGGGGGATGCTGAGGATAAAAAGGTCCACTCTGTCCTCAAGATGCCTCGAGGCAAGGTGCAGAGATAGGACATTTGAGGTAAGAAAACCCTCTGGGAGCATTTGTGCTGAACATCTCTTTTTGTTGCTCAGGAAAAAGAGGCCAAGAGCAATGCGGAAAGTTACCTTGCGTCTTCCAGGGGGTCCACAGTGGGCCTCCCCAGGCCTACTCCTGGGAAGACAGACAGGAATCCTGTTAGAGGCAGACAAGGTAGTGGAGCCAGCCCCTCTCCAAACGCTTCCCTGGGAAAGAAGAGAAAACAAGCAGAAATAAATTATTTTGGAATTCAGGAAATTAACTAAAGGCTTTCAGCATTTCTAGAAGCATTTATTCAAAAGGAATGACAGAATCTTGATTTTGTAGCACTTTAACCTAGTCATTGTCTGTACCCTCTTTCCCACTCTGTGATAGCCTTGAGAACCAACGGAGACGAGTCGGTGGGCCGCACTGGAAGGAGACAGGGTGGGAGCTACCAGACCCATTACCAGAGAACTGCCTTCACCAGAGCAGTCGTAAGCTTCACTCTGACCCCTGCAAAGCTGTCGTTGATGCTCTTCTGGTATACAAAAGCATTTTCTCTGGGGCATTTCTTAAAAACATGTATAGTTGGATATTTAGTTTCGTGGAATCCCAGGCAGTTGCTGAAACTTTGAGAAAACAAGAAGGTAACAAAGTTTAAAAGGAAAAGCTGGGGAACAAGAAGCCCACCGCAGCTCTGAAAAGCTGGGAATCCAGAGGACATCTGCATGGTGTGCACAGGCTTGGGGAAGGCCTGGCTCTTAGCTCCTGCTGACCCTGGTGCTCTGTGGAGTAGAGAATGGAGGATCAGCAGATGTGTCAATGCTTTTTTGGGCATTTAAAATAATACATCATGCATTTCCATCTTTGTCGAGGGTGTGTGTGTGTGTGTGTGTGTGTGTGTGTGTGTGTGTTGGGGAATTCTGAAATTTATAGGATGCAGTCAAAGCAGTGCTTAGAGGCAAATGCATGCTTATAAACACCAACAGTAAAAAAGAAGAAAGATTTCAAGTTAATAACCTAAACTTTAGGTTTGAGAAGATTGAAAACAAAGAGTAAATATATCCTAAAGCAAGTATGAAAAAGCATATCATAAAACTTGGAGGTGAAATTATGGAATAGATAACAGAAAAATAGAGAAAGTTAGTGAAGCCAGAAATTGGTTCCTTTTAAGATCAACAGAATTGAATGATTTTCAGCAAGACATACCAAGAAAAGAGAGAAGAGCCAGCTTACTAACATCAGGAATAAAGGAGAGAACACTAATTTCAACTTGACAAAAATCATTTTTAAAAGATAATAAGGGAATACAATAAACCTAGATGAAATATGCAAATTGTTAGAAAGATATGAACTTCTGAGACTGCCTCAGGAGGGAATAAAACTTTGAATAGACCTATAACAAGCAGAGATGATGATGGTGATGATGATGATTAGTAATAATAATAGCAGCAAGGTACTTCTCACAGTGAAAACCCCAGACTAGATGGCTCACTGATGACTTCCACCAAAAGTTCAAAGAATTAATGTCAGTCACAAAAGATTCCAAAAAATAGTATCACCATGTATCACCATGACACCAAATAACAATGTCACAATATGGCAACAAAGTAAAACTGTAGGCCAATATCTCTTATGAATACATAGACATAAAAACAACCCATAGAACACTACAAATCAAACCCAATGATGGGTAAACAGGCTCGTACCTGACGTCCAAGTGAGATTTATCCAAGAAATGTAGTTTCTTTCACATCCAGAAGTTGAGCAATTTAATACATCTCACTAATAGAAAAAAGGGTTAAAACACATATCGTTGCAATAAATACAAAAAAAGAGTTTCACAGAATCTAATGCACTTCCATAACCATTTGCCATGTTTTTTACTCAAAAACTTGAACTAGAAGTATGCTTTCTCTTGCTAATAAATTACTATGAAAAACTCACAGTGTACTTTATATTTAATGATGAAAAGCTGAAAGCCTTCCCCCTAAGGTCAGGAATAAGACAAATATGTCTATTCTACATTATGCTGGAGGTTTGTTATTTATTAACCTATTTTATTTTATTTTATTTTATTTTATTTGGTACTGGAGCTAGACATGGGGGCGCTTTACTACTGAGCCACATCCCCAGCCCTTTCCTTTTTTTATTTTGAGACAAGGTCTTCTTAAGTTGCTTAGGGCCTCCCTCAGTTGCTGAGGCTGACCTGGAACTGGAGACAAGGTCTTCTTAAGTTGCCTGATCCTCCCGAGTTGCTGGAATTCCAGGCCTGTGCCACCACACCTGACCGTACCAGAGGTTCTGAAAAAACAAATTAAGCAAGAACAGAAATAAAGGCATTCAGATGGTCAAAGGGAATGATTTACCCCTATTTATAGATTCATGATTATGTATATGGAAAATCCTGAGGAACACACATAAATAATCGTGCATACATAATCAGACCTAATAAATGAATTCAGCAAGATAGCAAGGTACAAAATAGATGTATAAAAATCAATTATATTTTTCTAAAGTATCATTGAACAAACAAAAAAATAAAATTAAGAAACAAATTCTATTTGCAGCAGTACCAGAAAGGATAAAATGCACAGGAATAAACTTAATAGAAGAAGAGTAAGTCTTGTTCCCTAAACTATAAATCATCTTTAAAAGAAATTAAGGAAGTCCTAAATAAGCAAATTGAAAGATATTACAAGCAAAGATTGGAAGAGCTAATGTAATTAAGATGAAAGCACTCCCCAAATTGATGTAGATTCAATACAGTATCTGTCAAAATCTTATCTGACTTATTTCAGCCATTGACAAACTGATCCTAAAATTTTATCAAAATGCAATAGCCCAGAATAGCTAAAACAATCTTGAAAAAGAAAAGTAAAGTTGAAGAACTCATACTTCCTTATTTAAAAGTTACTACAAGCTACAGTAATCGAAAGTGTGGGACATATCTAAGCATAGACTATAGATTTATAGGCTAGATCTTAGAGTACAAGAATCAGTCCTATACTTATGGCTTTTAAGAATGTTGTCAAGAAAATTCAATAAGGCAAATGATAAGGGGTTTTTTTTTAAAAGAAATAGTGCTGATAAACCTTCATAAGCTACACCATCAAATGAGCTCTAGAATGCAATGTTGCATCTGGAGGGATCCATGAGTAAAGGGGACATGCATCGAAAGGGTCAGAAGAATATTGTCCCTGGACCTGCATCACCTCTCCTGTGAGTCCACACAGAGCAGCACACTCGCACCAATTCCCTTGGCTTGTGAGTTCTTCTGTGGGGAAAAAGGAACAACGTGAGCATCCAACTTTCCCAGCCGCTCAGAGAGAAAATTTTGAAGCAGCAGAAGTGGTTCCTTACATACAAAGGAACCTTTGGAAGGCTGTAAGCAGATGTTTTAAGCAGAAATCCTGCAACACAGGAAAGAACTGAGTGATGTATGTTCAGAACGCTGAAGAAGAAAAATTCCAATAAGGATACTATATCCAGCTCAACTTCCACTTTAAAACGAGGAAAGAGACTTTCCCAGACATGAAAAGCTGAGGGAGTTTGTCCTCTTACCAGAAGTGCTAATGCAGTTACTTCAGGTGAATGGTAGTATGCTAAAGGGCAACTGAAAACCATGAAAAATCACTGGTGAAGATGAATATATAGACAAAGGATGCTGTAACACTTCAATGCAGTACTGAATGGTGCAGCATGAATCCCTTTTAACCCTGGTAGGTAAGTCCAAAGGGAAAAAACGTATTTTAAAAACCCACAAAAATTTGTTAAAGGAAAGATGATATAAAAGAAGTAAATTCTGACACTGATCAAAAACAGGAAGTACATATATACGAAGGGACCTATAGAATTTTTGTTTATGATTTGAGTTAAGTTGCCATCGGTTTAAAATAGACTGTTACAATTATAGGCCGTTTTGTGCAAACTTCCTGGTGACCATGAAGAAAACTTCCAGTGGGTACCTAAAAAGGACAAAGAACCGAAGCAAAACACCATCAACCACCAAATAACAAAGGAGGATGACAAGAGAGAAGAGGAGGAGCCAAAGAACTATAAACAGGAAACAGCCCTGGTCTGGATCCTAAAGGTCCCCAAAGGCTCATATGCTAAATGCTCGGTTGGCCGACTTGTGGAGCTGCTGGGAGGTGCGGGGCAGAGGTGGGGCCTGGTAGGGAGGACGAGGTCTCTGGGAGGTGCCTTGGAGGGTGACACTGGGAACGGCACCTACCTCTCTCCACTTCAGGACGGACAGAGCCCCCATGCCAGGGGTCCTGCCTCTGTTCCTGTCGTGGACGGCCTCACCACAGGGCAGAAGTGACTGGGCCAGCCAGGGACCCAAACTTCCTAGACCATGAGCCAAACTCGATCTTTCCTTCTCATAAGTGGATTATCTCGTGTATTTTGTCCCAGTGACAGAAACTAACACAGCAATTAACAAAATGGCAACACTAAGTCCTTACCTAAAAAGAATCACTTTAAAGGTGATTTAAAGGTCAACTCGTTTATCTCAACCACGAGAAGATATAAAGTAGCTGAATGGATAACAAAAACAAGATCCAACTATTTGTTATCCACAAGAGATTCATCTTAGATTTAAGGACACACAGACTAAAAGTGAAGGGGCGCCAAAAGGGATTTTGTATAAAGGGTGACCCAGAGAAAGCAAAAAGACAAGACCAATAAAACAGGCCTTTGGTAAAAAATGGGTCCAAAATGTGATTACAAAATGATGAGAGAAAGAGAGAGAGAGAGGAGATGCCCCTGACACCAGATTAACTAAATATACAAAGCAAACATTGATGATCTGAAGGAGGAGCCTTCAATACCCTATTTTTCAATAATGGATAAACAACAGTCCAGAGAGAAAATCAATACAGACAGCAGGATGGACAGATGTCCCTCACAGGTGAGCCTCCGACAGCAGATGGCCGTCTCAGGTGAGCGGGCCGACTGTCAACCGTGGAAGACCCGTGGCTCCCAGCCCCCACCGACGCGGGCCAGTGAGATGCACTCTGGGCCAGGAGGAAGTCTCGACAAGCCGGAGGAGCCTGAGGTCACTCCAAGTCCTTTCCCAACCACAATGGAATGAACCGAGAATCACGAACAAAACACAAGCTGCGCAGACACACTGACACTAAACAGCACTCTCTTGAACAACCCTGGGCCAACAAGAATTTAAAAGGGAAATTAGAGCATGTCTTGAAACAAAAGAAAATGAAAACAGAACAGACAAAAGTGAAGGGATGTGACCCAGAGCAATGGGGAGAGTGAGTCACATTAACAGATGATCCCATTAAACACCTCCCCTCCACCTGGGGGGTGAGGGAAAGGCCAAGGTCAAGGACAGCAGAAGGAAGGAAGGAAAGAAGGTCAGAGTAGGAAAATATAATAAAAGAACAAAGACTAGGAACACCAAAGACCTCAGGAGCTGACTTTGTGAAGACATAAAATGGACAAACCCTCAGAGAGACGAAGATAGAAGAGAAGATCAGAAATGAGAGAGAGGAAACTGTAAAACTCAGCCTCAGAAACAAACAGACAAAAAAATAGAGGTTGAGATTCATAGAACACTTACATGGGAATAGGTCTGACAGTCTGGAGGTGAACACATTCCTAGACATATTCAGCCCCCCAGGAGGGAATCCGGAGGAAACAGAAGCTTGACAAGACCTGTGAGGATCAAAGAATCGGAATCAGTAAACAGAGATCTCCCAACAGAGAAAAGCCTAGGACCAGGTGGCGTCGTGAGGAAGGTCCACCAAAATATTTAAGGAAGAGTTTGCACTAATCCTTCTTAAGTTGTTCCCCGAAATAGAAGAGGGAACGCTTCTAAACTCATTATGCGACTAGTGTCACACCATTCCCAAAGCCGGTGGAGACACTGCAAGTATCTCTGATGGACATGCACCCAAAGTCCTCAAGAAAATACTCGCAAAACTCACTCCCCAGCACAGAGGACCATGCACCATGACCAAGAGGGATCTGGCCTGGGACTCGAGCAGTCTACCTGTGCCAGGCAGGGGGTGAAGCACTCAGCCAGGGGGTGTGAAGCACTCAGCCAGAGGGTGAAGCACTCAGGCAGGGGGTGAAGCACTCAGGCAGGGGGTGAAGCACCCAGCCAGGGGGTGAAGCACCCAGCCAGGGGGTAAAGCACTCGAGCAGAACGGAGAGCACAAACCACAGACTCAGCCCAACAACAGGACAAACCTAACACCCTGTCATGAAAGAAACTCTCAACGAGTCAGGAGTAGGAGGCCCTCACTTCAGCACAGTCAGGACCACACATGAAGATCCTGCTGCTGGCATCAGAGTCAATGGTGAAGTCCTGAGAGCTTCCCTCCAAGGTCTGGAACAGGGCAGGCGGCCACTGTCACCGCTGCTCTCCAACGTCATACTAGGAGTCCTAGCAGGGGAAATCAGGGCAAGGGGACGTGAGAGGCCTCGGTCAGAAAGGGAGTCATGAAACAGGGTCTGCTTACACAGGACAGGATCCTACCCATAGGAAACCCCAAGATGTCCTCAATGTACTTAGAACTAATCTGTAAAGTTGCAAGACAAGATCAGCATACAAAAATCAGTTATACTGAGAGCAGACTACCAGAAATAAGAAAACAGTCCATTTTCAATAACATCAAGAAGAGTAAAATACATAAAAATACTAAAATGCTTATCAGTAAGTTCGACCAAGGAGTAGAAGACTTGTACACTGAAAACTATCAAACATGGATGAAAGAAATTAAGACAAATAAAAATAAATAGAAAGACATCTTGTATCCACAGATTGGAAGGATCATTTTTGTTAAAATGTTCATACAACTCAAAGAGATCTATAGATACCATGTAATCCCTATCAGAATTTCTATGGTGTCTTTTCTGCTTTGTGGTGTTTGTGGTGTTTATGGAGACACTACAGCAGGATCTCATATGGTCAGACATGCACACTGGGGTCGATTCCATGGTAGAGTACCCTTCCTTTGCCTCCCTCCTCCCTCCCTCTGGCCACTTTCTCTCCTGGTCCTCGTCCTGTGTTCATGAAATCCCTTTTTCCTCTCTAGCTTCCACGTACGAGAGAAAAACGTCAATCTGACTTCTTAGATCTGGCTCATTTGGCTTAACATGATCCCAATGCCGTCTTCTACAGAAATAGAAAAAAAAATCCTAAAATATTTATAGAACCACAAAATATCCTGAAGAGTCAAAGCAATTTGGAGCAAGAAAAACAAAGTTGGGAGCCTCATACTTCCTGATTTCAAAATATATTACCAAGTTACGGTGATCACAGAAGTATGACAGCAACACAAACACAGCCATCTACTCCAGTGGGACAGACTAGGGAGCCCAGAGGGAACCCCACATGTATGGCAGCTGGTCTTCAGCAAGAGTGTCCAGAAGACACAAAAGAGAAAGGACAGGCTGCCATAAATGGTGGGTACCACCAGAAGCCCACATGCAGCAGAGTGAGACGGGATCACAGCCCACACAACAACACGGTGAAAGACTCTGATGTGCGACCTGAAACCACAGGACCTGTAGCAGAAAACAGGCAGAAAAGCCTCTCCCCTGGTCTTGGTAATGACATCTTAGAAATGGCCTCAAAAGCACAGGTCAAAAATGGTCAAGGGGGAGTCACATCAAACGGAAGGCCTTCTACACAGCAAAGGAAACAATCAACCGAGTGGAGAAGGAATCTGCAAACTGTGTATCTGACGAAGGGTGGATATCCACGCTCTAGGAGGGACACTGCGACTCCAGGCCAAACCCACGCCACCCAATTCAACACAAGCCAGGAACTGCTGACGCGTTTCTCCAGAGAGCGCACACACAGGGCCTGCAGGTCTGTGAAAAGCTGTTTGACATCAGTGGGCATCAGATAAATGCACAGCCAGACCATAATGAGGTTGCCTTGCACCTGTAGGTAGGGAGACTCCTGGGTGATCTGCACTAGGGGTAGGGATGAAAAGCAGCATGGAGGGCCCCAAAGATTCAGAACAGAACTGCCTTCCAGACGCGGCAGCCCGCTCCTGGGTGTGCACGTTCAGAATCGGAATCGGGATCTCCAGGAGACCTCGGCACTCGGGTGGCCACGGCTGCACTACCCACAACCGCCACAGCATGGGAGCAGAGTGCGCATCCACCTGGGATGAAGGGTGGGGGGCCTGGGTGCCCACACACAGTGGAATGCCACTGTGGAATGCCACAGTGGAATGCCTGGTTACGGCCGCAGCCTGGACATCCTGCTAAGTGACATGGGCCAGACACAAGATGACAAATGCTGTGTGATGGCATGGCTTCAGTCTCAGAGCTCCCAGGAGACTGCACTAATGGGAGGTACACCCTAGATACCGGGCAGGAACTGATGAGGGAAACTGGCTCACTCAATTATGGAGGCCAGGAAGTCCCCGCTGGTGAGCCATCTGACGCCTGGAGGCCCTGGGACGCTGCCAGCGTGGCTCAGCCCACATCCCAGACCCTCAGGCGCAGAGGGCAATGGTGGAACTCTGAAACCTAGGCAGAAGCCTGAGTCCCAGGGAGTTACTGACATGAGTCCCTGGGTCCAAAAGCTAGAGAACCTGGTAAGTTCTAGTGTCCAAGGCCAGAAGACAAACGTGCCCCCGTTCCGGAGCAGAGAGGGCAAGAATTTGTCTTTCTTCGGCCTTTTTGCTTCATCCAGGTCCCCAGGTGATTGGCTGGTGCCACCCAGATTGACAGTGATCTCCCCTACTCAGCCCACTGACCCACTGCCATCTCCCCCAGACACCCCTCAGATGTACACCTGAGCTGCCACCGGAAGCCAGACCAGCTGAGCCTCCTGGCAGTGGAAGACTCCAACAGATGCAGGGCAACATCCGGAAGCACTGAGAATCGTTCGTGCAACAGTTGAACCCACGGGCTGTCGAGGTATCCCTTGATCCAGTCAAGGTGACACCCCAGGTCAACCTTCACACCATATAGAGGTTCACATTCATATTTAATGAATCTAAGGTAGTCAAGCTCATAGGACCAGAGAGTGGAATGGTGACTGCTAGGGGTCAGGGGAGAGAAAGAGGGAAGCTGTCAGTCAAATGGCTAGCAAGGTTCAGTTAGGCAGGAGCAGGAAGGCCTAGGGATCTGTTTCGTAGCTTATTGTCTACAGTTGTCAATATTGAACTGTACACTTAAAATGTTGCTGTGATGGTAGAGCTTTTAAGTGTTTTTTTTTCACATACATACACAGTAAGAATCATCATGATAATAGTAAAGAAGCAAGAAGAAGCTTTTGGAGGTGGTGGATGTGTTTATGGCATAGATTGTGGTGAGATTTCAGGGATGCGTGCCCATCTGCAAACTCATAAAGTCATGGCACTAAATATGTGCAGCTTCTTGAATATGAATCAAACCTTAATAAAGTGGTTTTTGAAAAAGAAGACAAATAACTTAAACACCTGCAAATGATTTGCACAGCTATTTCTCCAAAGAAGATATATAACTGACCGCCGGGCACGTGAAAAAATGCTTAAAGTCATTAGTCGTCAGGGGAATGCAAACCGAAACCTCACAGAGTCTCCACTTCCCGGGCAACCGGGATGAGTAGAATTAAAAAGGTAAAATCACTTGTTTTGGTAAATTTGTGAAGAAATTAGGGTCCTGGCTTTTGGCTGGTGGGACTGCAGAGTGGTGGAACGTCTTTGGAAACCAGCCTGGCCTTCCTTGGAGGTTCCGAGGGAGTGACCACTCGTAGGTGTGAGCCTAAGAGACCAGTGGCCACCACGCGAACGCCTGGATTCAGACAGGTGGCAGCTTTGTCCACAATAGCCCCAAAGAGGAAGCTGCCCTGTGTCTCTCAGAGTCACTGGAGGCTGTCCCTGGGAGAGAACAGCATCCAGGGGGCAAGAGGACGTGCTCTGGTGCTAGCTGGGGGCTAGATGACCCCCCCCCCAAAAATGCAGCAGCAAATGACCAACACCAAGCACAAAAGCAAACCCAGGGCATCCAAGTTCCTCTGGGCGCGTCCAGGGAGACGGAGGAGGGGAGCAGCAGGGCGCAGGAGTGGTGTGGGATGTCTTCCTGAATGATGGACCTGCCCAGGAGTCAGTGCTGGCCCACAGCATTGTGAATCCTCCACATTTTTAAAGGATGAAATTCATGTATATGAACTGCATTTTAATAAAATACAACCAAGAGGACAAGTCCTTGAAAGAGGGTGGCCCTGTGTGGGGCGGTGATGGCTGGAGAATCTCCAGGGGATGCCTTTTGGGAAGGGCCATACCTGTGAGATGGCCTAAAGCCGGCAGGTGCCACCTGCCAGCCGTGCGCCAACCCTCCTCCCAGCACTCTCTGATCCTGTCCTCACGATGGCCCTGCTGGCCAGTGTACCCTCACCACTGTACAGATGGGGACTTTGTGGGTCAGGGGGGCTAAGCAAGTCGCCCAGAGTGAAGGGGCCCAGCAGAGGCCAGCGTCCATGTCTACCTGAGCCTGTGCACTCTCCATGCCCTGTAGGCTTCAGGTTCCTCCTAGAGACACCGTGGAGGAAAGGCCTCTCCTGGCCTGGAGGAGCTCAGCACCACACACAGAAGGGGCCTGGCCCAGAGGTGACCTCAGGCATCAGTAGGAAGCAGACCACTCAGGGCCGTGAGAATCTTGTGTTTGGGTGACAAAGGGAGTGACTCGGCTGTGACTGTGAGCCCCGAGACTGCACGCCTCATAGGGACAAAGAAGCCAAGGACGTGGGTTCCATCTGGGCCCATCTGAAACCCAAACGTAAACGTGCCTCAGTGGCCAGCACCGTGCAGGGTGACCTGCCAGGCCTCAGGAGGCCGCCCACAGTCTGGGACTGTCCCTCCTGCTCCAGGCTGTGCTGTCTGGCTTTTTTCTGAACAGAGAGATCATCCTGCTTAGCCCTGTAGTCATCACAGACAGGACAATGGAGGAAGAGGGGGTGCTCATGGTTCCCCAAGATCCGCGAGGACCGGGAGGTCTTTCAATGTGCAGTGACTGGTAGGGGGCCAGGGAATGGGACGGTGGCCCCACAAACTCTGGTGCTGGGGTTTGGTGGTGGCTCCCCTACTGTCTAGCTCCATGACCCGATCCGCTCCTGTGAGCCTGCTCGGCTGCAGTCTCCTTATTTGGAAGACAGGATTGGGGTCCCCCTCACCCCTAGCACCTGGAGAGCTCCAGGCCCTCTTCTCCCTGCTGGATGAGGACATGATCCAGGGGCTGGGAGGGGCTGACCTGGCCAGTCTGAGGCTCGGCCAGCCCTTGTGACAAACTGTTTCTGCAGCAAGTCAGCAGACATACATGGGCACTCCCCAAGAGCCAGGCCCAGCAAGGCCCTGAGGGAGAGGGGACCTGCTCCTCTCAGGACGCCCTGGGAGGAGGTGAGAAAGAACCACATTACGCAAGCCACATCTCAAAGGTCTAGGAGCAGAGTTACCAGTTATCCCAGAAACAGGGTCTGTCCTGTGCTTATGGGAACGTTTCCAAGGCAGAGGGGGCCCTGGTCCCCGTGAACCTGGCCAGGGACTCGCCTGGGCCAGTTGAGGCGCTGGCAGGAACTGTTGGGCTCCACTGGGACACCACGCCTGCAACACTGAGATGTCAGATTAGAGAGAAGCCACCGGGGACTGGGATTCCAGGTGCCTGGCCAGAAGGCACAGATCTGATTTGCTTGAAATGATAACGGAAGGCAGAGAAAACCCAGACCACTGTGGGAAGAGCCGCCCGTACGCCAAGGCAGGCCCAGGCAGAGGGCTGAGGGGCACCAGAGCCCAGAGTTCCCGGCAGGCCCCCACCTCTGCTGCCATGATGTGTTGGGGTCAGCTGGGCTGTCTCAAGCCAGGGGACAGGGCTCTGCCCCACTGCACAGACCCCAAAGATGTCATGCCCTGGAACGCTCCCGGTATGGACCCTTGCCTTTGTCCCCAGGGATCCCCTGCCCTGCTGCAGTCCTCTGGGACCTGCGTTGACGAGGGGCTCCCGCCAGCCAGGTCTCCTCTGAGCTGGTGCCTCCTCCTGTGGCTGCTTCTGGTCATGGGGGTCAGGCCCACCAGTGCCCACAGGGGGCTCTCCCCAAACTCTCTGAGGCCTCCAGACTCCTGAGACAACTCCCAGGCAGGGTCAGGCTGTGCCCAGCAGAGAACTGGACCCAAGCTGCCTGTGCCCCACCCCATCGCCCCACGCAGCAGAGGCCTTCATAGACGGGATTGAATTCAGGGTCTTTAAGGCCAGGAGATGAGCTTGGGCCGCCTGGGTGAGGCTTTGGGGACACAGAGTCATCCCCTCCTCATCAGATGGAGAGGGGGAAGAAGCCACTTGAGGTGAGAGACGCAGGTCATCACTGGCTTTGAGTTGGGAAAAGGGACCAGGAGCCCAGGAATGTGGGCGGCTTCCAGAAGCCAGGAAGAGCAGGAAACAATTCTCCCGGGAGCCCCCAGAATGAACGCAGCCCTTGGCACCTCCACAGGAAGCCAGGAGCGGGCTTCTCCCCTCTGCGGGCTGACGCCATGCCGGGTTGTGAGCTGCTCAGTGTGAGTGGTCATCAGAGGGGAAGTCCCTCAACGACCCTCGGAGAGATCGACCCCTCCATCCCCCCAGCCCCTGGGAGGAGGAGAGGCCCTGGGGGAAATGGCAGTCCCCACTGTCACCCAGGGCTGGAGCCAGGACACAGGCAGTCCTGGCCCAGCACAGAGCTTCTCCGAATTAAGGCCCTGTGTGCAGGGGAGGCTGGAGGCAGGGGTGACCCCACTTACCTTCTTCTAGACGGGGGCTCTTGGAAGGAGTGTCCTCTCTCTCCGAGGTCAGGGGGCACCTGGGCATCTCCACAGCACAGAGGGCACGGGCCACAGGACCCAGAAGGCACTGCCAGCTCCTACCAGCTTGCACTTGTGTTCCCGCTGTGTACCAGGCCTCGCTGGGGTCTCCCTGTGGATCCCAAAGGAGAGTCTCTGCGGGGGCGGGGGGTGGAGCAGCCTCTGTACCACCAGCAGCCTGGGTGGAGGAGGGAAGCGCCCAGGAGCCGGGAGGTGCGAGGGGGCCCTGAGGGGCCGGGAGGTGCGAGGGGGCCCTGAGGGGGCCGGGAGGTGCGTGGGGGCCCTGGGGGGGCCGGGAGGTGTGTGAGGGCCCTGGGGGGCTGGGAGGCTGTTGCTGGAGGAGGCTCCTCCAAAAGGCTGAGGGGGAGTTGGAGGACACTGTAGCTGAGGCCACAGGTGGAGGAGGCCAGAGGGAGTCTCCACCAGGGGCTGAGCTGCGTGGAGGGCATACTAACTGCTGAGGCCGCCTGCAGGACAGGACGGGCCACTGAGGGGTCTGCGCTGTCCCAGGAGCACCGGGAACTCGCTGGCTCTAGAGGCCTCTTTCTGGAGACCCTGCATGGGTGAGGAGCTGGGAGTGATGAGGCTGGAGACAGGCCAGGGGCAGAGAGCAGACAGGCCCCTGCAGGACGGGTGGCTGGGCAGGGTCCCGGGTCTTCTCCAAAAGGGAGCTGACAGTGGAGACGGGAGCAGCAGCTGGAGCCTGACCCAGGGTGGCGCTGTGCGTCCTCCAGCCTGGCCCAGCGACCTCCTGCTGCCCCAGGGGATGGAGTCCCCGGTCCCCACCCCGGCTGTGCCTTCCTGGGGGCCTTTCTCTCCTGGAGAGCTCCTGCCTGCACGTCTCCCTGAGGGACGTGGTTCCCCCTGCCCTGGACAACTAGATTTTATGACCGCTAATGAGCCCATCTGAGGCCAGGCAAGGCAATTACGGTGCCAGGCCTTCTCGCAATCGCTCTCAGAGCCAGGCAGGCAGGCAGCCCCGGCGCACGCCACCCTCCACCGCCCTGCCTCAAAATGAGAGGGAGAAATCCGGGAATTAATGAGAACAGGAAAACTAATCACAGGTTGCCCGGCTGCACTGCGTCCCAGGAGACCTGCTGCAGGTGCGGGGCTTCAGATGTCCTCCAGACCTGGGGGCAGGGAAGAGCCACCGGGGCCCCAGGATTGTGCCCTAAACCCAAGCTCTCCTTGGCCTGCCTCACATGAAGGGAGAGGCCACTTGGGACAGAGTTATGGGACAGGGGCTGGGTTCTAGCCCTGCCACCCGCTGTGTGACGTGGCAGTCAGTGCTTCACCTCTCTGAGCTCTGGAGTCGTCCATCTCTTAAAGGTAGACAATAACCTGGTCCAGTCTGGCTGTTGATGAGACACCATTGGCTTCATAATCCCACAGCACACCAGCAACAGAAGGGTCCCTCCCCTCCCAGGAGCCCAGAGCCTTGGAGGGCTCGAGGTTAGAACGTGTCCAGGTGACGACAGCTCCAGGGAGTGTTCCTGGGGGCCGTCAGCCTCCACAGAGCCTCTCCGCAAACCTTCCCTCAGGGAGAGGACTGGGGAGGAAGGGGAGGGCCTGCCCATCGGGTGGGCGCAGGACGGGCTGGGTGCCTGTGTGTGCTTGCTGCCGTGGGCTGGGTGATTTATAAGGAAGGAAGTGCAGGTCTCCCAGTTTGACAGACCGAGAACTCCAGGATCACAGGGCTGGTCACTGGCCCGGGCCTCCGTGTGCGTCATCCCATGGTGGAAAGCAGAAGGGAAGAGTGAGGGGGCCCGCTCCCTGTCAAACCATCGATCCGCTCACGAGGGCAGGTCCCTGGAGACCCAGTCCCCTCTCACCAGGCCCCACGTCCCCCCACCGTTGCCCTGGGGACCAGGTTTCCAGCGCTTGGACTTGGAGGACATATTCAGGCCACAGCACTTGCCCCTTTGGTGGTGCTACTTAGCAGCAGAGGGACACAGGCTGGGATTCTGGTTGGGGCCAAACTGGGAGAGTCCTGGGCCCCGGCAGAGGATGAGCCTGCGTGTCCCTCTGTGTTGGCGGTAGGCCTTGAGGCCCGGCTCAGCTCCTGCTCCAGCCCCAGCCTCAGCCTGCCTTGGCCGGTGGTCAGGCCTGGGGATCGCTGCAGGGGTAACATAAAGTCTGTGTTGGGGATATCACCAGAAGGCAGTGACAAACAGCTCGGCACATCCAAAAACAGCTGCTGGGGCATTTTTTATTGAGGACAAAGATATTACAAATGTGTTTTCAATCCCCTTCTAAGAAAAATAAGTTTACACTAAAGAAATCTGGCCTCACCCCCATCCCCAGCAGCACCCTGCCCAGGCTCTGCATGGAAAGGGCGTGGGCGGACTCCTGCTGGGTGTGGGTGAGCACAGGTGGGTGCAGGTGTGGGTGGGCTCCCGGCGGCTCGGTGGTGGCCTGGGAGGAGTGCCTCAGCAGTGGGCTGGCAGGGAGGGGCACGCAGCTGCAGAGCAGAGCCCGAGGCTTCCCCTTGCCTGGGTCCCTGGCTGGGGTGACCTCTGGGGTCCTCTGAGTCCTCACCTGGACCCTCCCAGGAGCCCAGGAGTGCCTGGGAATCGGAGGGGAGCCCTCCTCGGGCCCAGGAGGCCTCTGAAGGGCCACTTGAGTCTCCACGCCTGTTGTCCCACCAGCCGTGGCCTCCCCTCTGCTGAGACCCACCGGGGCCTGCCCAGTGCCCGAGCTGGATGTGCGGTAGGTGCCTCCCCAGGCCCGGGGAGTCCTGCAGAGGTCTCCCGCGGCTCCTCTGAAGACCTCCGAGGCCCTGCGTGAGTCAGCTTTGGCAGCAGCCCTGTGAGGACCTGGATGGGGCCTGGGAGCCGACTTGGGCTTGTGGGAAGGGAGAGGGTGCGGGGGACGGTCTTTCAGAGGTGAGGGTGGGGGCCTCCAGGGAAAGAGGCAGAGAGGCCAAGGGCAAGAGGGAGCACCTCGAGCTGGGCCCCGGGGAGGCGCACTGCACTCCCACTGCTCCCAGCTGGGGACAGCCAGTGCACTCACCGGGCTGCCCTGGCTTCCAGAAGGTTGGCCAACTCCTGTGCTCATCCCAGAGCAGCCCTCAGCACTCCCCGAGCCCCAGGTGTCTTCCTGTGACCCCCGCTGCAGGCGCTACGGTCCCACAGCCTCTCCCCGTCCCACTTTGGCTGCCCGGCCAGCCCCTCCAGTGTGGAACCAGCCCCTCTCCTCTCCCTGACCAGACCCAGCACAGAGAGCACCAGGGAACCAATAGCAGGAGGTGGAGCAGCTGGGGACAAACAAGGAACCCCAGAGTCCGGCACCAAACCCACTGCCCCCGTGGAGAGTCTGTGGCTTGGGCCAGGCCTCTGCTGGCTCCTGGGGCAGGGGCGGGGTAGCCAGCCTAGGGTGGGGGGCCATGTTCTTGCTAATGGTGAGCCTATTTTGCTGTGCCTTGGTGAAGGTTTCTGCGGCTGCTCTAATAAGGAAATGTTTCACCACATCAGCTATTTCTCCCTATTAGCCTGCAAAGGTCAGGAAGCTGTCTTTCTGGTTTCCTGGGCAATGGGCTCTGACCTTTCCTGGTGAAGGAGGCCTGCTGCTGTCTCTAGCAGCTGCTGAGAGGGACCCACGTCGGCCTGGGCCCTTCTGCTGCTGCCTGTGGCTCCCCGATGGCCTGGGACACTTCAGCTTGGCTCCCGTCTCTGCCAAGAGCTGTGCTGGACTCAGGGGCTGGGGAGGCAGGGCTCGGTGGGTTCAGGTTCTGGGGGTCCTGTTGTGGGCCTTGGAGGGGGCAGCAGAGGGGGCCTCTGCACAGGCCTCTTTCTGGGAGGGGTGCTGCAGCATGCTCCCGACCGTGGATCTGGATCACCTCTTCTCAAGGAGTCCTTCACCAGCTGCCCCCAGGAGTGCCCAGCCCCTGTGGGGAGGTGGAGCTTCCTAGGCAGGAATGAGAAGAGCCAGGCTCTGACCCCCAGGGCAGCAGGAGGGCAGCCGGGCCTGCCTGGGGGAGCCTCACCCCCCTGTGCTCCTCTCTGGAGCTACGTGAGCTGACGCTGTCCGGCTCTGAGGCACAGAGGGCACAGTGAGGCTGGGCAAGGCCAAAGCCTGGCACCTTTCTGAGAACAGGGAGCTCTGACTCACGGCCCCGAGTCCTGTCTACACTGGATGCCGAGGGAAGGTGCTGGCGCTGCCCTGCCAGGGCCTGGTAAACAGCGGGTGGACAGCTGGGCGGGGCTGCCCTCCATGATCAATGTGATGGCTGCCGACCCGAGAGGACGCTCCTCCTGTCTGTCCCCAGGCCAACACCCCAGTCTTCCTGTCTCCAGGCTCAGGGTCCCAGCCCTTCAGCTCCTCCCGGTGACAGCTCGGCCCCCGCTCTGGAGAAGCTCCTGAGAGGCAGGAGTGGCTGTCGGTGTCACCGCCCATCGGGGGCCCCTGTCCCCCACAGGATCCCCGCCGGCCCCTGCAGTCTGTGCCACCCTCCCAGCGCCTCTCCAAGCCGCTCCTTGTTTGGGAGCCCGGGACGTCTGACATGTTTTCCCAACATTTGCTTCTGATTTCAAAGTGTCAACCTGGCAAGAGGCACGTGGATCCCGTCAAAGAAGGTTCCGTGTTTTTCTCCTCCTTATGTTCCTCCCGAGCGCCCTGCCTGCTCTTTGCAGGAAGAGTGCTCTGAAGTTGATCTTGGGTGGCCGAGGAGCGCCGAGGGAGCGCCTGGTGAGGCCAACCCTCTGGCAGCCTGGGGTTTCCCGCGGGTTTTTCCAGAGATTCTGTGCAGACGGTGTTCCTTGGGCTCATCCGTGTTGACGGCTGGGCACAAATCACCACATTGATCATGGAGGGCAGCCCCGCCCAGCTGTCCACCCGCTGTTTACCAGGCCCTGGCAGGGCAGCGCCAGCACCTTCCCTCGGCATCCAGTGTAGACAGGACTCGGGGCCGTGAGTCAGAGCTCCCTGTTCTCAAAAGGTGCCAGGAAAAGAGGGTGAGAGGGCGGGACCCAGCTCCATCTCAGGCGGCCTTGAGGTCTCGGGGCCTTCGGCCTTGCCCAGCCTCACTCTGCCCCCTGTGCCTCGGAGCGGGAGCAGGGTGAGGCTCCCGAAGGGCAGAGCCTACCTCTTCTCTCATCTACCTAGGGAAGCCCGGGGGCGGAGCCCAGAGAAGTTTCTGGAATTAGAAGGTTTCCCTTTGTGCCCAGCACTGCACCTAGTAGGACCACATACTCAGCTGTCTTGTCTCCCACTTTCTATAGGGAACAAGGCCCCCTGGGCAGTCTGCTCTTCCCGACACTTTGCCAGCTCCTGGGGACAGGCCAAGGCCACCTTCTCCCAGAAGCAGCAGAAGAATCCTACCTGGGCTCCCAGATCTTGGGGTGAAAAGTGGCAGCAGGTTCCTGGGGGTGCTGGGGACATCCCCTTCTCCAGGGTCTCTCTCCCAGCTCCTGTGCTTCCCCTAAGCCAACTGTGCCCTAGGTCCTGAGCTGAGCCCCACAGCAGGGCACATGGTCAAGGGCTGGGAAGGATGGACCGATCCCAGGAGGATCCCTCATCTTGCAGAGAAGGGGGAGGTCCGCCTCAGGTGGGGGCTGGCACCTTTGTGGTGCCCAGGCTGGAGAGGGCTGGGCAGCTGGGCAGAAGGGCTCGGCCGGGCAGCTCTGCCACCAGTTGGCTTCCAGAGTTCACAGGCAGCAGAGGCCACACCCCTCTGTGGGAGTTTGTGAGGATGGGGTTCTGGGCACTGTGAGCACCCAGGCCACCCCCAGCTCAGAGTGGCAGGGTCCCTGCTCAGGAAGCCCAGAGTGCTGCTGTGTCTCGGGGCACACTTGCCGGGGACAGTGCCTGCCTGATGGGGCAGTGATTGGCCCTCTGCACGTCCCCCATCACTGTGATCACTCCCACCTATTTGGGGCACCTGGGGCACACTGGCAGCAGATGCCACAGCCCATGGCAGGGGCCAGGCGTGTAATGCACCAGTGTGGGCAGCTGAGTGCCAAGGGGAAGTTGCTTTCACCGTCAGCGCTCACTGGGCCACCGGGCCCAGCACACTGCCAACCAGTGGTCCTCACGCCCTCCCCAGGAGCCCCTGGGCCTTCTGGAAGTGAACCCAGTGGTTTCCTGCTCCATGTTGTGATCACACATCTCCAGCTCTCCAAAATCCCACCCGCCCTCAGTTCCCCTGGACTCCAGGTGCCCAGAGCTTGCAGCTGGCAGCACACAGCTGAACCTGCAGGACATGGGCGGAAGCCAGAGCTGGACCAGGATGCACACACCTAGGCCTGCGTTCTCTGCTCCACTTGCAGGAGATAGTGAGTGAGGCCCCGGGTCCAAGTGGGCAGGCGGAAGGGGTGAAGCTTATGGCCAGTCACTCCATGGTGGTGGGCAGCTGCCCTGGACAGGAAGGCCCTGGCTTCAGAGCCACACGGACCTCTGCCTCTGTGCCCAGTCACTCTGCACAGGAGCCAGGTCCACAGATCCCCAGGGTACAGAGGCTTCGCTGAGCTCCATCTGATCCAGGACCTCGGGTGCCCAGCGCTGCTCACATCTGACACAGGTGGTGCCCAGCACTGCCCACATCTGACACAGGTCAACACAGAGTGTTTGATGTTGAGAGAACTCACTTCTCATTCCTTTCCAGGCTTTGCCTGCTGGTGTTAGCCCAAAACGGAGCCTTCCTGGCAGACGGGGAAGGCATCTAGCAGGGCGAGGGAGACAGCCCACTTTTCATTACAGTTCATTAAATCTGGACACAGGGAGGCTTGTGGCAGCGGAAAGCTGAGTGGTTCACAACAACAGATGACAAAATAACATGAGCTGTTTTTAATGGTATCCTAGTAGAGTTGTGTCCCAGAGCCTGGGGTGGGTTCGTCTGAAGGACTCAGGAACCGTCCTCAAGGGAGCAAGGCACGGGGAACTCTGATGTTTACAGAGACTCTTTTCTCCCGGTGGCTTCTGTGCTAGCGGGGACAGCAGGCTGCGGGGCAGGGGCACTCCGTTGCTCTCAGAGGCTCTCGGGTTCCTGGAGACCCTCAGAGAAGGTCTGGTCCCCGGGATGTGTCCCCGAGGTGCATTCCCACACAAGGCACTGCCTCCACCCCCTGAAGACCCCGTTCAAGGACAGTCTTCTCCAGTAAATGGCCCCAAGCCCTGGTGGCTTTCCTCCCCTGCCAGGAGTGGCCTTTCCCTTCCCTGGACCCCGGGGGCTTCCCGTTCCCCCTCCTCCATTGAGCCAGGACTAGGCAGGAACTGGACCTGTTCCACCTCTCCGTGCCCTCCGAGGCACCAAGCCCTGGGATGGAACAGACCACAAGAATCCACACAGGAATCCTGCAGCTCCCCCGAGGTCCACGTGGCCCAGCTTCCTGATGTTCCCAACCAAGTCCCCGAGGAAACATGATAACCCATGACCCCACAGTCACGGCGCCAGAAAATGGTAGTCCTGAGACCCCGCATGGGTTCTCTAAGAATCAGACTGGTTTTCTGTTTCAATGGGATCACTCAGTTGGTAACCAGAGCGCAGGCAAAGAGATCATCTCTGTCTTACGGTGACGTGCAAATTGACTGCCCTTGAGAAGCCATGGGAATAAGATGGGATATAAGGCATTTTAAAAAAATCAAAGAGAAATTGTAAGTCCAGGATTGTACCCATGGATACAGCACGAATCTTGGCCAGGGGTCTGTCCATCAGACCAGCCCGGCCTGGTCCCATAATTTCCTCACTTAGTTAGTTGGGGGAGGACAATGGCCAGTGCTGGGAGGAGGATCTCACCCCACGGTCCCTCACCCTCTGCATGGGGGCATGGGTCTGTGGCATGGAGCCTGGACTTAGCCAGGGCTGCTGGTGATGAGCCACCACCGGAGCCACACCTCGTCAGCTGAGCAGGGAGAACCCCCTCATGCTGAGCCACTGAGCACGGTGCAGGGAAGATCAGAACCCAGGGAAAGTCCTGGGTCCTCAGCCCAAGCCCCATTGCCAGGTGGCCTGCCGTGACCTGAAGCCATGGGGGACATCTGTGCAGATGCCACCCACCCACAGGCCACCCCGCTCTCGGGGTCTGAGTCACATCCTACTTAGTAGCTCCGGGATGGTTTTACTTTTCAGTTAATCTTTAACAAGGTTGTTAAAGGGGGAGAAAAGCAGATGAGGTGACCCCAGTAATGTGTTGCAGAGACAATAACATCTCTTCCAGGTTTCGCCAGGACCCCAGTGGGCCCTGGTGCTCAGGGGGTCGCTGGTGGGCCCCATTCCAGACTTGGGCTCTGTCGACTCGCCAGCGGTGGGCTTTGTCTGCTTCCTGCCTCAGATGCTGACGCGGTCCAGAGAGTCTGGGGCATGTGAGCAGAGGTGGGGATTTGGGAAGGGAGAGTGCATGCTGGGGCCAGGTCGGTGCTCCAGGCCCTGGAGGCGAGGGGAGGGGATGGATCCACAAAGGCAGACTCTGAGGCTTGGGGAGGGTCCTGGCCCCAACTGTGCAAAGGCCCCTTCATGGTTTGATAGTGACAAATCATACCTCCTCACCTCCATCCCACTGTTGCTCTGGGGCACAGGTAGTGTGAGATCCACGGTGGGGAGCAGGACACCCAGGCCCAGGGCAGTCAGGTGGCTTTCCAGGGACACGCCCTCAGCGAGGTGTGCGTGGGGAGGTCCAGGTCCAGCTTCTCTCCCTGCTGCTCTGCCACGCCCCAAGGCCTCCTGGGCCACACTGTGGCCAACATCACCCTGTTCAGCAGTGCTCATGAGTAAGTCAGAGATGTAACCGCCACCTTCCTCCTCCAGCCCACGGGGCTGACCACTCCCACTGGGCTTCCTCCCAGCACTCAACACCAGCACCACCCCGAAGCTTAGTTACTCCTTGTCTGCCTTTCCCATGATTCAGAATGTTCTGGAACTTTTCTCAGTGCTGCTTCATTTGTCTCACCAAAGCTTGTCCTTCCCATCTTTCCCGCTTCTTGATCTTGGCGTTATAAGACTGTAGCATAGACTAAAGACCAGAAAAGCTGAGTTCTGGAACCTTCCACCAACTGAAAGCAATATATATATTTTTTTGTACCAGAGATTGAACCCAGGGGCACTTGACCACTGAGCCCCATACCCAGCCCTGTTTTGTATTTATTTAGAGACAGGGTCTCACTGAGTTGCTTAGCACCTGGTTTTGCTGAGGCTGGCTTTGAACTTGTGATCCTTCTGCCTCAGCCTCCTGAGCTGCTGGGATTACAGGCTTGGGCCACTGCACCCACAGGAAAGCAATATTTTTAACAACAAAAATATTTGCATGTTTGGGATGGTTTCACAGAAAGCTACAGCGTTCCAAAGCAGAACCCAGATTTTGGAAACCCAGGTGAGTCTCCAACTGGCTGTGGTGTGCTACCTGCACCCCATTGCCCCTCTGAGTCTGTGTCTTCTCACCTAAAACTGAAGTTTGTGATAAAGCTTCAGCAAGATTGTGTCGTAATGAAATCAGTGCTTGGTACATGTCAGGTACATTGGCAGTGTGAGCACCTGCCCATTCTCATGAAAAGTAACTGAGACCCCCAAACATCCATCCTCCCATTCATCCAACCAACCATCCATCCATTCATCCAACCAACCAAGCATCTGTCATCCATCTATCCATCCAACCATCCATCCATTCATTCATCCATCCACCCATCTATCTATCCACCCATCCATCCCTCCATTCATCCATCCAATCCTTGGTCCTAGATGATGTCCCAGTCCTAGATTTCTGTATTCTGAGTGCAGTGCTCTTACAACCCCCTACAGCTACCTCTCAAATCCAACCTTCTCCCAAAACCAGACCTTTGCATGGGACCCTCAGAAGACCCTGGGCTTCTTGCTAAGCCTCAAAGGGCCCTTCTCTCCTCCTGCCTCTTCCCTCCCCTCCACCCCATACACCCGCATCCAGGGCACAGTGGTCCTGGGGTGAGGGTGGGAGAGCAGTGGCTATTTTACCGGCTTCTGAGAGATGATTGGAAGGGGAAGGCCATTGCCATTTGGCCCCTGCCCCTGGTGTGGGAACAGGGGTGCGGAGCCCTGGCCTCAGACACTCCCTGGGCACCAGCTGTCATGGAGGACAAGTTTAGGTGAAGAAATGCACCAAACAAACTTGAGATGAGTTCAGAGTGTTTCTTTTTTAATTCTTGTTTTGTTTTTGAAGGTACCCAAGACCAAAGTTCTCTTCAAGATGTCAGGCTTTTCAAAAAATGATTAAAATGCATCAGATGATTAAACAGAGCTCCTTCAGACCTAATTCAGCAAACTGTAACATTTTTATCATTTTTATAAAGCCCTTTTTAATGAAAACCGTCTGCGAGGAGACCAAATATCAAGTCTGAAATCATGTTTTCTCTGTATTTGTTATCCCCGAAGACGTTATTTCCAGATTTTACAGAAATAATAAATTTCATTTAGAAGTTTTGGGCCTCTGCAGCCGTGCCACACATCTCTGAATTTTCCAATTTGCAGCGCAAGAAGCTAATCCTGCTGTAATTTTTCATACTTGCCAACTCCTGACCACAGTTTCATACCTTCCTCGCCTCTTTGTAAAAGCAGTACTTGTAGCAACATTCAACCCAAGATGTTTATTTTACATGAGACCAAAAAATGTTGTTCTAATAAGCATAAACATATTTTCTCAGTGACAAAATGTTTTCATCCTGTTGCTCCTGATTTCACAGGTCAGCGCATGTGGCTGTTTCCCACGAACAGTCTCCTCCATCCACTGGGCGCCAGCAGGAGGCCCACGAGCCAGACGTACCCGCACAGCGTGTCGTCTGCTGTGAGTTCGTCCTGTCCTGGACACCCCCGCGGTGACACCTCATTAACAGAGGTGAGGCTTCAGCCCCAGGAATCAAGGCAACCCTAAAACTACCTCGAAAGTGACTTCTCAGGTCTCAGGCCTATGGCCTCTCTTGGTGGCAGCCCGATGGCCGTGCTCCATGGGGGAAGCAGGGGCAGCTGGAGTTGAGGAGCCCCATGGGGTGGCCTAGGGTTGTGGCCCCAGCTGGCGAGCTCATGCCTGGCACGTGTCCAGGCAGAATGAAGCCTGGCAGCAAAGCCGGGGTAGCAGGGGGGCCGTGCTCCCGGCTTGGCCTCTCTGGCTTCCAAAGTCAGCCTCCAGAAGTCAGCGTGCGGCCAGGTAGTCCCTCCCGGGCTCCTCCTGGACAGCATCTGGTCAACCCAGGGAGCCTCACAGGCTGGAAGAGGATTGGCCGGCGACTACGGAGCCCAGGGCCTAGAAAAGATGCCTGCTCAGAGGATCCATCTGGACAGACACCTCACCAACAAGGTCTTGGGGACTGTCCTGCTCTCTCCCACATCCAGCTTTACTGGATTCTGAGGATCAACCGGGAAGGTGAGCTGCGACCAAGACCATCAAGAAGAGCTGGGGTCTGTGCGGTTCACCTCCCAGTGCTGCTGGCCATGGTGGGTTTGCGCCTCCTGCCGTCACACGGCTCTCAGGCATCGCCGGTGCGATTGCTCTCCGTTCACGTCCAAGGCCAAATGTTCGTCGGGGACTGGAGGTAGGGTGATCCACCCTCAGAGGGTTTTCCTGGACATGGGAGTTTCAGAGATAAAGCCAGGAAAGTCCTGGAGAAACAGAGAGGCAGGCAGAGAGGATGCACCTCCTGGAGTGAAAAGTCACTTTCCAAGGGAGGTCATGGCGAGCTTGTCTCTCCTCCCACGTGTGTGCATGCCAGAACACTTCCTGTGTAACACCATAAGTGTCCCTCCAGCTGCTTCCCAGGGTCAGGAAATGTTCTCCCCGCGGGAGACAGGCAGACCAGCATGTTACTGCCCTGGTCCTGCTCCATCAGCATCAGGGAACTGGTGCCCAGGGACTGGATGCCATGGGTAGCTGGCCAAGAGGTCAGCCCTCTCATCAGAGTGAAGATAGAGCTGCTCAGTGAGTGGCTGGTACGTGGGGACCATCCAGACCCCAGGCCTCAGATCCTGGGCCCAGAGCCCTTTCTCCACAGCACCAAGCCCAGGCCAGGCCCCAGCAAACCTCCCCACCGTCTTCTCCCGAGAAATGCTGCCGACTTCCAGTTCAGCTGAGGTCACCGCAGACTCTATGCGGCTCATGTTGCGTCCAGCCGCATGCCCCCATCAGGGCAAATACCCCCAGCTGGCCCTGCCGCCAAACTGGCAATCTTCTGACCCTGTGCTGGGAAGAACAAAGGTCCAATTCAGCCTCCCGGGTGGGAAAGGGATCTCATTAAGGCCCTGGCAGCCGACATGGGGGCCCAAGTATTGTTTTTAATGGAAAACCAGAATTTACTGTTATGTGTTAGCTTCAAGGTTCTATCCAGGGGAATTAATCGGATTGCTACTGGCCTTCTGTCGTGTGGCCTTTGACTTCACATCCTCCGAGAAGTCACAGACCAGGGCCATGAAATTGGTTCATTTCTCTTTCTGTTACTTAATGAAGCTCCAGACAGCTCCCGCACGTCCGGCCTCCTCGGGGCGCCTGGGAATGACTTTCACCTGCAGCTGCCAGTCTCTGAGCGATCGCCAGCCTGCCTGCCCCTCTCCTCCCGGTGACCTGCCTGTGCACACTGTGGGTTCATCAGAAGACAGCTCCGGTCATCACCTGCTCTTATTCAGAGGCCTCTGGACCTTCCAGAACAGTGTTCAAATACTCGGGTCCCCTGAGCTCCAGGTTTAGCCAGCTTCATCTTTTTATTGGTGCATAACACCAGGCGGAAAGGGACATGGCTGCAGGGACACATGCTGAATTTTCACCCAAGGCACGACCTCCTTCAGTTAGCCAGTCTCCAGAATGAGGAGTGGCAGCTTGCCAGGGCCACAGACCCCCTAAGGCACTCGCATTCAGACTGGCACTCCTGCCCCAGGGTGCCCATGGCTCTGCGTCCACACCATTTGGAAACCTATTTTTGCATTTTTTCACAATGAAATCATACATCCAGCTGTGTACTTTTTGTGTGTGTCCAGTTCAACAAGCTTTAAAAATGTGATCTCCCACTTCTACAGGGCTGGGAAGCAGCGGGCCTTCTCAACCGGCCTCGACCTGCTGTGTGACCCTGTGTGGGTGACTTAACATCCCTGGGCCTGTGTTCGCTCTTCTGTAAAGTGAGGACCATGGTGCTGCGTTGCAGGATGCTGTGTGGACAGGTGATTAGGAGGTAGTGAGCTGGTCCAGAGCCCTACTAGGCCCCTGCTGCAGCTGGAATCCCACGTCCTGTCTGCATCTCACCTTAAGGGACGAAGGCAGGTCTGAAAAGTGCTTCCTACCCTTGGAAACAGCTCAGAAGCCCCTGGGAAAGATCCCGAAGGCCCAGCAGCCTCCCAGGGTCCTTCGCAGACCCCCTCCATATTTTGTAGAACCTGTTGGGTGTGGCCCCACTAAGTATTTCTGAAGCCCCCCCAACAAAGCAGGGGACATCCACCTCCTTCAAACCTCCTGCCAGACAAGGGTCCCGCCCAGGGTAAGGACAGAGACACAGCATCTCCGTGTGTCCCTGACACCCCTGTGTCAGGGGTCTGGATGGCCCAGGAGCGGGGGACACTGTCCAATACCTCAGAAGTTGCCAAAGGCTTTAGAGCTCAGCTCGGCCTGGCCGCGGGGGGCTGCTGCCCAGGGGCCGGAGCAGGAGGAGGATCTCTGCAGTCCACCCTCCTCATGGGACTCCCCCGCCCCCAGCCAGACACTACAGAAGCCCGTTCCTCACCCACGTCCTGGAGTGGACTAAAACATACACGACGGACAACCGGAGCGTTAGGACAAAGGGAAAATGCTGGACCCTAGGGCAGGGCAAGGCTTCCCGGCAGTGGCAAAACCCAGAAGTCATAAAGGAACCGATAACCAGCATGGAATCACAGACTTGGAGGGGTGAGGCCCAAGTCCAGGTGAATGAGGAAGTGTTCTCAGCCCTGGGGATGGACAAAGGGACCATGCCCTAAAAAGCAGGCCTCTTAGGGACTGATTGACATTGTTCCCGAGAGGAAATGGACAAAGGCCCTGAACAGGCAATTCATGGAAGAGGAGTAAAAATAGCCGCGAGCATCTGAAGAGCTTCTCGGCAGGGAATTCTGAAGCACAGAATAAAAACGAGGAGATGTGCCCTTCTTTCCGCCTTTGACAGGGGCCCAAATGTTCCCTTGGACGACACGCAGGGCTAGTGGGGGGGTGCGCAGGCGGGCGCCTGCCTGCCCAGCTGCGGCCATGTGAAGGTGCATCTGGGGACAGGGCTTTGGGGAGGGGGAGCGCTTGGTGGTGCAGGCTGCCCGGGGCAGAGTCGGCACCGGTGGCAGATTCTCTTTGCCTCGCCCACCTTGCCCTCACAGCCCAGGCCTGCTGCCGCCCCGTGGGTGGGGGGGAGTGGTTCAGGTCCACCTTACTCACCCTGGGGGACATTCCTGCTGTGTGTGACAGGGTCTAGACAGCCACTCTCCCTGTCCTGACACACCTGTGCATCTCCCACATGTGCCAGGGGGTGGGAGGCAGCTTCGAGATGGTCACAGGACTCAGGCCAGGCTTCTGTGCCCGTGCCAGCTCTCCCCAACCGTGGGAGCTGGTCCTGCTGAGCCCCTCCAGAGAGAGGGAGAGGGCAGGTGTGAAGGAGGTCCCCGAAGATTGGGATCAGCCTTGAGTCTCTCTCTCTCGGTCCTCTTTTGCTCTGGGGAAGGAGCTGCCATGCTCTCGATGGCCCTGTGGGGATGCCCATGTGACCAGTGACCACGGCCTGCCCAGGCCACATGGAGGGCTCAGCCACCGACCTCCCACAGTTGAGCCTCCTGATGAGACCGTAGTCCCTGCAGAGTCTTCTCTGCAGCCTCCTCACCCTACAGACCTGGCCACCAGCTGGCCACCCACATGCTGATGCCACTGTGTTGGCTGTCCCCAGCTGCGAAGTTCTGGGGTCATCTGTCACACAGAGATGGGTGGCTAGAACAGGAGGTCCCCAGAGAGAACAAGGGGCACCAACCTGCTGTGGTCTGGGCTTGTTCTGGCCTGGGAGTCACAGATGGGAACTGAGCCGGGACAGAGGGGGATTTGCCCGAGGCCCCTGCTCCTTTGGTGAGGGGCTGGAGTCACTCCGCGGTGGGTCTCATCTTAACCCAGGGACACAGTTCACCCAGGGCTCTTTGCCTGGGGAAGACATGCTGCTGGTGGGGTGCATTCAGAGGAGATACCCCTTTGAACTCTGGCAAGCGGTGGCCCAGCGCAAAGGGACCAGTGGGGTAGCCTCCCATATCCCCACCTGTCCACTCACTACACTCTGTCCTTTGTCCCTGACATCGTGCCACTCCTAAAGGGAGCAGGTAGGACAGGCAGGACGGAGCCAGGGCTCAGAAGCGACGGAAGCAACTCAGGCTCCCTGACAATCCGCAGAGTGATGAGCAGGGCCAGCTGAGGCCTCCACAGCCTGGGCGGCTGCAGTTGCTCCTGCTGGACTCCATAACCCTCCCTAGATCTGAGACAGGAGCTGCCCGCAGAGAGTGGAGAGGCAGGCACATCCCTCTCTGGCCCTCGGCCTGAGGTTGAGGGTTCTCCCTGCTCTGTCTGTCCCGTTGGGCCCCAGTTCTAGGTGTGGAGAAACTACCGCACATCACATTCCACAGAAAGGAAAACTGGGGTTACCAGGCAAAGTGCAGGACCCCGGGGTAAGTTCAAACACCAGATGACGGGGTACCTTAGAGGGTGAGCGCACTCAGGCACCATCTGTGGTGCCCTGTGCTGAAAACCACCTGTTGTCTGTGTGAAATCCCAGCTGAACGAGGTGTCTCTTTTGCATCTGCTGATCATCTGGAAACCCCGGGATGCGGGCCCCGATTCCCTGGGGAGGATGGGACCCTTGGGCTTTGGGGCTGGGCCACATGCTCCTTTTCTTGGGCGTGGGAGTCGGGGATTTGAGAGGCAGAACTGGAGTCTGATCACGAAGCAGACCTTCCTGTCCCCGCGGGTGGGCCCAGCCCTGGGCAACTCTGGAGGTGGTGGTGGGCCGTGAGCTCTCCCGGTCGCTGGCGCCGGCTGGGGCGGGGAGCCTGAGGCGGGAGGAGAGGGGTGTGAGCCCGTGGGCCACCAGGGACTGAAAGAGGCTGCGAGGGCTCTCCGGGGAGGGATGCGGTTGGACCCCGTCACGGGGGCTGAGGAGCAGCGGGGACAGCTGGCGACAGGAGGCCGCAGGAGCTGCCCAGTCCACGGCACCTTGCCCCGTTCCCAGGGCCGCCTCACTCTGATCCTCACTGTCCTCCGTCCTCCTCTGCCTCCGAGGAGGCCTCTGCTGCCTCCTGCGTCCCCCGGGAACCTCCCTGGCCCCTCCTGATGGGCCCACCTGGAGAGCCCCACCTACACCTCATGGAGGCTGACCTGCCCCCTGGTGGCTCTATCTGGGGCCACTGTCTCTGGTTTTCTCAAGAAGGGCAGCCTCAGGGCTGTGGGGGGGTCTTCAGAGGAGCCCCATTTCGAGAGCTCAGAACTTTTCTTGAGCCCCAGGAAGCCCTGGTGGTTTGCAGCCCTGCCCTCTCCCCCGGCCCTGGGCCTCATCTGAGCAGGGCCAGCCAATGGGAGGGGTGTGGCTGGGGCAGCCCAAACCCCCAGCCCCTGGCATGTGAGCCGCTGCAGCGCCGGCCAGGGCTGGGGCCCCCAGCCTCCCCCGCCCGCCGTTCGCTGGTCACATATGCTTTAGGTTAAGCCGGAGGAGCGTGTGTTCCACCCTGGCCTGGCACGCGAACCCGCGGGGCGCCTGCTGCACACGATCCTGGCGGGGCTGGCAGGCGGCGGGCTTCCCAGGCTGAGCCCTGCCCCTGGAGCTGAGAGCCTGGGCGCAGGCAGCAGGGCACACAGCCGCAGGAAGCTGACACCACTTCCTGGCTGCAAAGGAGGGACAGTGGCCTCCGACTCTGCACTGTGGAAGGCCCAGCTCAGCCTGGTTCGGAGCCTCTGTCTCCTCTCTGCCTTCACCTGGTCCTCTGAAGGCCTGTGGCCTCCACCTTTCTCCGCAGCAGGTGGGGCCAAGTGCCCACGTTCCCCAGGGACTCACGCACCCAGGTTCCCCTGGGCACCCGAGGATGCGCCTGCTTCTCTGCACTGAGGGTCACCACGTCCCTCATCAGTGACCCGGTCCTGTGGCTCTGCCCTGGGAGAGGCTCCCGGTTCCCACCCCGTGTAGCCTGACTCTCAGACCCTTTTCTGCAGCCTTGCCCCAGCCACCTCCTGTCCCTGGAGGGCACAAGCAGGTCCCACCTGCCATTCCCTCCTCGGGAATGCACTGCCCCCAGCCCTAACCTCGGGTCCTGCCTGGGGTCCCCAGCTTGAGTGTGGCCATGGTTGTGCACTGTCTCCCAGGGAAGCCAGGCCTTCGGGCCACTCCTCCCACCCTGCTCCTGCGCCCGGCTCAGCCGGCTAGGCACACAGCAGGAGCTGAGTGTCAGCGTGCCTGCCTGGGGTCCCTCACTGGGGACTTTGGCGCTGAGCCACATGACTGCTCTACCTGCCCTTACAGCCCTGGTGCAGATCAGCTCTGGGACCATGCAGTTACTGAATGAAAGGGTAAGTCAAGGGTCAACGTCAAGAGGGGGCCAGGGCCCTGAAGCCCCGCCGGGCCGGAGGGTAGTTCTGGAATTGTCTGTGCCGGGAGGAGGAAAGTTCATCAGGCTGGACATTCAAGCTGGGCTCTGAGGGATGCGTAGGAGTGTGTGAGGAGGGAAAATGAAGAATCCAATGCCCGAATGACCGTTTGCACCCTGCAAACCTGGGGCCCGCCAACTGCACACAGCGCGGCCAACATCTGCTTGAGACCTACTGTTGTAGAGACGGTGGGCTGGGAACGTCTGTGTCTCTGAAGGCTGGCACTGAAAAAGAAGAATATGCAACTGGGCCCCAGGAAGCTTCCAACACCTAGAACACTGACTCCCTTGGCCTCTCCCAAAGGCCTGCAGAGCCCCTTCCGCACGCGGGAGGCTCTGTGGGATGGGCTCCCTCCGGGGGCTGGGGAGGCTGAGCCAGGAGCTCCAGCTGGTCCGTGTGGGGCAAAGCCTGGGATGTGGAGCCCACCCTGCGGCCTAACCAGGGACCCCTGGCCTCGGTGGGGGATGCCCTCTCTCCCAGGAAGGCAAGAGGGCCCGATGAGATCACTGCCGTCTGGCCAGGTCCTCCACCCAGATCCTTGGCCCTGGCTCTGGGAGGGACAGGACTCCCACACTCTCCTTGAATTAGGCGTATTTTCCACCGCTGGCTGGGTCTGGAGGGACCCTGCAAGACGACGATCCAAGCTTCGTAACATTTCAGCTCTAATGAGCTGGAATCTGGTGGTTTCCTTTAATCCCTCTGTGTTTACCCCAATCAGCGATGGAAGGTTGGCCGGGATGGTCGTCATTTTTTCTGGGCTCAGAGCTCTGGCAGGCAGCTGGTTTTCCAGGAAAGACCCCTCTCTCCCCACGTCTGCGGGGGCTGACAGCATCTCTGGAGGCCCCGGTGGCCAGGGCTGCAGTGTGGGCCACTGTGGCTTCTCGTGCCGCTCAGGGGCTTCACACCTCCTCCTGTGGTAGCCTGGTGGCGAACAGTCGCTGCAGCAGGGTGGGCTTCCAGGGCAGGGCCCCTTCCTAGTTCTTGTCCTGGCTTGGCCCCTCCCAGTAGCCCCCCAGGACCCGGTGTCAACGCCGCTGGTGTACTTGGAAGGTGATTCC
This sequence comes from Urocitellus parryii, assembly GCF_045843805.1. Taxonomy (NCBI): domain Eukaryota; kingdom Metazoa; phylum Chordata; class Mammalia; order Rodentia; family Sciuridae; genus Urocitellus; species Urocitellus parryii. Next base: position 5,197,799 of record NC_135536.1, read on the forward strand.
AGTAAACACGAAGCCGCAGGATGCATTTCCAAGCAAGGGACCGAGGGGGACCCCCAGGCACAATACCCCCTGAACTCTGGGAGCGAGCACAGGGTGTGTGCCCAAGAGCACCTCACGGGCCGAGAGCCAAGGCTGCCAGGGACTGGACTCCCCCAGGTGAGGGGCAGCCATGAGCGGGCTTTCACAGCTTCGAAGAAGCCCCTCGGGCAGAGCCATGCTGCTGCCACAGCCGGACGGCCAGCGGCCTCTGAATGCAGGCTCCAGGGACGGAGCCGCCCTGGCCATCAGGAGCCCACTCCATGGCCACTTGCATGATTAGCCCTCTGAGGCCTGGGATGGCCGGACAGCCTTGTTTAAGTGTAAGGAAGTGGCCCAGTGTCCTGGGAAGGCACGTGGCTGTCACCTGGTGCTATGACCTGCCTGGGTTTTCCAGATGCCTGCTCTGGGCAAGGCCAGTGGCTTCCCTCCATGAGGCCCCACGTGAACATCAAAGCTCCGGAGTGTGGGCTGGGTTCTGAGGTGCTGCGCGAGGGCCTGGGTCTGAAGCACCCCGACAGGCCAGGCTGGGGCCCTGAGCTGAGCAGAGCCAGCAGCACGGTCTGATGTGCTCTGGGGACCAGGCAGGGCCTCTGGCTTGCGGTAAGTGTGTCCCTGTTGCAGCAGAGCTCAGACGGGTGGGTGGGCTTGGGTCCTGAGAGAGCCAGGTCCTGGGCATTGCTCATCCCGGGTCAGGCCAAGGAGTCCCGCCTGGGAGGGGAAACGGAGCCAGGTTGTGTTCTCTGCAGCAGGGCCCTCCTGCTTCACCAGCCGGGTCTCTGCCCAGAAGGCACTGCCCTTCTGCTGTGGCACTGCACCACACACCGGGAACCAGGCCCCCTGACTCTGCTCTGTATTGGGTGCTGAGGTGGCCCAGTTGGTGAGTGACAGAACAGATTTGCTCATGCAGAAAGGCCAGCCCATTCTGTCAGTATCAGCTATCAACGCCGTGTAACAAATTACCAGACACCAAATGGCTTCGACAGACACACAGTCCTTCCTTCACAAGTTCTGTGGGGCCAGGTTCCAATCTGGCTAAGTCGAGTTCTCGGCTCAGGATCTCAAGCTGTTGCGGTAGTGTGGGTGATTCATATTCTCCTCTGGAGACTCGAGTAGGGGGACGTCCGCTTCCGAGCTCATTTATGTGTTGGCAGAATTCATTTCCTGGCAGCTGCAAAACTCCTGGTGGCTGGCTTCTTCCAGGCCAGCAGAGCACTCTGACCACAGAGAGGACCCAGTCCTTCCAGTAAAGACGTCCCCTGATTAAGCCAGGCCCACCAAGTTTAACACTTCTCTTGATGAACTTGAAGTCACTGGACCTTGATCGACATCTCACCCCTGGCCTTGTTCTGTGGGCTGAAAGTAAGTCTCATGCTCCCGACACCCCAGGGAGCAATCACAGGACCTGAGCATCTGGGGATGGGCCATCTGAGATGGGTTCATTTCACCTTCCTTTATTTGGCCCACCCCTGCCCCCAAGATGCTGGCTGTAGCCAATGACAGTCAGATGGGCACTTGGTCCTGTTGCCCAGGGGATGAGGGCTGCTGAGGTCCCTTTGCCCACGGTGAGAAGGCTGCTGGGTGGGACGTGGCTGTCTCTCCCTGGAAGCCTGGGGGCCGGGTTCTGCAGGAGGGAGGTGGTGAGCTCCGGGGAGCCTCACTGCTGACCCGCCTGGTTCTCTGGGACCCGGAGCCCGGTGGACCTGGACCCGGAGCCTGGTCTCCATGCACGCCCCGTCACTTGTCTGGCGATGGTCCCCTGGGCCTGCCCTGCTCCGCCTGCTCTGTGGGCCCGTCACCCTTTCTGGCATGAGGTGGGGGCTGGCACACCCGGGCAGCGCAGTGGAGACCATGTGACCCAGGGAGGGTGCCTGAGGGTGGGGTCGCGGTGGCCGGACAACTGAGGGAAGAGCCGGATGGACCGGGGTCCCCACGGCTGCCTCTCCTCTCTCCCGAGCTGTGCTCCCTCTTCCACTAAAACGTCAGGGCAGCAGAGACAGCCTCAGGCAGGCCGTGACGAGGCCCGTGGGCCACACAGGGTGGACCCTCTGGGGGCCCCTGCCCAAACCTCCCATCACCGTGGGGATGCCTCCTGCGCTCAGGACCCCGTGGCCCTCACCTCCACACAGGCCAGCAGGAGCACGCTGGCCAGCACCACGCTGACCTCTGCCCCATGCTCACCAGGCCTGCCGTGCGACTTGTCCCCACCCCAGCTGGCGTTGCAAGGTGCTGACCTCCCACCTTGGCCTGGCTGACCACTGCTGTGGCTAGCTCAGGTGGAACAGGCACTTCCCTTCCTCTCTGTGGCAAGTGGCCAGGATGCAGGCTTCAGGGCCAGGTGCGTGCTGGGTGAGGGGTGCGTGCTGGGTGGGGGTGCGTGCTGGGTGGGGGTGCGTGCTGGGTGGGGGTGCGTGCTGGGTGGGGGTGTGTGCTGGGTGAGGGGCGTTGGTGCAGCGGAGCCGCGGAGGGCAGGGCTCAGGGCTCCCAGCTGGCACATCTGCACCGCGCAGCGTTTCTGTTTACGAGGGAGCTGCAGCTTGTTAAACTTACAGCCACGGGAACTTGTAACCTCCCTGGGTAATTACGAGAGCCCAGAGCGGGCACACGCCACAGAGGCCAGGGGCCATGGGAACCCGGTCAGGGGACAGGCTCCAGCCACCTTCGTAAATATGCAGATGGGTGAAGACGAGTTCCTCAGGGCCAGGGACTGTCAGGCACCTAGAGGGCCCATCAGAACTGGGACTTCATGCCGGGACCCCCCAGTGTGGATTTCTGTCGGGGTGTTTGGGAGGATGGTGCCTCTGTGCCTGCTGAACCTTGCCTGGCTTCCTCACAACTCGCGAGGCTGAGTGGGAGCCGGCGTCCCAGCAGGAAGAGGACTCCCAAAGGTGTCCACGTCCCAGATCCACCGAGGCTGTCCCTGTGGGGCCCTGAGTGGCCAAAGGACCCAGCAGGTAGGATTAAGTTAAGGGTTTTGAAATGGGAAGACAAGCCTCGGTTCTGTGCTGGATCCAGGGTCATTAGAGGGGAAAGAGGGGAAAGGGAGGAAGGAGGGTCTGAATGGGAGAAGGGGACGTGGTCAGTCTTGCAGGTCGGGCTTGGAGTGATGTGGGCACCAGCCAAAGAACACAGGCGTCTCGAGCCACTAGCTGCTGGAGAAGGCAAGCGGATATCCCCTGCCCTGGCCCCAGAAGGAAGGCGGTCCTGCGGACACCTTGATTTCAGCCCTGGAGGTCCTGTTTCAGAATCTGACCTCCAGAACTGTGGGAGTGACTTGTAGTGTCTTCAGATGCTGAGCTCAGGCTGGGCGCAGGGCGCAGCCTGTAATCCCAGCAGCTCTGGAGGCGGAGGCAGGAGGATTGCAAGTTCAAAGCCAGCTTCAGCAAGGCCCTGAGCAATGTAGTGAGACCCTGACATGAAATAAAATAAGGGCTGGGATGTGGCTCAGTGGTTAGGTGCCCCTGGGTTCAATCTCTGGTAGTAAAAAAAAAAAAACAAAAAACTAAGTCTACAGTACTTTATTACTGCTGAGGGCCATTACCAAGTAGGTATGAAGCATCGTAATCCTTTCCAGTGTACCCCATGTTAAATGGACTTGCCTTGGAAATTTGCTGCGACCTTGCTTGTGTGTTTGAGAAAGGTGACCCTGCTCAATCACCAGGGTGGATCCAGGATTAGGGTGTATTCCTGCAGGAAGTATCTCTGTCCTTGGGTTTAGGGCGTGACAATAGGAGTTTTAGGGAAGTTGAGGTTGAAGATTATTGATGCTGGGATTAGGGTGTTCCTGCTGCTTGTTCCCATTGATGAGTTCTCGTGAGATTAAAATGGGATTTGGAAAAAGCCTCGTGGAGTAGGATTTGGGATCGGACATATTGGAATTGCCCCTGAACGTGTGTGGAGGCTGGTGTGAGATCGGTAATAAAGAATTGCTGTTTGAATCTACAAAGCTGTGTGGTGGCTCATGATTCTGTGCCAAGCCGAGACATTGGCACTTGGCATTTGGCATATCACAATGCCCCCAAAGAAACAGTCACACCAGTGCCACAAATACCCAGGTCCCCTGACAGTCCTGCACTGGGATCTTAGCCCCCTCAATGATGTATCTGCAGATGGGGCCTTTGGAACCCTCCTGAATATCATCAATGCTCTTATAAAAAGGGATCCCAACAACAACAAGTGCTGGCGAGGATGTGGGGAAAAGGGTACACTCATACTTTGCTGGTGGGACTGCAAATTGATGCAGCCAATTCGGAAAGCAGTATGGAGATTCCTTGGAAAGCTGGGAATGGAACCATCATTTGACCCAGCTGTCCCTCTTCTCAGACTATACCCAAAGGACATAAAAACAACATACTACAGGGACACAGCCACATCAATGTTTATAGCAGCACAATTCACAATAGCTAAACTGTGGATCCAACCTAGATGTCCTTCAGTGGATGAGTGGATAAAAAAATGTGGCATTTATACACAATGGAATATTACTCAGCAATAAAAAGAGTAAGAACATGGCATTTGCAGGGAAATGGATGGCATTAGAGAAGATTATGCTAAGTGAAGTTAGCCAATTCCAAAAACAAACAAACAAACAAAAAAAAAACAAATGTCGAATGTCTTCTCTGATATAAGGGGGGGTGACTCAAAAATGGGGTTGGGAGGGAGAGAAATGGAGGAAGATTACTTCTAGACAGGGAATAGGGGTGGGAAGGAAAGGGAGGGAGAAGGGGAATAGCATGGATGGTGGAAGGAGATGGTCATCATTATATAAAATACAAGTATGAAGATGTGAATTTGGTGTCAGCATACCTTATATACAATCAGAGATATGATAAATTGTGGTATAAAGGTGTATTAATGCAAAAAATAATAATAATATCAATAATAAGAGAGCTCACATATAATGGCAAATTTTGCGTGAAGGTACTTTATATACAGAGTTATGAAGAATGGTGTTGTGAATGGATAATTATGATTGTAATGCATTCACTATTGTCATGTATGTAAGAAATAAAAATAAATAGAAAAAGGGATCCCAGAGAGCCCGGTGCCCCTGAGGCCACGAGTGGACAAAGAGAGAAGAGGGCCGTCTCCCAGTCAGACAAGGAGCCCTCGCCGACACGGCCGGCCAGCGCCTGCTCTTGCACTTCCCCCACTGCAGCTGTGACAAGTAGACTCCTGTGGTGACAGACCAAGCCGTCCGTAGGGGGCCTAGGACAGGGATCGGTGCCGAGAACAGAGGGGACAGCCAGGCTGGTGCAGGGAAGCCTGCGGGCTGTGGGCGACTGGCGCCACCGTGGGGAGGCCCCGGTGGACGGGACAGCGCAGGGCACGCAGCCTGCGGGGCGGGAGGACCCACGGACGGAAAGGGACGGCGTTGGCACGACAGTGGGCAGAGCCGTCCTTTCACAGAATGGCCCAAAACTCGGCGAGTGGCTCTGCGTGCGGGGCTTCGCGCCGTCGGGGAAGCCGGGCCTTCCGCGGAGGGACACCTGGACCGGGAGGTGAGGTGGCGATCAGCTTGGCCTGGAGGCTCTCGGTGAAATGCCCAGGGAAAAGATGGACACGTGAAGCAAAATGGACCCAGGACTCCGATGAGTCAAAGCTTCCGCACTCGCGTGTGGCAGGGGGACAGGCGGCGGGCCTGGGGGGCGGCGGAGGAGGTGGGCGTGGTGCCAGCCCTGGACGCGCCGCCGCTCAGCCCCAGCCCAGCCCTGGTCTTCACCACCAGGGAAGAAGGACCCACGACGGCGGTGCCCCAGCCTCGGGCGCTCTCTCTTCCCTGCTGGCTCCTCCCTCCCCGCACACCCATGATGCTCCTCCTCGGGTGCCAGGCACGGGACACTTGTCCTCCACTCCACCTGGTTCTGGCATTTCACAGGCTCTGGAGATACAACTGGACACCGCCCTGTCCTTGTGGGAGCCCAGTCTCCAGGGACAGCTGCACCTGAGGGGCTCGGGCCACAACAGAGCTAAGGACAGGCATCCCCGGGGGTGGAAGAGCCAGCCAGCCCTGGGCAGTCGGGGGACTCCTGCAGGTGAGTCCAGAGGCTCCCTCCTGTGCAGGAGCAGAGCTGCCTCTGGGCTCCACTCTCCCCCGTCCACCCACCCAACGTGGACTGGGAACTCATCCTCTGTGATTTCATCATCCCAGCTGCCCTTAAGGTTTGTGAGGATGGTTTCCATCTTCATCTCTGAACTAACCCAGGCCCACGGAGGTCAGCTGCTGGTCCAGCATTGCTCAGAGGGCAAGTGGCAGAGCCAGGGACTGAACCCGGGTCCTCACACCTGGTCACCAACTGAGAAGAGCTAGGGCTCGGCAACCAGAGTCAGAAGAAGGGTGGGGGGCAGGATGCCAACAGCAGGAGAGAGGTGGCCAGGGACAGGAACACTTGGGCACCACGTTTTCGTCCTTATCCCAAACAGAGACCTTCAGGGCAGGCGCGGCGCTGCAGTCTGGAAATTCTGTGAGAATATTCTTCTTGTGTGTGCTCCTTTCATAACAGCCCGAAAAACACTTCTCCAGTCAAAAAGGTAAAAACTTCTCTTTGAGTGATCTCTCAAGTGTCCTCCACATGCACATTATTGTCCCCGGGAGGACTGGCTGGTCTATTTTTGGAGAATCTTTGAGAACTTTGTTACCTTATGAAAGGGTTTTGGGGGGGGAAAGTAGAACCTTCTGGTTCCTTCCAAGACACTGTGGCCCGTCCTCCCTGACCCCTTTCCAGTGAAGGCAGCCCCGACACAACATGACCAACAAGCTTGGGGACATCTCGGGAGGTGGCCAGAGGAGAGAGAAGACCAAGGGCTCCCAGACGTCCTGTCCCGGGTGACGGACAGGGACAGACAGATAATAAATAAAAATTAAAGGCCTGCTCCCTGTAGCCCACCGAGGAAGGCAGCTTTGGGGGACAGCGTTTCTGAAAGTACCTGCGTTACCCTGCCACACGCCAGTGGAGAAAGCGGCTCCCTGTCAGAGGGGACAATCAGGGCACTCAGCCTTGGCACGGCCCCAGCAGCAGCCAGAGCACAGCTGCCCGGGCTGAGGCTGGTGCCCTGCAGTGGGTCGGAAAGCCCAGAGCCCAGCATCCCTACTCAGGACCAGGGACGCGGAACGACTGAGCCCGTGCTGGTCGGGGCTTGCCCCCACCACTCCGGTGCCAGTGGGGCCCCGCAGGGGACAGCCTCCACCCCTCCACAGCAAACAGGCGGGGCAGCTGAGTGCAGCTCTTGACAGGGAGGCACCAAGGTCAAGGGGAACCGCTCTTCCAGCCTCCGCTCCAGGGAATGAGTCCGTGACTCGCTTTAGCTGGGGGGGATTAAGACCCAGGCGGGGAGCCCAGAGCCCACCTCGCCCAGGCCTGCACCCTGCACCTAGACAGAGCGCTACCTGTGAAAAGGGGAGATTAAATAGGATACAGAGTTCCATTACCTAATACTCAAAATATCCAAGACTCAATGAGAGATCACTCACCGACCCAAGAAGCAGGCAACCACAGCTTGAAGGTGAAACAACCATCCACTGATGCCAAGGATGAGATGAATCAGATGCTGGAATTACCTGACAAGGGCTATAAAGCAGCCATCATAAAAATGCTTCCACAGCAATTATGAACATGTTTGAAACAAACGAAAAAATAAAACCCAAAACCTTGGCCCAAAAAATAAAAAAAATTTTTAAAAAAAGATGGTTAAAAAACACCAAAAGGAAAAATTCAGAACTAAAATAATACAATAACCAAAGTTTGAAAATCTCACTGATGGGCCCCTAGTGTAGATCGGAGGTGGCTGAGGAGGAGAGGAGCCGTCCCCAGGAAGACAGCTCAGAAGGGTTCAAAGGCCCACCGGGACCGCAGGGAGAGGAAACTGAAGGGGAGCCGGGACTAGGGACCCCACAACCATTCCAAGGTACACTGATGTCAGGGGGGTCCCAGAAGGAGAGGAGAAGGAAGGTGGGACTGAACAGAAGTCAGAGCTGAAGACTCCCCACACGGGTCGATGCAAAGGGAGATTCCTAAAGAGGTCCAGAGAGACGTAACGTGGCCTTGGGGGAGCCCCCGTCCAGCTTTCTCATCTGAAAGTGGGAGGGCCTGGGGCAAGTGACACAACGTTGGCCAAGGTACCGGGGAGGGAGAGAAACAACTGTGAACCCCCAGGTTTGATATCCAGAAAAATATTCTTGAGGAATAAAGAAAAAAATAAACTCTGATGAAATGATTTTTTTTCCTTTAAAATATCTAAATGGAGAGATATTCCATGTTCATGGATTGGAAGATTAATATTGTTAATCCACAGATTTAATGAAATTTCCATCAAATTGCCAGAAAACTATTTTGGTGACATCAACCAGCCTTCTGAATTTTAAAAGGAGAGGAAAATGACCTAGAATGGTCCACACGATACCGAGGGTGAGGGACTCACCCCACCAGGATGCAGAGTCATGAAGCCCCACTCGACACAGTGTGGTGTCCGCCAGAGAGTGGACACAGAGGCCAGTGACCGAAGAAGGCACAGGGCTGGGTCAACACACGCTAGGACAGAAGAGGGCACAGGGCTGGGTCGACACAGGCTAGTGACAGAAGAGGGCACAGGGCTGGGTCGACACAAATAAACTGCTAATGTTTCACAACAGCAAAAGCAACTGAATGGAGAGAGTCTTTTTTAAAAGTAGAACTAGACTAATTGAATATCCATACATAAGCAAGTGATTCTAGGAACAAATTTTATGCCTTTCACAGAAGTCAACTCAAAATGGATCATGAATCTAAAGGCCAAATGTGAAACTTCGAAACTCTCAAAGACATCACAGAGAGACTTCTACTCGACTTTGGTCTGCCGATGCGTTTTTATATACAGCACCCGCAGCACGGCATGATCCATGAAAGTAAAACAGGATAAATTGGATGTTATTAAAATTTAAATCTTCTGTTCTTCAAAAGACATTAAGAGAATAAAAATATAATCCCCATATTGGAGAATAGATCTGCAAGACATATCTGCTAAAGAACTTGTCTCCAAAATAAGCAAAGAATTCTTAAAATTCAACAATAAGAAAACAAGCAATTAAAACACAGGGGAAAGATCTGAACAGATTCCTCATCACAGAAGACGTACACATGGCAACCAAGCCCAGGAAAGGTGCTCACAAGATTTGTCATTAGGGACTTGCAAATTGAAACAACCCTGAGGTACCAACACACACCTAGGAGGTGGGCCAGAGTCCAGTACCGATTGCTGGCCAGGCTGCCGAGCTTCAGCAACTCTCATCATTACTGGTCACAAGGAAAAATGGCACAGCCACTTTGGAAGACAGTTTGGCAGTTTCTTACAAAGCTAAATATAATCTTACCATATGATCCATCAATCACGCTCCTCAGTATTTACCCAACTGAGTCGAAAACTTATGGCTGCGCAGAAACCTGCATATGAATGTTTATCGCAGCTTGATTCATAATTGCCCAAAACTGGAAGCAACCAAGATGCCCTTCATAGGAAAATGAGAAACAAGCCGTCATCCTCCATACAGTGGAATAGTATTCAGCGATAAAAAGAAATCCATCAAGTCATAATAAAGACAGAGACAAATATCGGATGCTCATCGCTAAGTGAAAGAATACATCTGCACGCACGTTTCTAAGTGACAGGAGGGAGTCACTCTAAGAAGGCTCCATGCTCCACGTTTCCAAGTATGTGGCATTCCAAATTAAAGGCAAACTTTGAAGACAAGTGAACTAATGTGGTTGCTCAGGGTTTGGGGATAGTTGAATAGGGGAAGCATGAGAGATTATTTAGAGCAGGAAAAGTATTTTGTGTTGTTTTTTAAATGATGGATACATGATATCTTTGTCAAAACCATAGAGCTTAATAGCACAGATTTAATATAAGAAAATATATCCATACATGCAAATTCAAAAATCATTTAGGGGATTGGGGCAGCCCAGGATGGAAGGCAAGAGTGACAATTTAAATGTAATGTCAGGTGGTGGGAGCCAAGTTTCTCATTTGGGGGATGGGAAGTCACAGATGAGCAAGGACAGGAGTCTGAAGAGACACTGTGGCGATGGATTCAGGTTGAAACATCAGCATGAACTAACGCTTAACGTGATGTGAAATAAACCCACCTGGTCACATCTGGAAATAGTTACAGGAGTGGACACACGTGGGTCAGCTAAGCCACTGCAGCTCCTCGTTCTGTCCACGGAGAGGGCATGGAAGCACTGGCATCCCAGAGCCATGAGCACATCTTGCACCCGGCTCTTAGTCTCTAACACCATCTTCAACAAATGGAACGGGCTCCTTGGAAAGTGTCTGAGTCCAGGGCTGAGTTGGGAAAGTCAGAAGACGACCCTTGAGCATCTTGTCACCTCAGAAAGTAAGAGGAAGCTTGAAAACCAAGCCAAGTGGCAACAGAAGCCCGCGGTGACGTGGGGTGTGTAAATGGGAAGAAGGAGCAGCTGATCGCAGCCAGTGACCAAGGCAGAGGGGACTGAGAAGTGGGAAATCAGTACTGTCGCACTGGACTGCAACAGAAGGACGATGGACACCTGGGAGTCCACGGTGGGAGGAGTGAGCACAGAAGTCGGTGAGGACAACCTCCTGTACAGGGAAAGTCTCCGCCATCCCACAGGCTCCCGCCCTCCAGCACAGCCGCAGCTCCCGGAGGGGCCCAGAGTCCTGCTCCGCCTTCCAGAGGTCACAGGGCAGGAGGCGACGGACAGAGGAGAACCTGAGGAACCTGCCCAGGCTCACAGTGGACGCCCAAGGGGCAGGCGGGCTGCTGGTGCCACCCCCAGACCACGGGATGGGAGCCACACGTCTGTGACCTTCCTCCCCAGACACGTCCCTTACCCAGCCCAGAAGTCCCAGCCGAGGGTCACCCTGCAAACCCCTGACGGGAGACTCCTGGAGACTGCAGGGTTGTTGGGAACATTAAAAGCTGATTCAGGGAAAGCCAGAGCAGCCGGAGACCAATGAATCAATGTCATGGGACCTTGGAGCCGAGGAAGGAGGGCGGGAGAGCCAGGAAAGCTCAGTTTCAGATGAAAAGATGTCTAAAGTATGGCGTCCAGTCAACAATGCCGTGTCAGTCTTGGTCCATTGATTCTGACCAGCACTCTATTCAAATATGTCAAAAATTAGGAAAATGGGGTGTGAGACATCTGATGACTATCTGTACTATCTGTGGAATAATACTGTAAAAAACCCATGTTAAAATTTAAAAAAAGTTTGTCTTTAAGACTTCACATTAAAAATATCTTTAATTTTTAAAAATATTTTATAATATTCTTCAAAAACTATTTGTTGATAAATGTTGGATTATCTCAAGGGCATGGCATTCAGTGGGAAAGTCACTCTCAGAATATTTCAGCCTACATGATTCCATTAAATGACATTTTTAAGTGATAAAAGTACAAAGATGGAGAATATCTTAATGGTTTCCATGAGACAGGGAGGGAATGATGCACTAGTCTGACTGCCATTGCTATAACAGAATTCCTGAGGCTGAATAATGTATAAAGATAAGAGGTTTGTTTAGCACACAGCTCTGGAGGACTGAGAGCACGACACTGCATTGCCTCAACTCTGGTGAGGACCTTATGGCCACAATGTGGCATGGCAGTTGCCATCACAGTGGGAATGCACGTGAGAGAAAGATCAGGTGAGACAGGAGGCCACAGAAGGATTCAGGAGTCAGGTTTGCTCTTTTATAACAACTTCCTTACAAGAACTTACCAGGTTCACTGTGCTCCAGGGCCTGGGCCCTCTGCGGCCTAATTCTTCCTCACTGGGCCGACCGCTCACCTTTCATGTCACCGCACTGGAGACAAAGCCTCCAACACACATCCCAACCCCAGCTCAGGCTGCCCCGACAGCTTGTTGAGTGGGGAAGAGTGGTGTGGCCGGTCGTTCCGCAGCGTCCCCTCCTTTCGGGTGGTGGAGCACAGGGAAATTTGAAACAGAAAACAAGACCACTTGTGCTAGCACTCTCCGAGATAAATGCTAAAATACAAATCTAATAAAATAGGTACAAGATCTCTAGGAGGGATCTACATACTGTGTGAAAGGGGCAGCCAGGGGTGGTTCTTTTTGGAACAGGTGTTTACCCAAATGTGCACATTGGATCAAGTTGCACAGAACCCCCCCACACACACACCCACACACACTGCAAATAAACAAACACCAGAGAAAACTGAACCAGTCTTGTCGTCCAGTTAGATGGCCATGTCTGTTTCCTGGTTTGATATTGTTCTCCATTATCCCCACCCGGGGAAGTGGGAGAGAGGAATATCGGAGCATGTGTTCTAGCCTTGTGACTTCCTGTGAGTCTGTGATCATATTTTTAAGTAAAAGTAAATTAAAATTCTGGATACTTCAATCATGGTGGAATCACTTCTAACAGACTCCACTTTCCCCTGAAAATCATCACCCTCTGGACAGAATAGAGCCACTGTCTAGACAGGCATTTAAGAGCCCCCTGAGCAGGCCACAACTAAGGGACGTGGTACCAAGACAAGGCCAACCCTCGGGCAGATGTGCCCTCTCCAGGAGCAGCGGCAGCAGGAGTGAGCTCTGGCAGAGTGGCGTGGTCCCCTGGGCTCAGCAGCTTCTGAGCCCAGAGGGTCACAGGAGCTGGGCAGCGACGGGGGAAGGAGAAGGCCGCGGGTCGGGATGCAGTGCCCCAGGCCTGGGAGAGGAGGGGAGGCTGCCTCAGGGCTGGCCTTCCGCTAGCGTCCCTCGGAGGTGGGCCCCAGTCCCTGCTCTAATCCAGAACAAGGCGAGGGGCTCCTCCCGCCCCTGGATCCAACATCACTGTGCTCAGGGCCCTAGCTAACACATAAGACCAGAGAAGGAAATGAAAGGCTGCAGACTGGGAGGGAAGAAGGAAGATCACCTCTGTCTGTCGAAGATCTGAAAGCAGAGAAAAGACACCGGGTCTCTGAGAAGGACACCAGAGCAATACGTAACATCCACCCCTATCTTCCACTACCAGCCACTCACAAGGGGATTTGAGGCAGAAAACAAGACCATTTGCAGTAGCACTCCCCAAATTAAACACTGGAATATTAATCTAATAAGATAGGCACAAGATCTGAATGAGCGACTACAAAACTCTGATGGAAGACACCAAAGAATAATTTAAAAAAAAAACGGAGAGAGTCCATGTTCATGGACAGGAGACTGGGCATCTGTGGGCTCTTCTCAAGCCGACTTTCCTGACGGTGTGGACCCAGCCCAAGTCCCGGAAGTTGTCTGTGATACCAAGAAACTGGATCTAAAGCTTATGAGGAAAGGCGGCCGACCAAGAGAGCCCCGCGATGCCGACAGAGTCAGAGTACATCGGGACCCGGCTTCAGGACTCACTGGATGCCACAGCAGGTAAATGGTGGGACAAGGGCAAACTACCCACAGATAGGTCAGTGGGACAGAAGAGAAATCCCCGAGATGACAGAGGCCCGAGGGATGGCATTAGCAGACCTTGACAAAGGGTCTTCAACAGATGATGCTGAGCCAGCAACATCCACAGGAATGACAGGAGGGAATCGAGACGACCTTAGGTTTGGCCTTTTAACATGACACCAACAGCATGATCCAGAAACGGAGGACTTGGCAAATTGTATTTCATGAAAATGAAAATGTAAAGCTCTGCTCTGTGGAAGAGACTGTCAAGAGAATGAAAAGCCACAGACTGGGAGAGAAGAGTTACAAAGAGATACAACCAATAAAGAACTGATCCAAAGTAAATAAGAACTCAAAATAAGCACAAGAATCAAAAATAAGGAAACAAACTATCTGCCAGGTCCAGTGGCGCACACCTATAACCCCAGGAACTTGGGTGGATGAGCCTGGAGGATCACAAGTTGGAGGCCAGCCTCGGCAAGTTAGTGAGGCCCTAAGCAACTTACTGAGACTCTGTCTCAAAAACAGAAAATAAAAAGGGCTGGGGATGTGGCTCAGTGGGTAAGCATCCCTGGGTTCAATCCCTGCTTTGAACTCCGACCTTCTGGAAAGGTGGACAACGGAGACAGAAAACTAGGAGCAGATTCCAGAAGCAGGGAGGAGGGACGGGCAGAGCTCAGAGGCTCCAGGGTGGAGCATTCAGCATGGTGCTGGGCCGGCGGACACACGCTCTGACAGATGTGTTCAAAGGCACAGAATGAACAACTCGAGCCAGTCCTGTGTGAGGCGTGGATGCGGGGGGATAACCATGTACGAACGTTCGCTCATCAGTCGCAACAAGTGCTCACCGGGGTGAGCCAGGCAGGTAATGAGGAAGGGCAGGCACGTGGCCGGCAGAGGTCTGTGGGCAATCTCTGTGCTTCCTGCTCGATTCTGTTGTGAACCTCAAACTGCTCTTTAAGGAGTCTGATAAGAATACTGAAGGAGAAATCATGACATCTTAGGAAAGCGAAATGCAAGAGCACTCTTTACCTCCAGACGTGCACCCAAGAGATGCTAGAGGAAGCTCTTCTGTCCGGGGGAAATGATAGGAAAGGGGAACTCTGGAATGCAACCAGGATCCCAGGCCCTGGGAGTAATCACTATGTGCATAAATGCAAAAGAGAAAGACGACTTTTTAGTGGACAACAATAGAGCGTGTCGGACACATCGAACATGTCGAAGCAAAATTTGTGACAATAATAGTTGAAAGGGTGGTTAGGAATATGTGGAATGGTGCCTGCTGTATATTTTGTGTGACATGCGAGACACTCACCTGGGCTGGACTGTGGTGAGTGAAGAAGGCGCGTCCTCGGCGGAAGGGAAGGAGTAAAATGCGTGCAAAGAATGAGGCCCACAGGAGGATGGGGAAGGGGTACAGAAGAATCCATTAACCCCGCAGAAGGCAGGGGGAAGAAATACATAAAACAGAGGAAAACAGAAAGAACTAACAACACAGCAGCCTTGACCCAATCCTGTCGTTTCATTAAGTGCAAGTGGATCAAACCCTCTCATTAAAAGGAAAAGATTTCCAGTCCAAACCTCTAAAGAGAACCCCAGGACTTCCGTTTTCAGGCCCAGGGAAGTGACAGCGCCCAAGCCTCCCCCTCACAAGCCCTGCAGCCTGAACTTACTAGGAATCGGGAAGGACTGGGGATTCCGGGGAAGCCCGTAGACCCTCAGCGGCCTCTGTGCAGGGTGTGGACAGTGGAGACGGCCCTGGGCACGGCAGGGGGCAGGTGGGCCCCTGTACCCTCTGCCCTGCTTCGCTGTGAACCTGAAATCGCTCTTACAGTCAGTCACTGGGAAAAACAGTCACGGAGCCCGTGGAAAGGAAAACACGGGAGCGCACTCGGAGGAATGAGCCGCAAGCCACAGCGGGCCTTCAAGTCCACGCGTCCCAGGGGACGAAGGCGAGGACTTGGGAGGGAATTCCTGCTCCAGGAGAACCCTGACAAGCACAGAAGGAAACGTGACGTTGATGATGGTCCGCAGGTGCCAAAGCTACCCGCGAAAGGCAGCAGGGAAGGGGAGCTAAACTGACTCCCTCCCGAATTCCTGTGCCCAGGCCCCACCCAGGACCTGAGAATGTGACTGGAAAGGGGGCCTTCAGGGAGGCCGGGTCGAGGGAGAGGACACGTGGGGGACCCTCCCCTGACCTGACTGGGGTCCTCCAAAGAAAGGGGAGTGGCTCCAGGCCATGTGCAGACAGCGGAAGGGGCTGTCCGCCAGCACAGGACAGAGCCCCCTAGAGAAACTGACCCTGCCCACGCCCTGACCTTGCCCGTCTGGCCTGTGAGAAGATCCCCTCTGCTGTCTCTGTCACTCACAGGAGCTGTCTCACCACGGCAGCCCGAGCGGACCGAGGAACGCTGCCACCCGCTACTTACACATCCCCAGAGGAAAGCGCTTGCGTACACAGGAGGACTAGCAAAAGCCACCCAAACAAATGTCACCATCACCGCAGAGTCCAGCCACCACCCTGTGCCCACTGACGTGGCGCCCATCTCCTCGGTCACTCCCATCCCGTCGCAGACTCTGAAGCCAGTTACCAGGGAGCATGGGTCCACCCCAAACTGAGAGGTGGTCTGCAAGATGACCGGCCTGTGGCCTTCCAAGTCTTAAGGGCTGTTCTGATTCCAGACCAAAGAGGGACGACCCGTGTCCCCAGTTTAGAATAAAGTGTCTGCCTTCAAAATGACTGCTAACAGTTCCTGGAATCTGGATCTAGACTGGGTTCAATACTAGACCTGAATCCATGTCAAAGCTTCTCATTCCAAAAAATGGCAGCTTAACTTGGGATCCACTGCACTCTGTGTGTGACGTCTCCAATTTACAGATGCTCAGGAAGAAGTGCAGCATGTGCTTGTACATGAGAACACACGTGTGCTGTAGGTGTACACATAAACACGATTGTTCAAAGTCCATGAGGGTCATGTGCATGAGTGTGTACTCACACATTCACACACATGTTCATACCCACAGGGAGAGTTGGGAGGAGGCAGGAGGGCTGGAGCCAATGTGATCAGAGAGAAGCAACGTGAAGTGAACCTGTGAACGGGTACACAGGAGCCTTGTGTGATGCTTTTGTAACTTCATACAGTGTTAAAAATTTCAAGAAGAAAGCTATCCTGGAAGAAAATATTTATGATCCATGAATCTAGAAAAGGATAAACATCCAGGGTGTGTCAACAGCTTCTACAACTCAACAATAAAAAGGGGAAAAAAACTAAAATGAATAGGAGAGTTGAATAAGTACTTCATGAAAGAGGACCCAACGGCACTTGAAAATCCACATAGGGAAATTCAGATTAAAGCCACAATGAGGGACCACTGTGTGTTATTGGATAATGCTAAACATGGTCACCATCCGCAGGTGTGGAGCGTCTGAGACTCTTGGGCACCTCCTGGGGAGCGTCGAGTCACAGGGCCACCTGTGGAGACTGCTTGGCAGTCTCCTCCACTGGCCTTCGGCTGGCTCCCCCATGACATGGCAAATCCAGTTCTGAGGACCTACCTACTCGAGGGAAATAAAAACACACACATGCAAAAAAAAAACTTTAGTGCAAATGCCCATCTGTGCTTCCGTGATGAGGGATCCCAAATGCCCGTCAATAGACCAGTAGATAAACTGTGGTCGATCAATACAGTGAAATGCCATCAAACAGCCAAGGAAAGACTGCACAAAAGATCATGAGCCTCAGACCGACTTGCTGAGTGGCAGAAATCAGTCGGACAGATTCTCTTCCTTTCCAGTGGAGTCCCACAGCGGGCAGAGCTGTCCCTGGTCAGAGCAGCTGCTGCCCTGGGGAGGGCGTGAACTCTCTGGGTGAGGCAGGGTCACCCAGACACACACACACACACACACACACAGGACCAGAAACTTCCACATTAGAATAACATTACATAAGTTCAAAGGGTCTGCCCCTTACTGACTTGACCCCCCCACAGGTCCCCCCAGAGCCTGGAAGGGAGCTGGGCCCCCTGCCAGGCACCATCCCATGGAGTAAGAGGAAAGGCCCTGACCCCTGGTCTGCTGCAGTGGGGTGGGGGCGGGGCAGCCCATCAACACAACACCCCAACACCGGGCATTCTCACCCAGCAGGGCAGGGGGTCCTGCTGCCTTCAGCCCTCGGCTTGTCCAGGACAGTGTCTCCGTGTTCCCCGGGACAGAGGAGGGCCAAGGAAGGACTTCTCCTGAAAGGACAGGTGGCCAGGCACAGAAGGCAGCGGGAAGTGCCGTCAGGCTGCAAAGAAACAGCCCAACCAGCGAGGCTCTTTCTGGGGTAGGAAGGAGGCCTGGAGGGCCAGGAGGAAGCTGGGGGATGGACTCACAGGTGCCTCCAGGTGACTGGCACCTCTGGACCCAGGAGGCCGCGGCAGTCAGAGACGGGACTGGGTCGGACGGGCTTCCCGGGGTTCTGGTGATGTCTGAGCCGGCACAGCCAGGGCGATGAGCTGGCCAGAGATGAATGGGAGTGGGCATGGGTCACAGCGAGGAGCTCAGGCCAGAGCAGGACCTGGGAGAAAGGCCACACCTTTGAGAAGGGGACTGGACCGATTCAGGTTACCTTGGGGACCAGAGCTATGGCCAGGAGCTGGGAATGTAAGAGGGCAGAGGGCAGAGGTTGAGGGCTCTGACCAGGCACTGCACCTGTGCATCCCCAGGCACGTGGCTGCCTCTTGCTGGGCCTCAGTTTCTCCATTTTTGAAGTAAGGAGGATCAACCAGCTGAAAAGGAGAACAGGAAACAAAGCCCCGTGATCACCCCGAGGGAAGGATGAGGGGGCGGGTCCCCCTGAAGGAGGAACATGCCAGCTTCCACAGGCGTCTCCGAGGTAGGGAAAGGCCGGCTCCCCCCCACTGCCCAGGATGAGGTCAGCAGAGGCCGGAGGGTAGGCGGCCAGACCTGGCAGCATCTCTGGGCTTCTCCAGGCTCCGCAGAGAGGACCCTCCTCCTTCCCAGTCCCTCTGCACACGGGGCCTGTGTGGCCTGGCGGAAGGAGTCTCCCTCTTTTCCCAATGGGACCTCCTTCCAGAGGCCACCCCTTTGGGAACAGCACCTTCACAATGGTCAGCGTGTCACTCTGTGGTGGGGACAAGCCCTGCTCCCCTCTCCCTACAACAGCAAGACCTGGCAGGGGAGCCCTGAAAACCAAGGTCGCCCCAGGCTGAGAGGACTTGGCCCCAGGAGCGTCACTGGCCCTGACCTGTCAAAAATAGCTGCATGGTGGAGTGTCGAAACCCGCGGGAGGTGCCCAGGAGCGGTGCTGAGGGGCACTCACGGAGGAGGAGGTTTCCATTTCCCAACTGGCTTGTGAAAAAAAGAAAAAGAAGTTATTTTCTTCTGGAGCTGGTGAAGCCGCCAGACGCCACCGCGCTGGCCCGGGGCACCTGTCCAGGCTGGGGCCACGGCAGTGGTGATTTATTTGGTGTTTCTTTGAAAGTCCACCTCCCTGACAGTCCAGCTACAGCCCCAAGTCCCTGCACGCCCTCCAATTGGAAAGTGTGGAGAGGTCCAAGGAGAGGGAGGGCCTGTCCCAGGCGGGTGGTGGGATGGGCCTGGTGCCCGTGGGTGCCGCCCTGGTGATTTACGCCACAGGAAACGGAGGAGCAAAGCCGAGAAGTGGCGGGAGGTGAGGGAGGAGGAGAAGGCACTTACGGAGCAGCAGGGACGGCCGCAGGGAGAAGATGAAGCCCCTGAGTGCCGTGGGCCCCACCCCCCTGTCCCTCGGCGCTGATGCAGGGCAGGAAGCCCAGGTGTGTCCAGGCAGAGCCTGGGTGCCTGAGCCAACGTCCTGACCACACTAGGCGAGGTGAAGATTCCCTTCTTGTGACTCACTGCCCTCTCCCAGCCCGTCTGGCCTCCCCTGATCAGGGTCCCTTGCCAAGGACTCAGAGGCGGCATGTGGCCAACCCAGAGGCCTCATGGTCTGAGATGGAAAACAGGGAGCACCACGTGGCCACCAGGACCAAATCCCTCCCCGTCCCTGTCTTCTGCACACGGCCCTCTCTCCCGGGCAGGACGGCAGCAACCCATTCCCTTCCAGGAAGACTGGTGAGCACATGGGACCCAGACTCAGGAATCCAGAACCGCCCACTCCCCCAGTCCTGGGCCAAGCCCCTTCCCACTTCTCGTTCCCAAGCCTTCGCCTCTTCCATTCCACGCTGAGCCAGGGCCAAGGGACCACAGGACAGAGGTCTTCTCCCCACCAGCAGCATCCTCCCACTGACTAGGGTCTTTGCTCAGGGAGGCAGGCTGGGGCCACAGGTGCAGCCCAGGAGAGGGCCAGAAGCCCTTGACCCTGTGTGTGTCTCATGAGACCAAGCTCATCTGCCCGCGCTCACCAGGAGGAATCAGCCGCTCATGGGGGAGCTTATGGGAGACCAGAAGGACTTTCCTGTGCAGAGATCCTTCGTGGGGTCTGGGTGGACGAGCTTCCCAGGCAGAAGGCCCGGCCACATGCCCCGAGGTGGGAACGAGCATCCTGGGCCTGCTGGCATGGCCAGTGGCTCCATAAACCCCATCAGCACAGAGAGACGGCCTCTGCCTCAGAACCACTGACCACAGGGGCCTGGTGGAGGAGGAGGGCTCTGCCTGGGAGGGAGGACCATGCCAGCCTCAAGAGCCAACTGGCCAGAACAGACACCAAAGGCCACGCTTCAGAAGAAAGATGAGCTCCCAGCCCCCTGGGGACTGCCTTGGCTGCCTCTGCCCTGCCCATTCAGTTGGACCTGAAGTTCCACAGATAAGCCACGTGTGCTTGGGCCTCAGCCCCGCCAGGCCAGGCGTGAATCAGCCAGTGGCCGATGCCTCCTGGTGAGCGCGGGCGGATGGGCTTGTCTCGCGAGACACACCACATAAGGGTCATGCAGTTTTCAACAAGTCTCGAAAAGAACAAGCTTACGCACAAAATCTAACTACCTACGAGAGCAAATCTCCACAATTACAGAGACCACATAACCAGGCACTGAGCAAAAGAGTATATCGCATCTAGAATCCACAAAAAAAAAGAAGGAAAGAAAAAAACGGGACTCATGAATCGCAATTAAAAGAAGAAAAATCATTAGTAAATATGGACTTCAAATTAGGGCACGATGCTGGAATGAGTAAACAAAACAAGTCACAGCAGTGATTATGAACATGATCTTGAATTTAAAGGAAACGAAGGTAAATAATGATGAATCGAATACAGACTCTCGATAGAGAAAGAAGACGGCAAAGAAGGAGTAGAGTAGAAATCCTGAAATGGAAACTGCCCAGCTAAACAGAAAAGCCCCCTGGGCGGGACTTCAGCAGAGGACCTGCTCAGAGAGGCAGACGCCGGCCCTTTGAAATCCAGGGGAGGCTGGGACAGTGGCTCTGCTATCCCTCTCAGTGGCAGCAGAAGCCCCAGCCGGGGGAAAGGCAGGAGGAAGAGAGCCTAGGGGATGAGTAAGAGCCTTTCAGGTTAGTCTCTGTAGAAGGTCCCCGAGAGTCCTCCACAAAGCTCCTGGACCTGAGGAGGGCTTGCCGAGGCCGCGGTTCCGAGGAACAAACCCACGCAACAGTGTGACACGTGTCAGTCGGTGGAAGTTAAGAGATTTTTGTAAAAGCAGCAAAGGAGAAAAAAAGACCCTAAGGTATAAGGCTAACAAAATCCGTGCAAAGACCGTGTACAGAAGCCCTAAACGGCCGGGAAGGAAATTTTTAAAAGGCCCAGACATGGACTGGGGTTGTGGCTCAGTGGTAGAGCGCTTGCCTCACATGTGAGGGGTTCGATTGTCAGCACCACACATAAATAGATGAATCAACAGCTAAAAAGATTTTTTGATAAAAAAGGCCCAGATAAATGAGATAATATCCATTGAGAAAGACCCAGGGTTGTCAAAGCTTCGATGCTCCCTGAATTGATCCCTAGATCCCACAATTGTATTTTAGAGAAATTGACATGTTTGTTCTAAAATATGTGTCCAGACAAAGGACCTGGAGTAGCCAAACAGTTCTGGAGACACAGAACACAGCCGGAGGGTTTGCCGGATTCCAGAACGCGGCAGAGGGTGGAAGGCAGGACTGGACTCCGAGTCAGCGGGGGACTCCGAAGTGGCCTCACCACACACGGGACACCGAGATTCAGGTCGAGGGCGGCGGCCGTGGAGAGAGAGCCCCTCCAGCCAGGGGCGAGAGGACTCTTGAGCCCACCAGGGCCTTCCAGAAGGACGAACTCCAAACTGACCCTGCACCTCAAGGGGACCGTAAAGCTCCTAGGAGAAAACCACTAAGGCCTTCAGTGACTCAGAGGTCTCTCATCGATGACACCAAAAGCATCGTTCTTAAAAAAAATTAATAAGATTAGATGGCCCCAAATCTGATGATTCTGCTCTTTGAAAGAGACCCCAAGAAATTTTCTTTAGAAAAAAAAAAAAAGCCACATGGTCTTGCTCCCCAGCACCGAGGGGGAAAAAAGGAAAACCAAGACACACGGGGGAGAAAAAACACATTGATGATAAAGGCCTGTGTCCTGGACATGGAAGGAATTCTCCAAACTCCAGATCATTACAGAAACTGTGCAGACGATTAGGACAAATGTGCCTGTCCAGAGAAGCTGCATGTACAACATAAACACAGACGGTGGGATGGGCTCCTCTGAGACGGAAAAGCTCCAAATTGCGTTTTTCCTTCCTCATCCCCAGTTTCTCTATCCCAGCTTCCCCAAGCTAAGCATGGAAAGGGGGCTCAGGGAGGGGCCCGTGAAATGAGGATGGTGACACATCTCTGGCCAGCACAGCCTACACACCATCTATGAACATATATTTCCTGGGTTTCCTTGTTCCTGTAAACTGTAACCTTTCTGTAGAAAGGACAAAGACAGATTAGCCGCCTTCCCAGTTTGGGCCAAACTGTGATTAAGTTCATTTTTCATTTTAATATTGTTTACTCTTGTTTCTGATGCAGAGTGGGTGACCAAATCCAGCTGGTCAGGACCCCAGCCGCCTTTGGCCTGGGCCTTGGTGACTATACTATACCCAACATCATTAGAAATTAATGGTAAACGCACCAGGCACAGTGGCCCACGCCTGCAATCCTAGCAGCTTGGGAGGCTGAGACAGAAGGATCACGAGTTCAGAGCCAGCCTCAGCAAAATCAAGGTGCTAAGCAACTCAGTGAGACCCTGTGTCCAAATAAAATATATATACAAAAAGGGCTGGGGATGTGGCTCAGTGGGTAAGCACCAAGCACCGTCATAGTGGTGAGCATAGGAAGCCGTAGATTGGAATGTAAAACGTGCCCGCCACTCTGAAAGCAGTCTGGCCCTTTCTCATAACTTCAAACATGTGCTGAGCACACAACCAGGAACCCACCTTCCAGGGCTTCTTCCAGGGTCACTGAAATTCATATTAGACCAGAGCCTGCATAGAGAATCTGTGGTGCCTTTATCCATAGTCACCAAAAGTTGGAAGTGACACAGACCACATTTGACCAGGGAGTGTGAGAAGTGAGGCAGAGGCACCCAACAGCCACTGCTGGGAAACAGAGGCCAGCCTCAAACAGGGGAGGCAGCGCCTTCCCACTCAAAGGCTCTGTGTTAAAAATGGTGGTGAACCTACTCTCCCCCCAGAGCAGCAAAGACTCCCCAGACAGTCAAATCCCACCATTGTAGAACTCTGGAAATAACTACAGGCATAGATCAGCATCTACTCAGGAAAAACTTCGGAGGCCTTGGAATCCAGGGGGCCTGAGGCAGTTTTATCGGGGGGCTGTTCCCATGCCCTCTCCTCTGGCTGGGAGGCTCAGTGGATACACAGAGCCAACAGCTTCACAGCAACAAAGGACTGACCTCTCCCAGTTCTGCTAGTTCCAAGGGCAGCCAGACATCAAAACATCGTGTCCTTACAATGCTACGGATAATTTTATCTGCCAATTTAAAAAAATTTTTAAAAGCTTCTACCTGGAGAACTGTCAGTGGTTTGACCTCCCCAGACCTCTGTGGAAAATCTCTATTCCTAGGGTGTCCTTGCTCTTTGATTCAATGGGAACTCAGCTCTGCGAATAGAGCCTTCTGCCCAGGGCGTTCCGAAGACAGTAGGAATCTGTGGGTAAGGTCAAAGCCGCCTCCCCTAAGGCTGTGATTTCACTTGGTGCTAACAAAAGTCTGGCTAAAAATTGGAAAGAAAGAGCCGCAGCCTGAGAAAGCCACTCCATCGTTTCAGCAGCTCCAATATTTTCCTGAGGATCTAAAAACTATGTGTCTGGGCAGGGCTGTATGCGTGCCCAGGAAAGACCTAGAAAAGCAGAAGACTGTCACTCACTGCTACCCTGAGGCCCTGCACCAGCAGAAAGTGAGAACTGGGGAGGATTTTCAATCTGCCTGTGGTTTAAACCTGGGGAAGAAGGGAAAACTTGGGCTCAAGGCAATTAAGGAAATCTCACCATTGATCACTAGCTGAGCACTAAATTGTATTGACACAGGACTGAACCCTGGGAAGCTAGACTTCAAAACAAAACAAACTGGGGGGGGGGGGGAACAGAAAAGTCAATGGCTGCACCAGTCAGGAACACAGCCCAGGAAAGCCACTAGACAAGCAGGCAGCAAGAGGAAAAGTGAACAGATGTGAAAACCTAGCAACCACCCAGTCCCTTCCCGGGACAGAGCTGATGATGGAGTTGCTACAATGTCACCTAAAATATCCAGTTTCCAACAACATCCTCCACACACAGGAAAAGGACAGCAGAAAGTACCCCTGGGGGCCCCAGATGTTGGATTTGGGAGACAAATAATTTAAATCCCTTATTTTAAGTGTACCCAAAGAACTTTCAAAATCATGCTTAAAAAACTAAAGGAAGGTATGACATCTATCTTTCATCAAACGCACACTATAATAAAGGGTAGACCTGCTTAGAAGGAAAAAAAAGACCTACTAGAAATTCTGAACTTCAAAAGCACAGTAGCTAAAGTGAAAAATTCATTAAAGAAGCTCAACAACCATTTGAATTCACATACGAAAGAATCAAGGACCCAACATTTTAAAAGAGAGTAATGCCAATTCATAAACTTTTCCAAAAAAAAAATAAGAGGAGGAAATGCTTCCCAAATCATTCTAGAGGCTGGTATTACCTTAATACCAAAGGGAAGAAAAAGAGTCACAGGAAAACTGTAGACCGATAACTAATGACCAAGCTTGCAAAATCCTCAACAAAACACCAGCGAACCATCTTTTGCGACATGTAAAAATAACTTACATCAGGGCCAACTGAGATTTCTCCCAGGAATGCAAAGATATATCAGGCTTCATAAAAATTCAAATGGTTTGTGCTTCAAAGGACACTGCCAAGAAAGCAAAAAGACAGATGACAGGATGGGATAAAATATTTGCAAATCATGTACCTGACATGAACTTCAAATAGCCAAATGGTGGAAACAGCCCAAACGCCCATCAGATAAAGAACGCATAAACAAAATGTGGCATTTCTACACGGCGGAAATTTATTTACTTGCCCATCAATAGAAATTGAGTACTAATATATCCTACAATATGGATGAATCCTGAAGGCATTATGCTAAGAGTAAGAAACTAGTCGCGAAAGGTCATGTTATGTGACTCTACCTATATGAAAAGTCTACGGCAGGAAAGTCCATAAAGACAGAAAGTAGCCTCTTTAGCCCTGGAGAGAAAAGGCATGGAGAGGAAGAGGTTGATAGTTAAAGAAGAGAGTTTCTTGAGGTTATAAAAATGTTGGGAATATAGCAGGACCTCTGCATTTTTAAATGGATGCACTTTTTAATATTTATTTTTTAGTTGTAGTCGGACACAATACCTTTATTTTGTTTATTTATTTTTATGTGGTGCTGATGATTGAACCCAGGGTCTCACACCCACATGCTAGGGGAGCGCTCTACCGCTGAGCCACATCCCCAGCCCTTAAATGGATACATTTTATGCTATGTAAATTTGATCTTGATAGATATATTTTTTAAAAAGAATAGAGTGGCCACCTGAGCTGAATGCTGTTGGGATAAAAAAAAAATTAATAAAATTGACAATTGGATTTGTCAGACTATAAGTGAGTAGTGAGAAACAGAGGGAGAGAGAATCGGTAAAGTTGAAGACAGATCAATAGAGATTAGTAAACCTAAGGGACAGAAAAAAAAATCAAAATAAAATGAAGAGAGCCTCAGATACCTGCAAAACAATTTCAAGGGTACTAACATATTGTATAATGGTGGTCTAGAATGAGAAAGAGAATGAAGTGGGAAGAGAATTAGCAGAAAAACAATTTGAATAATGACCAAATTATTCCCAAGTTGAATGAAAACCACATATCCAAGAAGCTCAGCAAAATCCAGGCAGATTTGACTCAGAGGTCCACATCTAAAAATATAGCAAAACCCATGAAAGTCAAAGACAGCAGCAGCTACAAAAAAAATCCTGCGAGTAACAAGAAAATAACTATTGAAAAAGAACAGGGGAAGGTAGGCAGACCGGCAACTGACAGACAGAACAGGCCCAGTGGCCTGCAGAGGGGCAGAGCCGCTGCCCGCGCCTGCAAGGTAGGCGGACCTGCAACCCACCGGCAGAACAGGCCCAGTGGCCTGCCGGCGTGGTAGGCACATTGCCCCAATTGGAGGAGGGGCAGAGCCGCCGCCCGTGCCTGTGAGGGAGACTTTGCAACTATACAAGAACAATATAAATATATAGGGGGAAAATTCAATAATACAACAGTTTCACCAAGTAGAAAGAAACACGAGCAGTATGAAAAGACAAGGAAAGAAAGGACCACAAGCAATGCAGGTCAACTCAACATTAGAAGAGGTAATATCAGTAGCAGATGGAATGTCAGATAAAGAATTCAGGATATACATGCTTCAGATGATCTGGAGTCTCAAGGAATGACATTAGACAGCAAAATCAGACAATGAAAGATCACTTCGACAATGAATTACATAAACAAATCCAAGAAGCAAAAGATCAATTATACAGGGAGATAGAGGTTATAAAAAACAAACAAACAGAAATCCTAGAAATGCAGGAAGCAATAAACCAACTTAAAAACTAAATTGAGAATACTACCAGCAGAGTAGAACACTTAGAAGATAGAACATCAGACAATGAAGACAAAGTATTTCAACTTGAAAAAAACATAGACAGCTCAGCAAGACTGTTAAGAAACCATGGGCAGAACATCCAAGAAATATGGGATAACATAAAGAGAGCAAACTTAAGAGTCATTGGGGTACAGGAAGGTATAGAGGTCCAAACCAAAGGAATGAGCAATCTGTTCAATGAAATAATATGAGAAAACTTCCCAGACTTGAAGAAAGAGACAGAATCCCAAATCCTAGAAGCCTACAGGACGCCAAATGTGCAAAATCATAAGAGATCTACACCTAGACACATTATAATGAAGTTGCCCAACATACAGAATAAGGGGAGAATTTTAAAAGCTACAAGAGAAAGGAAGCAGATTACATTTAGGGGTAAACCAATCAGGATAACAGCTGATCTTTCAACACAGACTCTGAAAGCTAGAAGATCCTAGAATAACATATTTCAAACGCTGAAAGAAAATGGGTTCCAACCAAGAATTGTGTATCCAGCGAAATTAAGCTTCAGGATGGAAGATGAAATTAAAACCTTCCACGATAAACAAAAGTTAAAAGAATTTGCAGCTAGAAAGCCATCTCTTCAAAACATCTTCGGCAAAACATTACAGGAAGAGGAAATGGAAAATAACAATGAAAACCAACAGTGGGAGGTAGTACAGTAAAGGGGGAAAATAATCAAAGAGGAAAAACAAACCATTTTAAGTAACATAAATAAACAAATATGGCTGGAAGAACAACCCATATCTCAATAATAACCCTAAATGTTAATGGCTTAAACTCACCAATTAAGAGACACAGGCTAGTAGAATGGATCACAAAACAAGACCCAACAATATGCTGCCTACAGGAGATGCATTTGATAGGAAAAGACATACATAGACTGAAGGTGAAAGGTTGGGAAAAATCATATCACTCATATGGACTTCGGAAACAAGCAGGAGTGTCCATACTCATATCAAATAAAATAGATTTCAAGCCAAAGTTAATCAAAAGGGATAAAGAGGGACACTACATACTGCTCAAGGGAACCATACACCAACAAGACATAACAATCATAAATATATATGCCCCAAACAATCAAACAAACTCTTCTCAAGTTCAAGAGTCTAATAGACCACATACAATAATTATGGGAGACTTCAATACACCTCTCTCACCACTGGACAGATCTTCCAAACAAAAGTTGAATAAAGAAACTATAGAACTCAATAACACAATTAATAACCTAGACTTCATTGACATATATAGAATATACCACCCAACATCAAGCAGTTACAGAAGACATCAAGGAGGAAATTAAAAAATTCTTAGAGATAAATGAAAACACAGACACAATATATTGGAATCTATGGGACACATTGAAAGCAGTTCTAAGAGGAAAATTCATTGCTTGGAGTTCATTCCTTAAAAAAAGAAAAAACCAACAAATAAATGATCTCATACTTCATCTCAAAATCCTAGAAAAAGAACAGCAAAACAACAGCAAAAGAAGTAGAAGGCAAGAAATAATTAAAATCAGAGCTGAAATTAATGAAATTGAAACAAAAGAAACAATTGACAAAACTAAAAGTTGGTTCTTCGAAAAAATAAATAAGATCTACAGACCCTTAGCCATGCTAATGAAGAGAAGAAGAGAGAGAACTCAAATTACTAGCATACGGGATGAAAAAGGCAATATCACAACAGACACTTCAGAAATACAGAAGATAATCAGAAATTATTTTGAAACCTTATACTCCAATAAAATAGAAGATAGTGAAGGCATCGATAAATTTCTTAAGTCATATGATCTGCCCAGATTGAGTCAGGAGGATAGAGACAACCTAAACAGACCAATATCAATTGCGGAAATAGAAGAAACCATCAAAAGACTACCAACTAAGAAAAGCCCAGGACCAGATGGGTATACAGCAGAGTTTTATAAACCCTTTAAAGAGGAACTAATACCAATACTTTTCAAGCTATTTCAGGAAATAGAAAAAGAGGGAGAACTTCCAAATTCATTCTACGAGGCCAACATCACCCTGATTCCTAAACCAGACAAAGACACTTCAAAGAAAGAAAACTACAGACCAATATCTCCAATGAACCTAGATGCAAAATCCTCAATAAAATTCTGGCAAATCGGATACAAAAACATATCAAAAAAATTGTGCACCATGATCAAGTAGGATTCATCCCTGGGATGCAAAGCTGGTTCAATATACAGAAATCAATAAATGTTATTCACCACATCAATAGACTTAAAGACAAGAACCATATGGTCATCTTGATAGATGCAGAAAAAGCATTTGACAAAGTACAGCATCCCTTTATGTTCAAAACACTAGAAAAACTAGGGATAACAGGAACTTACCTCAATATTGTAAAAGCTATCTATGCTAAGCCTCAGGCTAGCAACATTCTGAATGGAGAAAAATTGAAGGCATTCCCTCTAAAATCTGGAACAAGACAGGGATGCCATCTCTCACCACTTCTGTTCAACATAGTTCTCGAAACACTGGCCAGAGCAATTAGACAGACAAAAGAAATTAAAGGCATAAAAATAGGAAAAGAAGAACTTAAATTATCACTATTTGCAGATGACATGATTCTATACCTAGCAGACCCAAAAGGGTCTACAAAGAAACTATTAGAGCTAATAAATGAATTCAGCAAAGTGGCAGGATATAAAATCAACACGCATAAATCAAAGGCATTCCTGTATATCAGCGACAAATCCTCTGAAATGGAAATGAGGACAACCACTCCATTCACAATATCCTCAAAAAAAAAAAAAATACTTGGGAATCAACCTAACAAAAAAGGTGAAAGATTTATACAATGAAAACTACAGAACCCTAAAGGGAGAAGTAGAAGAAGATCTTAGAAGATGGAAAAATATACCCTGTTCATGGATAAGCAGAACTAACATCATCAAAATGGCGATATTACCAAAAGTTCTCTATAGGTTTAATACAATGCCAATCAAAATCCCAATGGCATTTCTTGTAGAAATAGATAAAGCAATCATGAAATTCATATGGAAAAATAAAAGACCTAGAATAGCAAAAACAACTCTAATCAGGAAGTGTGAATCAGGCGGTATAGCGATACCAGACCTCAAACTATACTACAGAGCTATAGTTATAAAAACAGCATGGTACTGGTACGAAAACAGGCGGGTGGACCAATGGTACAGAATAGAGGACACAGAGACCAATCCACAAAACTACAACTATCTTATATTTGATAAAGGGGCTAAAAGCATGAAATGGAGGAAGGATAGCATCTTCAACAAATGGTGCTGGGAAAACTGGAAATCCATATGCAACAAAATGAAACTGAATCCCTTTCTCTCACCATGCACAAAAGTTAACTCAAAATGGATCAAGGAGCTTGATATCTAATCAGAGACACTGCATCTGATAGAAGAAAAAGTTGGCTATGATCTACATACTGTGGGGTCGGGCTCCAAAGTCCTTAATAGGACCCCCATAGCACAGAGTTAATAACAAGAATCAACAAATGGGACTTACTCAAACTAAAAAGTTTTTTTATCAGCAAAAGAAACAATAAGAGAGGTAAATAGGGAGCCTACATCCTGGGAACAAATCTTTACTCCTCACACTTCAGATAGAGCCCTAATATCCAGAGTATACAAAGAACTCAAAAAATTAAACAATAAGAAAACAAACAACCCAATCAACAAATGGGCCAAGGAACTGAAAAGACACTTCTCAGAGGAGGACATACAATCAATCAACAAGTACATGAAAAAATGCTCACCATCTCTAGCAGTCAGAGAAAGGCAAATCAAAACCACCCTAAGATACCATCTCACTCCAGTAAGATTGGCAGCCATTATGAAGTCAAACAACAACAAGTGCTGGCGAGGATGTGGGGAAAAGGGTACACTTGTACATTGCTGGTGGGACTGCAAATTGGTGCTGCAAATTTGGAAAGCAGTATGGAGATTTCTTGGAAAGCTGGGAATGGAACCACCATTTGACCCAGCTATTCCCCTTCTCGGACTATTCCCTAAAGACCTAATAAGAGCATGCTACAGGGACACTGCTACATCAATGTTCATAGCAGCACAATTCACGATAGCAAGACTGTGGAAGCAACCTAGATGCCCTTCAATAGATGAATGGATAAAAAAAATGTGGCATTTATACACAATGGAGTATTACTCTGCATTAAAACAATGACAAAATCTTAGAATTTGGAGGGAAATGGATGGCATTAGAGCAGATTATGCTAAGTGAAGCTAGCCAATCCTTAAAAAACAAATGCCAAATGTCTTCTTTGATATAAGGAGGGCAACTAAGGACAGAGTTGGGAGGAAGAGCATGAGAAGAAGATTAACATTAAACAGGGATGAGAGGTGGTAGGGAAAAGGAGAGAGAAGGGAAATTGCATGGAAATGCAAGGACAGACCCTCAGGGTTATACAAAATTACATACAAGAGGAAGTGAGGGGAAAGGGAAAAAAAACAAGGGGGGGAAATGAATTACAGTAGATGGGGTAGAGAGAGGGGAGGGGAGGGGAGGGGAGGGGAGGGGAGGGGAGGGGAGGGGAGGGGAGGGGGATAGTAGAGGATAGGAAAGGCAGCAGAATACAACAGACACGAGTATAGCAATATGTAAATCAGTGGATGTGTAACTGATGTGATGCTACATTCTGTATACGGGGTAAAAATGGGAGTTCATAACCCACTTGAATCACACGGTGAAATATGATATGTCAAGAACTGTGTCATGTTTTGAACAACCAACAATAAAAGTTAAAGAAAAAAAAAACAGGAAAAAAAAGAAAAAGAACAGGGATTGAGACTAAAACCTGACTTAACTTCAGAAACTGTGGAGGCCAGAAGGAATGGAACGGTATCTGCAGAGGTTGAAGGTCAAGACTGTCAACCAATAGTTTTATATTTCCAGCAAAATTATCCTTGAAAACGAAGATGAAATAAAAGCATTCCCAGATGAACAAAGACTGAGAGAATGCATAGCTGTCTTAACAGCTACACAAGAAATTCAGAAAGGGAATTCTTCAAGCTGAACAGGAAAAAAAAATAGTGGATGAGAATACAGATCTACATGCAGACATGAGGAGCCCTGGGGGGAAATTCAAAGTTCCCCTGCTGAGAACGTCCCCTTTCCCACTTAAAGGTGACTAATAACTAGGAAAAACAAAGTGAATGTGTTTTTGTTTTTAATTTTTCTCCTATCCTAATTTTAAAGGCGATCACACAATCGATGATTATAAACCTGTGTTGTTGGGCATGCAAGTATATAAATGTAATTTGTTTGAAAATAACAGCACAGAGGAATTGGAAGCAAATAGAGCCAAAGAGGAGCGAGTATGTGGTACAACATTAAGTTAAAATATTAAGTTCATATTAATCTGAACTAGACTATTATAAGTAATAACTACAGTCCCCAAGCAACCACTAAGAAAATAGCAATATCAAGTAAAATAAATTACAAAGATTAGGAATGGCAAACACAGGAATAGAAGAGCAAAAGAGAATGAAGACATAAAGTGGTGGTGGTGGGGAAGAGACAGCAAATACCAGAAAATCCTACCCTAGTGATAATTAAATTTCAAAGGATTAAAACTCCAATTAAAATGCAAGACTGATGGAATGGGTAAAATGTATGATTTAATTATACATAATCTACAAGAGATACAATTTCGATGCAAAGACACAAAGAGATCAAAAGTGTGAATAGATGGGGACATGCTATACCATTCAAACAGGATCAGCCACAGTGGCTCTCAGTAGTCCCATCAGGTGCAGGAAATGTATTCCAAGGCCCCCACTGGATGCCTGGAACCAGGGATAATAGCATACTCTACATGTACACTATGTTGTTTCCAAACATATATACTTAGGATGAAATTTCATTTATAATCTGTCCCAGTAAGCAATGAACAGCAGTGCTTAGATACTAGCGACCTCAACGTACACTTTTAAAAAATGTCCTTGTTAAGTTGAGAACTTTCCCAGTTAAAGGAAACACGTCATGGCTTCTCTGTGGCACATCCAACGAAGTTAATACCCTCACTCCTCTGGTGCCCCGGAGTCGTGATGAAGTAAAGAAGAGCTACTTGAAAGCCAGTATGGCCATGCCTGGCCAGTCAACCTGATAACCAAGATGGCTACTGAGTGACCAAGACAGGTGCAGTGGATGAGCTGAACAATAGGCTTCACACTCCAGGCAGGGGGCAGCAGGACAGCAGGAGCTTTCACCACACTACTCACAAGTAGGTGTGATTTAAAATCCACGAATGGTTTATTTCTGGAATTTTCCATTTAATATTTGCATGGAACCACCGGTAATTAAAACCATAGAAGGTGCTATTACAAAGAGAGTGCTATTACTACGACAGCACTACCAGACATTTCCAGTCAAAGAGCTCACGAGGAACAGAGATGACCTTGTGTGATACAAGGTCAATCCATCAGGAAGGGCAGCGGGAGTTGGGGAAGACGGCGGATTAGAGCAAGGGCACAGTTTCCAATTGCTCCACAGCTTGAGACTCAAGCAGCGGGAGAAGTATTACTTCTCAGCAAGGAGGGCGACTGAAGGAACTCACTGAAATTCAGCACTGGGCAATAAAATAATCACAGAGAGACAGAAGTTCAGAAGCTCTGAACACAGAGCAAGAAATAATCTGTGGGCGACGGGCCCGTTTTGCTGGGAGTGGTGGGGTGAATGCCGCCAGTTACTGCAGAGGGGAGGGGGAGCCCAGGCAAGAAGAGAGAAACACACGGGAATAAACTTGGCCTTGGGGAACCTGGAGAACGGAGAGGGAGGCTGATCTTACCTGACCCGGAGGAGATGGGCAAGCTGAAGATTGAAAAGTGCTCGGTTGTCCAGCGGGTGAGCAGAGAACTGAGGAGGGGACCATTTACAAGTGTCCACGTGGGAGTGTTTAGTGGCCGGAGTGAGGAGTTCATAGACAACACTGTCAGCCTGTCCCAGCAAATGCCTGCCGTGGGGTCCTGGCAGTGTCTGGTCCAGCACCAGAGAAAGGACCGTGGCGGGTGTGACCCAGGATGGGAATACCAGGGGAGAGAGGAAGGAGCCCAAAACAGGGCGGGGGCCCATCCACGCTCCCGTGTGATCTTGGGAGTCCACATTCATGGCAGTGGGACCTGGGAGACTGCAGAAGGGGAGATTCCTGCTCTTCAAGTGGAGGTCTCGAGAGAGCAGGCATCCCACGGAGGTCAGCGCCAGCCAGCGAAGGGCGCGGAGCTCATCTCTCTGGAGTAGACACCTCCAGGTGAAGTTCCCAAGGACGTCAGAACTGAACCCCGGCTGCTGCAGCTTCCCATTTGCCCTCTGCCGCTGCCCCTCTCTTTGCGTTGACCAAAACCCCAATGGCCAGTGTGTCCCAGGCTGTCCTACCCACACTGGGAGATGGGTTGCTGAGAGCGGCAGGCCTCGGCAGCCGGCAGCCTGGTGAGGGATACTAAGAGGTCAGATTTGACAACTCCCACCCCTGGATCCAGAGTCCAGAAAGAAATGCAAAGAAGGGCTCAGCAGTGCAGGCAGTGACCTTCATCCTCGGCAACAGTCCTGACCCCCACAGCAGACACAAGCCCTTCATGTTCATTAAGAATCTTTTTCTTTTTTTTTTTTTTCTTTTTTTTTTTTTTTTTGGTGCTGGGCATTGAACCCAGGGCCTTATGCATGCAAGGCAGGCACTCTACCTACTGAGCTATGTCCCCCCCGGAGCCCCGGGAGGGATAGAGGACTCTAGATAGGGCAGAGGGGTGGGAGGGGAAGGGAGGGCAGGGGGTTAACAATGATGGAGGACTGTGATGGATGTCATTACCAAAGTTCACGTATGAAGACACGAATTGGTGTGAACATACTTTATACAAACAGAGATATGAAAAGCAGTGCTCTATGTGTGTAATAAGAATTGTAATGCACTCTGCTGTCATGTATTTAAAAACTAAAATCTATTTTTTAAAAAAAGAATTTTTTTCTTAACCCCTTCCTTTTATTTTTTTTTTTCCGTTCTCGTGTCTGTGAACATATATGTATGTGCGTTGTCGCTGCACTCACTGATTGGTTTGAGGACAGATGCAGATATGATTTTTTCTTTCATTTTGATCATTTTTTCAACTATTTATCACTTAGACTTAATTTGTTTTTACAGGGAGAATGTTTTGTAGACATGTGTTGGTGTGAATTTTTATTTGTGTTTGTCCTTACCTTTGTTTTTCTGTTCTTTTTATTCTTTTTTTCCCTCTCTTCCCTCTCTTATACCAAATTCTCTTTCCCTCTATTTACTTTATCACTTTTGGCTATTTCTCGCTCCTCTTCATCACCTGCTGCCTCTCTCCTACATCCCCTCTGTTCACTTTTTAAGTAGACCTTCCCCTGTCTTCCTACCTGATTCTCTCTTCACTGAAGGAGCAGTACTTTCACTCTTAGAAGTAGTAGCTTATGTGATTCCTACCCCACCATGCATGTTGTTGGGGTTATTAATAGGGTGAACAGAGTTTTCACCTGCTGTTTAATTCTAGATCTAGCTCTCTGCCTTTGCTCTCTTTTTCCAGGATTAAATGTGGACTGACCACTCCTCTTTGTGTGGACATTTGTGTTGTAGCTGTCAAAGTAGGCATCAGACATTTATTTATTGGCATCAGACTACCATTATTATTATTATTTATTAATGGCATCAGACTACCATTATTGCTGTGGCTTGCACCCCACTTTTTTCTAAGAAGGGCTGGGAAGTGATCGAGACACTACAGGTTAGTCACAGGATAGAGACCTGAGATGAAGCTTCACTCGCATCTCAGCCAGGTGACAGTGAACTCACTCCACACACGAACTAGCCCCAAAGGGGCTCCAACAAGACTTCAAAACATAGAACAACAAAGTCCCAATTAGAAACAACTAGATGGGGGCTCCAGGTCCCACTCCTGGACATCTACTCACCCAGCAAAACAAAGGGGACGTCCCAACACAATAGCTCAGAGGAGCCCAGAGCACGGCGGCACCTCCCCAAGAGTGAAAACATCAGCAGTTCTACAGCAGCAAACTGAGCGGAATGGAGGCTGAAATTCACACCCAAATTGTGATGAGCCTGGGTTGTGAGGCTAAAAGATATCAACACAGGAATTAGGACAAAAAAGAAAACCAAAGGACATATGCATAAAAGAGGACAAGGGATTCATCTCAACATATGTGCAAAACCAAGATCTCTGAAAACATGAGGAAACAGTCCCCCCCCACCCCCGCCACCAAATTTACAATTCTACAACAAAGGAACCCACAGATATGGAAGTAAAAGAAATTGCAGAGACAGGCTATGAAGTTTGATTATTAAAATGTTCATTGGGCTAAGGAATAAATTCAGAGAATAAATGGAGGAATAAACGGAGAGAGCACATATAGCATATAAAGGACCATTTCAATAAAGAATTAGAGATACTGAAAAGAAAACAATCAGAATTCCTGGAAATGCACGACACAGAGAATCAAATAAAAACTTCACTTGGAGGTGTCACCAACGAATTAGAGCATGTAGAAAAATCAAACTTCAGGCCTTGAAAACAGAGTCTCTGAACTTAACACTAAATATGTAATAAAAGGGAAAAAGACATGCCCAGAATATGCAAGAACTCTGGAATGACACCAAGAGACCAAATTTAAGAGCCAGTTGGATAAAGGAGAGCATGGAGGTACAGGCTAATGGCATTAAGAATATATTCATGAGATAATAGTAGAAAATCTTCCTAATCTTAGAAATGACCACCCACATGCAGAAGGACAAGATAAAATGGACCCTGCAAGACACATCATAATCAAAATGCTAAACCTAGAAAACAAAGAAAGAATATGAAAACTGCAAGAGAAATACATTAGGTTCCATTTAGAGTCACACCAGTAAGGCTCATTTCTGACCTCTCAAACCCTAAAACCAAGGATGGCTAGAAATGAGTTATTCCGAGATCTGAGAGAAAACCATTGCCAATGAAGAGTGGCGTATCCAGCAAAACTATCTTTCAGGATCAAGGGAGAAATAAAAAGTTTTCACCAAAAGGATAAACTAAAAGAATTTATGACCACTCGGCCAGCACTACAAATAATAAAGATATACCAAGTAGAGAAAAAACTCATACACAAATGCAGAGCTCCCAAATGGATGAAGCAATCTAGAAGAGCAGCCAACTAAATAAAAACTAGGATTGAATTAAATATAGGAAATAAACCAAAATGGCACTGAGTAAAAAAATCTATCCATAATAACACTGTGTGTATATGGCCTCAACTCTCTAACTAAGACTGATTGGCAGAACGGATTGTAAAACAAGGTCCACTTATATGCAGTTTGCAGGAGACTCATAGGCAAAGACATTCTCTGGTTGAAAGTCAAAGGATGAAAAAAGATAAAATGGAGTCTGAAAACAAGCAGGAATAGCTATTCTCATACCTGACAAAGCAGATTTTTCAAGCAAAAATAAATCAGAATATATAAAGAAGGTCACTACATACTGGTAAATGGAACAATCCAACCAGAAGGTATAGCTTTATTTATGTCCAAATGTCAACGCACCTAATTACATTAAGAACTACTTCTCTGCAGAGCACTGTGGCACATGCATGTAATCACAGCAGCTCAGGAGACTGAGGCAGGAGGATCATGAGTTCAAAGCCAGCCTCAGCAAAAGTGAGGTGCTAAGCAACTCAGTGAGATCCTGTCTCTAAATAAAATACAAAATAGGGCTGGGGTGTGGCTCAATCCTTGGCACCCCCCCCCTCAAAAGAATACTTCTTGACATTAAATCCCAAATGGGTCCCAATAATAATCCTGGGTGATTTCAACATACCACTTTTATCAATATACTGGTCATCCAAATATAATACTTTAGAAAGATGTTCCAACTTAAATAAAACTATAAATCAAATGAACCTAACAGACACCTACAGAATATTTCAACCAAAAACAGCTGAATTCACATTCTTCTCAGCATCTCACAGATCTTTTCTAAATACACCACATTTTAGATCTCAATGTAGGTCTTAGCAAATACAAAAAATCTGATATAATCTTGTGCATCTTATCAAGATCATAATGGAATGAAATTAGAGATCAACAGCAAGAAAAATAATAGAAACTACATAAACTCATGAAGATTGAACAACACTCTTTTAAATGAAGAATGGATCATAGGAAAAAATGAGCAAAGAAATCAAAAAATTCTTAATAACAAATGAGCTCAGAGATAACACATAACAAAATCTCCAGGACTGAATGAAACCCGTTCTAAGAGGAAAGTTTATAGAATTGAGTGCTTAAATTTAAAAAGAAATCTCAAATAAATAATGTTTAATGTTATACCTCAAGGCCCTGAAAAAGAACAAACTAATTCTAAAATCAGTAGAAGACAAGAAATAACTAAGATAAAAGCCAAAATTAATGAAACTGAACATTCAAAATACAAAGTTAAACAAAGAGTCGGTTCTTCAAAAAGATAAATAATATTGATGATTCTTTATCCAAACTAACCAAGCAGGGGTGGGGGAGAGAGAGAGAGAGAGAGAGAGAGAGAGAGAGAGAGAGAGAGAGAGAGAGAGAAAGAGAGAGAACCCCAATTAACAAAATTAGAGGTGAATTAAGAGATAGTACCACAGACAAAATTCAATGTATCATTAAAAACTATTTTGATAATTTATAATCCAATAAACTGGAAAATCCAGAAGACATTGAAAAATTTCTAGACACATATAATCTAATCCAATTGAACCATGAATATATAGAAAACCTAAATAGAGTAGAATCAAGCAATGTGATTGAAGAAACAATTAAAAGCCTTCCAACAGATTCCTTACAAAACTTTGGAATGGAACCACCATTTGACCCAGCTATCCCACTCCACGGTTTATACCCAAAGGACTTAAAATCAGCACACTACAGGGACACAGCCACATCAATGTGTATAGCAGCACAATTCACAGTAGCTAAATTATGGAACCAACCTAGATGCCCTTCGATAAATGAATGGATAAAGAAACACAATGGAACATTACTCAGCATTGAAAGAGAATAAAATCATGGCATTTGCAGGTAAATGGATGGAGCTGGAGAATATCATGCTAAGTGAAGATAGCCCATCCCAAAACACTAAAGGCCAGATGATTTCTCTGATAAGTGGATGCTGATCCATAATGGGGGTGGTGTGGGAGAACGGGAGGAATGGAGGAACTTTGGATAAGGCAAAGGGGAGGGAAGAGAGGGGAGGAGCTTGGGGGTAGGAAAGATGGTAGAATGAACTGGTCATCATTACTCTAAGCACATGTATGAAGACATGAATGGTGTGACTCTACTTTATGTACAATCAGAGAAATGAAAAATTGTGCTCCATATGAGTAATGTGAATTGAAAGGCATTCTGCTGTCATGTATAACAAATTAGAACAAATAAATACATTTATTTATTAGTCAAGGAAAGAAAACTATAGACCAACATCCCATATGCAAACCAATCAATGCAATTCAGATTTAGGACAATAAATGTGGTACATATATACAATGAAGTTTTATGCAGCCATACATAAGCCATAAATAATAAAGAAATCATGGTACTTTCTGGTAAATTAATGGAAATGGAGAACATCACACCAAGTGAAATAAACCAGACTCAGAAAGTCAAGAATCAAATATTTTCTTTTATTTGCAGAAACTAGGGAAATATCAGTGGGGAGGAGGGGTTGGTTCCATGAAAATACAGGAAGGAAGTGTATTGGTGGGGGAGGGATGAGGGGTAGGAAAAGGAACTGCAGAATAAAATTAAATTATGTGACATATACATATGAATATACCACAGTAAATTTCACCTTTGTGTATACATATAAAGCACTAAAAAAAAAACACCCCAAAAAACAATAGATAGCCAGGCATGGTAGCACACGCCTGTAATCCCAGTGGCTCAGGAGGCTGAGGCAGGAGGATTGCGGGTTCAAAGCCAGCCTCAGCAAAAGCAAGTTGCTAAGCAACTCAGTGAGACCCTGTCTCTAAATAAAATACAAAATAGAGCTGGGGATGTGGCTCAGTGGTTGAGTGCGAGTAACCTTGAGTTCAATCCCCAGTAACCACCCCCCCCCAAAAAAAAACAATAAACAAATAGAAAAAAGACCAGTAGAGTAGAGGTGGGGAATGGGGGGAAGGAGGAAGGGAGGAAAAGAGGACAGATCGGGGACTGAATGGAGAAAATTTTATTCCATGCGTGTATGATTGTGTCAAAATGAAACTTACTACTATGCATAACTACAATACACTTATAAAAATATTGAAAAAGAGAAGTACAGCTATTATAACATATGGGCACCTAATAACAATGCCAAAATACATAAATAAAAAAATTGGAATTGAAAATAGAAATAGATGATCCAACAAAAATAGGTGGAGATGCCAATACTCCATTAATGGATGGAATAACTAAAAGAGGAGTTGACCATCACTGAAACAGCTAGACCCAACAGGAGTCAATAGAACATGCCTCTCAATAGGAGCAGAATACACATTCTTCTCAAGCAAACATGAAGCATTCTCCAGGATACACCAGGTGTTAGGCCATGAAACAAGCCTCAATAAATTTAAAAGCAAGAGATTATCAAAATATGTTCTCTGACCACAATGAATAAAATTAGAAATCAATGTTCCTCTTGCTCTGGGTCATTTATACATATGTGGAATTAAATGACACACCCACATATCACCATGAGCTAAAGACTAACTCACGTGGGGAAATAGAAAATATATTGAAATACAATATACTGAAACTACAGGATACAGAGAAAGCAGTACACAGAGGAAAAGTTATGGCCGTGAATGCCTACATTAAAAAAGAAGAAAGATCTCAATTTCATAGCCTAAAATCTCCCACCTCAAAAAAGAAAACAAATCAAATCCAAACCAAGCACAAGGAAAGGAATAATAAAATTTAAAGTGTAGATTCATGAAAAGGGATAGAAGAACAGTAAAGATGAACAAAATGACAGACTTTTGCTATACCAACCAAGAAAAAAAGAGAGCGAGCTCAAATCCCTAAAATCAGCAAGGGAAAAAGACACTACTACCAGTGTTCCAGAAATGGTAAGTATGATAAGCAACTACTCCAAACAGCTGCATGCCCACAAGTGAGACAGCCTAGACAGAATCGATTATTATTATCTAGAAAAATACAAACTGGAGACCTAGAAGATAGGCTCCCTGTGGCCTTAGTACCCAGGGCTGGAACTCCAACCTACACCGACCTCCTTCGGCTGCTCGGCTGCTTTTTTCTCACTTGGTTGCAGGGTGGCACGGGGGCTCTCAGGCCTGCCCCAGGCCTGGCTGGGGGCTCTGGTCTGGGGCTTGGCCCCCTCCAGAGTGCAGGTTGCTGGGCTGTGGCTGGCAGGTTGCGGATGCCTTTGTCTCTCTTCTAGGTAGG
Organism: Urocitellus parryii; assembly: GCF_045843805.1. Lineage (NCBI taxonomy): Eukaryota > Metazoa > Chordata > Mammalia > Rodentia > Sciuridae > Urocitellus > Urocitellus parryii. The sequence continues at coordinate 5,238,799 of NC_135536.1, forward strand.
AGGGGAACAGCATTCTTTTCTGCCTCCTACATCCTCAGCAGAAGCAGAACCCCCAATCTAGCCGGCCTCAGGGGATGGTGGGTGGAGAGGAGGGTGCGATGGTCAGAGACCCAGGCTGCACAGTCCCAGGCTGCTCCTTAAGTGAGGACCTGGGCCTGACCCAGGGCAAGAGGGCCTAAGGGTGGACTCTTCAGAAAGACCACACTAATGGCAGGGGAGGCGCAGGCTGGACAAGGGGAGGGAGAGTATCCGCAGGAGATGGCGGGAAGGGTTGAGGAGGGCTGGGATTCTAGGACAGTGACAGGGACACCCAGGGGAGGCTGCTGGCCTGGTGTTAGAGACCAACAACAAGGAGCAGAGCACGGGACACCCAGTGGAGCTGACAGGGGCTGGTCCTAAGCTGCAAGGAGGGATATTCTGATGCACCAATTAGAAATACAGGAAGCAGCGGCCCTGGGAACGGAAACAGGAAATCAAACTCCACTAGCACAAATGTGATGCACCAACTAAAGAAAACATAAGTCCTGAAGCCGTTGGCTGCCCATCACAGCCTGGCATTTGGGGCTGATGATGGAGAGGTCACAGGTGGGCTTCCTGGGTTGTCACGAGAGGGGCCCCCTCCCTCCTGCAGTCTGATCTACTGCAGCCTGGCTTTCCAGCTCTCTTGGGTGGGGCTGGCTTCCTGGTACCTTGCTGTGGCTCAGGGTCAGGTGTCCCCACATGTGGTCCACACTGACAGATGGCATTCTCAGTCCTTCCTGGTCCTTCTCCATCAGGAAGGACACCGTCCCGAGGACCCTGGGCTGCTTCAGAACTAAGCTGGTTTGTAGGGCGATGGATTCCGGTGGGATAAGACCCTCAGGTCAGAGTTGTGGTTCTAGGGCTGTGATCCGGCTGGGGAGCGAGATCAGCAAGCTCCCTGAGAACAAGGACCCCAGGGCTGTGGCTGCAGGCCTGGGAGAGGCCGAAGCTTTGGGCCATGGGCCACAGTGCCCTGTGGAGAAGCCCTGTGCCCATGGGCCCTGTGAGCTCTCTGTAAAAAGCCCCAGGGCCTTGGCACTGCCTGGTGGTGCTTGGTGGTCCTAGAGGTGGAGGCTGCACACACTCCCCACCCCTTCCAGACTCTGATCTCTGTTTAGGTTTCTGTGCTGAGCACTCCCAAGCCCATCTGTAAATCGTATGCATTCTAAAAAATTCTGGCCGCACCCTGAGGCTGGAGGCCTCTCCCCAGAGGCCAGGACTGTAGTACCCTGCCTCCTGTGTGGGGTCCTCATTTCCCCTCAAGCCTGCTGGGAGCTGCCTGCATCACCCAGGCCCGGGGAATTATCTGGGGGCATGTGGAGAGGGGCAGGGTCTCTGCATGCGGACCCACCAAGGGGCAGGTGGAAGGCTAGAGCCTCCCAACCTCGGCCCCCCACCCCCATCTGCCCTGCATTCAGCCACATGACTGTGCCCGGCTCCTGAGCTGGCCGTCTCTGGCGCTGTGCGTCCTTCTGCCCTGGCCCCAGGTGCAGCATCACAACTGGCGGAAGATCCAGTCTCAGGAAAAGCACATGCCGGTAAGTCCAGTCACGGTCACTTTTCTACCTGCAGAACCAGTGACCCCTCCTACGGGCACTTGTGTGGCCTCCCCTTCCAGGACGCCTCCCCAGCCCAGGCACTGCCCACGAGGGACCCTGCAAACCTCAGCCACAGGCCGGGCTCCTGGCCACGGCGATGGGCGGGGGCCCTGCCTCCTGTGTCGGGTCCTCATTTGCAAAACGGCAAAAGCCCTTGCTCCAGGACCTGCCCCTTCTCCACCCTTCCCTTCCCTCCAGCCACCTGGTTTCTGCTGGGTCCTGCTTATCCTGGTCTTCTCCCCATTCCTGCTGCTTCCTGCCCGCCCACTCCGTTCTGTCCACAGGCTTGTGACCCTTTCCTTCTAACCGAGTCCCAGTTTCCCTTCCAGTGTGGGGACTGTCCCCTCTGCTCTGTCCTCTCCCTCAGCCCATCCCTCGGCCCACCCCATCCCCCTGGTTCTGGTTCCCCTCCTGCAGGCAGTCCCACGAGGCCCCTGGCATTAGCTCTGCTGGGCGCAGTGGAAACATCACGTCTGCAGCCCCCTCCCCCAGCGCTCCCTGCCTGATCCAGACCCTTTCCCCACCAGCTTCCCTCCCATCCTCAGAGAGGTCTGCAAGATTTCAGTGGCCGATGTCCCCCGCGCCTGCTGCCAGCTGTCCTCAGCACAGGCGCGTCCTGACTGCCATGTCCCAGGTGGTGCTGCGGTTAGAGTGAGGAGGGGTCCCCGGGGCTTCTCCCACATCCTTGGGCAGGCAGCCTGAGCCCCCCTCACCTGCCTGGGCCTTCCACCCTCTGTGACCCGCGCACGCGCACGTGGGGACTTGCACCCTCCTGCCCAGCACCCCTCTGCAGGGGTCACAGAGGTGGGGGCCCCCAGTAGGCACTTGAGAAAAAAATCTAGAGCCTGATGCTTTCTCTTTCCTTCACTGTTGAGAAAAAACCTCTCTGGAAGCCAAGGACACCTATTGTGGGAAGCCTTTCCTGGTACCTCCAAGCCCAAGAGAGAGCCTCCCTGCAGAAGTCCCTCAGCACTGACCCTGGGCAGGTTTTCCATCAGTACAGCGCAGGAGGGGCCCCGTTTTGTGGGTTGCCTAATGTTCCATTATAAGGATAAATCGTTTTGTTCAGCGACTTCTCTGCTAACGAACTGTTTTTGTTTGCTTTTACGAAACCGCTGCCGTGGACGTTCCTACCCACACGTCCCAGGCTCATGTCTGTGGGAGTTTCCGTGGAGCGGATTCTTCCAAGCATTGTTGCCTGGTGAAGGAGTAAGTGCATTTTTAAATGTATCAGGTACCACCAAGGTGCCTTTGGTTTGTCCTCTGAATCAGCTGTCCACACTCTGGCTGTGACATGAATTCCACTGAGTGACTTCCCACTAGAAGCAGAGCCACACCAAAGGAAACAGGAATACCCTGGAAGCCGGGTGACTTGTGCCCCAGAGGAACTGGGCTGTTGGGTTAGCCTGGAGGCTGGAATTTTGAAAGACTTCCCAGATGGAGTGGCCCAAGTGTTGGAAAACTCATCAGAGATGAGCTCTTATCCCCTCCGTCCTCAGCCCCTTGCAGGTCCCCAAGACCAGCCGGTCAGATCCAGGCCCCAAGGCTCGGAGGAGCTATGGGACCATGGCTGAGTCCAGACCCGAGACATGACTGAGGCCCTCACGGAAGGTCAGGGTGACACTGGGGGACTTGTGGCTGGAGGACTAAGTCTGCTTCTGGGAGCTTTCATTTCCTCCCTGGTTTGTGGGTAACATACGTCAACCCCGAATGCTCCCCTCTAAACAAGAAAGAGGGGTCCTGTAGATGCCAAGAGTTGGCCTTGGTGCAACCTTTCCACGGAGCACATAAGACAGGAGGGTTCACGGCAGGAGACAATGGGCCTGCACTCCACCCTGCCCTGCACCTGCCTTGCTGGCATGCACACCCTCCCCTCTGCCTACCTGACTCTCAGGTCTTCTGTCCTACTTAGTCCCTCTCCCCACTCATGCTCCTGGAGCACAGTGGCTCCAGTCTAAAGGTGGGGTCTGGGAGTCGAGGGGCAACTCAGAAGGCCCTGGGCCTGGGGCAGGGCTTGCAGACACGGTGTCCAGGAAGGGGATCAGGGACTTCCTTGCCTAGAGACAGGCTTCCCAAAGTGGCTGAGCTTTTCACCCATGGTGGTGTCTGAGCCCACGACAGAGCACGGCCGGGCTCCCCAAGTCCCTGCTGGGACAGCTCACCAGCTGAAGTCAGTCACTCGCTTCTCAGAAAGGAAGACTGACCTTCACGGAGCCCCTACCCGGCCCCAGAGGGGTGTCCGACCCCAGGCCTGGGGATTGCATCTGAGCTCCAAATGTCTGTCTTTAGGTTCAAAGGGAGAAGCTGACCAGGGGGCAGGGGCAGTCTGGCAAACTAGAAGATTCCCTGGTTTGCTGGCCTTCGAAGCACCAGCCAGGCAGGAGAGATGGCTGTCAAAGGCCACATGTTGACCAGCCCAGGTGGCAGAGTGAGGCCTGAGTGGCCCCAGGTTGTCCTGGCTCTGCACAGCTTCCTGGACCCAGGAGGTCTGCCTACTTCCTGCACCAAAAGTTCTTGCTTCCCCCTCACCCAGAGCTCTGGACGTGGCATATGGGGACAGCAGCCAGGCCTGTGGCCAGCCCTCCCTGCTACACGTTATTAGCAGCGCGGCCCCTGCAGGGGCCAGAAATTGGCTCAACCTCCTGGGGGGAGATCCAATTTTCACCTGCAAAGTGGGAGGGGGACGGTGCTCCTCTGACAAGCCAAGCCCCACCTCCAGCCCAGCTGCGCCCCCAGGCTGCCATCTCCCAGCCCAGCGGAGCAGGCCTGGGGCTGGTGGGGAGTGAGGCCCAGCGGGGCAGGCTCAGCTTGTCCCTGAAGTCCCTGGGGTGCGCAGGCCACACCTTCTGTGGGTCTCAGCTTCCACCTCTGAACATGAAGGGGCTGCACAGACCTGCAAGCCCTGAAATCCCACCAGAGACCCCTGCCCTGCTTGTGCCAGCAGTCACTCAAAGTCCCGGGGCAGCTGCTGTAGGCCAGTATGACACCAGTGCTGGGTCTCAGGTGGCAGGCTGACCTGTCAGGTCTGACTGGAGCTGACCACCGCGAGTGACCGGGGATACACGGGGCAGGGGAGGGTGGAAGCCATAGGAGTTCTGAGAGGAGCATCTGGCCCAGGCCAGGGGCTGTCCCTCATTCAACAAGCGCTTTTCCAGCATAGCTGTGCCTCGGAATCCAGGGAGGATGGGCTCTAGGACCCCCACAAACCCCAAATCCACAGGTGTGCAAGTCCCTGTATCAACCGGCGTAGTATTTGCATGAACCTACACATATGCTCCCAGACGCTTCAAATCATCTCTAGACGACTTGAAACACCTGATACAATGTAAATGCTACATAAATAGTGGTTACATCGGGAATAATGACAAGAAAAGCGTTGATACATGTTCTGTACAGATTCAATATTTTTCCAAATATTTTCAGTCCTCAGCTGGTTGAAGGGAGAAGGCGGGACTCAGGGACCCAAGGGAACTCACATACCATGCATCAAGGTTCCTAGGCCAGACACAGCAGGGGACAGGCTCCGGCTCCTGGAGCCTCATCTGGGTGGGCTGTGCTTTGAGGCCAAGGCCGATGGAGGAGCTGGGGGAGGTGATTGGCACCCAGAGGTGGAGTCTGAGCAGAGGATGGATGGGGGCTCTGGCAAGTGAAGAATTCTCTGGTTGAAGTTTGGGGTGGGGTGACTTGGGGTTTGGGGAGGGTGTCCCCTTCCCTTTGACAGTGGAACTTGGTCTTCCCTTTGAGTGAGTGGGCTGGACTTGGTGACCGGCTTCTAATCAACTGTCCCTCTAGGGTGGTGGCAGTTTGTCTTGCACACCAAGCCTATGAGGGCCAGGTTGGGCAGCTCTCAGCTCCGTCTGTCTGTCTGTCTGTCTCTAAGTGGAAGGAGCTGGCCTCTCCAGGCTGTTTTTCCACAAGTTTTATTAGTTGTGTGTTTGGGCTTGGTCAGCACATGGTCCCTGGCTCCCTTTCTATTTTGAGACACCCTCTTTCTCTGGTGAATGCAATTTTCAAGTCTCTCCTATCATACTTTTTTTTTTTTTTAAATGATATAGTCTTTCAAAGTAGCCTTCTATTTTTACTTTTCCTTTGGCAGGATAATTTCTAACCCTTTTCTCACCACCCAAGTCAATTTCCTTTGTTAATTTCCAAGCGTCTCCCTCCCACAGGGGCCTCACCTCTTGGTACTTAATTGATTTCTTCTCTCACGTAATTCCAGGGTTTCGTCAATAAGCAATCTTAGGCCCATTGTCGATTTCTATTTTTTTATACCATTTGATCTGCTCCGAGGCTGAGGACTTGGATTAGACACAAAATGAGATTTCATTATCTCTTAGATGCCAATTTTCCCTCTGGCCCCTTTCACTGAGGCAAGAATACTTCTGGACTTTTTATACTCCCTTCTAATTAATTACTCTCTGTTTTTATTCATTTCCCTGACTTCAATCTTGTGAGTTAAAAGTGTAAATTAACACAGGACCCCTACTCCAAATTTATCTTAACTTTAGGGGGTTTTCTAGGGGTCCACAGGCTCTCGGATGCCAGGTCCTCTATAGACACAGCCGATGCCCAGAGGGTCCTTTTATTTCACTGAGTGGGACTTTTCCTACCCCCAGCTCTGCTGATGCCCTCTGCCTGGGCGAGTGCCTTCTCTGGTTGCTGCTACCCAGTATACTTCCGGCCCAGAAGTCAAGAGGCCCAGGAGGGCTGGGACCAGCTGGGCCCCAGGCAGCCGCCCACGGTGGGCAGTGGGCGTTGGAGCCAGCCGTGGCTCTAGAAACCGGAGCCCCTGGTGGCTGGCCGTGGGCAGGCAGGCTTTGTTTGACGAAGCCAAGACCCTGCAGACAGACCCTGTTAGACATTTTTGCCACCTGGAGGAGAAACCTGTCAAAGCCATTCCCTGTTACTCTCGGCTCCTATCGACCGCCTCTGCTGCGGCCTCTCTGGAGAGGGATCCATTACCACCTGAGCAGGGAGAGCTGCATACCCAGGCTGCCCCCTGTGCAGCCTGCTCTGTGACCCCGCCTGCCAGGAATCTCTGGGCGGGTGGAGCTGTGGCTCCAAAGACAGTGGTGTCTATCTTGGGTGAGATGGGCGTGTGTCCTGCCGCTTTAAGGCCCGTGCCCCAGCAGCAGGAGGCCACATCAAGAGGCCACAGCCCAGCACTAGCCCCGACACCCCTGGCTGCTTGTCCCCAGCAGCTTCCTTCCTCACTTTCTGTGAGATGAGCCAGGAGCCTGTGTGGAAAGGCCCCTGTACCACAGTGTCCCCATGAGGCCATTAAGAGCATGTGGCTGTAAAATCATCGTGACAGTCCTTTTAAGAGGACTCTCAGGGGAAGAGACCATCGGGCCCCCTGACCCTCTGGTTTGGCGCAGCTCATCATCATTTCACTCAGTAGACTGATGGTGCTTCTTGCTTCACCTTGGCTGCCAGGAAGCTCAGCAAACAGAACTTCAAGGCAAGCACTTGTGAGCCCACACTGTGCCCCTGCCTGGGCCCCCTCTGCCTCCCCCTCCCTCCCAGGTCTTGTTTGGCTAGTGTGGGACTCACTGCCTGGCTCCCTTACTGAGCGCCACCTTATACTGGGCACCGTGCGAGGTGCTGGGATCCTGGCATGACCGAGCGAGACGGTGCCGGGAGCCTGGAGCCTGGTCTCTCTCACGTGTGCTGAGTTCTGGGCCAAGACCGAGAAAGGAAGGGGGCTAGAAATGGCCTGGGCAGGGGCCACTGAAAGGGGTGGCAAAGTGGGGACCGTCCCAAGCTCTTGTTGAGGAGGCAGCATTTTAGCTGAGGTTTGTTTAATGGGAGAGAGCTGGATGTGCCGTGCAGGGTGGCGAAGCCACAGGCCCAGAAAGGACCTCAGATGTTCTGGGAACCACTGGGAGGCTCCTGCGGCGGGAGCAGGGAGAGAAGAGGGCAGGAGGGACTTTGCAGACTGGCAGCCCCCTGTGTTTTAGGGAACCTGGTGTGGAACTTTCCCGACCGCCTTCTCTGAAATAAACTTGAAAACCAGCAAATGAACCTTGACCTTCCAAGAGAAGTTTGACCTTCCGTGAGAAGTTTGACCTTCCATGAGAAGCTCGTGGACCTGGACCATGCAGTGTGTGTGTGTGTGTGTGTGTCTGTGTGTGTGCGCACGTACACACGGACATTGATGACGTCTCCCGGGACCAGTGTTCCCTTCGTGGAGCAGGGCCCCCGGGCACCTCCCTCGATGCATGGAGGGGATTAGATGAGCTAACGCCGACAGCAGCCTGAGAACAGGGCCTGGCCCATGGACGGGCTCCACGGGCGTCAGCTCTCGTTACTGCAGTGTGTACATTTGCCATGTGGGACTGGTTAGGGAGGGAGTGGGCCTGGACATGGTTACTGACACGATCGGTTACATAAGATCTGAGGGCGCGTGTTTCTGTGGACATCTGGCAGGACATATATAATCTAATAAGAATCCATAACCTCTTTAAAGCTATGACGCGCTTCCCCGGCTAATCTCTCATCTGATTGGAGAATGACCTCAGCTTACGAGAACCCTCCTGCGGTGGCGGGGGCCATGGTGGGGAGGGTCCCCCACCCCCTGCTGTGCAGGGTCCACACCCAGTGGTTAAGGGAGGTGCGTGAGGGGGTCCAGCCTGGCGCGCAGCCCTGGAGGCCAGGGCTGGTCCGTGCTGGCTGTGTGGGGCCTCAGGGCTTCAAACACTGCCTTCGGGTGGGCTTCGGGTCGGGATCAAAGAGAAGGGAGGATCAAAGAGAAGGGGTTCCCAGGGATGACTTCCCATCACCTGGGGCTAATCCCTCAGCAGTGGACATGGTGGCCTCACCAGGGTGATGGTCCATCTCAGAATCTGTAGCCTGGCCTGGGAACCCCACCATGGATGAGGGCCAGCCGGGCTGCACCAGGGCAGGAGTTCTGCTCTCCAGGCTGACTGCTGCCTGCCCACACCCTGCAAGTCCCCTCACCCTGGGCCTCAGTTTCCCTGTCTGGAAAATCACCAGAAGGAGACGAGAAGGTCCCCGAGACCCACAGTCTCTCGCGGCAATGAGTGGCTGTGGAGGACTCTCACGGACCCTGTCACCCCACACTGAGAACCAGGGGTCCCCAGGTCAGTTTGGCAGCTCAGGCCAGGTCTGTCCCTCCCTGGCACACATGTGCAGGACCAAGTGCGCCCAGAGGCCCCAGCAAGAGGAGCTGGAGGTGGCCTGGCTTCCCGGAGCTATCGTCTCCAGGGCGCCGGGCCAACCTGGAGAGGGAGCAGGCCCGTCTCCTTGCATTCTCCTCGCTGCATTGGCGGCTAATTGACCACAGGACAGTATCTATGGCGCGTATACAGTAAACATTACTTCAGCCATCTGGAACCGTCTTCCTGCGAGCTGTCCATCACTCCATGGCCCCTGGCCAAGTGCTGGGAGCAAGTCCCCACTTGGGGGTGAAGGAAGGCTCCCTCCTGGCCAGAGCCTCGCCCTGAGTCCCCCCGCTCAGCCTTTGGTCTCAGCCCAGCAGCAGAGCAGCCCAGCTCTGCTCCCCTGGGGTCGCCGGGCCAGGGCTTACGAGGGGCAGCCGCACCAGGCTCCAGGACCCTGGAGACAGGTCTCATTCCTCCCAGCCCTCTAGAGGAAGCACAGACAACGCCACCGCCTTCTGATGAGGAGTCAGGGCTCAGAGAGGCAGGGTCACACGGGTCACACAGGAGTCATTACCGGACCTGGGTCTGCTCAAGTTCCACCTCCTCCTGTGCTTGTTTCCTGGGGCCGCAGCAAGACGTGACCCCCACCTCTGCTCAGAGCCCGAGAAGCGCGTCCTCTCACTGACTCACTGTTCCGGAGGCCACGAGGCCAAAAGCAGAGGCCCCAGGAGGGGTCTTCTTGGGTCTGCCAGCTTCGGGTGGCTGCGGGTGCTCCTGGCGGACGTCCCTTCAGCCTCTGCTTCTCCCTCCCCGTGGCCGCCGCTGTGCACGTGGGTCTCCTGGACAATGCTTACCACGGGGTCCGGGGCCACCCTAAATCCAGGACGACTTTGTCCTGAGAGCCTTGGCTTAATGGCAACCTCAGAGACCCTATTTCCAAATAACGCCATGCCACAGGACGGGGTTAGGACCTGGGCACGGCTTCATGGGAGCCGCCGTCAGGCCCCTCCACCTCCCTGCACAGCTTCCTGTCAGAGTTCCCTGGACTGTGGGAGAACTTGAGCGTCCCTGGAAGGGTGCCCAGGACTGGGCACCCAGCTCCCTGACTCCCCACCCCCTCCGGCCTCTCCACTCCTCCCTCCCCAGTGCCTGGTGATTCTGCTGTTGGCGACGGCAGGAATTCCGGAGGGGCTTCCCTGCAGTGGGGTTGGGTGACCTGACGGGCTGACACACCCAGGGCAGGGACAGGGTCCTTGTGGTGGGCAGAGGTGCAGACAGGGTTAGGTGGGAGCTCGGCTCTCTTGGCCTCTCTCCCTTGGAGCCCTGTGTCCACGGCCCTTGCTGTGGGTGAGGAGCCAGGAGCTCCAGGCTGTGGAGCAGGACAGTTGGTGGACACTGGAGAGTTGGCTTGGGGACCCTGGAGTCACTGTGTTAGTGCTGGGCTTAGACTTAATGGTGGCTTGGGAAGGAGGCCAGCCAATGGGCTGAGGGTGGGCACTTCAGGGAAGTGAGCAGCCTGTGGCTGGAGGGGACTCCCAGCAACCTTTAGGCTGCCCTGCCCCTCTAGACAGGGCCCCTGGCTGTGCGAGGGCAGATGAGCTCCTGCAGGTAGCCTGAGGATTTGGGGACTTAGGAAGGCCCCCCCCCGATGCCACCATTGAGGCTGAGGGTGCTGTTCCGGGCACACCCACAGGTGCTGGAGAGGTTTTGTACTGGACCCAGGTGGCCAAGGCCAACCTGTGTCCATTTGTGTGGACACCTGTGTGTGCCCATGCCTGTGTGGGGGGCGTGTGCATGTACCTCTGGGCCTCCAGGTGTGGGTTGTGTGCCAGAGGTGTGTGTTTGGGGAGTTGCAGTGTCAGTCCCACTATTTCTCCAGGTGTCCAGGGACTGAGGCTGGACCATGCCACCAAGAGGAGCAGCTGGACACTATCTGATAGTGGAAACTGGACCCAGTGTGGCCAGTGCTGCTTGGGCTGGGCCCTTGGTGTCCCTCACATGAAATTGTGTAAGACTGAGGATCTGTGACCGGAATCCCTGCTGCAGACCCTTTCCATCAAATTGGTGTCCCTGACACTGACCATGCTGAGTCACCTGGGACGAGGCTGAGCAGACACAGAGGGACTGGGACTGGACCCGGAACTCTGTAGAAGCTGCAGGGCCTGTGGGCCTCACCAGGAGCTGACCTTGTCAGGAGGAGTGGCTCTGGCTGGGCCCTCTCCAGAGCAGGAGTCCCCGGCTCTGGGCTCAGCCACGCTCACGGCACTCAGCTCCCGAAAGTGCCGAGCTGACTCCCCAGACTCGAGAGGGAGGAAGTCATGTCCCCGCCCTATGGCCAGCCGGTCCTCATGTGCCCTCACGGTCTGCAGGCAAGAGGCACCTAGGGCAGGTGTCAGGAAGCCAGTCCAGAGCAAAAGGCCTGGGGATTTGCTTGGGAGCAGCTGGAAGGTGGGGAGAGCTGAAGGACTCAGCACCATAGGGTCAGGGGGTTGGTTTGGGGCACGTGGACCAAGCACCAGCTCGTCCTCAATCCCAGGCCACAAGTGGGGTCGGTAGACTTGGGTGAACTCTGAGCTCCATCTGGGTTCCATGTCCGGGCCCTGCTTGGACACTGACCCTCCTGGCAGCATCTCAGGACCTCAGGGTCCCAGCCCGGGAGCCTGCAGAGGAAGACATGAGGTAATGGGGAGGAAGTGGCGTCCAGATGTGTGGGATGGTCAGCATCACGGGGCAGAGGCCCCAGGTCAGGCAGGAGCAGGGTTGTGCCAAGCCAGGGGCCCTCCGCAGCCTGGAGGGGAAGGGATGACGCCCTCCTCTCCCCCTTCCAGGAGCTGATTCTGTGGGCTAGAATCCCTTTCCTCCTGGGTCCCATGTGGTGGGAAGACACACAGTGGAGCATTCTTCAGTGACGGCTCGGTGATCTGGAAGGTTTCAGCACCCTGCGTGGGAGGCTGGCTCCAACACCGACGGGGACAAAGTTTCAAAACACGCCTTCGGTGGTGGTTGGGGGGAAGCAGGCTTTGGGGTTCAGGTGCAGGCTTCCAGAGGATTCGGAGGCCGGCCGGCGGTGGTGGGTGACCTGGGAAGACATCATCAGGAGTCTGGGGCTGTTCTCCTGTTTGTTTATTTTGTGGGGTTGCTTGGGATTCAATTTTCAAAATCGAAGTATCACATTCACAGTCAAGTACCTAACCCTCAGGCAGGCTGTGGGCGTCCACAGACCTCTGGAAGGTTCCCTGCCCCCTCCTGTGGACCTCGCCTGGGTGAGGATGCATCTGTCAATCACCACTGGCCGAGTCTTGGTCTGCTCTGTGCCGCTAGGAGACACCGCCTGAGCAGGGCAGTCCAGGAGCTCACCGTCTGCTCACGCCAGGGTAGAAGGCAGGGGGCGGGAGAGGGTGGGATGGCTGGATTTTCATCAGGAGCCATCCTTCAGCTCCCAGCCCACCCCTTCCACGAGGGCATCAACCCACTCCGGGGGGCAGACTCCTCATGGCCTGGTCACCTGGTACAGGCCATCTCAACACTGTGGCATCAGGTATTGAGTTTCCAACACCTGAGCCCTGGGCGGTTCACGCAGTGGAAGACGGTTCCGAGCGGGTGTGACACCCATGGGAGGTGGGCTCTTGCATCAGCCTCTTGAGCACAACAGTGGATCGGGAGGTGGGTGTCTGCTGTCCAAGCCCCGAGCTCGCCCTTGCCCTGACCGTGGAATATTCTCGGCATGACTGTGGCGCAGCTGATTGGCCCTTGTTGCCATCAGGGCCCTCTGGCCAGGGCTCTGCTGGCTCCTCACTGCCCAGTTTGTACCCCAGACCCACTCTGCCTTCCCTGCTTCCCGTTCTGAAGAGACCTGCAGCCTATGCCCAGCCCCCTCAACCCTGGGCTCCGTGGCGGCAGGGCCCCCACCTGGCCGGCTGAGGCCGGTGCTGGCTGACGTGTCCCTGGAGGCCTTCCCGGCTCTGTGCTGGGCCTGAATCTGGAGCCCAGTCCAGAGGCTCCAAGAGGAGGCCCTGGATGCGCATCCTATCCTCTCCAGGGGTTTCGGGACAACAGCTGTATTGGGGAGGCTGGGCCCCAGGGTGCTTAGGACGGCAGAGGCACCTAACTTCTCCAGCCCGTGGAGCCCTCTCACTTACTGACCAGCAAAGGCCTTCCAGCCCATTCCCAGGCCACCCCCTCAGAGCTGCGTTGGTCACTTACCAGCAGCCGTCCCCTCCCTCCAGTGCTGTGGGCAGTGTGTGAGTGCATCGAGTGTGCACAGAGGGAGTGGTCCTGGCCTTGGGGAAGCGGGCTCTGGAAGACAGGTCTCAGAGCCTGCCGCCAACTCCCTCCCTGCCTCCCAGGCAAGCGCCCCGAGGGGCCCTGTGGTCGGGGATGGGGCTCTCAACAAACCTGGGCACTGCAGGCCGAGTATTTGATTTCTGCCGATGAAGAATTTAATGAGGGCTTTCAGAGGGGTCAGACGGTCCTGGGATGAATGGCCGATCCCGAAAATAGACTCCGCTGGCACTTGAGGCTGGAGAGGCTTAAAACAGAAATAGCCTTCAAAGAAGGGAGCCTGGGACCAGCCCGAAGCCCCTCACTGAAGCCGGGGCCGTTCTCCAGGGAAACCGCCCTGCCCTGCCTGGCACAGACGTGGGCTCTTGCCCGCTGGCCTGGCAGAGGCTGTGGCCGGCTCCCGGGGCAGTGGAAGGAGCCTTGGTGGGCACAGACCCCACCCAGAACCTGTTACCGCTCTCTGCCTGGGCCTCCCAAGCTGGTGCACCGCGGTCCATGTCAGAAAGGCCCCTCTCGACCCACCGTGCCTCACCCCAAGCCGACAAGACCAGTCCCGGGCCTGGAGGGAATGTTCTAGATGGAGAGCGTCACCTCTGACTCTCTGTGATGTTAGAAGCCAGTTTTAAACAGCAAGGAAGACTTTATCCAGGACTATTGCAGCAGGGTGAGAAATGGACCTCAATTCTGACCCCACGGACAGGAGGGGCCTTGGAGGCAATCGGCAGAGGGCCGGAGTCTGCTGATGGAAAGCTACTGCTACGGCTGAGCGTGTCCCCAGGGATGCTGCGTTGGAACCTGAGTCCCAGGGCAGCAGGGTTGAGAGGTGGGCCCTGAGGGCTGGCCCGGTGATGACCTGGCCCTCAGGAAGGGGTACATGCATCCTCTTGGCAGGGGGCAGCTTATCTGAAGAGCGAGTTTGTTATAAAGTGATTGGGGTCCCTTGTGCCCTCTCTTGCCACGTGGTGCCCTTTGCCGTGTTAAGACCCAGCAGGAAGGCCTCCCAGGGACGGCGCCGTGCTCTCGGACTCCCCAGCCGCCAGGACCGTGAGCCAATACACTTCTTTTCTTCCTGAGTTCTCAGCGGGCGGAGTTTGATGGCAGCAGCACAGAGTGGACTAAGACAATTACTAACTCAGCCTCGATCAGTTCTGGAAGGCGGGGTTCCCAGGACACTGCATTGCCAGGTTCTTTGCTGAAACCGGGCTCCGCAGGCCTGGGTGGATCCCTCCTGGAGAGGAGGACATGGGCAGTGGGGTGAAGTCCAGGCTGGGAGGGCGTTCTGGGCAGTGCAGGAAACAGCCTCGTTCTGGGCTTTCCAGGTGCCCACCAGTGCTCTCGGATTCACTGACCGCGGGACCCCTGTCCTTCTTCAGTTCCCCTGGAACAGCTGATGAGGCCTGAGACGTCCATGAGCTTGTTGGACCGAGGGAAGGACAAAGGGAAAGGAGACGGTGAGCACATGAGCGGGAAACCCACCAACGAGCCACGTCCCTGCTTGGCTGGGTGGCCCTGGCTCCTGCCCCTGGGGGGAGCCAGCAGCCCTGTGAGTCTGCCCGTCACTCACCTGCCCTGTCCTGAGCACCGGGGGGCTGCAGTGACCAACACAGGGGAAAGGACATTGTTTTGGGTTACTGTCCCCAGAAGGTCATGTCCTGCCCAACAGGTCATCTCAGAGGGTCCTGAGGACATACAGGGGCAGGGGGACATTTGCTCTTCCCAGCAGCAGAAGTGTTCCAGGTGGCGGGCAGAGCTACTGCTGGACACACTTCCTGGGCAGAGTCCCCATCTCAAGCCCTCCTGCTTCCAGGTGGGAGCCTCCTTGATGGGCACAAGTGTCCCACTGACCCCTTGCCTCCCGCCTGCCAGCGGCACGTGGAGGACTCTGATGCCCTAGAGAAGGGCAGGGCCGAGAGACGGAGGGCGGGGTGGGGGCTGGGTCCCCGAGTTGCCCATGGAAGAGGGTCTCCTGCCAGCCAAACCGGAGGGTTTCTTGTACTGTTAGAACCTATTCTGGTTTCCTAACATGGCCTGGTGTGAACAGCCACCTCCCAGAACAGAGTGCATTCAGAGGGGTTCGTCCCACCACATTGAGTGACCGGCCTCTCCCCGGTTCCCGAGGGCTTGGGATGGGGTTGGTCTGGTCCACTAGTGAGTCCTGAGGCCCACACAAGCCCTCCAAGGGGGTGATTTCCAAGCGGGCAGGGCCAGCCTTCCCTGGACGGCTCCTCTTTCTCCTTGTTTCTTCGTCTTTTGACTTTCACAGGAAAAAATTTCCCTGACAGCAAATTGCAGATTTTTCTGAGACAGGCAGCGTCACTGGATTCTCTGGGAGCAGGCTCCCTTGGCATGGCTGTCCTCTCTGTCCTCCACCCGCCAGCTGCCCGGCGCACAGCCATCCCAAAGGCCTGGACTCTAAATGAGGATGTGATCCCCTTCAGAAAGTTCTGGAAGGCCTAGGGCTGCCTTTCCTTGGGGCTCTGGGGTGGGGGGAGGATAGAGACAAAGGGAAATTGCTGTCCCCATCCAGAGCCTCGCCTCTGTCCCTCGTGCTGGGCCACACTGGAAAGCCAGGAGCGGCCGAGAGACCACTTCAGAAGTTCATTGTGCAGATGAGAAATGTGGGCCAAGGGAGGTCAAGCCATGGACCCAAGACCTAGAGAGCCGTCACCTGGCCCAGGACGTGGGACACAGATCCCACCGCCTGTCTCCCCTGATCCTGTCCCCGCCTACCACCTTCAGGGGGACCTAGGCACCAGCCCATAAGGACCTCTGGTCCTGGAACCAGCCCCCTGAGACATCATGTCTTCATCCCCAAGACGGGAATCCCAAGGCCACCAAAGGCAGGCCGTGCCCAGCTTCGCCCACAATGCCCTGAGCTTGTTCTGGGCTCAGGAAGCTCCAGGGTCACAGACCAGGCACCCGCCTCCTTCCCTCTTGGCTTAAGTAGGCCGAAGATGGTCTCTGCCACAGGCAGACTTCCAGCCTGAGACCCGGCCTGGGGGAGGCTCTTGGGGCTGCTCTTGTGTCCATGCCTGGGTCTAGCTGCACACAGCTGTGCGGGCAGAAGGGACTGGCTTGCTCAGGGCCCAGATCCGGGCAATTGGAAGGAATCCGGACTGGGCCAGAGTTCTTGTTTAGGCTTTGTGAGCATGATGCCCAGAGACAGCAACAGACCTTGGGGGGCGGGGTTGGGGGGAACTAGGGGAGCCACAGCCTCCCCAGTGGCTCAGGGAGACGGGGACACATTCACTTTCTAGGGGAGTGGTGGTTCGGAGAGTCTCTGGGCAGGCTCCCCCCAATCTCACCAAGACTCTCAGCTTCTTTTACTGAAACAAAGTCTAAAGAGTTTGTAGGCGAGAACTTCATGAAAATTTGACATTTGATAAGAAACTAATTTTGGTGTGTGTTTTTTTTTAATACTTTAAAACACCAAAGTAATAAACAACATCTATAAATGTCAAACGTTTCTATTTTGATTATGTTGCTTTGATTTTTATCAACTTTTTTTATTAAAAATCCACCGTAAATGAAATAGAGAAGGGGAGATCGGCACAAGAAGATAAATTTTACAATTTATCGAGATGTAAGTGACAGCGCCTCATTTTTTTTTTCAGCACTGGGGATTGTTATTATTTTTCATCTCGCTGTGGTTATTAGGATGTTTTTATCTTTGTCGTCTCGTCTAGGAAACCTGCAGCGCTAGGGGAACTGGGATTAAATTTCAGCGTGAACGCGGCTTTGGGCTCGACAGAGCAGGAAGACGCCAGGCTGGGCCTGGGACGGAGGACGTGCTCAGATTCTCTAGTCCCTCTGGACAGCTGCGCGGGAGCCCCAGCAGAGTCCTCCTGCGGATGCCAAAGTTCCTCTTCGGACCCCAGCATAAGCCCCCCTCGTAGGGGGTTTCCCCACATCTGCCCCCACCCTGGAACTCTGTCTTTAGCCGAGGTCTCCCCAGCAGGCCAGGTGCTGCCCCAGCAGGGGTGGAGTGGGCCAGTCTGAACTCCCTGGGCCCCACATGGAGGAAGCGTTTGTGGGAGCCAGGAAGTCACGGCCACCTGGAGCCCTGTCACCTCCTTCACATCAGGATGGCAGGGAAAGGCACCATGGATGCGGGCGGCAGCCTTCTCTCTTCCTATGGCACTGCCCGTCCAGAAAAGGGGCATGGGTTTCCCTGGGCACACCCCCTCGCCCCCACCCTCTGCTCTCAGCTGCCCAGGGTCAGCTAAGTCACTAGGTCATTTGAGTTTGCTGAAGCCAGGTCTCCTGCCCGCAGCGGCTCAGCTGTGATTCTCCTGTGGCCTCTGTGGAGCCTCTCTCCTGGGGCCTCCGTGGCAGGACGTCCAGGGACTGCCATCCACCTCACCGGAACTGGTCACACTGTTCTCCCTGAGCGCCTGCTTCCTGCCCGTGGGTGCCGAGTGCTGAGGGGACAGGAGCCAAGGGAAGGTCTTCCCTCCAGGGATCTGCTCCTCGGGGCCGAGAGAAGTACAGAGGGACGGTCCAGCCTAAGACAAGCCCCGAGCGAAGCCAGCCCAGGGCGTGGCGCCGCCCCTGCAGGAGGGCAGGACTTCAGCTGACAGGAAGCAGTGAAAGAGGGCCGTGAGGCCACGGTGCAAGGGGTGGGGAGCGCTGCTCGGATGGACGGACTGTGGACAGAGGCTGGACTGGCAGGGCGTCCTGGGCTGCAGAAGTGGGCAGTTCTGTGGGGAGCAGCCCAGGGCCAGCCTGGGGTGGGGTCAGCCCAGCGCAGAGGGAAGCCAGCACCGTGCACAGGAAAGGGAAGGACCCTGTGGGAGAGGGGCTGGGCTGCCCTTCTGCAGCGACGGTGACCAGTATGTGGCCTCTGCAGGGCCACGTAGGATGAGAAAGGACCGACATGGCCAGCGCAGAGATGTCCGCCACAGACTGCGGTTGGGGGAAAGATGTGAAAGGCACCTTTCCAGCGTCTACTGGGGGCCAGCTCTCCAGCCCTGGCCCACGGACCACCGTGGCCATGCTTTCCCCACTGAGCCCTGGAGAGGGGAAGGCAGTGGCCAAGGTGGTCAGGAGGGCCGAGGCAGGAGCCATCCAGAACCTCCCAACAGTGCTGGGGTGACGCGGCCTGCAGCTCCCAGGCAGCCCCAGGACTCCTCCCAGGGAGGAAGCCTGCCCTTTCCCTCTGGGCACCTGCAGGGACAGAGGAGGGGTCTGCCAGGGCCTCCCTTCCTCTTGGGTGCTCTCCGTGGGAGGTGGCCCTCCTGGCCCACGACTGCCCACGCCCGTATCTGCTACTTTACTGGGCATCTCCCCTGTTCTTCACGGGGGTCTCTCTGAGGGACTCTCTCTCTCAACCCCTAGAGTCTTAGAGCCAGGGACCTAGCAGGGTGCAATATGGGCTCTGTGCCTCCTGGAAGAGCTGGCGCCTGGGCCAGGAGGTCGTCTAGCTCTGCCAGCAAGGCCCCTCGCCAGCGTGTAGCCCGGGTCTTGTCTCCAGGGTCTGGGGCTCCAGGCAACAGCACCCGCCTGAGCCTGGGGTGGGGTCCGGGGTGGGTGGGACAGGTTTGGGTGGCTAGAGTTCAGGGGCCCTGGAAGGCTGTCAGCACAAGAAAGATGGCCCTTGGCCAGAGAGGTCCGTGGTCACTCATTCCTCCGAGCCAGGTCTTCCCAGCCCACAGAACAGAGCCTGCCCCGGGCTGCTGGGAGCTTGCAGACCTTCCTCCTAGGGCAAAAACAGCCCTATTGTCTGGAGGGGAGTGTCTGGGGCTGGAAATGAGGAGGCCGAGGCCCCGGTCTTCTTGTGTGGCCAAGGACTTGACCTCTCCCCAGAGACAGGGATGACACAGCCTTGTGGACTGGAAAGATCCTGTGTGGGCCGGAGAGATGATGTATGAGTGTCCTGTTGCTGCTGTGACAAATCATCACAAACTTTGTGGCTTAAAACCACACACATTTATTATCGTGCAGCTCTGGAGGCCTGGAGTCCAACAAGCTCTTCCCTGGGCTAAAATCAAGGCATGGGCTTTGATCTTTCTGGAGGCTTTTGGGAGAATCCAGTTTTTAGTCAGCTTCAGAGGCTGCCCATGTTCCTTGGCTCAGACCTGGGTCACTCAGACCTCTTTGTCCCTGACGGCAGCTCCTTCTCCGACCCTAGGTCTGAAGGATGCTGTGATGCCTTTGGGTCCACCAGGAAGATTCCGGATCACCTTTCCACCTCAGGGTTCTTAGACTTAAGCACATCTGCCAAGTTCCTGCCTCAATGTGAGGTTATGTTGTCCCTAAAGAAAAGAGGGACAGAAAAATACCATGTCCCTGAATGCCCCTTTCTGTTCCCCAAAACCTAGCCAAGTTAAGGGAACATGGGGAGCAGGCCTGGGCAGGAAGGCCCAGGTACTCATCAGCTTGAAGGACACTGGCTTCCTGTCCTGCAACCGGAACCAGGGCCGGTCAGCGTTATCTGCAGAAAGTGACTTTGCCACACGGACACCAGGGCAGCTGCTCCGTGGGACGCTGGACACACCAACTCAGCAAGCTCAGGTGATGTCACTGCCTCTGCCTAACAGGCCACTCCTGAGTGGGGACAGGAGCAGAACTGAGGGCACTGTCACTCATCCAACTGGCTGCCCCTGAAGAGGGCGCTGCTCAGTGAAGCACTTTGAGGGACAAAGGTGTTCTTTGTCAGCCTGCCCGTCACCTCTAAAGTCTTCTTGGCGCAGTCGCTGATTTCAATCAGCTTTTCCCAAGTGCTGTCTCTGGGCACTTCCTTTGGTCTGTCTGCAACCTACCCCACCACCCTGGCACAGCTGGCTGTGGACAACACAGGTCCTGGGAATGAGGATCTGGGTCTTGTTGGGAGACCCTTCTTCTGTCTCCACAGGTGACGGTAACCAAGGAGATGGTGGCCTAGGGGAGCCATGGGCTCAGTCCTGCTCAGCCCTGGGGTGGACCCAGCTGGGCTTCTATTAGGGACAGACCCATCCCCTCCAGGCTGATCTCAGCCCGTGGAGGCCTGCAGGAGGGGTGGCTGCCCCCCTGGCCCACCTCTCCAAACCCACCTGGCCACCATCTCAGCCTGGTTCTCCACCTGCATCCCAGGGTTCTGCAGTCCCCAGCTTGGGGGCTGAGCAAGCTCCCTGAACAAGCCGCCCCTGACCGGGCTGCCCTCCAGACCCCAGCGTGGGCTCCCAGGCCCCTGCGGCGTCCGTGCCCTGCTGGTCCTCAGAGCCCTCCCTTGTCCTGTCATCGGGCCTTACACCCCCCACGGGGCCTCTGCTGCCTGCACTGTCAGCTCCAATGCCCTGGCCCCCGGGGCCTCGGGGTGGGACGGCAGACCTGTGTGCAGTGTGAGTGCACAAGGACCCCAGGGTCCCTTCTCCAGGCCTGTCCCTGGCAGTGCCCCAGGGTCCCGTCTGCTCACCCTTGCTGCTCCCTGAAAGGGGTCCAGGAGCCCTTCCTGCAGGGCTGGAGTGAGGGGTGGGGGCAGCTGTGGGGGTGAGTCCCTCTGTCCAGTCCCTCTGTCCACCACCTTGGATGTGGTGCTGGCAGATGGTCAGAGCAGCGGATGGGCAGCCCCTACACGGCCTAACTGAGGCTGTGGCATTGGAGCAGGCCTTTCAAAGATGAAGAAGGGGGTCCCCAGAGGGAGGGGCAGAGAGAAGAGGACAGCAGGCCCTGCCCAGGATCGGCCAGGCTGGCCAGTGCTGCCCAAGTTGGAAGCCGGGCCAGCAGAGGCCACCCTGAAGGCTCCAGGGCCCCCTCACTGAGCCCTTTTCCAGAACACCCTCAGGTGGACACCTGTGGGGGGTGGAGGGACCCCACCCTCCTGAGAGGAAGCTCACCATGTCCCCAGGCCAGGTGGCAGGGCTGGAACCCTCCCACCAGGCGTCTATTTTTAAACCCCAGCAGGACCTCTCTCTCCCGTCTCCAGGAGCAAACGTTCACTCCTTTGTGAGCAGCCTCAGAGGCCCCCCCAGAGGCCCCGCGTCCCCTCAGCCCCCTCTGCCCCCGGGCCTCTTGACTGTTGCTATTTAAAAGCATCTTGGTCCAGGCCAGAGAAAGGGGTAATCGGGGGCCTGGAGATGAAAGGGGACGGCTCCCCCCGTGCGCCTGCCCTCAGAGGGGTCAACAAAACCCTCCTTGTGGTCCTGCCAATTACGGTCACCGAGGGGGTCCACTGAGCCAGACAGGAGACGTGACGGCCCCCCTCCCTGGGGTGAGCTGGGGTCACTGCCACAGGCCTGCAGAGCCCCGGGCCACCGGGTCAGCCTGGGAAAGTAGGCCCGGGCGGAGGCCCAGCAGCCCTGTGGGCAGAACTCGCCTAGTTTTGCTTGGGGACACACACAGGAGCCTGTGGTGATAAGGGGAGGATTTGAGGGGCTGTCCCCTCTGGCAGACCACCCTGGGGTTGGTGGCCCTGATGCCGCTGAGCCCAACTCTGCCTCTGCATGACAGCAGAGTGAGCCAGCGGCCACAAAGGCCCCTTCAGGGCTCCCCACAGTGTGTGCTTGGCCACCCGGCAGCTGTCATGAGGACTGCAGGTGCACAAAGTGTCCCACCTGTCCCCCGCAGCCATGTCCCTGAAGCCGCAGCAGGCCTGGCACATGTGCATCAGGGGCCTGCTCCCCATGTGGCCGCCCCAGCCTCCCTCCCCATGTGACCACCCCCGCCTCCCTGCTCCATGTTGTCGGGCCCCTCCTTCCCTGATCCTGGCTCCTGCTGGCACCAAGCGGGCGCTGCCCAGGGAGGCTCCCTTGTCTGGCTCTGTGTCTGCCCCTGTCCCTCTCTGTTCCCGGGTCTCTATGACTCCTTCTCTGCCACTCTCCACCTCTGTTTCTGTCTCTGCCCCCCTGACTGTCCTTGCCTTTCTCTCTAGCTCTCAGTCTCTCTGTCTCTCCCTGTCCATCTGTCTCCCTCCCTCCCTCTCTGTGGCTCTCCCAGCACCTCCATCGTCCTGGTCCCCTGGGAACTCCTTGGACCACCCAGCCTCAGGCTGAGGCTCCATCCTGCTGCGGCCTTCCCTGCGGGGTCTGGAGTCTGGGCCTGGGCTTGACCTTGGCCTTCTCTGAAAGATGGGTGCTGGGGGTCAGAGGCCCCTCTCCCAGCGCCCCTCAACCTCTACTTTTCCTCTGGCTGCTCTGGAGGAGCGCCTGGGCCTCCAGCCCCTCTCTGCCCACCAGTGAAGCCAGAATTAGAAAGGCAGTCAGTATAGACAGGTAAATGGAGTCAGGTCAGATCAAGGAGGCCAATTGTGAGTGAGTCCCAGAAGTTGGAGACAGTCCCCAGAGGGATTGAAATGTGAATTCCCTCAGAGTCCTTCCTCCAGCTCATCAAGAACCTGCCCCTGCTCCAACCTGTTGCCAAGGTAACCTGTCCCAGGAATTGCCCCTCCCTCCAGGGAGCTCTAAGGTTGTTCAGGTGTCCTGGGCTGCACAGCACATCCTGCCCTTCCCCCTTCAGCCCACTGGTTTCCCACCTTTGGCCCTCCCACCAAACATTCCTGGGCCTAGTCACTGGAGGGAGAAAGAGAAGGGGAAGAGGGCAGGAGAACAAAGGAAGCCTGGGACATATAAAAAGGGCAGAAAACCTCGCTTCTTGGGCTACCAGCTATGGCCCCTTCTCCTTTGCGGGAGTCTATGTTACTCCTTTTTAAACAAACCCTGCTTTATAAGCTTGCCTCCCAGTGCTTCTCTAATGTTCAAACTTCAACAGGTGGGGGAGCGGGACTCCCCGTGGATAACCGGTACCACCAGCTCCTGTCACACCCTGGACTCTTCCGACCCTCCTCTTCTTGTCAGGCAGCACTGGACCTCCTGCCCCAGCCTCCTCCTGCCATGGCCTCCCCCTGGAAGCTCCCTTTCTCTCTGGCCTCCCAGGCCCTGGCCTGGCCTGGACCACTCTGTCTCCCAGCTGTAGCTCCAACCTTGTCTTTGTCACCTCCCTCCTTTCCACTGCCCCAGGGGGCAGCAGGTGGCCTCCTGAACACGCCCCATCCCTCCTGGCTCCACAGTGCTCTTGGCTCTGGGGCCTGCCCCATCCCACTGCCCCCGCCCACCCCGTGCAGTCCCAGGACACAGAGCTCCTGTCCCACCCTCACAGCCCTGCTCAAGGATGTCCCACCCTCACAGCCCTCTCCTGAGGATGCCTTCAGCTGAGGCCGAGCAGGTGGGGACAGCCAGAACCTATCACGTTTGAGGCCCTGCGGACAGTTAGGTGGAAAGAGGGTGGTCCCCCCCAGCTCCCAGGCAGGGAAGTGCCCAGCCTCCCAAGCCCATGTTTGTGACACCTGCTCCCTCTCAGACCAGGGGCAACTCGCCCCCGTCTCTGAGCTCCAGATTCTTTCTCTGTGAATGGTGCCTGGGCAATGCCAGGATCGGGCATGGGGGGCTGGACTGGATGAGGCAGGGCTGCACCAGGGAGCCCAGTCCTGAGGGAGCGATGCCCTAGCCTTGCCCGCTGGCCAGGGTGAAGATGAGCAGAGTGACCTTCGGGTGCCAACTGAATGTTCACAGCAAAGCCCCAACCTGGTGTGGCCCATTTTACAGGTGATAAAACAGAGGGACAGAAGGCCAGGAGGAGCAAGGGCCCCATCCCCTGTCGGGCCACCACCTAGCACTGGTTGGGGTTATTGGTGGC
Organism: Urocitellus parryii; assembly: GCF_045843805.1. NCBI lineage: Eukaryota > Metazoa > Chordata > Mammalia > Rodentia > Sciuridae > Urocitellus > Urocitellus parryii. The sequence goes on from NC_135536.1 coordinate 5,262,431, forward strand.
AGAACAGGTCTGGTCTTTCAGGTCTGTCTATCTAGAGGCAAGCCTGTGCCTGGTCCAGGCGCACCTTACCATCTGCCTCCAGCTGTGGCCATGGCCAAGCCTCAGCCAGGTGGCCAGCCACACCTTCCCTCCTGGCCATAGCGTTTCTTAATTTTTCCTCTTTTATTTATGCTTTACAGTCTCTTATTTTTTTCATTTTAATTGACCAATTAAAATTACTTATTTATGTTGTCCCACATGATGATTTGGAAGATGTGTACATGGTGGAATGACTAATTGAGCTAATTAACCTATGCATTATTTCACATGCTGATCTTTCTGTGCGTGTGATGAGAACACTTGACATTTATTCTCATAGCAATTTCCAACTACGCAATACTTTGCTATTAACTAGACTTACCATACTTTGCATAGATCTGCATAGATCTCTCAAATTTACCCTAACTGAAATGTTGTGTTCTTTAATCAATATCTCCCAGTGCCTGGACCCTCCCCAGCCTCTGGAAATCACTCTTCTACTCTATGCTTCACCCAGGGGTAGGTGGATTCCATCTTGTGAATAATGGTGTCATGATGTGGGAGTGCAGGTAGATATCTCTTTGACATACTGACTTCATTTCTTTGCATATATACCCAGTAGTGGAATTTCTGGATCCGATGGTAGTTCTACATTTTCTTTCTTGAGGAACCCCCATACTATTTTCTATAGGGCTGTGCTAAGTTTCCATTCCCATCAGTAGTGGGGAAGGGTTCCCTCTTCTCCACATCCTCACCAACACTCATTATCTTTCATATTTTTTTCTGTAGCAGCTATCATAACAGGTGTGAAGTGATACTCATTGTGGTTTAATTTTATTTTTCCTGAAGCTTAGTAATGCTGAGCCTTTGGCCATATAGCTGTTGGCCATTTGTGGGCCTTCTTTTGAGAATGTCTATTTAACTTCTTTGCCAATTTTTAAATTGGGTTATTTGATTTCTTGCTATTTATTTGTTTGAGTTTCTTATGTATTTTTTAAATTAACTTCTTTTAAAAAATATTTATTTTTCAGTTGTAGTTGGACACAATACCTTTATTTTGTTTACTTATTTTTTTAATGTGGAGCTGAGAATTTATCACAGGGCCTCCTACGTGCTAAGTGAGCGTGCTACCACTGAGCCACAACCCCAGCCCCTATATTAACTTCTTATCAGATGTATGATTTGTAAATATTTTCTTCCAATTTTTTTCTTTTTTTTTTGTAGCTATTGAAGTTGGGAATGGATTCTTGATTTCTTTTTCAATTAGTTAATTATTATTGCATAGATATATTACTGATTTTTATATGTTGGTTTTGTTTCCTGAATTTGTTAATTAGCTCTAATAGTCTTTAGGGTTTTCTATATATAATATCATAGTGTATATAAATAGACCAAATTTAATTTCTTCCTTTATGATTTGGATGGCTTCATTTCTTTTTCTTGCCTAATAGCTTTGGCTAGGACTTATAATCCTATGTTCAAAAGAAGTGGTAGGAATGGGTATTTTTGTTTTGTTCCTGATCTTGGAGGGTAAGTTTCTACATTTTACCATTTAGTATATTACATATAGGTTTGTTGTCCACAACTTTTTTTGTTGAGGTATATTTCTTTTATTCCCAATTTGTTGAGTTTTATCATAATAAGATGTTATAGTCTGTCTAAGGCATTTTCTAGTCCTATTGATATATGGTTTTTTGTCCTTCCTTATGTTAATATGGTATATCACTTTTTTAGATTTGCATACATTGAACCCTTCTTCCATCCCAGAGATAAGTCTCACTTGATCATGGCCAATGAGCCTTTTGAGGTACTATTGACTTTGGTTTACTAGTATTCTGCATCTATGCTCACTTAGGATACTGGCCTATAATTTTCAATTCTTGTAGTGTTGGGCTTAGGTCAGGGTAATGATTGCTATTATAATAATGTTTGTATCAGGGTAGTGTTGACATTGGATAATGCATTTGGAAAATTCTCTTGAATTTTTGAAAGAGTTTGAGAAGGATGGGATTCACTTTTTTTTAAAGTGTTTGATAGAATTCAGCAGTGAAGACACCAGGTCTGTGCTTTTCTTCGATGGTAGACTTTTTCTTCGTGACTTAATATCCTTACTTGTTATAGATATGTTCAGATTTTCTATTTTTTTCATTATTCATTCCTAGTAATTTGTATTTATCCATTCCTTCTAAGTTATCCAATTTGTTGGTACATAACCGTTCATAGTAGTCTTTTGTGATCCTTTATATTTCTGTGGTATCGATTGTAATATCTCCTATCTCTTGTTTTATTGGCATGCTCTCTCAATTTTCTTAGTCTAGCTAAAGTTTTGTTGATTTTATATTTTCCAAAAAAAAGCTCAATTTTGTTGGTCTCTTCTACTGATTTTTCTAATCTCAGTTTTGTTTATTTCTGCTCAGATCTTTATTATTTTCTTTTATCTACTAACTTTGGGCTTACATTGTTCTTCTAGATCCTTGAAGTGTACCATCAGGCTACTTAAGATCTTTTTCAGTGTAAGCATTTATTTCTATAAACCTGTTTCTTAGAACTGTTTTGGTGTATTATGTTTTCATTTTCATTTGCCTCTAGATATTTTTAAATCTTCCCTCTAACTTTTTTCTTTATTTCCCACTATTTGTTCAGGAACGTGTTATTTAATTTCCACATATTTGTCAATTTTCCAAAATTCCTCCCATTATTGATGTCTAATTTTCAAACCATGGTAGTCAGAAAAAATACTTGATATAAATTTAATTTTCTTAAATTTGTTAAGACTTATTTTGTGGCCTAACATACAATCTATCCTGGAGAATGTTCCAGATGTGCTTGAAAAGAATGTTGTATTCCGATGCTCTGGGAGAGAGAATGCTCTGTATACGTGTATTTGGTCTAAGGCATCCTTCAGTTCCGATGGTTCCCTATTGATTTTCTGTCCCAATGATCTGTCCATTGTGGAAAGTGGGGTAGAGACTTTCCCACTGTTACTGTATTGCACTCTGTCTTCCTTCAGATCTATTAATATTTGTTTTATATATTTAGGTGCTCTGATGTTGGATGCAAATAAGTTTACAATTGTTTTATCTTCTTGATGAATTGACCCCCATGTTAGTAGATGATTATTTCTTGGTCTCTTTTTACAGTTTTTGACTTACAGTCTTTTATCTGACATAAGTGTAGCTACTCCTGCTCTTTTTTGATTCCCATTTAAATGGAATATATTTTTTAAAAATATTTATTTATTTATTAGTTATTGGCGGACACAACATCTTTGTTGGTATGTGGTGCTGGAGGATCGAACCCGGGCCGCACGCATGCCAGGCGAGCGCGCTACCACTGGAGCCACATCCCCAGCCCCTGGAATATATTTTTCTATCACTTCAATTTCAATCTCTGTGGGTCTTTAAAGATGGAGTGAGTTGCTTGTAGGTAGCATGTAGTTGGGTCTTGCTTTTTAAAAATTTGTTCTAATTAGACAGTAGAATGCATTTTGACACATCATACATAAGTGGAGTATAACTTCTCATTTTTCTGGTTGTACATGATATGCAATTACACCAGTTGTGTAATCATATATGCACATAGGATAATAATGTCCAATTCATTCTACTTTCATACCTACCCCCATACTTCCTCCCCTCCTTTCACTTTCCTCTGTCTATTACAAACCTCTATTTTTTTCCCCTAGCACCCCCAACCTACTGTGAATCATCATCCGCATATCAGAGAAAACATTCGGCCTTTGGATCTTTGGGATTGTCTTATTTCATTTAGCATACTATTCTCCAGTTCCATCCATTTACCAGCAAATGCCCTAATTTCATTCTTCTCTAAGGATGAGTAATATTCCATGTGTGTGTGTGTGTGTGTGTGTGTATGTATCTATGTGTATATATATATATATATATATATATATATATATATATCACATTTTCTTTATCCATTCATCCTTTGAAGGGCACCTAGTTTGGTTCCGTAGTTTAGGTATTGTGAATTGAGCTGCTATAAACATTGATATGGCTGTGTCACCACAGTATGCTGATTTTAAGTCTTTTGGGTACAAACCAAGGAGTGGGATAGCTGGGTCAAATGGTGGTTCCGTTCCAAGTTTTCTAAGGAATCTCCATACTGCTTTCCAGAGTGGTTGCACCAGTTTGTCATCCATCACCAATGTATAAGTAAACCTTTTAACCCACATCCCCACCAACATTTGTAGTTACTTGTATTCTTGATAATTGCCATTCTGACTGGAGTGAGATGGAATCTCAGTGTAGTTTTTGATTTGCATTTCTCTAATTGCTAGAGATATTGAACACATCTTTTCATATATTTGTTGATTGATTGTATTTTTTTCTTCTGTGAATTCCTTTGCCCATTTATTGATAGGGTAATTGTTGTTGTTGTTATTATTATTATTATTATTATTATTTTGGTGTTAAGTGTTTTGAGTTCTTTATGTATATATCCTGGACATTAATGCTCTATCTGAGATGCATGTGGTAAAGATTTTCTCCCATCTGTCTGCTCTTGCTGTTTGTCCATTCAGCCATTCTACTTCTGATTGGAGCACTTAATCCTTTGACATTCAAGGTAATTATCAGTAGATACCTACCACAGCCTTTTCTTTAATTGTTTTCTGATAATTTTGAAGACCTTTAGTTTCCTTTCCTTTTTTCCTCTCTGGATCTCTTCCTTTGTGGTGAGATGAATTTCTCTAACGTTACATTTGATCTCTTACTTTTTATCCTTTGTGTACTTACTGTAGGTATTTAATTTGTAATCACCCTGAACCATACAAAAAAACATCCTAGAGTTATATAAGTTTACTTTAAGCTAATATCAACTTAACATTGATTGAAAAAAATAGTAAAAAAGCTCTACATCACTATTCTATGCCTGCCACATTTTATGTTCGCTGTCAAAATTTGTCTTTTTATATTATGTATATCATAACAAATTATTATGGCTATTACTGCTTTGAATAATTTGCCTTTTAACCTTCATACAAATTATACACCATGATTACAGTATCAGAGTTTTCTGAATTTGACTATGTAATTTCTTTTACCAATGCTTTTTATGTTTTTTATAGTTGCATATAATTAGTGTTCTTTTTTTCAGCTTGAATAATTTACTGAAGCACTTCTCATGAGGTGGGTCTAATGGTAATGAGCTCTTTCTTTCTCTGGGAATTTTTTTTAAATCTACTTTATGCAGGAGAGCTTTACTGGGTAAATTATTCTTTGGAGGGGGGGCACCAGGGATTGAACTCAGGGGCACTCGACTACTGAGCCACATCCCAGCCCTCTTTTATATTTTATTTAGAGACAGGGTTTCACTGAGTTGCTTAGCACCTCACTTTAACTGAGGCTGGCTTTGAACTCGTGATCCTCAGCCTTAGCCTCCTGAGCCGCTGGGAAGGCAGGTGGATGTCCTGGTACCTGGCTGGCAAAATGTTCTCATTGGAAGTTTTATTCCTTCTTTCCTGACCTTCTTTCTTGTTTCTGCTGCTGGCCATGTTAAAACTCCCTGATCTGCTCTCGCTGCCTTCAGAATCCCTTTGTCTTTGATGTGTACATGATTGATTACAATACAGTCTTGCGATAGGCTTATTTGGATTGAATTTGAGAAACTTCCCCCCACCTATTTGCATGTTTCTCCAGTTTGGCAAAGTTTTCAGCTATTATGTCTTTAAATAGATTTCTATTCCTTCCTTTTTGAATTCTCCTTCTTTAATTTCTATCATTCAAATACAACCTCTCTTGATGCTGTCCCATGAATCTCATTTATTGTCTTTATTATTTTTCGTTCTTCTTCTCTCTTGTATGTCTTCAAATACTCCATTTTTAAATTCAGATTCAACAACAGATTATCTATTCTGCCAAGTCCATTCTATCTGGAGTCCCTTGCTGGGCAGAAATGGCTACTGGTCACCACAGGGACAAAAGATGTTGCTGTCTTCTGAGGAGCAGGCGACTGGGGACCCCAGTGTTCCTGCCACGTGGCTGAGACCAACAGTTTCCATCTCGTTCCTGGTTCCTGCCATCTCCTGCCCTCTCAGATATTTTCCTCTTGCTCACAATTCCTTCTGTGGGATATTCTCCTCCTCCCTTTTCTCCCATTCTACTGTGTTGCTGCAGATTCTTAAATAGGCCTTTGAGCCCTCCGAGGGCTACTTTGATTTGTGGACAGCTGTCTTCAGTGAAGACTGCCGTCTCCTCCTCTGCACTCCTGGCCCTAGGATTCTGAGCCACACCCCTTGGGCCAGGGCAGAACTCTGGCTACAGAGGAGTTGACCAAGGGTTCTCAGAAGGCTAGTGGCATCGGGCATAAGACTGGGGTCTTCCTTCTGCCCCAGGAAACCAGGCCAAGCCCTAACTGCCCACCCCAGGGCTCCGAAGCCCTGCATCCTCAGAGTTCTCCAGGCACTATGAAACAAAGGTGGGTGCCTAGGGGGTCTACTTGCCCCATGCCTGCCCGTGGCTCAGAGACTGGGTCTAGGGGATCTGTCGCCCTTCAGCTGCCTCTGCCCTCAGCTCCCTCACAGATCAGGTGAGAGGCCTGGGCATGTTCTTCAAGTTCCTGGGCAGTGAGTGCTCTCCATCCCCTCTGTCCCTCAGAAATCCCCTGCCTATTGCAGTTTGGAGCTCGGGGTCCCCTCTTCCTGGGCAGACTCATCTGACCCTTCCCTCCCCTTGGCTGTGCCTTCTTCGCGGGCTCGGCGAGCCCCTGGTGAAAGCGCCTGCGTACTCTGTGCTCCCCTGGGTTAGATCTTAGTCCTTAGGGGCTGCGAGGCTCTGCCTGTTGGTCCTCCCACTACCCCATCCCCATGTGGGATGAACCAGAGGTCCAAGCAGCACAAGATCCTCTGGGCCCAGCCTCCGGCCAGTCTCAGCCCAGGGAGAGGAGGAGGCATGAGCTGGGCAGGTGAGTTGGGCAACCGTCAATAATAATAGTGCAACTACTCAGTGCTCTCTTCTACCAGTGGCCCTTGAAGGAGCTCCCAATAACCCACCTGGGGTCTATGCTTCAGTTTCCCCATGACACAGGGCTCAGGGGCTTGCAGGAGGTGCTGTGGCAGCTGTCAGGGGGCACGAGTGGGCGTCCAGCCTTTCCAAGCTCTGTGTGGATCCCAGGGAGGTGGAGAGACATCAGAGATGCAGCCACCAGCAGCTGTTGGTTCTGCTGGGTGTGGGGGCGAGAGGCTGGGGTCTGAGCTGGTCCCAAGCTGCACGTGGAGGGGGAGGCAGAATGAAGTCATGCAGAGCCTGGGCCCTGAGGCCCATGGCTGAGGGGGAAGATGATGTTCACCAGGTGCCCCACACACAGCCCGAGCAGGACGGGGACGGGGAGCAGCTCTCCTGGGCTGAGAGGGCTGTGCTGTGAGGGGAGAGCGAGTGGAGCTGGGCTACAACACAGATAAGCCTGGCTTGTGGAGGGAGGGAGCCACAGCGTGGGATTGGGAACAAGGGCGGTAGGTCCCGAGTTCCCACAGGGCAGGCTCAGCCATGTTGGCACAGCAGCCTGGGCCTGTGACCTCAGCCCTGTCAAGTACTGGCCTTGATGTCCTTGAGGGTGCCCCCAGGGACTCACCCAGCTTACTTGAGAGGGACTTAGACCTCACAGCTCCTGTCTGCCCTGCTCTCCCCACTTTCACTCTCCCCTCTCCAGAGGAAGTGGCCTTGGATGACCCACGGCAGCCCCTGGCAGCCAGGACCCCAGGGAGCATCACTGGACAGCAGGACAGAGCTATCTGGGGGTATTGGGCCAGAAGCCCAGGACACTGTAGGTGGGGGACTCCAGGGCTGGGGAGCTAACAGTCCCACCTGAGGTCATTCACACCACCTGGCCATGGCCCAAGGTCCCCACCACCCACACTGCAGTGTGTCCAGACCCCAGGCCGAGACTCCATGTGCCTGCTTACAGTCCACGGTCCTTCTGTGTGCCTGGGAACTTGCAGGAAACACGTCACCCTCTGGGAACTCAAGGTCCCCATGCCACTGCTGATGCTGCCCCACCAGCCCCCGCTCCCACAGGCTCTCCCCCTGCTGGAGGCTCTGCTCAAACTCTGGGCCTCTGTAGAGTGGCCACGGCTCCCCGGGGCTCCTGAACCTCATCCTGTAGGAAGGCTCGGGGCAGCTGGATCCTGCCTGTGCCTGCCCAGGACAGGGCCTCGTCCAGCCTGGGCTTCAGCTTTTCCATCTGCAAAGGGGGCTGTCAGTTAGGGGCTATTTGGAGGGCCACAGATGGATGAAGGTGGCCTCCTTAGCTCAGGACACTGCCCTCATGGGGTTGAGACATCGGAGCAGAAACCTCTCTGTTGAGCTGGTCCCTGGTATCACCAGGTCCCTGGCAGCAGCACAAGCCAATTGTGAGCTCAGATTACCTTTAAAACTTCCGAAATACTCCCTAACATCTGCAGACCCATTTACACCTTGAGGGGAACTGAATCATGTGTTTCTGATACATTTACAGCTGGTTTGTGACGGGCTGTTCTGCAAGGGACAGATGAGGCCAAACACCCTGGTTGGAATGGCCAAGATCCCCGATGCCCCAAGGCTGACTGTCATCTCCCTGTGGGGACACTCCCAGGGTGGGGGAAGCTCCTCTTGGAGAGCTGGGGACAGAGGCAGCATGACAGCCACAGACCCCAAGGCAGCCAGGCTCCTGGGGTCCAGCCGCAGCCCGAGTCAGGGCTGCTGGCCCTCACCTGGGCAGTTCTCTACTCTTGATGGGGTTGCAACAGAGACCCCTCGATGGTGGGGACAATGGCGCACCTGGATCAGGCCCCTGTGGGCGGAGTCTGACGGAGGGCGGAGCCCACGGGGAGGGCAGGTTCTGGGTCCCCCTCCTTCGTCATCCTGCTAGTGCCGGACAAGAGACAGCACTCTGAGCTGCTGGAACAGACACGTGTGTACTGCCCGCAGCCGGGGACGCTGGGAGCCCGGAACCCAGGCATTATGGAGGCTGGCCCCTTCTGCAGAATGAAAGAGGACATGCCCCAGGCCTGTCCCCAGCTCCTGGTGGTTTGCTGACTATCTTTGGCGTTTTCTGTGTAGGTTTCTGTCCCTTTCTTATACGGACATCATATTGGATTATTTTTGTAAAAAAAAAAAAAATCTCAAAATGAGCTTCCATTCTTCAGGACTCACAGTCAGGCCTTCCACACATCTATTTTGGAGGACACATAATTTAACTTATAACACTTCCCAGTGGATGGAGAAACTTAGTGGCCCTGAAATGTGACCAGGGCAGGCTTGCTGGGGAATCAGCAAGTGGACACAAGTCAGCCAGGGCAGAACAGTAAAGTGTGGCTGGAAGCAGGGATCCCCAGAGACCCACTGTCCCCAGGAGAGGGCTGGCCAGCAGGGAGACTGGCCTGGGAGGATCTCAGGTGGGCAGCATGGCAGAAGTTGGCCCCAGTGATGGGGTCAGCCTCTCGGGCAGCACCTCTGTTCTGCACTCTGCCCACTGAAGTCTCAGAGTCTTACCAGCTCAGGTTTCCCTGGCTGACCAGAGAAACGGATTCCAAGAGATGCCAGGGCTAGCCAGGAGCTCGGCTCTTGACGGAGACCCCAGGACCAAGCCCAGGCAGGAGGCATCGCCTGGGGATCCCTCACGCGCCAGGCCCCGGAAGACCCCTTTAAGCTGCTGAGTCATAAATGGGGCCGCGTGTGATATGTTCAGCATGGTGCTCAAGTCCCAGCCAGGGAAACTCAGCAAGAAAAAGGAAGGGAAATCAAAAGGCACCCAAACAGGAAAGGAGAAGAAGCAGGACTCTCCCTGTTTGCTGATGGCGTGATCTTAAGACAGAAAACCCTGAGGACTCCACCAAAAGCATTCAGGACTGATAAATTCAGTCAAGTCCAGGATAGCAAGTCACCATGGGAACTTCCATTGTGTTTCTCGATATTAACAGCAAACTCTCTGAAAAAGAAATTGAGAAAACAATCTCATTGATGGTAGCCAAAAAACTAATGCTTAAGAGTTAACCTATCCTCGGGCTGGGGATGTGGCTCAAGCGGTAGCCCACTCGCCTGGCATGCGTGCGGCCCGGGTTCGATCCTCAGCACCACATACCAACAAAGATGTTGTGTCCGCCGAGAACTAAAAAATAAATAATAAGAATTCTCTCTCTCTCTCTCTCTCTCTCTCTCTCTCTCTCTCTCTCTCTCCCCTCTCTCTCTCTTTAAAAAAAAAAAAAAGAGTTAACCTATCCAAGGAAGCAAAAGATCCATGCGCTGAGCCCTAAAAAACCTTGATGAAAGAAAAAGGCACAAATTAATTGGGAGAATTTATTCAGGAAGAATTAATATGGCTAAAATGCCCACAGTACCCAAAGCAATCTAGGAACAATGAAATCTCTAACAAAACACCAAAGACGATCTTCACAGAAATGGTAAAAGCAACTGAAAAATTCCTGTGGAACCATCAAGGACCCCAGAGAGCCAAAGCCATCCTGAGCAAAAAGGACAAAGCTGGAGGCGTCCAACTACCTGGTGTCAACTTCTGCCGCAGAGCTGTTCCCATCAAGACCTCAGGACCCAGCCAACAGGGCAGGACAGAGTCCAGAAATCAATCCACGCAGCCACGGCCAGCTGATTTTTGACAAATATGCCAAGAACACACAATGGGGAAAGGACAATCTCTTCAATAAACGGTGCTGGGAAAACTGGGTGTCCCCAAGTGGAAAATGAGATTGAACCATCATCTCACACCACATACAGAAATCAACTCAGAATGGACTTGGAATCCCAACGTCAGCTGAAACTATAAAACAACGAGAAGAAAAAACAGGCAGATCTCTGAACCCCGATTGGGGCAATGATTTAAAAAAATGACTCCAAAAGTACAGAAAATAAAAGAAGAAAAATAAATAAAAAGGATTTCCTCAACCAAAAAAATGCTTCTGCACAGCAAAGGGAACAGTCGACCCAGTGGAAAGACAAATGGAAGAAAAGCCGGGCACAGTGGCCACGCCTGTACTCCCAGAGGCTCAGGAGGCTGAGGCAGGAGAATCATGAGTTCAAAGCCAGCCTCAGCAACTTAGCAAGGCCCTAAGCAATTTAGCAAAATCTTAGCACAAAAGCATCAGGCACATCCCTACATCAAAAATCAAAAAAAAAAAAAAAAAAAAAAAAAAAGGGCTGAGGATGTGGCTCAGTGGTTTAGCACCTCTGGGCTCAATCCAGGATACCAAAAAAAAAAAAAAAGGAGGGGGAATATTTGCAAACTACAGAAATGACAGGAGTAACTTCATCATTATATACAAGATATTGTACACAAAATATATAAGGAGGACTGGGGTTGTGGTGCATCGGCAGAGCGCTCGCCTCACACATGTTCGATCCTCAGCACCACATGACAATAATTAAATAAAATAGAGGTGTTGCATGCAACTACAACTAAAATATAAGTATTTGAATATATATATATGTATATATATATATGTGTGTGTATATATATATATATATATATATATATGAGAATTCAAACAACGAAATGGCAGGACAACAAATAACCCAATTAAAAAATGAGCAAGGACCCTGAACACACAGAGGAAGACACAAATGGCCAACAGGTATCTGAGAAAATACTCCATAATCTCTAAGCATCAGGGAAACAAAACCCCGAGGAGACACCACCTAGCAGTTAGAACAGCCGTATCAGGAGGAGTAGAAGCGCAGGATGAGGGGGAGGAAGAGCAACCTGGCACCCAGCAGGTGGGGAGGGCAATGAGCAACCCCACGTGGAATGGAGGTTCCCCAAATACCATGGTCAGAACCCCCCTGTGACCTGGCAGCCTCGTTCCCTGTGCTGTGCAAAGGATCTCAAGGGTAGGTCCCAGAGGACAGAGAAGCCTTCCACAAGAGCCAAGATGAGGAGTCAGCCCCAGCATCCGTGCTCAGAGGCAGCAGGAAGGAAAGGGGTCCCTGTGCCATGGATGTGGTTCATTCCCACGAGTAGGGGGCACAGCACATGCCCCAACATGGGTGAGCCAGGGGTTATGGCAAGGGACGAGGCCAGGCCAGAGCAACAGAGCACACAAGCTCATTCACTTGTGGAATCTAAAGTCAAACTCAGAGAGGCAGGAGTGGACCAGGGACAGAGGTGAGAAGGGGCAGTAATGGAGAGATGTTGGTCCAGGGCGCACGGTGTGGGTTGGACAGGCGGAAGGTTCTGGAGATCTGCAGCCCAGCATCCTGGTGGTACTAAATAATAATGCACATTTCCAAACTGCTGGAAAAAAAGGGAATTCAAATGTTCTCACCTTTAAAACTTAAGCCTGTGTTAATTAGCTTGATTTCATCATGCCGCACATCAACAGGGCACACGGCACTCCCTAAATACAGACGATTATTATTAGTTGATTTTAAAAGCACACGGGGCTGCCTCTGGGAAAATGCTCCCCACTCGACTGAGATGCGGCTGAGGGCTGGGGAGGGCAGAGGCAGGTGGGTGTCTCCAGTTTCCCTGGTCCTTGGTTTCTGATTTCTCTGCCACGGCCACTCAGCACTTGGCACCACCACCTGGTGCAGAGTCTCTGCAGAGTCTAGCTTCTCAGGATCCCCGAGTGGCACCCACCAAAATGTGTGAGAGGAGGGGCCGCCGGGGGGCAGGAACACAGGCCGGGAGCCCCTCCCCCGCCACGATGCAGCCTGGCAAGGACCCTCCACCTGAAGGAGAGCTGTTTTCCCCTGAGCTAAGTGACGTGAGCCTCAAGGGGACTCTTCTCCTCCGAGGTGGTGACCGAGCACTGTCCACTCGGAAGGACCAGGAGTGCTTGGATGGGCCCTGCCAAGCCCGGGGCCTGTCCCCAAGCCCGGTCCTGCTGATCCAGCAGCTCTGAGCACAGCCGCCCCCGCAGAGGCCGCAGCCTGCTGGCCGCAGTAGCTGTCAGCCTGCCAGGCTCAGGCCGGCTCCATGCTGTAAACACTTCCTACTGGCCGGAGTGGAGAGAGGCTTCTGGTCCCCTGAGGCCCCAGCCTCTGCTCCCTTTTGCTGCTCCAAGTGACCATGGAGGAATCTGGCCACAGAGGCCGGGAACTCCCCGGCGGGCCGGAGGTGCCACCCAGGGGGCCTGTGCTCCCGGACACTGGCTGCCCTGTGGGCGATGCTGTCATGGTTCTTCCCCGCATTCTGCACACTGCAGTGTTCCTGGGGTGTCTTACCACTGGCAATTTGCTCGTGGTTTTCAGTGTGTGCCAAACGAGCTCCACGGGCCGGCCCTTGTTCTGGAAGCAGGCCGGGGACATCTGGGGCTCCACCGCCTACCCTCAGGGCTGGGCCTCCAGCAGGATTTGGTGTCCACATTGCCTCCTGCAGCACTGTCCAAGGGTCAAAGCCACGAACAGCAGGGCTTTATGGTGCCTATGCTCACTGACCAGGCCCTCTGTTCCTAGCCCAGAGCCAGGTTGTGTGGCCACTGCCACCATCTCCAAACTAGAGGACCTTAATCCCCAGGAGCTGGGCTAGATTTGAAGAGGCAAATCCAAAGGAAGGGCTCCTCTCCCCCAGAACAGCTCCCCCTACTGGACAAGCCAAATCACCCCACACCTGTCCCTCCTCTGGGACCCCCTTCTCATCAGTAGGTCCTGGCTGCCGTAGGGACCAATCCAGTAGCTGGAGAGCTGCCCTGGGTTCCTCCCTGATGCCCTAATCCAAAGGGGCTTGTTCCTCCCACTGCATTGTGTCCCGTGGGCTCCCTGGAACAAGTCATCTCCATCTCTACGTGGACCAGGGCAGACTCTTCTGCCTGGACTCCTGGTCCCTGTCGCCCAACCTCACCCAGGCCAGACATTAGTAGGAGACTCCAGGGCAGGAAACGGGAAACTCTGAGCACATCACAGCCCCCCAATGTTTCCCCCTCTTGAGCCCCACTGGCCATGAACACAGTTCTCCTATCTCAATATACCCTAGAGCTGGACTCTCAGCCCTTAGGGATGCCCCTGTCAAATGCTGGACCAAGGAAACTTAATCCAGCTGACTGGAGTGGTCAGATGAGGGCCAGGTCCCTTCAAGTCCCCTTAGCCACGGCCATGGACTGATCACTTATCCTGTGCTGACCCTGCAGCCCTACGGGGCTTATCCCTGTGCTTTATCAGCTTTTGCATGGCTATGACCAAAAGACAGGACGAGAACAACTTGAAAAGAGGGGAAGTTTATTTTGGCTCACAGTTTCAGAGGTTCCCTTCATGGTCAGCTGACTGTCTCTGGGCCTGAGTGTGGCTGATCAGCAGGAGGGATGGACCCAGAGAAGGAAAGCAGCTCAGGACTTGGCAACCAGGAAGCAGAAAAAGCTCTGCTCCCCAAGGTCAAAATACGAACCCCAAAGGTGCATCCCCAGTGACATACTTCCTCCAGTTACACCCTGCCTGCCTTCAGACATACTCAGTTAATCCACATCAGGGGATCAAGCCACTGGCTAGGTCATGCCCCTCATGATCTAATCATCTCACCTCTGACAATTCTTGTATCCTCTCACATATGAGCTTTTGGGGGACAACTTATATCTAAATCATCACACCCTGCAAAGGGAGCAGGGTCCCTGAGTCCCAGTGCCTGAGCCAGGAGATGTCAGCCTGCAGCTCCTCGACAGATGGAACCCTCAGAAGGGAGCCCACGGATGAGAGATAAATCCACTCTTTGGGGATGAATTGATTTTTGACAAAAATGTCAAGAACATACATGGAGAAAAGACACTTCTTTACTAATGGTGTTGGGAAAACTGAATGTCCACATGCAGAAAAATGAAACTAGTCCCTCTCTTCACACCATATTCAAAAAAAAAAAAAAAAAACAACTGAAAGTGGATTAAGATTCAAGTGTAAGACCCCAAATCATAAAACTACTAGAAGAAAATGAAAGAAAAACTCTATGACATTAGTCTGACCAATAATTTTTTTTTAATTTGACCCCCAAAAGCAGAAGCAATGAAAGCAAAAATAAAGGGATTACATCAAACTGGAAAGTTTCTGCACCAGGAAGGGTACAATCGACAGTGAAGAGAGAGTCGATAGAGTAGAAGGAAATATCTGAAAATCACATATCTAATTAGAGGCTAATGTCTAAAATTGACAAAGAACTCAAATAACTCAATAGCAAGAAAACAAAGAGCCCAATTAGAAAAATGAACAAAGAATGTGAATATATATTTCCCTTTAAATTTTTTTAAAAATAGGGGGCTGGGGTTGCGGCTCAGTGGTAGAGCACTCACCTAGCATGTGTGAGGCCCTGAGTTCAATCCTCAACACCACATTAAAATAAAGATATTGTGTCCAACTACAACTAAAAAATAAAAATATTTTTTTAAATTTTTTAAATAGGTGCATTATAATTATACATAATTATGGGAGAAATTGTCTGAATGTACATTTCTTTAAAGAACACATACCAGTGGCCAAATGGCATATGGAAAACATGCTCATTTTCATCCTGATCAGGGAAATGCAAATTAAAAACACAGTGGGGAATGTGCCTACTCTGGCTATTTCCTTCTTGGGACACCAACCAGGTCCAGTGTCTGGGTGCCTGAAGGTTTACCACCACCACCATCTCAGGATGTGGCCACCTCTATCTGGGGAACACCGACCAGGGCTTGAAGGTGCATCATCAAGGTGTCTGCAGGTGTGGTTATACCAGGGACTTCCTGCTGAATGTGCAAGTAGCCACCCTCCTGCTGAAGGAGCAGGTGAGAGCTGGGCTCTCTCCAGCTCCATTAGTCCTAAAGTCATGAAGACAGAGGGGGCTGGCCACAGCAGGTCAGAAGGTAGGAAGAGGCTGTGAGGGATCTTGTTCTCAGTTCACACAGACACCCACCGGATTCCTGGGGCCCTCTCAGGCTAGAACTCACCGGGCCTCAGCACCAGCTTGGTCCCTGACTCCCTCTCCAGTAGGGCACCCACCCATCCCCTGGTCCTGCCAGGTCTGGCATTAGTCTGACACCCAACAGGGCCTTCCAGCTCCCAGTCCCCAGTCTCCCAACCCCTTCCTAGCCACCAGCCTGGCCCAGCCCTCACAACAATGTGGCCAACCTCCATCTTTCAGACCTGGTTCTGATCTGGCTGATACAGAGCAGCTATTGGCAATAGGAGCACAGGCCTGGAGCTCAGCCTGGGAGAGAAGGGCCTGATGTCTTAATAGGAGCTATTTGGTTTAAGGCTGTGTATTGTTTGCATTGGGTACTGTTAATATTGATCACCCCTTACTAATGAGGTACTAGAGCCATCAGGGACACTATAAGTCTACAGGGTAGAAACTCTACTACCACAAATCCACACTGCTAGATGGGAAGACACACAGAAAACATGCAAAAACAAGGGAACAAAGCACCCCAAACAAACCAGGATGATCCCATAATAGAATCCATTGACAACACAGTTGAAGAATTGTCCGGGAAGGAGTTTAGAATGTACATAGTTAAACTGATTCACGACATAAAAGATGATGTAAGGAGAGAAATCAGAGATAAATTTCAGGAGGTGAAAGATCACTTCAATAAAGAGATAGAGATTATGAAAAGAAATCAAACAGAAATTCTTAAAACGAAGGAATCAATAAACCAAATTAAAAAATTAATGGAAATTATCACCAACAGACTAGACCACTTGGAAGACAGAACCCCAGGCAATGAAGACAAAATATATGATCTTATATAAAGTCAAAATTGGCCATAAAGGAAAAAAATGGTAAGAAACCATGAACAAAACTTCCAGGAATTATGGGATAACATGAAAAGACCAAACTTAAGATTTATCAGGACAGAGAAAAGTGTATAGAATGCACAATCTTTTTAATAAAATACTCTCAGAAAATTTCCCAAACTTCAAGAATGAAATGAAAAATCAATTATAAGAGGCTTATAGGACCCCAAATGTACAAAATCACAACACACCTACACCAAGGCACATTATAATGAAAATGCCTACCATACAGAATAAGGTTAGAATTTTAAAGGCCACAAGAGAAAAGTATCAGATTACATAGAGGGGAAAACCAATTCAAATCTCAGCTGATTTCTCAACCCAGACCCTCAAAGCTAGGAGGTCCTGGAATAACGTATACCAAGCCCTGACAGAAAATGGAGGCCAACCAAGAATTTCATATCCAGAAAAATAAAGTTTCAGACTTGAAGATGAAATAAAAACCTTTCCTGATAAACCAAAGTTAAAGGAATTCAGAATTAGAAAGCCTGTACTGCATAACATTCTCTGCAAAATATTCCATGAGAATAGAATGGGAAAAACCCCTGAAAACCATCAAAGAGAGGTACTACACTAATAAAAAATACAAGGAAAAGGAAAAGATGAACAAAGGAGAAACTAAGTCAAATTAAAAATCAGAAATAAACTAAAGTGAGCAAGAATACACTCATATCTCAATAATAAACCTGAATGTTAATGCCTAAAATCAAGAATCGAAAGACATAGACTGGCAGATTGGATTGAAAAACAAGACCCAACAAAATACTCTCTCCAAGACACACACAGTGTCTTGTGTCTTGGAGAGAGTATTTTGTTGGGTCTTGTTTTTCAATCCAATCTGCAAGACAACCACAGACCAAAGGCAAAGGATGGGAAAAAACATATCACACACATGGACCACATAAACAAGCAGAGGTTTTGATCCTCATGTCAGATAAAGTGGACTTCAAGCCAAAGTTATCCATAAGGGATTAAGAAGGAATTTTCCTACTGCTTAAGGGAATTTTACAAAAACAAGACATAACAATCATAAATATTTATGCAACAAACAATGGAATCTATTTATATCAAACAAAGACTTCTAAATTTCAAGAATCAAATGGAACATGGTACAATAATACTGGGTGATTTTAACATACCTCTCTCACTACTGGATAGATCTTCCAAACAAAGAGCTAAATAATACAATAAATAATTTGAATTAACATATATGATAGAGAATATTTCATCCATTAATGAGTGAATACACTTTCTTCCCAACAGCATATGGATCCTATCTACAATAGACCATAGCTTTTGGCACAAAGCAACTCTTGGCAAAAACAAGAAAATAGAGATATGACCTTGCATTCTATCAGATCATAAAGAAATAAAATTAGAAATCAACAATAAAATAAAAAGTACAAGTAACTCTAACATCTGGAGACTAAATAACACACTATTGAATGATGCATGGATGACAGAAGAAATCAGGGATAATAAAAAATATTTAGAGGTAAATGGCAATGATGATAATAATAATCAATAAACATAATTCATCACAGCAATAGACTTAAAGACAAGAACCATATGATCATCTCAATAGATGCAGAAAAGACATTTGACAAAATACAGTACCCCTTCATGTTCAAAACACCAGAAAAACTAGGGATGGTAGGAACATATCTCAGTGTTGTAAAAGCTACCTATGTTAAACCCAAGGCCAGCATCATTCTACATGGAGCAAAATTGAAAGCATTCCCTCTAAAAACTGGAGCAGTACAAGGATGCTCTCTCACCACTTCTATTCAACATAGTCCTAAAAACTCTAGCCAGAGCAATTAGACAGAAGAAAGAAACTAAAGGAACATTAACACCAAAAGAAGACCAAACCATCACTATTTGCCTATGACATGCTTCTATCTTTAGAAGATTCAAAAAATTCCACCAAGAAATGTTCTAGAACTAATACCTCAATTCAGCAAAGTAGCAGGACATAAAATCAACACCCATAAACCACACGTGTTTCCATTCATCAGTGATGGATCCACTGAAAAAGAAATTAGGAAAACTATCAAATTCACAATAGCCTTAAAAAATACTTGGGAGGGCTGGGGATGTGGCTCAAGTGGTAGCGCGCTTGCCTTTCATGCGTGCAGCCCAGGTTCGATCCTCAGCACCACATACAAACAAAGATGTTGTGTCCACCGAAAAAATAAATATTAAAATTCTCTCTCTCTCTCTCTCTCTCTCTCTCTCTCTCTCTCTCTCTTTAAAAAAATACTTGGGAATCAATCTAACAAAAGAGGCAAAAGACCTGTATAATGAAAACTAGAGAACACTAAAGAAAGAAACTGAACAGTACTTTAGAAGATGGAAAGATCTTCCATGCTCTTAAATAGGAAAATTAACATAGTCAAATGGCCATAATACCAAAAGTGTCATACAGATTTAATGCAATTCTCATTAAAATACCAATGAGGTTCTTCATAGAAATAGAAAAAGCAGTCATGAAGTTCATTTGGAAAAATAAGAGACCCAGAATAGCCAAAGCAAGACAGCAAGAAAAGTGAAGCAGGAGACATCACAATTCTAGACCTCAAGCTATACAACAGAACAATAGTAACAACAGCAGCATGGTATTGACACCACAACAGATACGTAGACTAATGGTACAGAATAGAAGACACAGAGACAAACCCACATCAATACAGTTGTCTCATACTAGACAAAGGTGCCAAAGCATACATTGGAGAAAAGATAGCCTCTTCAAAAATGGTGCTTGGAAAACTGGAAATCCACATGCAGCAAAATGAAATTAAACCCTTATCTCTCACCCTGCACAAAACTCAAAGTAGATAAAGAACTAGGGCACTAGAACAGAGACCCTCTGCCTAATAGAAGAAAAAGTAGCCCAAATCTCCACCATTATAGCTTAGGAACCGACTTTGTTAATGAGACTCCTAAAGCACAAGAAGTAAAATCAAAAATCAATAAATGGAATGGAATCAAACTAAAAAGCTTCTTCACAGAAAAGGAAACAATTAAAAACATGAAGAAAGATCCTACAGAATGAGGAAAAAAAATATTTACCACATGGACCTCAGATGGAGCATTAATCTCCAAGATATATAAAGAACTCAAAAAACTCAATACCAAAAAAAAAAAAACCAAATAACCTAATCAATCAAAGGGCTAAGGAACTGAACACTTTACAGAAGAAAAAATATAATCAATCAACAAATATATGAAAGAATGTTTAACATCTCTTGTTGAGAGCCACAACCAAGTCAGGATGGCGCCTGTGCCAGAAAGAGTGGTTGGGAGGTGACGCCAGTGAGCCATTGGGATGATGGTGATTAAATTAAGCTGTGTATAATTATTGGGATGGTGACTGATTGCTGAACTGGATGATGCTGGATTGAGGCAAGCTGTGTATTCAGTTGTGTATGTGGACCTCTGCTGTCCAGCAGTGGGGCAGCTCCTGCTGCCTCAGGTGCCCGCTACTTTTGAGTTCTAGTGGAGTTCCTGTTGAGTTCCCATTGAGTTCTCGCAGAGTTCCCGTTGAGTTCGCATTGGTTCTCGTGGAGTTTCCGTGAAGTTCTGGAGAGTTCCTGTGGGGTTCGGGCAATAAAGTAGTTCCTGTTTGAACCTACAAGTGGCTTGTGACTTCCTGGTTATTTTGTGCCCAGCCAGATTGCGGCATTTGGTGGCCCTTGAGGGAACACCTAAGGGTAAGTGATAAGGTAAACTGCTCACCCCCAAGGGCAGGGCGAGAGGATGGGTGACCATTTTAAGAGACAGTGTATTCTTCTTTTGATTTGTTACATTTCTGTTTCAAGCTGCCTGCCCCTAGAAATAAATAGGATGCTAGAAAAGTTGTTCAGCCCTGAGGAAGATATAGAGATACACCACGGATGCACATGTCAAGAAAATAGAAAAACTGATACAACGAATTTTTGTTCCGTTTTTGTTTTGTTTTGGTTTGGTTTGGTTTTGTGTTATCTTGTTGGGTTGCGTTATCTTTGTAGCAGAAATATGGAATTAAAAATTAGTAAAAACCAAACTGAAAGAGTATTGAGTAAATTACTAGAGGAAGGAGGCACCAAAGTAAAACCAAGAACAGTTAGGGCGTATGTTGATACAATACAAAAATGTAGCCCATGGTTTCTTAAGGAGGAGTTGTTAAATATATCACAATGGAAACATCATGGTGGAGATTTTAAAAATATTGAAAAGGAAAGCCCAGGAACTCTGCCAGTTGGCACATTACCATTATGGACGTTGGTACGATCTTGTTTGCTTATTCTAGGAGAAGACATCTTAAAAGAGTAAGTCTCTCAAGTTACTCAGACAGGGGAAGAAAGTTTAGAGAATGAAGGGCTATCAGGGGAGAAGTTATAATGGGAGGTTGCTACTAACACCTTTCTATCACCGGAGGGCGTGGGTATCCAACCAACAGCTCTACCTATGTATACGGAGACAACATATGCTGAGTGGCCCTTAACCCCCATAGTTGATAGATGGGATCCTGAGACAGGACCTCAAAGATTAGCATGCCCTTTATTGGAGCAGGCAGGAGGGCAGCGAATTCAACATGCTTTAGATTTCAAAACAGTGAAGCAGCTGAAAGAGGCTGTAACAACTTATGGTCCTCAAGCACCCTTCACTGTAAGTATGGTCGAATCCATTACCAACTTGAACATGACGCCAGCAGATTGGGCTAGCATGTGCAAAGCTGTGCTAAATGGAGGACAATATCTGTTATGGAAGGTTGCCAATCAGTAATTTTGCATGGATACAGCTAGGCAAAATGCAGCAGCCAGTTATCCTCAGAGAAATCTAGATATGTTGTTAGGAGAGGGACCTTACGAGGGTCAGTTGCAACAAATTAGATATGATCCTGCCATATACTCACCAATCGCTTCAGCTACGGTTAGGGCATGGAAAACTTTACAGGGGCATGGAGATTTACAAGGTCAATTATCTAAGGTAATACAAGGAGCTAATGAACCTTACGCTGAATTTGTAGATAGGCTTATACAAACAACTATGAGAATCTTTGGGGATGTAGAACAAGTGATGCCATTAATAAAACAACTAGCCTAAGAACAAGCAAACAGATGGTGCAGGGAGGCTATTAGACCATGGAAACATGGAGATTTAAACACATGTATTAAATTATGCAGAGACATTAATGAACAAGGGCAAGTCTTGGCAGCTGCAGTACCACAGGCTTTAGGTGCCAGGCCAAAAACATGCTGCAATTGTGAACAAACAGGACATTTTAAAAGGAGTTGCCCCATACGAGGAGGGTTTAACAAAACTAGGTATCAAAGGGGTAGAATACCGGGTATTTGCCCACGATGCCATAGAGGGAGACATTGGGCTAATGAATGCTGTTCTCAAACCACTATAGAGGGTACTCCATTATCAAAAAACAGATAAGGACCAGGTGTTTACCCACGATATCATGGAGGAAAACGTTGGACTCCATTGCCAAAAAATGGACAGGGGGGCCCAATGCTCCAGGGCCCAGGACCACAAATATACGGGGCAATGGAGGAACCCAGCAACACCATCAGGGTAGTTTCCAGGACACATTATCCATTAGATCTCTCATCAGACACACCAGAGGGAGTGCAGGGTTAGACATCTGCGCCCCCACCAGAGCAGTACTAACTCCAGAAATGGGAGTTCAAATCATTCACACAGAGGTAAAAGGACCTCTTCCCCAAGGAACAGTAGGCTTATTGTTAGGACACAGATCTTCTACTCTAAAAGGACTTATGATAAGTCCTGGGGTAATTGATCCCGATTATGAAGGTGAAATAAAAACTATAGCCAGTTCTCCAAGGGGTATATCAATAATTTCACCAGGAGATAGAATAGCATAGTTATTAATAATACCCAGCCTACATGATAAATTTTCCAGTAGTACTATAGAAAGAGGTTCCAGGGGATTAGGCTCCACAGGTGTAGATTGGGCTATGCTTTCTTTAAATTTAGATTCTCGACCCATGCTAAAACTAAATATTCAAGGACATGAATTTAATGGGCTACTGGATACAGGTGCAGATCTTAGCATTATCTCTAATCAAGAATGGCCAAAACATTGGCCATTACAACAAGCCACTCAAACACTTCGAGGCCTAGGAGTGGCAACTAATCCCCATAGAAGTGCAATAGTATTAGATTGGAAGGATCCTGAAGGATGTGAAGGAACTATACAGCCATATGTATTGGATCATACTCCTATAAATTTATGGAGACGAAATGTCCTAGATCAATTAGGACTAACATTAACAAATAACATCAATTCAAATGCGACCACTACTGTGGCTAGACAAGGTTTAAGGAAAGGAAAAGGATTAAGAGAAAAAGTATACAAAGTATAGTGGCACCAATACAAATAGATCAAGAAATAGATAGATAGGGATTGGGTTTTCAGGAGGGGTCACTGAGACAATAAAAATTACTTGGAAATCACAAAGACCACTATGGGTTTCTCAGTGGCCCCTGACTAAAGAAAAGATACAAGCAGCCCATGACCTGGTCAATCAATAATTAGCATAGGGACATATACAACCTTGTGTATCTCCCTATAATACTCCCATTTTTGTCATCAAAAAGAAATCTGATAAATGGAGATTATTGCAAGATTTAAGAGCTATTAATAATGAGATGGTTATTATGGGACCTGCTCAATCGGGGATTCCTCAATTGTCTGCTTTGCCAAAAACCAGGTATGTTTTAGTTATAGATATTAAAGATTGTTTTTTTTTCAATTTCAATTCATCCTGAGGATAGTCCACGTTTTGCATTTACTGTCCCTGCATTGAATCATGAAGGTCCCAATCAGAGATATGAATGGAAAGTACTCCCTAAAGGGATGGCTAACAGCCCAACTATGTGTCAAACTTATGTTAACAAAGCAATCCAGCCACTTAGACATCAAAATCCTGAACTACAAATATTTCACTATATGGACGATGTATTACTAGCACACAAAGATAAAAACACATTGCTAGAATGTTATGCCACACTTACAAATTTATTAAAAAATTATAATCTAGATATAGCAATATATAAAGTACAATTAAATTTTCCAATTAATTATTTAGGAGTTCTATTATCCTCGACCATGGTCCATCCACCAAAAATTCAAATAGGAGTAGATCAACTCAAATCACTTAACGACTTTCAAAAGTTACTAGGAGACATAAACTGGATAAGGCTTTATCCAACAGGAGAGTTGGGACCTTTATTTGATATCCTAAAAGGTCCATCAGACCAAAATTCACCCTGAATGTTAACGCCTAAAGCAAGAAAGACATTAAAAATCATTGAAACATATGGAAAATATGCATTTGTATAGAATTGATATAAGTTTGCCTTTATTATTTATTGTAATACCAACAAAAATATTCCTACAGGAGTATTTTGGCAAGAAAGTCCATTATTATGGATACATTTATCTTATTCTCCTAACACTATTCTTACTAGGTATCCTGAGGCTGTAGGACAATTAATACTCAAAGGAATAAAAGCAGCAAATGGAATGTTTGGAATTTCTCCCAATAAAATTATTACTCCATATACTATGGATCAAATTGATGAGTTAGCTAATGAGTTAAATACTTGGGCAATAATCATGTGCAAATCTAATGTTTCATTTGATAACCACTTACCATCTAATCCTTTTTTTGGTCTTGTCATCCTGTAGTTTTTCAAAAAATGACAAGAAAAACACCTATCATGAATGCTCCAAATATATTCACTGATGGGTCAAATAATGGTACAGCAGCAGTAGTTACCCCTGATCAAACTTTTACATTTTTAGTACCCAAACAATCAGCTCAAAAGGTAGAGCTTAATGCAGTATTACAAGCTTTTGTGATGTTTAAAGATTCTGTATTTAATTTATTTTCCGATAGTCAGTATATAGTTAATGCTATAGTATCCCTTGAAGATGCTGGTAGGATTTCTCCTTCCTCTACTGTTTTCTCTTTGTTTTCCACTACACAAAGACTAATCTGGGACAGAAAAGATCCATTCTTTATAGGACATATCAGGGCATATACAGGATTGCCTGGAGCCCTTTGTTTGGGTAATAATTTAGCAGATAAAACTACACATGACATACATATTTTTTCTGCGGTAGAAGAAGCTACAAATTTTCATAAATCCTTCCATGTCAATGCAAATACTTTTAAAAAGCATTTTAAAGTAACTAAGGAACAGGTTAGACAAATAATAAAACAATGTAAAATTGTGTGACCTTTTTACCACAAGTTAATCTTGGAATCAATCCTAGAGGACTGATACCTAACCATATTTGGCAGATGGACGTCACACACTTGCCAGAATTTGGAAAAGTAAAATATTTGCATGTTACAGTTAATACTTCTTCTGGATTTTTGATGGGCTCCCTTCATGCCGGAGAAAAAATTAAAGATATTATTGTTCATTGCTTACAAAATTTTGCCACTGTGGGTGTTCCAAAACAGTTAAAAACAGATAATGGCCCTGGCTATACTTCTACCTCTCTTAAGCAATTTTGCTCATCATTTGGCATCACTCATATAACAGGAATCCCATACAATCCACAGGGACAAGGCATAGTTGAAAGAGCTCATCAAACTATTAAAAGGTACTTATTAAAGCAAAAAGAGGGAAATGGGAAGGGGTATATCCCCCAAATATTAACTTAAAATAACCCTTTTTACTCTAAACTTTTTAAATTGGGATTCACCAGGGCTTACTGCTGCAGAAAGGCACATGTGTTCAAAAAATGTATATAAGCCTAAGGTACTTTGGAAGGATATTCTAACAGGACAATGGAAAGGTCCTGACCCAGTGATTGTCTGGAGTCGGGGTTCTGTTTGTGTGTTTCCACAGGGAGAACAGCAGCCGATTTGGATTCCAGAGAGACTAACTAAAGTGATTTCTACAGACCAAAAAGAAGATGATTTGGCGCAAATCCATAACAGCTGATATCCAGAACTCCAGTTTGGCTATCCTTACATCTGCAAGAGTGGTTCTCCCACACCTGGAGGCTAATGAATAGTGAACACCATTAAGGCCTATTTCAAATGTAAGAAACCTTGGGGCTTGCTTGTGGGAATATCTTCAGACCTATATGCAAGTTACAGGAAGAAGGATGGGTTATCAAAATAAGAGTCAAACCCAGGTGGTAAACCAGGATGCTTTTTACAATATCTATTTTATTATTGCCCTCTCCCACATCATGAAGTTCTATTTTATTTTTTGAGCTCATACAGACCTAGGTTAATGTTTTTCTGATCAGTTCTATTTTTTGACTGTGGAGTTTTTAAACATTGCAATGGAGATTTCACCTGTGAAAACCTATAAGACCTTTACTATTAGGTTATGTGTTGTATGTATTGTGTTATGTGTTCACACTTGTGTTTTGTGTTGTATGTCTGTATGTGCATATGTCCATATATCATATATGAGGACTGCTCATGAAAAAATGGATCCAAATATTTTTTTATTCATGTGATTTAAATGGTTTAATTTAAATTGGGTAAATAGCTATTGAGGATTGTTTTAAAATGTGAACAAAAAAGTTAACAGATCTGTTTGTTTACTTTCACCTTTCCTTTTCATTATATCTAATTCTATTCAGGATACTAAATTGTTTAGAAAATTGCTTTTCTTTAGTGCCTGCTGGAATGTTACATAATTTTTTCTTAGACATCATTGCCAGAATTCCTATCTTCATCCCAGTGCCAGTGAAGACAAAGATAGAAGATGACTGAAAACCAAACTACAGCTTCTGCGATAGCTATCACAAGAAACTGTATAAACTGATGCATCAATGAATAATAACTCAACAAGTGATACTCAATCAAGGAGTCAATTTACTTTGGGAGGAAATGGACATATTGATGGATTGCTCTGCTTTGAACTGCTTGCAGAACTTGCCTGGACTATGTATCACTTGTATGCATTGTGAACTATCTGTTGGTGCAGCGAATTGTGGTAGTGCTGGGGTATCTTTGCTCATGGTGTCATCGGTGGTACAATTTTTCCAAAAGTAGCCATAAATGGCTTGATATTGTGGCCTTTTGTATCCTCTCCTTTTTGCTTGTAGCAGGTTGTTTATGGTGTTTGTGTAAAAACCACTATCCACAAGTATGGCTAAATACTGGGACAGTAGTCAATGACAGGTAAGATCCAATTGCAATGGTACCAACCTAAGACAGGAGGCTGACACCTTGAGGTCAGCTCATCTGATGATGGGTAAGGACCATATGTAGTATTGGACAACCTAAGACAGGCACAGTCCCTAAGCCACATACTTGTTGTTTAATTAAACAGAAGGGGGGAGATGATGAGAGCCACAGCCAAGTTGGGATGGCGCCTGGCATTTTGCCAGAAGGAGTGGTTGGGAGGTGATGCCAGCGAGTCATTGGGATGATGGTGATTAAGTTAAGCTGTGCATAATTATTGGGATGGTGACTGGTTGCTGTAACTGGATGATGCTGTATTGGGGCAAGCTGTGTATTCAGTTGTGTATGTGGACCTCTGCTGTCCGGCAGTGGGGCGGCTCCTGCTGTCTCAGGTGCCCGCTACTTTTGAGTTCTCATGGAGTTCCTGTTGAGTTCGCTTTGGTTCTCTTGGAGTTTCTGTGGAGTTCTGGAGAGTTCCCGTGGGGTTCGGGCAATAAAGTAGTTCCTGTTTGAACCTACAAGTGGCTCATGACTTCCCGATTATTTTGTGCCCAGCCAGACTGTGGCAATCTCTAGCTATTAGAAAAATGCAAACTAAAACTATTCTAAGATTTCATCTCATTCCAGTGGCCATCATCAAGAATACAAGTAACAATAAATGTTGGTGAAGTTGAAGGGAAAAAGGTTCACTCATACATTGCTAGTGGGACTGCAAAATATTTCAACCATTATAGAAAGCAGTGTGGAGATTCCTCAGAAAACTTGAAATGGAACCTCTACTTGACCCAGTCATTCCACTTCTAGGTCTATGCCCAAAGAACCTAAAATCAGCATACTACAGTGATTCAGCCACATCAATCTTTAAAGCAACTCCTGTCACTATAGCCAAACTATGGAACCAACCTAAGTGTTCTCCAATAGATGAATGAATAAAGAAACTGTGGCATATTACTTAGCCTTAAAGAAGAATGAAATTATGGCATTTGGCAGAAAATGGATGGAGCTGAAGAATATCATGCTAAGTGAAAAAAGCCAATCCCAAAAAACCAAAGGCCAAGTTTTCTCTATATGTGGATGATGATTCACAATAAGGGGGGAAACTAGGGAAAAACAGGGGTACTTTGCATTAGGCAGAGGGGAATAAGGGAGAGGAGGGGTTATGGGGTTAGGAAGGAGGAATCAGAACTTATTACCCTATGTTCATATATTATTACATGACTTTTGTGATTCTACAAACATGTACAACCAGTAGAATGAGATGTTATACTCCATTTACATATGGTGTGTCAAAATGCATTCTATTATCATGTGTAACTATTTAGAACAAAAATGCCTTTACTATAAAATAAAATAAATAAAATAGAAAAAACCCACAGTGGGGTGGGGCATAGTGGCACACACAAGTAATCCTTGGAACTCAGGAGACTGAGGCAGGAGGATTGCAAGTTTGAGGCCATCTTCAGGATCTTTATTGTATCAAAATAAAAATAAATTAAAAAAGGACTGGAGATGTAGGTCAATAGTAAGGTCTCTCTGGGTTCAATTCCAAGTACAAAAAAAATTCCACAATGGGAATATCATCTCACACCTGTTGGAATAGTTATTATTAAAGATAAAAAAATAATAAGTGTTGAGGATGTGGAGAACAGGGAACTATTGCCCATCATTAGCAGGAATGGAAAGCACTATGGTGGTTCATCAAAAAAACTAGAAGTAGAACTACCATATGAACCAGCATTCCATTCTATTCTATCTCTAAAAGAAATGAAATCAGCTTGCTGGAGAGACACCTGCTGTCCCCTGCCAAGCAATGTTCATAACAGCTGGGTTATGAAATCAATGTAAGAGTTCATCAGTGGATGAATGAATACAGAAAATGTGGCACATATACACAGTGAAATGCTATTCTAACTCAGGGAGAAGGGAGTCCCATTATTTGTTATGATGTGGATGAACCTAGAGGACATTTCATTAACTGAAACAAGTCAGGAACAAAAGGATAAATATCACAGGATCTCACTTACATGTGGAATCTAAAAAGTTGGACCTCATTGAAGCAGAGGGTAGAGGTTAGGGTTAAGAGGCTGGGAAGTAGAAAGAGGGGTTGTACTGGGGAGATGTTAGTCAAGAATCACAAAAGTACAGATAGATAGGAGGAATAAACTGTCTATTGTATGCTGCAATGACTATAACTAATACCAACATATTGTACAGTGGAAAACGGATGGGAGAGTATATTTACATGTTTTCACCATAAAAATAAAATTGCCAAGGATGTGAGGTAATGCATATGCTAATGAGCTCAATTTAGCCAATTCACAATGTGTATGTGTCTCAAAATAACATATTCCATTACACACACACACACACACACACAAACACTTACACACATACATACATATACTCATATATGCACATGTATTTATATTTATATTTAAAACAATTCAAATAAACATACAAATAGAGACATTCCTTTCACATGGCCCCAATCTGGGGCAGAAAGGCTCTAGGGAGACGTGGTCTGTGAGGGTCACTAGGCAGAGTGAGCAGGTGCTTCCTCTAAAGGGCAGGGTCTTTTCTCAGTCACGGTTACAATCCAGAACCAAAGCAAAATCACCAGATCCAAGAAACACCCTGAGACCCCACTTCAGGAAAAGGTCTTTTGTTTTGAGAGCTACTCCATGAAATTGGAAAAGGCAACTTCTCCATCAGGTGTAAGGACATACATTAATGTAAGAAGAGAAGAAACAGGAAAAGGCAAGGGAACAGGACACCAGCGAGGAAACACGATTCTTCTCCAGTGACCGACCCCACAAAAGAAGACTCACAAAGTGCCTAAAAAATAATTCAAAATAATGATCTTAAGGGAATTCATCAAGAAACAGGAGAATATTGATAGATAATTCAATGAAATCAGAAAAATAACCATGATCTGAATGAGAAATTCAACAGAGACAGGTATAAAATAACTAAACAGGATCTTGGAGCTAAAGAACTCAACAAATGAAATACAAAATACAATTGAGAATTTCAACAACAGACTTAAGCAAGAATATAGCAATAGACTAAAGAAAGAATATCTAAACTTGAAAACTGGTATTTTGAAATAACCCAGGACAAGGAAATACAAAAGAGAGAATGAAAAAGAGTGAAGAAAATGAGAATATGGGACACTATTAAGTAAAAAAAATTGCATCAAAGAAAGTTTCACAGGGGAGGAGATGAAGAAGGCAAATCATTTGGTTAGCAAACTAATAGCTAAAAACTTCCCCTAGTCTTAGAGAAGATAGACACCAAATCCATGAAGATCAAAGTTACCCACGTCGATTTGACTCAAAATACTTTACACAGGAACATTATAATCAAACTGTTAAAATCAAAGACAGCATCTGGCTGGGAACTCAGAAGGGAGTGGGCAGGAGAGATTGGAGACTGAACCTGAGACCAGGAAATGGGCCATCGGCAGGTGATGTACAGGGCTAGGACTTGGCTCCACATGAGTGGAACCCAGATGAGATCCCTGGAGGGCAATCTTCCAGCATGGGACAGCAGTCCTGGGGCTGAAGGAGCACTGATTAACAACCTCCAGACCAATCAGCCCTCAGCAAAGAGCCTGCAGCCTACCCGAGCCTAAACCCTACCTCCAGGAATTCCACCGACAAGACTTCCTCTCCCACCTCAGCAATCCAGAGGGTGGAGCACCACATTCCAGAAGACCCCACCTAAAACTGCTGGGAAGAGAAGCTGAGAATATTTTGAAAGCATTCTTTACGTCTTC
Source organism: Urocitellus parryii (assembly GCF_045843805.1). Classification (NCBI taxonomy): domain Eukaryota; kingdom Metazoa; phylum Chordata; class Mammalia; order Rodentia; family Sciuridae; genus Urocitellus; species Urocitellus parryii. The sequence continues at coordinate 5,293,105 of NC_135536.1, forward strand.
ATCAAGATTTTTTAAAATTCTTTTTCACTGTTTAATTGAGACCTTAATGGTACATGGGCATTTATATACTCTCCTATTTTTTTCTTATCTCTAGGATTTTTGAAGTCAATTATTTTACATGGATTTTTGTATGTGTGTGAACTAGGATGTTTTATTAGTATATTTTAGAGTGTTTTGAGTTATTTTATTTTTATTTTTAAATTTTCAAAAATATATATCTGTCTCCTACCTGTCTCCCTCGATCCTCTCTTTCTTATACTGCTAACAACCAATCTCTATTGTTCTCTATTTCACCAGTCCTTTAATCTTTTACTTTTGTATTCTCTTTTCTTTCCTTATAATCATCACATTTACATCACTTCCATTCTCTCCTGTCCACATTTGAAAATGTAAACCCTTTTGCCAACCTGCTGTTTTTACTAGGGGCAATAACTGATCATATAATTTTTGCTTATTCTGATAATTAATATTGTAGAAGTCATAGTAGGAACTATTTGTTTTACTTCTGTCAATTGTTTGCATTGGTTATTGTAAATATTTGTCTCCTGTTAAACAGTGAAGTCCTGGAAACCTTCAGAGACACTATAATTCCACAGGGTGGAAACTCTACTGCTCAGATCCATGCTGTTAGTTGGGTAGACACAAAAACAACCTCAAAGAGCAAGGAACAAATTACCCCAAGAAAATCAACCTAGTCCAATAACAGAACCTATTGACCCCACTGGGGAAGCAATGTCAGGGAAGGACTTTAGAATGTATGTAGTTAAACTGACCTGCAAAGTAAAGGGTGATGTAAGAGAGTCAATACAGGTAGCAAAAGACCACTTCAACAAGAGACAGAGACTCTCAAAAAAAGACAAACAAAGATCCTCAAAAAGAAGAAATGAATAAACCAAATTAAAAATTCAATAGAAAGCATTAGTAACAAGGTAGATCACTTAGAAGACATAAACACAGGCAATGAAGACAAAATATATGATCTTGAAAACAGAGTTGACCAGAGAGAGAAGATGTAGGAAACCATGAAAAGAATTTTCAAGAATTATGCATAAAAAGATGGCTGCGGGAAGCGAGTAAGCCGCTCCGTGCTCCGCGCCATCGCGCCCTCAGCGTATGTTGCCGAGTCTTAAAACAAGAAATAAAGATCATTAAAGGAGATCAGTCGATATAGACTCAGCACTTGTCAAGAAAGGGGCCTAGGAGGAGTGAATCCGCCACGACTCCAGCCAAGGTGGAAAGAGTGCATCACGACTTCAGCGCAAGCAGTAAGGCTGCAGCCCCTGAGCTGCCCGGCTCCCTCTGCCCCTTCTCCCTCTCCTCTCCGCCTTTTCGCTTTGCTTATCCCCCGCCGTCTCTCCTCCCATGCTCACTCCCTAAATCTTGATCTCAATTTCTTTCCCCCACCCTGCCCGCTCTCTCCTGTGCCCAGTACCCGGCCTGCACGGGCCCAGAGGCGCTGCCTCCCCTCCCCAAGCCCACACCCCCTCCCCAGGGGTCCGAAGGCCATAACTGGGCCGCCACTGCCGCGGCCACCGCAGCAGCCACCGCGCTTCCCGCGGAGCAGCTTAGAGCAGACTCTTCACCGTGCGAGTGAGCTGCCGAGTAAAATGGACCAGCTGATGAGTGAGTGACAATTTAAAATCTAAGTGATCCAACATGGCGGCGGACATGGAGAGATCAAGTCTCTAACCCCTTCAGCTGCGTGGGCATAGGGAGAAGTAAACTGTCAAAATACTGTTCGATCAGGACCACTAGGCACTGTTGAGCTGAAGGAGATCCCGGGCGAATAGTCTGCCCTTCTCAGAACATACCGAGCCCGGATTGGCTGCATACTAGTTCTGATTCACCTGCTTCCTCAGCCCCAAGCCCACAAACTTAAGGTCTGAGGGAGGCAAACAGAAAGGGTGTGCCCAGGCAACCATGATAACAGGGCTCCCAGGAGCAGCAGACCCGGTGTGTAGCCAGTATTGTGGTGAGTGTCACAGGTGAGCGGGGCCTGGCTTGAGGAACCACAAGAGAAGGCCCTGGGCACTCAAGATTGGAGACCCGCACAGTCTGGGAGGAAGACCTGAGGCACAGTGACTGGTTCCTACCTATCAAGAAGAGAAGCCTGGCCCAGTGGGCATAGCTCCACCTACTGGAAGAGAAGTTAATCGAGCTCTATGACTGCATTTATTATTATTATTTTTTTTAATGATTATTATTAGTATTTTTTTTTACTTTTTGTTGTTGATGATGTTGTTGTTCTTTAACTTTCTTATTAATGGATTCAATTTTTTAAATTCTTTTTATTCTATTATTATTACTATTATTTTTTAAACTTTAATTTCCATTTTTTTATTATCATTATAATTTTTTTTGTTTTAAATTTTTATTTTTTAATTTTTTCTTTCTTTCTTTTCACATTTTCTCTTTTGTCTTTTCATTTCTTTTCAATTTTCTTATTCCCGCTTTCTTGAATTCTACCTACCTACACTCATTCTCTTTAGTGACTTCTTCCCTTCCCTTCTAATATCTCTCCTCCCAAGCATCAAATAAATTTATAAGAGTAAACAGTAGCTCAGCAGTCAAACAGAACAAGAAGTAACATGAGCATAAAAAAGCAAGGAAGAAAAGGAGTACAAAAAAAAAAAAGAAAGAAAAGGAGTACAAACAATGCAGGACAGCCTAAATAGCCAGGAGGACCTAGAGTCATCAGAAAAATGGTCATATAAAGAACTCAAGGAACACCTTAGACAGATGGAAAGGAACCTTAAAGATCACATTGAAAATGAATTACATAAACAGATAAAAGAAGAAGTTAAGCATCTTTATCAGGAGATAGAGATTATTAAAAAAATCAAACAATAATTCTAGAAATGAAGGAAACGATAAACCAAATTAAAAACTCAATCGAGAGTATCACTAACAGAGTGGAGCAAGTAGAAGCCAGAACGTCAGATAATGAAGACAAAATATATCATCTTGAAAAAAGACTAGCCAACTCAGATAGGCTGGTAAAAAATCACGAGAAAAACATCCAAGAGATTTGGGATAACATAAAAAAGCCAAACCTACGAGTCATCGGGATAGAAGAAGGCACAGAGCTTCATACCAAGGGAATGAGTAACCTGCTGAATGAGATAATTACAGAAAACTTTCCAGAAATAAAAAAGGAAACAGATATACAAATTGTAGATGCATACAGGACACCAAGCACGCAAAATCACAGTAGACCAATGCCAACACACATTGTTATGAAGATATCCAATATACAGAACAAAGAGAAAATACTAAAAGCTACAAGAGAAAAGAGGCAGATTACATTTAGGGGTAAACCAATAAGGTTAACAACGGATTTTTCATAGCAGACGCTGAAAGCGAGAAGATCCTGGAACAACGTATTTCAAACACTGAAAGACAATGGATGCCGACCAAGAATTCTGTATCCAGCAAAATTAAGCTTCAGGTACGACAACAAAATAAAAATCTTTCATGATAAACAAAAGCTAAAAGAATTTGTAGCCAGAAAACCAGCATTGCAAAGCGTCTTGAGCAAAACACTACACGAGGAAGAAATGGAAAACAGTAACCAAAACCATCAGTGGGAAGTGCCGCTGTAAAGACTGAGGACGGGGGGAAAGCTAATTATGGAGAAACAAACTAAATTAGAAAAAAAAGAGATAAATAATCAAACATGGCAGGAAGTACAAACCATATATCAATAGTAACTCTAAACGTTAATGGCTTAAACTCTCCAATAAAGCGACATAGGCTGGTATCATGGATTAAAAAAACAAACCCAACAATATGCTGCCTCCAGGAGACACATATGATTGGAAAAGACATACACAGGCTCAAGGTAAAAGGTTGGGAAAAAATATACCACGCACACGGTCCTCGTAAGCAAACAGGGGTGGCCATTCTCATATTGAATAAAATCGACTTCAAGACTAAATTAATCAAAAGGGATAAGGAAGGTCATTATATACTGTTAAAAGGAACCATTCACCAACAAGACATAACAATTATCAATATTTATGCACCAAATAATGGCGCTCCGACATTCATAAAACAAACTCTCCTCAAGTTCAAGAATCAAATAGATCACAACACAATAATCATGGGTGACTTCAACACACCTCTCTCACCATTGCACAGATCCTCCAAACAAAAGTTGAATAAAGAAACTATCAACCTCAATATTACAATCAATAACCTAGACTTAACTGACATATATAGAATATATCAACCATCATCAAGTGGATATACTTTTTTCTCAGCAGCACATGGATCCTTCTCAAAAATAGACCATATATTATGCCATAGGGCAACCCTCAGTAAATATAAAGGGGTGGAGATAATACCATGTATTTTATCTGATCATAATGGAATGAAACTGGAAATCAATGAAAAAAGAAGGAAGGCAAAATCCTACATCACATGGACAATGAACAATACATTACTGAATGATCAATGGGTTACAGAAGACATAAAGGATGAAATCAAGAAATTCTTAGAGATAAATGAAAATACAGACACAACATATCGGAATCTATGGGACACAATGAAAGCCGTCTTAAGAGGGAAATTCATCGCCTGGAGGTCATTCCTCAAAAAAAGGAAAAACCAACAAATAAATGAGCTCACACTTCATCTCAAAGCCCTAGAAAAGGAAGAGCAAAACAACAGCAAATGCAGTAGAAGGCAAGAAATAATTAAAATCAGAGCAGAAATCAACGAAATTGAAACAAAAGAAACTATTGAAAAAATTAACAAAACAAAAAGTTGGTTCTTTGAAAAAATAAATAAGATCTACAGACCCTTAGCCATGCTAACGAAGAGAAGAAGAAGAGAGAGAACTCAAATTACTAACATACGAGATGAAAAAGGCAATATCACAACAGATGCTACAGAAATACAGAAGACAATTAGAAATTATTTTGAAAACCTATATTCCAATAAAATAGATGATAGTGAAGACATTGATAAATTTCTTGGGTCATATGATTTGCCCAGACTGAGTCAGGAGGATACACACAATTTAAACAGACCAATATCAATGGATGAAATAGAAGAAGCAATCAAAAGACTACCAACCAAGAAAAGCCCCGGACAGGATGGGTACACAGCGGAGTTTTACAAAACCTTTAAAGAAGAATTAATACCAATACCTTCCAAGTTATTTCAGGAAATAGAAAAAGAGGGAGCTCTACCAAATTCATTCTATGAGACCAACATCACCCTGATTCTGAAACCAGACAAAGACACCTTAAAGAAAGAAAACTACAGACCAATATCTCTGATGAACCTAGATGCAAAAATCCTCAATAAAATTCTGGCGAATCGGATACAAAGCTACATCAAAAAAATTGTGCACCATGATCAAGTAAGATTCATCCCTGGGATGCAAGGATGGTTCAATATACGGAAATCAATAAATGTTATTCACCACATCAATAGACTTAAAGATAAGAACCATATGATCATCTCGATAGACGCAGAAAAAGCATTTGACAAAGTACAGCATCCCTTTATGTTCAAAACATTAGAAAAACTAGGGATAACAGGATCATACCTCAACATTGTAAAAGCTATCTATGCTAAGTCTCAGGCTAGCATCATTCTGAATGGAGAAAGACTGAAGGCATTCCCTCTAAAATCTGGAACAAGACAGGGATGCCCCCTATCACCACTTCTATTCAATATAGTTATTGAAACACTGGCCAGAGCAATTAGACAGACAAAAGAAATTAAAGGCATAAAAATAGGAAAAGAAGAACTTAAATTATCACTATTTGCAGATGACATGATTCTGTACCTAGAAGACCCAAAAGGGTCTACAAAGAAACTAACAGAACTAATAAATGAATTCAGCAAAGTGGCAGGATATAAAATCAACACACATAAATCAAAGGCATTTCTATATATCAGTGACAAAACTTCTGAAACGGAAATGAGTTAAAAGACTCCATTCACAATATCCTCAAAAAAAATAAAATACTTGGGAATCAACCTAACAAAAGAGGTGAAAGACCTATACAATGAAAACTACAGAACCCTAAAGAGAGAAGTAGAAGAAGATCTTAGAAGATGGAAAAATATACCCTGTTCATGGATAGGCAGAACTAACATTATCAAAATGGCGATATTACCAAAAGTTCTCTATAGGTTTAATGTGATGCCAATCAAAATCCCAATGGCATTTCTTGTAGAAATAGATAAAGCAATCATGAAATTCATATGGAAAAATAAAAGACCCAGAATAGCAAAAACAATTCTAAACAGGAAGTGTGAATCAGGTGGTATAGCGATACCAGACCTCAAACTATACTACAGAGCTATAGTTACAAAAACAGCATGGTACTGGTACCAAAACAGGCGGGTGGACCAATGGTACAGAATAGAGGACATAGAGACTAATCCACAAAGCTACAACTATCTTATATTTGATAAAGGGGCTGAAAGCATGCAATGGAGGAAGGATAGCATCTTCAACAAATGGTGTTGGGAAAACTGGAAATCCATATGCAACAAAATGAAACTGAATCCCCTCCTTTCGCCATGCACAAAAGTCAACTCAAAGTGGATCAAGGAGCTAGATATCAAATCAGAAACTCTCCGTCTGATAGAAGAAAAGGCTCCGATCTACATATTGTGTGGTCGGGCTCCAAATTCCTTAATAGGACACCCATAGCACAAGAGTTAATAACAAGAATCAACAAATGGGACTTTCTTAAACTGAAAAGTTTTTCTCAGTAAGAGAAATAATAAGAGAGGTAAATAGGGAACCTACATCCTGGGAACAAATCTTTACTCCTCACACTTCAGATAGAGCCCTAATATCCAGAGTATACAAAGAACTCAAAAAATTAGACAGTAAGATAACAAATAACCCAATCAACAAATGGGCCAAGGACCTGAACAGACACTTCTCAGAGGAGGACATACAATCAATCAACAAGTACATGAAAAAATGCTCACCATCTCTAGCAGTCAGAGAAATGCAAATCAAAACCACCCTAAGATACCACCTCACCCCAGTAAGATTGGCGGCCATGATGAAGTCAAACAACAACAAGTGCTGGCGAGGATGTGGGGAAAAGGGTACTCTTGTACACTGCTGGTGGGACTGCAAACTGGTGCAGCCAATTTGGAAAGCAGTTTGGAGATTCCTGGGAAAGCTGGGAATGGAACCACCATTTGACCCAGCTATTGCCCTTCTCGGACTATTCCCTGAAGACCTTAAAAGAGCACACTACAGGGATACTTCCACATCGATGTTCATAGCAGCACAATTCACAATTGCTAGACTGTGGAATCAACCCAGATGCCCTTCAATAGATGAATGGATAAAAAAAAGGTGGCATTTATACACCATGGAGTATTACGCAGCACTAAAAAATGACAAAATCATGGAATTTGCAGGGAAATGGATGGCACTAGAGCAGATTATGCTCAGTGAAGCTAGCCAATCCCTAAAAAACAAATACCAAATGTCTTCTTTGATATAATGAGAGCAACTAAGAACAGAACAGAGAGGAAGAGCAGGAAGAAAAGATTAACATTAAACAGAGACATGAGGTGGGAGGGAAAGGGAGAAAAAAAGGGAAATTGCATGGAAATGGAGGGAGACCCTCATTGTTATACAAAATTACATATAAGAGATTGTGAGGGGAATGGGATAACAAACATGGAGGGAAATGAATTACAGTAGATGGGGTAGAGAGAGAAGATGGGAGGGGAGGGGAGGGGGGATAGTAGAGGATAGGAAAGGTAGCAGAATACAACAGCCACTAATATGGCAGTATGTAAAAATGTAAATGTGAATGTGTAACCGATGTGATTCTGCAACCTGTATTTGGGGTAAAAATGGGAGTTCATAACCCACTTGATTCTAATGTATGAAATATGAGATGTCAAGAGCTTTGTAATGTTGTGAAGAACCAATAAAAAAAAGAATTATGCATAACACAAAAAGACCAAATTTAAAACTTATTGCGGCAGATGAAGGTGCAGAGATACAATCAAAAGGAATACACAATCTTTTCAATGATATAATATCCAAAAATTTCCTAAATCTAAAGAATGAAATGGAAAATCAAATACAAGAGGCTTATAGAACCTGAAATATTCAAAATTATAACAGACCCATATCAAGGCACATTATAATGAAAATGCACAGCATCCAGAATAAGGATAGACTTTTAAAGGCTATGATATTGGAAAAAAAATCAGATCACATGTAGGGGAAAATCAATCTGGATCTCAGCGGATTTCTCACCCAGACCCCCAAAGCTAGGAGGTCCTGGAATAACATATGCTAAGCTCTGAGAGAAAATGGATACAACCAAGAATCCTATATCCTGCAAAACTGAGCTTGAGCTTTGAAGATGAAATAAAAACTTTCCATGATAAACAAAAATTAAAAGAATTCACAACCAGAGAGTCTGCACTTCAGAATATTCTGAACAAAATATTACCCTAGGATGAGATGGGAAAAAAAGTAAGAGGCAGCAAAGGGAGGAAGTACACTAAAGGAACAGTCATCCAAAGGAGAAAGGAATCCAAACTAAAAACCAGAAATAAGCCAAAATGACCAAGAACACAAATCGTATCTCAATAATAACCTTGAACATTGATGGCCTAAACTCATCAATCAAAAGACAGACTAGCAGGTGGGATTAAAAAACAAGACCCAACAATAAGCTGTATCCAAGAGACTCACCTTATAGTCATTGACCATCACAGACTGAAGGTGTAAGGATGGGAAAAACCTATCATCACAAGGATCATGTGAACAAGCAGGGGTTTCTATCCTCCTATCAGATAAAGTGCACTTCAAGCCAAAGTTAATTAGAAGGCATACCAGAGCACATTTCATACTGCTTAAGGGAATTATGTCAGCAAAACATAACAATTATAAATATTTATGCAACTAACAATGGAGCATCTATGTATATCAAACAAATCCTTCTCAATTTCAAGACTGAAATAGACAACAATACAATAATATTAGATGACTTTAATACACCTCTCTCACTATTGATAAATCTCCCAAACAAAAACAAAAACAAAAACAATGAAACTATAAAACTGAATAACACAATCAATAATTTAGATATAACAGACATACATAGAATATTTCCTCCATCAATCAGCAAATACACTTTCTTCTTAGTAAGACATGGATCCTTCTCTAATATATTCCATATCTTATGTCATAAAGCAACTCTTCATGAATAAAAAAAAAACTAGAGATAATACCCTGCATCCTAACAGATCATAACAGACTAAAATTAGAAATTTTAATGAAATAAAAAACAGAGCTGGCCAGCCACAGTGGTGCATATGTGTAGAACCAGAGCATCAGGAGGCTGAGGCAGGAGGATCATGAGTTCAAAGCCAGCCTCAGCAAAAGCAAGGCACTAAACAACTCAGTGAGACCCTGTCTCTAAATAAAATACAAAATAGGGCTGGGAATGTGGCTCAGTGGTTGAGTGCCCCTGAGTTCAACCCCAGGTATCCCTCCCCAAAATAGAAGCTATTTTAATATACTATTGAATGAAGAATGGATAAAAGAGGAAATCAGGGATGAGATTTAAAAATACTTAGAGGTAAATGGGAATAATAATATAACATCAAAATCTCTGGGACACTATGAAGGCAGTGCTAAGTGCATTGAATTCATTCATTAAAAGAATAGAAAGTCAATGAATAAAAGACTTAACATCACCTCTCAGCCCTAGAAAAAGAACAAATCAACACCCAAAGCAGCAGAAGACAAGAAATAATTAAAATTAAAGTTAAAATAAATGAAATTGAAACAAAAGAAGCAATTCAAAAAGTTAAAAAAAAAACAAAAAGCTTGGTTCTTTGAAAAAAAATTAATAAAATTGATAAACTCTTAGCCTCATTAATGATGAGAAAGAGAGAAAGCACATATTAGAAAAATTCTTGATTAAAAAAGGAAATATCACAATGGACACTACCAAAATACAGAAGATAATTAGAAACTATTTTGAAAATTTATATTCCAACAAGATACAAAATCTCAAAGATATCAACATATTTCTAGAGACATAGGACCCACTGAAACTGAATCAAGAGGACATACACAATCTGAACACATCAATTTCAGTAAAATAGAAGATGCTCCAAAATCAACTCAAAGTGAATCAAAGACTTGGGCACTGGGACAGAGACCCTGCACCTAATAGAAGAAAAAATAGGCCCAAGTCTTCACCATGTTGGCCTAGAATCTGACTTCCTTAACAAGACTCCTAAAGTGCAAAAAGTAAAATCAAGAATCAATAAATGGGATTTCTTCTCAGCAAAGGAAACAATAAAATGAGGAGAGAGTCTACAGATTTGGAGAAAATCTTTACCACATGCACCTCTGATAAAGTGTTAATCTCTAAGCTATATAAAGAATTAAGAAACTTAACACCAAAAAAGATATATATATATATATCCCAGTCAATAAATGGGAGAAGGAACTGAACAGACACTTCACAGAAGAAGAAATACAATTGATCAAAAAATATATGAAAAAGTGTTCAACATCTCTAGCAATCAGAGAAATGCAAATGATAAGATTTCATCTAAGATTTCATCTCACCCCGGTCAGAAGGTCAGCTATTAAGAATACAAACAACAATAAGTGTTGGCAAGGATGTGGGGAAAAGGCACACTCATACATTGCTGGTGGGACTGCAAATTGGTGCAACCACTAAGGAAAGCATTAACGAGATTCCTCAGGAAACTGGGAATGGAACTACCATTTGACCCAGTCATCCCACTCCTAGGTTTATATCCAAGGAACTTAAAATCAGCATACTACAGTGACACAGCCTCGTCAATGTTCATAGCAGCTCAATTCACAATAGCTAAACTATGGAACCAGGTGTCCTTCTGCCACAGCCTGGCTGGCTGGGCAAAATAGCCAGGGGGTGAAGAGCAACTTGTGTACATTGATACAGCAGGAGTGGGAGCCGTTTATTGTAGGACAGGAGGGGTATATATACATTCCACACAGCTTATCTTAATTAACATAAACTAGATACAGCAGTCAACCAATCAGGAATCTCCACACTTAATGGCTCGCTGGTGTTACTTCACAAACCATTCCCTCTGGCAAAATGCCAGGCTCCATCCCGACTCGTTTACAGACCCTAACATTTCCCCCTTTTGTTTAATTTAAATAACAACCATAGTGGTTTTTACACAAACACCATAAATAATCTGCTACAAGCAGAAGGGGAGGATACAAAATGCCTCAATACCAAGCCAATTGATGGCTCCATGCAAGAAGCCCTTGGAAAAATTATACCAGCAATGACACCATTAGCAAAGATACCGAGTTACAATTTGTTGTAGATTACAGTTTGTTGTCTCAATCCAGGTAAAGCAGTGTCTCAATAGATTAACTCACAGTTCAGGTAAGTTCACAGTCCAGGTAAATTCTGCAGGCAGCTAGCTTAAATCAGAGTCCAGGTAAGTTCTGCAGGAGCTAGCTTGATCCGAAGTCTCATCCTGTTCTCAGCAACACTGGAAATTCTTCCACCCTCATCTTCATTGGCCCTGGGATGAAGGCAGGAACTCCGGCAATGCTGGCTAAAGAAAATCCTGTAGTATTCCAGAAGGTGCTAAGAAAACAACCTTCTGAACAATTTAGTACATTATCTCAAGGTTTTTTACATTTGAAATAAGCCTTAATAGTGCTCCTTACTCATTAGCTTCCAGGTGTGGGAGAACCATTGTAGTTACTGGCCTTGGAAATGATCAAACTTCAGGGACGAGGGCCGTCTTCCACCTGCAGAGTCCTGGGCAGCCCCAGATGGCCCTGGGGAGAGTCTGGGGGTGTTCCAGACTCAAACTGCCACTGGGAACAGGGAGCAAGAGCCTGCGAGACTGTGCCTCAGGGTCAGGTTTGGATTTGGGCTCTCGAAGTGATGTCCTGCTCCCCGGGTGGGGGGTGGGGAAGAGCCCGCTGTTGCCGCTTGGAAAGACCTTGCTGTGCCATGACCGGCTTGCGCACGTGGCAGCTGCCGCGCCAATTCATGCACCCTCTGGTAATGAAAAGTATTCAGTAATAGCCTTTTGCTGCAACTTTTTTCCTGATAATCCTTCTTCTTTTGAACTTTCTTTTTCTTTCTGACTAGAGTTTCTGGGCTTCCATCAACACATGCCCTAACTATTCGTGGTTCCACTGGGGTGCTTCTTTCCCTTATCAATTTACCTAACACCCCTTCCATATTTTCATCACAAAGACAATACAATACACTGAGACAAAACAAGACACAAACATACTTTATCAATCTTCTCCATTTTCTCAAAATGGCCATTTTTCCTCTCGCCCTATCTGCCTAGGGACAAGCAGATTTGCTCCCGTCCTATCTATGGACGGGCAGCTTTTTTTTTTCATCACTTACCCCAGAGTGTCCCGGGGCACCCCGGACGGGCCACCATCTGCCGCAGCCCGGCTGGCTGGGCAAAATAGCTGGGGAGTAACGAACAACTTGTGTACACTGATACAGCAGGAGTGGGAGCTGTTTATTGTAGGACAGGAGGGGTATATATACATTCCACACAGCTTATCTAATTAACATAAACTAGATACAGCAGTCAACCAATCAGGAATCTCCACATTTAATGGCTTGCTGGCGCGACCCCACAAACCACTCCCTCTGGCAAAATACCAGGCGCCATCCTGACTTGTTTACAGACCCTAACATCCTTCAATAGATGAATGGATAAAAAAAGGTGGTATATATATTCAATGGAATATTACTGAGCTGTAAAGAAGGATGAAATTATGGCGTTTGCCAGTAAATGGATGGAGTTGGAGAATATCAAGTAAAATAAACTAGTCCCACAAAACCAAAAGCTGAATGTTTTCTCTAATATGCAGTTGTTAATTCACAATAAGGTGGGGGGGCACTAGAGAAGAATAGCATTACCTTAGATTAGGTAGAGGGAAGTGATGGGGGGGATGTGGGGACAGGAAAGATAGTAGAGTGAAACAGACATTATTACTGTATGTATATATGTGACTGCATGACCAATGTGATTCTACTACATGTGCACTCAGAAAAATGAGAAATTATATTCCATCTATGTATAATATATCAAAGTGCGTAAATGCATTCTACTGTGATGTATAACTAATTAAAACAAATAAAAAAATTTTTAAAAATAGAAGAAGCCATCACAAACCTACCAACTAAGAAAAAACCAGGACAAGAAGGATTCTCAATGAAGTTCTACAAGTCCTTCAAAGAAGAATTAACACCAACTCTCTTCAAATTATACCATGAAATAGACAAGGAGGGAACCCTTCCAATATCATTCTATAAAGCTGTTATCACCCTGATACCAAAACCAGACAAAGAAATATCAAGGAAAGAAAGCAACAACCAGGGCTGGGGATGTGGCTCAAGCGATAGCGCGCTCGCCTGGCATGCGTGCGGCCTGGGTTCGATCCTCAGCACCACATACCAACAAAGATGTTGTGTCCGCCAACTAAAAAATAAATATTAAAAAAATTCTCTCTCTCTCTCCCTCTCTCTCTCACTCTCTCTTTAAAAAAAAAAGAAAGCAACAGACCAATATCCCTGATAAACATAGATGCAAACATTCTCAATGAAATCCTGGCCAATTGCATACAAAAACATATTAAAAAGATAGTTCACCACAATCAAGTGGAGTTCATCCCCAGGATGCAAGGTTGGTTCAACATATGGATATCAATAAACATAATTCATCACATCAATAGACTTACAGACAAGAACCATATGATCATCTCAATAGATACAGAAAAGACATTTTGTTGAGAGCCACAGCCAAAGGGGCCCCAGCAAACTTCCAGCTGCTGGCAAACTTCCAGCTGCCAGCAAACTTCCAGCTGCCAGCAAACTTCCAGCTGCCAGCTGATGATTGGCTCACAGCGGCCCCAGCAACATCTAGCTGATTGGCTCCTCTGCGGTGATGTTCATTGGGCTGTTTCCCTGCCCTTCAGACTGCAAAGCTGATGATTGGCTCACAGCGGCCCCAGCAACATCTAGCTGATTGGCTCCTCCACGGAGCTGCTCATTGGGGGACTTCTTTGGCTCCGCCCACACAACCCAGCCAATCGGCCTCAAGAGCAGGAGGATGGTGGGAGGTGGAGAGGCTGGGGTGGGGGTGAGAGGCTTGGGGGAAGCCGGTGGTGGCAGTTGGGCTCTGAGGGTTTTTTCCTGAGGAGCTGTTTTGCTTGGCGTTTGTAGTTCTAAAAATAAAGTTAGTTTCTTTTGACAAGTGGCTCCTGAATTGTGCCCAGCCAGACTGTGGCAACATTTGATAAAATACAGCACCCCTTCATGTTCAAAACACTAGAAAAACTAGGGATGGTAGGAACATATCTCAGCATTGTAAATGTTCTCTATGTTAAACCCAAGGCCAGCATCATTCTACATGGAGCAAAATTGAAAGCATTCCTTCTCAAAACTGGAGCAGTACAAGGATGCTCTCTCACCACTTCTATTCAACATAGTCCTGGAAACTCTAGCCTGAGCAATTAGACAGAAGAAAGAAACTAAAGGGACATTAGCACCAAAAGAAGAACTCAAACTATCACTATTTGCCTATGACATGCTTCTATCTTTAGAAGTTCCAAAAAATTCCACCAGAAATGTTCTAGAACTAATACCTGATTTCAGCAAAGTAGCAGGACATAAAATCAATACCCATAAACCACACGTGTTCCCATTCATCAGTGATGGATCCCCTGAAAAAGAAATTAGGAAAATCTTCCCAATTCACAATAGCCTTAAAAAATACGTGGGAATCGATCTAACAAAAGAGGTGAAAGACCTGTATAATGAAAACTACAGAAAACTAAAGAAGAAACTGAACAATACCTTAGAAGATGGAAAGACTTTCCAAGCTCTTGGATAGGCAAAATTAAATAGTCAAAATGGCCATAATACCAAAAGTGTCATACAGATTTAATGCAATTCCTATTAAAATACCAGTGACATTCTTCATAGAAATAGAAAAAGTAGTCATGAAATTCATTTGGAAAAATAAGAGACCCAGAATAGCCAAAGCAAGACTTAGCAAGAAGAGTGAAGCAGGAGGCATCACAGTACCAGGCCATAAACTATACAACAGAACAATAGTAACAACAGCAGCATGGTATTGACACCACAACAGATACGTAGACCAATGGTACAGAATAGAAGACACAGAGGCAAACCCACATCAATACAGTTATCTCATCCTAGACAAAGGTGCCAAAGCATACATTGGAGAAAAGATAGCTTCTTCCACAAATGGTGCTTGGAAAACTGGAAATCCACATGCAGCAAAATGAAATTAAACCCTTGTCTCTCACCCTGCACAAAACTCAACTCAAAGTATATTAAAAAACTTTGGCACTAGAACACAGACCCTCTGACTAACAGAAGAAAAAGTAGGCCCAAATCTCCACCATGTCAGCTTAGGAACTGACTTTGTTAATGAGATCCTAAAGCACAAGAAATTTAAAAAATGCAATAAATGGGATGGAATCAAAGTAAAAAGCTTTTCATAGCAAAGGAAACAATTAAGAATGTGAAGAGAGGCCCTACAGAATGGGAAAAAATCTTTACTACATGCACCTCGGATAGAGCATTAATCTCCAGGATATATAAAAAACTAAAAAAAAAAAAATCACCCAATCAATAATTGGGCTAAGGAACAGAATAGATGCTTCAGAAGAAGAATTACAATTGATCAACAAACATGAAACACTGTTCAACATCTCAAGCAATTAGAAAAATGCGAATTAAAACTACTCTAAGAATTCATCCCACTCCAGTCAGAATGGCAATCATCAAGAAGACGAGCATCAATAAATGTTGGCAAGGATGTGGGGGAAAAGGTGCACACATACATTGCCGGTGGGACAGCAAATTGGTACAACCATCATGAAAAGCAGTATGAAGATTCCTCAGAACACTTGGAATGGAACCATCATTTGTCCCAGTTCTCACACTTGTTGGTTTATGCCCAAAGGACTTAAAATCAGCATACTAGAGGGATGCAGCCACATCAATCTTTATAGCTCAATTCACAATAGCCCAATTATGGAACCAACTTAGAGGCCCTTCAATACATGAACGGATAAAGAAACTGTAGTATACATACACAATGCGGTATTACTCAGCCCTAAAGAAGAGTTAAATTATGGCATTTTCCAGTAAATGGATGGAAACGCAGAATATTATGCTAAGTGAAATAAGCCAATCCCAAAGAACCAAAGGCCGAATGTTCCCTCTGATAGGTGGAGGCTAATTCACAATAAGGGGGCAGGAAAAGTAGAGACAGGAGTGATGGCAGATGATCAGACATTATTCCTCTGTGGGCACATATGATTCCATGACCTGTGTAAGTCTACATCATGCACAATCAGACAAATAATCGGTTATTCTCCATTTATGTATGATCTGCCAAAATGCATTCTACAGTCATGTAATTCAAATAAATAAAAGAATGTATTAAAAGTCAAAGACAAAAGTGTTATTTAAAAAGCAACCAAAGAAATGTGTCAGCTCACAGATCAAGGTCATCCATCCTCTTTCGATGATTGGCGGCTTTCTCAACAAAAGTTCAGGTCAGTGGAGAATGGGATAATATATCAAAGTGCTGAGAGAAAGAAAAAAAAACTACAAATCAATATTACTATACCCAGGTAAGCTATCTTCCAGAAATGAAAGGGGAAAAAAAATCATCCCCAAACACCCACACCACCAGACGGATTTTACCGAAAGTGCTTGAGGGAGTATTTCATCTGGAAGTCAGAGGATGACAATCATCATCATGGAGATTTACACACAAGTACAAAACTCACCGGTCAAGTCATCACCGAATTCGGAGTGCTCCACTACTGCCTTGGTGGTAGGTGAATCTTTCAGATCTCTGGTATGAAGACTGAAATCAAAAACCTCAAAACTGGCGGTGGCCAGGAGGAAGAGAAGATGGCGGGCCAGAGGCAGGGACACTTCCCATCAGTCCCTCAGCACTTGAACTCCTGAGCGGGACAAGGTGGGTGACTAAGGGAGCTCACGGGAATTCAGTGCTGGACAGTAAGGGAAACCAAGGAGACCCGAAGGTCAGACACCTCAGCATTCTATAGGAAATCATGTGTGAGAGCCACACAGTTTTGCCCCTGAAGCGGGGAGATCGAAGGGAGAGAGGAAAGCCGCGTGGAGAAAATAAGGTTTGGAGGAGCCTGTGGAACAGAGAGGGGGGTGATCTTAATGGACTGAGAGTCGCCATCATGGAACCACTTACGAGGGCTGCGTGGCCAGGAGCAGAGGCAGGAGATGAGGTCTCCCAGAGGGAGTTGCTACCCCGACCCAGACGTCACCTACTGTGACCCCTTGAGCGAGCCTGGACCAGGTGACTGACTCTTAGGGCTGAACTCACATCCGTAGTGAGGAACCTGAGCCCTGTGGAGGTTTAGACTCCACACCTTCAAAGTGGCATTTCCAGAGGCCCCTAAGACCAGACGTCCAGCGGACATCAGCGTCTCCCCAACAACAGGGCACAGGGACCAAACCTCAAGTCATCGCTGACAGAGCCCCAGACTCCATCCCAACCAAACCCACCTCCTGCATCTCCCAGTGGGGAACCGTGAGCCCACCCACAGCAGGGTTCAGAATCTGTCCGCCCTCCCAGTCTGCTCCACCCGCACTGGGAGACAGGAGGATGGCGCCCACCACCATCAGCTTTGGCTGTGGCCACCATCCTGGCAGCCAGGTGAGGTGCACCGGGCTTGGGACTGACAACCCCCAGCCTTACAGAGCCCCCGAATGAAGACAAAGAAGGAAAGTTCCTCCACGCCAACAGTTCTCACCACCTCAGGGAAAACAACCCCTTTATTTCTCATTAAGAAGGTGGATCTTTTCCCCCGTATTTTGTTCCTTTTTAATTTTTACTTTTTTTTTTCAAATTTCATTTCATTACATTTTATTATTTCTTACTTTTTTCCCATTTGGCAAGATTGGGTGTGTGTAGGTGTGGGTGTTCTCACTGTGTGGATAGGTTCAATTACATACATGGATTTTTCCAAACAATTTTACTTGCATTTTAATTGCTTTGTTCTCCACCTGTTTAATATTTAGCCCTGGTTCAACTTGGTGGGTGAAATCATACTTGGATCTGAGTTGTTTTGATCTTCCTGTTGTTTGTCTGTTCACACCTTGTTTTGTGCTTCTGGTCACCCCTTCTTCACTCTCTTCCCCCTCAAAAAATCAAACTCTTCTGTTCCTTCTTCTCCATTTTATCTTTAAAAATTGCTTTTAGTTATTTTATTTTTTTGCTCCTCTTTCTTTGCAGCAGTCACCTGCCACCTATCTCCTGCCTCTCCTTTGCTCTCTTTTTAAGTATTTGAACTTCCTCTGGCCCTTGTGCCCCACTTCCTCCTCACTCAACACCCTGTAATCCCACCCTCTGGTGGAACTATATTGTTTATGAATTCCTCCCCCCTCGTGTGGTTCTCATTACTAACACAGCGTAACCTAAGGCCTGATTCAATTCACTATTTTTTTGTTGGTGGTGCTGATGTTGGATTCTGAGCCCACCCTTCCTACGTAGGTGACAGTGAGTGTTGCAGATGTCAGCTGGCACCGGACGTTGATCTTCATGCTGTGCATCTGTTGCTAACATCAGTGCTACTCCTGGTGCCCCCTGTCTCTAAGGCAGGCTGGAAAGTGATGAGGGCACTTCAGGTTCACAGAGTGGAGGCCCTGCGGCCAAGCAATGCTCAAAATTCAACCAAGCAACAGCGAATCTCACCCCACCCATGATCTAGCTCCTGGAAAACCTCAACAGTGATTCAACACATAGACTGGGGTAGAAAAAAAACCCAAACCAGCAACCAGGCCCCAAGGAGGAACCACCAGAGGGGGACCTCACATCACAGCCCTGAACATTTACTCATACATCAAATAAAAGAGACGCCCCAAACCAGAACAATAATGACAGTAACAGTCATAACAGCGCAGGGAAGGGCATGTGTATACAGGGGAAGGCGTGCACCACAACTGAGGCCCATGTCCAAGACCTTTGAAAACATGAGGATCAGGCAAAAAGAAATCTCCCCCCAAAATTCACAATCCCACAGATCCATAAGTGGATGAAACTCCAGAGAAAGACCCTAAAAACCCAATTATTAAAGTGTTGAATGAGTTGGGTGCAGTGGCACACACCGGCAATCCTCGTGGCTTGGGAGGCTGAGGCAGGAGGATAATCCAGTTCAAAGCCAGCCTCAGCAAAAGTGAGGCGCTAAGCAACTCAGTGAGACCCTGTCTCTAAATAAAATACAAAATAGGACTGGGGATGTGACTCAGTGGCCAAGTGCCCCTGAGTTCAATTCCTGGTACAGTCCCCCCCAAAATGTTGAATTAACTCAAAGAATATCCAAAGAATGAAGTAAGAAAGCAAATGCAGGAGATGAAAGACCATTTCATTGAAAAACTAGAGGTTCTGAAAAGAAACCAATCAGAACTCCTTGGAGTAAAAGACATGATTCAAATTAAAAACTCACTTAAAAGCGTCACCAACAGATTAGATTGTGCAGAAAATAGAATGTCGGGCCTTGGAGATAGTGTGTATTAATTTGAACACTGTTTTAGTTAGCTTTGGCTGTTGTGACTAAATTTTGCATTTTGAGGGCACACGGGGTCAGAGGTCTAGTTCCATTGAAGGTGGGCTCCATTCCTTGGGGCTTGAGGTGAGGCAGAACACTATGGGGGGGAGTGTGACAGAGGGAAACAGCTCCTATGGTGATCAGGAAGGAGGAAGAGAGAGAGAGAGAGAGAGAGAGAGAGAGAGAGAGAGAGAGAGAGAGAGAGAGAGGTAGGTCTCTGCTTGCCAGATACAAATGTGTATCTGAAAGCCATGGCCCCAGTGAACAATTTCCTCCAGCCACACCCACCTGCCTTCAGTTACTACTCCATCAATCCCATCAGGGATTAATCCTCTGATCAGGTGAAGGCTACAGCCCAATCATTGCTCCTCCAAACCTTCTTTCATTGTATCACATGTGAAGTTTGGGGGGACACCACATCTAAACCATAACAAATACTCAGTTTGCAATAAGGGGGGGACAAACAATGATCAGAAAAAAACAAGAAGTCTGGGACAGTATCAAGAGAACAAACTTGAGAGTCGTTGGAATAGAAGAAAACATGGAGATGTAGGATGAAGGCCTTTAGAACATTTTCAATGAAGTAGTCACAAAAAAAATGCCCATATTAGAAAAAAAAATAGGTATCCACATATAGGAGGATATACAGGACCCCAGAACCTCTCCAAGACACACCATGATCAAAATTCCTAACAGAAATCAAGGAAAGAATATTAAAAGCTGCAAAAGAAAAACATCAGGTCTCATTTAGCGGCAAATCAATAAGACATGCTTCTGACTTCTCAACTCAGATTCCAAAGTCAACGAGGACCTGAAATGAGATATTCTAAGCTCTAAAAGAGAATAATTGCCAGCCAAGATGGCCATATCCCGCAAAGCTATTTTTCAAAATCAATGGGGAAATAAAAACTTTCTGTGACAAAGATAAATTAGTTCGTGAGCACTAAGCCAGCACCATAAAGAAAACTCATAGACACACTGCACTCAGAGGAACCCAAAAACAAACCCCAAAGCTTCCAAAGAGATAAAGATTACTAGAAGAGCAACAGACCGAATGAAAATCAAGAAAGAATTAAATATAGCAAACAACCCAAAATGTCCGCAAGCCACAAACACACATTCAAGATAGCAGTGCAAATGGTCTCAGCTCCCCGATTAATATGCATAGATCATCATAATGGGTTTTAAAAAAAGATACAATTACATGCTACTCACAAGAGACTCATCTCATAGGCAAAGACAACCATAGGGTGAAAGCAAAAGGATGAAAAAGACATCTTCCGTGCAAATGTAGTCAGAAAACCAGCCGAGTTGGGTGTGGTGCTGCCCATCTATGACCCCGGTGGGCTGGAAGGCAGAGGTGAGAGGACCCCAAGTTCAAAGCCAGCCTCAGCTACTGAGTGAGGCCCTGTCGCAAAATAAAGTTCAAACAGGGTGGGGATGTGGCTTCATGTTTGAGTGCCTCTTGGTTCAGTCCCTGATGAAAGGAAGGAAGGGAGGGACCCAGGGAGGGGGAGAGAAAGGGAGGGAAGAGGCAGGAGTCCATTCCCACATCTGATAAAGCAGATTTCAAGCAGAAATTCATCAGAAGAGAAGACAAAGGATGTCACACACTCGGGAAGTGAGCGATCCCACAGATGCCGTGGCAGCAGGAACGTCAGGGCACCTGATCACATTTAAGAGTGTTTCTTGACATTGAATTTCAGATAGACCCCAACACAATAACACTCTGTGGTTTCAACACACCTTGGTCCTTATCACCAACAGAGAGGCCGTTCAAACATAAAATCAATAAAGATGTCTCTGAACTAAATAATACTATAAATCAAGTGGATCTAATAGACATGGGTAGAATGTTTCGCCCCAAACAGCTGAATTTAATTTCTCAGCAGTTCATGAAACCTTTTCTAAAATAGACCATATTCTAGATCTCAGTGTAAGCCTTAGAAAATATGAAAAAAAATGTATTTCATCCTGTGCATCTTAAGAGATCACAATGGAATGAAATAGAAATCAACAGCAAGAAAAATAATAGAAACCACATAAATGCATGAAGATCAAATAATACTCGTCTATGAAGAAGAATGGATCATAGAAGAAATCAGGAAATTCTTAGAAACAAATGAGAAACATACATGTTGATATGTTGAGAAACATGTCCACGTCTCTGGGACAAGATGAAAGTAGTTCTAAGGGGAAAAAGTTTACAGCATCAAGGGCCTACATTGAAAAAATACCCCTTGGGAGGCTGAGGCAGGCTCACAAGTTAAAGCCAGCCTCAGCAACTTAGCAAGGCTCTAAGGAACTTAGTAAGACCCTGTCTCCAAATAAAAATTAAAAAGGAGCTCAGTGGTTAAATGCTGCTAGGTTCCGGTCCTAGTACCAAAGGAAAAAAAAATTATACCTCAAGACCCTAGCAAAGTCAGACAAAATAATTCCACAATTGGTAGAAATCATTGAGAACAGAGACAAAATTCATAAAATTGAAAATAAAAAGTACAAAAGATCAATGCCACAAAGAGTGAGTTCTTGAAAAAGATCAATGAGATTAATAATTCCATAACCAAATTAACCAAATTAACAGAGAGAGAGAGAGAGAGAGAGAGAGAGAGACAGAGAGAGACAGAGAGAGACAGAGAGAGAGAGAAGATTCTGATCAACAAACTTAGAGATGAAATAAGAGATAGGTCTACAGGTACTTGTGAAATGCATAGAATCATTAGAAAGTATTTTGGAAATTTACACTCCAATAAACTAAAAAAATATGACAGATTTCTTGACCCATGACCTGTAACATGGAACCATGACAATACAGAAAATCTGAACAGACTGATATTGAGCAATGTGATTGGAGCAGCAATTAAAAGTCTTCCAACAAAGAAAAATTCAGGACCAGATGGACTCTTGGTTGAGTTCAGACTTTTAAAGAAGAGCTAATGCCAATAGTTCTCAAACTAAAATAGACCATATTCAAATTATTGAATGAAATAGAAAGGGAAGGAGCACTCTCAAATATATCCTACGAAGCCAGCATCACTGTGATACCCCAACCAGACAAGACTCAAAGAAAACTATAGAACCATATCCCTGAGGAGCATAGATGCAAAAATCATTCATAAAACATCTGTGAACCACATTCAAAGACTTTATAGTACACCATGATGAAATGGGCTTCATCCTAAGGATCAACATTGGTTCAACCTAGGCCAATCAAGAAATGTGATTCACCACATAAATAAAATCAGGAATAAGAATCACAGGATGATCTCAATAGATGCAGAAAGGGTCTTTGGTAAAATCCAGCACCTTTTCATTTTACAATGCTGGAGAAACTAGAGATCGAGGAACTGACCTCGACATTGTCAAGGACGTATGTGACCGACCCAAAGCCAACACCCACCGAATGAGAAAGACTGAAAGCAATTCCTTTAGGAAGAAGACAGGGATGTATGTCCACACGCATCAGTGCTATTCCATATAGTTCTCAAACCTCTAGCCAGGGCAAGCAGGCAAGAGAAGGAAATTAAAAGCATACAAATAGGAACAGAAGTAAAACTATCTCTATTTGCTGATGAGATGATCCTCTATCTAGACGAACCCCTTAAAAAAATCCACCAAAAAACACTCAGAACTGATACATAAGTTCAGTGAAGCAGCATGATACAAGATCAACTTTCATAAATGAACAGCTCTCCTATACCATAACAGTGATTCTGCTGAGAAAGAAATTAGGGAAAATATCCCACTCACAATAGCCTCAAAATAAACCAAAAACCACTTGAGAATTAATCTAACCAAGGAAGTGAAAGATCTCCACGATTAATACTATAGAACACTAAAGAAAGAAACTGAAGAAGACCTTAGACAATGGAAAGACCGGGGACTGGGGATATAGCTCGGCTGGTAGAGTGCTTGCCTCCCTCGTGTGCACGACGAGGCCCTGGGTTCACTCCCAGTACCACACACACACGAAAGACCTCCCATGTTGCAGAATATGCAGAATTAATACTGTCCACATGGCCATGCCACCAAAATCCCCATGCAATCCCCATCAAAATACCAACAGCATTCTTCACAGAACTGGGAAAAGCCTCAGAATTAATTGGGAAGAATAAGAGATCAGAATAGCCAACGCAATCCTGAGCAAGAAGCGAAATGTGAAGCCATCAAATACCTGATCTCAAATAATACTACAGAGCTGGAGTAACAAAAAAACACAGTATTGGCACCAAAATAGACCTGAAGCCCCATGGAAGGAGTAGAAGACACGGAGGCAGACCATATCCTTACTGTCATCTGACACTTGGTGAAGGTGCCAATAGTATATGTTGGAGAAAAGACTGACTGTTTAACAAAGCATTCTGGGAAACCTGCATATTAATCTGTAGAAGGATGAAACTGGATAGCTACCTCTCACCTGGCACAAAAGTCAGCTCAAAGTAGATCAAGGACTTGAGAATTAGTCCAGAAACCTTTCAACTGCTAAAAGAAGACACGGGGCCAACAGTCACCATATTGACACAGACACCAACTTCTTCAGAAGACCCAGAACTCCACCAGAAGGCTTTTAGGACTCACTAATGAACTCAGCAAAGCAGCAGGATATGAAATTAACACCCATGACTCAATTGCATTCTTATATACAGATGACAAGCCAGGTAAAAGAGCAGGAAAACTCTCCCATTCACAATAGCCACCCCCCCAAAAAAATAATTAAGACATTTGGGAGTCAATCTAACAAAAGAAATGAAAGACCTCTACTATGAAAACTACAGAACACTAAAGAAGGAAACTGAAGAAGACCTTAGAAGATGGAAAGATCTCCCATGCCCTTGGACAGGCAGAATTCATATTGTCAAAATGGCCATACCACCAAAACACTATGCATATTCAATGCAATTCCTATTAAAATCCCAGTGACAGCCTTCATAAAAATAGAAAAAGCAGTCATGAAATTCATGGAAAATAAGAAGCCCAGAATAGCCAAAGCAAGCCTTGGCACAAAAAGTAAAGCAGGAGACATCGCAGTACCAGACCTTGAATTATACTACAGAGCATAGTCACAAAGACAGCACGGGATAAAAGACCCAGAGACGGAACTACATAGAGATAGTATCTCATATAGACCCAGGGGCCATAAACATGCATCAGAGAAATCATAGCCTTTTAAAGAAATGGTGCTGGGAAACCAGAAATCCACCTGTAGCCAAATGAAAATAAACCCTATCTCTCACCCTGCCCCAAACTCAACTTGAAGTAGATCAAGGACCTTGGCATTGGACTAGAGACCCAGCACCTACTAGAAGAAGAAGTAGGCCCAGCTCTCCATCATGTTGGCTTAGGAACCAGCTTCCTCAATGAAGGTCCTAAAGCTTGAGAATTAAAATCAAAAACCAAGAGGCAATAAATGGGATGGTATCAAACTAGGAAGTGTCTTCAGAGTAAAGGGAGCAATCAAGAATGCGAAGAGAGAGCCTACAGAATGGGAGAAAATCTTTACCACATGCACCTCAGATAGAGAATTAATCTCTAGGATATATAAAGCACTCAAAAAAACACCAAAAAACCCCACAATAATCCCATGAATAAATGGTCAAAGGAACTGAAAAGGCACTTTTCACAAGAAGAAATACAATCCATCCACATAAAAAATGTTCAACATCTCTAGCAATTAGAAAAATGCAAATCAAAACTACATTGAGGTTCCATCTCACTCTAGTCACAATGGCAATTATCAAGAATACAAGTAACAGTAACTGTTGGCAGGGGAAAAAAGTTCACTCATACATTGCTGGTGGGATTGCAAATCGGTGCAACCATAATGGAAAGCAGTATGGAGATTCCTCAGAAAACTAGAAATGGAACCCTCATTTGACCCCGTCATCCCACTCCTCAGTTTACACCCAAAGGATTTAAAATTAGAATGGCCACATCAATGTTTATAGCAGCTCAATTCACAATAGCCAAGCTACTGGAACAACCTAGGTGCCCTTCAACACATGGAATGGATAAAGAAAATGTGGTACATATACACAATGGCATATTACTCAGCCATAAAGAAGAATGAGATTATGGCATTTGCTGGTAACTAGATGCAACTAGTGACTATAGTTGAAATAAGACAATCCCAAAAAACCAAAGGCCAAATGTTCTTTCTGATTTGTAGATGCTAATCCACAACAAGTGGCGGTGAAGAAGGGAAGAATAGAAGTTCATTGGATGAGATGAAGGGGAATGATAGGAAGGGAGGGGGAATGGAATGGGAAGGACAGTGGAGTGGACTGGACACAACTGTCCTGTGTTCTTATGTAAACACACGACCAGTGAAACTCCACCTCACACACAGACACAAGAAAGGGGAGTTATCCTCCATGCAGGCATATGTCAAAACTCACTCCAATGTCATGTATAGCTAAAAAGACAACTAAAATACAGTTGAGGCTGGGGATGTGGCTCAAGCGGTAGTGCGCTTGCCTGGCATGCATGGGGCACTGGGTTTGATCCTCAGCACCACATAAAAAATAAAATAAAGATGTTGTGCCCACTGAAAACTAGAAAATGAATATTTAAAAAATTCTCTCTCTCTCTCTCTCTCTCTCTCTCTCTCTCTTAAAAAAAAGAAAAGGAATCTTGAACATTTAAAATAAAATACAGTTGAAAAAAGAATTTAAGAAAGTCACTTTGAAAAAAAAGAGAAAATTATTTTAAAAAGGAAATAAAACCAAGAATAAGTGAGATGCCACCAAACTAAAAAAAAAAAAAAAAAAAATCTCCCGCACAGCGGAGGAAATGGTTAAGAGAGAAGAGAGGGCCTGCAGAATTGGGGAGGTCTTTGTTGGCTGCTCCTCTGAGAGGGAATCGATACCCAGGGTGTAGAGAGAACTCAAGGAGCTTAACACCCGCCCCCCCCCAAAAAAAAACCTCAAACAAGCAAACAAAACCTCACCAAACAACCCAATCAATAAGTGGGCAAAAGAACTCGAAAGACATTTCTGAAAAGCAGAAGCACAAATGGCCATTAAATACATGAAAAATGTTCCTCCTGTCCAGCCACCAAGGACAGGAAAACATACCACACTAAGACTTCATATCCAGCCAGGTAGGGAGGCCGAAGCAGGAGGATCACAGTCGGAGGCCAGCCTCAGCAATTTATCAAGACCCTGTCTCAAAATAAAGAATAACAAATAAGAAAGAAAAGAGGGATTTCATATCAACCCAATCAGAAGAAGGAGGAGATGGAGAAGAAGGGAGGAGGGAAGGGAAAGGGGAGACAATGCAAAATGAGTTTCATGACATCATGCTTCATGCACCTAGAAACCTACTACAGTGATCTCCACCTTCATGTATTCATAGGAAGCCCCCAAATGAATAAATAAACGAGCAAAAGGAAGGTCAGTGGACTAGAGGAAGGAGGATGGGGGGCAGGAATGGGGGTCACTGTGGACTCGAGTGGACTGAGTCGAACTCCATGCACGTAGGACCTTGCCCAAAGGAGCCACTGTCTGTGTGACTGTGATGCTCCAACAAAGGACGTTTGGAACACAAGGGCAGCTCCGAGACATGGTTAGGGAACACACAATAGAACATGAGGGAGTTAAGACAAGGAAGGATCAGTGTGGAGAGGGGAGAGAGGGCAGGGGAAACCCAGGCTTGGCTGTCCTGGCTCAGAGCAGCCCATCACAGTACCAGATGCTTAGGTGACCCCGGGGACCAGGAAGAGCACCCAGAAGGTGCCCAGAAGGGAAGAGAAGGTGACCAAAGCCCATCAGTTCAGAAAGCCACCAAACCACCAAACAACACAGGCAAACAAAGGAAACCATAAAGAGAAGACGACAGAATGGCAGGAGTGGGCTCTTCTTTGCCAAGAACCAGCTGGGATCTAAGTGCACGCATCTCAGGGACCCAGAGCAGCGGATGCATCTGTCTTTGAAGGCCCACCACGTGCTGCCTGACGAGCGTCCCCTGGCGAGAACACACGACTCGGGCGCCCCCAGGCTCCATGGGAAGGGGACCAGGTGGGCCAGGCAGCCCCTCGTATCTGGCCTGGCTTCCAGCACTGCCTTAGGACAGACGAAAGTCAGCCAGACACAGTGGATTGAAGCTGTCACCCGGACCCCGTGGACGGCAGGCAGTCACACTGCAGGGAGCCCCCAGGCAGGCCACTTCCTGGGCCCCAGACAGTTTTAACAGATTTCAGGAGAGGGCGGCTGAGCCCAGATCCTCCCAGACCACCGTGGTGTGAACTGAGAACCAGGCAGGAGAACCTTGGGAAACTTCAAAATGCATGGAAATTAAAAAAAAAATACTCCTGGGTCAAGGAAGGAATCAAAAGGGAAATTAAAAAATTCTTGAGGCAAAAAAAAAAAAAATGGAGACACATCAAAGCCAATCAGATACACAAAAGCAGCTTTAAAAGGGAAGTTTATAGCAATTAAATGCTACATCAAAAAAGAAGAAAGATTTCCAATAAACAACCTAATATTGCACCTCAAGGAACCAGAAAAACAGAACCCAACTAACCCAAAAATCACCAAAGGAAGCAAACAGTGAAGATCAGAGCAGAAATGGATGAAGTGGGACTAGGCAAGCGTCACAAAGGACCCACAAAACAAAGAGGGTTCCTTTCTTTTTGTGGCACTGGGTGAACCAAGGGCCTCACACAGGGCACCACTGAGCCACACCAACCCTACAAAACTCTAGTTTTGTTAAGTTTTGCTAAGTTTCCCAGGCTGGCTTCAAACTTGCAATTCTCCTGCCTCAGTGTCCTGAGTAGCTTGGATCACAGGTGGGCAGCCACTGCACCCAGCTCAAGATCAGGTTTTTTTTTTTTTTAAAGACAAACAAAATTGACGGACCTTTAAGCTAGACTGTAATAAATAAAATCAGAAATAAAAGGAGACATTATAACTGGTAGCACAGAAAATTAAGGATCCTAAGAAACTACAATAAGCAATTATGTATCAACAAATCGGAACCCAGACCAGGCTGACAAATCTCAGACACGTGAAATGTACCAAGAATGAATCGAGCTGGGCAGGGTAACCCAGCGACCCGGAGGCTGAGGCAGGAGGATCACACGTTCAGAGCCAGCCTCAGCAACTTAGTGAGACCCTGGGGTGGGGATGTGGTTTGGTGGTTGAGTGCCCCTGGGTTCAATCTCCATGTCAAGGAAGAAAGGGGGAAGGGAAAGGGAAGGAGAGGAAAGGAGGAGAGAGAGAAAGGGATAAAGGGAGGAAGAGAGAAAGAGCAAAAGAGAGAAAGAAGGAGAAAAGGGAGGGAGGGAGGGAGGACAGAGAAAGAATTAAGAAGAAGAAATGGAAAATCTAAATTGACCAATAACAAGTAAAGAATGAAACCTGTCAATGAACAGAAGTCCCCCATCATAAAATAAAGCAAACCCAAACCCAAGGTGTGGTGGTTCCACTGCTGAATTCTGCCAGATATTATGAGACATTTACAGAGGAGTGACACCATCCTCAAACTACTGCAGAACGTTGAAGAGATACTTCCAGGCTCATCCCATGAGGTGGCTATTACGCTCACAACAAAACCAGCTCAGGACTCAACAAAGAAGAAAAGACCGAGAATTGCAGAAGAGTGACTCTGGTCAGGGTCAGTAGCACAAAACCCTCAACAGAATACGAGCCGACCAGTTCAACCGCACATTAAAGATGTGCTGTGACCGATGGGGACCATTACCATTCACTGTGACCAGTGGAGACTTACCGCAAAGACCATTGAAATACGCAGAGCAGCACATGTGACTCATCACCTGGACAGAAAGACGGAACTTCAAGATCATCTCGACAAATGCAGAAAACGCAGACCTCTGACAAAATTCAACGTCCCTCCATGATAAAAACTCCCACTATGTGAGGTCTAGAAAATGCATACTCAACAAGCACTCTAGGTGACAGACGCCGACCTGCGTACTGAACAGAGGAAACTTAAAGCTTTTCCTCTGGATCTGGGATGAACAAGGAAGCCCACTGTCACTCCTTCTCGTCAACACAGCCTCTGAAGTCCTATCCAGAGCCTTGGGCAAGAGGAGAGGCAGGAGCCAATTGGAAAGGAGGATGTTGACGGTCCACTAGCAGACTGCGTGATTGACTGTATAGAAAGCCCCAGGGCTACACTAACTGTGACTGATACATTCAGTCAAGTTACAGAATACGGAATCAATACGTGAAATCAGTGGTACTTCCATAGGCTCGTAGTGAACTATATGAACACAGTCAAGGAAATGCCATTTACACTAGCTACCAAGAAAGTAACATGCCTGGGGAAAGAAAGGAACCAGGAATGTGAAGGATCTGTACATCAAAAACCATACAACACTGAGAAAGAACCTGAAGGAGACAGGAGCAATGAGAAGAGATGAGAAGAGTACACACAGATGAGAAGAGTACCTTTGGTGAAGATGTCCTTACCACCCAAAGCCATCTTCAGACTCAATGAGATTTCTATCAAGACACTAGTGACGATCTTCACAGAAATAGGAAGAACAAGTGATAAATTCTTATGGAATCACAAAGCCAGGATTCTGAATTCACCCTTTTTATTTGTTCCTACACATGACAGTAGAGTGTATTTTGTCATATCACACACACACGGAGTGTAACTTCCCATTCTTGTGGTTGTACATGATGTGGAGTTTCACTGGTGTGTATTCATAGATGAACACAGGAGAGTGATGTCCGATTCACTCTACTGTCTTTCCCCCTCCCTTCCCTCCTCTCCCTCCCCCCAATCTGGTTAACCTCTACTCATTCATTCCACCTGGCCACCCCCACACCCCATCCCCCACTTAGGAGAGTCAGTGTCCACATTTAGGAGAGAACATTTGGCCTTTAGTTTTTCTGGAATTGACTTATTTCACTTAGCACGATAGTCTCCAGTTCCATTCATTCTCCAGCAAATGTCATAATTTCATTCTTCTTTATGGCTGAGTAATATTCCATTGTGTAAATACACCACAATTTCTTTATCCATTCATATGTTGAAGAGCACCTAGGTTGGTCCCACAGCTTGGCTATTGTGAACTGAACTGCTATGAACGTTGATGTCAGCCAGAGGCATCTTGAGCAAATAGCAAAACTGGCAGTGGTACACTCCCTAGAAACACATTATGAAGCTATGGTAACCCAAACAGCACAATACTGGAATAAAAACAGACACACAGGTTAGTGAAACAGAACAGAGCCCAGAAATAAATACACACATCCACAGTCAACTGATTTTCAACAAAGAAGTCAGGAACGCACACCTTGGGGCACGGACATTCTCTATGAATGGTGCTGGGGAAACTGGATCTCCACATGCAGAAAGAGGAAATGTTCTCATCTTTACATCTTATGCAAAATCATCAACTGAAGATGAATCAAAGACATAAGTGTTTGACTCTCAAACCATGAAGCTACTAGAAAAAATATAGAGAGAGGATCTGGGCATGGTGGCACATACCTGTAATCCCAGCAGCTCTGGAGGCTGAGGCAGGAGGATCACAAGGTCAAAGTCAGCCTCAGAAATTTAGTGAGGTCCTAAGCAACTCAGTGAGACCCTTCTCTAAATAAAATATAAAAAGGGCTGGGGATGTGGCTTGGTGGCTGAGGGCCCCTGGGTTCAATCCCTGGAAGAAAGAAAGAAAGAAAGAAAGAAAGAAAGAAAGGAAGGAAGGAAGGAAGGAAGGAAGGAAGGAAGGAAGGAAGGAAGAAAGCATAGAGGAAATTCCTCATGAAACTGGGCTGGGAGAGGATATTTGGGATAAGAACCCCAAATCCCAGACAACAACAGCAAAAATGGACGGATGGGATTACACTGAATTAAAGAGCTGCTGGACAAAGAGTAAGGAGACAACCTAGAGAATGTGGACAAAATCTGCAAACTACACATCTGACAAGGAATGACTTTTCAGGTTATGGAAATAATTCAAATAACTCATCAGCAAATAATAATAATAATCCAATAAAAATAGGCAAAGACTTTAATAGACATTTCTCCAAAGAAGGCACACAGCTATTCACGGCCAACAGTCCATGGAAAAAGCGCTCAGCCACTGGTCATCAGGGAACTGCAAATCCAAACCATTGGGGATATGCGTTAGGAGAACCTTGATGAAAAAACACTATGAGAGTTCTCAAAAAATTCGATGTGGAATTACCACGTGATCCTGCTATCTCCGGACTGGCCACAGAGTCAAAGGAAGTGAACTCAGCGCTTTGATGAGTCAGCGGCCCTCCCAGGTTCTCTGCAACACCAAGTGCCCCTCAGTAGATGATCGAGTGTGGAAAATGCAGTCCCTCTACACAGTGGAACTCTATTCAACCATGAAAAGGGAAAATCCTGTCATTTGTTACATGGATGGATCTAGAAGACATTAGGTAAAGTGAAATAAGCCAGACGTGAAAAGTCAGAACCACGTGATCTCATTCATGTGTGGATGCTAAAATCCTTTATCTCAAAGAATCAGAGAATAGAACAACAGATCAGTGTCTGAGGTGATGGGTCCACGTTTGGTTTATTGTCCCACAATGTATACTTTCACTGAAACATTACATGATACCCCATAAACACATGCACTTATCACGTACCGGTTAAAAATGAGCAAAGCCAGCCTGGCAGTGTAGCTCCGGGGTAGAACACAGGTCGGACCTGTGTAAGTCCTGGGTTCAGGCCCCTGCACGGTAAAACCCATTTTCTCAGAGCCGCATGCTACTGTGACAGTAAGTACCTGCCGCGCGTTCGCACAAGCCCACAGCAAGCACCACTCACAGATGGAGCCTCACGTAAGCCGTGGAGTCTGGATGACAAAGGCGTGTCTGTGCACGTTCATCAGTGAACCAAGTGTACAGCTCTGGTGGGGTGTTGTTAATGGGGGGGGCTGCTGGTGGGGACAAGGGGCCAGTCGTGCACAGAGAATCTCAACGCCTTCCTGAAATGAAATTTTTATTTTAAAAAATCTTTGATAAAAATAAGATTTATCAACACACCCGATTGTAGGATCTCCCCACCTCTGACAGCACCCACTCTAGAGAGCACCCCACCCTTAGAACCTCTCTGGCCCACTCAAAGCCAAGCCCATTCACAGGTCTTGGTGACCCTCTGGCCCCGGGGTCTTTCTTCCTTATGATGCAAAGGATCATAAGCCAAATGTGCTCAGCTCCGGGTTCTGGTGGCTTTGGCTGAAGAGCCTTGATGCTGTATGGGTGGCTCTGGGCACGTGGCTTCAGCACCCTGGGCTCAGGTAGAAATGGTGAGATGGATGTGTGTGGACTGCAGAGGTGAGTCCTGGGCCAGCTTCTCTGGCTCTCCCAACTCAGGGACACTCGCTGCAGTTGCAGGCTGTCCCCCCTAGGGGGAGCTAGGCAGGATGAGAGCTTGTCTGCTCTCAACAACAGACGAGGTGCGCAGTGGGCCCTGTCCTCCAGGGGGCCCTCGCAGGCTCCTGGCCCTCTCCTGCTGCAGACTCCAGGGTGTGGCCTTCTCTCCCCACCCTGCAGTCTATGGACCCTGAGTTTCAGGAGCACCTTCCCTGGGGACCTGCAGTTTGGAGATGGTTCTGGGCAGGAGAGGAGGGGTCCCCCAGAAAGATTCGGGGCCTATGGCAAGCGGGTGGGTTGGGCGGCTCTGGGGTCAGCCAGCCACCCCAGGCTGCTCCTGGTACAGCTCAGTTGCTGTCTCGGACCCACTGTCATTCCCCACCATCTTTCTTAATAGGTTTTGGTTTCAGAAGCCCTGGGCAGGGACTCTGAATTCCCCAACCCGTCTCCCCCCTGTGGCTGGCCCAGGCTCACAGCTCACCATGCCCCGGGGCTGGCTTCCTGGAGGGTAGGGGATAGAAGGTGGGGAGCACTCTCTGCAGTGACCTTAGGAAGTGACAAAAGGGAGGAAGAGGAGGCCCCTTTGGAGACCCTCACTGGGGCTGGAAAGGGGGTCTTGAGATAGCACTTGACCCCCTCATTGGCTTGACCATGCGTCTGGAACTGAGAGCTGTCCAGCACCTGGAGCTGAGACCCTTCTAGAACTCGGGCTCTGTCAAGGTTGGGGGCAGCACTGTGGAAAGACTGATTATACAAGGCTCAGTTAGGAAGGACACAGCATCTTTGACTTTACAATCTGGAAACTGGAGGCCAGAGAGGTGGGGGGCTGCCTAGGGTCACCCAGCAAATTCCTAGAGGAGGAGACGCAGGTCGTCGGCACTCCGCCACAGCCCCTCCCCGCACAGGGCTTGGAGCGATCTCTCGGGGACTGTCTGGTACTTT
This sequence comes from Urocitellus parryii, assembly GCF_045843805.1. NCBI lineage: Eukaryota > Metazoa > Chordata > Mammalia > Rodentia > Sciuridae > Urocitellus > Urocitellus parryii. The sequence continues at coordinate 5,327,020 of NC_135536.1, forward strand.
TCCATCCTCTGCTACAGGGGCGAGGAGGAGTCAGCGGAGCAGGGGGCCTGCCAGCTACATCCTCTCCCCCAGCAGCCCCCAGCCCAAGACAGCCTGGTCGGGGCGTCTGGCAGATATGCAGGTCCTGGGCACTTCGGCCATTCGCCCCGTGCCGCCCCTTCCCCGCACAGCGGCCGGACACTTGCTTCCCCTACCCTTAAGGTCATCTGCTTGCTGCCCACTCTCCTGAAGCCCTGGGCTCTCTGTCCCCCCAAGGTGCCCCCCTCCCCGCACGGGGCAGGCAGGGTCAAGAGCTCCAGCAGCACCCCCACAGCAGACCAATGTCCTAGCTGCTGTCCTCCCCGCGTCGCCCCCGTCGGTCCCCGCCACTGCTGGCGCGCCCCACGCGTCCCCCGCCTGGCAGCTCGCTGTGCCCGGGGCGGCAGGTCCCGCTCTGCAGCCGCCGCCCCCGCAGCCTCGCCACCCGCCGGGAGCCGGGCGGTGCGTCAGCGGCTCGCAGCCCGCGCGCACTTCATTTATTCAATAGCTCCGGGCCTGAAAAACACCGGCTAAATTGCATCCCATTTTCCCCAAGCCCATTAGCAACCGGCGGCCGCCTTCCCCTCAATTCCGCAGAGCCCCCCGGGGCTCCAGGGGAGGGGGCCGGCCGCCTCTGCGCCTCCCGCCCCGGAAGGGCTCCACTCAACTCCGCATCTTTTTGAAGCCCCGGAAAACTGGCCAGTCCTGGTCTGGGCACGCGTGGGACCCCCCTCCCCCAGTCCCCAGTCCCCAGGACCTGGGCACAAGCCCACCCGCCTGGGGCCCCTGGGGGGATTGGGAGCAGCCCCCCACCCGCTGGCGATGGCCCCGCCAGAGTTCACTTCTTTCTGCTCCAAGATGGGAAAAGGGGATGGTAGGAGCTGGGAGCCGGGGCGGGGGACTTTGAGAGATAAGGGACTGAGGGGGCAAAGGGCTTGGTGAACGGCCTTCCTGCTGGGGTCTGGGGTCTGGAGGTCGTGCCACCCTGTTCTGCGGGATGAGCTTCCCCCCACCCCCGAGGCTGGCCACCCCCACTTCACTGACCAAATCTCCTGCGGGCCTATTCTTTTGTGACCCTGACCTGGTGTCCTGCTAGGGAGTGGCCGTAGACCCTCTCCCTATCACCGGGTATATCCGGATGGGGACTCCTAGGGAAGCCCGACACATGAAATACTTCCACACGTGAGGGCTGTTGTCGCCTTGCAGGTCAGAAGCGCAGGTGAACTGAGAGGGGCTGATCTGATGCCTCACAAGCCCCCAGAGGACCTGAGGCGGTTGGGGTGGAGAGGCCGACAGCTGCCAGCCTTTGAGGCTGGGGGCACTACCAGGGGGAAGCTTTGTGCAGTGCATGGGTGGGGCTGGGGAGTTGGAAACCCGATGAAGCAAGCCCCCTGAGAGGTGGTCTGCACATCTCTCCATGGGAGGAAAAGGGGCCTCCCTGGGACTCCCCTCAGGGGCTGTCCTCTCTGCGGATCTCTTTGGGGTCTGTGTACCAAGAAGTAAGAGTGTGGTGGGCTTATAGGATGAGCCAGGAGCACTTACAGCAAGGGGAAGGTGGCCCCCTGGGACTGAGACCCCCTGACCAACAGAGCTATGAGGGTCTCTTCCCTAGTTGGGGTCAAAGTGAGGCAGTAGCACGAGGCTCATAGAAGGCTCAGCTGCACCTTGGGGAACCTCGGCCCCCATCCATGATCCACTGCAGAGCTTTCCCCGGCACCAGGATGCTGTTGCTCCTGGGGCTCTGCTCTGGTCTGCCAGCAGGTGCCGGGACATGTGGGGACACAGTGTCTGGACAGCAGTGAGGGGTGGTGGACCCCTGGACAGGGGAGGGTCAGATGGCAGGTCACTGTGACTTGATGATCTGTAGGGATCCTGGCAGCCACAGATCCTCCAGAGGGAACCCCAACTCCCAGGAGAACCTATATGTCATCTTGCTGAGGAGGAGGAGGGTGGTAGGATGCCCATTTTGCAGGTAGGCACACAAAGGCTCAGAGATGAGACAGCCACAGTGTCGGTGAGTGGAAAGGGACACACCTGAAGCCAAGTCCTCAGACTCTGGAGCCTGTACCCAGGTCCGCCGGACGGGGTCTACATGTCCACACCTTCCCCAGGGTCCCCCCCTGACCTGGACACCTCACTGGGGTTGGAAAGACATCTTACCATGACTCTTTTCCAAAGTCACTTTGGAGAGTGAGGTGTTATTCAAAAGATGGGGTGTGTCCCCCACAGAGGGATCTGGAGAAGGGCTGGAGGGCTCAGCAGGGGGCCACTGGAGGTTGGAGGGGTCTCCAGGCGGCTCTCCCTGCTGGTGACCAGCACAAGCCAACCCTACCCTCTTGCCACAGGATGGACTGAGCCAAAAAAGAGGACTCTCTGAGCCTCAGTTTCCCCCTTTGTCACATGCAGCCATCCATCCAGACCACCACTGGGGGACTGCAGAGGAAGTTGGAGGGGAAGGTGCCCCCCTCCCAAGGCCCCCTGCAGGAGGGGGGCTGTCTGCCTTTGTGTTTGCAGCAGTGTAGGGGGCGGTGAGGACCCAAGCTGCCCCCCCAGCCAGCCAGACTGAGGTGGCTGAGCGCGGGCGGGCAGCGGCTCTGGGGAAAACAGTGAGTCACTGGCGGCCAGAGCGTGCGCTTCCCGGCGGCTGGAGAGCTGCGGTGGCAGGTTTCATAGGTAATTATGTAATTTACGAGGCTCCCGCTCGGGGCTGTGTCTGAGTCAGCCCGGCTGTGTCGTGACCAAGCGGAGGCTGGCGGCGCAGAGGCGTGGGCACAGCTGTGCCCTGGGCCCCTGGCCTCTGCCCTCTTGAGGGAGACAGCTAGCCCCAGGCCCCCGCAGGCAGACAGTGGGGCAGGGGAGGGGCCGTGGGGACCTCAGACTGGTAGCAAAGCTTGTCCTCAGGGCTGGGGGCTGGCACACAGGGGTGGGGAGTGAGCCCCCAGGTTCCTGAGGCTGCTCCCTGCCAAGTGCTGTTAGGGCAGAGGCCAGTGACACTAGGAGACGCCCTCCTGAAGGCAGATGGACCCTTGTCACACCTTCCCTTTAACAAGCACGGTCTCTGAACAGACAGACACACAGGCATAGGTACATCTTACAATGCGTATTTATTATTCAAATGACTTGGCCACAGTGTTTGGAAGCCAGGAGCAGGAATTCCTGCTTCTTCCAGGCTCAGAGCAGCTGGGAGGACCTCAGTTGCTCTCTCCCTGTGGTCTGCTCCCCTGGAGAACCCTCTCCCACCTCCCCAGCTCCCCCAGGCTCCCAAACCAGGGCTTTTGAGTCCTGCTGAGGGCTTGTCCCAGGGTTCTCAGGCAGGGCTTTTAAAATGAGGGAGGGGGTGTCTCAGTGTCCAAGTTGTTCTTCCTCCTTGGGGTGCAGGGAGAAGCAGGGACCTGCCAGGGTCACAGGTGGACCCTGCCTTCTGAGAACAGGGGACATCTTGGAGTCTTTGAAGTAGCAGAAATCCAGGGAGGAAAAGGGAGAGATCCATCAGGGCGGACACTCCTGAGATGGGCCCAGGTGAGCAGAGCAGCCCCTGCAAAGGGGGAGAAAGAAGGGGAGTCAGGAGAAGCCCCCAAGTTTTCCTGGGGCATCTCCCAGCACCCCAGGACTTGTAAGTCACCTGGACAGCTGTGTCCCACCTTCCCTGAGTGACTGGGCACTCTGTTGCCCTCTGTGTCCCATCTGCAGGGCAGTCACCGCCCAGGACAGAGAATCCGATGGAGACACTGGACTTCGGGGTGTCAGGGTGCCCCAGCCTCTTCCCTTCTCTTCTCCAGTGTTTCTCTCCCAAACAATCCCCTCCCACCTGGGCCCCCTTCTATTTTTCCTGGCTAAAACCCACCACAGACAACCACCACACCCGGAAGGAGATAAATAAATAAAAGAAAAACAAGCTCAACTGCATAAAGCAGTCCAAATCTGAATTTTTTCCCGGCCTGAGTTAATTACACTTTAAATTGGCATGTTTACTGATGGGGGATTTCAAGCGAACAGAGGCTGCCCCCTCCCTCTGCAACTGTTTGTACAGTAAAACTCCGCAGGCTGGCGGGCTCCCCCAGGCTTGGCAGGCCCCACCGCTCCCCTGCCAACCGGAGAGCAGAGCAGAAACATCTATTTTCGAGTGTTAAGGAAGACGAGGCCTTCACAGATGGTGGGAGGTGCGCACCCCCCTGGGGGTCTGGAAACCTGCTGCACAGCTTCTCGCTCCAGGAAAGACCAAGGCCCCAGGACTGCATCCCATGCCCAGTCATCCAGTCATGGTCAAGACGCCCCCATGTGGCAGCACTGTCCTGGGGGTCCTCCCTTCTCCCTGGAACACCCATGGGGAATGTGGACGGAGCTCTGGGCAGGAGCCAGGAGGCCCCGTTTCATTTGCTCTCCCAACATGCGATGGCCAGCGTCCCGGACAGGTGGCGCGATCTCTGCCTCCTCAACCAACCCTCCTAACAGCCGTGGGTCTGCCAGACCCCAGGTGCCCTGGGAAAGGCCCATCTCTGCTCTGAGCCCAGAAGGTCCTTTGGCAGACACTTACCAGGCCCAGGGGACACCTCAGGGTCAGGTGTCCCCAGCTCAGACATCTTTCTTCAGTGGAAGTGGACTGGTTGGGGTCACCGCAGGGTCTGGCTCTGGAAGGTCCACTACTAAAGACCTTCTGAGTGTGGGTCCAGCTGCCTGCAAATGGAAGACAAGGCCAGCAAGCCTCCAGCGGCTTCTCGGCTCGATGCCCCACACTCGGACAGGAGCACCATGGCAAGGAAGTCAACTCAGTCTCTGCCCCAGCAAGAGTCCCTGTGACAAATGTCTGTCTGCACATTGGGACTGTGTGTGGGAGGTCCGGAGAGGCTTCCTGGAGGAGGCAGGCCCTGGAGCTGCTCCCAAGCCCAGTCTGCCCTTCCTCAGGGTCCCGGCTACTCCCACCCCTGCCCCACTCCCTGGGCCCAAGGCCTGGCACCTCCAGGCCGACGTGGCCTGGCACACAGGTAATATGCCAGCTCCTCTCCATGTCGCTGGGATAATGGGAAAATGACGAATGAGGCTCCATCAGACCCTGCGTCCCAGCCCTCAAGCCTGTCCTCGTCCATGACAAATGGCCCTTCCACCTCCACAGGGTCTTTTCAGAGGCCCCGGCTGCACAGCCTTGGCAGTGTTGGTAGAGATTTATGTCTGTCTGCCCCGATTCTTCTTCATTTCTCAGCTTCTTTATTACCTCAAAGAGCACGTTTTTAGTTATTCATTCCACAAACGTTCTCCGAGTGCTTCCTGTGTGCTTCCTCCAGGCAATAAAGACATCTGACTCATTACCCCTTCGTGCCTGGAACATTCACTCTGCACTGGCATCTGGGGCTGGATTTGACCCAAGGAGACGGTATTATCTGAGCAGCTACTAGGACCTGGCACTGCAGCAGAGTTAGGGCCCTGGCTTCCAGAAGCAGAGCTGCAGGGCAGCAGCCCCCTCCCTATAGTGTGGAGGTCTCACGGTGGTTTCTGCAGCCCTCTCAAGGTTTACAAAGAAGGCAACTGCCAAGTACCCAGAGGTGGACCTTGCCTGAGTCTCAGTAAAAGAGAAATGCACAGCCCAGCATCCTGCCCTAAGTGGACCTCAAGTTTCCCTACCTGTCCCAGGGTATGAACAGTGGCGTAGGCCAAGAGAAGAATGGAGTCAGGAGTCCCATCCAGCCCCAACATGGGGGGGTTCTCTGCATCCTTAGGGATCCCAAGGACAGCTCTGTGGATGCTCAAGCGCTGCACCAGCCTCTGATTGGGCCCAGGAGCGGAGGCCAAGGTGGGCACATGGGGGGGGGGCGGTCCTGGCTCCACTGAGCATACACAGATCTTGTTCCCCACACACAATGGAGACAGCGGACATCCCCTCCCCAAATGCCCTCAAGTGGGAGCAAAGACACAGGTCACCGTGGGTCTTGGGTTTTATAGTTGACCTTCAGGACCAGGGTCTTGCCCTCTCCTCATGTCAGACACAAACTAGCATCCATGGGTGCTGGCACCAACTTGGAGAGACACCAACTGGATAATGAAGAAGAAAAAAAAATGAAATACATGAAAATTCTGGCAAAGCAAGTCTTGGGAGCCTGCCATGTTATACAAGAAGAATTCAAGGTCAATTCAATGAGACTGCTTTCTTCTAGGGCACAAGGGGCCAGTCCCAGAGCTGTGGACTCCAGCCAAGCAGGGCGATTAAGAAGGCCCTGGGGCCAGATGTGCCCTGCTCCACCTCTACCTGGGTGATCTGGGCCCAGTCATTGGGCCTCTCTGTGCTCCACTGTCTTATCTGTAAAACAGAACCTGCCACTGACAGGGCCCCGGGCCACGCAAACCCACTTTCAGGACAGCTGTACTTTTCTCCTTATCACCCCTTAAAAACAATGACAGAGAGGGACACAAGCCCAGGGCAAATCACTTTTCCAATCATGCCCAGAGGATGGTAAACAGGGCCCTTGCACATTGAAAAACCATATGACCTTGGACTGCTGGCTGGATTTACATACTGCCTTGGAAACAGGCTGAGTCACTGACCCTCAGGCTGAAGGGTCCACATTGGCTCTCATTATGGCCACTTGGGGGACAGACATTTTCATTTGGCTTGGTGGATGAGAAAGGCCCTTTGTTTATTTTCCCTTCTCCTCAAACAATAGATAAATCAGTAATTTTGCCTGTAATGAGATTCTGCACCAAGCGGCACAGGGTCGCCATCTTTGAGTCTGAAATGAGTTGGGAACATGGATGCTGCTGATTGCCTGGTACCCTGGGCTGACATCTTGTCTCATGCATAATTCTCGAGTGGTAGATGAGGTACCAAGCACTCTCCCCCACCAGAGACTCAGGGCAGCCATGCCTGCCAACGCTGCTGTGAGGCAGTGGTTACACTGGAGCAATTAACTAAGGCTAATGCCCGTCTCCCCACCCCTCCACCATACACACACTTTAATATATTCCAAAGATGTGTCAATGCATTAACAGCAATTTTCATCTCCAAATGTTCCCATTTAGTCAGTTCCATGCATAAAATATTAGCCCTGACACCAGGCTCTGGCCCGTTGCCGGTGGAGTTCCCCAGAGCATCTGGCTGGCAGGGCCGGGTGGGAACACACCCCACCACATCTGCAGCCTAGTGTGGGGGCCCCAGTTTGAAAAGTGGAGAAAAGAACTCAGACCTCACTGACCTGCCCTGCCACAACCAACCCCAGACTCTCAAGTGACATCCTGGAAGGCATAGAAAAAGCTAGATCCCTAAATAGCTTCTAACAAATATGAAGAATCTAAACAGTGATCACCATATTCATAAACCCAGTGGCCACATCTTATGGAGTTCCCGGTTTGTGCTCAGCACTTTCCTGGGGATAAACCTCCTATGGTATCTGTCCTTGAGGACTCTACCAGTCAATCAACATTTATTCACTGCTCTGCTACTATGAGCCAGCCCTGGGTCCCAAGGGTGGGGATACAGCAGAGGAGAAGACAGAGAAACTCCTGTCCCTAGAGAGATGTTGCCATTTAAGGGGAGGGGTGGGGGCACAAGTGGCTGTGAACAAGAGGCCATCTGGGAGAGCTATAAACTAGGGGAAAAAAGGCAAGAGTGTGACTGATAGTTTGTACCAGAATGAGGTGGGCTGGGCTGCTTCTGTTAGGGTGCTCAGGGGTGGCCTTGCTGCAAGGGCCATCATTCCCTTGGGAATCCTGAACCTTGAGAAAGGGGTATGCAGGACTTGGGGTGCTCACAAAGGCAGCACGGTCAGGAGGGAAGAGGCTGAAGGCAGCAGGGGAGGTGCCCAGAAGTGGGAGGGACATCTGCAGGAGCCCAGACAGTGATGAAACTAAACAGAGGGTATGCCTGACACCAGGGACGAGGCTGGGGGCCATTCGAGGACTCCATATCCTCTCCTCTCGGCACAGAGGAAGAGGGAAAGGTCCACCCAGGGGCCTTATTGTGGTGCAGCAAGGCAGATGGGCTCTGGAAAGTTCTCCCTGACAGAAGGAGGTAGGGAGACCATTGGGAGACTCAAGTGGGGATTCTGTGTGGTGGCCTACACCAGAATGGGCAGCCCCTGGGGAAAGGCAGTGGTTGCACCCCAGTGGGGAGGGTGTAGCCTTCGGAAAGAAATTCCCACAGCTCAGTGCTGAGCAGGCGAGCCTGGCCTTAGGAGGTGCACTAGGAAGACCCCTGGCCCACGCCCTGGACCCGTTCCTGCCCTCAGTTACTGAGTACCCAGATCAGGCTGCTACAGTAACTTTGGCAAAGTGTGGCAGGCGGGGTTGCAAATGGAAGAGCAATGGGAAACTGAAAGGCCAGGTGACAGGTCCCACAGGAAGGCCACAGGGACAACCAACAGAGGTTCTGCCACCTGGCATGGCATCGCACAGTGGAAGTCTTCCGAGGCGGGATTTGATGCCGGAAAGAGGTTGACTGTATAATATTCATCGTATAGAAAGTGAACACCTCACAGGCAACCTATTTCAGGTACCACCGAGCAGCGCGGACTCCAGAGAGGAGGCTTCTTCCTCCAGGGTGGCCTCCCCACCTCCCCGCTGCCCGCCTCCATGGCAGGAGGGATGCCCAGGGCTGCAGATGTGGGTCAAGCGCATGCTCAGCCGGCCATCAGCCATGCACCCAAGGGCCCAGCAGGCCGGTGAACCACAACCCTCCCGACACGGGCAGGCGCGCAGGCAGCATGCAAGGTGGGATCTGGTACTGAAGAGAGGTCGACCGTGTATTGTGCGTCATGATGAATGCGAACGCGCCACGGGCAACCTCTCCTCATGCACCACGCAGAGCAGCATGCGCAGCACGCGGGCCGAGGCTCCTCCCAAGGGCGTCGGGGTCGACGAGGGGTCCAAGCTGGGACTGGAGGGAGGCAGCCAGTGCTGGGCAGCATGCAGGCAGGGCTCCCTGGAGACTGGCCCCTCCGCCTCAATGGCATCGCATAGAGGCAGGCGGGGCCTCATCAGGAACCATGCGGGCACCTCAGGGCCTCCCCAGCAAGAGCTGGCCTCTTCCCTGAGGCCGGCACAACCCCGGAAGCTCCCCCAGCGCACAGCTGAGGCTGAGGCTCAGCAGAGGGGGCGACAGCGCCACACGCGGAATCCATGCATTCACATACCCTGCACTGGCTGCGCCCGGCGCACGCTGAGAGTGGGAGGTGGTACTGAAAACAGGCCATCTGTGTTATATTCGTCATTAATAAAGCGAACTCTTCACAGACAACCTCTCCTCAGGTACCCACAGTGATGCTGGCACAAGGACCTCGACCCGTGGCCTCCGCTGGTGCTGCCTCCTCGGGCACCCTGGGGATGGATTGGATGTGGAAGGTGAGAAGAACCAGGGGGCGCAGCACACGCCCAGCCCCGCCCAGCGTGCCAGGCCCCCCGCCGAGGCAATGCCCCCCCACCTCCTTCCCACCCCCACTCCCAAGAGGGCCGCATCGCCAAGAGGTCCTCCAAGGTGAGATTTGATACTGAGAAAAGATCAACCATGTATTATTCGAAGTCAATAAAGCGAATATAACACGGTCGATCTCCCTTCAAGTACCAGCAGAGGCGCTGAGCTGCGGAGCGAGCGGCTTCCGGGCCGGCCGCAGGCTGCAGTGGGCGCGGACGGCTAGTGGACCAGGTGAAGTACATTAGAAGCAATTACTTTCCAACTGGTCGACCATCCGTCCTGTGCCCCAAAGCGGTGCTGACGCTGCTGTTCTTCCCCGAGGTGCCTGGCCTCCGAGGTGGCCTCCCTGGTGGAATTTGATACCGAAAAGGGGTTCACCGAGCAACATTCGTCGTCCAGATGCAAAGTTGCTCGGGTAACCTCTCCCCAAGTACCAGGCAGATGCTTCAAGGTGGCCGTGCTTCCCAAAGACCCCCCCCCCAGGGCAGCACATTTGGGGGCCACCGTTTGGCACTCTGCAAGGTCTCCCCTTCACCCCACCCATCCATGCCTGCCCAAGTGAATCTACTGTGTATGGCCTCCCCCAGGAATGCTGGACTCTTCCCAAAGCTAAGAGACCCACGCAGGGTCTGACTCAGCAGTGGTGCTAGGATGGGCACAAGGATGAGACCCTTCCCAGCCCCAGAGAGGGCGACCCCAGGGACACCCCTGGGCATGGGTTATCTTCCATTTGGAAGGAGCTGGCCCAGCAAGGACACTAATACCCAGTAGTCCCCCCCCCCTTGGACTTTGCCCACATGGCCTCTGGTCCACTAAGCATCCCCACCCCAGTATCCTTCAGTGATTTAACACGTTAAAAACAATGGCCTGCCCACTTGATGAGCCCCATAAGCAATGCAAAAAAAAAAAAACCTTCAAAAATAAAGAGGGTGGGGGGAGAAGAGAGGAAAAAAAAAAGCAAATGAACAACAAATGATCTCTCTTCACAAATTGGCAGAGCAGCCCAATGCCAGAACCCCAGCTGTTCCCATGAACCCGTCACATCCAGAAAATGCCTCCTACAAGCAGCTGGCTAGCCGGAGAGGGCTGACTGGGGTCAGACGATATAAGCCACAAGCAGAGTCTGGATTCTGTGCCCACCACCCATTTTGTGAACTTTGGAGTGGGACCGACAGCAGAATCCTTGCCCTGACTTTGGCATGAGTTCAGAAAGCCCTCGAAGTCTTGCTGCTACTGGAGCAAGAGGCCAGCCATGAAAGTTCTGTCATAAAGAGAGAAAACACGTCCCAGGTGGCTCCCTGTAGGAGCTATGGACACTGACCTGCAGCTCAGAGTCTCTTCCCACAGCTGCCGTCTGGAAGTGCTGGTGAGAACAGCCGGGTGGCGACGTTGAGTGGATGAGATGACGTACATTATCGCTACCCTCAGGCACGTCCAGGCTGCACCTGCCCTGGAGAGGGCTTCCAGTGCTGGCCATCGCCCCAGAGTGGCATGGCTTCTGCAAGTCCTCCAAGGTGGGGCTGATGTGGAAAGAGACCCAGCATGAGTTCTGGTCACCAAATAAATTGCATGCTAGCAAGTGGCAACCTCTTTTCACCTTGATCCCGGGACATTCAACTCCAGGATGACCCCCCAAAGGAGGCTCAGCCTCCATGACCAAGTGACGTTCACCACCAATAAAGGGCACATGATTGAGGGCACCATGGAGAGGGGCCAACACCAGAGTCCAAGAAGGATTAAACCTGGACTACTCCATGCTTCCTGCATGTGGCAGCAGCATGGTGGGCAAGGTTCTGAAAGACCCAGCCCCACAGACCATGGAGCTGCCGCCTCAGATCCAGAGGCAGCAGAACCCCACGTACATGGATGGGGGTGAGCAGGTGGCACCAAGCCAGGTGATGCACATCACCCATGTGGTATGTGCTTGGGTGACATTATGCACTCACACCCCCCAGAAGTCACCTTACCAGCGTGGCACCCCTGAAGTCAGCATGCCCGTCCAGGATGGTCTCTGGGAAGGTTTGGGACAGAAGAGAAGGTTAGTTGCAGGAAGGACAGTGTGTTTTGACCCTGGATCCCCACTGACCCCATCAACTCCCTCCAAACACGCAAGAGTTTCACCGTCGGAACGAGAACTGTACCAGCATTGATTTTCATAAAAACATGTTTTTCGGAGTGAATTGCATTAAGCTAATCCAATTCCCTGTTTAGCTTCCTTCACAGCACTGTTGAGCTGTTTTCATTTCTTTTATTTCCCTTGTTATTTCCCGAAAATCATTTTCATTAGGATCAATTCTTTTCCATTTAAAAATTTGAATGAAGATTTGATTCCTCAATGTGCTTTTGTCTACATCAAATATTCCTGTTTACAGCTGCCGCCACCGGGAACTTCCTCTGTGGCCACTGTGTCTACAACATTCCATTTCCCCAGGTCAAAAGTCGCAGCTGAAACGTTGTCAAGAAAATTGGATTCTTCTGCCAATTTGTAGTCAATTGAACACATTTTCCTCTGAGCTGTTTCAGTGGTTTTTAGTGTTATTTTGTGTTCATTATTTTTATCACTATTATTGGATATAAACAGAAAGAAATACTGATCGCCTCTGTGCATTTCAACAACCCACGAGAAACCTGGGAAGAGACAGGAACTGAGGCAAGTAGGGGCACAGAGGGAGAGCAGCGCTGTGAGAGGTGACAGTGGGAGAGACCGAGGGACCCTGGTCACCAGCACTCTGGAATGCCAGCTCTTTATTTATCCACAAGGTCCAAGTCTCTTCTGCCGCCAAAACACCTTTGGGGTCAGTGGTCAAAAGGGAGATGTCGAGACAGAGGTCCGAGGTCAGAACTGAGTCCCACTCAGCACTGTGCCACCCTCGCCCTGGTCACCATCTGCTCTTGTCCACTGGGGAAAGTGGCCACCACACCTCGTCCACACCACCCATCCTCATTCATGGGCCACCAGGTCCCGGAAGCCTTCCCAAGCAGGACTTGACACTCAAACAAAAGTTGCCTTTGTGTGATTCAACGTAAATAAAGCGAATTCACCAAGGGCAACCTCTGCTCCAGAGTCAAACGTCAGCACGGGCAAGAACACCAACAGATGCTTCTTCGCCCGAGCACCACTGTCCCCAGGGGCTACTGTGACACAGACTGCTCTCTGGGTGACTGGCACTACCTTCCAGGAGCCCCCAATGTGGCTGGAACATGGTGTGCCAGCTTGCGGGGGTTTCAGAAGTGGTCCCTGACTGGCTTCAGGTGCACCCAGGGGACATGAAGCCGAAGTCCCGTTCCCAAAGCTGCATCTCTGCTGGCTAGTCCCCCCTGGGGGCTTAACACAGAGAAGGGAGCTGCAGCTTTCCTGTGTGACCACGGTATGGTCCTCCGGCCCACTGGGGGCCTCACCTGCTGACCTGGGGGCCAGCCCCTCCTCCTTGAGGGCAGCGTCCTAGGGGTGGGCAGGACTGTGTTGTAGGGAAAGAGGGGGAAGGACCATCTTCCAGCCACTCCTTCCAGGAGGCCCCAAAGAGGGCTCAAAAAAGAACCCATGTCAGATGGCAGCCAACCCTCTCCCTGCACCTCAGCCTCCTGTCTCCTGTGTGTGCTCAGGGCCATGGGGAGGGGCAAGGTCAACAGACCCTCTAACAGCACCCCTGTGATAGTGACTGTTACAAGACATGGTTACCCTGCCTTCCTGTGCTGTGCGCCCAGCGCCATCTATACACTGAGCGTACACCGAGCTGCTATACCTACCTTCTGAGCAGGTACCACCCCATTCTTCAGGTGAAGACACCAAGGCATGGAGAGGTAACAGGTTAATTGACTCATTCAAGATCATTACCAGTACAAGCACCAGGTAGGAATAAATGCTATAAGTGACTCTTGTCTTGCACCAGGGCCAGTCAAGTCACCATGGACACCTGCCTTCAAACACTGTCAGTTCTCTCCATGAGGAAAACCTCTCCCCCCACAGCTGAGGATTAGTGGGTGCCTTGTATTGAGCCAGTTCCTTCAAGCATGCCTCTATCCAAGAAGATGGCTTGCAGTGTGCAGATTTTTTAAGCTTTCTTTTTTATAAGCTTTTATATATATATAAGCTTTCTTTACTAACGAGTCTTCAAAGAAGGGAGGGTAACATGACCCAGAAAACCATAGTCTCATCTACATAGTCAGCATCACTTCTGGGAAATCCTACGATGACAGGTGACCCACGTCAGATGTAAAGCACTTGTCATGCAGAAGTGACCCATTTCCTTACCCTGCACAGGCACTGGCTGGAGCTTCCCCTGGCGAAGTTTTCCCAAGAAGAATTTAGTACCGAAAGGAGATTGGCCATGTAATACTCATCATAAATATAATGAACACACCATGGACAACCTCCATTCGAGTACCGGACTCGGGTGCTGGCTGCAGTATGTCCCTGGTGGCAGGCCTAAGGACAGATGGGATGTGGAGGGTCAGGAAGCCGCCATGCACACCATCCACCAGACCCACGCTCTGCGGTCCGGGCCACCTCCCACCCCTGACTCCCCGGAAGTCTTTCAGGGAGGATGCCTCACAACAGAGACCATCTGCAAGACATCACAGAGGGCAGCAGAAGAATCCCGTCTGACAGAAAAGCTCCTCAAAGGAACCACCTCATGAGCCAGTAGCACACCAGGAGACAGAGATCCTGCCCAGGTGTGCGCAGGTGTACCCAGTGACCATCTGTCCCCTCTGTGGGCAGCAGCTCCTGCTTCTGAGCTTGGCACTGTCCTCGGGTGCTTCACGGGCAGATGGGATACTTAAAACAAGTCAACCGTGGACGATTTGTCAAACGGAAGCAGCGCGGGGGACTTCAAGCACCCCAGGAGCTCTGGTAAGAAAAGCTCCCTTTCTCCCCAAGGAGGTGGATGCCGCCTCCAGGAGCCCTCCCCGGATGGCCAACACAGGGCGAGGCCTTCCTGGGTCAGCTGTGGTCAGCGGTCCCTTCACTACCCTAGAGAGGGGATGACACCAAGCCACTGCCCTGAAGTCAGACTGTGCTCCAGGAAGTCCTCCAACGCGGGATTTGGTACTGAAAAATAGGTCAACCGTGTATGATTCGTCACAAATAAAGCGAAGGCAACACGGATAACCTACCTTCAAGTACCGCGCAAGGGCACCGGCCAGGCTGGGGCCTCTTCCACACTCGGCTTCCCCCACGGGAAGCTCCCCGAGGACTGAGTGAACGACGTGGGCGAGTGCACGCAGCGCCCGCCTTCCCTCCTGCACCCCACAGCCGCCCGGGGCCTCGGCACCTTTGCTGAGGCAGGCCACAGATTTTGATCATGGCAGGTACCACCCCCATGGCCCATTCGCATTGAGCCTAGCAGAATGATACTTCTCATGGGTGCTGTGTCCAGGAAGCCCTTCAAAGACCTTGACTGCGGTGCCGATCACACGGGAAGGGGCAGCACTGATGACAAACTGCACTGTCCCGTGGCCTGGCACCGACCTCCGGATCTTGGCCTCATCCCTGACGGGACTCCCAGGACGTCTTCCTAAAGAGAGACGGTATGCTTAGGGTTTACGGACCAGCCAACACGTGCACCCAACTTAAAGCTTCTATTGCTGACAGGGAAGCCACCTACCTGTGGAGTGTGCTGGTCCAGGTCCATCCCAGAAGCTGGCCCTGCAGGTCGGCATCCTGCCATGGCGGTGGAGGCAGCACTGAGAAGGGGCCCCCGGGCGCCACCATTTTAAACAGACCAACACACAAAGCAAAAGACAACAGAGAGACACGCAGGTAAAGAGAGTTGCATGGACCCTGGCACGCAGGGGTGCCGTGATTAACTCCAGAAAAGACCCACAAATAACTCAGTTAATTCAAAAAAAGACCAAAACTGAAGTGAAATGCACAGAAAAGGAAAAAAAAATCCTTAAAATAGAGGGAAATTACCAGAGCTAATAAAGAAGAAATAATAGGACTCAGAAACTGTGATAGGGAAAAATAGTGACTGTGTCACATCCTGGTAAAGTCACCAATATTCAAGACAAAAGAAAGAACCAGGATAGGTAAGCAGAAAAAAAAAAAAAAACCAACCAACCAACCAAACAAAAATACCAAAAACAAACAAACAAACAAAAAAAACCCTCCAATCCTGCAGACCTCCCAGAGGGAAGCGCTATGCTCAGGCTTGTCTATAGCAACATTTCAATATCAGGAGACAGCGCAGTAGAGTCTACAAGGTTTTTGAGGGAAGGAGACAGAGACCCAAGAGGGTCACTCTGGGCGAACCCGTCATTCAGCTCAAAGGTTGGAGCCCGGTGCCACCTGACAGGCAAACTCTCCTGCATAAATCAACCACAGCCACAAGCACCTTGGATAAACACCCAGAGGAAGGACTGAAAGAGAAAGCCTCAGGCAGGAAGGGAGAGTCGAATTCAGAGAAAACACCTGCAACCCAAAGGGAACCGGGGGGCCAGACCGACTGGAGGCTCCGAGGGTCTGCAGTCATAAAACCCAAGCACAAGCCAGCACAGGAGGCATGACCTCGGCCCCCAGGGAGGCAACCCAGAAAGGACCACGCCCGGGGAAATGACAGGAGGGTCCTCTCTGTGTAGGTAGAGGGTCCAGTGGGGCTCCCAAGGGACATCAAAGCTCCAGGACCAAGTCAAGGTGAGGATTTCCACCAGCCCAAAGGCCCAAGGCCCTTGGGCCAAGAAACTGGTAGAAAATCTGATCCCCAGAGGGGAAATCCTTGGGGTGCCAGACAGACAAGGCAGCCCATAACATTAGGGCTCTCGCACCTAGGAACAGGACACCTCCATCCTCAGACGACCACCCTCACATGATGGAAAGTCAGAGCCCCCAAGGAGAGCCTGTCATGAGAGCGTCAAGGATCCACAGAGAAAGGCTGTGCCCCTGGGAATTTATACAGGAAGTCCCTTTACAGTGACCAGAGAGGTTAGATAGAACTGGAAATCCTGAAGACCACATAGAACAGTATAGAAAAAATATATATAACAGGCAGATTAGACAAGCTGTGAAAGAAAAATAGACATTTTTAGAACTGAAAGACCTCTCGGAGTATAGTAACCCAAAGTCTCTCCAATGACATATGCAAAACCCCCTAGGAAGGGCTGGGTGAGGCTCGGCGGTAGAGCACTTGCCCAACATGCCTGAGACCCAGGTGGCCTCCATGTTTCCCTGTATCAGCTCATTCAGTTCAGGTGAGCAGGGGTTGCATGGAGAAGCCTCGTCCAAACAGCTACGAACATTCAATGCAGAAGGTGCTGGAGAAGCATCTACAAACCTCTCAGAAAAACAAAAATCAACAGTAGTCAGAAAAACATGTGCCTAGCTGAGCTGTACCCTCTGCATAAAAGCAAGAGTTAGGTACTTCCAAACGTCCAAGAAGAGCCCAAGGTCAAGGTCTTGGAGACCTTCTTGAAGAAATGGTAGAACTTACTCCATTGAGACAGAAATCAAAATCCAAACTCAGGAAGAGGGAAGCCCCAATTTGAAGAAAAGAAAAGCAAGCGTAAGTCATCAGTAGTGACTCCATTCACATACGGGACGATGATGAGACACTGGTAAGAATCATAGGCAGTATTTACAATGGAGAAATTAAGATGCACAACCAAACAAGGAGGCAGGCTGTGGGGCCGGGGGAAGAGGGCCGTTTATCTCAGAACTCGAAGGGAGAGGAAACAGCGCAGAACACGTGACCCCAACCACTTTATGTTTTATACAATCATTGTCCTTGATTTTATTGGGATCGTTTAGGGGTTCATCCCTCTTGTGGTATGAATCCCTTCAACCTCCTTTAGCTATTCCTTATGTTAAGGTAAGTAAAATCAGTTGACGTTTTTAACCAAGTGAGCAGGTTACGGGGGGGGGGGGCCTCCCATCTGTAGAGTTTCCTCTCTTCATCCACCTTCTTCTTACTCACATATGCCTTCAGACGGGCACCTGAGTTCCTCCAGGCCTTTACGGTCATTTGTAGGTGAATGGGGAATTGGCTAGTTTCTCTCCTTTTTAATTCAAATTCTCCACATTGCTTGAATTTTTATTATAAGCACTTGTCATTTTTATAAATAGTGTAATGAGGTAGAACGACTATTATTTTTTAAAAGAAAAATTAAAAATTGGAAACAGAACCGCCCTCTGTCCTCAGCTGTCGTGTGGCTGCCAGACCAGCGGGAATGGCACCCCGAGGGAAGAACACTACACCCCATGCCCTTCCCCACCACAACTGGGAGAACACTGGAAGAAAAGGAATCATGTGCAGGAAGGAAGGAAGGAAGGAAGGAAGGAAGGAAGGAAGGAAGGAAGGAAGAAAAGACAAAACCCGCCCTGTGTCTTCCATGCAGCTGGGGAGCTTGGGAGCACCTCTGGGAGTGGACAGAGCCCTGAGGATGAGTGGACCCTGTGGCTGGATTCCCGAGTCGTACCCCTGGTCTCCAGTCAACCCTGGCTCACTGGCCCTCGATTAGCACTTCCTGCCCTTAGCCATGCAGGCAACACTCAGCAGAGCAGAGCCGTCGGGGCGCGCACACTGCTGCACATGACTGTCAACAAAGCACGCCACGTGTCTGCCAAGCGGGCTAACACTGCCTCCTTGGTGAACCTGGGCTCCCCTGGAAGGAGCTCCCTGCAGGTGCGGGCCACTGGGGGTGAGTGAACCAAGCGACACACAAGGTCCAGGTTCCATTTTATCTCCACCTCAAGGGCTGACTAATAAAAGATGCTTCTGGATGCCCGTCCATGTTAGAATGCAATAGTAATAAAAACGTCAGCCGGTATGTTTCAGTATTAGTTTCTGAAAAGGCAGGCGTCGCCACAACCTCTTGAGCGTTTTGTGAAGTAGGTGGTGCCCAGCGCGTCCTCTTTAGGTCAGCTTGGACATCAGCAACATGCGTACTCAGCCATCCAGAAACCTACCTGGGAAGCGGCACAGGCTCAGGAAGCCCTCCGAGGCAGAATCTGACACTAAAAGAGAGGAGAGTCATGTAGGACTCACTTGGATGAACCGAATTCATGGCGGCAGGCTCACTGCAAGTACCACTGTGGACACTGGTGAGAAATCCACTGCCACTCTTGCAAAGGTGGCCTCCCCTTCGGAAGTCCTGTTAGGAATGGGTGGGATAATGTTGGGTAGTGGGCCGAGCCGAGTGACATACACCCACATTAAGTGCATGCTCACCCGAGGCGCACTTACCTGAAGGGGGTTAGGTTGGTCCTCTTGGGCAAGAGGGGGCCCTCTCCCATCATAGTCATGAAGTGAGCACATCATGGCAGTGCCCCGATGGAGTGACACTTTGGGGAGAACCGTGGCTGATCCTCAGAGTCGATATCAACTCCACAGATTCTCCTACAGAGACACGGGATGCTGGGGTTAGAAGACCAGGTGATATGACAAATAAACAATGCTCTTTGAAGAACACGCCAATCACACCCAAGGAGAAGAGCTGACCTACTTCAGGCCCCTCATGGGAAGACAACGTCAGGTCCAACACTGAAGTCAGTCCTTCAAGGAGACTGTGACAGATGAAGGAGCTACCAGAGATGACTCATTATGAAACGCAACCCCCAGACCACGGTTCCTCCTGGTCCATTGAGCAGGCACAGCCGGCAAGTCCACTGTAACTTTCCCACAGTTGGTAGGATCTCCAGAAGGTCTTCCTGGGGCGTGATTGATGCTGAGGGTTGGTGACTAGGTGGCCCACAGGGTGAACAGAGTGCATGCCCCTCTGGTCAACCAGTCACACACCCTGGACGGTGCTGGCACCAACATCTCTTCTGGAAGTTGGCTTCTTTTCCCAGTCTTGATGCTGGTGGTAGAACCACAGCTGCCTCCCCAAGGTTGGCCTGGCCCACCAGGAGGTCTCTGACAGATGAATCGGATGCTCAGGTTACCAGACCAGGTGACTTACAGCTAGGTCAGTACACTGTCCACGGCCGGCCATCTGTACGTGGCTCCTCTACACTGCTGACACACAGAGATGGTCTTCCTTCAAGATGTCATTATTTCCAAGAAGTCCTTAGAGGTAGCATTTGGTACTGAAAAAAGTGTTGTCCGTGAATGATTCGTCATAAGTAAAGCGAATCCACCACGAACAACTTCTCTTCAAGTACCACAGACAAGACACACAAGGGGCACCCCCACATCTCCAAGGGCCGTGGTCTGCCACCACCGACCTGTGGGCAGAGTGAACATGGAGCATTAGTAAAGGCGCAGACGTTCGTCTTGAGAACACACTGAAATGGTAGGATCAGCCACTTACCTCCACTGCCGTGATGCCGGCGCCGTCCCCTTGCCTGGAGCTGGACTTGGGCTTCTGAGTCCACGTGGGCAATGTTTAGAAATGAGAAGAGGGAGGCCAGCTGTTTCCGGTCAGGAGTCCTCGGCAGGAGTGTGGACCTCGGGGTTTGTGGACAGGGCCTTGGACTCGTGATCCAGCAAGCCCATGGAGGCACCAGCCAAGCGCCTCTGGGTCCCACCAGACGGAGAAAGCTCTGGAGAAGGCCTCCTCACTGCCGCTGCAGGGGGCTCCTGTGTAGAGGGCCCGGCTCAGCCCACGGGCATCCTCCGGAGGACCTGAGGGAGACTCACCCAGCTCTTCCTGACCCCAGGAGGCCCCTACGGCCTCCCACCTCCACTGCGCCACCACCCATCTCACCCCAAGAACCACCCAAACAGCAGTTCCAAGAAGGAATCCGTCAAAAATGGCTCATTCGCTTTCCCCCAGACCACCCCAGACCAGTAGGACCAGGCTTGATCTCCCCAGGTCCACTAGAAGTTCCTCAGAACCTGAATGTGGTCCCCCAAACCCAACCCAAGAACCCACCTCCCACCCCATGTCCCACCTGTCACCAGCAAAATCCCTCGTGCCTCCCTTTCCATCACTCCACCCCCACCCACGGAAGCCTGCTCTCCTCCCAGGACACAGAAGGCTCTCTATCTTCTTGTTTCCTATACAGCAGGTCGGCAGTGGGCAGACCACGTCCTGCTTCCTCCTTCCCTTCTTGGTAATGACACACTGACGTGCCATTTGGCTGCCCAGCACTGACCCCCAATGTTCTAGCTTCGGGTTACTTTCACACAGTTTTACAGACCCCAGGCCACGGCCTCGCCTTGTATCTTGGCCATAGAGTAATGAGACCCTCACCACATTGGCTGACCCACCCCACAACCCTGACTCAGGGTGACCTTTGGACCTCGGACCCATCCCTTTCCTTGCTTCTCACTTCTGATGTGACTGGGCTCAGCCAGTCCCCCCACAATCTGCTGACTCCACCTTCAGGAAGCCCTACATGCTCCCCGTCTCCTGTTTCCATGGTGGATCCTATCCTGGTTCATGCCTCCATCCATCAGCTCTTCCCAGATCAGCACAATACCCCGATGGACTCTCTGTCGCAACCCTTGTGGTCAGTGTACCTTTGATCACCACCTCCCTGCAGGTTCCATCTCTCAGAATAAGGTCTGAAGTCCTACTGGAGTCTGTGTGGTCACCCGTAACTCAGTCCGACCACTCTGGCCCTCCCGCCTTTCCTTATTAAATTTGCCAGAGGGTTTGTTATGGACCATGCCCTCCTGAGGCTCCTACCACGTCTCCACAGGGTCCACTCTACTTTATTCCCATTCCCCATCTTCCGGGAGAGCTGTCCAGAGCCCAGATTGAACACAATGTCCACCTTCCTTTTGCCTCTCCTGGTACCTTACTCTGATTTCCTTTTCTCACAAAATTTAACAATGGAAAAAAATTATGCCTCCTAGTTAATGTTCACCTGTCCCCCCCATAACATCAACTCCACGTGAGCAAGGACTTCAGCTTGTCCAATGCTCTTTATAAGGTCTACATCACCTGGAATACAGAATGCACTCAAGTGTTACTTGCAGAATGAATTAATCAGTACTGTTGGTTGATTCACAGACCACAGAGCAATGATAATAACAAAATAATCTGATTTTTTAAAAAGCCCTATCAGAAAGCATCATGGGCAAGCAGGTATCCCTTCCTAAGAGCATGAGAACCAGGGCTGGATGTCACTCCCAGTGGGTGTGAGCCAAGCAGGACACACCAAATATGAAGCCCAGACAGCTCCTCTAAGTCTCCACACACGTGGCAAGACATGGCAGATGCCCTGTCTCCCCCTAGGTGGGCACTCTCCAGAAAGCCCCTCTAGGCCACATCTGATGTTCAGAGACTCTCCCCTGGAGCAAAAGTTGTAAGAATGACCGAGTAAGTGTCAGTCAAGAGCACTGTCGGAAGATCCCAAGCTCATGCTCCTGCACGTGACTCTGGAGACTCCTCTGACAGAAGGCTGAGGTTCACTTGGAGCAGGAGGCAGATGCTCCTTGTGAGTGGGACTCTCCCTGGGCAGCCTCCTGGGAGGGTTTGGTGCAGATACCAACACCCCTTCCTGTCAACCACCTTGCTCAGAGTTTGGCTTCCGGTCACTGGTGCAGCAGGTGACACGTGTCACAAAGGAAGCATGTGCATGGGATGACTGCCCACCACATACCTTGACTGGGTACTGAAGCCAAGACCTCCTCCCTGAAGGTGGCGCTCTGTCCAGGAAGCCCTCCAAAGCAGCATTTGGTACTGAAAAACTGGATGTCCCTGTATGATTCGTCATAAATACAGCGAACACAGCAGGGATAACCACTCTTCAAGTACCGAAGGCGAGCGCGGCGACCACGTCCTCACCCAAGCAGCCCTGCTCCAGCCAGTCCTCCTGAGGATGAATTGGGGACTGAGGGTTAGGAGGGGATGCAGTGGCACTGTCCACCATGTCCATGCTCTCTGGCTAAGCATGCATTCTTGTCCCGGGATGGGCTGGAGGCCAACAGCTCTTCCCAGGCAAGAACCACACCTAACCTTCCCTCACAGAGCTCAGCATGAACCAGGCAAACCCAGCCATGTCCTTGCACGGCAGGAAACAGACAAGGGTGCCACCTCTTCTTCTGAGCAGGTGTGGCCTCCGGGAGTCCATCCTGAGAAGTCACTGATAGGCAGGGACCGTGGACCAGCTGACATACATCATCTGTAAAATGTATGTTGTCTGATCAACCATCCGCTCCCTATCACGGACAAGGCTGCGCCTCCGGTGGGTTCTGCCGAGATGCGTCTCTCAGGAGTCTGTCCTGAAAAACAGCAGTTCCGTTGGGATCAGTCACAAGCAGACGTCAGCTGCGATGCTACTCTCCCTCCAGCCCTACCAGGCATCCCGGGCCCTGATGCCCCAGCTTGGGGGACGGCATGACGGAAACCCAACCAAGGCACAGGCTCCGCCGCCGACCATCCTTGCAAGGATCTGGGGAAAGTGCTGAGACCAAGGTTCCGCCCTGAAGTTGGGGTGATATCCAGAAGGATTTAGAGCAGAAAAAAATCATTTGTAGGGTGAACTAATATGGACAGCACCTTCTCAGGAGCAGTAGTGGAGTCCCCACGCCTCCTGTATAAGGCTGGGGTGTTGATGCTCAAGGACAAAGAGAGCCTGCCACCTGACAGGACAGTGTGCCCTGTGGCCCCTGGTGCACCAGGCCTTCCTGGACTTTGGCTTCTGGCAGGGTGGGCTGGTTAATCTCTGCCATTAGCACCACTCTCCCCAGACTGGGAAACTCTACCAGAGAAATGGAGTGGGCACTGATGCCATCTGTCCCCAGAAGTCCTCTAGAGATAGCTCGTGTGGGCCAAGGGATGGCCAGTCGGCGGCCACCATGTTATCACATGGGTCCGCCCTCCCCTCTCCCTCGTGGTGGTACTGCTGTAGGTCCATCCCTGAGGCGGGGATACCCTCCACCCATTCCTCCACCGTTCTGAAACGAGGCGACCCGTGTGGTGTCTGTCACAGACAGTGCAAGAGCACCCTCACCAAGCCCCGCACAGTGACGCTGGTAAAACCATCAGCATCCTGTCAGTGTGAGGGCTTCTCCTGATGGTGCCGTGGGTCTTCTAAGTCAGTGCACGGGGTGGGAGGACACTGGTCGACACAACTGGCCCTGGGTCCCCCTCATGCACAACCTGAGGGGAAGGCTGAGATTTCCATTGCCATGAAGCTGGTGTGCCCCACAGGTGTCACCCCAGATCCACTCCATGCAGAGACCCGTCATGCTGGTCACCACAGATAGAGCCAAGGCATCCAGTCAGGGGGCAGAGCTTTGGGGAGACTCTCGGGCGCTGCCCTTGGTGGAGAAGGCACCCTGTATGTGGTGGGTTCTGGGCCTGCCTCCCTTCCCTGTAGCTGAGGGGCACCCTGAAGCCTGGGTTCTCTTCCCCAGATGGGCACCCTCCGCAGGAAGCGCTCAGAGCTGGAGAGCAGCTGGCGGTGTGGTTTCCATCCGCAATGAGTAAGGGAAACCCAGCCAGGCAGTGGCTGTGCCCATGGATGTCCACCTGGGGAGGAAGTGGGCACCAGGACCATGGCCTTGGTGAGAAAAAGGGAACGACGCCCACGTCAGCTTGCCTCTGACAGTTGGAGAGGCACCGGGCCTAGGCCCAGGAGCCTTCCTGAGATGAACTGGACTCTGAAACCCAGAACGACCCTGGACAGGTCTTGATGGAGTAAGTCACTGTTCCTCAAGGACCCAGTGGGCAGAAAACCCTGCACTCCACCAGAATGCCATCCTGAATGACCTGGGTCCCTGGGTCCGTGCCTGGGGGGTCCTGGCCTGGGGATGGGGATACAGCTCTGTGCAGGTCATAAAAACACACCAAGTTCACTGCAAACGGGACAACGCCTCCCGGGGCTCTTCCCCGTGGGCCTGGCTTTCGAGAAGCAGCCCTGACCGGGCTCAGCATCGGGCCGGGGCTCACAGCTCACACAAAGCACACACGCTCACGTGTCTTGTGCGGGTGCCTCGAGGCAGAGTCTGATATTCAAAAAGAGGTTAACCATGTATTATTCATGATGAACGAAGCGAACATAGCACGGATAACCTCTCCTCAAATATCCTTCAATAGTCTGACATGGAAACCATGGCCTCTGGCCACTGGGGTCTTTGCCCTAGAAGATCCTCCATGGGCTGAGCGGAATCCCGGAGGCGGGGAGGTGTGCAGTCACCATCTGTAAAGAAAGCACACACATTGGCATCAGACCCCAGCACCTCATCTTGGTCCCAGGGCCTGACACCAACCCAAGCCCCACAGTTGGAAACATGCTCAGAAAGTGTCCTAAGGTGAGTTCAATGGGGGAAAAAAAAACAACAACAACAACAAACAGTCTACTACCCCAGCATTCCTGAGAGATGGATCTGATGACCAGGAGCCAGCAGGTGGACGTACAGCCCCGGTGAGCAAAGTCATCCTGGATGATACCTCTTCTGAGAAAACGGGGAGCCACTGCAGAGACGATCCCTCCTGCAGAGACGGCCTGGGTTCCAGGAATTGCTCCTGAGGACTGACTGGAAATGGAGTGTTACAGAGTCAGACGGCCTGTGTCCTCGGTGACGGGGAAGCTCTGTGCACCCAGCACCAGACACGTCTTGCAGTGGGTTGACAGCGGCAGACCCGCCCCGGCCGGAGCAGGCCTCGTATCTGGGAAGCCCTTCCAGGCATGATTTGATTTTAAAGAACAGTAATCTCATGACATTTATCCAGAAAGTGAACCCATCACCGATAACCACAGTTCAAACCCCAAAGAACAGCACATGGATTCCCGGAAGTGCCCTGGTGATGGATGGCGAAGGGAATGTGGGGAGACAAGGGACACACATCACAAATAAAGCACATCGTCTCCAGCCCCAAACGGCCGCGAGTGTCGTCCACAGACCAGCAGCATTAGCATCACTTGAGAACTTGCTAAAAATGCAGAATCTTGGTCCCTGAATCAGAATCTGCTTTTTAACAAGATCCCTAGCTGATGAAAATCTTAGGAACACTCTAGAGTTCGAGAAACACCACTCTAGCCACCGACTCAGACACGCAGGCACGCCCCACCCCAGAGGTGCTGTGACCACAATGCTTCATTCCTGATGAGAGTCTCGGATGATGTAGGTCCCAAAGAAGGCATGAGGCCAACGTCTCGCCCACCAAGAATAAACTATGTATCCCAACGGGCAGCAGCTTAGGAGCCACAAGAACTCGTGGTGGTCGGAAATGTTCTCATTTCTATCTGTACCACCCACAGCAAGTCTTCCATGCACAGAACGAGGCCAAGGATCAGTGGATGCTGGGCCAGACACCCCCAGTCCACCCTCTATGTGCCTAGACAGGTGCTCGACCCCCACACCTCCACAAGGAATCCCTCAAGGCTAAGATTTACTCAGAAGAGAAAGACAGACGAAAGATGGTCAGTAACTTCCAAGCAGAACACTACGGCCCCACACCCAGGGGCGTCTGCACACCAGAGCTGATGTTAATCCGGGGCAATCACACGGGTGGTCTGCACTCTGGGGTCACTGAGTTAGTGATGACAGATTGTCAGTGAAGTCACATTCCGTGGTGGGGCAGGCACCGATGTCCTCTTGCTGAAGTTAGCACGGTGCTCGAGAAAACTTCTGAAGCAAGTTTGGATACTAAAACAATGGTTGTCCGATATTAATCATCATAAATATAGAGACCATACTACGGACAACCATTCTTTAAGCACCAAAGAACCGCACCATCAAAGGAGACCTTGGCTTCTTCTCCAAAGACAGGGGTCTCTTCCGGCATGTTCTTCTCAAGCGGTCCAGACCAGAAGGGTTAGTAGGTGAGCTTCACACACTGAGAGTCAAGACATGCCTGGGGGGGGGGGGTGTCAGTCACACCCTTGGGCAGGAGAAGGGGGTCTAACCTGATAATCTGTCCCCGAGCTTGGCTCCAGGTCCAAGAGGTGCTTCCAAGAAGCAGAATTTGATACGCTGTCACCCACGAGAAAGGCCCGTGGTCCTCTCGGATCTGTGACAGCACCAAGGAGCCCGCTGGCCCCTGCCAAGCTTGGCCCCACCTCTAGGGCCCTGGGGGTGGAGCATAGCACCCACCTCACGCCAGCTGCATGCTCTCTCCCCATCCGGGGAGAGGCTGGCACATGCATGTCTACAGAACTCCTCATGGCGTCCAGGAAGTCCGCCAAGGCAGGATTTGATACTCAAAAAGAAATTGTCCTTGTGTGATTCATCCCCAATAAAGTGAATACACCAAGGATAATTTCTCCTCCAGGGTGAACAGCAGCACAGATGGAAAGATCAGCACCTCCAGGACTCTGGCCCAGTGTTGGCTGGTGACTGTGATGAGCACCACGTGCATGCAGGACACACGTGCCGTGGAGGGCCTCTCTCTAAGCAGCAGGGAGGCAAGATGCCACAGGACCTCACCCAGCTCAGCCTGGCATCCTGACTCAAGGGCCCTCTGAAGGTGATGGAGGTCAAGAACCAGGGCCTGTATCTCTTAAGTGGAGCAAACATCCTTGGTCACCCTACAGAGGCAGGTCTGCCAACCCCCTGTCCTGGGCACCGTGTCCCAGGAGCCACTGGGGGAATGGCTTAGCTGCTGCGCTTCAAGAGTTCTGGTGGCACCCATCCTAAATACAGTCTGAGCCCTGATTCCATAAGCCACTCACATACCCGATAGAGAATGTGACTTCCCTATCAATACTGTCCCCAAAGCCCCAGGAGAGATTTTGATATCAGCACCAGCATCACCAACACCAGAAATAACACCTCACGGCCCGTGACATCAGGGCCACTCCCTGCCAAGTGCCGAGCACCAGGCTATCCCAAATCTGGACTCCTTCAGCCCCGGCACCCCACACAGTTCCCATTTGACACGAGAGACAACAGGCACAGCATGAAGGCGTCTTGCTCAAGGCTGCAGTTAGGAAATATCAGAGGCAGGATCCAAACACAGGAAAACCGGGCTCCAGAGTCTGCGCTCTTGATACTGAAAAAGTGGATGACCCTGTACGATTCGACATGAGTAACACGAACAGGACAGGGATAACCACTCTCCAAGTACCAAAGGTCAGCACGGAAAAGAGAGCCACCACCCCGGGTGGGCGGACGCGGAATGTCTTCCAGGCGGGGTCCTGGGGATGAATTAGATGCTGAGGGTTAGTGGGCCAGGTCACACACACCAAGCACGACATGCACACTCAGGTCATGACGGAGGATGGATCCACGGCCCCACACCAGCACGGACCCGGCCCTCAGCCCCGCCTGGAGGCTGCCCGCGTGGGAACAAGGACCCAGACCACACACAGTGCATGCGTTGGGGCCCACCCACACAAGACCAGGACAGGGGATGTCCCCAGGCCTTCCATGAAGCCGGCCCTGTGCCCACGAATCCGTCTGCGATCGGCCACGCCCGAGATGGAACACACACGGTCATGCACACACATACCGCATCCCTCGCTGAGTGTGCACCGTCCAAGACCACGTTTGATACTCACAGAGAGCTTGCCCTTGTATATTCCATGTCAATAAGCCGAATATACAAAGGGCAACCTCGCTTTAAGTACCAAACAACAACACGGGCAGGTCAGCACTAGCGTTCCGGGGGCCGGCCCCGTCTCCCGGTGGGCATCCTAGGGAGGGATGGGAGGTACGGAATCAGCAGACCAGGGGGCAGACACCACCTGCCAGGTGTGTGCCCACCGGCCAGCTCTCCATCCCAGGAGCCCAGGGAGGGCAGACTCTGACGCCCCCTCACTGGCTTCACTGCCTCGGCAGGTGCCACTGAAGGACGTGCACAGGGTGCTCGGCCTCTCGCTGTCTGCAGGAACCCCCGGGAGAGGGACCACTGTCTCTAGTGTAGGCACCTCCTCTAGAAGCTTCCCTGATGATGCATTGTGCTCGGAGGGTAAGGGACCCAGCAAATCTACATGGCGGGTAGAGCAAAGGCCCTGTGGTCACTGTTCCCTTCTACCTCCCCCGGAGGCACTGACATCTGTCTCCCCAGGGCCAGCTCCTGTCCTAACTCCCTCGCAGAGAGGCTGACATCACGTCCATGAAGTCAGGCTGGGGAAGAGTTGCTTCTGAGTGGAGAAGCCGTGTACCACTGTGAACATGGAGAAAACGGCTCCCCACTCAGGGGCATCCCCCCCCGGAGACACCCTTAAGAAAAGAGCAGGTGGTGGCTGCGACCGGTGAGTGGAGCTCCGCTGCCAGGTGGACACTCACCTCCTCCACAGGACGGTCGTGTCCTTTAGACGGCCGCCGAAGCCCTGCCAGACGCTGGCTCAGGTCCATAAGACTCCGGGGCACGCACAGCGTGAAAGCAGACGGTCACAGGTCCCCAGAAATGCCTCCGCCAACACAGGACCCCAGCAGCTTCTTCAATCTGTTGTCCTATGGGTGAACGGAATGCTGCGGTCAGAGGACTAGGACACCAAGGTCACAACAAAAGCATTTACCCTCTGACCTTCCAGCATTCACGCACCTGGTGCAGGGCTGATGGCCCTCACAGCTTGCTCCCAGGGACAGCTTCCTGTGCAGGACACCATCGCAGGCAGAACTCGAAATGACAAGTGACAAACACAAATAGGTCTTACAGATTTGTCTCAGGGACCATGGACCGGAAATCGTCCACCCACAGACCAAAGAACAGCATTAACGAGCAAACCTTGGCTTCTCCACAAGGCGACGGCACTTCCGGGAAGCCCTCCTGGGTTGTCATATGCATGAAACCACCGTGAACGTGGATGGTGACGGTGCTCTGTGGCCCTTGGTCACTCAGTCACTCATGCTACCCTTGAAAGTCCGACATCACGGCTCCCTTCCAAGGCTGACGCTGTGAGCCAGGAGCCCCTGGATTAAGAGAAAGAGCAGATGCAAGTGAGATTTGTCTTTAAAAAGCAGGCAGCATCGTACCACCCCACCAGCTATGGGACCAGGACACCTGGACGTACCTGAGCAGGGCTGACATCAAGGGTCCGGTCCTGGAGTACAGCTGAGCCGGGGGCGTCCCAGACAGAATTTGATACTCAAATAAGAGTCTCCCCCTGTATCTTTGCCATTAATCAAGTAAACATACAAAGGGTATCCTCTCTTCAAGTACCAAAGAGCAGGTCACAGAGCTGCATGCTGGCCAGAGTGGACGCTTCACCTGCGGGGCCTGGGACAGAGTGGGGGGCAGTGACTGGCCAGCTCGGGAGCTGAGACCTCACTCACCTGGAAAGGTGAAAGATCCAGGATCCCCTGGCAGCCAGCAGAACTGACTTCCAAGACAGGGAGTGGCCGGGCCATCAACGGAGTCAACATGCACCCAGGAACCCACTGCAGACCACCCGGCCCCCTGGGACGGAAACACTGCCTCTCCCTGAAGGGACTCACATGGGGCTCCACAAACCTGAGGATGTGGCTTTCCAAGACGAGGCATCCAGAGTCCTTCTCGGGTCTGAGTGGTGACACACACCAGTGTCCCTTCTCGGAGATGACGGAACTCAAGAGCGTGTCACCTGCACCTGCCTCAGAACACACAGAAAGCAGATCCTGAATCACAAAGGTCACATACACCCCCCAAAGGCACACTGTGGTGCATCCCCACTGGACAATGTCCCCAAGAATGGCCAGAGGGGTCAGGTGACATTCCTAACACAAGAACAGGCTCAGGGGACTCCACTCAGTCACTTGCCTTAGATGGCAGTGACGGCAACGTCCTTCATCGAGGTCACCGCCCCCTCGAGGCTGCAGCCACAGGGTGACCAGCACATCCGCTCAGCACGGGCTCCACGGTCCCCCTCCGGCTGTGTCCAGGAGCTGTGAGCAGGGAGCTTCCAGGGGGGACTTGGTACGGAGAACGGGCAGGTCCTCGTGCAACTCGTCCTTTAAAAAGCAGGCAGCGTGGCACTGCATGCGGGCGGTAGCAAGCAGGAAAGCCCTCACCACCCACCAGCTGGGCACGGCCTCCAGGGGAAGAGCCTGGCACCTAGGGCGCAGGGAGGGCCGGGCACCAGCAGCTCAGTGCCGTGGGACCAGGACACCTGGACGTACCTGAGCAGGGCTGACGTCAGAGGTCCCTCCTGAAGTAGAGCTGAGCCGAGAGCGTCCCAGACAGAATTTGATACTCAAATAAGAGTCTCCCCCTGTATATTCGCCATTAATCAAGTAAACATACAAAGGGTATCCTCTCTTCAAGTACCAAAGAGCAGGTCACAGAGCAGGTGAGGACCACGCTGTGTGCCGGCCACAGTGGACGCTTCACCTGCGGGGCCTGGGACCGAGTGTGGGCAGTGACAAGCCTCATCTGGCTGGCTCTGGAGTGGGGCCCACACCCTGCACCACGCTGTGACCGGGCCCTGACGTTGGCTTTGTTCCCAGCATCACTTCAAGACAGGAGGGCGTCCTGCACGGCTTGGCTCAGAGGGAATGGGAAACGTCTGGCCTCCCTTTGGGGTCTGCAAAACCACCTGGCAAAAGAGTGGGTGCCTCTGACCAAAGCCACTGCCTCCAGGAGGTCCTCCCGAGGAACATGGGCTAGCGGGAGTGGGAATGCCAACAGCATGCATCGTTAAAGGAAAGAGAAACAGGACTCGGAGCTCGTGGGCAGCCACCCCTCGCAGGGGGCAGCAGCGCTAAGGCAGGCGAGCCTTCCCCTGGGCCTGGCACTGGGTTCAGCGAGCGCCGAGAGCCGAGGGGTGTGACCCCACAGCTATACAGATGACCCTCGGTGACCCATCAACATCAGTGCTCAGATGCCCGTGGACAGGGAGGGTGCTGTGGTCCAAGCCTTCTCATCCCAGTGGCACTTCTGGGGCCACCCTGACTAGAGACCAACGCCCCCTCTTCTTTTAAGTGGACGATAAGGTCCAAAAGTCACTCTGAGAGTGGGTGAATCTGGGGTTTGGGGACGCCACATGACAAACTTTTAAAAGTGGCCCTGACTTGCTATTGGCCTCTCATGCATCTGGGAGGTTCCCCTGCACCTGGGCAGCCCTGCCGGGCCGCAGCCCCGCGCGGGTGCTGTGCCCACCAAGGAAGGCAGCGTTTTCTAGACAGAACCGCAGCTCTGCAAAGAAAACCGCGAGCCACCTCCAAGGACAGCACCTCCCCTACAGGGTTCTCGGAAGGACGCGTGGATGGGAGGGTCAGAGGACAGGATCACAACCGGAAGAGGCAAGCCTGGCGGCCCAGCGCGTGTCTGCGGGCGGGCCCTGCGGCAGACCTGGCTCTCCGACCTCCCGGAAGCCTTCTTTCTCAGGTGGCTCAGGACGGATTTGCTCCTCGCAGAGAGCTTGCCCTTGCATATTCATGGCAAGTAAAGCAAACACACAAAGGATAACCTCTCTTCAAGTAGCAAACGATAGCACTGACGGCAGAGGCGCTCCCTGCGGCAGGCAGAGTGGGCAGCAGCTCCAGGAGTGGCCCTGAACAAACAGATGGGTCGGCAGAGTCAGGGGGCAGAGCCCGGGCCAGGTCTGGGCCAGGACACGCACACGTCCAGCCCTCCACACCCCAGAGCCCGCCCCGACCCCCACAGGGCCCCTTCCTGAAACCCACAGCCCACCCAGGTATCCGCCACAGTGGCACTGGTAACAGAAGAGGAGACCCGAGAACATCCCAGGCGGGGTGACACCCAGGGAATGGGCTTTGTTCAGGGTCACTGGGACCTTACTGATGTAACCCAGGCAAGAAAGAAACCCACGCAGGGCAGCAGGCGGGTCACCAAAGCCCAACCTCTGCCTGTGCACGGCTGCACCCAGGAGGTGCACCACGACGCACCCTCCCTTCCGCAGCCCTTCCCATCCACGGAGGTTTCCAAGCAGCATTTGATACTGAAAACGTGGATTTTCCTCTATGATTAATCATAAATAATGTACTCATAGAAGGAGAATCTACCTTTTAAATACCAAAGAAAGATTGCATCCCGGAAAAACGTGAATCTGCGCTTGTGTCGTCAAAAATGAGACTCCATAGAGCGGGCGGGCCTCCCCAGAGAGCAGGAGCCACAACCCACCAACGCGCTCGCCACATCGGCCCTCGGCACCCGTCCATGACGACGACGTGACACGGGTTCCCCCATCTTTACGCCCACCGGGGGCCCTACAGCCTCTTCCAGAAATACTTCCAAAGCAGCATTTGATACTGAAAACATGGATTTTCCTCTATGATTAATCAAGAATCACGTAAACATAGAAGGAATATCCACCTTTTAAATACCAAAGGAGGACTGAGTCCTGGAAGGGAAAATCTGGCCCAGCTCATCACAGCACACCCAAGACAGCAGAGCGCCCGTTCTCCGTCCCCAGCACTGCCACGGCGACCAGGTGCCTGGCCTCTGCCAGGCGGGCTCCTCCGTGAGGGGGCGCCTAAAGGTGACCCACAGCAGATGCGTGGCAGGACGGGGCACGCGTCCCCCATCTGTGCACTTACCCGAGGCTGCACCCGCCTCACCTCTCTGAGGACGGGTTTTGTCCCACACGCGAGCTCCCAGGGCCGCATTTGATACTGAAAACGTGGATTTTCCTCTATGATTAACCATCAAACACGTAACCATAGAAAGAAAATCTACCTTTTAAATACCAAAGAAGACTTAGTCCTGCAAGGTGTGGACTAGGCACAGTCCATCGGAAGCACCGGGGACGCTGCACAAGAGAGATGGGCCTTCGGAGGCTGTGCCAACAGCCTCGCCCCTGTGCCCAGCGGGCAGCACGAGCGGGGGTCTCCTAAGACAAGCGGGTGGCCCCCAGACATATGGCACAAACCAAGCACATGCTCTGAGGTCCACCCTTGGTGCACTTACCCCGAGGGGCACCTACTGTCTCCCTGGTGGCAGCTCCAGTCCAGGCTGTTCCCAAGCAGCATTTGATACTGAAAACGTGGAATTTCCTCTATGTTTAATCACAACAACATAAACATAGAAGGAATATCCACCTTTTAAATACCAAAAATGGGTTTAGTCCCGGAAAGCATGAGCCTTAGCACAATCCGCCAGAAGTAAAGGTCACACAGGGCAGGCCCCCTCAGCACAGGCCTCGGGGGATGGCGGCAGGGATGCCGAGCCCTGGAGGACAGGGGTCCCAAAGACAAGCCTTGCCAACAGAAGCAGAGGCTCTGGGATGTGCCTACCATTTGCTCCCTGAGGGGTTCTGAGGTCAGAACTCTCTGGAAAACAACTTTTAGGTGGGTCTTCCATCTATGTTTAACCATGAATCTTGTAAACATAGAAGGAACACCCACCCCTTGGGGATCCGAATCTAAGCTACTCTGGAGGCACCAACCTGCACGCAGGGCGTCAGGACTGGCCATGGGAGGTGGCAGCACATTCTGGCCTCCCCGGGGGAGCTGGGATGCCAGCCCTATCCCTGTGGTCCACTTGGTGGACCCATGACTAGGCACAGGATCTGGGTCAGCCTTGCTGCCACTTGCCCTGGTGGGGGACACCCTAATGTCTGTGCCCTCATGAGAGCTCATGGCGACATTTCCTTCTGGAAAAGCAGAACTTTCAAAAAGTTCACCATAAAAAAAATCAAGCAGACTAGGGATTCTACCCTTTCCGTTCTAAAAATGTCAAGGACAAAAAGAAAAATCCTGCAGGGTCCCCAGAGCCAGCATCACCTCCATGCAGCCCTCCTGAAGCACCAGCAACAGAGATCCTACCAAAGCATGAGCTGGAGCATCCCTTCACATACCTTGGGATGGCAAAGAACCTTCCGGAAAGTGAGGTTTGAGTCCAGAAGGCTCCAATGGGCCGCGTTCAGTGGCGACGTACAGACTGGTAGGAGTGGGCAGACAGATCACAAACAAGGTCTGCTCACATACAGGGTGAGGGCAAAGCGAAGCCCAGCAGCCACCAGCACCTCACCACCAGCTCCCCGCCAGACGAGCACAGCACCCCAACTCCACCCTGGGATGCACTGGATGCAGTCTTTACCAAAAGAGGTACTGTGAATTCTCGGAAAAACGTGCCTCCCAGAGGACAACACCAAGCACAAGAGTTTCAAGTTCAGTTTCCATCTTCAGCAAGACTGCCACCACCACCACCAGGAAGCCCTCCTGAAAACATATTTGGTGCTGAGGACAAATGGGCCAGGTGACGTTCTTCACAAACAGAATGGCGACCATTCAAAGACCACACAGAGCAACCGAGACCCATCTCACTTCTCCAAAGTTGGATCTGGTTCAAACAAGTCTCATGTCTGCTGCTGACCAGGCAAAGTCCAGCTTCCCTGCTGAGGAGGCCCCCAGGCCAGGAGATGACCGGCCGGGGGGCAGCCATCATCCATCTAGCAAGAGCTAGGACCCCTGCACTGCAGGTGCAGCTGGCCGAGGAGGAAGCCTGGCACAATTGTCATAAACAAAGCTGATACACGGAGATGAGCCAATGTCACCTACCAGACATGAAGCAGCCTGCCCAGGTGTGATGACCTCCGAGAAGCCCTGTGAAGAACAAGTGAGACATGGCTGGTTAGGGGACCGGATGGGCTCAGTGACAAAGTGTGTCTTCTCTGCAACCGCACATCACTCGTGCACACCCATCGTGCTCAGAACTCTCTAAGCTACTCTGGAAGTTCCTGCAAGCAGGGCCTGACGCTGTGAGCATGCTATCGTGGAGTGACTCCCGGCAGGCTCTACGGTGGTAACACTTTCTTTCTTAACTTAAAAGCAGAGGCCAGGAGCCCTGGACAAATGCAGTGCTGCACCAAGCCCCCTTGTCAGGGACCCCAGGCACAGTGCCCATGTACCCACTGTCTTTCCAAGGACTGGGCATCACTCTCTGAGCATCCTGAGTGGCCAAAATGGCAGTTGTGGTCCCAGAGGTTAGTTAGCATCTGCTCTCTGGTTCATCAGCCCTGGGTGTCACTGTCACCTCCAAAGCCTACCCGTCCTGAAATGGCCCTGCTGGAAATCATGTGCTGGTCCACAGATCCTGAGGAGCTGCCTGAGTGACAGGGGCAGGGCCTCCAGGAGACCCAGGGACATGAGCCAGAGGCCAACTAGGAGAGAGAGGACAAGCCACCTGAAGGCTTGGGGTGGCCCTTCCTATCAGTCATCTGGAAACGCTCCCTCAAGCCCAAAGGAGTCTGGCCTTTAAAGAGGAAATCGTTATGACAATAAGGTCACATTAACACCAGCTGAGTAAGGGAGCCTCAGGACCCGCCATGGGTTCAAGAAACCCCTCTTCGCCTCCTGAACCCAGCAAGCTTTCTCAGCATCTGCCAGAGCCTGGTCTCTCCTCCTGACAGCTAAGCTTCGGAAGCCCAGGGATGAGGGGGAGTCTTCTCACAAGTCTGAAGCCAGGTTAAGCCTGGTTTTGTTCACATTTCATGGTCAGTTCTTTAAAAAGACATTGCCATTCTAAGGCCCGATTTTTAATGTGTAGATTTACCTTCAGAAACAAGATCACAGGGCAGTTCACTCCATCTAGCCTCAATTCTCAAAGTGAGAACTCAATCAAGGGAACACTTTCCACCCGGCACTCCACCCGCTCACACGCCCTGGGCCAGGGCAGACACCACATCCTGATTCTACACCCACAGCAAGACCCAGAGGATGCGTTTCATGTTAAAAAGGGGTCAACTTTCAGCCTCCGCCCCAGAGCAGCCACGTCAGGAAACCTCCCTTTGGGCCCCCAGGCCAGATGCCGCTGTCCTGTATCTCTGCCAGCTGCCAGGTCATCTTCCTGCAAAAGAAAGACAGAGGACGTCAGTGCAGAGCAGACAGGTGTCATCACCAGAGGCTGTGCCCGGGGCCTGCCTGGGACGTCCCAGGGCGGTGCAGGTGACAGTGCCTCCCTGACAGAGCGGTGGGGCTCGCAAGTCCCTGAGGTGGGAGGGGAGGCTGCTTCTGAAAGAGGACAGGAGCTGTCAGCGTCCCCCAGGCACACCTGGACAGCCGCTCCTCCTACCGCCAGGTGACTCAGAACCAGAGTCCCTTCAGGAGGCCTGAGGCTGAGGGTCCTGGGGCCAGGTGGCCTGTGCGGTTCCCAGGACACAGGGGGGACACACTCTGCCAGCTACTGTGCAGATCAGGAGAGCCACATCTTGGGCAGTCTGTGCCCCTGGACCTCCTGACACAGAGGGCCACTGTTTTCCAGGTGTCTCGGTCCTCTGTGTGTCCCCTGAGGCCAGAGTGGGGCAAGCTCTCATCTGAGGCTGCCACCAACCTCTCTTCCCAGAAGCTGCTGTAGGACTTTGGAAGTGGATGTGGTGATGCTGAACAGAGGCCACCCACACTCCCCGAGATGAACAGCATGCAGCCCCGGAGCCACCCCCTGGCCTCTCGTCCCAGCTGGCACAGCTCCCCAATCCTCCTGGGGTCGAGCCAGTGTCCCTGAACCACTCTGTCTGGAAAGCACCCCTCACTCATCCCAGAGCTGTTGATGTCACCAGGGACCCCAGCTCAGTTTCCCTCCAAGAGGACATGCCACCCAGAGGAGGCAGGCCAAGACTTATTGGTCATAAAGGACAGGCGGGAACACCTGACTCTGAGTGCCTCAGACTAGAACTGGTGCTGCCCCGGGCTGCTGGCCACGGGGGCAAGCCTGTGGTGGGACACCGAGTGTCCCTGAACCCAGCCACAGCGAGTCAGTGGGAGCTGCCCTTGGGTAAGTCCTCCACGTACATACCAAGAAGGGCAGTGCCACTAGAGTTCCATCAGGGCAGGGAGCTCTTCAAGGTGAGATTTGATACCGAAAAAGAAGTGCACCATGTTTGTTTCGTCACATACAAAGCGAAAATAACATGGGCAACTTCTTTTCAGGTACCAGAGGTCAGCTCTGGCTCTCCTCCAGCAGTGCACCTGGGGAGGGACACTGGGGCAGGCAGTGGTGGGCGGGGGGAGGCATGCACCTGTAACCACAGGTGCACGTACCTGGTGGAAGGAGAAAGCGGCAGGGGCTCACCTGGAGGAGGCGGACACCAGAGCCGTGGCGCGAGGCCATCTGAGCAGAGTGGAGCTGCAGCGTCCATCAGGGAAGAGGCCAGAGGGCCAGCTCTCTCTGCTTCAGGACCCCAGGGGTCCTCAGAATCCAACAGCAGGGCGGGGTGCCACCCGCACACGCTCACGGAGAGCTGAACTTCACAGGGGCTTCCTGGACCCCCAGAGAGACTCTCCTCCCCGGTGGCATGAGTCCCCACAGAGCATTTCTCCAGCGCCCATCCATTCACATGCCTGGCATGTTCTGACTCCCAGGTCTCCTCCTCAGGCCCTGTTCCAGGAAGGCAGAGTTAGCTTCTCAAAAGCTGGGGCTGGCCTGTGACTTGTGACAAATACAGCCAACCCATGACGGGGGGCAAAGACGAGCAGGGACGAGCAGATGAGACCCCAGAGTCAGCACTGCTGGCAGGAAGTCCTCCCGGGGAGGGAAGGAGCCTGGGTGAGGGGCAGTGGAGGGGCTCTGGGCCCACCCCGTGTGGGTCTGCAGCAGAGGGGCAGTGGTCCTTCCCTGGACACTCAGCACAGTCAACGTGTGGTCATCTGTCAATTAGAACACCAGGTCACTGTGCTTGAAGCTCACACTTGGTACATCCATAAGAAAAAGCCACCTTTCACCGAGAATCTGCCTGAGAGAGGACCACGAGGACAGCTACCAAGAGAAATGGGTAGCAGAAAGGATACCAGTCACAGTGACCGAAGAGTGGCACCCTCTGTCCGTATCATAGTCAGAAAGCCCATCCCACAGGGGCACGAGCAATAAGGATGGACAGACTTATGAACTGACAGGTGTAGAGGCAGAGCAGTCAAGCTCAGGCAAGGTTTGATCTAGGTCTCAGGTAGAACTCTGTCACCAGGTCCCAGCTAGGTTCCTCACTGTCCTGTCTGCCCTTCAGGGTACAGCACTCCCCTTCTGTGCCTGCACAGCCCCACGGCACGTTCCTCCAGTCCCTGAAGTGGCCATGGCACCTTTGAATCTCACATCATCACATGGCACAGCTCCAGGGGACCGAGAGGCTCTGCTGTGGTAGCTCTGTCGGGACAGCGAGCGCGGTCTCCTTTCCCAGAAGCCTTAGCAAATGTCTCCCTGCACCTCATCGACCCAGTGGGGAAGTGGCCCCTCCCTGAACCCATCTCAGCTGTGGAGGGGCTAGAGCAGCCCAGGCCCTGAGGTCTGCAGGTGGACCAGGGGGAGGTGGATCCCACCCAAGCCACAGGCAGGAAGGGAGGAGTTGGCTAAGGAAAACCAGGAGCAAAGACATGGGGGGGGTACGATCCTGACCAATGTCCCCCTCCAAGGCCACCATGCTGTCTCCCACGTGGCCGCCGAACCCAGACAGACGTCTTCGACGCAGAATAGGATGCTGAAGGAGAAGTGCACCGCGAATGTTTCGTCACAAATCAAGCGAAAAAGACACGGGCAACTTCTCATTAAGCACCGCACGCCAGCACGGCAGGTGACAGGCTTCTCTGTGGCGGCACCACCTCTGTGACTTCCTGAGAGCGAACAGGCATCATGAGGGTCAGGTGAGCCCTGGGCCCAGGAGGCCCGGGGGGGGGGGGATGTGGACAAGCCCCTTTTTGGTGATTTTGAAATCTGAGGTACCAGAGGGTGCTCGCCACATCAAAGTGCTGACTCTGCTGCCCCAGAGTCCTCTTGGGACCGAGGAAGGGAGGAGAGGGACAGTGACGGTGGCGTCCCTTGCTGGGCTCCATCCCACCCCATCAGAGGAAGGCAAGGCCTTCCCAGCACCAGAGCACGCCTCCCAGTCAGCGGCACCTCAGGTGACAGGGACGACCCAGGGCCTGGATGGGGGGTCAGGGAGCTGGCGGGCATTTCCACTTACTGTCTCAGCCTCCACCGTCACTGCGGGAGCCCAGGAGGGTGATGGGCATGGAGTGACCCCCGGAGAGTAGGCCTCTTCTCCAGAATCCGTCCTGGGTAGAGAGGGAATGCCTGGGATGGGAGGAGCAGGAGGCCCCCGTGGGGAGCAGAAGGCACGCACCCCAACGAACAGCCAGCATACCTCTCCACGAACCTCGGCTCCAACATCCTGCCCCTGGGCGGGTCCCATCCAGAAGGCACCGTAGCCAGCACCTGGTGCCGAGAAGATGCGCCGTTTGGGTCCTTGTGCGTCCATCGAAGCTGGGCGACAGGGGAAGAGGTGAGCAATGACATCGTGTCCCTTCCACAAGGCCTGGGTGTGGCCCTGAAGTCAGCCCAGGGAAGGCTGGATTATATGTAGTGACGAATCCGAGGGGCACATTAGGACCACACTGCCAGGTCCTGGGTTCCCCATCCATCACTCACCAGCGGTGCTACTGGTACCAATGACCCTGCCTGGATTTTGGCTTCACATCCAAGAACTCCTCCAGGGGCCATCAGTCATTGAGAGGGGCCACACACCATCGGTTAGCATGTGGCCATCTCCTCAGCCTGGGTTCAAGTGCCGCAGCCCAGGCCGACGTCACCCTCAGCGCCGTCTCCCTCCCCCTGCCCCTGGCTCCCAGGGATGAGCCGCGGTGGGTGGCACACGTCCCCCATGCCACACGTGCTGTGGACTGCGTCTTCCCAGGGCAGTGGTGCCCAGGACTCTCCCCCACACCCTCTGCGGTCACTCCTCCCCACACCCTCTGCTGTCCCCTCTGGGCAGCATTTGACACTGATGGTTGCTTCTATTTATTTAAAAAAGGTAGGCCCCTGAGTGTGGTCCCCCTTTGAAAGATCAGAGGTTCACATGAATTCTCCCACATCTTCTCCAAGTTGGCACCAAGATGTCATCCCACAGGTGGACTGGGTGCTGATGGATAGTGAAACAGGTGACCTACATCGTGAATGAAGTGCACGTCACCGGTCTACCATCCCCTCAGCCACCCTGCAGAGCAGCTGGCATGACAGTGCCTTCAGTGATGTTGCTGGCGTGTCCTGACGCCACCTGAGCAGGACCGCACCCCGTGGAACCGCCGCCCACCATGTGTCCTCAGGCGGACGAGGCCACAGGGAGCAGTCTCCTCAGCAGAGCCTGGCTTTCCTTCGAAGGCAGCGCTGGGTCCAGGGCCACCCCCAGGAAACGGGCCACCCGGTCCCTTCCTTGAGTCTACCCAGTGGAGCTGGCCATGTCCCTTCCCTGAAGGCTTCATCAGACACAGGAAGTGCCTCCAGGGTGGGATTTGATACTAAAAAAGAGGTTTCCCGTGTATGTTTCATCATGAATACAGAGAAGACAACACGGACAACCTCTCCTTCAAGTATCGAAGATGAGCGCGGAGCAAAAAAATAAAATAAAGAAAAAAAAACCACCCCCCAACAGAAACACCAAAAACGAAAAATGAAAAACAGAAACAAAACTGCCGAATCTTCGCCGATGACGGTGTCACCTTCAGGAAACTGTCGCCCGTCTACACTGCACCCTGAGACCAGGTGTCGTACGTCTCTGCCAGGACAGTCCGACCTACACGTCTGCCAAAGACCCTTCAAGTCGCCCGTGAAACACTGCCCACCATCACGAAGACCGTTGGGTGCACACCCTCCTGAGGTGGAACC
This sequence comes from Urocitellus parryii, assembly GCF_045843805.1. Lineage (NCBI taxonomy): Eukaryota > Metazoa > Chordata > Mammalia > Rodentia > Sciuridae > Urocitellus > Urocitellus parryii. Next base: position 5,367,734 of record NC_135536.1, read on the forward strand.
AGGGTCCCTGGAAGGGTGGTCTGACGTGACCTGACACCCAGGCCCCAGGGGGCGGCCAGCGGTGGGTCCCAGCAGCTTTCCAAGCCAGGTGGGACTCTAAAAGCAGATGTGCGGCATCAGGTTAGTGCAAAGCACAGGAAGTCCCGGCAGCCTCCTGCTGACGGGGGCTAAACACCAGGAGCAACCCTCCCCCCGAGACAGCACAGCAGCCCTCCCCTGCCTCCACTGAACTTAGTTAAGGGACAAAGACAAGTTTCCTTTCCTGGAGACTGCTCGCCAGATGTTGATGCCAATTCCAGGTTGGCTTTTCTATTTGCCATAAAACTCTGCTAACCACGATTTTTTAATTATAGGGGGTGAGTATCTCCTTAAGAGAAGCAGACCAACCCTGATGGGACTGGAGCGACCAGAGCATTCATGGTTTGCTCTTCACAGTTGTGCAGTGTGCCCCCCTTTCTGCCCGGGATGGACAGGGGAGAGGGTTTCGGAGCCCTGCTGCTTCCCTGCACCCTCTCACTTGTCTCTGGACCCCCACAGAGTGCCCAGCCTGCAGAAGCTCAGCAGCTGCCTGCCCTGGAGACCTCAGAGGCAAGGGCACACTCCCCAGAGCCACCCCTCTCAGGCTCATTTCAGGTGGAAGCAGTGGTGTTGGGCACCCGCTGGGTGGAGTTGGCTATGCCAGGCAACCCTTTCTCAAGAGCCATGGATGAACTGAGAGCCCAGAATCGTGCCTGTGAACGCCAACAGCAGCCCACTTCTGTGCCTTGGCTTTACAGGGAGCGGAGAACCACCTCCCTCCCTCCTCCAACGTCGGGTCACTCCAGGAAGTGCCCTGAGAAGGCCAGGGCACCCGCAGCCCCAGCAGACACGTGTGCAGAGCCCACTGGCCCTGGAGGGGGCTGGCAGAGAAGTTTTCTAAGCTCGTTTCTGATCCTGAAGAGCAGCCTCCAGAAATGATCTACTGTAAGGAAAACCACACAGCAAAGAGAAGCTCCTCAGTGCCCCCGAGTGTTATCACCCACAGACACAGCCTCTTTCTGAAGGCCCACACGGCCTCCCAGAGACACGCAAAAGCCCCCGGGAAAGCCCATGGCCTGTGGTCAGCCGTCCCCTTGCTTCCCCTATGTTGGCATCCCACTTTGAGATCCTCCACACTGCACTGGTGCCAACTTGAGCATGAAACTAAACAGGTGCCAGCCCAGGTCAATCCCAGGGACCCCAAGGTCTCTTCTTGGTATCAGAACCCAATACTCCACCCTAGGGCAACACGGTTTTGGAACATCCTTTCAGAATAAGCGGGAGGCTGTGAGGGCAGGGGTCTAGACCAGCTGCACTGTCTGCAGAAAGCAGGATTTGAGCAACAGTCACGAGCTGTGAGTTGGGCTGACTTCAAGCACACTGTCCCAAATGGCCAAAACCAGCCATGCCTCCAAAGCAGGGCCGTTTGCTGCCTGAGGCTGGCTGTGCAAGACTCCACGGAAGCAAGACAAATGCACAGCAAAACCCACCTGCATCCCTGGAGCTGCCATGGTGCCTCTGCCTCCCCGGGTGGGCATCCCTGGCTGGTGGAGAAGTCCCTAGGAAGGGATAAGACATGCAGGGTTAGGGGAGAGGAAAGGCAGGTGTTTGGGACGGGCCCTGTGGCCAGCAACATTTACTCAGGTGGACTGCTGAGGTCTGGACCAGAAGCTCTCTGTGGTGGGACCCAATTGTGGAAAAGGGGTTCCCTGGGTGAGTCTCATCCTCAGGAAAGAAACAGAAACCCAGAGGGCCTCTCTTCAGGTCCCAGTTAACACTGACGAGGCCACCTCTGACTTCCCCCAAACTGGACCCTCTGCCTTGGAGGTCCTGTTGAATACGGACAGGACAGCGAGGGTCACGGAACAGATGATGTCAGTCGGAACGATCAGGCCCAGGCTCATGTCTGGGCAGAGATTTCTGCTCGCTGATGGGTGCTGATGTCAGGCCCTGCCCTGCAGCTCAGTTCTGGACCAGAAGGCTTCCAAGGTGGGGTCTGATACTGGGAAAGAGGTTAACCGGGGGTGTTTCATCCTCATCATGGAAACACAAGCCCAGAAAACCTCTCTTCAGGTACCACCAATTAACCTGGCAAGACTACCTCTGCCTCACCCCGACACCTGACAGTCCATCCCAGAAGCCCTGTTAAATATGGAACTGCACACTGACCACGGGTCAGTCTGCTAGAGGAAGCCACCAGCGGAATGCATGCTGTCCGTCAACCATCCCTCCAAGTACCCCCTCGAAGGAGCACCAGGGCCAGACACATTTGTGGCTAGTCACCAAGGTCATCTTTTCTCAGTTACCAGAGTGGGACCCAGAAGCCCAAAACCAAGACCGACTCCACTCAGGGTCCCCCTGAAGACCCGGTTCAGAGGTGGTTGGGCCAGGTGGCCTACGTTGCACATAGAGCACACACTCTGGTCAGTGGATCACATGGGCGCCCTGGCGGGGTGCAGACAGCATGCTCCACTGCAGACACACCCGACTCTCCCCACATTTGGCACCCGTGTCGCCAACGCCCCCGCAGGTGCTCTCTTCCAAGTCTAGTGGAGCGCAGTTGGCCTGGCTTTACTGTCTCTTCCCCCCAAAGTTGACATTCTTCCGGAAGTTCTCCAAGTGGGGATTAGATACTGAGGGTTAGTGGACCAGGTCACAAACGGCACAAATACAGCGTGTGCTCTCTGGTCAACCATCTCATGTATCCAGTGTCGATGCCACTCTCCTCGGGGTCAAGTCACCCTGCCCTCGAAGTCGCCAAGTCAGAGCAGACTGCTGAGAAGAAGGCCGCCACACAGTTACTGTCACACACAAGACAGACAGCCCACGCCCGCGGGTTGCACTAGCGCAGACTCAGTCCCACCCCACAGTTGGTGTTAGCTCCAGGAAAGCTGGCAAGGCGGGATTAGATACTGCAAAGAGGTCGACCGTGTAATGTGCGCCATAAATAAAGCGAACGCGCCACGGACCACCTCTCTCCAAGTACCAAGCAGCAGCAGCACTACACCAGGACAGTGGCTCTTCCTCAAAGCTGAAATCACCTCCTGGAAGTCCTCCGAGGCGAGATGTGATATTGAGAAGAAGCAGACCATGTGTCCTACGTCATAAATAAAGCGTACACACCATGGTCAACCGCATCTTCAGATACCATAAGTGGCGTGACCCCCGCCTGGCTTCCCTTAATTTGGCGTCACCTCCAGGAAGCCCTGGCAATGTACATTATACACTGTCCACGGTCGACAAGTGTGGCAGTGACCGCAAACCCATGTCCAATGCCACAACCACTTCCAGGATGCCCTGTGAGGCTGGGATTGGGGGCCGCATACTGGCTGGGGACCAAGTGGCCACCACCATAAATAAGAAACACGGTCTACAGCCAACCACCTCTGGTCTGTGAAGGGCAGCACCCATCATATAGGCCCTGCTTTTAAGTTGGCATGGCCTGGAGGAAGACCCCCAGGCTGGCTGATGGGGAGACGTAGTGGACCACGTTAATGCGTCTTAAGCAACGCGTACCGTTTATGGTCTACCATCTCTCCAAGTCTGTACTGTGGAACGGTACAGAAGCCAGACCAGTGTGTCTCCCACGCGGTTGGCCTTGCCTCTGGGAAGCGCTCTGTGATTGGATTTGATATTGAGAAGACGTGGACCACATGACATACGACACAGAGAGAGCGCATGTTCTATGGTCAACCGTCTTTTCAGGTACCGTGCCGAGGGCTGATGTTGGACCTGGTGTTTCCTTCCTGTCATTAATATCACCTCCAGGAAGCCCTCTGAGGCCAGATGCAGAACTGAGAAGAGGCCACCATGCAGTGTGTGCTACAGCTGCAGAAAGGGTAGCAGAGAAGAGTGGAGATGATGCCGGAACTACTGCTGTGCCTCGGGTCTAATACTGCCCGCAAGAAGCCCTCAGTGCATTCGCTGTTATGCAAAGGTGGACAGAGGAGCATGCGTTGTCAGTAAAGCGTATGAAGCATGGTCAACTCCTGCTGGGTACCCAAGGCGGGACCAGTGTCTCGTCTCCGAGGTTAACGGGACCTCCCTGGAGACCTTCAAGGCTGACCTCGACACTGGGGAATGGCAGACCATGTGACATACACGGTTAATAAAGACATGCAGTGTGGCTGAGCCCTCTTCAGGTACCGTGAGGTCGTTGCTGATGCAAGAACCCGTGCCCTGTCTCTGAGCTGGCAGCATCTTCCGCAAGTTCTCAAGACTGGACTGCAGATAGGGGAGAAGAGGACCGTGGACTACTGTGGCTTATCTGAAAACACACATGGCGGGGTCCATCGGCGTGCCACAGAGGACAGAGCCGAGTGCAGAGCTGGGCGTCTTCCTCCAGGTGGCTGCACTTGACATGGAAAAGGACACTGCACGCGAATCATCAATGACCAAGCGGCTCTTCAAGGATCTGGAGGGGCACTGTCTTGTGGGCTCAGATCTGCCTCTCCGTGGACATCCTGAGGTCGTCTGAGCACAGTCTGGTGGGTAACAAGCAGCAGAGCGGGCAACGTTCCCCGTCCGCGGGCCTCTGCAGAACTGACCACCGTGTCTTCAGGTCGCCCCGGGGAAGGTGCCCGGACACCTTCCTGTAGGTTGTCACTGTGCTGAGGAAGCCCCCAGAGGACCATTAGACACAGAAGACCGTGTCTCAAGAATCAACAGACACAGCGCGTGTCTGACGTCCACTGTCCCGCCAGGTGTGGTGGCGCTGGGAGGGGCTCGACACCAGCGTCTCTTTTCTGGCTTCAGGCTCTTGTGCAGGATGGTCCCGATGGGTGGGCTGGATACCAAGAAGCGGTTTACCGTCCCACATACATACACAAAATGTATGTGGGACGGTAAACCATTTCTTCAAGTACCGCAGGATGGAACTAGGATTGTGAGGTGGCTCGTGTCCACCAAGTGGCCTCTGGGCCCCTCTTTGAGGCTGCATTTGACACCGAGGAGCAGGTCACGGTGTCTCCTAAACAAGAGCTGTGTGGGCAGCCATGTCATTGAGGCCATGGCACAGGAGTGATCCCTCAAAGACTTAAGGTCTCCTCCCCAGAGGTGGTGAGACTTCCCGAGGCAGAGCTTGGTACAACAAGAGGGAGGTTACGTCATTTCCCATCATGCAGGAGGAAAAACAAAAGAACATGCCATACAGAAACCAACTCCTCAAGTGCCGCGAAGCCCACGGTGGGTCCGATGGCGCCGAAGACAGCGGCGTTTCCAGGAGCCTCGGGGATGGATTTGATACTGAGGGTTAGTGGACCGTGTTACATACGTCACAGATAAAGCGTACGCTATACGGTCTACTATCTCTCCGAGTACCACACAGAGACGCCGCCGAGGACAAGGACCGAGGACACGTCCAGAAAGGCCTCCGAGGCTCTGAGCTGGGTGGGACCAGGGGGGCAGTCGGGCACGACACATGCAGCATGCCACACGCACACACAGGCTGGGAGCCGCGTCTCCACGGGCGGGTCAACACCAGCACTGCGACCAGTGGCTCGTCCCCCAAACCGGCAACTTTTCCAAGAAGCCCTCTGAGGCTGGACGTCCCACTGGGCACAGGTGGACGACGTTATGGATTTCATCATTCCATCAATGCTGATTAAATGGCTACTGAGGGCTGGGCACTACGCTGGGTCTGAGGGATAGGGAGACGGGCACCATGGGAGGGAGGGCCTGGCCTGTGGCTGCAGAACTGCAGGTGGGGGACGAGGAGCAAAATGAGGCTAAATGGCTCATGGGCAGCCAAAAAGAGCACCAGTCTGGTCAGACCAAGAGGGCCAGCCTCCTGGTTCAGAGCCCGCCAGGCCTGGGCCTTACCTATTTGTGAGCCTTAGTCTTAGGCATTGAAAAATTGTGCTGCAAGGAGACAGAGGCTGATGGGCATATCTGCCTCAAAGTCAGGGGCACTTCCAGGAGGCCCCTGAGGCTGGGTGGAATGGGGAGCAGTAGCCACCATGCCATCTTCACAAACAAAGAAGGTGTCACTCGGGTCGACCGCCTCCCTAGGGGCCAAACTGGCGCTGCCTCTGGGAAACCCTCGACACTGGACTTCATCTTGGTAAGAGGCGGACATCGGCACACAAAGAGGAAGCAGCCGTGCAGCGCGGCACGGGGAAGCGTCTCTGCGACAAGGCAGAGCAGATCAGAGGCTGAGCCGATGGGTTCCCCTCAAGGTAGCGCTGGCTCCTCCCAGGCCAGCCAGGCTGCTGGGAAGCCGTGTGCCTCGTCACACAGATCTGTCCTTGTGCCTCTGCCTCACGGAGACCGTCTCTTCAAGCACCACGGCCGAGATGGGCCGGGGTACCTGCCCCAAGTTGTATCACCTCCAGAAAAGCCCCAGAGGCTGCATGGGATGCCCAGAAGAGAGAGGTGTGGATGTGCCAGACATTGACCACAGGCACCAGGCATCACCCCGGGCAGTGCTGAAGCTACCCAGCATTCTCTTCCCTGATGCCGGCACACCTCCAGGGTGCCCTCCGTGGATGGGTGGATACTGAGAGTTAGTGGACCATGTTACATAGGTCAAAAATCACAACGCCTACGTTCCATAGTCTACCACCTCTGCAGGAACCATGAAATGGCGCTGACCCCCAGAAACGGGGCCTTGTCCCTGAAGCGGGCGTCACTTCCAGAAAGCTTTCTGAGGCCTGATGTGGCAAGTGACAACAGGCCTGTGGCGAACATCAACAGCCCTCCTCAGCTGCGGACCCTGGTGCCACAGGGAAAAGGGGCCCCGACTCGGAAGGCGTCTCCTCCAGCGAGGCAGGACCGACTGAGGAAACTGGGAACGCAGTGCTGACCACGCTGGGGCCGTGATGTGGTCGACCATCGGTCGGTCAGAGTGAAGGACAGTGTTCGCTTCTACAAGGCAGAACAGGACTCTAAGGGCAGGGCCTCTCAGGTGAAAGGCGGTCACTGGACCTGCCCACACGCACCTGTGCTATGGAGGCCCTCGCCACGTGCTATGCTCACAGACCCAAGCCACGGAGCCAAGAGGGCATGGGCTCTCCAGCTCCCACCCCACGTCTCTCCCTCTTCAAGGAGGCCTTCCTGGTGTCTCTCCACCCCTACTCCTAGCCCTACTGTGCACACCACCGCCCTAAACGAATAAGATGCCAGGCCATCCGGCTGGTTCATCCAAGAAAGGGCAAGAAAGGGCTCCTGGGCTCCCTGCAGAGGACATGGCTGTCCTCCTAAGTCCCAAAGCCCACGGTAGATGGTGTCACCCGGATGCACCACCTGGGTGTTGAAGCCCAAGCTCCTTAGAATGACATCAGAGGGTCTTCCTTCTCCCCCATGCTCCTCCACTGGTCCCTGAACACCATCCACACCCTGGTGCTCACTGATTCCTCCACCTTGTGGAACGCTGTGCTGCTCGTCATTGTCAAACTCTACCAAGGCCACTCCTCCCACAGCCTGGCTCGCTCCCTCTGCACCCTGCCTGCTGCTCCCCCCACCCAGCCACAGCTCCCACACAGTCAGTGTGTTCACTCAACACTGAGGTGCGGGAGCTACAGCAGTGATAAGCGTCTCCACCTTCCTGTAGCTTTTAGCTTAGCAGGGAAACCCCCACAGAAATAACTCCTATGAAGTACCCATTTCAGGACTACTGGAGACCGGGGCTGTAGAGGAGCAAGGAGCTCTGAACAAGAGGGTCCCAGGCAGCAGGGAAGCCTTCTCTGAAGTTTTGAGCAGACGCTGAAGGAGGAGGAAGCTGATCAGGAAGAGTAGGGAGACGAGCAGGTGATGCGGGAGGAGGCAAGGCTCCGAGGGAACGGGAGCGACCATGGTCTGGATGGAGCATGACCATCCAAAAGCACCCAGCAAATGGAACATGGAGAACCAGAGAGGGGCCAGAAGTGAGTCTGAGGAGCTGGGGCAGGGGTGTTGCACATCATGCAGGGCCAAGAGCAAATGCTAAAGATTTTGGACCTCATCTTCAGAACAAGGAGGAAGCCATTATTTGTTAATAAAGGACATACTGAGTTGCATATGGCTATAATTTCTTTTGCCAACATGAAAAGAAATTGTTCCTGGGGGCACGGGTGAATGCAGAAAGAAAGAGTACAGGAGCCCAAGTCGGGTAGGAGTCAGGAAGACGGGGTACAGTGGACACGTTTAAGAATGACGAAGAGCCCAAAGAGACTTGGTAGAGCACAGATGGGAATGAGGAATGGCGAGCAGCCATCCGTCACCAAGAAGCCTTGCACGTGTCTGCCACAGAGGCTGGTCGAGAGTGGCACCACCCTGGGTGGGGGGCACTGGATGAGGAATGAGTTTACTAGGCAGGATTTGGTTCTGGGAGCAGTCCCAGTGCAGATGCTGAAGTGGCAACCAGAGGAAAGTCAATGGCAACCTCCAGGAAACCTTGCAGAGGACTCGGGGGGCAGTGAGGGGGGCTAGAAGCCAAACACACCTAAGACTTGGAGAAGCTGCTCAGAGCGCATCAGCTGGAGGGAGGGTAGCTGGATTCCAGGTGGATCGTGATGGACTGTACCATCATGAGAGCCAAGGGGGAGACGCCACGAGAGAAGGGAGACTGAGGAGGGTGGTGTAAGACTCCTGGGGAGCCGGTAGGATGGAGCTCAAGCTCAGGGCCAGACTGGCGGCATTGGGACAGAGTCAGGAATCACTTGGTGATCAGCAAAGAGACCATGGGCTGATGTTAATGGTGGGAGGTGGGGAAGATGTTTTGGTGGCTTCTTTTCTCTGCAGCCTTCACTGAAGGTGAAGTCTCCTTGGCTTTGGAACTCTCTGGGGGAGGGAGAGGCTTTAGTCCCTATCCCCAGCCTCCAGCACAGGGCTTGCATACACAGTACCAGGAATAAAGACAGAGACGACTCCAAATGGCAGCCTCTGAGAGCGCCCTGTCCTCCCAGATAGAGTGACACAGATCCCCGTCGGCCTTCAGGACGCTACGGGGTGACCATCCCCCTCCCCACCAGGGCCCAACAATTACTCAACCAGCTTGGGGGCTCAGCACCTTCCAGACCTTCTTACTTCCCCAGGCCCAGCCACTGCTCCGTCCCTCCTCCCTCCAGTCTGGGGTGAGGGGGGTGGCGTCCTCCTTGGCCTCTCCCTCAAGAAGTCACTCACTCCTTCCCCGTCACAGCTTCCTGGCCACTCATCTTCTCATGGCCTTCCGTGTGCAATTCCCCAGACCCTGCACACCGAATGCCCGGGTCCAGCCTGGCCGTGTCCAGTGGCCCAGGCTGGCTGCAGCTCCTGCCCTCCCAGAGCTCCCCGTCTGGGCCCGGGGTGATGGAGACTCAACCTACACGCTACAGCATCACAGAGATGCACGAGTGGGGCCAGCTGGTGCAGCAGAGGGCAGGCACACAGGGCCCAGAGAGGCCACTGCACCTCCCAAGGACAGGGCACAGAGCCAGGGAAATGAACAGAGAAGGCAGATCCTGTCACTCAGGAGCCTGTCAACAGGAGGAAGAGGAGGAAACCCATAGAAACTACATGTAATCATCCCACACAGGGCCAAGTCAGAGAACGCAGTCACCATCTTCACCTCCGAGGAAGAGAGATGTCAGTGACTTTTAGGAGCTGACATGTTCGCAGAAACAGACTTTGGCAGCTGGCTGTGTGCTTTCTGAATTACCACAGAAACGGAAATGAGGAAAAAATGACGTCTCTATGACATAATGAAAGGTTGCAAGAAAAAGGGGGATTTAAAGAAAAGTGCATAAGGTACAATTAAAAAAAAAAGCCAAAACATGATAATCAAGGGGAAAAATGCAAATGAACTGTATGCCCTTTTAAAAAAAAGGATTTTCAATTTGGGTCAAAAGCCTCAAATCCAAACTATGTTGCCGATTTGAGACACACCATTTAATTAAAGGAACTCGAAAGTTTCAAAGCCAAGCCAAGGCACAGAAAAGAGAGCCTCCATTTCATGCACTTAACTTTCAGGCAGCCACACGACCATGCACAGAAACCTCCCGCGCCATGGGGTTGCACCGCAGCTGACCGCCAGCAAGCAAGCCCTGCCGCCGACACACCCTGGCCTTGCACACACAGCAATCTGTTAAATTTGCTGAACAACTATTTAAATGCTTAAATGGAAAGGCTTTCCAAGGGGGTGCGGGCCTACATGGCACTGAAAGAGGGCCCCCACGACCCAGAACTCAGGGTTACCTCCCCTCACCAACCGGAGCAGTTCTGATTTCATCTATTCACTTACTGGGCTTCTAGGTAACATTTGGCCTGAATAATGGGTTTAGCGGCATTTGGAAGCCAGTATTTAATTACATTGTGCTCTTATTGGTTTATAAGTAAGTGGAAAATGGAAAAATAAAATTTCTGCTATCACTAATAAGAGCATAGGTCTCACATATACTTAAGAAATTCAGATAAATATGGAAATCATTTGGCACACCCACATCAGCCCCTCTCTAGCTTCGATAATTGAATTTAAGGCAGTCAACTGTGTGTTTGGAAAAAAAATAAAGAACATCCATAGAATGTTAGAAATTGCCTTGAAAAAGTGCAGAATTCCTTGGAACATGCAATTCTCCAAACCAACTTTCAAAACCACTTTGCCCTCAATACAGGCTTTCAGAAACAAGCATGGGAGGAAATAGGGTCACCTAAGGTAGGAAGACAAGTCAAGAACAAATAGATATGCTTCTACAGGTTGGAGTCATTGAACAGGTCAGTCAAAACCACCCCTCAGAGGTGGACTGTACATAACAGCGATACAGCAGTCACAAACACCGCATTAGGGATAATCAACATCCCCAAATGAGAAAAAAATAACAGAAACACAGTTCCAGAATTCTCTCATCACTGAAAACATCAAATAGGCAAAAAATAAATAGTAAACATACTTCAAATCTAGAGGTAACATCATTCTTAACAGAAAATGAGAAATAAAAGACATGATGCTCACTTCATCAATCATAGATTACACTGCAAAAGTTCTGATAAATGTAATAAACCAAGAACAACAAAAAGAAAAAAGAAAAAAGAAAAAAACCCATAAGTGCTGTAAACTACTAGAATGAGATTAAAATTATGGTTATTTATATATTTCATAATTTTTTACTAAAAATATCCAAAAGGACCAAAGGAAAAGCTAATAAAAAATAAATATCTTTACATCAGAACCTATGCCCTATTAACAAGTAGCATATCTTACTTTCAAGGCCCATGAAACATTTACAAAATTAGTTGTAGTATGCATAAAAGATACATTGATCAATTCCCCAAAGTAGAATTTATATGTCCACATTCTCTAACCACAATAAAAAATAACCACATTTAAATAAAAGGCATAATCAACAATACACAACACAAATAAGTTAATTTAAAAGTGAGATCTAGCTTTTCACATTTAATTCAGATAATCATGTCTTCTAAGAACAGGGAATGAAAATCATAAATATTTAAAAATTCTAAAAAGGCTTCATATAAAACATAAGAAGTGTAGTTAAAATTGCAATTAGAAGCAAATTTATAACATACCTGTTTTCACTATTAAGGAAGAATAACAATAGGGCATATATGAACAAAACCATAAACCAAGCTTAAGGAAAGTAGTAGGAAGAACTCAATAAAGATAAAGGCAGATAGCACTGTATTTGAACATATACACAGACACACACACACACACACACACACTGAATTAATAAATTATTCCAGAACTGATTCTTTGAAATATCTCTAAAATAGACATTCCTCTAGCTCATCATATAAGAGAGAGAATGTGAATATACAAAGTTAAGAATGACAAAACTGATACATTATAGAAAGACAAAAATTCTATTACAAAAGAATATTATTTATAACTTTGTTAATAAAATCTTAAATTAAAAAAGATAATTTTCTAAGATTAATTATATTTAAAAACGATTACTGAGCACTAATGATGTGCCATACACCATGCAAGGTACTTTATCTCTTAATCTTCACAGTGGTCCTCTTAGGTTCTCATTTTAGCCACTTAACAATTAAGGAAACTAAGAATTGGGAGCAGGTGGGGGCGGGGAGAATCACAGTTTTCCCAGCTTCATACAGGAAAGAACTGAACTCAATTTATCTGATTTCAGTGCCTACAGGTTTAAACACTGAGCTATATTAGAAAAAGAAGCAAAAGTCCTAAAGATGCAGAAAATCTGAAGAATCCAATAAATACAAAAGCAACAGGAAACATTATGAAAGAGATACCCTGGAGTTACGTAGATGAGTTCTTTAAAGTTTTCAAGAAAAAAGATCACTCAAATGATGCAATATGGTACAGAATGAAGAAAAAAAATGGAATGTTCTCATTGATTTTATAAAGCCAGCATCACCAACACCAAAATCAATCAACAAATAGATTTAGAAAATCCTACACCCAATACTAGCAAAGCAAATCTTATTAAAAGAATGATATACCAAATTAAATAGAATTTGATCCAAAAATGTTTCAAAGTTATGAAACATTACAATTAATTGTATCAACAGATCAACACAAAACAACCCAAATATGTGTTAGATATCAAAAGTGTATTTCGTAAAATTCTAAATCAATTCCTGATTTTAAAGACATCTATGAGCTAGGAATACTTATCTAGACTGAAAAAAATGCTTAATAATCAAACTTAATAATGAACTAGAAATAAGACAAGATTTCTGTTATCACCAGTTTAGTGTTTTAGAAGTTCTAACCAATGCTATAAGGTAAGAAAGAGAAATTGACTAGATAAAATGAAAATTTGCATTATGTAGATATGAATGACTTTTAACCTAGAAATTCCAAAATACTTAGCTAAGAGCTTGTAGAATAAATAAAACAATTCAGTGAAACAGATAGTAACTAAACATTTCCCTACATACCAGTTGCAACCAGTTAGAAAATATGAGGAAAGATGGATCAAATTTACAATATAAATATCATTTCATTCCTTAAAATAAACTTAATGACAAGTTGTGAATTTGTCAAATTTGACAGATCAGTTATATGTAAAACTGTAAAATAGTGCAAAGCCCAAGTATCAAAAATATCAGTTTCTTTTTTATTACTTTTTCACTGAAAATCTAAAATTCTTTTGAAAGAATAAATAAATGACATTCCCCAAGACAATCTTTAAAAATAAGAAGAAAGGAAGACCATTGCCACGGAATAATAATACATTATAATATAATACAATAAGATGGCAATACGAGCCTAAAAATTAGCAAGCCAACAGAATAACCAAAAGCCAGAATAAGAACCAAAACTATACAAGTGTCTACCACGTGGCCCATATGGAAATGGGATAGATAGCTTATTCTCACAATAATTAAATTGATGATTGAGGATTCAAATATAAAAAAAATGAAAGAAGTAGAAAGAAATAAAATTGACTGTTCATATGAGTTCCATTTGGGAAGGGTCCTTATCAGAAAGTGAAATGCAAACAAAGAAACTATAAGGAAAAATAAGTGATAGATTTTTAGATGCCAATATGAAAATAAGTTCATTAATAATTGAATTAAAAATAATTAAAATCTCCACAAACAAAATTGAAGAGCAAATGAAAATGGGGGGAGAAAAGGGGACAACAGTAACTTCTGTTCCTGGAAGGTATCACGCATGGAAGTGTTGGAGCAGATCATGGTATGCACCTGAATACATCCCCGTGAGCCCACTGAGTGTAATTGTAATGCACTAATTAAAACACACAAAATGTAAAAAGATAAACACACCAATAAAGAAGGAACCCAATTTCCAGTGCAGCTGGTGGACTGCAGGCAATGTTGGCCTGGCCTCATTTCATAAAAAAATGGCCTGGAAAAACAGATTAACATAGATCCACATTGAGACACAAATGTGAAAACTTGAAATGATGGGAGACAAGAAAATCCTACACATTCAGAAAGGTTGAGGAATCATAAAGGCTTTGGCCCCCTCTCAATACCCCTAGAAGCTAGAAGACCATAATTTATGATTTCAAGATCTGAGAACGAATATCAAAAAGGTTTCCAACTTAGAATTTTATACCCAGCCAAATTATGAATGTCAGTGTGGACATTTCCTATTCATATGTGAAAGGTCTCTAAAAAATACCACCCATGAACTTTTCTCCAGAAACTGCAAGGGGGTACACTCTAGTAAAACAAAGACGTCACCCCGAGAAGAATGATAACGTGGGATCTATGAAATCAGGGATCCAACCAAGGAGAGAGGATCAAGGGACTCCCCAAGATGGTGCCAGGGTACCTCAACATCCACTGACCCATAGCACAACAGGCAAGAAGGACTCAGAACGCAGGAAGACATTTCTTCAAAAAGATTTTTTCCACATATTTAAGTTGGATAAAAAAAATGCAATTGAATATATGAATAGGCTTGTAATAAACCTGAGGTCTATTCAGGAAAAAAAACAAAACCCTCCCCCCAAAAACCCAACACATCAGAGAAAAGAACACATGCACACCTACATACAGGGTGAGTATTAACTCCAGGGGGGAAAAATCATGAAGAAGAAAATACTCACATTGCTACTTCATTCAGCCTTCAAGAGTGTTTACATTCTTACAACAATGTAAACTCTGAATATTGATCAAACCATAAATATATGGAGAGGTTGATACCCAGAGGAAGGCACTGGGGTGAAGCCAAGGGCATATGCAAAGTCGTCAAAGTCTTGTTTTCTGAGAAAAGTCAAGACAATGCCTGAGCTTTTTTTTTTTTTTTTAAAGTCAAGACAAATGGCTAAGCTTTTAAGAAAAATAAGAAAAGAAAATCATGAAGTAGAAAAATAAGAATATTACTTAGAATTATGGATGTAAATGTCAAAAGAATCAGCTAGGGAATTGTAAGCTGCCGCTACAGTGCGAAAAACCTGGGTGGAGCCGGGAAGGTGGGAGGGCGGATGCTCCTGTGACAATTGCACAGAACTATCTGACTCTTAAAACGAGGCGTATGCATAACTTTGACAAAAGTAAAAACTAAGTGAGAAATGAGAAGTGCAAAGCCTGAGCTGGCAATTCAGATACAAATAAGCAAAGAAGAAGTAGGGAGTTCTTCAGGCACAGGTGCAAAAGGAGCTCAGACCAAGAAAGACAAGTCCCACATCAGACCTGCAAAGGCACAGACTTTGGCAATCCCCAGAGAAGTGGGTGCTGCTCAAGCTGACTCCAGAACACACGTGGCCATGAAGTTAGGGTGGGGGCAGATTGGCCACAAGGCACTCGCGCTGCTGGGCTTTCAGAATGAACTTCGGGGAATGAACCAGAGATATGAGGGTGAACACAGAAGCCCACCTTGAACTGCAGAATTTGGATTTTAAGTGTATCCTAATACCAACAAAAGCAAACCCACGAAGCTGACTGTGATACAGTCGGTAGCTAGAAGACTCTGTAACCATTAAGGAACACAGAACAGGAAACCACTTAGTAGTATAGTTTGGTAAAGATACAGGATAACAGTGAAGAGTTCAATCACACACACACACACACACACACACACACACACTCTCCTAATTTTCAGAAGTAAACAAGAAAACAGAGGCTGGTCACCAAATGTGGGCAGTGGTTGTCTTTTCTTCCATCTGCTCTTCTCAATATTTTATAAGCTTTTGCAATAAACACGTATTTTTTTGTAATAAGAAAATATATATATTATTTAAAATCATTATTGTATGTGACCTTAATTGCTTTAGGGTCTTTGATGAGAAAAACTCAATGCTCCTGTGTTTTGCGTTCTCTGTGACGTAATCAGCTAACAGAATGCAACTGTCTGCATAATCAGAGACTCGAGCACAGGTGGGAAGGTAACCTTGAGCCCCAACTCAAGCTGTTTGAAAGGACACTGCAAGGATGCAGAGCCTCCACCCCTTGGAGGGACCAGAGACGAGGGACTTCTCTGGCCAGCCCTGGCCTCTACTTGGAGAAGCAGCTGCCAGAAATGGCCCAGCCTCTGCGCACTAAGGCTCCGGGAGAGGCGCATGGGTCGTGGCCCCTCTCGGAGGCATTCACACACACCCTGGCCCTGCATAAAGCTCATCTATGACCACTGCAGTCTCCGCAGGTCCTTGACTGGCCCTTGCCACAGGCACACAGCATGCAGAGAAGAGTCAGGAAAAGCACAGCTCACCCTGCAGAGGTGCTACTACACCCATGGCCGTCATCCTCTGGAAAGCCAGCGGCTCGCAGCCACATCTCCAGGGGCTCCATGCTGGAGGACCTTCCAAGGCAAGAAGGAAAGTCAAGACCCAACCTGTTCAAGCAGGCAGCCGTGGGGTCAGGGGAACTTGCCAACGTTCACTGGTGGGGCCCTGGGAGTGGACCCAGCCAGCACCTGCCCTCTGGGGACTCTTATCAAACATGAGGTACAAGTGTCACCTGAGTGGGTGGAGCTGAGGGATCTTAGAGTGAGCAGTGATGGGGGGTGTGGACTGGGCAGTGGTAAGAACCTCAGGGAGGCAGGAGCAAAGGGGACAGCAGTGAGGAGGAGGAGGGGGCGGGGCGGGCAGCAGGCTCCCTGGGGGGCAGACACAGGAGGCAGCAGGAGAAAAGAGCTGCTGTCAAATGAGCCCTGACTTCAAGGTGTCAGCTGAGGGGAAGCAAGGAGGGATGAAGAGAGGCTCCGTGGACTTGGACAGCCCTGGAGGGCCCAGGAGAGGAAGGAGGGGTGGGGGGCGACTTGGGTTTGGCCGAGCAGACCACTGCACTCGTGATCGCACAGTGGAGGGGATGCTTTCCTTATGACCACTACCCCTGCTACTGCCCGTGAACTCAAAGGCACCTAGGACTGAACCCATTGGTCTTCTCCAGGACACCCATCAGCTTGGTCTGCAAGTGCCTCTTCTGTCACCTTCTTTTGCCCTTCTAAGGATTCTGAGCACAACTCTGAGGACGCCCACTGTGACTTACATCCACAGGGCCTGCTCCCTGGGCCGGTCAGCACTCCCCCAGGCTCCGAGGTCCCCCAGGGGTGCTCCCGTCCTGGGCCTGCCAGCGGTCCTTTGGCGTGCCACTCTCATTTGGATCAGGGTAGTCTGTCACTGAGCTCAGCCCAGCGCTCTCCTTGCTGTGGAGGAAAGAGGCTGCCATCAGTGACTAGTGCTCACCCCTCTGGGCTCTCCCAGAGGTCACAGGAGCAGGTGTCTGGGGACAAGTAGGCACCAAAGGCAAGGTTCTTAGGTGGGATATGCCTGGACAGGCCGAGGGAAGCTCCTGCATCACACCAGGGAAAGAGGAGGGGGTCCTGCCAGGCAGGGCCCTGACCAGAACTCTGCAGCTGCTGCGTCCTGTGCCTGCAGGACCTTGCGCTGGAGCCACTGTCAGCAGGAGGGAGCTTTCCAGCTTTGCTGAGGGGCCTTAGGAAAGGTCACCACATGGCAGAGCTGGCCCGGAGCGTCTGTTGTGCTCTCGTCCTGATGAGCAAACCATGAACACATTCCACGGTCTATCAAGCTAAAACTCGTCCAGAGACAGGCCCAGGACAGAGGCACCAGCCCCCTGGTGCTCCAAACTCCCCACCCAGGCATCCCAGGCCAGGTGATGGGCACAGGGCACAGCTGAGGGGACATGGGACATCCCCTGGACATGGAGGCTTGGCTGGGTTCCCTAGGCTCACTTCACCCTAGGGTCCTTCTCTGGAAGAGGGGTTGTGAGGGGGCAAACCTGGCCACACCCATCCACTCAGCCAGCTGCAGGGAAGTTGTAGGAGAGGTGGCTCCCTGTGAGCAGGCCAGGGTGGGCACTAGGGATGAGGAACAGCTAAGTGGGGAGACTGTGGCAGGAACATGTGGCCACACCTGCTCTTGTGCTCTCGAGGTGGCTACCCACAGCCCTTGCTACTTGGGGGCTGGCCAGGGTCATCAGCCACAGATGACACCAGGAACATCAGCTGGGGAAGGGTGTGGCCCTGCCAAGGGAGCAAGCTGCCTTTATTTTATCATGTGGCAAAAACGCCAGCTGGTCGGAGAAGCCCTGAGCCCTGGGGGAAATACGAGATTGCCAACTGCTCCAAAATGGCGACTGAGGATGGGGGAGGACCTGGAGGGCCAAGGAGCAGGAAGGTGGGACACGAGTCCAGCAGAGAGAGGCTGAGACGGCGAGGGAAGGGTTCCTGTCATCATCCCTTGTACCTTTATAGATGGGGACTCTGAGGCTAGACTGAGAAGTCAGGACTCAAATGAAGGGAAGAAGAAAATCTCTCCCCTCCTCAAAGTCATGGAGGACAGGCCTCCAGAAGAGGACAAATGGGGCCTTTGAGGGTAGAAGGTGTCAGGGACAGAGACTCCACATCACACAGGAGCCAACCCTGTCTTCTACCTGCCTAGTGGCCCTGGCAGCTGGGGCATGCACCCCGGGGGCAGGAGCCCCACACAGGCCTCACTGTGGAGGGAAGCCCACAGCATATGGAGACTTACGGAGTAAGAATGAAGTGGACTCCCTTTGCAGCTGAGCCCTCTGACCACATGTCCCCGGACGCCCGCTATCTGCCCTGGGAAAGCAAAGAGAATAGGAGACAGGGCGGTGTCCACTCACTAAAGTCAGCGGGGCCGCCTGTCTTAAGGGCACAAATGCTGAAAGCTGGGCCAGGGACGTCTCACCTGTGCACCCCTCCGGGCCGCTCACTCTTCTGTGGCCCCCAGCTCCAGCCTCAGCTGCTCTGTAGCAGGTGGCCCCTGCAAAGCCAGGACACCTGCAGGAGCGGAGCACACTGAGTCAGCACTGCTGGGCCTGACGGGGCCTGGGGCACGGCACTGCCATCCCCAGGCCTCAGTGTTCTGTCTGCAGAAGGAGGAACTGTGTCCCCTCCTAGAGACAGCACCAGGACTAACGGGAGAACCCTGGGCTCCACCTGGGGCACATCACACCATCTCATGGTGTCTTTCTTCCTCTTCTCTGTCAAGGCCACCAGGGTCTCGTGCTCAGTACCACCCAGTGCGGCTCCTGGGGGCACGGCAGCCCTGAGCACCCTCTCCTCTCCTGGAACAAAGTCCCATCTGCTGTCACTCACTCCCCCAACCCCCACTGGGCTTGAGGAGGACTTGTGGCTTTGGCCAAAAGTCTGAAAGGGGAGCAAACGAGGGCCTGAGCGCACTCCAGTTCCATCAGACAGCAAAACCCAAGCTGGAACTCTGCCCCGCGGAGGGCTGCTCCCCAGTCACGGCTGGGGTTTGCCTTGGCTCCCCCATCCCTTCTCAAGAGGAGGCCCCAGGGACCCCACCAGCCAGACTCAGCCCTGGCTGGGGTCCACAGAGTTTCAAATTTTGAAAGAGGCCTTTTGCAAAATGTCAGGTTTCCAGCCCGAGTCCGATTGCCCACATCCTGTCCAGACCCCTGGGAGCGAGATTTACTTAAGGAGGGAACAAAATCCCCATGTTCATGCCACTGAGTGGAAACATGCCCCATCCCGGGCGATTCCCAGGGTTACGGTTACATGTCTCTTAATGAGTCACAGACGGAAGGCGAAGTGGAGCTGGTGGAAGGAGGGGACAGGCCTCGCCATGAGGAAGTGCTGCTGCCCCCTCTGCTAGGCTCTCAGGCCCCTGCCAGGGATGTCACTTGTCCCCAGGGAGGCTTTGTGTCGTTCCTAAGTGCACTCGCTCTCCTTCTCCCCAACACTCACCTCTGTCCGCCCCTCACTACCAGGTTCTGCCCTGCAGTTGAGGCTCAGGGCACCCTGAGCCAGGGAGCCAAGGGCACAACTGAGTGTCGACTTATCCCACCTTGGGGAGGGAGAGGCAAGGTCCCAGCACTGCAGGACGGGGCGAGAGGAGCTCTGCGGGGACCCCAAGGCCAGAGGGCGGAGGGGGAGAGGCTGGAGCCCTGGCCATGAAGAGCCTCGGGATGAGGCCCAGGAGCTGGGTTTGCTCCCGGGGCCTGGGGGAGCTAGGAGAGGGCTCTAGGGAGCACGGGGCCCTGGGGTGTGTGTTCCAGGAGGCCAACTCAAAGGGTGACAGCCACCCAAGACAAGCTTGACCTGGCACAGTGGTGGCAGAGGTGGCAGAGAAGCAGATGAGAAGAATGGCCCACGGGCTCACGGGAGATGCTCAAGGGGTGGAGGGGTGCTTCGGTGGACACTAAACAGTGGAGGCAGAATTGGGGGACACCAGGGAGGATGCAGCCGGAGGCTGGAGGCCACTGAGATGCCATTAGCAACCAAGTTCCTTCTCAGCAATACTCGGAGAAGCTCAGAATGAAAAGGAAATGTCAACTCCTAGTCCCTTCTACCCCAGTGGGTCACCTAGGAAGGCATCTAAGAGAAGCACTTGAAGGCTCACCAGAGACCGGAGAAGCCCAAACACTCAGCAGAGACTTCACTAATACGCAGGATGCTGCCGTGAAGGGCAGTGCACGCTCCGCAGCTGCCAGGGCCATGACCAACAGGAACCCCCAAATCCACCCCGTCTGTCTCCTCCACAGTGGGCAAAGAGCCCACTTACCTGACCCCAAGGAACCAAAGCCCCCAGCAGGCACCAACCAAGGCTATAACCTTGTCCTTTCAATCCTTCCTCAAAACTAGGTAGAGAGAAGCAGAGGGGACGTGTGCAGGTCAAGGCCAGCCCAGTTGGCCACACTAAGCACGCCCCCAGCAGCCTGGCCTCTCAGCACTTATCACAAGTGTAACTGAAGAATCTTGCCCTGAATATTTACTTGAAATCTAATTCCCACCCAAGGCTTGGAGCTCTGCAAAGGCCTAGGTGGCATCTGTCTTATTTCTTGCTATTTTTGCACCGCCTCTGGCAAAGAAAAGACCCAATATTTTTTGAATCCACAAAGGAATGCATGAATGGTTAATTCATCAAACATTGCCTGATGCCTAGACCCTCTCTTAGGCTCTAAGGATGCAGAAAGATCCTGTTCTCAAGAAGCACATAGTTCTTTGGGAAGAATTGGCAGCTCATAACTAATAATGTCCACAGGCTCCACTAGGGATATGGAGAGGGATGGATGAGGAAGAGAGGAGGGACTTCGTAAAGGGACACTGGAGTTAGGAGAGGGCAAGACACTGTGGATGTTCCAGAGGGAGTGACTTTGTCGGCGCAGAGCAAGGCTGAGCAGGAAGGAGCAGAAATCTAGAATCGACTCAAAGTCGTCAAACACTGGGAGGCTGGCAGGCTTCATTTATCCGGGGAATTCTGGGGAGCGGTGGGAACCTAACTCAGGCTCTCTACCCTGCACACGTTGACCAAGCGAATCCCAGATCCAGCCCCAAATCCTCAGGGCTGATGTGGCAGCCCAACCTCAGCACTGAGAGAACCCTCCTGCCACAAATATGCCTGACCTTGTCTCATGGGGAGCTAAAGTCCACCAAATGGAAAATAGCCAGACTGGAAGAGTCCGTCTCAGATGTCCAAAATTAGGAAGGGGACTCCACCCGGTTTGGTCTGAAGCAGGAAGGCCAATGGTTTGAGTCCAAATCAAACCCTCACAAAGGAGTAGGCTGATCCCACACTGGACACCGAGCACTGACCACCAAGTCCCGAGGAGAAGTGTCAGACCAGGTGGAGTCCAGGGCAGGAGCTCCCAGCAGGGGAGGAAGAGGAATGGTCAGTGTGAGGCACGTGGTGGTACTACTGGACATGGAAGGGACAAAGGAAGGAAGGGGGATGAGAAGTGGGTCTTGGGCATGAGCCCCAGGAGGGAGAAAGTGGTGCAGCTCACCTCCATCTGTCCGCTCCCTGGTAGAAGGACGTGTTTCGTGGCCTTAGTGGTGCATGGACTGGCCTGGCCTGGCCTGCCCCAACAGACATTCTTCCTAGAGCTATTTGAACTCTTCCGTCTCCTGGAATAGGAAAAGGTAGGTGTCATATCTGTCTGGGAGCTTTTAAATCAGCACAGCTGACATCACCAAGGATGATGACAGGAGTGCAGAACAAGAGTGGCATGTGACACTTCCAAGGCATCCTTTTCCTCCCAGGTACCATGGTATGTACCTGACAATATTATGACATTCAAGGACCCTTACAAGAAGCTCTTGTTAAAAACCACAAGCCCGTCACGTTGGCACCACTGTCCCTCCCACAGACGAAGCTGAGGTCAAGAGGGGCCTTGCGTTGAGCCTACCGTCGGAAACAAGAAAGAATCTGGTTGGCTTGGAAGGGCCAGGAGTGGGCCCACTCTCAGCAGGCATAAAAACAAGACTGGGTTATTTTCAATCTCCTGTCTTGGCAGAGACAAGGGCGGCTTTCGGGAAGACCCAGGGCTTCCAATCCACCATGCCAAGCCAGTGTTGCCCAAGGATGGGCCAACGGCCAGAGCAGTCAGAACTGCCAGTATTCTGGCGCACTGTCTGGCACAGGAAGCTGGACTCCAGGGGGAATCTAGACTCGAAGGGGAGGGTGCCGCAGAGTCTCTGACACCCAACACGCTTCTCCCCAGAGCAGCACCCAGGCCATGCTGGTTCCACAAAAGCACGTGTATTTTTAGTTCCTTGCTCATTCATTCAGCAGTAATTTACTGGGCGCCTACCAGGCTCCGGGCTGGGCAGGCTCTGGGGATACCGAAAGAATTTGACCCAGTTCCCGGCCCTCAAGGCACTTCTGTTTAGTGATGACATGTAAAGTGACACCCATGACAGAGGAGAAGGGTGCTCCTGCCCCACGTTCCTGCTGCGGCTGGGCTTGGCTGTGCCTTGCAGTCCTGTGGGGAGGCAGGAGCAGTGAGGTCATGCATCCGCCCTCCAAGGGCAGCTGGCCCGGTCAATACTCATTCATTCATTCTCAGAGCGGGTGACTGGGCCCCTGATTCCACACTGACTCACCTACTCTCTGATCCCCTCTTGTATTCATTAGCTACTGTATCTTCACCCATCCATCCATCCATTGGTCTCTTCAGGTGCTGATTTATCATTTCATTCTTTGACTCAGCTAATATGTTCCATATTTTTCTCTTCCACTGGCTTTTCATTCACTCACTCACCCTTGACTGATGGATGGATTCACCCACCTGGATGCTCCACCTCACCCTCTCCTGGCCTGATTTGCCCTCGGGCATGCTGGGTCATCTACTCCCTCGATACTGGCTTACTTCTATTTATCCATCAGCTGGTGAAGCCTCAGGGCTCAGCCTTGTGGGCTGCCCACGCTGCTGAGCACTGGTTTTCCATCTGGACCCACGGACCTGCTCATCTTGCACTCTTCCCTCAGCATCCCACTTAACGTGGGCTTGTTTCTCAGGCACCCTCACCCACACACCACGCAGACATTCACTTCTGGCATTAGTCCCCAGCTCACTGGGGCTGCTTCGCTCATCTGCATGATCCTTCCCACTTCCATTGCATCATTGATTGATTCCACTGAGTTTCAAGGACTCATCAGGCAAAAGTCCTCCTCATTTATCTGTTACCTGCCCCTTTCTCAACAAGCTCCTGCAGCATGGGAGGTGAGGCAGGAAAGCAGAGCCAGGGCAGAGGGCCCGGCCGGTCACAGCACTCTCAGATACCAGCTGCCCCATGGGGATCTAGGGGGTATCAGGGCCTCCTACCAACACCTGCAAACAAACGAGTCCCTAAAATATGTGCCTGAGACAGACAAAGATAACCCATGTAGAGTACATGCAGAGTGGGACAATCTACTACATGCTCTTGAAACAGAGATGTAAATGACTGAACCTTTCTTTCACGGATGTGGGAGGTACAGAGCCACAATAATTGTAATTCTTGTTGCAAAACATATCTTAATCACCAGTCCTATTTGATTGCTTCTAATTTACTTTTTCCTAGACTGATTTAATAAATAATATTAATGACAGACAATGATAATTCCGTGAACCCACCAGAATATGAGGGAAAAAAAACACAAATATTTTGACACATGCCTCTTATTTCCATTACACAGAGATAATGGATTAAGTCTTTCTGGTTAAATGGATTTCAGAGAAGTAATATTGAGTTGATCATAACGTTTTTTTTTCATAAAATATTTTATCATGGGAATAATCCTGGTCATTTCAATTTTCTGTATACATGAATTTTCCTGGTTATTAGTTTAGTCAGTTACCCATTTTAGGAAATAAGTTCAAAACAAAGAATCTACAGCCAATAAGAGGGAAAAGTGACTGATTGAAGTCTTTGCATGGACTCCTTAAAGACAGTAGAACAGCTGACCCCTGCTGAACAAACCTTGTTTCATGACACAGTCACCCAAGTGGACACTGTCTTTGCTAGCATTTTGACTTGTTTGGCTATTTGTTACTTTCAGTAGAACAACAAAACCCAATTCAACCAAGAACAAGATCTTTGGCTAAGTCTAGAACCTATTAAATAGGTCATCTACACCTATTTCTCATGGGTCTCTGTTTAGCAAAGTGAACTGATCTGGCTTTGGTTAGGACATGCTCTCTCCACGGGCTCAGGCATGGTCTGCTCTCAATCTGTGACTGCATGAAGTCACTTATTCTTTTAAAAGACTAAATAGTGATAGACTATAATAAAAAGATGAAGTAAGATAAAAACCTATGACTTACCCCCATCTATATTGTCCTTGGTCACACAGGTGACACACGTGATTCTTAAATCACGAGTCAGACAGCTGAGGTCTATCCACCTGTGTGCACACAGATCAGATACAAAAGGGAATGAAATCCCCTTGTCACTGGTTCGCACCTCCCCCCTCATGGAGTTAACCATTAATTTATTAATTTTTTTGTTTCATTTTAACCTTTTTTTTCCACAATAAATCAAAAACCCAGGAACCTTCAGCCAACTAAGAGCAGAACATCAATGACTGAACATCTCTATCTAGATGCTTCTTATAAGAAGGGGCAACCACCATGTTGACCTGTTTTTCCCCTTTTAAAGGACTATGGTATTTCAGAACTGAATTAATCAGATCCTCTGCTTTATAATATATCCTCAAAATTGGCTCATGTGTTTTGGCCTCTTTTTCTTTCCTCATGAAAAGGTTTGCTTATTGATCCATTTATTTATTCTCTAATGATATAGAAATGATATCAGTGAACCCTCACGGACTCCAAGCGGAGGGCTGGGGACGTGGCTCAGTGGTAGAGCACTTGCCTGGCCTGTGTGAGGGCCTGGGTTCCAGCCCCCACGCCACAAAACAACAACAAAAACTCCATGAGATTCTTGGACTTCCCTGAAATCACTCCCAAGGCCATCCCCAAATTCTTTTTTGGCAATGGATATTAGTTGCTCAAAAAAAAATGTTCCTCATCATGATTTTTATTCAGATGCGTCCCATTCACATGGCTGAGCCAGATGATGCCCTGCGGCACTGAAGGTGAACAACACATCCATGTTGTCCTACTTGACGACCACCTCCCCCCCGCCACATCCCAAGAGAGAAACAGCCAGCTCTTATCATGAAGGGGATGTTTAAATAATAAGATATTTAAAATTTTGGAAAATTAATGGAAAAGCTGAGGGTGTTTTCCGCCTTGTACATCATCTTGTGCTAAATTGGATTAATTTTGGTTTATAACCCATTCTTATCATAGGACGATATGTGGCCTCCTAAAATTTAATTATCTTTTATAATGACACAGTGGAAACCATGAACTAATGACCCGAACCAAGAACTTTATTACTCACGTTGTATGATATTCTCCTTACCCAGAGGGAAAGGCACACCCTTCACGACTGGAGGATAATTTAATCAGCATGGTACAGGCACCCTGTGAACATAAAGAGGCACCAGCAAATGAAAATCTGAGATTCAGGCTCAATTTAGTGAACACAAGGCCCCATCACAGAGATTAATCACTAACAATGATTTATGCCACATTTATATCTCTGACTCAGGAAAGGGCCTTCATTTTATTAATTAATGCAGGCGGTTATCCAATTTGATAATATCATGGACATGCTTAAATGAACCACCCACCCAACATCAAGAACTAGGAACATTACAGGCCTCGGGCACTGTCCCTCAACCCAAGGTAAAAGCACAGGGCTTCTTTGATTTTTTTTCCACCTGATAGTGGGGATTGAACCCAGGGGCTGCATCCTACTCTATTTGATCTTTTCAGTTAGATGCAGAGTCTTACTAAATTGTCAAGGCTGACTTGAACTTGTGATCCTCCTGCCTTAGCCTCCCGAGCCATCAGCTCACAGGCATGATGACCATCTTGAACCTTTTTTCAAAAGGGGCTTCCATGTAGTGATTTGGATGCATCTGAACCTCAACTGTGACATGATCTCATCACTGATCTTCACATGGTCCTGATTTTATCCCACACTTTCATGTCACACACCGAGAACCCTAAACAGACCACCACCCAAAAGATAAAATCTTGAACTACTACTCACATTGAACCACAAAGGACGTCATCTTTACAGAAAGGTTATTGACTGGAGTCGTGTGCATTCTGCAGAGTGAAAACAGATGGCAAAGAGAACAAAGAAAGATAGAGAAGGAAAAATTAAAAAGGGGGATGAATATGCATAATTCTATGATTTTAAAGAGTCTTCTATATGTCCAGGTAACTATTAGAAAAAAGGGAGGAAAGACACCTGATCCATTGATCCGTGTTTTCCCCTCAATTTCCTTAGCTGTTTGTAATCAGGTATTAATTAATTAGTGAAATTATTTATTTCCATTTCTGTTAATAAATTTGAACTCACGACTGTCCCAGAGTAAGAACATTAATTATTATTTCCCTTTGTCTACAGGACCCTGACCCAAAGAGGGATCATCCCTGATCGATTCATTTATTCATAAACTTCAGTGTTCCAGCATGGTATTAAAAATGGTCCAATTCCACAGTTGTACTGATGGTGCCATCCCCATTCTAACCCTTGGGTGTGACACGCTTTCATCCCTGGGACACATGGAGCCATTTAAACATTTGTTTCACAACCCAAGGAATACCTAGGAGCAAGCCGTCCACCCAAGGCAAGAACTCCGAGCACTCCTTGTTAGGTCCCTCTGCCGACTGGGGATTTGGCAGCCAAGACCATCATCTGAGAGGGTCCGCTGTAGGGCAGAGAGAGCATGAGTTAGAGAGAATGGACTCCCGAGACTGCAGCTGTACTCTAACATTCTAATGGAGGCAAGGGCAGCAGGTTTGGGTTAGTCTTAAACTTGGGTCATATCCCTTTTATAATTGGCCAAAAAAGCACCCCCTTTTGGTCAGATTTACTCAGTTATTAATTTTGCATTAAAATGGATGCAATGTGAATCCACCATCTCAATCCACAATGAGAGTGGCCTACGGCAGGCTTCATGCTCAACACCTCCACCCTCAGAACCCCTCGAATCTCTGGACTTCACACGTGCAGGATCGGATGAATTTAAATGCTAAGATTCAAAGCAATTTCAGGCCATGAATAATGCTGTATCCTACTTTATTTATGCATTCATTGACAAAAATAGTTGGGGCACCTATTTCATTCCTTTTAAAGAAGGACCAACAATGTTTAAACTCTCAGAAATCTGAAAATAAGCCATATCGTGCCTGTCTACATTCTCCTTACCATCTTATAAGAACCCAAATTCTTTCTGGAGAGGAGCATAATCTCAGGAACCAGTTAAACCATCACATCTATCCCATGGCACTTCCAACAAGGCCCCCCCTGCGTTCTCCCTTCTAGAGAACTGATCATCACACCCTGGCAGGACCACAGGGACGATGGCTCTCCAGGTACACTGCCTATCACTCAAGTGCAAGGGACAGTGCGTCTGGGTAACAGAGGTGGTGAGCCCAACAACTCCTGACCAATGCTGACCACTGACTGTTAGCATGGAAGCAATGTGCAGCCTCTCATACAGAAATGGCTTTCCTGTTTAGTAATGAAATAGCCAGGCGACCACAGATAACCAGAATGTAAACACTGAAAGATCAAACATTTCTGAGAGATTAACAACAACAACAAACGCGGGGGTCTCAGCTGCTGGGAGGCAGCGTGGCACAGCAGCCGGCTGCATCCCACGAGCTAGAGCTGGCCCAGGCACAGCTCTGCTCCGTCATCCCTACTTCTTGAACTCTTCATGCCACTGATTCACTCCTCATCTCATCACCAGCCATGAGCCACGAGAGCACAAGGGCTGGGTCGGCGACTGTTGTGAACCCCTGGCTAGAGGATCGTTTCCAACAGAACAACAGACCAGACTTATTTTATGTTGAGCTCAAACTTCCTGAAACAGGATTCATCGTCCTGACCCAAGCTGCCAGTCACTGGGCCAAGGCAGCCTTAGTCACTCTGCCCACTTGCTCACGAGGCATGGACCCCCTTCCAGGCCCAGGCCATGCCAGGAACTGTGACTAGTGCTCACTCCTGAGACACCGCAGAGCTCCCAGCCGTGACACTGGGCCCCAGTGAGCCCCAGGACCACTCTGACCAGATCGAGGGAGGCAGAGGTGAGATCCAGACTCCCACCTACCCACCAGGCCGGGGTCCCACCTCTGTGATGCAAGCCATCTCGTATTTACTTGAGTACTTTTCCTGGTAGGAAGCAAAGGTGAAACGTGCAGTGGACCCAGAACAATGGCCTTGACACTGACTGATCAACGGTTTTGCCAGAAGTGACACCGTTGCCTGTTTCTTACCCGCTCCCTTATATGAACGGCGTTCCTTCCTGGGCCACACACGTGAACATTTGGAATAAACCTCCCTCTTTTCATCTCTGACTGCATCCGTGTGTTGTTTGTGTGTCTGATGTGACCTTCACGCAGCTGCGATCCCAGCATGAGATCCTGATGGTCTCTAATGCCTCAGGACCTACAGGGTTTTCCCAGCCCAGGGTAGACCTGATTTCTACTGTGCTGATCTCAGCGCCAGATAGCGATAACCCCTGGTGGCCCACGTCGCCCATGCCACCAGCGCAGGGGCATCTCGGACTCTATGACCACTTTCTTCATCTGTATTTTTATTGACTGATTCATCAGCTCACTAAAAATAATCACCTAAGAGTCACAAGAGTTTCAGATCCTTGACCCTCTCTAACATCTTCTTACGTAATGACCACGCGGAGCGACCAACACTTCTTCCGGTCATGAGCCTTCGCGTTTCTCTCTGTATCCATCAGCATGGTGCTTTTCATGTCTCCAATTTTTATCCCGGGGTCAAAGTTTCCTTTCCATGACCATATTTTTTTTTATATATATACTTTTAAAAAACACTGACGCCAAGAGAAGAACCGTGACTGTGAACTGCTCCCTCGGGTCTCCATAGTTACCGCACAGATGGATCTCCGGAGCGCAAAGCACAGCGCAGATGACGTCTCCGTCTTTTAAAAAGGCAGAGGGAAAAAAGACTGAGACGTCATCTGCGCTGGCCTTTGCATTCTTCCACTTAGCCAGTCCATCGGGCACTCAGGGATGCCGTTTAATGTGTCTTCCCTCGCATGGACAATTGTCAGCTGGGCCACCAGCCTGGAACGTGGGCCCTGACCCTCCACTAAAGACATTAGAGCCTTCCAGTGTCCAGGCCCTAATGGGAGTCGGTGCTTCCAATACAAAAGAAGGTTCTCCTGCCTCACCAAATGCTTTTCTAGTTGGACAGTGCTGACCCCGACTCAACAGCATTCATTGGGGTACTGGATTTTTCATTGACTCCGCTGTAACATTAGAACAAACACGCGTGTCCACAAGAGTGAGCCGAGCTCTTGGTGCGACCCTGGCGCCTGTCTGCGGCATCACTTCTCAAGGAGGGAGCAGCTCGGTGGCTTTGCGATGAGCCTTGGTGTTCTGCAGGGACGCCCAGGCCTGGCCGAGCTGCACCACAGTCGCGACTCACCTGGGATTGGCGTCTCTCCGTCGGTTGCCACTGCCTGAAAAACTCGTGCGTTTTAAACACTGTGATTCACAAAAATTCAAGGAAAGCACGGATACCACCAACCCACACGTGTGGACCCCTGGTCAAACACGAATGCCGTCACTGCGACCCTCTGCCCGTGGCACCTGTGCCTCGGCACGATGTTCACACCCATTCCACGTTAACCACGGAGGCGGCGCACCCTCCTTCATATTGTCCTTACACCTAGGACACACAACCTAAGCAGGGACAAGCACGTGGCTCCTGCACACGGTAGTCTGCAAGGTCCTCGCACAGACACAACCAAGAGGCGTGTGAACGAGGGGAACTCACACCGGCCAAGGGTGCCCATCCTGAGGAATGCCCCAGAAGAGATGGCAGCAAAGCTCAGGCCCTCCGCCCGTGGATCCCTGCTGCTCGGCTTTCACCAGTTACTCATTTAATGAGCAATAAAGTGGAGTGTACGAAGTTCATTTTCTATTGGGAAAAAAAGAAGAACGTTAAACTTCTGATCCACCCAGAAACTGAACATTGTCAATGTTTTACACTGTCCACTCCACCAAGCAGGTGACAGGTATGTCAGGCTACACTGACTTCAGTATGAATCAAGAATATTTCTTGTCTCACCACATAGTTTGATAAATTGAACAATGCCTAAATGTATTCATCTTTACTGATTCTCCATGATAAAAGTAAATGACCCAATGAAAAAAGTAAAACTAATGGCATAAACACAATACCCCCAAAGAAACACATTCTATATTCTGACACCTGCCTATAGGGTCATTTGAAAGACAGAATAGACTTGTTATCTTTTGAGATGGACCTCAAAGTTACAGATACATGAACCACTAGTGGTAATCATCAATCTACAACTGGCCCTCAATTCATTTCTACACTGTCTGTCGACAGTCTTTAACTCACTACTTACTTTAAGCGTATAAATAATAAAATATGAAGAACTTATTATTCCTAGAGTATATAGAATCACTCAGATATTAAAATTTTCATTTATATTTAATATTATCTTCAGCATTAATATGCATTAGCAATAGAACACTTCATACCAATGGAACTTTACCATTTTTCTCTTTTTATTCTTACATTAATTCTTGATTCTTTCTAACCTTGTTGCAATTTTAAATATAAAATAAAAATACGCAACCCCAAGAAAAGAATGAACCAGATTTCTTCTGTAGTGGACCTCAGAGTCTCAAAAACACCTATTCATTAATTGCAATTCAAGTCAACAATACTCATCATCAATTCTGGACTTGTACTTCTTTACCCATCATTTCTATAGTGTCTGTTGATTGATTTATTATTCACTGACAATAATTTGAAGTCTGTTCATTAAAAAATACAAAAAGCCATGATTCTATATATGGAATCATTGTAACAATGATGTATCTGTTTCACTGATTACCCTAAGTTCTTAATAAACCATTGAATGCTTCCTATCTCTACCACAACCTTGACTGAAGTAGAGTTGTGTTATGATTTGGATTTGGGATGTCTACCCAAAACTCCTGGATTAATTAAGAAATGGTCACAGGTAAAATGATCAGATTACAAAAGCGGAAACCTAATCAACTCGTTCAAGTCTGAGTGGTACGACAAGGGAATGATTTCAGGAGAGGGGAGGTGGAGTCAGGGTTGGAGGATAGGATTCAAGGGGGGGGCAACTTGGAAGGGCTGTGCTTCCTGTCCATCCCCTCTCACTCCCACGCTGCTTCCTGACCCCTCCACTCGCTGAGCAGCTTCCCTCCTCCACGGGCTGCTCCCACCATAATGTCACACCTTGGCCCAGGGCAATGGATTTGGCCATCTAAGGACTGAGACCTCTGAAACTATGAGCTCCAAATGAGCTTTTCCACCTCTAAGTTGTTCGTGTAGAACATGTCAGTTGCAGCACCAAAAAAAAAAAAAAAGAAAGTAACAAAAGTTGACTAAAACAAGTGACCCACTTGGATGAAGTTAGACACATTTAGCAACCCATGTGTCCTGCTAAGCAAACCACTCACATGAGGACTGGAGTGAAGGTCAGGACTCACGTTATCCACAAGCTCCAAACTGGAGGCCAACAGCAGTGATGCAGGAGGAGCCGCACAAGCAGCAAAGCCAGCCCTTCTAACAATAGAGAGCAAAGGATGATAATGAAAGGCACTAACTCACCATGGAGGCCAGATTACCACCCTCATCCACTCTGTCATTTAGGACATTTATTTCACTGATTCTTAATAAGTGAATAACTCCAAACTGAAAAATGAGCCAGAACTACAATCTTGACAATGTTCTCAGGATCATCTGAAGCCAAAAGAGAGCATGTGGGAGTGATTGCTCTTTGACCTTTGAGTACTTCATAACTCTCCAGATGTTTTCATAACGGAAGAACATGTAATCTTATTCATTTAAATGTACCTATATTTGATGATTCTCTTCTTGATTCAATTACAAGAACAGAATGAACATACAGGAACCCTAGAAGCAAACAAATTAACTGTACTGAACGAATATATAAAAAGATAATTAATAACAGCAGAATTTGAATAAGTAGGAGAACTCAGATCCAGAATTAACTCCATTCTAAGAAGAAGAGGGAAGAGAAGATAGCAACAAATGGACATGAGTCCACATTCCCAAGGAACACTGAGACATCGATGCAATCGCGCTTGGTGGGAGATATTGAAAAATCTCAGATGCCACATGTATTCACAGGCCTCACTCATACAGATCCAGATGTCATCATCGATCCAGCAGCTTTCCTCCACCTTTCCCACAATGGCTACTCTCAGATTCATTAATTTATACTTGCCTGGTACAGTCCCCATGCTACCCAAACCTTCCCACACAGGATCATGCACATGGACTTACACTCATAGGCAGCTCCTAAAAGGAGGGTCCAAGGAGCACCAGACCACAGAGCCATCCTCCTGTCCACAAGCCAATTCCAATCTGAGGAACAGAGGGCAAAAAAGATGGCAACTAATGCAGATACACCCCAACTTGACATCCCTCACCCTGAGACATTCTGCAATCCTCGTGCATTGCACTCAGGGAAGGAACTCAGATCCAGAGGCAAGTCACTGTCCTCACTCATACACCTCCAGCAGTCATCATCGAATCACTATGGGTCCTCATTTTTCACCCAAGGGGCTACTCTCTCATTGATTCACTGAGTAAATCACAACTCGAATGGGAAGAAGCCCTCAGAATGCCACCCGCACCAAGAGAGGACCACTGACCCCGACTCACCCTTCTCTGCAGCCCCCGCCCACCATGGGCTCATCACACCTGAGCATAGAGCCATCTTGGTGTCCATCAGCCTATTCAATCTGAGAACATGAGAGAAGAGAAGAGGGCAAAAATGAAAATGGGCCCCACTTTTCTCCTCTCACAAAGACACTTTTGAGCCATCAACACCGACTAGAGTGAAGGAAGGACCTCAGATCCAGAGGTTAGTCACCGTCCTCACTCAGACACCTCCAGCAGACATCATCGAGCCCAACAACTTCTAACTTGTCCAACCAGTGCTATGTTCTAAATCATTACGCACTGTGTTGACGGACTGACTATAGGCTCTACAAACCCCACCAGTCCCAAGCAGGAGCACAGAGAAGGACACACATGGGGCTTCTGTTCCACCTCAGCACGGTCCTTAGGGCAACCGTCCATGGAGCCATCCTCCTGTCCACGGGATGCATCCATTCTGAGAAACACAGGGAAAAGTAGAACACCCAAATAAACACTTGCCGAACTTTGCCTCTGGTACACTGAGACTCTTGGTCAATCACCCTTGGTGGGAGATACTGAAGGATCTCAGATGCCGCAGATTTTCACAGTCCTCACTCATACAGATCCACATGTCATCATCGATCCAACAGATTTCCTCCACCTTTCCCACAATGGCTACTCTCAGATTCAGTAATTTATACTTGCCTGGTACAGTCCCCATGCTACCCAAACCTTCCCACACAGGATCATGCACATGGACTTACACTCATAGGCAGCTCCTAAAAGGAGGGTCCAAGGAGCACCAGACCACAGAGCCATCCTCCTGTCCACAAGCCAATTCCAATCTGAGGAACAGAGGGCAAAAAAGATGGCAACTAATGCAGATACACCCCAACTTGACATCCCTCACCCTGAGACATTCTGCAATCCTCGTGCATTGCACTCAGGGAAGGAACTCAGATCCAGAGGCAAGTCACTGTCCTCACTCATACACCTCCAGCAGTCATCATCGAATCACTATGGGTCCTCATTTTTCACCCAAGGGGCTACTCTCTCATTGATTCACAGAGTAAATCACAACTCGAATGGGAAGAAGCCCTCCGAATGCCACCCGCACCAAGAGAGGACCACTGACCCCGACTCACCCTTCTCTGCAGCCCCCGCCCACCATGGGCTCATCACACCTGAGCATAGAGCCATCTTGGTGTCCATCAGCCTATTCAATCTGAGAACATGAGAGAAGAGAAGAGGGCAAAAATGAAAATGGGCCCCACTTTTCTCCTCTCACAAAGACACTTTTGAGCCATCAACACCGACTAGAGTGAAGGAAGGACCTCAGATCCAGAGGTTAGTCACCGTCCTCACTCAGACACCTCCAGCAGACATCATCGAGCCCAACAAGTTCTCACTTTGTCTAAACACTGCTACTTTCTGATTCATTAAGCAATGCGTTGACAGAGGGACTCCAAGTTCTACAGATCCCACCCTGTCCCAGTAAGGAACACGTAGAAAGACTCACACAGGGCTGCAGTCCGCCTAAGCACAGTCCTATGGGCACCAGAATATGGATCCATTCTCCTGTCCACAGGACGCATCCATTCTGAGAAACACAGGGCACAGGAGAACACCACAAATAAACACTTGCCCAACTTTGCCTCTGGCACACTGAGACTCTTGGTCAATCACCCTTGGTGGGAGATACTGAAGGATCTCAGATGCCGCAGATTTTCACAGTCCTCACTCATACAGATCCACATGTCATCATCGATCCAGCAACTTTCCTCCACCTTTCCCACAATGGGTACTGTCAGGTTCATTAATTTATACTTGATTGACAGTGTCCCGATTCTACCCAAACCATCCCACTCATGATCATTCACCAGGACTCACACTGATGGGCCGCTCCTCTCAGGAAGGTCCTAAAGGCACGAGACTAAGGAGCCAACATCCTGTCCACAGGCCACGTCCAATCTGACGAACAGAGGGCAGAAAAGGTACCAACTAATGGTATATGGGCCCCTGCCCTTGGCATCTCCCACAATGAGACTGTTCTGCAATCCTCTTGCATTGCAGTCAGGAAGGAACTCAGATCCACAGGCAAGTCACTGTCCTCACTCATACACCTCCAGCAGTCATCATCGAATCACTATGGGTCCTCATTTTTCACGCAAGGGGCTACTCTCTCATTCATTCACTGAGTAAATCACAACTCGAATGAGGAGAAGGCATCAGGATGCCACCCCCACCAAGAGGGGACCACTGTCCACAACTCACCCTTCTCTGCAGCCCACGCCCACCATGGGCTCATCACACCTGAGCATGGAGCCATCTTGATGTCCAGTGGCCTTGTCCAATCTGAGAACATGAGGGCAGAGAAGAGGGCAAAAATGGAGGTGGGCCCAACTTTTCTCCCCTCACAAAGACACTTTTGTGCCATTACCACAGAGTGGAATGAGGGAAGGACCTCAGATCCAGAGGTTAGTCACCGTCCTCACTCAGACACCTCCAGCAGTCATCATCGAGCCCAACAAGTTCTCACTTTGTCCAACCAGTGCTATGCTCTAAATCATTACTCAATGAGTTGACGGACTCACTACAAGCTCTACAAACCCCACCAGTCCCAAGCAGGAGCACAGAGAAGGACTCACACAGGAGTGCTGCTCCGCCTCAGCACCGTCCTTAGGGCATCTGTCAATGGAGCCATCCTCCTGTCCACAGGTCGCATCCATTCTGAGAAACAGCGTGCACAGGTGAACACCACAAATGGACAAGTGCCTTACTTTGACTCTGGCACTCTGAGACTCTTGGTCAATCGCGATTGGTGGGAGATACTGAAGGATCTCAGGTGCCACAGGTATTCACAGTCCTCACTCATAAAGATGCCCATGTCATCATCAATCCAACAGCTTTCCTCCACCTTTCCAACAATGGCTACTCTCATATTCATTAATTTATACTTGGTTGGGACAGTCCCCATGCTAGCCAAACCATCCCACACAGGATCATTCCCCAGGACTCACACTCATGGGCAGCTCCTGTCAGGAGGGTCCTAAGGGCACGAGACAAAGGAGCCATCCTCCTGTCCAAGGCCAGGTCCAATCTGAGGAACAGAGGGCAGAGAAGAAGGCAACTAATGGTACATGTGAGACTGTTCTGCAATCCTCGTGCATTGCACTCAGGGAAGGAACTCAGATCCAGAGGCAAGTCACTGTCCTCACTCATACACCTCCAGCAGTCATCATCGACTCACTATGAGTCCTCATTTTTCACCCAAGGGGCTACTCTCTCATTCATTCACTGAGTAAATAACAACAAGAATGAGGAGAAGCCTGCAGAATGCCACCCCCACCAACAGGGGACCCCTGCATGCGACTCACACTTCTCTGCAGCCCCCGCCCACAATGGGCTCATCTAAGCATGGAGCCATCTTGGCGTCCATCGGCCTCATCCAATCTGAGAACAAGAAGGCAGAAAAGAGGCCAAAATAAAGCTGGGCCCCACTTTTCTCCTCTCACAAAGACACTTTTGTGCCATTACCACAGAGTGGAATGAGGGAAGGACCTCAGATCCAGAGGTTAGTCACCGTCCTCACTCAGACACCTCCAGCAGTCATCATCGAGCCCTACAAGTTCTCACTTTGTCTAAACACTGCTACTTTCTGATTCATTAAGCAATGCATTGACAGAGGGACTCCAAGTTCTACAGATCCCACCCTGTCCCAATAAGGAACACTAAGAAAAACTCACATGGGGCTGATAGTCCGCCTCAGCATGATCCTTAGGTCACCAGTCCATGGAGCCATCCTCCTGTCCACAGGACACATCCATTCTGAGAAACACAGGGCACAGGAGAACACCACAAATGGACACGTGCCCTACCTTGAATCTGGCACTCTGAGACTCTTGGTCAATCGCCCTTGGTGGGAGATACTGAAGGATCTCAGATGCCGCAGGTATTCACAGTCCTCACTCATACCGATCCACATGTCATCATCGATCCAACAGCTTTCCTCCACCTTTCCCAAAATGGCTACTCTCAGATTCATTAATTTATACTTGATTGACAGTGTCCCCATGCTAGCCAAACCATCCCACTCACAATCATTTGACCGGAATCACACTGATGGGCCGCTCCTCTCTGAGTGTCTGAAGGGCAGCGGACCACAAAGCCATCCTCCTGTCCACAGGCCATGTCCAATCTGAAGAGAAGAAGGCAAAGAAATTAGCAATAACGGTATACGCCCCCCTTGAAATTTCTCACCCAGAGACTGTTCTGCAAACCTCGTGCATTGCACTCAGGAAGGAACTCAGATCCACAGGCAAGTCACTGTCCTCACTCATACACCTCCAGCAGTCATCATCGAATCACTATGGGTCCTCATTTTTCACCCAAGAGGCTACTCTCTCATTCATTCACTGAGTAAATCACAACTCGAATGAGGAGAAGCCCACAAAATGCCACCCCCACCAACAGGGGACCACTGCCCATGACTCACACTTCTCTGCAGCCCCCGCCCACCATGGGCTCATCACACCTCAACATGGAGCCATCTTGGTGTCCATCGGCCTCATCCAATCTGAGAACAAGAGGACAAAGACGAGGGCAAAAATGAGGGTCGGCCCCACTATTGTCCTCTCACAAAGACACTTTTGAGCCATCACCACCAACTACAGTGAGGGAAGGACCTCAGATCCAGAGGTTAGTCACCGTCCTCACTCAGACACCTCCAGCAGTCATCATCGAGCCCAACAAGTTCTCACTTGTCCAACCAGTGCTATGCTCTAAATCATTACGCACTGTGTTGACGGACTGACTACAAGCTCTATAAACCCCACCCTGTCCCAAGCAGGAGCACAGAGAAGGACTCACATGGGGCTTCTGCTCCACCTCACCACGGTCTTTAGGGCAACTGTCCATGGAGCCATCCTCCTGTCCACAGGTCGCATCCATTCTGAGAAACACAGGCACATGGACACATGCCCTACTTTGACTCTGGAACTCTAAGACTCTCGGTCAATCGCCCTTGGTGGGAGATACTGAAGGATCTCAGGTGCCACAGGTATTCACAGTCCTCACTCATACAGATCCACAAGTCATCATCAATCCAACAGCTTTCCTCCACCTTTCCCACAATGGCTACTCTTAGATTCATTAATTCATACTTGATTAATAGTGTCCCCATTCTAACCAAACCATCCCACTCACTATCATTCAAAGGGACTCACAATGATGGGCCTCTCCTCTCTGTGTGTCTGATGGGCAGCAGACCACAAAGCCATCCTCCTGTCCACAGGCCATGTCAAATCTGAGGAGCAGAGGGCAGAGAAGGTAGCAAATAACAATATATTCCCCCTTTGAAATCTCACACCCTGAGACTGTTCTGCAATCCTCATACATTGCACTCAGGGAAGGACCTCAGATCCAGAGGTAAGTCACCGTCCTCACTCAGACACCTCCAGCAGTCATCATCGAGCCCAATAAGTTCTCACTTTGTCCAACCAGTGCTATGTTCTAAATCACTACGCAATGTGTTGACAGACTGACTACAAGCTCTACAAACCCACCTGTCCCAAGCAGGAGCACAGAGAAGGACTCACACAGGAGTGCTACTCCGCCTCAGCACGATCTGTAGGGCACAAGTCCATGGAGCCATCCTCCTGTCCACAGGTCACATCCATTCTGAGAAACACAGGGCACAGGAGAAGAGCACAAATGGACACATGCCCTATTTTGACTCTGGCACTCAAACTCTTGGTCAATGGCGCATGGTGGGAGATACTGAAGGATCTCAGTGCCACAGGTATTCACAGTCCTCACTCATACAGATCCAGATGTCATCATCAATCCAACAGCTTTCCTCCACCTTTCCCACAATGGGTACTGTCAGGTTGATTAATTTATACTTGATTGATAGTGTCCCCATTCTACCCAAACCATCCCACTCAGGATCATTCAACCGGACTCACACTGACAGGCCTCTCCTCTCTGTGTGTCTGAAGGGCAGCAGACCACAAAGCCATCCTACTGTCCACAGGCCACGTCAAATCTGAGGAACAGAGGGCAGAGAAGGTAGCAACTAATGGTATATGCCCCCCCTCGAAATCTCTCACCCTGAGACTGTTCTGCAATCCTTGCACATGGCACTCAGGGAAGGACCTCAGATCCAGAGGTAAGTCACTGTCCTCACTCATACACCTCAGCAGTCATCATCAATACACTATGGGTCCTCATTTTTCACCCAAGGGGCTACTCTCTCATTCATTCACTGTGTAAATCACAACTCGAATGAGGAGAAGCTCTAAGAATGCCACCCCCACCAAGAGGGGACCACTGACCGCAACTCACACATCTCTGCAGCGCCTGCCTGCCATGGGCTCATCACACCTGAGCATGGAGCCATCTTGGTGTCCATCGGCCTCCTCCAATCTGAGAACATGTGGGCGAAGAAGAGAGCAAAAATGGAGGTCGGCCCCACTTTTCTCTTCTCACAAAGACACTTTTGAGCCATCAACACCGACTAGAGTGAAGGAAGGACCTCAGATCCAGAGGTTAGTCACCGTCCTCACTCAGACACCTCCAGCAGTCATCATGGAGCCCAACAACTTCTCACGTGTCCAATCAGTGCTATGTTCTAAATCACTACGCACTGTGTTGACGGACTGACTACAAGCTCTACAAACCCCACCAGTCCCAAGCAGGAGCACAGAGAAGGACTCACATGGGGCTTCTGCTCCACCTCACCACGGTCTTTAGGGCAACTGTCCATGGAGCCATCCTCCTGTCCACAGGTCGCATCCATTCTGAGAAACACAGGGCACAGGTGAACACCACAAATGGACACGTGCCCTACTTTGACTCTGGCACTCAAACTCTTGGTCAATGGCCCTTGGTGGGAGATACTGAAGGATCTCAGGTGCCACAGTTATTCACAGTCCTCACTCATAAAGATGCCCATGTCATCATCAATCCAACAGCTTTCCTCCACCTTTCCCACAATGGCTACTCTCAGATTCATTAATTTATATTTGGTTGGTACAGTCCCCAAGCTAGCCAAACCGTCCCACACAGGATCATTCCCCAGGACTCACACTCAGGGCAGCTCCTCTTGGGAGGGTCCAAGGAGCACCAGACCATAGAGCCATCCTCCTGTCCAGAGGCCATGTCCAATCTGAGGAGCAGAGGGCAGAGAAGAAGGCAACTAATGGTATACGTGCCCCCCCCCTTGGCATCCCCCACACTGAGACTGTTCTGCAAACCTCGTGCATGGCACTCAGGGAAGGAACTCAGATCCAGAGGTAAGTCACTCTCCTCACTCCTAAACCTCAGCAGTCATCATCGAATCACTATGGGTCCTCAGTTTTCCCCCAAGGAATTACTCTCTCATTCATTCCCTGAGTAAATCACAACTCGAATGAGGAGAAGCCCACAAAACGCAACCCCAGCCAAGAGGGAACCACTGACCTTCACTCACCCTTCTCTGGAGCTCCCGCCCACCATGGGCTCATCACACCTGAGCATGGAGCCATTTGGTGTCCATCGGCCTCATCTAATCTGAGAACATGAGGGAAAAGAAAGGGCAAAAATGAAGGTGGGCCCCACTATTGTCCTCTCACAAAGACACTTTTGTGCCATCACCACCAACTACAGTGAGGGAAGGACCTCAGATCCAGAGGTTAGTCACCGTCCTCACTCAGACACCTCCAGCAGTCATCATCGAGCCCTACAAGTTCTCACTTTGTCTAAACACTGCTACTTTCTGATTCATTAAGCAATGTGTTGACAGAGGGACTCCAAGTTCTACAGATCCCACCCTGTCCCAATAAGGAACATGGAGAAGGACTCACACAGGGCTGCAGTCCGCCTAAGCACAGTCCTATGGTCACAAGAATATGGA
Organism: Urocitellus parryii; assembly: GCF_045843805.1. Lineage (NCBI taxonomy): Eukaryota > Metazoa > Chordata > Mammalia > Rodentia > Sciuridae > Urocitellus > Urocitellus parryii. Next base: position 5,408,533 of record NC_135536.1, read on the forward strand.
GCCATCCTCCTGTCCACAGGATGCATCCATTCTGAGAAACACAGGGAAAAGTAGAACACCACAAATAAACACTTGCCCAACTTTGCCTCTGGCACACTGAGACTCTTGGTCAATCACCCTTGGTGGGAGATACTGAAGGATCTCAGATGCCGCAGGTATTCACAGTCCTCTCTCATACCGATCCACATGTCATCATCGATCCAACAGCTTTCCTCCACCTTTCCCACAATGGGTACTGTCAGGTTCATTAATTTATACTTGATTGACAGTGTCCCCATGCTAGCCAAACCATCCCACTCACGATCATTCACCAGGACTCACACTCATGGGCAGCTCCTCTCAGGAGGGTCCTAAGGGCACAAGACCACGGATACATCCTTCTGTCCACAGGCCAGGCCCAATCTGAGGAACAGAGGGCAGAAAAGGTAGCAACTAATAGTATATGCCCCCCACCGTGGCATCTCCCACACTGAGACTGTTCTGCAATCCTCGTGCATTACACTCAGGAAGAAACTCAGATCCAGAGGCAAGTCACTGTCCTCACTCATACACCTCAGCAGTCATCATCGAATCATTATGGGTCCTCATTATTCACCCAAGGGGTTACTCTCTCATTATTTCACTGAGTAAATAACAACAAGAATGAGGAGAAGCCCGCAGAATGCCACTCCCGCCAAGAGGGGACCACTGACTGCGACTCACACTTCTCTGCAGCCCCCGCCCACCATGGGCTCATCACACCTGAGCATGGAGCCATCTTGATGTTCATGGTCCTCATCCAATCTGAGAACATGAGGGTGGAGTAGAAGGCAAAAATAGAGGTGAGCCCCACTATTGTCCCCTCACAAAGACACTTTTCTGCGATCAACACCGAGTGGAGTGAGTGAAGGACCTCAGATCCGGAAGTTAGTCACCATCCTCACTCAGACACCTCCAGCAGTCATCATGGAGCCCAACAAGTTCTCACTTTGTCCAACCAGTGCTATGTTCTAAATCATTATGCACTGTGTTGACGGACTGACTACAAGCTCTACAAACCCCACCTGTCCCAAGCAGGAGCATAGAGAAGGACTCACACAGGAGTGCTGCTCCGCCTCAGCACCATCCTTAGGTCACCAGTCCATAGAGCCATCCTCCTGTCCACAGGTCGCATCCATTCTGAGAAACAGTATGCACAGGTGAACAACGCAAATGGACACGTGCCCTACTTTGCCTCTGGCACCCTGAGACTCTAGGTCAATCGCCCTTGGTGGGAGATACTGAAGGATCTCAGATGCCGCAGGAATTCACAGTCCTCACTCATACAGATCCACATGTCATCATCGATCCAACAGATTTCCTCCACCTTTCCCACAATGGCTACTCTCATATTCATTAATTTATACTTGGTTGGGACAGTCCCAATGCTAGCCAAACTGTCCCACACAGGATCATTCACCAGGACTCACACTCATGGGCAGCTCCTCTCAGGAGGGTCCTAAGGGCACAAGACAAAGGAGCCATCCTCCTGTCCACAGGCTAGGTCCAATCTGAGGAGCAGAGGGCAGAGAAGAAGGCACCTAATGGTATACACCCCCACCCTTGGCAACTCTCACCCTGAGACTGTTCTGCAATCCTCATGCATTACACTCAGGGAAGGAACTCAGATCCAGAGGCAAGTCACTGTCCTCACTCATACACCTCCAGCAGTCATCATCGACTCACTATGAGTCCTCATTTTTCACCCAAGGGGTTACTCTCTCATTCATTCACTGTGTAAATCACAACTCGAATGAGGAGAAGCTCTAAGAATGCCACCCCCACCAAGAGGGGACCACTGACCGCAACTCACCCTTCTCTGCAGCCCACGCCCACCATGGGCTCATCACACCTGAGCATGGAGCCATCTTGATGTCCAGTGGCCTTGTCCAATCTAAGAACATGAGGGCAGAGAAGAGGGCAAAAATGGAGGTGGTCCCACTTTTCTCTTCTCACAAAGACACTTTTGAGCCATCAACACCGATTGGAGTGAGGGAAGGACCTCAGATCCGGAAGTTAGTCACAGTCCTCACTCAGACACCTCCAGCAGTCATCATCGAGCCCTACAAGTTCTCACTTTGTCCAACCAGTGCTATGTTCTAAATCACTACGCAATGTGTTGACTGACTGACTATAGGCTCTACAAACCCCACCAGTCCCAAGCAGGAGCACAGAGAAGGACTCACACAGGAGTGCTGCTCCGCCTCAGCACCATCCTTAGGTCACCAGTCCATGGAGCCATCCTCCTGTCCACAGGTCGCATCCATTCTGAGAAACACAGGGCACAGGAGAATAGCACAAATGGACACATGCCCTACTTTGACTCTGGCACTCAATCTCTTGGTCCATGGGGCTTGGTGGGAGATACTGAAGGATCTCAGGTGCCACAGTTATTCACAGTCCTCACTCATAAAGATGCCCATGTCATCATCAATCCAACAGCTTTCCTCCACCTTTCCCACAATGGGTACTGTCAGGTTCATTAATTTATACTTGATTGACAGTGTCCCCATGCTAGCCAAACCATCCCACACAGGATCATTCACCAGGACTCACACTCATGGGCAGCTCCTCTCAGGAGGGTCCTAAGGGCACGAGACCACGGATACATCCTTCTGTCCACAGGCCAGGTCCAATCTAAGGAGCAGAGGGCAGAGAAGAAGGCAACTACTGGTATACGCCCCCCACCTTGACATCCCTCACCCTGTCACTTTTCTGCAATCCTCGTGCATTACACTCAGGAAGGAACTCTGATCCAGAGGCAAGTCACTGTCCTCACTCATACACCTCAGCAGTCATTATCGAATCACTATGGGTCCTCATTTTTCAACCAAGGGGTTACTCTCTCATTATTTCACTGAGTAAATCACAACTGGAAATAGGAGAAGCCCGCAGAATGCCACCCCCACTAAGAGGGTACAGATGCCTGAAACTCACACTTCTCTGCAGCCCCGCCCACCATGGGCTCATCATACAGCAAGGTGGAGCCATCTTGGTGTCCTTTGGCCTTATCCAATCTGAGAACATGAGGGCAAAGAGAGGGCAAAAATGAAGGTGGGCCCCACTATTGTCCTCTCACAAAGACACTTTTGTGCCATCACCACCAACTACAGTGAGGGAAGGACCTCAGATCCAGAGGTTAATCACCGTCCTCACTCAGACACCTCCAGCAGTCATCATCAAGCCCAACAAGTTCTCACTTTGTCTAAACACTGCTACTTTCTGATTCATTAAGCAATGCGTTGACAGAGGGACTCCAAGTTCTACAGATCCCACCCTGTCCCAATAAGGAACATGGAGAAGGACTCACACAGGGATGCAGCTCCACCTAAGTGCAGTCCTAAGGTAAGCAGGATATGGATCCATCCTCCTGTCCACAGGATGCATCCATTCTGAGAAACACAGGTCACAGGTGAACACCACAAATGGACAGGTGCCCTACTTTGACTCTGGCACTCTGTATCTCTTGGTCAATCGCGCTTGGTGGGAGATACTGAAGGATCTCAGGTGCCACAGGTATTCACAGTCCTCACTCATACAGATCCACATGTCATCATCAATCCAACAGCTTTCCTCCACCATTCCCACAATGGCTACTCTCAGATTCATTAATATATACTTGACTGGTAGTGTCCCCAAGCTAGCCAAACCGTCCCACACAGGATCATTCACCAGGACTCACACTCATCGCAGCTCCTCTAGGGAGGATCCGAGGAGCACCAGACCATAGAGCCATCCTCCTGTCCACAGTCCATGTCCAATCTAAGGAGCAGAGGGCACAGAAGAAGGCAACTACTGGTATATGCGCTCCCCATCCTTGACATCTGTCACTCTGCAATCCTCGTGCATTGCACTCAGGGAAGGAACTAGATCCAGAGGCAAGTCACTGTCCTCACTCATACACCTCCAGCAGTCATCATCGAATCACTATGGGTCCTCATTTTTCACCCAAGGGGTTACTCTCTCATTCATTCACTGAGTAAATCACAACAAGAATGAGGAGAAGCCTGCAAAATGAAAGCCCCGCCAAGAGGGGACCACTGCCCATGACTCACACTTCTCTGTAGCCCCCGCCCACCATGGGGTTATCACACCTGAGCATGGAGCCCTCTTGGTGTCCTTTGGCCTTATCCAATCTGAGAACATGAGGACAAAGAAGAGGGCAAAAATGAAGGTGGGCCCCACTATTGTCCTCTCACAAAGACACTTTTGTGCCATCACCACCAACTACAGTGAGGGAAGGACCTCAGATCCAGAGGTTAGTCACCGTCCTCTCAGACACCTCCAGCAGTCATCATCGAGCCCTACAAGTTCTCACTTTTTCTAAACACTGCTACTTTCTGATTCATTAAGCAATGCGTTGACAGAGAGACTCCAAGTTCTACAGATCCCACCCTGTCCCAATAAGGAACACGTAGAAAGACTCACACAGGGCTGCAGTCCGCCTAAGCACAGTCCTATGGTCACAAGAATATGGAGCCATCCTCCTGTCCACAGGATGCATCCATTCTGAGAAACACAGGGAAAAGTAGAACACCCAAATAAACAGTTGCCCAATTTTGCCTCTGGCACACTGAGACTCTTGGTCAATCACCCTTGGTGGGAGATACTGAAGGATCTCAGATGCCGCAGGTATTCACAGTCCTCTCTCATACCGATCCACATGTCATCATCGATCCAACAGCTTTCCTCCACCTTTCCCACAATGGGTACTGTCAGGTTCATTAATTTATACTTGATTGACAGTGTCCCCATGCTAGCCAAACCATCCCACTCACGATCATTCACCAGGACTCACACTCATGGGCAGCTCCTCTCAGGAGGGTCCTAAGGGCACGAGACCACGGATACATCCTTCTGTCCACAGGCCAGGTCCAATCTAAGGAGCAGAGGGCAGAGAAGAAGGCAACTACTGGTATACGCCCCCCACCTTGACATCCCTCACCCTGTCACTTTTCTGCAATCCTCGTGCATTACACTCAGGAAGGAACTCAGATCCAGAGGCAAGTCACTGTCCTCACTCATACACCTCAGCAGTCATCATCGACTCACTATGGGTCCTCATTTTTCACCCAAGGGGCTACTCTCTCATTATTTCACTGAGTAAATCACAACTGGAAATAGGAGAAGCCCGCAGAATGCCACCCCCACTAAGAGGGTACAGATGCCTGAAACTCACACTTCTCTGCAGCCCCGCCCACCATGGGCTCATCATACAGCAAGGTGGAGCCATCTTGGTGTCCTTTGGCCTCATCCAATCTGAGAACATGAGGACAAAGAAGAGGGCAAAAATGAAGGTGGGCCCCACTATTGTCCTCTCACAAAGACACTTTTGTGCCATCACCACCAACTACAGTGAGGGAAGGACCTCAGATCCAGAGGTTAGTCACCGTCCTCACTCAGACACCTCCAGCAGTCATCATCGAGCCCTACAAGTTCTCACTTTTTCTAAACACTGCTACTTTCTGATTCATTAAGCAATGAGTTGACAGAGGGACTCCAAGTTCTACAGATCCCACCCTGTCCCAATAGGGAACATGGAGAAGGACTCACACAGGGCTGCAGTCCGCCTAAGCACAGTCCTATGGGCACCAGAATATGGATCCATCCTCCTGTCCACAGGATGCATCCATTCTGAGAAACACAGGGCACAGGAGAACACCACATAAACACTTATCCAACTATGCATCTGGCACCCTGAGACTCTCGGTCAATTACCCTTGGTGAGAGATACTGAAGGATCTCAGATGCCGCAGGAATTCACAGTCCTCACTCATACAGATCCACATGTCATCATCGATCCAACAGATTCCCCCACCTTTCCCACAATGGCTACTTTCAGATTCATTAATTCATACTTGACTGGTACAGTCCCCATGCTACCCAAACCGTCCCACACAGGATCATTCACCAGGACTCACACTCATGGGCAGCTCCTGTCAGGAGGGTCCTAAGGGCACGAGACAAAGGAGCCATCCTCCTGTCCACAGGCCAGGTCCAATCTGAGGAGCAGAGGGCAGAGAAGAAGGCACCTAATGGTATACACCCCCACCCTTGGCAACTCTCACCCTGAGACTGTTCTGCAATCCTCGTGCATTGCACTCAGGGAAGGAACTCAGATCCAGAGGCAAGTCACTGTCCTCACTCATACACCTCCAGCAGTCATCATCGACTCACTATGGGTCCTCATTTTTCACCCAAGGGGCTACTTTCTCATTCATTCACTGAGTAAATCACAACTCGAATGAGGAGAAGCCCACAAAATGCCACCCCCACCAACAGGGGACCACTGCCCATGACTTACACTTCTCTGCAGCCCCCGCCCACCATGGGCTCATCACACCTGAGCATGGAGCCCTCTTGGTGTCCATCGGCCTCATCCAATCTGAGAACTTGAGGGCAAAGAAAAGGGCATAAATGAAGGTGGGCCCCATCATTGTCCTCTCACAAAGACACTTTTGTGCCATCACCACCAACTACAGTGAGGGAAGGACCTCAGATCCAGAGGTTAGTCACCGTCCTCTCAGACACCTCCAGCAGTCATCATCGAGCCCTACAAGTTCTCACTTTGTCTAAACACTGCTACTTTCTGATTCATTAAGCAATGCGTTGACAGAGGGACTCCAAGTTCTACAGATCCCACCCTGTCCCAATAAGGAACACGTAGAAAGACTCACACAGGGCTGCAGTCCGCCTAAGCACAGTCCTATGGTCACAAGAATATGGAGCCATCCTCCTGTCCACAGGATGCATCCATTCTGAGAAACACAGGGAAAAGCAGAACACCACAAATAAACACTTGCCCAACTTTGCCTCTGGCACCCTGAGACTCTAGGTCAATCACCCTTGGTGGGAGATACTGAAGGATCTCAGATGCCGCAGGTATTCACAGTCCTCTCTCATACCGATCCACATGTCATCATCGATCCAACAGCTTTCCTCCACCTTTCCCACAATGGGTACTGTCAGGTTCATTAAGTTATACTTGATTGACAGTGTCCCCATGCTACCCAAACCATCCCACACAGGATCATTCACCAGGACTCACACTCATGGGCAGCTCCTCTCAGGAGGGTCCTAAGGGCACGAGACCACGGATACATCCTTCTGTCCACAGGCCAGGTCCAATCTAAGGAGCAGAGGGCAGAGAAGAAGGCAACTACTGGTATACGCCCCCCACCTTGACATCCCTCACCCTGTCACTTTTCTGCAATCCTCGTGCATTACACTCAGGAAGGAACTCAGATCCAGAGGCAAGTCACTGTCCTCACTCATACACCTCAGCAGTCATCATCGAATCACTATGGGTCCTCATTTTTCACCCAAGGGGTTACTCTCTCATTGATTCACAGAGTAAATCACAACTCGAATGGGAAGAAGCCCTCAGAATGCCACCCCCGCCAAGAGGGGACCACTGACTGGGACTCACATTTCTCTGCAGCCCCCGCCCACCATGGGCTCATCACACCTGAGCATGGAGCCATCTTGATGTCCAGCGGCCTTGTCCAATCTGAGAACATGAGGGCAGAGAAGAGGGCAAAAATGGAGGTGGTCCCCACTTTTCTCCTCTCACAAAGACACTTTTGTGCCATCACCACCAACTACAGTGAGGGAAGGACCTCAGATCCAGAGGTTAGTCACCGTCCTCTCAGACACCTCCAGCAGTCATCATGGAGCCCAACAAGTTCTCACTTTGTCTAAACACTGCTACTTTCTAATTCATTAAGCAATGTGTTGAGGGACTGACTACAAGGTCTAAACATCCCACCCTGTCCCATGCAGCAACATGGAGAAGGACTCACATGGGGCTTCTGCTCCACCTCAGTAGGGTCCTTAGGGCATCTGTCCATGGAGCCATCCTCCTGTCCACAGGACGCATCCATTCTGAGGAACACAGGGCACAGGGGAACACCACAAATGGACACGTGCCCTACTTTGACTCTGGCACTCTGAGACTCTTGGTCAATCACCCTTGGTGGGAGATACTGAAGGATCTCAGATGCCGCAGGAATTCACAGTCCTCACTCATACAGATCCACAAGTCATCATCGATCCAACAGCTTTCCTCCACCTTTCCCACAATGGCTACTCTCAGATTCATTAATTTATCCTTGATTGACAGTGTCCCCATGCTAGCCAAACCATCCCACACAGGATCATTCACCAGGACTCACACTCATGGGCAGCTCCTCTCAGGGGGTCCTAAGGGCACGAGACCACGGAGCTATCCTCCTGTCCAAGGCCAGGTCCAATCTGAGGAGCAGAGGGCAGAAAATGGGACAAAAAATGAAGTTTCTCCCTGCTTGATTTCTGTCCTATTCAGAGTGTTATGTAATCCTCTTGCTTTTCTTTTAGTGCAGAATCTCAGATCCAAATGCCTTCTCTTTCCCCACTCATATACCTCTGCATCATAATCCAACAGGATATATTCTTTTTAATTCCATCCATTGCTACTGTAATTTTAATTCATTATTTCATTAATTTGCTAATTATAAATGTCATTATTCATCAAGTCTGATGTGTCTTGTTTTCATTATTCTGCATTGGAACCTTTGTAAGTTGACACCTCTGTGCTAGTCAAAAGTCTCACAGATGCATAATCAATCTTCAACTTTCTGTTATTTCTTTAATTACCCAACTTCACATTTTTCATTTTGCTGTACATCTTTTAATAGTTCTGTCAATAATTTTATGCATACTACCCCATATTAAGCAAGAATTCCTACCACGCCTCACATTGGTGTATAACTCCTCCTCAGCATGCATCGTCTTCCTGTCCACACGTCATGTCCACTCTGAGGTGGAGAGAGCACATGAGATGACAACTGTTTGTAAGTGTTCACTACTGCACTCTGCTTTTTCCTACTATTTGTTCCTTATTTAGATATTCATTATTCTACGTTTCCTCTTCCAGAAAATGTGTATTTCTGAACTTTTGATTGAACTAGCTGTCAACATTGTTGAATAATGTCTATGCTGAATTTTTTAAATAGATGTTTATTATGTGTCTTTTATTTTTTAGATTGTTTTAGTGTATGTTAACAGTATACATTGCCTCACCAGGTTTTACTGATACGGCATTTTTTTTACATAACCTATCTTTATATTCTTATATATTGGTTCTTTTATTAATCTTATTACAATGGAATAAAAATGCATGATATGAGGTACAAGGCAAATACAGGCTATTTCCCTTTTCTATCTGTAGGATATTCTAGATCGATGGCATGGACCATTTGTATTGATGGGCCTTTGATAAATATTTGCTAATTTTTTCTTCGTGGCACTAGCGATGGCTCTGAGGGCATCACATATGCAGGTAAGAGTTCCATCCCTGAGCTGTATCCAACCCTTTATTGAGGAAGGGAGCAGGGGGAGGAAGGGAGGGAAACTGGAGGGAAAAAGTAAGTGGTGGGGATTGAAGTGAAACAAATGATATTCCATGCATGTATGATAAGGGAAACGAACACTGTTAGGTGTAACTCAAGTGCTCCACAGAAACATAAAAAATAAGGACAACACTGAACATTGACATGTGACAGATATTAGAAGGTAAATGTATTTCCCAATCCTTTTTAATTAGAAAAACATACTCACCAATATAGGACTTTAGACAAAAATAAAAACAGTCACTTTTATTTTGAGACAGGTTCTCACTAAGTTTCTGAGACTGACCTCATACTTCAAGTCCTCTTGCCTCAGCCTCCAGAGTCGTTGGGAATACAGGCATGTATCACTGTGCGTGGCTTGTCTGGTATTTTTTAATGATGCTATGTGGACTCTCAAGAAGTTGACTGTACCCAATGCTGGGTATATAGCTCAGTGCAGAGCACTTGCCTAGCATATGCAAGGCCCTGGATTCTAGGGATGCTAGGCATCCTCCCCAGACCCCTGCTCTGTGCAGAGTCTATCATCTAGGCAGTCACACGTGCAAAATCATTCCTTAAAAGGTTGGCATTTCATTTTCTCTTAAGAAAGCGAACAACTTGGAAATTGCCATTGGCACAGAAGAGTACCTTATAATTCATTCTGGGTTAAGCCCATGACTTCATGCCCAGCATCTCCCTAGGGGACCCCTCTGAATCTGGGAATGGACAAGAGTCCAAGGACCTCAGAGTTGGACCTCAGAGTTTCAGACACAGGTAGTCATCATGCTGGACTCACACACCACCAGTCGTCATCATCGGTCCAGGCAGGGGCCATTTGATCCTGACTGATTTCTAGATGATTTGTTGATTAATTCAGAAATTCACTAATAATAATTTTAAAGCACTATGATCCACAAAACCCCTGAAGAGTCCTAATATCCCTAACTTGCATATGAAATCATTCTCTGATCAATATCTCCTTTACTGGGCTGGGGCTATAGTTCAGTGATAGAGTGCTTGCCTTGCAGGTGTGAGGCCCTGGGTTCGATCCTCAGAACCACATAAAAATAATTAAACAAATAAAGATAGTTTGTCCATCTACAACTAAAAAAATATATTTTTTAAAAAGTATCTCCTTTACTAAAAATCCTCACTTTTCATAAATGAATTGATAAATAGAGCATTCTGTGTGCACCCTGTGCTGAAAACGAACCACCTCAAACTTGCCACTGACCCAGAACACAAACCCTGCCTGTGATTCACACTGGATCATCATCAGCCAAAGAGCTGCCACTCAAGTGCCATTCATTACTTATGGCCTTTCATGTTTCCAATGTACATTAATCGTCTTTCTGGCCTCCTCAGATATTTCTGTACTTCAGCAATGCTCCATCTATTTTATGTCGACTTATTTATCTATTTGTTCACTGATTCTTTCATTGATCAATAATAATGGTAGAAAGACAGTGTGTGAAAACAAAGACAAGATTGTCTTTATGTTGGGCCTCAGGGTGTCATACATACATTTTTAATCTTTGACTCACACTAGCATTTCTTGTTGGCCTGGGGAAGGCGCACAATTTCTTCATTCATTTCTGAATTATTTAATTGATTAATTCAGTAATTATAATTTTATAATTTTAAAACACTATGAATGACAAAGGTCCAAGAAGAGACTTAAGATCCAAAATACTCAACTAGGATCATTCCCATTATACTACATCCCTTTCACTCATCACCCTTAGTATTTCTGATATACATTAATCAATAATGCATCATGTGAATCCCTTACTTGCCACTAGGCAACAATTTGCCTTTATTTATTATACTTCACGATTTTTAATAATCAGTGCTTTCAATCTCCATAGTTTCAGTTACTCAGGATGGCAATGATCCAAGAATATTTAATTAAAAATTTCAGGAAAAAAAATCATGTTTTAAATAACTTTTATTCCAGTATATGTGATAACAGCTCTATTTCATGGGTAGTTATTTTTTGTACCACTAACTGCTCTTAATTTATAATCCAACTATTTTAAGTACATGCATACAGGGAAAAACCTAAGTGTGTGTAGGGTTCAGGGCTGTATCCAGTCTTGGCATTCACTGGGGGTCCCGAAACACATCCCAGATGGACCAGGAGAACTCTTGTGTCCTTAAATAAGTCCCTAAATCAGGGGTAAGAACTTGAGCTACACAGGGCTCTCCAGGTTCCTAACATCACATGCAACCAAAGCAGAGCCCTTCAGCCAGGGGAGGGGTGCATTCTGAGGACTGTGAATGAGAGCAAGTGCTTTTTAAAGGAGGACATTCTGCACCCTGGTCCTTGTTTTCTACCTCACATGTAGCCTCTCACTGAGGTAATCAGTAATTCGAAATATACATTCCATATGAAAACAAACAACTTTGAACATACTCCTGACAGAGAAGGAACCTTTGCCTATGACCTACACTCTCTAAATGATCCTTTGCCAGAAAGGCGAGAGCACTCGTGGGGGCTCTCCTGAAACTGGATTTGGGGTTTACATTACTTTAACAGTTTTCTGGAATCATCAATGTTTTGGTTCGTTCATGTCTATTTATTCATATTTATTGATGGGTCGTTTCATTGGCCACAGGTACTCGACCAAGGCTCCTGTGAACCCTGACGCCTGACCACAGGATCACACCCACAGGAGGGGATGAGTTTTCCACTCTGAACCTGAGCTCCACGCACCTCTTCCACACATATGACGTATATGACTCCTGTGGTCATCACTGGCCCAGACTGCCATCTTCCACCACTGTTACCTGACTTCTTTCGTGATTCATTTGATTATATTTGGTAATGAAAATTTGAGAATATAAATTAAAAATTTTAAAATGCTACCATTCAGAAGAGTTAGGAACATCATTTTGCATTAGAAGAGGCTTTATAACCCTGATCTGCACACAAAGAAGTACTCTCCTATTATTATGTCCTTTTGTGTATTATCCTGTTTTGTGGCTACATTCATTAATACAAAGCTTCAATATCCATAGATGTCACAAGAAACGATTGTGTTCTTTAACTACTTCACACTCTTTTTCTGAAAAAAAGTAAGATTTTATTTATGTAGAATTAAAGCAGGCAAAGAGTTGAAAAATAAGCAAATAGAGGATTTTCTTTTTCTTTTTCAAATTTATATTTATATGGGGCTTAAAAGAGCAACTTGATTATTTCTAAAATTTTTATTTGTACAAGTTAATTATCACAATTAAAAGCCTTCTATAATCCTGAATCTCACCCCTGAACAGAATCAATTACAAATATTTCTCTGTGTTTTTAGGTATTGTTTCTATTTCTAAAACATATGTTTCCCAGGGCTGGGGTTGTGGCTTAGAGGTAGAGTGCTCACTTAGCATGCATAAGGCACTGGGCTCTATCATCAACACATAGAAAATAAAGATGTTGTGCCCACCTAAAACTAAAAAGTAAATATTAAAAGAAAACAAAAAAAAAATAACAAAAAAAAATAAAAGAAAACAGAATATGTTTTCTGTACCTGCCAAACTCATTTTCTTCTTGTCCTTCCAGGTTTTGCTTTCAATTTTGAACACTATGGATTACCTGGGTCCTTATGTAGACATTTCTCTATGAGAAGATTGATACTAAATGCTTTTATGTCCTACCAAATTCCATATCAAAATATCACACTTTTAATAATACATGCATAATTGTAGGATGAAGAAAGACCCTGACACAAGGGAGAGAACTTTAACCATTACTCACGTGAATCCCAGCACTCTTAAGCAACCATAGCTGGTGACCAGGGAAGAATGTAAGTCACCTCAGTGCCTCATTCCAAGAGTCAAAAGGAAGCTCTGTGTGCACTGATTTCTATGTTCTTCATTTCATTCATGCAGTCATTCAGCTGTTTATTACTGTTTAATTTGTGCTGTGTGTGTTTGTGTGTATGCATATGTATGTGTATATTTTGTGCTTCTGTATGAACACATATGCGTGCATGCCCATACATCTTACAAAAGGAATATCTCCATCTTGAGCCTGACCCAGAATAAGAAAACTGACTCTTATTTACTGTCTATACAATTCTTTCCTAAAATGGTAACACTGTTTCTAAATAGCCATAAAGTGTTATACATTTTAAACAATATTTCTATTTTAACTTAAATATCTGCACATATAACCAATATTTTCTGCCTCAATGTAAATGCTCATAAAGAATACATCACCTCTTCTTTATGAATTTATTACATTAGCTTAATGACACATTAATAATGAACCTATTGCCATAAATGCAATAACATCATGTGTTAATATCCCTGATTTTTTTCTAGAGTCAATTCCAATAGAGAAAATGGACTAATTCTGTAGTGTGTTGGACCTCAGAGTTTCAGACACATATTATTCAAAGTCTATAACACAAATTGTCATCATTGCTATCATTGGTCCCTGACTGGATAACGTTTTCTGCATTTGTTCTGACGTTCTGATCAACAAAAAGGTTATATCATTAATAACAACAAAACTGCATGGTTTAGAAAAACCAAAAAGATCTTTGGACATCAGTCTAAAGAACAATTATCAACGTAAGAGTAAAATTAAACTGAATAACTTAAGTTTAATCTTATACTAATAATTAGGTCATGGTAAATATTTTATTCACTTAAAACTTTTTAAGTTTTTAATTCAGAGAGAAGATTCCTTCAGTGGATGAATGGATAAAAAAATGTGGCATGTATACACAACTGAATTTTACTCAGCAATAAAAGAGAATAAAATCATGACATATGCAGGTAAATGGATGGTGTTGGAGAAGATAATGCGAAGTGAAGTTAGCCAACACCCCCCCCCCTGCAAAAAAAATGCCGAATGTTTTCTCTGATATAAGGAGGCTGACTCATAGTGGGGTGGGACGGGGAACATGGGAGGAATAAATGAATTCTAGATGGGGCAGAGGGGAGGGAGGGAAAGGGAGGAGGCAGGGGATTAGCAAGGATGGTGAAACGTGATGGACATCATTATCCAAAATACATGTATGAAGACACGAATTTGGTGTCAACCTACTTTATAAACAAACAGAGATATGAAAAATTGTGGTATATATGTGTAATAAGAATTGTAATGAAAAAAACACAAGTACATGTATAAAGACATGAATTGGTGTGAACATACTTTATATAAAGATATAAAAATTTGTGCTCTATATGTGTAATAAGAATTGTAATGCATTCCACGGTCGTGTATTTAAAAAAATAAAATTCGTAATAAAAAAAAGAAAAAAAAGACCTATGTATTTTGTACAATCTATTTAGATTGTACAATGACTAAATCTAGCTAATCAATATATGCATTACCTCATATATTTATGAATTTTGAGGTGAGAACATAGAATTTCTCCTTTCATATACTTTAAAAATATAATATATATTATTAACAACAGCATAATATTGTGTAACATATCTTTTGAATTTATTTTCCTTATTGAATTAACTTAACAGTATTTCATTTACCATGAACACACTCAGATGAGTAAAGCTAAGAAAGAACTTTGGCAAAAACTCACCTGAAGTCTTTCTTAACTCAGAGGAAGCATGACATTTTTGGTCACAAGAGAAGATTCAATCAGGTGACTGCGTCACTTCCAAAGAGTACAAAGCAGGGGACATGATGAAAACCTTCTCTCCATTGTCCATGTTATCTACTATAAATGAGAAATTTAGGCATTGATTAATCTATTGTAATTAGATTTCTTTTCCTCTTAATCAAATCTCAAATTTTCCAAGAGTAATGATTAGCTATTACTTATCATGACAATTTTCATCTGCATATTATATCTGTGTTAACATTAATTTAGCTAACTATATATTTTATTAATAAACAATGCTTGACCATCTTCATCTTTCTTAATTTACATCTTTAATTATACATTCTTGATCACTTACATTACTTTCAAAACTCATGAACAG
Organism: Urocitellus parryii; assembly: GCF_045843805.1. Taxonomy (NCBI): domain Eukaryota; kingdom Metazoa; phylum Chordata; class Mammalia; order Rodentia; family Sciuridae; genus Urocitellus; species Urocitellus parryii. The sequence goes on from NC_135536.1 coordinate 5,423,871, forward strand.
AAGGATCAAAAATAAGACCCTACAACACTGATATCGAAAGATGAAAGATCAGAAATGAAGAAGGGGCCTCAGAGTTTCAGACACCAGGTGCTCATTGCAAGTCACTCACATGCAACCAGATGTCATGATTGGTCCAGTGCTAAGCCCCCTTTCAACTAAAACTAATAGAAATTGATTTGTTAGACAATTCATTAATAAATATATATGAATAACAAAACACAAGAGTACTATCATTCACCTATTAATTAACTGATAATATTTTTGAGAGCCTATGATTCAAAACACGCAAACCAAGGCAAGAACAAAGACCAAGACCCACAATGACTTCCAGATCTGCTGGAGAGTCACCCATGGAGCACCTGGCCACAGAGGAGTTCCAAACCAGCTCAAGAGGGTCCACTGGGGACAAGCGCACAGCAGAACCCAGGACAGAAAAGCAAACAAACAACACACTGAGACATTCTCTCCACGGACCCTTGCTTTCCACTCTTCATTGAGAAACTCACTCATGTGGCCTCTGCATGTTAACTGAAAGGGTATTGTTTTAGCTCTTAGCAAAAGCAGCTAATTCAAAATGGCCCCAGACCACAGCAGGAACCCTGCAGGGTCCCTGCACTCACTGTGTCCTCTAAGCCATGAAGGCTTGGCCAGGGAACACCAGCGCAGACTGGACCTGTGTGCTGACACCATGTGTTCCATGACCCACCACTGAGTTCTGCCATTACACAATGCTTCAGTCTGCCATTTCTCTGGCATTTTCTCAGGTAACTAGAGTTGCTTCTATTCCTCATGTTGGACATCATGTCCAGACACGCTTTCTCCCTCATGTGGCTCATGTGACACCAGCCAAGGGCACAGGGTCATGTCGTGGTCTCTCATGGTTCATTCATTTGCACCTTTGTTTTGATTAGGTGATTAATTAATGTATAAGAATAAGATGAAACGTGATGTCCAGGACCTAAGCTGCTGGACAAATCCAACATCTGTCTGTAGAATCCTCTGCCAAACATACAGCATCTTTCAATATTCAACCTCCGTGTGGCTCATGATCAATTAATAACTGCAAGATTCCTCATCATATTCATTATGGGGCCATGGTTAGTTTTTATTGGTTTAAGAATTTTAAGGATGCTACGATACCTCTACACCATCCCCCGGAGAAGGAAAAACACCTTGGCTATCTGTCACTCACAGTGGTCACCTCCTTGACACAGTGACAGCACAGAATGTCTCCACACAGCAGGGTCCTCATACCAGTCAGGGACAGCCACTGTGAAGCACCAAGCAGACAAGATTACACTAAGCCAGGGACGCCCTCTCCACTGATGGATGCATCCCATCCTTCACTAACATCCTTCACTTGGCTTCCATCAATGACGGCAATATTTGTTTTTCTCAAAATAGGATGAACTCTAACTTGCAAAAGATCAAGAACAATGCTCAAGTATAGTTTTTCACTGTGTATACCTTCCTGACCCCAGAGGAAATACCCTTCATGTACTTTACCAGTGGACAATGCTGCAGCCCTTAAATATGTGTATTCTGCCACCATTAATCAGGTTATGAGAATACACATGAAATACATGGAGAGAAAGATCTATGCATCCTACCATCACCTGACATTGCACATGGGATCCATTCCATAGCAGGTATGAACAAGGGTCTGCTTCTGTTGGACCTCTGATTTGTTTATTGGTCCAAATAAAATAATAGCATAAAACACTTGAAAATAAAGATCTGTTGTGGGATACCCTCAAGGGCACTTGACCACTGAGCCAAATCCCCAGCCCTATTTTGTATTTTATACAAAATAGCTGCTTAGTACCTCACTTTTTCTGAGGCTGGCTTTGAACTTATGAACCTCCTGCCTCAGCCTCCTGAGCTTCTGGTATTGCAATTGTGTGTTATCGTGCTGGCTCTAGACACTTTCATAGTATATGAGTCAAATACAACAGTGACCTACTGATTTAATCATTGATTCACTAATAATTCATGAAATCCTTCTTATTCCCAGAAAGCCCACAGATAGCCCTGGTGGTGGTCATCTGTATAGGTACCATCTTCCCACTCTACTTCTCCAACCACCATCCTCAGCTTTTAACACAAGTAATTGGTATCTTACTTCCCATTCATCTGATCGTTGGCCTTGGGTGTGCCTAATGTATTACAGTTCACATTTTCTACAACTTAAACAAAGACCCTTCAATGATCCAGCAGAACCACTCAAAGAACTCTAGCTATGACTCACATCGGTCCCAAGTCCTGACACAGAGATGCAGCCCATGGTTTGGCGACCAGGGAGGTATGGCTCCATCCCCTCAGAAGCATCCATGCTGAGGAGTAGAGAACAGAGAAGATGGCAAGAGTGAGACATCCACCCACCCACCTTCGCTGATCCTGTTCCCTTTGGGGTTGGACCTCAGAGTTCCAGAAACGTATTATTCATGATCAGAGATTCATACGCCGGCAGTGATCATCAGCAGTCCAAGGAAAGACCCACCTCATTCAGCCAACACCATTCATCTCTGCATTTAGTGTCTGCATGAGTAGATCCAACTTGACCATTTGAGCTGTGAACTAATTTTTATTCCAGTTGTACAAATTAATGGGAAGCACTATGGAAACGTGACCCACGTATGCAGTGGCAAGTACTAAACGAGGAGCTTCACACTGGCATCACGGGAAACGTTCTTCAGACTCTTTGATGAGTGTGATAACTGCACAGTGCTATCTCAGAGCACGTCTCTTCCAACCAAGGTCATTAACATTACCATCATTACTTTCTTTTTGCTTGGGGGGCAGGGCTGTTCCAGGGACTGAACTCAGGGGCACTTGGCCACTGAGCCACATCCCCAGCCCCTTTTTTGTATTTTATTTAGAGACAGAGTCTCACCAGGTTGCTTAGCACCTCGCTTTTGCGGAAGCTGACTTTGAACTCACGATCCTCTTGCCTCAGCCTCCCAAGCAGCTAGGATTACAGGCGTGCACCACCGCGCCTGGCCATTACTATTTTAAATTTGGAAACTTTGTGCACAGCTCTTACACTTGTTCATAAAACATATAACAGGTTTATTGAACTACAGTTACTGTTAATCTGTTAGTTCACTCATAATGTTCCTCAAAGACTGTGATTCACAAACACCCAACAAGGGCATAACTCTGCATGATAAAGATCTAGCAAGATCCTCACCGCAATATACATCTATCACTACTCATTCACACTTTTTTATATCTGCTTTACTTCTTATCAAGATTCATCTTACTCCAAAATTTAAAAGGATTACACTAAGCTTCATGTGGTGGTGCCACACACATTTCAAACATACAAGGAGTTCCCCTAAGCATACCACCCAAACCAAGACAGGAACAGGGACCAAGACCCACACTGACCTCCAAGTCTGCTGGAGAGTCACCCATGGAGCACCTGGCCACAGAGGAGTTCCAAACCAGCTCAAGAGGGTCCACTGGGGACAAGCGCACAGCAGAACCCAGGACAGAAAAGCAAACAAACAACACACTGAGACATTCTCTCCACGGACCCTTGCTTTCCACTCTTCATTGAGAAACTCACTCATGTGGCCTCTGCATGTTAACTGAAAGGGTATTGTTTTAGCTCTTAGCAAAAGCAGCTAATTCAAAATGGCCCCAGACCACAGCAGGAACCCTGCAGGGTCCCTGCACTCACTGTGTCCTCTAAGCCATGAAGGCTTGGCCAGGGAACACCAGCGCAGACTGGACCTGTGTGCTGACACCATGTGTTCCATGACCCACCACTGAGTTCTGCCATTACACAATGCTTCAGTCTGCCATTTCTCTGGCATTTTCTCAGGTAACTAGAGTTGCTTCTATTCCTCATGTTGGACATCATGTCCAGACACGCTTTCTCCCTCATGTGGCTCACGTGACACCAGCCAAGGGCACAGGGTCATGTCGTGGTCTCTCATGGTTCATTCATTTGCACCTTTGTTTTGATTAGGTGATTAATTAATGTATAAGAATAAGATGAAACGTGATGTCCAGGACCTAAGCTGCTGGACAAATCCAACATCTGTCTGTAGAATCCTCTGCCAAACATACAGCATCTCTCAATATTCAACCTCCGTGTGGCTCATGATCAATTAATAACTGCAAGGTTCCTCATATTCATTATTGGGGCCATGGTTAGTTTTTATTGGTTTAAAATTTTTTAGAAAAGAAACATTAAATCTCACTAAGCTTCATCTATATTATTTACCAGGAAGAAGCATCTGTGACATCCTGAGCTTTCTGCTCATGTCTAGCTGGCGGGTGTAACATTATACATTGTATACTTCATGTGGGAACATTTTGCCTTCTTGGGTTATATTTGATTTTTTAAATGTAGCAATACTTCTTTAAAAAAAAAAAGCAGATAAAACTGGAACATCAGCTATTACTCACGTAATCCAAACTCCATGACAACATGATGGCAGCATTAATGGGCTCAAAATCATCCAGTCTGCGGAACAGAGAACAAAGCAGACCATTGATACAGGACACCTGTCCCCTGACCCTGGCTTTTCATATTCCCTGTTCTTGCTCTACTAGGAATTCATTATCTGGAGGATATTTGTATCATTTTTTTTGTACAAAAATGAATAACCAGAAATATTGTTTGTCCCGGATGCTGAGTAATACCTATCAATCACACTGTGTACAATAATACTCTTAGCCAAGGAAGGCACAGCAGTGCGACATTTACTTACATTGCCGTCAATAGCTGTAATACGTAACAATGACTGGTCAGGCCTCTTATAATAGTATTTCCATTATACAGATTTTTCACTGATCCAAATACAATTATAGAATAAAAATCAATGAATACATTGACCAAAAATAAATATATTCTATATTACTAATGCCTGTTTAATAACATTATTTCAAGAAGAAAAAGCCTGGCATGCGTTCATATTCTATGACTCATACGCCACCACTAGTCATCATCCTCTGTTTGTCCAAAGAATTCTAATTTGTCTATTGATTAATTCATTCATTGCCCATTGATTAATTCATTAATGGAATAATTATAAGTATAGAACCTTGATTCACAAAACCCAAAGAAGAGCCACATGATTCCTAGTCTATTATGGAATCATTCCAATGTTAGTACCTTGGAATTAATTCATTAATAACCCTCAATTTTTCATATACACGGTATCAATACTTCATAGTGCATGTATATTTATCAAAAACATACAGTCTATTTTTTATTATATTTTAATTTTTTTTATCATTCAGGAAGCACTCAAGAAAACCATCCAAACCAAGACAAGAACACTCCTATGACTCACAGTGGTCAGCAGCTTCTTCCAACCATGGACATGGAAGACCCTTCTGTCCACAGGTCACATCCATTCTAGGGAGCAGAGGGCAGAGAAGATGACAACAAATTGAGATGTGCCCTAGAGTTCACCTGTCACAGTGAGACACTTAAGCCATCAAATTTGGTTGGAGTTAGAGAAGAACCTCAGATTTAAAAGGTAGTCACTGTCCTCACTCATACAGCTCCTAGAATCATCATGGTTCCACAATGGCTGCTCCTTGACCCCAACCATCTCATTTTCTGAATCATAAGCCCTATGCAAGTCACCCGGTCCCAAAGAGAAAAACTAACCACAACTCACACTGGGCTGTAGCTCCTCTCAACAGGGTGCTAACGGCTCCTGACCATGGAGCCATTCGCCTGTCCACAGGCCATGTCCATTCTGAGAAGCAGAGGGCAGAGAAGATGACAACAATTGGAGAAGTGCCCCACTTTTAATCTGTCACAGGGAGACATTTAGACAAACACACTTGGTGGGAGATGGAGAAGGACCCCAGATCCAGAGGTCTCCACCCATACCCCTCCAGCAGTCATCACCGATTCAGGAGGGGTCCTTGATCTGTCTAACCATGGCTACTTTCTGATTCATTAATGTATACCTGACTAACACAAGCCTTATGCAAGCCAACCCATCTCAAACAGGAATACTGATCAGGACTCACACTGATCGGCAGCTCCCCTCAGGAGGGTCCTAAGGGCACCAGACCACGGAGCCATCCTGCTGTCCTCAGGCCGGGTCCAATCTGAGGAGCAGAGGGCAGAGAAGGTGGCAACTAATGGAGATACGCCCCTCTTGGCATCTCTCACACTGAGACTTTCATGCAATCCTCATGCATTGCACTCAGGGAAGGAACTCAGATCCAGAGGCAAGTCACAGTCTTCACTCAGACACCTCCAGCAGTCATCATCGATTCACTATGGGTCTTCAATCTGTCCAACCATTGCTACTTTCTAAGTTATTAATTCATTAATTGATAAATGATAAGCCTTTGATTCACTAAGTCTGAAATGCCTTGTTGTTTTCATCTGTACGTGTAATCATTCCAACATGGACACCTCTGTGTCATAGGCATAATCAATGCAAGGCTTCACGTCCCTCCTGTTATCTATGGGAGGTACAGAACGTCACATTTGTGCCGATGCTGTACACTTCCTGTGAATCAGTAAATGGTCTTAAGCCTGCTACCCATCTGAAGCAGGAACGCTAGTCATGACTCACACAGGTCTGCAGCTCCTCCTCAGAAGGGCGCTAACAGCACCTGACCATGGGCCAGCCCTCTTGTCCAAAGGCAATGTCCACTCTGAGAAGAGAGCAGAGATGTTGACAACAAATGGGGTGTGCTCACTGTTCATTCTTGATTTGTGCCAATTCATTCATTTGAACTTGCCATTGACCCAGAACACTGTCTATAATTAGGTCAACACCACCGTTAGTCAAAAGGAGACATGCACGCACCAGTTATTTCTCTTTGAACTGCACTAGGATCTGTATATGTTGATATGTTTCCTGCTTTACCACAAAGTTTCAGAACTGTACAATGTGGATCACATGAACACAAGGTTGTGATTCCTCTTTGGGGCCCCGCCTTTCACTTGTCCCTTGCTCGGTGTTATACTGCACAGGGAAGTAGGACATTCGCTGTTCTTCTCTGGAGAACATTACAACATTACAGCACTTGATCATTGGCTGTAGATGTCATTCCTGTCCAGAGAAGGACGAGGATGGAGACAGTTATATTCCTTGATAGATGTCTGTATATTTACTGTGTTCATGGTTTTAATTACTCACCCATGTACAGGACCAGTGGGAATGCGAGACCATCTTCATCATAATATATCTGTACACTAATTCTTTCTTTGGGTCATTCCAAAAAGTGAGCCTTTAACTTTCCTGGTATCAGTCTATGGGGGCACTTTAAACAGAGGTGTAGACTACACCCACTTTTTTATTGGACCTCAGAGGTTCACACACAGAACACTCATCCTGTGACTCAGGATCACACCCCTTTCTCTTTATTCTTGTGTGTATTTGTTAATCGATCAATTGATTACCTTACTGATATAAGTTTTAAAACTAGGTGTCACAAAAACCTGAGAGGCAGGGCGATGAGTGTCGTGCATGTCTGATGGATCACTCGGCGTACCCATGTGTTTTTTTCCATGAACTTTCATCACAGGGGGATTCATAAATCTCATTAATTCCACCTTAATTGTTGTCCACGGTTGGCCTTTGGGATCATGTTTCACATTTTTAAGGACACAGTGACCACCTCATGGCAAAACTCTCAGAAGGATGTGAGCCTTCCTCACAGTGGTCCTCTGCCCTCAGGCTAGAGGGAACACGGAGCTCGCTCCATGGAGGAGCGCACAAATGACGGGGCGTGTGTCCTTCTTGAGGACAATGAGACAAAGAACATGAGTAAGAGGCTGAGGTGGTCCCTAAGGGGTCTTTACTGTCCTCCTTTGTGCCGACAGTCAGGTATTGACTGCTTCATAATATAAACATGGATACAAACCCAGAAACATGTTTGGGTGGGTTGGATGCACACCTACAAAACTGGATGCTGACTACCCATGTCACTGCCTAGTGGTCCTTAGGAAAAGAAGTGACATCGTCAGTCCGCTGATGGCTTGTCGTGTTTCAATGTGTTGTTTATATTCACGCTATTCCGTGCCTCACCACAGTCATTCATGGCTGGACAAGGTTTCATGCACTTATTTATTGTTTGACACACCTAGTTATTTGTTGTTCATCAACGAATTAATCTGCATAGGTGAGAGCATGGAACAGAACAAGGGCATCCCTCGGGACAGGACCTTGCTGGGTCTGGCTAAGATGTCCAGACATGGCACCTGTTAACCGTGACTCAGGTGCCACCAGCTGCCCTTGATGGACGAAGGTTGGGCCTTCCTTCATCCTCACCTAAACTGGTTTATTGATGACTCTGTGATTTTGCCAATAATAATTAAATGCGTGTGAATCACAAACACTCAAAGACCACATAAGATCCATCTGTGTGCCCACCACCTGTCTTGGGAACCATTTGCCTGATGGATCAGGCCTCTGATTGATCCCCTTGTCACAAAAACCAGTAGATGTGCTTCACTCCAGCCCAGAGTGGACCGAGTGCCTCAGCACAGAGAGGCAGCCTGGGCACCCAGAGTGTGGTCGGTGCTGGGGGTAGTTCAGCAGTGCACGTGCTGAGCAACTGACCCCAGATGGAGGTGCTCCCTCATCGAGCCCTCTAGGTGCATATGAATTTGAGGTAATACCTATTAAGTTTTCCCTCAAGAAAATGAAGAATATCAAAATTTCCACTGATCCATAGACAATTTGAATTGTCTAAATCATCCTCTTTCAAAGAAATCAGACACTTTTTTAATAGACTATTTTTAATTTTTAAGAATAAAAAATTCTTTTTAATAAAATTTGGTATTTTCTTTTTTTAATATTTATTTATTTTTTTAGTGGTAGTTGGACATAATATCTTTATTTTATTTATTTATGTGTTGCTGAGGATCAAACCCAGGGCCTCACATGTGCTAGGCGAGCGCTCTACCACTGAGCCACAGTCCCAGCCCAAAATTTGGTATTTTCAATATATTTTATAGTATTTTTATTGCCTCACCACAGTTACGGAGTAGACACTTCTTATCTTCGCTTATTTACATTTCTCCAAAGATTGTTACCTTGTTGTCATTTATGACAGTAGAGCCCAACTATAGAAAGAACAATCCAAGAAAATGGTCCCTTTACATTGCTAGAATCTGTACATAAGATCACTCCAACCCAAATGGATATACTTTGTTTTGTTATTATCAGGTCTCGCTGAATGGAGCACGCAGTAGTCACTGCATCCAACTCATACCCCAGGGTCATCCTCATGACCCTGTCTTGGGTCAATTTCTCTACATTCTCATCTACTTTTGTTAAGCAATTAATTTATAATTCTCTAGTAATCATAAAATAAATAGCTACTGATCATAAAAACCGCACAGGAGATCCTTAATATTTTTCTAGACAATCACATTCATCGCCTACTCTTCCTTCATCATTCATCCTCACTGTGACAAGAAAAAAAAAAAAAAAAAGATCAATGGATCAACGCCATGTTCCATTTCAACGCCATATTTATCACAGGGCCACGGCTGCCCTCTCTGATCAGCCTTACTTTCTGGGATAGCACACTCGATATCCCGGACAAAACACCGGACAATGATGAGCACACCGGCCATTATCCACACTGGTCTCCACGGTCCGACACACAGAGGTGACCGCACAGCCTCGTCCTGCCCACCTGGCTCTGCCCCTCCTGAGAAGGACAGGGTCGATGACTAAGACTGATCTGCACAATCCCCCTTTTGTTTAGTGAGCAATTAAGTTTATATGACTTTGGGTTGATATTTGTTACTTTTCCATAAGAAAATGAGAAATAGGTTTCAACTTACATTCACAGTCTTAGAAGGGTATTAAGAGTAGGCACTCTCCACCCTCCACGCCCTCTCTCATTATACTGTGCATGTGATTCTGCCATGGGGCCACCAATTACACGAGGATCAAAATCCACGAAAATAATTCTTTCATACTTCTAAAATCTGTCTCACGTGAGAGTATCGGTCTAGTCAGGGTTTCTTTTTCCATTTTTAATCGACAAATAATTATATATATTTCCAGGATACAATGCGCTGTTTTGACATATGTTTTCACTGTGGAATGGTTAAATCAAGCTAATGAAACACATCTATCAATTCATAGTCTTGTCATTTTTGTACATATTTGTATATTTTTGTAAATATTCTCATATTTAAAAATCTAGCCTTTGAGCCATTTTGAGACAGTGCTACCCATTGTCAGCAACCACTCTCACCAGGCTGGGTGAGGCTCCCCTAAACCTCTGCCTTTCTGAATGATGCTGGGTGTACTTTGATCTGCCCCTTTCTCCCACCTCACCCCAGCCTCCTCAGGCAGCTACTAGTCTGTGTCTGACTTCGCATCGCATCACGTAGGACTCGCCTGCCACCCCTTGCCATCAATGGTCCACGTGCCCCATGCATTTCATTCCCATCTACAATTCTTCATTGATTAATCCATCAATATCACTTTCTAAAACTCCTATGATTTTTAAACTCCAAGGGACAAAGAGAAAACAAGAAGGAAAGACCTGACACCCACATGTAGCTACAAATTGACTGTCAACATGGGCATATCAAGACACGGCCCTCAGTGTTTCACGGATGTATTAAATATGATGATTCAAGTGTCCACAGAAATGTCTCCAGAATCCATGGCCGCACTTCAATCATCCTGATCGCCAGAAGAATGATTCATCAACACAACGTTTCATGTTAATCCCCACCCCCTTTTTTTTTTTTTGGACAACAATTGTTCTTTTTACTTTAAATGTACTTCTTTTATTAACTTTGAATGTTCCAAACAAAATAAACAGACTTCCCAAAGATGGTAACTGACGACCACATGTTGATCTTTATGCTCCCGCACCCAGGGTCTGCCACAGAGGTCACAGTCGGGGCCAGGTGCTTTGATCAGTCGGGGTGTGTCCACTCTAGAGAGAAAGAGCAGATGACAACATGACTGAGATGCTCCCTCCACTGATCTCACACCCACAAGTCATTATTCAGTCACTTAGGCGATACCTGATTTGGCTTGATATACATTTCACATTCCATTAAGAAAAAACAATGTGAAACTTCCATCAGTGCAGAACTAGAACACCGGCATTATCCACATTATCTACGCCATCGGAAGCCAGAACCATTTTTTCTTACCAGATTGTTATCACTATTAATTAGTATTTTCTCTCACCTCACCTACTCCTGATAATTAGACAATGCTACAGTGTCTTCATTTTTACTTATTTAAATTGTGCATTGATTTTTTTTTCATTTTTAAAATATTCTGACTGAAAATTCTATACATTGAAACTGTGAAACATATTTTAATTTTATACTGATTCTCTTATTGACCCATTTATTGCAAAAGTATCAAAAGCCACCAAAAAAGAAGATCCTTATGAAATCCTAAATCCGTCTATAGAGTCATTACCTCTACAGTTTTTTTAATGACACAGGGTTTTACTAAGTTGAGCAGGCTGGCCTTGAAACCCTGGATGCAAATGATCTTCGCCCTCAGCCTCCCAAGTACCTGGGGCTACAGGTGCTTGTCACCATGTCTAGCTCCTTTCTATGTCCTTAATGATTCATTTATCCATAATCTAATAACAATAAAGTAAACATGTGTGACTGAAAAATATACACAATTCCAAAAACCCTTGAAGATCCTTAAACATCCTCAATATCTGTTTATAGAATCATTCACTTCATTTTATATTCTCCTTAATCATTCTCAAAGTTGTAAATATCAACAACTAACATGTTTCTTTATCATTGGGTTATAGATAGCTTTTTCTTTAATTATTTTGGTATTTCTTAATTATTACAGTGAACGCCGTGAGCAAACCACCAAAATATGGTGAGAACATCACCCATGACTCACCTTGCTGCCCAGGCTCCTACCCAGATAGGCAACCTTTGCACCCACGATGGAGGCAGAATGCTCAGCAAAGCCCAGGGTCTCCTTCAGGGAAACGAAAAGCAGAACAAACCACAGAAGAAAAAATGACACCTTATCTCTACTGGTCCGTGCAGGTCACCTGTCAATCATTAATGATGTAGGTATTTAATATTTGAAATTAATGTGTTAATTTTTCTTTTAGAAAAGCCAACACTATCAATCTTGACACAAATAAAACAAGAACATTAAAATACATACGTATGTGCACACGTATATGGGTGCATATATTTGTGTATGTGTATTTTTCTACGTCTTCCTTATCCCATAGGATAACACCCTTTAACTATTCATCTCTTTACAGATCTCACTGTTTTCAACGTACATTATTCCTTTCTCTCATCTCATGTGATTTATATCAGACAACATTTCGCTCATTCATATTTATTCATTCCTGTTTGCCTATTCTCTCACTGATCTACCTGTAATGAGACCCAAGTCCATGAACACAAAACCAAAACCATGGTTCTTTTGTATTCCCCACGTTTGCCAACAGGGCCGAGTCAGCAGTGGCCAGAGGCAACCCTGCTCTGGCTTCAGTCCCCAGTGCAGCGGTCATCCCTGGCTTATGTGCCACAGTCATCACCACTGGTCCTGGCTGGGCCTGTCTTCATTCTCATATACACCTCTTAATGACTGAATTCATTAATTCTCTAACAATAATAAAAGCACAGAAAAATAACGGGCTGGAGCCTTGATTAACGCTATAGCTTTCTGTAGACTAACTTCCTACACCTACAGGTACTTTTGCTATTAATGCTTCTACATGGATTTGTTCATATACTACATCATGTAAATTTTTATTGCCACATACATATCACAAATATGTATATCATCGTGTCATGGACGGCTTTCAAAGAAGACATTTCACACCTTTTAAATTCAGAGGGAACACCTCAACAGCAGCCTGGGCTAGCAGGATGAGCCTGGGGCTAGGACTCACACTGTCATCATGTGCCCACGTGCACATCCATCCTGAGGAGCACAAAGCAAAAATGTGACTGACTGCCGAGCCAGGGCCGCCTGGCCAGTCTTTCCAGCTCAGGCCCTTAGGTGCACGTTCATTTATACAATGGGAAAAGACTTCACATATTTGCTTATCTTAGCTGATTAATTCTTCATTGCCCTATTTGTACTAATCATAATGATTATTACTTGTACAGTTTATATGATCATTAGCTAAAGTACCATTCTTAAACGATGCCTTTCTTAATAGACTTGAGCGTTTCTAATTTACTTGTATTAATGTTCTCTCTTCCTTCCACACGCTTTTCATAATTGGATGATACTTTACCTATTTATTTATTTACATTCATTTGTTGATACTTTTAATATAGCCAACTATAACGCTGGAATTAAAATCCATGAACGCAAAGATCAAGTACACAATACTCGCATCTTACAATCTCTCTGCAGGATCACTTCCTACTGAGGTAGCATGCTAGACTGCCTTTGTTTGGAACTTCCAGTTCCTCACCTGGTGTTTATCAGCCATGCATCATGAATGGTGCTGGCCAAGGATCATTAGGGTCCAGGTGGAGCACCACACAGTATTTCATATGAATACATAACTATCATCAGAGACAATTGGCTTTCTTTGACAATATTAAACACATTATATTAATACATGGAATGCCTTCTTAAAAAACATTCAAAAAGCTATTTTCCTAAAAAAAAAATTCAAAAAACTATTATCACTACTCACATTTCTATCAGTTCCCCAATAAGACAGGCAACTTCAGAAATCCATCACTCAAATAGAGTGCATCTGTTCAAGAAAGAAGAGAAAAGCAGGGATCAAACACTGACATGCTTTTTACACTGATCCTTCAGTCTGCATTTCAGAGAGATATACATATGGGTTTTGATTTGGAGTAACACATTTCATGTTTCCTTAGACCCTAAAAAAACTAGTTAACTAATCTTCAGAAATTCAGAATAAGAAGAGTAGCTCTTTGTTTTATCATCTGTATCAGCTTTAGATACAGGAGAAATACTAAAAGAATGTACAATTAATATATTTACATTTTCCATAAAAATTGGTGGCACATTTGACATGTCCACAGACTATAAAAATGCTATCATGCTTCAGTTATTCATATATATTTATTTATACTTAATTATTGATATTTTCATTGGAACTTTACAGCATCCATTCTAGAAAAAGTCTCCATCCCATACCTTTCCTCCCAATTGGACCTCTGTGATTCATATTTATCAATAGTGCCACATGGATTTCCACACTGGAGAACACCTTGCCCACTTCTTTCCTTACTTTTATTTTCTGATAAAATTACAAAAAATAGGAGTTCAAGAACACAGAGACCAAGGGCAACATCCTTGACTCTTGCCAACATCAACCCCTAAGATAACAGAGTAAACCCTAGATGTCTGATGGTGTTGGACCTCAGACTTCCAAACCTACAGTCATCATTTTTGATATATGTGCTACCAGTGGTCTCCAGGGATCTAAGACATGCCCTCTTTCCCTCCTGTGTTATCAATGTTACTTGTTGATGAATTTCTAATGTCACGCATAGCAACTAGATAACCTGGATTCTCAAGCATCTGAGATCAAGATCCTGAAGAACGCAGCATGGCCTTCTACAGGGTCTTGAGGCTCATGGCCTACATCTCTTCCCCGACGCCATGTTGATTTTGCAAACTGTTCATCGATCGATGTGATCATGGCCAGGCCATATTTATCCTTTAGCCATTGTTGTTTTCATAGATGTTTAATGCTTTTTCTAGGACAGTGAATGTCCTGGAGAAACAACCTCAGTCAAGATAAGAGCTCTTGACTCTACTCACCTTTCTCACAATACTCCTAACACACACAGGGAACTATACATCACAGGGCCAGAGAAGAATGCTTCCATCATCTGAGAGTGTCCATTCTGAGAGTACAGAGCACAAGGGGTTAGAAAAAGATTGAACTTCTGTCCCTTGATCCTTCCCTTTCTCCTTCCATTTCATAATTCATTCAGTAGGAGTTAAATCACAGTTTCGCTCAAGAAACTAACAACATTGAATGTGGCCTTGACCCTAGCAAGGATTCAGAACCATTATTTTTTCTGCACATGCCATTCTCGTCCAAGGTTCTAAAAAATCACTACTATTTATGTCTGAATAGACTTCCATGTTTTTCAAACATTTTCAAGCTACTTCTGGCCTTGACATATACTTTCATAACCAGACAATGCCTCCCTCACTTTATCTTCATTTTTTATATATTGTATATATTGATGTAAAGATTTTACCTTGTTCCAATTATAAAAATAGAATGAAAATTCATGAACCATAGGACAAAGAACAATATCCTAGATAATACCTAATATCTATCCCTAGGATTACAAGCTAGATGTCTTCTGGTGTGGACCTCAGAGTTTCAGAGACAGTCATCATCCTTGACTCATACGCCACCAGTAGTTATCACTGGTCCCAGATTGGCGCTCTTCCCCTCCCTTAATTTCTACCATTGTTTATTGACTTATCCATCCTTTCACTGATAATATTTATAACAATGGTCCAAAGGCCCTAGGGTAACTTCTTGACGTGTACTTTACAGCTCTCTACAGGAGCTTTCCCTACTTTGAGTATGACTCGTACTCGCTCAAAATATTATAGCCATTATTGAGTAGTCAACATAATGATTCACGGCCATGACATGGTCATTGTTTGGCCACGGTGACCCTTCTGAGATGACATGTGCTGCTTTTACCACTACAGTGAACCTCCTTGTAATACCACACAACCCAGGGCAAGAAGTTCCACTCAACTCACATTAATCTCTATACTGTGAACGTAAGCAGGATCCACCGACCTTGTGGCCAGAGAAGAATGCTGTCGACATCTCGGGAGCACCCACTGTGAGAGTACAGAGCACAGCAGATTTTAAAGACATTGGAATTCTGTCCATTTGTTCTTCCATTACTTCTTCATGAACCATGCATTAAATCATCACACTTTCTTCTTCATAAGACACTGAACAGAATTCTGTTCCCCACACTTTTTTTTTTTAAACTGGACACAGCATCCATTCCAGAAAAAAAACATAGCTCATCTGTTTCCTCCCAGGTAGACTTCTGGTTTTAAGAATCAATGGTCTGAGGAAGCAGAGTACACGGTTTTCCCACTGGAGAAAGCCTTGTCCACTTCTTTCCTTATTTATATTTTTGATACAATTATAACAAATAGAACTAATGTTCAAGAACAACATCCTTAACTCTTGATAATATCTATCCCTAGGGTAACAAAGAATACACTAGCTACCTTATGGTTTTGGACCTCAGACTTCCAGACCTATCATCACGATCCTTGACTCATACATCACAGTGGTCATCATTAGTCCAAGACCAACCCTGCTCTTCAATAGTATCTTCAGTTGCTTATTGTCGAATTGTCACTCAAGCCACCTCATAATTATGACTCTCAAGTATCTGAGATCAAGAACCTTAAAGATGACCTGGGTTGTAGCTCAGTGGTAGAGCGCTCATGTGGTACATGTGAGGCACTGGGTTCGATCCTCTGCACCACATAAAAATAAATAAATAAATAACATAAAGGCGTTGTGCCCATCTACAACTAAAAAAAAAAAAAAAAACTTTTTTAAAAAAGTAACCTTAAAGACACAGCATAGCTATCTGCAAGATCTTTAAGATCATGGCTTCATCTCTTCCCTGATGCCATGTTGATTTTACCAACTGTGATCAACCAATGTGATCATGGCCAGGCCATATTTATCATTCAGCCATTGTTGTTTTCATAGATTATGTATAATGCTTTTCTAGGACAGTGAATGGCCTGGAGAAACCACCCCAGCCAACATAAAAGCTCTTGACTCTACTCACCTGTTCCTAACACTCACAAGGAACTATACATCACAGGGCCAGAGAAGAATGATTCCATCATCTGAAGAGTGTCCATTCTAAGGGTACAGAGCACAAAGGGTTAGGAAAAGATTGACCTTCTGTCCCTTGATCCTTGCCTTTCTCCTTCCATTTCATAATTCATTCAGCAGGAGTTTAAATCACAGTTTTGCTCAAGAAACCAAGAATATGGAACCTGGCCAATTCATGCCCAAGACACTTTTGCCCTTCTGAAATTATAACTGCTTTTATGGATTCAATGAGCCTCCCGAAACACCACCCAACCCACAAAAGGAAACCTCACTCCACTTACATTGGTCTCTTCTCCAAGAACACAAGAAAGATCCATGGACCTTGCAACTCTGGTCATCCTTGGAACACTCATTCCGAAGAGTACAAAGTACAACAGATTTTAAAGACACTGTTACTCCATGCATTTGTTTCATTTTATTAGTCATTTATGTTTGTATTAAACTATAATTCTTTTTCCTTGAATGGGCTTCAGCCCAGAACAAAGACAGAGGACATTTTTTTTCATGAATATATGATCCTCATCCAAAGTTACAGTTCCTCTGATCCTTCACTTCCTAATGGATATCTGTGATTCAATATACATCATTGGTGTTTTGTGCCTTCACACATCATTTGTCCTTCAGAGAATACTGTTTCTCCTTTACTAATTCAGATTTTTGAACCAATTATAAAAATAAAATCAAAATTCAAGAATCCAGAGACAGGGTTTGGGGTTGTGGCTCAGTAGTAAAGCACTTGCCTAGCACATGTGAGGCACTGGGTTTAATTCTCAGCACCACATTAAAAATTAAAAAAAAAAGATATTGTGTCCATGTACAACTAAAAATATTTTAAAAGAAAAAAGGAATCCAGAGACAAAGAAAAACATCTTTGACTCTTCCTAACATCTATACCAAACATCACCCAGTATCTACTAGGTGTCATCTGTATTGGACCTCAGAAATCCAGACCTGCAGTCATCATCCATGACTCATATGCCACCAGTGGTCATCATTGATCCAACTTTGTCTCTTCTTTTCTCAATAATATCTACCGCTGCTTATTGACCAATTCATCTTCTCACTGAAAGTATTTATGTGACTATGAGTCACAAATCTCTGAGAACAAGATCCTTAGGAACAGGGCATTGCCCACTGTAAGATCTTTCTCCAAAGTGCATGCCTCTCTCCTTAACCAATGTTATCTGTATAAATGATGATTAATCAATATAATATTTCATGTTCATGCCATATTTGTCATCCAGCCACATTTGCTATGTTCAGATTGTATGTAATCCATTTATCATATCACCAATATACTTGAAATACCACCCGCTCCAGGACAAGCAATTTGACTCAACTTACATTGATTCTTATGTGGTGAACAACATGGCAGTGACCACAAACCTCATGACTACAGAAGAATTCAGTCACCATCTTGGGAACACCATCTTGGGAACATCTTTTTCCTATAACAGAGAATCACTTTAAACAAACTAATCCAAAAAGGAAAGTTGCACTACTATTCAAAAGAGTCTTCATGCTAACAGAGGGAGGCAGGTTGGGAGCACAAGACTGAAATCAGGCTGGAGACTCAGAATAATGCAAATTATAAAACTGGATGATCTATCTTTATTAATCTGTTTATTGCCCTTTCCGTTTGGGTATTTATGAATCTATGATAATATCTACATATTCCCTCTATGTTAAAATTAATGCTGTCAAACTTGAGCTGACCCAGAAAAATGACATGGACTATTCCTTCTAGTCACTACCTTAAAGATATTTAAGGAGGCATCCTTAAATATCAGTCCCAGACTTCTTGCCTAAACACATGGATTCAGAGTTGAACAATGCTTCCATCCTCTATAGTTTATTTATAGATTTGCTTATTGGTTGTGAAATGAATCAACTTACGATGATAAAAATCACAACTCTCTAACTCAGAACCTCATGACAGGGGCCTGTGTTCAGATGGGAGAACGTTGACAGTTCCTGGGGTCAGCCTCTGCACTCCACGTCACACTGGCGCATATCCAAGCCTCCATCACCAGAGACTGATGAACCAGCTGTCAGGCGTTTAGGCTGCGGAACAGAAAACCGATGTCAGAAGGAAGGAAACTCTGTGGTTGTTTTCCGTGTTGTGGATGTCATGTATGACTAAACTAATTAAAGTCCTTGAGATGTGACAAGAGTTTTGTCACTGGTGGTTTACGATTCACTTAGGACCTTCTCAGATTTACTTTTTAATTGTATGATGAAAATGATTAACTGATCAGCAAACACAAGGAAAAGAGCTACATCTACTATGAGCTGCTGTTTCTATGCCCCATCCCATGTAGATCACCATGTATGTCTACGTTAAAAATAGAATATTCTCAAATATAATTAATCTAAATGACTGTTTGACAGCCTCACCAATGGGCCTTGATTACCCCTGTGGATGTACGCATAAGTTGATGAACCTATGTATTTATCCTATATGGACTTCCTCGTGGATTAATTTGATCATGCATTCACACTGCTTAAAAAAAAAATCAATGGGGTAAACAAACCAGCAATGCAGAAGTAAAATAAATGAGTGCTTCTCCCAGCATGGGTGATGTCCAAGGCACAGGCAGCCTGTGTCTCCTATATTGGGTAGAGGTTGCACCAAACAGGATGAACCATCATCCTTGTTACATAACCCAGACTTCCTGTGCCATTTGGTCGTTTTTGTTTATTTTCACTTATATTTATTCAACGTTTTTTCTTTTCCTTTTTTTTTTTGTATTAAAATGAACAACTACCAAATTACCCTATTAGGATAATAAGAACAATGCCTATTACTAGGATATGTTTATATGTTTCTAAGCCAGAGGGATCGTCTTGGGAATGGAAAATACTGATTTGGCACTGACCAAATTTGGACTACCCAAAACCCTTGGTTCAAAGCCAACAAAAACCCAGCATGCTCCTTGTTTAGTATTCTTCGTCATCTTTCATTCATACATTTGCTCCCGGCTCAAGAATCCACTAAAATATAATCAATACTTATGGTTCACAAAACACAAGAATAAGAAACTGAAGTTTCTTACAGGGCTGGGGCTATGCTCAGGGTTAGAGTACTTGCCTAGCATGTGCAAAGCCCTGGGTACAATCTTTAGTAACACAAAAGAAAGAAAAAAAATGTTCCAGAGGTGTGCTTAATAATACCTGTCCAAAGTCCATTTCTCACAGAGAAAGTAGATAGTTCTCTTTGGGTGACAGACTTAGTTTCGTAGACTAGTGATTAAGAGCAAGCACCCTTGCTTTATGTTAACCCCATACTCTTTTACAGGTCAGGGTTGGATCAACTTTTAGCTACTTCACCCATTTTTAAGGGGATGACAAAAACGAGCATGAAGCCATCCTTTTACTCCACACATACAGTGCTGACAATAGCTTACATCTTGGGATGTGACTAAACTATGTCTTCATAAGAGAGGGAGGATAAATCAACTGACACTCGGAAATAAAACAGAATAATGAATGTTACATTAATTAATTCACGAATAAATTGAGTATGAAAATAGAATGGTCTTGCTTCTTTCTCTTTAATGGACTAAAGATATGATGAATTAGTCCACGTCTGACCTTCATTCATTTCACTTGTATATGTAGCCACTTATTCCCTCTCAATGACAGAATTAACGTCCATGATAGACCATAAAACCAGAATCAATTAATCTGTTACTTACATAGATTTCTAACCTCATTACTCAAAAGGATAACAACCAAAACCTTCCTCGCTAGAGAAAGATCGTATCTCTGTGCATCCATTCTGCAGAATAAACAGAAAAAAAAGCAGATTAGATAGATAGAGGGAATTTTTTTTTCTATTTCAATTCAAGCCAATATTTGATCAGCATAAAACTCAGTGCTTGTCATACATTTAAACATCCCTGTGGACTTACCGATTGGGCGAATATTAAATATACTATAATGAGCACCAGACAAACGAATAAGAACCCTGACTATCACACATGTCTATTTGCATGCCTCTACCCATGGAGGGAAGTGCTGAATCTTCTGAATGAACCCTGGTACAGGATGTGAATGGAAGCACACTCAGCTATATCCACATGCACATGAACACACAGGCCCTCTCTAGGTACATGTAGTGTCATTTAGCTATTCCATATTTAAGGACATTGTATCAATAAGCCAAAAAAGGGAAATTCTACTTAAATTCATAAATATAGCCATCATTCCAAAAATGCAAGGTCCTAAGTCTATTTTAACTATCTGGAGCACGTGGGGAACTACACTGATCCATCTCCCTGTTTCAGAACCTGGGTCCTCCTTGGTCCATGATTTGCTTCCTTTTAAATGATTAACTGCGGCATTAACTTACTGTTTTTCAAGTTCATAATGAGACCATTATATATCTGTGACTCCACAGGAACTGCACAATATTAATGCCTGTCTAGATGCTCATTAGACACGAAAAAAAGATCCAATCATTTATTATTATTTTTTTAATTAAACCCAAGAACTGACGTTAAGCACAGTGCAGATCACTGTATTAATCAGAACTGGCCAGGTGACAGGCTCTCAACATAGATCCCGACCTATGCCCTCTTTCAATTAATCAATAATGAAATTAAGTAAATATTTTGCCTTTTTTTTTAAATAAAACATAATTAGAACAAAACAGTGTCTAGCATCCACCTATCTCAGTGCTCCTTCACCAAGAGGGGTGGCTCTGATCACCTATGTCCCTGGAACTGGCCTCCAAAAATGTGTCAGCAGGGACTCTCGTTGCCTTATCAACCCCCAGGCTTGAATGAGAGTCATCCATTCTCTCTCATTTATAGGTTTCTTGGTTTATTTATGCCCTGCTCTACTGAAAATAAGATATTCCACACTCAGAAGCCCCCAAAACACTATCCCTATTATTTTTAACTCCTAGAACCAGCTCATTTCTTATAGAGATAACAAATCTCAATCTTATTACAATGGACCTCCCAGGGATAGGGTTTAGTCAAAAATCCTTGATGCAGACACCCAGGGTACTGCTCATCATTGATTCAGGATAGCAATCTTGTTCTTAATTTCTATCTTTATTTACAGATCCAGGCACGGCTTCACTTGAGTAAAAAACATCAATCATCACGAATGTTTTGAAAAAGCCAAGAACAATAATCTGGATTACTACCAGGATCTGGTTACAGGTTGTTTCCCTTCAGATGCGGCCTCCTCCCTCCACAGAACCTCTTGAGGGAGTGGCCCTGGGTGGAGCAAGCGTCCTGCTCCTGGCCAACCTGTTCTGTCTGTCTCTCACCTTCCCCTGTGCTCTTCCTCAGGGAGTTTGTATGATGACGGACACGTGCTACCAACTGCCCCACAACCCCAGGCAGCGACCAAGAGGACTACAGCAACTGAACACAAGAATTCCTGTAATCCCCATCATTTAAAATACAGACAGCCACGGACGGATGGGGCAACCCTATTGGACATGGCGACCCTAGATTTTGTGACTGGATGAATTTTGAATTAAATGTAGAGCAGAAATTAGATGAATGATTAGCTCTGAAAATGAGTGGAATATCTTCTATGCTTTAACTACAACTGTGCTTAATTGGATCAATCTGAGTTTCATAACACATGTCCTTTTTCCATATATGGCTTAATTCAAGCAATTCAATAAGCAGCTAATGAAAATATCAAGCAAATTGACAAAACTTGAGCTTTTACTTACTTCAGTCATTAGGTTTCTTACTCACAAAGGCAACAGCTAAGATCTTCGACAGCAGAGACTAAATAAATCAGCTGTGGTCTTCACTCTGTGGCATCAAATACAGATGTTTAAAAGAATAAAGAGTACAGGGTTAGATATTTTAAAAGACATTGACTGCACAGTAGGCTAATCACATTCTAGATTTGAGTTCAGTTTCCACCATTGAAGGACTTCTATTTATTTACTTTATAGAAAAAGAACTTTTCATTTATTTTATTTACTGGCCTATTAATTTCAAATAATAGAATGAACATTATTACATTATTAAATTCATTATTAAATTATTAAATTCATCAATCAAAAGTAAGAACTAACACTTCTGCACACACATGTCTACTGCCCCCAGCCCACAGATGATCTCTTTTTTTAAGTAGTCTTTTAAATAAATAGGTGAATTTAAATTCATGATTCATTGTCAGTCCTCACCAATAATCTGCATTTGACCCTACAATGTTATCATTCACTGTTTTATTTGTTTGCTGCTAGAATGTTCACTCATCTATTCCCATGCACACAACAGGCACACATACACAAAGGGGTCAACTCAGGACCAACCCAGAACAGAGCTGACTTTCATGGTCAAGGACCTACACTCCCACACCTGAACGAGAAAGAGTATCATTTTCACTTCTTCCTCGGCCATGTTTTGCACACTTTTAAAAACTTAGCTATGAGCCAGGTGCGGGGGCTCGCACCTAAAACCCAGCTACTCTAGAAGCTGAGAAAGGAGGATCACAACTTCAAGATCAGCCTGGGCAACTTACAATGTGTACAATTAGCACATGAAAATAGGAATTTGAAAAAAACAGATGTTTTGCTTATTTATAATATAATTCATAGTTGGAATAATAATAATTCTTTTCATTGGTATATCCTTAAGGTGAATAATGCTCATTCATTTCGCCAATTACATTACTATTTCATCTACTATTTATGTAATTTTCCTTTTGCTAATCAAAAATAATTAGCAAACAAACCCTTTACATCAAAATATTATATAAAGTCTTACATACACCTGTCACATACTTCTTTCCAAAAAAGTAACCATCTTTATTCATATGTAGCATTGGAGTTCAGTACTCCAGAAACATGCAATAATAATGCACAGTGCATCACAGAACTGAACCACGCTGGGCTCTCTTTAGATTTACCTATCTCTACATTCCTTTATTTATTCATGCACTGAATTACTTATAAACCCAGTCTATTTCCATAAAATGTGTACTCTGCCAATCAAGATATCGAGAAAAATGGGAAGCTACTGTATAAATCGGACCTCAGAGTTCCAGATGGCTTTAATCAAAATTTTGATTCAGACACCCTCCAATCTCATCACTGGTCCAGACTCGGCACTCTCCTTCTTCATTCCCTTATGCCTTTACTTCCCCATGAGCCACAGGCTCAAAAAAAAGACCCTTGATATGACTATGATATGTCCCTATACTCCACCCCACAAGGCGTACAGATAGGAGCTCAGTGCCATTCTCATGACCTATTCAGTGAATCTGGCCCATGACGGCCACATTCATTGAATGTGGGTTTTTTTTTTCCTTAAAGAGGGTATAATGAACAATCAAAATCCTCAACAACTAGGACACAAGTGATGTGCACCTCCACCACTGTGGAAGTTCCTGAATCAACCACAGTGCGGGAACAATGCAGAATGTCAAACAGCTCTGGAAATTAAATTCCATCCACTTTATTTCTTAAGTTTCTTTTTTTAAGTTGAGCTGTCCCTTCACACATCTCTCTCTACGACAGGTCCATACTTCCTACGGTTAATTTTTGTGCATGATCTTTGGTCCTATACTTCAGTGGCCACATATGAACAAAGAATGGAGACTGCGATTGTTACTAACATGGCTCCTTACCCATGGAAGCAACTGTCAAGGACTTCATCATGGAGAATGACCAAATCCAAGGTGCTGTGCTCACTCAGGAGGAAAAGACAGAGTTCCAAGAAAATGAAAAGTATAAAATTTTAATATTTTTAAATAAAGGTCAGCTCTGCATTATTTGATTAATCACAATCATTGGCTTATATCACACAATTATCATCAATCCAACAGTGATATTATCTTCATCTACTGAAATACTTTAGTATGAATAGATACCACATAAATTTTTGACTCTATCACCCCCCCAAAAAAGATGATTAATATATATCTAGGTAATCTTACCTTACACCAAAAAAAGACCAGATACTGGGGTGGGAGGGAAGCTGGAAATTGAATTCTGGGGTGCTTTACCACTGCGCTACGTCCCTAGACCTTTATTTTGGAGACAGAATCTTCCTAAGTTACTGCAGGTCTTGTAAAATTGCTGAGACTGGCCTCCCTTTTGCAATCCTCCTGCCTCAACTTCCTGAGTTGCTGGGATAACTGGTGAAGAAAAATTTTGCAAAATAGAATGAATTTAAATTCATGTTTCATGACACAATCTGGTCAATGGGCCACACTGTAATTTAATTCCTCTATTTACTGGTTTAT
This sequence comes from Urocitellus parryii, assembly GCF_045843805.1. Lineage (NCBI taxonomy): Eukaryota > Metazoa > Chordata > Mammalia > Rodentia > Sciuridae > Urocitellus > Urocitellus parryii. The sequence goes on from NC_135536.1 coordinate 5,448,930, forward strand.
TAATTTACCAATAATGAATCATAACATTTATTACCTAAAACTGAGCACCACTTGTCTCTACTGTCCTTCTCTCCCCTATACTCTCTGCAGGGATCACAGAAGTTCTCTCAGTACCATTTAATACGGAACCATTATCCACACATGACTTGGAAAGTGGCTGGTGTGACTGAGGAACCGAATCTTTATTTTTAAGTAATTTGAATTTGCATGCGAATGGCAAGTTGCACCTGAAGAGTAAGGTCTATACATCAAGGTGGAGGGGCCTCAGCCTTGTGCACCTGAATTTCAAGAGGGTCCACAGAATAAAAGATGCCAATTCACAAACCATATATGTCTTTTACTGGTCCTTCTTTTAAATAGTGAATTGTGATGTTGTTCTTTTACTCATTTGTAAAAATAACAACAATATTTATAAGCCCTGAGAGCAATGGGCAAGCGTCTATTTATACACTCACTTATTACCAAAAATCATACAAAAATGCACTTATAATTTTCTTCTAAATAAAAATCATTGAATAAGAGGATTTGTAATAATTATGTTCATACTCAAATTTTTCTTGCTTAGGCTTTTTCCACATTTCAATAACTATCTCGTCATAGTATTTCAGTTTTTAATTATATCAAGTTATTTAATTATATCCAGTTGTTACTACATTAATGAATTCAGCACAACTATTAGTTGTATTGTTATTATGGAATATACATACCAATTTTATTAGATAATTGATATGCATATTCCATAATAACAATACAATGTATTTGACATAATAATAAATATTATATTGTTATTATGACATAATAATAAACATGACATAATAAATATGATTATGACATAATAAATGTTATTATGTCAAATATATAATTTAATTATATAAAGTGTATGCCACTTCTAAAATAAGAAATGCAATGAGCAACTCACCACTAGCCCAAAACAAAAACATGGAGAGACACTCTGTCAACACCCGCTTTACTGAAACTCAAAATTTCAGAAATGAACAATCCTTAATTTGTTCCCCTCATATTATATGAGTTATGGCCCTCCTTGTCTTTATTCAGGCATTGATTTAGTTAAAATAGTGCAGTATAAACCTATGAAAAACAAAAGAGCAAAACTGCATTCCCTCTGCCAGGTGCAGTGGGACGTGCCTATAATCCCAGCAACTCAGAAGGCTGAGGCAGGAGGATGTGAAGTCGGAGGCCTCAGCAACTTAGGGAGACCCTGCCTCAAAATAAAACATTTTTTAAAGAAAGGGCTGTGAGTGTAACTCAGTGGTAAAGTGCCCCGGGTTCAATCCCCAGTGTCAAAACAAAAACAAAAACATGTTCCCTCGGATATTTCTAATGTCTATAAGCACATTTCTTTTAAATAGTGAATTGTGATGTTGCAGACAGAGCAGACCTCAGAGTTACAGACTGGGTTTAATCAAAATATTTGATTCAGATGCCCCACGCACACTCATCATTGATCCAGACTTGGTATTCTATGCTTTTATTCAATGTTAAAATTCCTGACTTATTCACTGATTCCCCAATAATATGATCAACAGCCATGAATTAAGGGCTCGGAAGATACAAATATGGCTGTCAAAGTTCACACCCCCATAGAGCTGGGGACCTAAATCTCTGCAATTTCCAGACATGCGGATATGAACTAATCCACCTCCCAGCACCACATCAATTTGCTATTAGTCACTGGTCCATGGTTGGGCCACCTTCATTTAAAGTGCATCCATATTTTCAAGATGACGCAATGAACTGCCATCTTATACCACAGCTAATGAAAAGGTCAGAGTCTCCATTTCCTCTAAGAGTCTACAGCAATATCACTGGAGAAGTGTTAAATCCACTGGGGTATAAAAGCGAAATTACATATTAAAAAATTCTTAACATGACAGAAATGCCTTTCATCTTTTTGTTCTAAGAAATTCAATTGTTCTGAATTGGATTAAACATAATTCTTAATGTATAATGATTTCCACCACTGGTCAAGACATGACCACTTTTGAACTGATCCCTTTGAAATAATTCTGTGAATACATGATTAAGCCCTACCATCAGCAAGAACATGAACTTCGATCTTTACTTACGTTGACATCTTCTCTTCTTATCCAAAGAGAGGAAAGGCCAGGTCTTCACAGGAAGCAGTGAATGAATAGGTGACCGGGTTCACCTGGAGGATAAAAAGCAAGTATTCAAATGGATTGAATAGTTGGATTAAATTGTTTTAAATGGACCATACTTGTGCAGTCATCAATTAACCATAAACCTTGGTTTGTGTTCTATACTAAACATTTTGGAAGAGAGCAGTACTTTATATTTATTAACTTCTGTGATTTAGAAGAGAGGACAATACTTTATTAACTAATATAATGTATTTTGGTATAAATAATATAATGAACACCATTGAATCCAGCATTGAAAACAATAAAAATAACTATTAGGATTGCCAATCCATTATTGCTACCCACATGGGCAAGAACAAGATCCTCATTTTGTTGAATTTTGTGCAAAACTGGATCCACTGGAGATTCAATTCATGACATAATCTTGCCAATAGTCCAAGGTGAATTCCTTTAATATACTTATTAATTCACTAATATCTCTATTTACTCATGTGATAATTTGTCTAAGAGAGCTTTGAAGTTTAAACAACCATCAAAATAGAACTGAAACACTAATATAGCAAATTCTATATGCACCACTGCAAAGGTCTAGAAATCTTTGCCTTGAATATGAATACATGCTTGAATAATAAGATGATCAGGATTTTTATACACAACTGCATGTTTTCCATCGGTACTTTGATTAGTAACATTTTCAAAAATTAAGACACAAATTTATGAAATAGCATTATAATTCATTATATGTGAGCCCACCTACACCAGATAAGTACCCTGAATAATATTTACATTTTTTGTGTGTGTAATTACCCCAAAGAGTAGCAAATTGGTTCAATTTGTTTGCTTAAGTAAAACTGCACAGAAAATTTGCATTAATTGTACATGCAGTTGAATAAAAGTCTCATCATTGCTCCATGCTCTCTCACTCAAACATTCAATCAACGATTCATTTATGTAAATGCATTCCTTCTTTCTTAATAAAATGATCAATGGGCACAGAACAAAATCACGCCTCTTTATGCTCAGATGACTATATGGTCGGAGAGGGCAAACAGCCTCAACTATTAATTAATTGGGACTAAGAATCTCAAAATGGTTTTAATAATGGCCCATGTTTCATTATATGTCTTAAAAAATAATTACATACATATATTTCTTATTCCTCACTCATTGACATTCATTCATGGCTAGTTTGGTTATGATAATGTCATTCAAACGCCCAAACCAAAAGAACAAGACTACACAGATGCTTCTTCCTCCCAGGGGATAAATACCAGTACCGCTTGGCAATGGACCTCAGAGTTGCAGATGGGTTTAATCACTGTCCTCGTGTCAGAAACCCCATGCCATTCATCACAGGTCCATCTCTGGTTAATTCACCTACTCACAAATAACAACACAGTCACAAAATCCCCAAGAAAAGATCTTATGAGTTTTTAGGCTCTTATTCCTTTAAACTGTGACTAAAGTTCTTCAACAGCACTCAAAGGTTTTATTTTATTTAATCTGTCCATATGCAAAGATGGCTCAGTGAAAACTAATGACCCACTGTCCTCCATCACCTGAGACACTCACAGATCATCCATGTTCTTGTGGACGGTCCCAAAGGCAGTACCAGCCCGGATCTCCACACATGTGGGAATGCTGAAATCAATTATAGTACAGAATGAAGAATAATATTAAACTGTTGTGAGAATAATTTAAATAATTTCTGTCTTTTTAAAAATAACTTCAGTTGTATTAATGTGGAATGTGTTCCTAACACATTCCATTACTGCTCCATATTTGGAGAGTTTTACTTATTTTATGTATGAAGACATTTATTACTTTGAAATTCCTTAGCTAATAACCATGAAAAAAATGAGCCAAGCAGAGATTATGAACCAAGGGGCTTACCTTTATCAGCATCTCTGCTCCTCATTCAGGACAATAATTCTTGATTAAATGATTAAATCAGCTGCCTGGTGTTCACTCTGGGGAGGAAAAAGATTTAGAATAGATTTAGATTTATTTTTAATGGATTATTCAAGCAGAACTAGGTAGCAATAAACTTTGACTCAAAATGCAATTTTTCATTAGTCAGTATTGAACTTTTAATTTTAAATAATGTGATAAATACTATTGAGTACACCACCCATCCCCCCAGAAAGATCTATAACAATTACAAATACCTGCCTAGATAAACATCTAGTAAGTAGATGGGTATTCAGAGGATTACTGGTTGATACAAACACTTTCCCTTTTCTTAATTAAAAAAAAAAAGAAGCAAATTTAAAAAAAAGTCTTGTAACTATCAGTATTATGCTCCACGTTAAAATAAAGCATTATAGACTCCGTCTGTTCATTTTACTTCAGATTAATAATTGCCCTTCTTTATGGCAAGTAATAATGCTAATAATATTTGTTTTATTGTCCTCTACTAATTGCTCCGTGAATAGCTCTGTTAATCTTTCATGTATATTTCTCAACTCATGAAGGTATTGATTTGCTTGGTATAATACATTCCATATCTTGAAACCACAAAATCCCAGGGCCAAGTTTATTGAATTTTCCTAACTTCTGCTCTTAGGTCATTTCTACAGAACCTATTAGCTGCTGCTTATTCTGTAACAAACCCGAGTTAACACAGAGGGCTTCATCAGAAGGTTGGTGTGGACACCTCAACCAATGGTCACCATTGATCCATTGGCGTTCCATCTCTTCAAGCATGTATCCCTCCTTGAACCAGTTCAATCATTCTCTGATTCATGAATAATAATTATACATTCAGAACCCCATAATGACAAGACCAAGAACAAATGGGTTTAATGAAACCAAAATCTGTTCACTGTTCCCCTTCACTGAGAGCAAAGAGATAAGACATCTTATCTCAGTGAGCCCCTGGTCCAACATACAGACCAATCAGCACAACATGCTTCATGTCAATCCTAACTTCTGATTGGCTGGTGAAACCAGCAGCCACGGACCTAAGAACAAAGTACATGCTCTTCAAAACTACCTTTCAAAGCACTCCTGCCACAAGGCGTTAGCAACGTTTGTAAATAAGGGACTACACTAGGTCACCCTTGGAAGAGACATAAAGTAGAAAGTTAAATATGTGAAATGCCCTCCATCTCTTCAGTCTTGGTCCTCAGTGGGGCTGAGTTAAATTACTTGTAATTTTTGGTTCATGACACATTCCAATCAACAATTGTTTTATTGAAAAAATTTAGGGGGTTCCCTTGAAGGAGGAAGGCCATCTGTGCCCAGAACAACCGCTCTGAGGGTTCCTCACTTTGGGTCTTTATGCTCCTTGTTGAGAAGTAACAATGATGGTTACTCTGATTATAGAGCAATAACATCTCCACTGTGGTTTGCGTTCTACAGTGGGGAAAGAAAGCCTACTTTTAAAAATGTCCTCATGCTTTAATGAACCAGATTAAAACTCCATGTACATCTTTGTAAAAAATACAAGAGCCCCGGTTTAATGTCATGGGAAAAAAAAAAAAAAAAAACAGGGATCGGAATCCTCATGACATTTGTTCCTAATTGGTCCAGTTTGCTGACTTAAAAAAAATAATAAAGTCATAAAATCATGTATATTCATAAGAATGGGATCCTAACTATAATAAGATAGATCCCATGCTTGTATAGTCACATCAAAATAAATTCTGCTGTCATGTATAACTGAAAATTAAGAAAAAATCATGCCTTGCTTTTCAAATATCAAGACACTATAATCTGTAATGTCACAGCACCGGGCCATGACACAAAATAGTATTTACATGTCCACAGTCATGGAACTCGGGATAACAGATCCATTTGGTTTTATGTTGTTTTAATAAAAATTAGTAAAAGTGAAAAGATGAATGGTTGGATCATTGACCCTGTTTGCCTGACAATTATGTGGTTATTTAACCAACGATTTATATGAAGATGCACTTTGTTTCCTTAACAAAACAATCAATCAGTAACCATCACCACAACAGATCACAAGCTTCTGTATACAAATGACCACCTGTACCTTCACCAAAAATGGCAAGAGCCTTGACTATGAATCTTTTGGGAGACCCAGACAAGTTTTAATAATCCATGTGGCATGTCATTCCTTCATAATAATTGCATAATTCGCCTTCTTTTTTTCAGACTTTTTAAAATTAATAGGCTGACTTTATAATTTAAACAAAAAGTAAAATCTGGGCTGAGGGTTAGGGTTAGGGTTAGTGGTGGAGCAGTTGCTGGGCTTGATCTAACTAGCACTGTACTAAAAAAAGGGTGGGGGGAATATATCCCCCCAAACCAAGGAAACATTACCTTACCTTAACTCATGTCCAAAGGAGGAATCATTATCTCTCTCTCTGTGGACCTCAGAGATACATATGGGTTTAATCAAAATATCCTGTTTCAGATACCCCATGGAACTCATCACGGGTCCAAGCACATTTTCTTCCTTTGTTTATTGATTAATTAATTAATTAACAATACAATCACCATGTTTTAGGAACAGGACCTCCAGGGGAGCCACCCTCTCCTCATAGACAAGAGCCCTTTAACACTGGACCTCAGGGAACATGTGTGACCTACTGGTGTCTGTGCTGCACACCAAGATCTGCATGGGGCCACGGGTCCTCCGTGACCTTCTTGGACTCAGTTTGCTCATCTCCCCGGCTGCCATGGGCAGACGCCTCAGTCGGGACCACACAGACAGGGAAAGGTTCCAATCATGTGTGGTGGAAAGTAAGCTACAAACAGCTCTGAAAATAACTGAAACAACTACTACTTTTAAAAGTCGCCTCCAAAAATTAAAAATGAAAATAAAGTCATCTTCATTGCATCAAATTAGATTAAACTGTTTTTTGGTTCGTGACATATTCCCATCACCGGTCCGTTCTTGGTGATGTTTCTTTCTCTTGTGCACATGGGTACCTTTTTTTACACAGCAAAAAAAGCAGCACAGGCAAGGACAGGAGAGGGTGAGGTCTCACTTACATTGTTCTCTATGTTCGTTACCCACAGAGCCAACCACCCAGGCTTTGTTTCTCGGGAATAAGCCACTCTTCTCTGGTCCCTGTGGGAAAAACATAGACTTAGCCTGACTTAGATTCTGCAAGGTGTTATGTGGAACTACATAGTAGTGAACACTGGTCCTTTATAATTAATTCAGTATTTTATTTTTGCTTTGAAATAATGTTATCACCACTGTTGCATCTGTCACCCAAAAATAAGATCTACCCCTATGACCAACGCCTGTTGTGTAAATACCCAACTCACACAGGTAAGCACTGCCTCGTGGGGTAAATATTCACCTACTTCTTTCTTTCTTTTTTCGGTACTGGGAATTGAACTCAGGGACACTCAACCACTGATTGACATCCCCAGCCCTATTTTGTATTTTATCTAGAGACAGGTTCTGAGTTGCTTAGTGCCTCGCCATTGCTTTGAACTTGTGATCCTTCTGTCTCAGCCTCCCAAGCTGCTGGGATTACAGGTGTGTGCCACCTGTAATTAGATGAGTCAATAAATTAAGATGTTGTAAGACAGAATTATGCATAGGCCACCGAAAGTTGAATGATGATTACTCATGGATGATTCGCTGTTTATGATCTAAAGAATAACCAAAATTGTAACTGAGCCAGTAATTCACAACTGAAAAAAGTCTCTGTGCAATAATCTACATGTACCTTATAAAAAATGGCAGTAAACAAGGTGCCATGATGCACGACCATAATCCCAGTGACTTGGGAGGCTGAGGCAGGAGGATCTCAATCAAGTTCAAAGCCAGTCTTAGTTGAGGCACTAAGTAACTCAGTGAGACCCTGTCTCTAAGTAAAATACAATAAAAGGGCTGGGGATGTCGCTCAGTGGTCTAGTGCCCCTGAGTTCAATCCCTGGTATTAAAAAAATAAAAATAAAAAGTCCTCTGTAAAAGTGGCCAAAAGGGTGGTTGCTTGTGGTAGAGTGCCTGCCTCACATATGCGAGACCCTGAGTTCGTTCCTCAGAACCACATAAAAATAAGTAAGTGAAATATAGGTAATGTACAACTAAAAAAATAAACATTTTGTTTTTTAAAAATGGCAATAGCGGGCTGGGGATGTGGCTCATCGGTAGCGCACTCGCCTGGCATGCACCGGGCACTGGGTTCGATCCTCAGCACCATATACAAATAAAATAAAGATGTTGTGTCCACCGAAAACTAATGTATATATATATATATATATATAATTTCTCTCTCTCTCTCTCTCTCTCTCAAAAAAATTTAAAAAAAAAAAAAAGATGGCAGTAGGGCTTGGGTTGTGGCTCAGCGGAAGAGTACTTGCTTAACACAAGTGAGGCTCTGGGTTCGATCCCCAGCACCGCATAAAAATAAATACATAAGATAAAGGTATGTGTCCATCTACATCTAAAAAATTTTTTTAAGAAAATGGCAGCAGGCTAAGTATTTTCCTATGAATATCAGTGGTGGAACTCAAATAATCATCATCTTCTCATAAAACCTCATTCTCATTGATCTGTGTTTGTCTTATTTTATAAAATTTTATTTATTTGACTATAATAATATATCAATATACAAATGCAAGCACACTAAAAATGAAAATACTAACCTCTGTCTATCCCTCTCTTTAGTCAACAAAATGATGGTCAAGATCATTTTGGGGTTGTTAACAAAATTCCGTGTTCTTGGCAGCACTATTCCCAATAGACAAGATATGTAATCCACCTAATGTCCATCAATGGATGAATGGGTTAGGGAAATATGGTCCATGCACCCAGTGGAACACTACTGAGCTTCCAATGTTGTGTGGATAATTGTGAGTCTGTTGTCTATGAAAAAACTTAGAATGAGTTTGTTAACATCCCCAGAAACAATTTTCTGGGATTTTTATTGGGACTGCATTGAATGTACAGATTAAGATGGGGGGAAACTAACATCCTAAAACCAAGAGTTACTAAACAACACCACACACAAAAAAAAATCCAGATCAAAATATCAATACTGCTAAGGTTAGAAAACACTGCTTTACCCTCTCCAAAATAATTGGCCAAAAGATGAAGATATTTATAAATTCACTCACAATCTCATCAGCATCTGTGAGCACGGAAATGAAGGGCAGGACAAGTCTGAAGTGGGTTTGGGGTGGAACTGAGTGCTGGTACTTAGCATGCATGAGGTCCTGGGCTTCAATCCCCAGCCAAAAAATTAATAAAAACAAGGAAGGAAGAAATCTGAATGGCCTTAACAGCTGTCCATGTGTTTATTATTCCTAGATATAACCCAGTAGGTCTTATTTCCAACAAGCAACCAACAACCTACATAATGTAAGACAACAACATTAATTTCTCAGTATTTAATCTCTAGCTGCTCCTTACCCAAACAGGCATGAGAATTAATCAATTTGTGTTGGAACTGACCACTTCAAATGTAAAATAATAATAAATATATTACCCAAGTCTCATAATAAAGCTATGTATGGTTATCCTTTGTCTTCACTCATTTACATATTTTCCTTGTTATTCTTTTATTAATGTACTTACAGTAATAACATCCAGACCCATGAATCTTGGTAGCCTGAGAACAAAATCCTGAATGTCCCTAATTTCTGCTGTGAGATAATTTATCACATAGGGATTAGTAAAGGCAGCTCTCATAATGGACCTCAGAGTTACAGGGTTTAATCAAAATCATTGATTCAGACACCCCAGAATACTCATCATTGTCCAGGCTCAGCACACCTTTCCTCACTCGGCCATCCCTCCACCCTTCACTCATTAGTCTTCAATGCTAACAAAGCTGACACCCCTGAAAATACCTAGGTGGACCCCACCATCGTGCCCACCCACAAGCAGGGTGTCCTAATCAGAATAAGATTTTTCCCATGCTTGTACAATTTTGTCAAAATGGATTCTACTGTCCTACATAACTAAGAAGAATTCATAACTAAAAAAATTTTTAAAAAGTCAACATCCATGAAATATAAACCTCTGAACAAGATCCTTCAATACTACCAAGATACTTCTACTGGGTTAACCGACACTCAACTTCCTTGCTTTGTATCACCCTGCATCTGTACTTCGTCTGTGCTTGCCCTCCTTTTATGTAACCTGTCTCCATGGTAAAAACAGTACATGACTGCCAGGCACAGTGGCACACACCTGTAATCCCAGCGGGTCAGGAGGCTGAGATAGGAGGATCACAAGTTCAAAGCCGGCCTCAGCAAAAAGTGAGGCACTAAACAACTCAGTTAGACCCTGTCTCTAAATACAAAAATACAAAAAAAAAAAAAAAAACAGGGCTGGGGATGTGGCTCAGTGGTCGAGCATCCCTTTGTACCCCCCAAAAAAGATAGCACATGTAGTAGGCAACCTCCAAGATGGCACCAGGGACCCGGGGTGAACAGAGTCTCGTGTCGCATCTTCCACCTGCATCATGATTGCCTTTTCTGACAAACAGGATCCTGCAGGACTGATGGCTCTACCTTCTGAGGGAGGGTTCCACCTTTCTGTCTTGGACTGACTGCTCAGGGGAGTCCTAAGGAAAGCTCCCTGCCGGAGGGAACTGTGGCTCCCACCAACAGGCAGCCATGTGTGTGAGCCAGGAGGCTGACCCACAGCACTATCAGGTCCCCAGCAGAGGGGACTCCACCTAACTCTCACTGCAACCTCACAAGAGACCACAAGCCACCACTGCCCAGTCAGCCTCTCCTGGATTCTTGTTATACAGAAACTGAGAGAAAGATCAAAGTTTATTAATATTTTTGATGTGTGAAGCCATGAAGCACACGGGGTGTTTCATTATATGGCAATAGATAGCTCACACAACACAGAAATGCTGGGACCAGAAAGGTTTCAAGATTTTGGATTATTTTCTGGCTTTGGAATATTTGCATATACGTAATGAGATATTCTAGGGATAGGACCCCAGTCTACCCATGAAATTCCTTTACATTTCATACACATCCTATATGCAAGGCTTGAAAATAATTTTAAATAATATTTTTAGTGTGTCTGCATTTTGACTGCAACCCTTCACAGGAGGTCAGCTGTGCTCTCCAGATTTTGGACTTTCAGGTGACAGATGCTCAAACTAGCCCAGGAACATCCATGAACCGCCATCTCAACTCACACCACAACCCCTCTTCTTGTCTTTACCCACTTGAACAAAGTCATGGTCTCAATATTTATGATTGAAGAAATATTAAATCCATGATGGTACCAACTAAATTTTAATATTCAAAACTTCTAAAAATGCATAAAAGCCCCCTAAGTTGTGCTAAATTGGATTTATCACAAACTTTGTTTTGTTTTCACTACTGGTTCGTGCATGACACAGTTTTATCTATGTACTTAGTCATTTATTCATTTATTTGATATAATTTAGAGATAAAAGAACCACGTAAACCCAGCACATGAAATTTGACTGTTCTCTCTGTAATGGTCTCTAAGCTCCTTACCCACAGAGAAAAAGCCAATGTCTCTATTATTGCTGAATAATTAAATCAGCTATGGTTTTCTTATTCTGCAAAGTAAAATGCACATTTTATAAAAAATGGAACAGGGTAGACTTAACTCCTTTTAATAGACTTGAGTCGTGAGGGATTAGATGGATCATGAGCCTTGGTTCCCATCACATTCTCATTACTGACTTAAGAATAGTGCTACATTTTATGTACTGGCTTATTTACTGTTTAATTTTTAATATAATAAACACTTAAATCTACCACCCAACACAAGAGAATAAATAAAACTATCACGATTATTCACCTATATACTCTCTAGCCACATAAAGACCCTAACCTCATTAATCTTTTGTGTGTTGCTAAGAATGTATCATTGAAGCATTGATCCCGGATTTACCCTAATTTATGCATTAACTGACTCACTCATGATTTTTTTATTCAAATAATAATTTGCTTCTATTCAATTTTTAAAGAAGAAAGAATAAAACCCACCAGTAGTTCAGGATTGAAATACCACTTCATGCAACTGCTGATTTTTGGCATTTTTTCCAAAGTAGGATAAGTCTAGATTTCTTTTTTCTTCCTATGCAAAAAAAATAAGTATTAATCATAACTTTCAAGACCCCTGCTCCTCACCAGTTCACGATATGCCATACTTTAAGTAATGGAATAAGATATAAACTCATTCATTCTTTCACTTTTAACAATGCAGCAAAATGAATAAAAGTCAAGGTAAGACAATGTCATCAACTAACATTACCGGGATCTGTCCATAATCTCATTGCTCACAGATATCATCAACTGGGTCCTTTTCTTTTTAAATAGTGGGCAGTGAACAGAATTAGATTAATAATATTAACTATCACATGCACAACTATAGTCCATTCTTGGCCTTCTTTCAATTAGGCAATTACTCCAACAATCATTTCTAACATGAATGATTTGCTTCTTTTCCAAATAAAGCCAACAACCAGCTACCCAGCACCAAACCACAAAACAACAAGGACTCCCATGGAGTAAGTCATGCCCTCTGGGGAAAACACTAAGAATGACTTGATCCATTCATGAGACTCATTGCTCAGAAAATGATAACAGTGAATAATAGCTTGTTTGCTGCAGATTTGCAAAGCAGCACCATGCACTTACACATCTTGATCTATACAATTCAGAAACCTGAAGAACTGGATAAATGTAAATCTTTATTTCATGGCTTGGCCTCACAAATAACGAACAGATTTTTTCTGATTTCCATGGCTAGTGGCTCATGTATTTATCTGTGTCTATAATTGTGCATGGAATGAAACAATCATGCATTTCCCTGCACTTTACCCAGGACTTTGACTATTCTGACTTTTGCATCCTCTCCCCACCACACAAAAGAGGAAGAGATTTCCCAAGAGACCTGTAAGTTACAGAATTCAATCGAAATCTTGATTTACACATCTCAGAATACCTATTGCTCAAGGCTTGCTGTATCTTCTTCCTTTGTTTATATACATTCCTTATTCTTTACTCCAATGATCCACTAAAAATAGGATAAATTCTCATAAATCAGAAGTCCAAAAAACAACATCCCTTGAATGCTACTTATAACTGTCTAAGTGCCTATTTCCCATGGAGCTAATAGACGACATCGTTTTGGACACATAAAATAATTGACATTCTAGCAGCTCCATACCAGCCACACTTGGCCCCTTTTTACTTAAAGATGATGCAACCAATAGCCACAGAACCATCATCTCACTCCATAAGGAACACTGACAATATTGCCCACCTTCCTTTGTGCTTCTCATTCAAGGAATTAATCGTCAGAACCTTTACCAGTGGGGAGTACTTCAGTGAATCACAAAGCAAAAATAAAACAGAGTAGGAAGCAATGAATGTAATGCAGCATCCGGCATCATTTTTATTGGATATGGTTAACTCTCAATCTAAGCACAAACTCATCAGGGGTCACAGCTGATGTTAGTTAGTCTTATTTATGAATACACTCATTTATGACTTTGAAAAATGCAGACAATAACGATAAACCAACCTCCCAAGCAAAGAACATGAAACTATGGCTATTACTGACATAAATCTCTTCTCTTCCTCCCTACAGAGGTGAGAACCAAGACCTTTAGCATCACTAAATCAACTGGGGGATGTTCACTTGGTGAAGTAAGACATAAACTTTCAAAAGAAAAAACCTACACTCAGGTAGTTTAACGAAGTTTATCTTGCAGTATTAGTTGAACGTGTCATCTCATAATTTCATCCTTTCCCTGAAGGGTACATTTTAGCTATTGATTTACTTAGTTTTTATTTTTAAACAGAGTAATAAATATCACCATTCGAATAAGAGTCCTATCTATCATAAACATCTGTCTCCACACTCTCTACCCATAAATTTGAGAACTAAATTTATTGATTTTAATGGACCTCACTTGTACCAAATTGGATAAATGTAAATCTTTATTTCATGGCATGGCCTCACAGATGATGAACAGGTTTTTCTGATTTCCATGGCTAGTGGTTCATGTATTTATCCGTGTCTATAATTATGCATGGAACAAATTAATTATGCATTTTCCTGCACTTACCCAAAGGGCTGGTGGGAATCTCAAGCGCTATTTATTTATCTGGTCAGTCACTGGGGTGTAACAGTAATAAGCATGGTCTTTGGTATTTTGACCCTTCTTTTGTGTAACTGATCAAGATATGAACACATTCCTTTGTTCTCTTAGGAGCAGTTAAAGTCAACACAAGAGACAACAAGTTGGAATATCTACCTACATGCTCACGACCCACAGATGTGACCAAGTAAACCCTCTCTGGACTTTTTAAAAAATAATACTTGGTGAATATATTTGGATTAATCATAATTCTAATTATATATCCCATTCTCAATATTGGCTCATGTTTGGCCCTTTCTCAAATTTAAAACAAAATAGTAAGCTCCCTACAAATTAGAGGAGACAGTAGCTCAGCCCTCCTCATCTGCCACGTGTTGCCCTTCTCTTAGGTAACCACTGGATGAGCACCTTCCTTAATATTCTAAGTTATCTTGGTGCCTAAGGACCTGTGCACTCTATACCTTTCTTTTTCCAGTACTTGGGATCTAGCCCAGTGCCTGGCACATGGTGGGGGAGCTCAGGCTTTCACCCCTTTTTTGACATGGGATCTCACTAAGTTGTAGAGACTGGCCTCTACCTTGTGATCCTTCCACCTCAGCCTCCCAGGTAGCCAAGGCACGCTCCACCACACCCAGCCCAGACCTGACCCTTGAACACCATAAATGTGAACAACTGCCCACCTGCTCATTGACCACAGGAATACTTGACTATATACCTCTTGTCAAATTTTGTTGTTGTTTTTCATAAACTTCAGTGAACATGAATTAATCATGATTGTAGTCATATAATATGTTCTCTACAACTGGACCCTGCTTGGTCTCTTTTAATCACAAAGAACATGAAACTATTACTTAAATCTCTTGTCTTGTAATTTTTTGTCTATGGAAATGCTTTCTCTTTCTTCTTAATAAAACAAACAAGTAGCAAACTCCTACAAATCCAGAATGTCGGCATGGACTTGTAGATGCCCCCATGTCTGTCCATTTGTGTCTGGAGTTCCTGAGTGCACTGAGGGGTCAACGGTCTCAACCTGTGTTACATGGGAACTCAGTATTAGACAAATTCACTCCTAATAAGACTTCTTTCAGGACACACCCTCATAAATGACCCACACCTAGCAATCTTTATCCTTACCTACACACTCATTTACTCATGAATTCACGTATCCACCCAGGACCCACTGAAGCCCAGGCCACTCATGACTGGGGTCTCCACACCCCCACGGGAAACACCTGGGTTCTAATGGCCTTCAGTTTCAAGTTTGATCAAAATTCTTGATTTGTCTTCCCTAGAACTTCTCATGGATCCAAGCCCAGCACCTTTTCTTCATTTTCTTATTCATACAGTATGGTTTACATATTATCTTGTATTTTACTCCTGGCTTCAGCAATTAAAAATATCAACATCCAAGAGTCACAAAAACGCCACGACAGATCTTTGCCTACTGCAGAAGCTGCTGGTGGACCCATTTCCCACGGAGCTGGGAGGCGAGACCTGCTCTCGGTCGGACCGCAGTGCTGCATGTGCAGTTCAAGCCACGGCTTCCCACCAGCCCCTGCGCTCCACTGCTGTCTGCCTGTCAATCATTCAACTTCGTCATAACTGAAGACAGTACAGTGACCAACCCAGTGGCCACCTTCACTGCTACAGCAAGGACAGCGCTGTGCACCCTGCCCCTCAAAGCCTGGAAACCCAGATCTTTAACTGCAGATATATTTTCTTAAAACATGAGACAAAAATAGAGTGGGAGTTTGAGCACCTGTGGAAATGAGTTCGACACCCTCTTCTTTGTCCCCAGTGGACTCCAGTTATGGGAAATGGCCTGATCCACGGTCCAATGCACATTCCTAGCACATTCCCAGTGTGGTGTTCTTGGATTGTTTTTGTTTTACTTTATTCTTTAATTGAAAGATTAAGGCATGTGCACTACTGGATGTTTTCAAGTATACGAGAGGCGGGGTGACGAACTCTGGCTAATTAATGTGTGCGTTACCTGGAGCAGTTATCGTTCTGTGGTGAGAACTCCGACCTCCCCTCAGCTCGAGAGCTGTGATGCTGTCTGGTTGCAGCAGCCACCAGTTCCCTAGCTGGCAGCTCCCAGATAGTATGACTCACCCCTGCAGACCCAGAGCACAGACGCTGGTACTTACCCGAGTCCCTTTGCTCCTCAGCCACAGAAACCACAGCCACGGTTTTCAACAATGGATAATAAATAAATCAGGTTTGGTATCTTGGATCTGTGGAGTGAAAAGCAGTTTTTAGAAAATTCAAGCACTGCAGATTTAGGTTTTCCTGGTGGGACTTTAATCCTGCTGTACCCAATGTGTTAAGTACCCAAGTTTTCATCACATTCCCATTACTAGCCCAAAATGTCCCCCACTTTATTTATTGACTTCAATTAGTAATTTATGTGTTACAATAAAAACTGCTAGTTCTAAACACCCCTGTAGGCAAGTCACAACTATGCACATTTCGATTCTGTCTAGAAAATACCCCCACACAGGCGAGAACCTGGGTCTTCTCTCGTGGGTGCTCCTGGATCATAACTCAGTTTACCTTCTCATTTCCTCCCACATCTTCTCCGATTGCATTATGATTTCATTCAATTATTCATTTATTTTCTATTTACCCACAGAATAACTTTTTAAATCTTCATAGAAAATGCAAAACAGTGTGCAGTATTATTACAGGTAATAACCTGGGCGGAATCTCGGGCTCCTTTTATTGACTTGGGCATCAGTAGATGAGAACAAGAGGAACGTTGAGTTTTTCATTCCTTAGTTCCTTCGATGACTTATTTACTTACTTGCAGTACTAGAGATGGAACCCAGAGCCTCACACATGCTAGGGAAGTGCTCCGAGATGCATCCCCAGCTCTGCAATTAACTTTTCAAATGACAGGTGGTCTTCCATGGTCCATGTCTGCCCTCGTTTAAATACTCCCTTCCTTCATATCATTCACCGATAAGAATGCCATCACTGTTTGCGAGACTGCATACACAGGAATAGAGCCCTAAACAATGCCAACACCTGCCTGTGGTCTCAACACCCACACATACACTAGAAACGTACCGAGCGGGCCTCGTCGGTTCATTGCTCCTATCTTATAACACCTCTTACTATTGGCCAGGACTTGATCTTCTATCAGTTGGAAAGTTCTGAATAATTTGTTATGTTTTTCTTTTTTCCCTTGTCTTAAAAAAAAAAAAATGATTCTTGGGGCTGGAGTTGTGGCTGCTCCGTGGTCAAGTGCTCACCTAGCACATGTGAGGCACTGGGTTCAATCCCCAGCACCATACGTCAATAAATAAATAAAGGTATTGTGTCCAATTACAACTAAAATATATATATAATTTTTTTTTAAACTGATTCTTTCAGTGCTGGGGATGGAACCCAGGGCCTGTACAACTACCTGCACTACACTCAAAGCCCCTGATAAAAGTCTTAATAGAATTAGCTATCGCCAAGCAGGAAAGAACCGGAAGCTCACATACATTCATGTTTGCTACTGATCACATGGCAGCACCCTTGACCCGCGGACTGACTGCAACCCACCTTCTCAGAAAGAATTTAATAATAATTAATATCCATTACCTACTGTCATGATTAATGAATGTGGAACCGCCAGTGTCTTGACTCACTGGGGACAGACCCAAGATCTACAAAAGACCCAAACCAAGATGCCCTTCCCCCTCATGGAACTACAAGCTCATGTCCCACCGGGAGGATGGATCAGGTGTGTGTGCGCAATGGTCCTTGGGTCACGGGGTTCGATCGAAATCCTTGATTCAGAAACCCTAGGGTGCTGATCATTGATTTGGGCTGGGGAGCAATGCTGTATATTCATTTCCAGATTTGTCACTGGTTTATGCATTAACTGGCTGATAATTTTCACAACAAAACTAGATCACATGACCCACCCCAGTCTTTGTGCTGGTGGTTCCAGTTGCTACCACACTGGACAGCTTGCCCCAGGGGACACCACCACATGAGGATGGACCAGTGTCCCTTACACAACCCTCATCATCAGGGCATGGACTGGCCCTCTTCCTTCAACTTGCCCAAATGTTAAATATTTAACAAAACACATCCAGAAACCTCTCGTCTTACCTCACTAACAATATTTCTGCCCTTCCTCACATTTTCCTTCTCTTAGGGGTAAGACAGATGAATTATTAAGCTACAGTTTTCTTCCTCTATCTTTTTTAATTGATCCCACCTGTTCACAATTGAAGGAATATTAATTTTGTTCCATGGAACATTGGTCAGAATGGTACGTCCTTCAATTACTATTTTATTGTTAATTGGCAAACCACTCGACCCTCTCTGTAATAGTTTGTTTACTGCTTAATTTAATATCATATAAAATCTGACATTATCACTGTCCTTTCACATGAATCTACACGGGAACCTTAAACACACAGGAGCCTAACTTGATGCCATCTACAGGGACAGGAGCAGCATGCCAATGCCCGGATCCTAATATGAGCTTCATAATTAATTCTCCTGGCTGACCCATCATCTGCTTCTCTTAACTAATTGTGACATAAACTTATTCACTCCTTCCTTTTTATGATTCATAGCTGGGAATCCAAAGAAACAGGACAAAAATTCCATATACATCTAACATCTGCCAATCTGTCCCGACCCACAGAAATGATCAATTATATTGTCACTGGATTAACAGAAATTCTTATCCTGCAATTCTCAAACACTGGTGCTCTTCCACTTTCCTACTTATGTAAAATTCCTCTGTTTAGAGACAAGAGCCACTATCCACCAGTGTATATGTGTGTGTGTGTATGTGTGTGTGTGTGTGTGTTTACATAGTTTAATGGACTTAGTGCTTAAAAAACATATTAATAAAGGTTCTTGTTTCACTACATGCACTCATCATTGGTCTTTATTCACTTATTTACATGTTTATTTAGTGAGTTTGTTTGTAAACTCATTCAATTTTTAGTGATTTACTCATTGATTGATTATACAATAAGGTAATCAATACCCATGAGCCAGACTCTTAGGTGTTCGTAACCCTAGCTGCAGAGTCCCTTCCCGCACAGAGACGGGGCACCCTCGGAATGCACTTCGGGGTTCCCTGACCCTGCCTTGGCTCACTGCTGGGTTCTCTCCACCTTGGCCATGTGCTCATCTTCCCTAGAGTTCTCCTTTACCAGACATTTGTTCATGCACATCATCTTCTCCAAAAAACAAAACCAATCAATACTCCTGGCAGACATCACCACGCCCAAGCCTCTGAGGAGTGACCAGGGGTCCTTCTCACAGGAAACTTGTTTATGCTGGCAGAGGCTCTGTAGCTCTGTTCTGTACCCAGTTGACTCCTACCAAGTCAGCCACTCTCTAGGACAGCCCCGACATGAACTAAAGTAAGCTTCGGGCATTAGTCAGGTGAAACACGCAGGTAGCAACTCTACAGAACAGGAAATACCAGAAGGTAGCCTGCCTTGGAGAGCCAACAGTTCACCTGGCGGTTGAGAGCAGTCGCCATGTGCTCATGGTCTACACAGAGGGTGTCAGTGAGTGGGAGAGTCAGGTGGGCAGTGCCGCCAGGAGGTGCTGGTACAGGGAAGACCCTGAGGAATGGCGAGGAGGTGGGACATGGGAAACTGTCAGGGTGAATGTTTTAGTCAGCTTCTCATCACTCGAAAGACCTGACAAGAGCACTTAAAGGTAGAAAAGTTGATTTTGGCTCACAGTTTTCAAGGTCACTCCATGGTCAGCCAACTCCTTAGCCGCAGGTCCAGGGTGAGGCAGGACATCATGACAGATAGTTGTGGCAGAGGCCAGCAGCTCAGGACATGACAAGCAGGAAACAAAGAGAACTCCAGTCACCAGGGACAAAATGTATACCCCAAAGTCACACCCAGTGACCCACCTCCTTCCAGCTACACCCTACCTGCCTATAGTTAATCCACATAATTAATCCACCTAGGTGGGTTAAGTCCACTGATTAAGTTACAGTGCTCAGAAGCTAATCTTTTCACCTCTGAACATTCCTGAATTGTCCAACATGGGAGCTTTTGGGGGACACCACATATCCAACCCATAACCGTGACTGAGCCCTGTTTCTCATCTAAGTTAAACTCACGTTCAAACTAGATACCAAGACACCAGAAAAATATACTGAAGTAAGATTTGATCATCGTTATCCCATTTTTCTTTCTCTCGATTTCTTCATTGATTTCTTCACTCATTCATTTACTTATTTCTGAACACCTTTGAACAACTGTCCAAAGATTTTAAAACACCAACTATTACTTACATTTTCTTTATGAACCTAACCTACCCAAGTAAGAGTCAAAGTCCTCATAAATGATGCATGATTAAACTAGTATGTGTCCTTTCTGTCCAACGAGAAGCAGCTATTAGAAAACCAAACACCCTGGATTGTTTTTAGTGGCACTCACTTGTGTAGAGTTAAACTAATAAGCCTTGGGTTATTAAATATTAGCCTCATTGGTCTGGGCTTAGCCCTTTTCAAATTTATTTATCCCTTAAAAATCATGAAATAGGGCAGGGGATTTGACTCAGTGGTAGAGTGCTGACCTAGGCAGTACTCAGGCCCTGGGTTCAATTTCCAGCACTGCAAAAAAAGGAAAAAGAAAATTATGAAAGAGCAAGGTACCATGGCAAATGCCTATAATCTCAGCAGCTCAGGAAGCTGAGGCATGGGGACTGCAAGTTCAAAGCCAGCTTCAGGAACTTAGCAAAGCACTAATAAGCAACTTAATTTTCAAATTAAGCAAACTGTGTTGCTTATTAGTCTCTAAATAAAAGATAAAAAAAAGGGCTGGGGCTGGAGCTCAGTGGTTAAGCACCTCTGGGTTCAATCCCCAATACTAAAAAAATTAAAATTAAAATCCTTGAAAGAACACTCATATTATCACACCCAACAAACAAAAGACTACTGATACCTTTTTCCTTCCATGAGCCTCTCTCACAGATAATATCCCAGACTTCATTAATAAGGAAGTATTTACATAAACCATAGTGCATAAATAGTAAAATACTATTAAAGTAAATGAAAACATTCATTATTGGGCTGATGCCTCTCAACTTTGGAGAATTATATAGATGACTTAAGGTTTATAAGTCATTAAATATGACCTTCATTACTCCATCCTGGACCCTCTGATTTTATTTATGTATGTATCCATTATTTTTAATAAATCCATAAACATACATGAACCCACCATCCAACCCCAAAACAAAAAACACTTATATCTCACATATTATCTGATACGTATTATTTATCTATAAGTAGACATTCCATTTTTCTTTTGCTATTTCCTACACAGAGAACAACCTAGTGTTTTTTTTTTCTTTTTAATTTGGCGACAGTTGTGCCTACTTGGACTTATCACTCTAGATTCATGACAGTCTCATCACTGTCCTGGGCATGGTCACCTTTGACTTTACTTACATACCCATTCAGGTTTAATAATTCAGTAAATATCCATCCACCAACCACCCAAGCCCAAAACAGTAGCACTAGCCACAACTCACATTGGCTGGTCCACGGCACTTTCCACAGAGGTCACCTCCAAGGTCGCTGTTGGCAAAGTGGCATCACACCCACTGTGGGGCCTCCATCATTCTGTGAGACATAAGGCAGATATTAACATGATAAAGCCTACACTTTTTAATGGCCATTGGGGAGCAGAACAGGACGAATCACAATCTTTGGTTCATGATACAGTCTCACCCACTGGCCCAAACATCAGTATTTGTATTTATTCATTTTTATTATTACAATAGACATGCATTAATTTACCACCCAAATCAAAAACATGTACTGTTACAAGAATCTGCCCCTATGTTTCTTCCCCACAAATGAACCCACAGACATCATTCCTAAAACACAGGCATGCAGAGTTACAGTCATCACTACCCTCGACGCCACAAACAATCTCATCGAAATTTCCTACTCATCCTTTTATTGCTTTTATTTATACAATAAATACAGATGAACCCGGTACTAATCCACAACAAATTGATTAGTCAGTACATCCAAACGCTTCTTAACCACAGAGGTCTTATTTTTTTTAAATCATTTTAAATGATCAACAATTGTACAGGAACAGATGAATCTTAATCCTTAGTTCAAAATACATCATTTTTGATGGTCCATTTTTGACCATCTCGCATTTCGTACTTTATTTATTGATTCATTTTATTCATGCTTAATATACAACAAATACACTTGAAGTCCCCTCCAGCCCAAAATCAATGTTAGTTCTATACACTGTCGGTAGCTTCTTGCCCATAGCACCACAGCCTAGAGCTTTGGGGGCTGGGGTTTTACAACAGCCTTACAGAAACACAGACGAGGACGTGGTTAACAGGGGAAAACCACACAAAGCTGGTCAAGGGGTACAAGCGTGCAGTTGTGAGAAAAATTCTGGAGCACGGTGACTTGAGCTAATAATTCTCGAACTTTGCCAAGAGTACATTGTAAGGATTCTTGCCACAGACACAGAAGAAGTCACTGTGGTGTGGATGAAATGCTGATTGGCTTGGATCCGGAGGCCAATGCACAATGAGGTACCTAGGTACAGCAGGACATCGTGCCTTGGCTATATACAAATTTGATTTTCAACTGAACCTCACTAAGCTGGAGGGGAAGAGTCCATTTTTGTCACTGGCCACCTCTGGCACTCTTCACTTTTATTTACACAGTCATCATCTTTGCCTACGGAGAGAACTTCCATTAAGCCTGGCTTTTACCTGTCCACGGTCTCCTCTCTGGCAGGGGAACCCCAGCGAGCCCGTTTGAGGGAACACAAAACCACTCTGAAAGGAAGAAAAAGGCCTGTGGACCCTCCTTGTTCATTAATGTCAGGTTAGCAGGCCTGAATTAGTCACCATCTTTTGTCCAGAGGATTCTCACAACTGTTCCATTCAAGACCTTGATTACATTATTTCGTATTCTTTTATTATTCTTAATAATAAAATTAACAGCCACAAACCACTCTGAGCTCTTTCCCCTTGTCCCTCAGTTGTGGTGAATTAGTCACAGTCCCTGCTTTATGACCCACTCTGCCCTTGCCCCCTGCATCCCTCACTCTCATTTTATTGATTGTTAAAAATAGTTGTGGCAAACCACACGTGGCCCACCTCCATCTTCCCTTCCCCCTGCCTCTGTAAACCTTTGTGACCACTCTGAAGTCTCCTGGACACCACCCCCTTCCCCTTGTTTATGTAGAAAATTTTAACACATATGTATATTCATAAAATCCGTCTTTGGTGGGTCACGTATGTGTTCCTGAAATCTGTTTCCTGTGGGGCCGTGGCTTGCTGGGCCTCTACAGGTTTCTGATGAACGTGCAGGAATCAACGGGGAAGGAAATCCTCCGGCCCCTCCTCCAAGCACGCCCTCCCTCCTGCGCTTCCTCCAGGACTCAACCCCACCCCACCCCCATTTCCTCTACCACTTGTCCTGCACTGTCCTGAGGCAGGGTCTCCCAGGGGTTGGAGCACAAAGGCCCATACAACTGTGTCTGTCCCTGAAGCCCAGCCCCAAGCTCTGACTAAGTGAAGTGACATTAGGAAAGCTCACTAACCTCTCCATGCAACATAGTCACAAAACCAGTGCCCCAGCAAAGTTAGTTATCATGTGCATGCCAAGTCAGCCAGGTAGAAGCCCTTCCACCCATCTCTGAGCCCCGCATCCAAATCTGTGCTCCCACTGCAGCAGCGCCCGAGCTGTGGTGCTAGACAGACAGACAAACCAGGTTCCACCCCAGCAGGCACTCATGAGCTGTGTAACTGCAGAGACGTGACCTGGCCTCTCTGTCTTGTGCCCCGAGTTGTGCGATTTGCAGAATGAGGACAGCCATACCCTCCTGGGTCCAATGCGAGGGTGAAGGACTACTGAGCGATGGACGGACCGATCCTCACGCAGCTCCCGCCCTGCATACACCTGCTCACAGCGTGCCCTCCCCTGCCCCACACCACACACCCCACACCCCCACCCCACACCCCCACCCCACCAGTGCAACAGGCTCCCGTTGGATTAGAGAAACACATGGTCTCGACGCTCAGGCCAAGCTGAGGGTCTCAGGGAGGATGGACCTCAAACTCAGAAAGGAAACTGTGGGATCTGTTCTTTTTTGGACATGGCATCAAAACTTAAACAAGTGCCATGAAAAGCAGAAACCCACCCGAGGAATGCATTTTGGGAAACCAAAATTCATTGCAGGTAATGGGGCTGCTCTCTGGGGAGTCTATGCCACAAGATTCTTGAAGGTCAAATTATTTTCAGGAACCAAAGCAGTTCTTACTGACAATACACAGCCAGTCTCCTCCAGACCCTCCCAGAATGGCCTGGGCAGGTACCCAGCATACTGACCTCAGAAAGTCATTCTGTAAATTACGTGTTTGAGTAGAATGTTATGGACACACAAACATATCCATTTGAGGATTTCCACACAAAAAAAATCCTGGAAAGACCACCAGGCGGGGCTCCCCCTCCTGCCTTTGCCTTTAAGACAAGGCCTGCTCCCTCACTGAGCTTCAGGGGGCAATCATTCGGGCAGCCTCCCTCCCTCCCAGGTGGTGTCAAGACACAAGGCACAACAGAGAGGTGCAGACTCCCTCCAAGCACCAGGGACTGTTCACATTGTACCTCTGCACCCAGCACGCAGCGTTCACAGCATGGGTTAGCATACATTATCCTGCTTGATCCTCACAGCCGTCCTGTGAATTAGACATAATAATCATAATTAGCCAATATTTATTGAATGCATACTCTGGACCCAGCACCCCGCTGCCTGCTTTGCATACATTGACACTAATGTGTGGATGTGATTCAGTGGCACCAGCTCCCCTCACCCTGCTACTCCTCAAAGTCTTTTTAGCCCACCTGCACTCTTTCCCAGGGGCTAGGTCCAGGTCCTAGTGGAAAAAAATAGACAAATACTCTAAGAATTAATATCTCCATGGGTAGAGACAGGAACAGAGAATATTCAAAATAAATAGGTGTAATACATGTGGTAGGGGACAGTAACAAGAACCAAGGAAAAAAACAAATCAGGAAGGGATGAGGAGAGAAAGCCTCCCCAAGATGGTGACATTGGAGCAAAGCAGAACCTTTGCAACTTGAGCCTAGGTGGCAAGTGGCCGGGGCGGTTACCATTGGATACCCTACAGTCTGATGGGGGAGACAGGCTTTGCTTTGGTGCTGACTTACTCACATGCCACCTAGGCTCAAGTTGCAAAGTTTCTGCCCCAAAACAGAAGGAGGTTACCTGCCCTCATGACCCACATGATATAAGACTCAAAATTGTTCTGACAAGTGACCTTCAAAAGATGAGCCAAATTGGCTGCTTTCTAAAATAAATAAATAAAAATAAAAAACGGGAAAGAAGGTTGGTGGGAATGCATGTCAGAACTGGGTTCCCCAGAAATTTCAACTAGGACAACTGGCATATGCATCTTGCCCTTCACCTCCTCCCCAGCTTCCACCCAACCTCTAGCAACACCCTGCACTGCTCAGGATTATGCCTCATCTATGGCAGAGTCTCTGTAAATGGATCATGTGCATTTGGTGTGATCACATCCATTTGATCTGCTCACTTCCATAGCTAGAGCTAGAATATTTTAGACTTAAATCTGTTTGTGTTTCTATTTCACTGATTCAATCTCCAAAAGAAAACTCACACACCTGTCTGAGTACTTGTTTGGGTATCTATAAAATGTGAGTAATGATTCTTACCAAAGAGATTAAATGAGATCTCAATGAAAATGGTTATAAACTATAGCAAAATATTTATTGAGTTCATTGAGTGCCCACCATGCGGGAATCACTGTTTTAAGCACTTGATTATGCTTGACTCATTTAATTTTCAAGTACCCATTAGTATGGTTGTATTGGTATTTTCATTTCACAACTGAGGAAACTGAGGCACAGAAGTTAAATACCTTGTCCAAACTCACAAAATCACTCACTGGCAGAGATGAGTTGGTACCTCAACATCTTAGATGTGCATAACTGAGCTTGGCCCATAAGCAGGCTCCTAAAACATATCTGGTAAATATTAGCCAATTCTGGTGTGTGGGGGGGTGTTGACTCACCTTTCCACCCTCTGTTTGGTCCCCTCCCTCCTTGCTTTGAACCCCTCTAGGCTCTGGAATCATTTTCACATCTGCTTCTATTAGCATTCAGTGACAAGGTGAAATGCCAGCATCGTACATTGACTAAATTGCGGCATGAGAGCCACAGTGTGGCTCCTGTTTCCATGATAATTGCAAGTAGAGTACTCTAGGGAAGTCGTTACTTGAGAAATCTAATAAAATTTGATTGAATAAGGAGTTCAACTGACTAACAGGACAGGGAGTGAGCCTGACATGAGGGAACCTCCGAAGAGTGCAAACTTTTTTCAGGAATGGCCATAAGGAAAAGGAAATAGGTTAAGGGTATGTGTGTTTGGATGGGAAAAAGACTATGGTTCAGATCCTGGGCATGCATTTGTTCCCTGTGCATCTTTGGGTAAGTTCTATACCATTCCTAATCTTCAGTTTCCTTTTCTTTTAATTAAGGATGGCAGTTGTGTCATAAAGTGGCTATGATCATAAAGAGGAGACAAAATAATGCCTAACACCAGGGAAGGCCTCACCAAGTGGTTGGGGTCAGAACCTAGTTATCAGGAGAGCAGTGGAAAGGCAGCTGCCTATTGCTCCCAGCATTGTGTGAAAACATCAGGCTCTGAGAACTACCTCACAACAGCTCTAGCACCAAAGCTGAGGCGCAGATCCCAAGATGGGCAGCTCACCTGTTGTCCCACGGCCATCTGAGCCAGTCAGTACACCAAGAGGCATCACAGAAGTGAGGAATTTCATCAGCAACTCCGTTCAGAGGAAGCCTATCTTGGAAGATCAAGTAAGCATTGGACCTTGGTGAGAGACTGCCTATTCACTCATTCGTCTCTCAGTCCTCCTTCTGCACCTGCTCATTCACCTGAATTACCAACATTCATCAGCCAGACAACCCTCTTTCCACGTACCATCCACCCATCTGATCTCAACCTCTGTCCACATCTAAACCTCTATCCTTCCGCCTCTCACTTTGGCAAAGGATTCAGACAAACCTGGGTTGGAACCCTGGGTCTCGTGTCCTAGCAGAACTTGAATAAGCCACTGACTTCTCAAAGTCCTCTCATCTGTAAAATAAAGAGAAATCAGATGTAGCTGGGATGAAAAAATGTAGGAGCGAGAGACGTTCCAGGACCTGGCCTCAGCAAATCGTCGTTAAACGTTCATTCTCTCTCTCTGCTTCTGCTGTTGGGCTGGGAGTTAAGCAGGGAGAAAACCACTGCATCTTGCATGTCATGTTGAGAAATGTTTTTTAGAAAATATCTGCAATGTTTTAGCAGTGTGCATACTTCAGCAGCACCCAGGGTTGGGGCCGCGGTCAGAGGGGTACTGGTGTATCCTGGGGTCACAGAAAAGGGTGCCACCTAGCAGATAAACACCCCTCAGGGTCCCCTGTTGATCCCAGGTCTCAAAAGCTGCTGTCAGGCACCGAGTTGTGAAGTCCAAAAGGACCAGACCCCCAGACTGCAGACTGCCCTGCTTGTGATGTGGAGCACGTACTACCTTAATCACTGAGGGCCCTGGACTGCCAGGAGCCTGTTTTGTGGATGATGGCCAACTCCATTTTGCCTACCCCAGCCCAATTCTCCTCCAGAGGCTTCCGGGAAAAGGAATAATTCAAACAGTTACTCTTTACTGATGTCAACTGTGTATAAGACCCAGGACTTAGGGCTTCATATGCGACATCTCTAACTTTCCCAGTGCCTGTGGAGGGACCCAGGTCTTGCCCATGTTCAGTGAGAAAAGCGAGGTCAGCCTGGGTCGTGTTTCTGCCTTGAGCTCTGGCAGATGCACAAAACCCTGGACGCATAGCTGCACCAATCTTCTGAAACCCCACCTGTCCCCTGCAAGTACAGGAAATCATTTGGACACAGATCTGAACAAGGAGCTGTAAAAGAAATTTATGGGTGAATCAGGAATATTGCAGCGCTGGAGAGAGGTTGGCTGGCATTAAGGATACACTAATTTTTTAATTGTGATAATGGTATCATGCTTATATTTTTATGAAAGAAGAGTTCTTTTCAGAGATATATGCTCAAAAATGCTCAGGGGAGATGATATACGTTATACAGAATTTGCTTCAAAACAGTCCTGAGGGTCGGGGTATAGGGGTTAGGAGTGGAGGTACAGTTTGGGGTTTGGATGAAACAGGAGAGTCCTGGATTGGATGACAACTATATCTGGGTAATGGCTATAGGAAAATTAAAATCATGATTTTTAAAAATGCATTATTTTTTCTATATTTGTGTCATTTGAAATTTCCCATGATAAAACATTTTTTATTTTTTTGTTTTTTGGGTTTTTTTTTAATCTACCATAAAAATTAAGCAAAGGAGACACTGAAAAACATAAAGGGCTGCTTGGGGTTCAAACTAAATCTTGAGGAATATCAAGGGACTGACTGACAGGGAAAAAATGCCTCAAAATGGAGAGGGGGCTGAAAGAGGCAAACTGTTCAAAGGTGGGTGGACCAAGGAGAATGGGCAAAGGTGCCCCATGCTGTGCACCCACCTCCTGCCACTTCTGCCCCTTCAGCGTCCCTGGGGGCCCTCCCTTGGCTCTAAAAGGACAGTGGGTGTCTCTTCCCTTCAAAACAGAACCAGCCACCTGATGATGCTGGCCAGTTTGGTTACTGGGACAACGCTGTCACCCATCAGACAGGCTTTGAAGGAAGACCCCAGAGTGGCCAGCTCAGCCACGCTGGGAGGATTCAGCTGTCAGCTTTCAAAGGCTTGTTCCCCTCCCTCTCCCTCTCCCTGTCTTCCTCTCTGCTCCCTCTCACTCCCTCTCTCCCCCTTCTAGAAAGAGCAAGATTTGGTGCTTTCCTTTTCACTAAAACTGTGCCAAGTACCCTGGGTCCACTGCACAGCGGACTGACTCACCCTGCAGCCCCATCTCATCTACTCCCCGACCCCCCAGCCCGCCCACCCACAGCCCTCTACCGCCCCCAGGCCCCTCTCCAGCGGCAGCAGCCGGAGGCTCCGGCCCCTTCTTCCCTTCTCCCATCAGCTTCCTGGGCGCACGGCCACTGCGCACTCAGCAAGCTCTCCCCCCGCGCTTTCGCTCCCACTTTGGGAAGCTGCGCGCCGCCGGACAGTGCCGGACAGCTTCAGCTGTGACCCTCCGCAGCTAGGCTGCTGCACTGCGGCACAGCCCGCAGCCCGGGGCGTCCCTCCTCGCGGACCCTGGCCCAGGGCACAGTCCACCCGCCCGCGCGCCCACCGGTGTCTGCTGCCGCAATTAAAAGCGCCACTGAAAAAGCAGAAACGCCGGTCCCTTTGGACCGTCTCCCCCTCCTCACTTTTCGGACTCAGAAATGTGGCCCAGGCAGCCCCCTTGTGGCACTTGGGGGCGCCACAGACTCTTGGCTGCTGTCTGAAGAATTCAGACTGTCTGATTCCACCGCACCGTGAGTTGGCACAAATCTTAAGTGGCCCAACTCCTACCCGACGCAGAACTCCTCTGGCTGCTGCGCTGAGTAGGGGGCTCCTCTCCCTCCCCCTCCCGGGCCGCATCCCTCCCTCCTTCTTCCCGGAAGGGGCCTGCGCTCTCCTGTTGAACACTGCTCTGACAAGCAGACAGGTGTCTGGCAATCGTGGCAGTGGCCAGGGGATGTGGTGGGAACAGGGTCTTTCCTTGCAATGAGGTGGCTTTCCATCTCTCTCAGAGATGGGAAAATGAGGTGAGGGGAAGCGTGGGGTCCCTGTCTGTGTCAGAGTTAGGGCTGGGTACCCCCCTCAGGGGTCCCAGCATCGGGCATTTCCCTAAGGCGAGGGGCTACCCTAAGAGGCGTCTGCTCCCAGCTGTCAAGCCCGAGCCTCTTAAAGCTTGTTCTTCCCATCAGAAGCCCTGGAGGGCCCCTAGATGTTCTCTGTCCTCTCTAGCTCACTGTCCACACAAACAAACCCCAGCCCCCTCCATCTCTATCTGCAATCTGCTTGCAGACAGGCAGAGCCCTCTGCACATCAGGTTAATAATGC
Organism: Urocitellus parryii; assembly: GCF_045843805.1. Classification (NCBI taxonomy): domain Eukaryota; kingdom Metazoa; phylum Chordata; class Mammalia; order Rodentia; family Sciuridae; genus Urocitellus; species Urocitellus parryii. The sequence continues at coordinate 5,479,194 of NC_135536.1, forward strand.
CATTTTCATAAGCCTCTGCCCATAGGTGCTAACACCTAATTTTGAATCTGCCCTTCAAACGGATTGGGCCACAGAGGAGCTGGGATCTCAAGCACCGCTGGGAGGTGCTTATAACTAATCAATCCATCCCCTGCCCACCCACACCCCCCCAGCACTCGGCACAGCCTCGCTGAGCAGTCTTCAGCAGCAGGGTGTGGTGGGGAGCCTCGGAGAGCCTGGGGTTCCATCCTGACCCAACCTCACACCAGCTGAGACGGTGAGTATGGGACTTCCCTTTATGTGCCTCAGTTTCTTCATCAATCAAATGGGGATCATGAGATTATTGCCCAGTGACTCCTGTGCAGGCAGCTCAGCTCGGGGCTCTTGGATGGAGCTCCATGAATGCCAACTGCCCTCACTCCCCTGGATCACCTTGATTTATACTGACTTGTTCCTTGTTTGTTTCCCCCACCAGACTGACTGAGCTTCGGGGACAGGAAGCCGACCGGCATCACCTCATCCCCAGCCTCACTCTCGGGTCAGGTCTGGGCCCGGGGAAGGTAGGTGCACTGCGGGGTTTGGGAAATGAGTGAGTGGAGGGATGGCAGCTCCCCAGTCTCTGGGATGCCTGAAGCCTGCTGGCTTGTCCTCCCCAGACCCCTCTCTGTGTAAGGTGGCCCTTCAAAAGTAGCAGGGGAAAATATTTTTTTATGCCTTCATGCTTTGCCTACGGTGCTGTTATATATGATGCAAATTCTGAGTCCGTTAAATGCAGACGTGGGCTCTGCGTGTCATTTCTGCTGCCTGCTGCATCTACTGTGAGTCCCGCAGGCCGGGGGCTGCCTGCATCTGACTTGATTTGTGCGATTAAGCCGGCAGAGGGGACTCTGCCAGGAGAGGTTCCCGTCTGTATGCGGTGCAGGGTCTTGAAAGGCCAGATTGTTTTCTCTCTTAGGACACTTGTTACGTGTATCCCTCCTTCCCGGGTTCCTACCGTTGACTCCACAAGCATTTATGAAGTGTCTTATGTGTGCTAGGCTACTCTTATCTCATTGAGTCCTTTCTTCAAGCTGGTGAGAGAGAAACTCTCATCTCCGTTTCACAGGGGGAAAACCGAGGCTCTAAAAAGTCAAGGGAATTGCCGTGGCCTCATAGCTGGAGAGCTGGGGTCGAGTCGGTCAGTCTGCACAGGGAGCCCCCCAGTTCTGCCGCAGCTGCTGCTGCCGCTGCTGCAGGGCTGACCAGGGCCAGCCAGCAGCTTCCGCAGGAAAGGCAGGGGGCTTTGCCTAGAGATCTTTCTCCCTGGCAACTGGCGAAGGGGCCATAAAAAAAAAAAAAAAAAACAAGAGGGCTCAGAGCTGCTTAACTGATATACGTGGAACAGCCCCTTGGGAAGCATCACGCCCTCCCCTGGGCTTCTGGCAGAACAGCAGGGCAAAGGGCTCTGTCCAAGGTGCCAAGAGGCAGAGAGGAGGTACCCCAAACAGGTGTAGAGGCCCCCAAACCTGTTCAGATGTGGGTGGGGGTTTCTATTTAGCACAACACTGACAGGAAAGTGAGCTGGCAGCCTGCAAAGACCCGAGGACAGAGGGGCTGGGGGCTGCTGCCAGCCGCAGAGGCAGCAGGCAGTCGAGGGCTGAGAAGAGCAGCTCAGCGTGTCAGCAAGCTGCTCAGGGAGGAAGGAAGCTCCCTGTTACGGGAGGCATCCAAGCAGAGAGGCAGGCCAGTGCTGGCTGAGGAGGCTGCAGTGCAGCTTCCTGCCTGGGCTGGCAGCCCTCGTATCCAGGCCCTGGAGAAGCTCCCCCAGTTCTAAGTGCTGAGCAAGTGAGTGGGGCTGACCTGCCAGGGGCAGGCTGGGGTCAGGGCAAAGATGCACAGTCTCTGTCGTGTCATTTGCCCCCGGGGCTAAATGGCAAAACTGTAGAGACGGGGAGGGGGGACACCTCTGTCCCACTGAGGCAGTGAGGGAGGGGCACAGAGAATGAGGGTGAGTGCTTGGGCCTGTGGGGGTTGTGGAGGCTGTGCCAACTGTTGACCAAGTGCCAGCACAACCCCCAGACCCAGAAATGCTGGCCAGGGTCCCCTCTGGGCAGTAGGGTGGCTAACTATGAAGGGAGCAGGGTTGGGGGATCTGGTTAATTGAGGTGTCAGTCATGGAAAAAGTCTGTTTTGGAGGCTGGGTCATAGCCACAGGTCCATCTGGCTGAAAGATTGTGATTTGGATGCTCAGGGACTCAAGAAAGCCCCCTCACCTGCACTGGGGACGAGGGATCTGCATGCACATGATGCAACTCATGGTGGGGCCCAGAGTTGCCCCTCACCACATTCCCAGGGGCTGTGGGTGGACAGGGCCTTCATCAGAGGGCCTCTGCTCGACACGCCTGTGTTCTGCAGCGTCTAAAGGAGCTCCTGCTCTTTGTTCCCAGGGCAGACACTCAGCGTGTGTGTGTGTGTGTAGTCGGGGTCCCTCACGTGTGGCCTGACAGGGGGCCTGGCGAGTCCTCGGGGGACAGACACGCACCTCTCTGAGGCAGGAAGATTTCAGAAAGGGCAGAGCCGTTCAGGATAAGCGGCCGGGGGCCGCTGCCTGATTGTCCTGCTCCTGACAGCCCAGTCTGTTGGCCTCAGGGTCGCACAGCTGCTCTAGCCCGCCGTGGGGGGGCAGCATCGCGTTGCAGGTGAGAGCGCAGGCTGGTCCGCTCTCTGCGGGCCTAAGGACAGACAGACTGCCCGGCCGCCTGATTGAGCACCGCGCGCCGGGGAGAAACGGTTTGCTCTCTCTTGTTTTTTGTTGTGCTGTTGTTGCTGATGTTGTTTTCACCTATTAAAGGATTGATTGGAAACTCGATGTAAACACGTTTGGAGATGTGACGTATGCGTGTTTGTTGCAGCCCCTGCGGCAGTACACGGGAGGGGGGACAGTGAGGGGCCTGGAACAAGGAGGCACTCACACGCAGAATTTTGTGAATAAACCTTTCTGGATGGGTGTGGCTCTGAGGAGCTTTGGTGGTGTCAATCTGGAAGTACGTTTACCCCAAGACCCTCGGCAGGACCAGAGACTGCAGGGCAACAAGCCCTTCAGCCCTTGCGGGCAGGGAAGGAACACTGGCCATGTTCTGCTCTCACTTCCAATTCCTTTTGCAAATAGGGTCTGGCTCCCTCCTCACGCACGAGGAAGGTAGGAAAGGGGGTCTCCGCAGAAAATCTGAGGCTACACTGCAGAGACCTGAGCCAGTCTACAAACAGCCACGGAGAAATCTCCCCCGCGCGAGGCTCTCGCTCCAGAGTAGAGAAACGGAAAATCTAGGAGAGAGGAGCCTTTGTGCCCCACAGAGGGCCGCAGAGGGTCACCTCTGCATGAAGGCAGCATGAAAGTCCTGCCTCACAGCCACCTTGTCCAACACACAAAACCCTCATTTAGACTGGGCCCGGCCCAGGGGGAATTTCCTGTGAAATTGAGGAGAAGTCAGGCTTAGCCAGAGCTTTTTCCAGGAATTCCTACCTCTGGAGACAGCGACCACTGTTCCTTCCGAGGCACCCTTGCCAAACTCTGTAAAATATGAGCCTAAAAAATCTGCCTGAGAGCAGTCTGACTTTTTATATGTATTTATATAAAAATAAAATAAACTCTCACCAAACTTTTCAGGAGAACCCAATTAAAAGCTGCAGGGGGCAGCCCCTTCCCCAGACCCAGGTGTTTGAGAAAAAGGACACGTGTCCCCTGGGGGGAGCCTGCCAGGGGTGCGGGTGACAGGGGGCGGCTTTATTTTCTGGTCGGCATTCTCTGGGGACTGCCTTTTTGTTCCTCTGTTTGGTCTCACTCTGAAAAGGAGCGGCTACGGCTCCGCAGGGCGGGTTAAGCACTTGGAATGGATGAGCTGGGGACCGCCGGGGGTCTTTGCTGGGCACGCTGCGCCCTGTGCTGGCTACTGTGCTGGATGATTTATCTGCGTTATTTTCTCATTGAGATCTCAATAGCCCTGTGCGAGGGAGATTATGGCTCTTTTTTTTCTTCTTCTTCCTTTTCTTTTTTTTTTTTTAATATCAAGAAACCAAGGCACAGAAACAATTGGGGACTTGCCAAGGACACACAGCGCTGCTCTGTAGCTAGGTCTGAGCTCAGGGTGGCTAGCTCCTTAAGATGCCTCCCTCCCTCCCCGCTCCCTGGGAAAGAACATTCTGGAAGCTCTTGTTCCCCTGACATGCAGGCAAAGACCTGTGTCCTCAAGGGTGGTGCTGATGCCCATCACGGCCCCTCTCCCCCTGCTTTTCTAGAACATTCCCAGCGGCAGAAGTGCCCACTCTCAGCCCAGTGGTACCCTGTCCTCAGAACCTTCACTCTGACCCAGCTATCCCACGTCCTGGGACCAGACCCCTTTGCCTCTGGCAAGGAACGTGCTGTAAAGATGCAATCAGCCGTATCCAGGCTGTGATTACACCCGAACACTCATCACAGGATCTCAGCCTGTGTCCCATGCCCCGCCTTGGGTCCCGGTGCAGAGGGACTGTAGGGGGTGCAAGCATGGCCCCCTGGCATGTGTGTGCAGCTTTATGGTAATCTGCAGACTCACCCAGCACCACAGAGCAGGAAACACGACCCTCTGACACGGCCCATCAGACCCAAAGAGAACATGACGTGGTCTCAGTGAGGGGAAGTCAGACCCAGCACACAGTGGAGATGGGGGCTTCTGGAAAAGGACAAAGGAAAGGGGTGATTAGCATCTGGCCACTCTTTGTCAACTCTAGAAAAATGTGAAGACCCTCTCCCACTCGCAAACAGTATCAATGAGGCATGACATTTCCAGGGACTTTGGAACGTGTGGAGGGGAGCCGGGTCTAACTCTGGGTTCACCATGGGGTATATTTCAAGGCTGCCCTTAAAGGTCAAGGACGGGCTGGCTGAAAGACCACTCTGTGGCATCCTCGGAGCTGAAGTGTGCCTAGCAGGGAAACAGGGTGGGGCACAAGGTGGGAGGGGGATTTTAGCCAGACCCCGAAGGAGCTCTCATGCTAGACTAAGCTAAGGTTCTCTTTTCTTTTTTTCCCTTATTATTATTTTTTTTTTTTTCTGTTTTGGACCCTGTCCCGGAAGCTCCGGGAAGTCAGATAGAGGATTGAAGGCAAGACAGAAACAAGGTCAAAACGGCATTTTAGAAAGATGGCTCAATGAAAATAAACTTGTGTGAACCGTTTAACCCAGCTGTCCCACCTCTAGGAAGGTGGGGTAAACGCAGTTGGGGATGTGTTTACAGATGTAGCTACGAGAGAGTGCTCTCTGCAGTGTCATTAGTAATGACAAAAGGGGGGAGCAGCTTAGGTCTTTTTTACTGGGCATCAGTTGAGCAGAACCCTATTAATTAAAATGTCGGCTTGTGCCATACCCTCCTCAACTGATTGCTGCAGAGCACTTTTACTTACATACTCATTTTTGATTTTTTTAATAAATAGTGGGCACTCACAAACCCGTGACCCACCTTGACAACTCGGACTTTTACCAAAGAGTCTCTGCACATATTCTCCTGCCCCCGCCCCGGAGGGGGTACAGCTGGGATTCTCCACAATGAGGAGGGTGTAATAAACAATGCCCCCCCCGCCCGCTAATACCCCAGAATATTAAATAGCTCTTAAAAAAAAAATGGAACAGTGGAGACCTATTGTCTTTTAATGGACCTCAGTATTTTGCGCAGAACTGGATTAATCACGATCCTTTGTTCATAGACACTTTCTCATCACTGGCCCAAGCATGTCCCCTTTTATTTTGCTAATTTATGCATTTATATATTCATTTGTAATAATGTCATAAACACTCGTGAGCCCACTCCCCAAATCCAGACTTCCGGCAATTACTTACACCTGCCTCCGCAATCCAATCCCGGGGGGGGGGGGGGGGGGTGGCATAGAACCTCAGGTTTTGTGGCAGCAGTGAGATAGTTAAATAAATCCCGGGTATATGGATCAGAGGGTACCAAGGTGCTATTGTAAAGAATGGCGTTGATCTTTATTTCCTCCAAGCGGATTCTGGAGGGAAGAAAAACAAGCTGATGCAAACCTCAAAGGGAAACGTACACTGAGACACAGTTTATGTAAAACAGAAACAAAGTAATATATCGTAGAGGTATATTTACATACTTATGCAAATGCACAGAGAACTAGCTAGAACAATACACCTGAAACTGATGGTGGAGGTTAATTTGAGGAGAGGGAGGGTTAAAGATGACTTTAGCTTTATCTGCATGTTTGATTTTTTTTTACTAATGAGCATAGTAATTATCAATGCATTTCTCGTAGAATTAAAATAGACATGTCGTGTGGGTTTTTTGGTTTGGTTGGGTTTGCTTGCTTGTGGCGTTTTCTGCTTTTGTTGTCGTTGCTAATGCAAAGAGCACTTGGCTGATGAACTGGAAGCTGGTTACATATGCCCAAAGCAAGCGCTACAGACACAGGGGATTCGCGCTTTATCATTCTTTTCTTTTCTTTCCTTTTTTTTTTTTTTTTTAATTTTATATGCACTAACGCGGGAGCTGGAGCCTTCCGGCAGCCTGTCAGTGACAGGAGCCAGCAGGTGTGTGCCTGCCTGTGGCTATGATTTCACCACCCAGAGCCCCAAATCCCTCGGAGCCGCTGCCCGGCAATGTCCGCAATGCACCCATGGGGGAGCACTTTCCTTTTTGGTCTTTAAGAGGCCCCGAAAGCTAATGCCCTGGCCCATGTTCTCGGGGATTAGCAGAATGGAATGAGAACTCAGGGGGAATGTGACATGAGATAGGTCCTGGAGAGGAGGACACAGGCCCAAGAACAGCGGGTGCAGCAGCTCGGGTGCATCAATAGCCAGGCCTGCCTGCTGGCCAGGAGCCGGGGCCGCACCACAGCCCCTGACAGCCCAATCCCCACAGCACACAGCTGCCACGTCCCCTCCCCATTCGCATCCAGAGGGGCCCCGCAGCTAAAGGACATTAGCATCCTGTCAGCTCTGTGAAAAGGGAAAGCAGTCTGGCTGGCCTTTGCCCACCTCTGTGTCCAGGGTATCTAGGGTACCTCACTGCACCCCGCCCCCATCAGAAATCCCCCTTCCCAAGCCCCCCCCCCACCAGGCTTGCTTGCACATATGAAACCCCTCAGGCCCCTGCAGCTGCCACAGGCTGTCAAAATCCTTGAACACTACAGGCTGTGACCAGGCTGGGATGATCGCACTCTGTCTGCAGCTTAAGACTAAAGACCCCTAAAAAACAAAACCAGACAACTGCAAACCCAGATTAGTTCTGAAGCCCTGGGCAGCTCTGTCCTGGCCTCCACCTGCACAGATCGTGGGTAGAGTTGGTGAGAAAGACACTACTCTGAGTAATGGGGGTCCGTGGGGCCTTCAGGGAACTTCTCTCCCCTATGCCACCCACAGCCTTATTTCCAAGCACGACTTTGTGCAGAAGATGTGAGATAGGTCATCTGGCCCTGTGCCTTAACCCCCTTCCCAAATGTGGGACCCTGCCATTTATCACAAGATATTTTATTATGGACTAGGCTCCATCTTTGGGAATACCTTGAAGTGACTGTCAAGAGTTTTGCAAATATTTTTATGATAAAAATAAAATGCAGTCCCCAGACTAAAGTTCCCTGCTTCCAACTTCCAGGCCGGGATGACCCTAGGGAACAATAAACATTCCTCACTAATTCATAAATCCAGGAAATGCCAATAAAAAAGTTAGTGGCTTCAAGAAAATGCCCTCCGGAAACCAGCACTGCCCTCCCTCTTGGCCCTTATCTTCCCTCTGAATTCTAAAAACTTAGAAGTGTTTTCAAAGGGACCCCTGAGGAGACGCATCCCCTTGAGGAGCCCGCCGTCCGCACGTGAGCTGAGTTGCCACCGAGGGCCAGGCATTTTCTATTTCATTTCATTAAGGAATCAAAGCAGCCCTTGAAAATTGCTGCCCACCACACAGAAGGGGAAGGTGATCACTGTTAAGTGTCCAGGGTCACCTAGCTCCTCCAAGGGCAGACTGCTTTCTCCCCCCTGCTCTGTGGTGGTGATAGATTTTAGGAATCCCGAGGTTACACATAACAAGATTAGCAGGGTTATTCTGCTTCCACCTCCTCTAGAATTCTACCTCCAAAAAGAAGCTGTCAGTGTAAGAGAGGAGGGCGACGTACCTAGCAGGCCGTGGATGCTGGAATACTGATTCTCCAAGGTCAGCCAGGAGGGTGGCCATGCTGGGACAGGACAGAGCTGCCTCAGGAACCTGCTGACTCACTGCCCACTGGGGGCAGTGAGCCCCAGCTGCAAAATGGAGGGCTTAAGTTAGTTCCATTCTAAGAAGTTTACAAATTTGCAAATTGTCTAAACCGATAAATTCGGGGGGACAGGAATAATTTTTCAGACCTTTTGATCCGATCCTGGGCCAGGCATTTGCTCCCTGCAGGGAGAAAGCAGCCATCTCACCTCCAGGCCACCTGAGAGGAAGAAGAGAGATTGCTGACCAGGTGTGATAGATAGGGGCCTCCCTGAGTCATTGCCCCAGGCCTTGCTTGCTATCAGCAGCCCTACTATGTGCAGGGGAGGATGAGAGTAGGGACAACAAACCCAGACTGACACCAGGGGACAGGGCCCAGAAGGTGGAGGAAGAGAAGGGGGAGCTCAGGGTCCCACAAGGCCCAGGCCACAGACTATATTCGTTAGAGAGAAAAGTTGGGTCTCGAAGTGCCGCTGGACCGTTACTGTGGAAAAGGCATGTGTGTCAAGAAGACTGGACCTTCGGTGTTAAGAAAATGCATTTTTCCAAAAACCTTTTAGAGAGAAGCTTGCTTCGAGGCCAGCGGGACCAGAGGAGATCCACTTGGACCCTTGCAGCCAAGGTAAGACTGGGGGTAGAGGTCCCATGCTGGCCTCTGCCAGGGCACCGGGAGGGAGGAGGTGGGCTGCCTGGGCAATAAACAGGGAGTGGCCGTGCTTCAGAAGAAAGGTTAAAGAGTTATTTGTCTGTACAAAAGAGCAGGACATGGTCGAGGTACTCAATACCTCTGTTCAAATACTTGAGCCGCTATAATTAGAAGGTCCTCAGCCAGCTGTCCTGCCCCTCTGCCGATACCAAATAAGCCAAGATGAGTGGGGAATGAGAGCACAAGCCTTTTGGGGAGATGGAGGCAGACACCGAGGCCCCCACTTCTGCGACCTGGCAGCCCGTCAGGCCACGAGGCTGCTGCATCAGCTCCCTGGCACGAAGGCAGCCTCTGCAGTCACGAGGCCCCCTCCAGGTCCCCAAATGGCAGCAGCTGACCCCACCCTGGGTGTCTGCCCAGGGCTGCGCCATTTGCTGGGGTGGGGGAGTGACCTGGCTCTGAACTCTACCTCCAGCCCTGCCTCTGAAGCTCCTTTCTAGAGTCTGGGGGCAGCACCAAGCCCTCTCCGCCTCAGCTGGACTTTACAGAATGGGGGACCATTCCCCACCATAAGGAGCAAGTCCGGATCCCATCCCTCACCAGCACAGGTTGGCCACTGTCCCCAGGAGGGATAGGGGTGTCCAGTGGCCTGGGTCCACAGGATGTTGCCACTGAGCAGTTAGGCCACCCTCTGGACTCCCAATCACCCACTTTCAAAGCTGGGCCTCCTTCCCTCAGGAGCTAATGGGAAAACCAAAGCCCACGCCCGCCGTGTGTGAAATGCTCTGGATGGTGGCCTCACACTGCAGTGGTCATGAATCCTAATGATAAGAACATGCCCACACGTGGGAAGGAGGTGCTCCTGCATCTTGTAGATGAGGAAACTGAGGCTCTGCAGGTCATCAGCCTCTGCCTTCGCACTGGCTCTCATTCCACTGTCCGTCCCCAGGGCCTGGGCCTCCTCTGTGCATTGAAGTCACCACTTTCCAATTCTGAGAAGTGCCGCCCCCCAAGCCTCCCACCACTCAGGTACATCCACAGGGCCAGGAGGACACAGGCCAAGCAGGGAGCCCACCAGAGACAGAACAGCTGTGAAGTCGAGACAGATGCTACCAGAAACAGCTGTCTGGGCTCTCAGCCACAGCCCAGGGCACTGTGCAAATGAAATAGTCTGAGGACCCCAATTTATTGGAGTAGCTGGTAGAACCCAGGCAGGGGCTGGGGTCCCTGAGCCCCACCTGTTCAGCCAGCCCCTCCCACACCTGCACCGTTCCCCAGGGGACACCATAAACCACCTCTCAGGAGTCCCAGAGCTACAGATACAAAGGAGAAGATCAATGCCCATTTCCCCATTGAACAGGGGAAACTGAGGCCTGGGAGGAAAAGGTCAAAAGGAAAGTCATGCAGGCCTGCCACTCACAGGGCTGTCGCTGCCCGCTGGCCTTGAAAGGCAAGCGCAGGCTCAGGAGCAGCTGATTGGCTGCGCGATGTGGGCAGCTTGCAGAGGAGGGGCACGCATGACTGCCTCCCCCCGCCCAGGGTTATTCTGGGCAGAGTGATCCAGCTGCCCCCTGGAGCTGCCAGTCAAGTGTGGAGGGGCAGGGCTGAAGCCTCAGCAACACTGTTGGGTCAAGGGCACTGCCCTTCCACTCAATGGCATGAGGAGGTGAGGAGTGGGGGGCCTCTCAGAAGACCCCGGAAGGTGTGAAGGCCCAAGCTGTCCTTAGCCACAAGTCAGGGCCAGCAGGAGGGACCCCAGCATGTGCCATGTCAGCCTGGCTGGCCCTACAGGCTCCCCGGCCCATGGGTCCTCACCACATACTTTATGGGAAGTTTCCCTGAGAGTCCCACCACCTCGTTTCCCACTCCACCCAGGGAGTTGAATAAAAAGAGTGACCCTTCAAACCCCTGGTCCCTTCTAGGGAAATTAAGACAAATTTCAAGCCTTGGCACATCTTGACCTTGACATTTGTTTAACAAAATAAATGAACAACAATCCTTGGCCCTCATGGTGTGCTTCTGGGTCCAGCCCCATCCCACGGCTTGACTCCCACCCATGCCACCAGCAGGCTAAGGCCACTGAGACCCAAGACTCATGGCTGTGACCCTCACATTCAAGTGGCTCTAGTGTGGCCTACAAGGAGGCCCAAGTGACAGGGGTCTTCACCTGAGACCCCTTTGCAGCCCAGAGAGCTGGGCTGTAGGGGTCCCTGGGCAGGTGTCTGGGAGTCATGGAGAGGGACATGCACAGCCTCCCTCCTTTCCCTTCCAGCCCCTCTGTCCTCACCTGGCTCCTGAGCTCCTGAGGGGCCTCCGCCCCCCCTCCCCTGTCCTCACCTCTCCCCTAATTCCTCCAACCCCCCCCGCCCCCCGCCCATGCCCAACTCTGCTCCTAAATATCCTCTCATCTCCTCTTCCAAGCTCTATTTTTAAAATCAGATTTCCTTTACTGTACAGGGAGAGGTATTCGCTGAGGGATCCCCCCCCCGCCCCCCCCCAATCCCAACCCTTCATAGATGCGCGTTGGCAGCCCTGACCCCATGGGCCACTTGCTCAGAGGCAAGCAAGGAGCTGACCTGACCGAGGCTTTGGGCACTGACAGTGGTGAGGCTGGGGTGTCTGTCTGAGTGTTGGGGGGGCAGAGGGACCCATCAAAGATCTGAAGGGCAGTTCTGAACCCAATAGCAAATCCAGATTTTTTTTTTTTTTTAAGTGGGAATTTCCTGATCAGTAGCTGTTTTTCAAAGAAAGTGCATGAAGTTTGAGAACAATGTTTAGGGAGATAACATCTGAAGGTCTGAGTATATTCCTTCTGCAGAGCCCGGGGTGGAGGTAGGGTAGACTGGCAGAGGACAGAAGCCAGACAGGAAGCCCACAGTGACTATCACAGCCACAGGAGGGGCACAGGACAGAGGCCTGAAGTCCACCCAGAGGGGCAGAGCTGTGAACTGAGCCTCCGAGGAGACACTCACCAGGTGTAGAGAGGCACCTCCTGCAGCACCTGGGTGAGGCTTTCATCTCCTTGCTGGGATGCACTCGGGCAGGGTCCTCCATCTCTTGGCATGGGGCTTCTAGCACAGTGCCTGGCCCAGGAAAAGAAAGAGGGTATGCTGCTGTATGAACTCACGAATTGTGAGCTTTAAAAGACAGAAAGATCTGGGAACGATAAAACCAGGATGCATGTGGAGTGAGAAACCAGGCTTCAGTGTGTCTACAGAGAAGCCTAAGGAGGAAAGAACTGGAGCCTCGGGTCCTAGATGCTGAAAAGGTTGGGTTTTGTGCAAAGGTATTTAAGGTCTGTATTTTAAGGAATAAGGGGCAACCTAAAGATTTTCAACATGAGATATCCTTGCTCTAATTTCTATTTCATGCTCAGGCATTTGGATTTTATGTCGTGGACACGAAATGTGAAAGGTTTGAAGCTGAGAATGTCATCGTTAAGTCTGGGTGCCACTCAGAGACAAGGGGGCTACATGAGTGATGAAAATGCAGGAAAAGATTCTAAGCAGGAGTGTCATGAATAGAGTTGGGTCTCATGGAAAGAAATCTGGACTTTATTTTGAGGGGTGACAGGATCAAAATTTTACATCATGCTAAGGAGTTTGGATTTTTGCCTGAGTTTTAAGAAATTGATGGTGAGATTTTGGCTTGTGGGAGATGGGTCTGCAGAAAACACAATCAAATCTATTTTATAACTAACAGCTTTGGACTCTATATTACAAGCAATAAGGAAACACTGAAAAATTATAAACAGAAAAGTAACAGCCACAAATTTAAGGATCATGCCCAAACATTCCGACTTTCTATGTTGGTTGAGGGAATGCCAAAGTCTGATTTGCAGGGCAGGCCAAGAGCTGATTAATGTTGACACCAAAATTGAAAGGTTTTAATCAGACGAGTTACATGATCAGCACTGTGAATATGCAAAGAAATTTGGAATTTATTTAGAGGCTCTGACATGATGAGGTTTTTGCACATGCCTAGGAATTTTATTTATCCAATAAAAAGTTCAAAGGGAGCGACACAGTTAGAGTCTTGTGTTGGATAAATAGGATGCAGTAAAATTAAGAAATAAAATTCACATTTCGCGCCAAGAATCTGGACTTTTCTGTCATACGCAATTAAGAGGAGGAGTTACGAGATCAGATTTAACGTATTGTGCTAGGAAGTGTGAATTTTATTTTAGAAGATGGCATGATCAGATTTTTATACCATGCTAATAGGTTTGGATTTAAGCCAATAAAGGGCTTAAAAGGGTGACAGGGTGAGACTGGGGTTTTTTTATAGACCAGTCTGGAGATAAATTACATGGTAAAACGTTGCGTTTTATGTTAAGTACTTGGGACTTTATGTTACAGGAAATGAAGAAACTTTGAAAAGTTTAAATTGGGGAGTTACATGTTCCAACTTTTACATTTCGGCATAGCCAGAGTGGATTTTTACGGTTAAGATAATATGATCAAGTTTCTCTAACATGCTAAGGAGCTGTGGTTTTATGTGCGCACTGAAGGCACTGTTACAGGAGGGAAATGACCTCATTTCTGAATCCTCATGCACAGGCATTTGGAGTTGAGACAGCAGAGGGTTTCAAGGAGTGAATTGATGAGTATTTTGTCTCTAGAGGAATCAGATGGCAAAGCATGCTCTAGCTAAGGTGTCTGAATCGGATGAACCACACAAGGAACCAGCCCTGACCCCTCAGCCTCCAGAGGCAACTCCTCAGCCCAGGGAGCCCAGCCTGCGCCATTGCCGAGGAGCTGGGTGGGTCAGAGAGGAGAGATTATGATTAAATTTATGTTGCATGCTAAGAAGCTTGGACACAGTTTTGAGGAATGACAGAATCACATTTTTATGCCATGCTAAGGAATTTGGATGTCAGCCATTCAGAGACTGTGAGCAAGTGATATGGTGAATGGGGGGGGGCGGTGCGGTGGGATGGAGCAGTCTGCACAAAAATCATGGCGAATAATGTATCATTTTATGCTAACAGTTTAGACCTTCTCTCATAGGTAATTCAAAGATATTATAAACCTTTAAGCACAAGCTACAAGAGCAAATTCCATGTTTCTTGCAAGAAACGTGACCTTTGCAAACTGTTGAGAAATAACATGGGCGATGTTTTATATCTTGCTAAGAGGTTTGGAATTAAGCCAATCCAAGATTTCAGGGATTGGCCTGGCGAGATTGAGGATTTTTGTATTGATCAGTTGGCAAATGAATTACATGGTGAAAGTTTTTGTTTTATGTTGTGGTCAGAACTTCATGTTAGAGGCAACAAAAGGAGACTTTCCTATGTTTGAAACAGAAATTATGGGATGATTTTGACTTATCTTGGCAAAAGTTTTGAACTTGGATGTTAAGGGTTAAGGAGTGGAAAGGTCTTTGTGATCAGATTTTAGGTTGAAAGCAGGACAGTTGAAAGATTTAATCTATTAGTTATAGATTTTATCTTAAGAAAGTATATAATACGGTTTTAAAATCATCTTGCTAAGGAATTTGAATTTTAGCCAATCAAGGATTTTAAGGGAGAGACAAGCTGAGATTTTTATTTCTGATAGATGAGACGGCAGATGAATTACTTAGCCAAATTTTGTACTTCAATTAGAATTTTCTATCAGAGACTTGGAATTTTACAATAGTACAGACCTCAGAGGACTTTCATGAGGAGGAAATGAGCTAATTTATGCAATTGCTACCTACATGTTTCTGTGATGATGATGACGGTGATTTTGTCCAATTTGTACACCATGCTAAAAAAATGTTGAGGCCCTGCCTTGAGGAATGACATGTCAGAATTTCATATTATGTTAAGACCTTTAAATTTTATCCAGAGAATGGTTTTGGTGAGTTTACATGTCAGATATGTTTACACTAAAAGGTTTGGATTTAATATTGCAGACGGTAAATAAACAGTGAAAGGCTTTAATCAGAGGGATTGCATGATCAAATTTAAGTGTCACGCTAACAAGGGCATACTTAATTTTGAGAAAGAGCAGATCTGAATTTTGTATCCTGTTGGAAAGTCTGGATTTTCGCCAGCAAGGATTTTTTACAAAAGGGAATGCACTTTTTCTTTTTTTTTTTTTTAAATAGACCAGCCCAGTGGCCCTAAGAAGTAACCAAAAGTGTTAAATTTATAAAAAGCAATAACTTTATGACTTATCTATCAAATAATCAATGCTGAATTTTCTCTGCCCCGGAGAAGCAATATGCAAATAACCCCAAACCAAGACAACTCTTTAAATTCCATTTCACCCCACTACAACTACCCATGCTAGACTTTCCAAAATTTCAGGACATTTAGGTTTCAAAGGTATCCCATGCTCTGCTCCCCACCCAAGGTCACATCTCTGACAGATACACCCCTCAGTAGGAGAAAATCGATCAGGGACAGAGAGAAGGGGCATCTGCCAGAAGGAGGCCAGCCCCTCCTTGAGCAGAGGAGGGGACTTGGGAAGAGGTGATTGGTGAGGCCTGCAAATATGTTTGCATGCATGGAATTGAGGCCAGATGTGGGAAGTTCCAGGAGCCCAGCAGACCCAGAAGGCAATCCTGAGACAGTGCAGACCTTAGGAGGGCGGGGAGGTTACCTGAAGATCTCCTTCACAGCTCAGAGCTGGAGAGAACATGGCATTGGAAGGAGATCAAATCGAGAAAGAGAAATCCCCAAAAAGTGTGGCCTAGGATCAGGTAACCGAGGTGGAGTTCTCCGACACATAGTAGGCCTTTTGGAAACATGTATGGTGGGGGGAGGATGGTAAATAAAAGCCAGAACCCAGCCTTCTATTTCTCCCCTCCGTATTTTTTTATTTTAAACCTGGAGGAGGAAATCAGAGCTATTTTGGGCTGCTGACCCAGCTGGCGGGAGAGTGGCCAAGTGCCCGTTTTCTCCTCTTCCCCCAAACTGGAGCCACAGCGGGCGTCTCTGCCGGAGTTTCCCGCCTCCACAACCACACGGGCTGGGCTGGCTCCAGAGCCCCAAGCCTGCCAGGGGTGGCTTGGAATGGCACTGAGATGTGACCTCTGTGACTCGGGTGATCAAAGACGGGGAGGAAGACTGACCAGGCACATGTGCCAGGGAGTAATGGGGCAGCCCTGTACCCTGCCAGGTGCCTGCCTGCTTGCCACAGCAGCCGCTCTGGGCTAGTTGCTCCACAAAATTTATGGGCTGTGAATTTCTCACACCCATGGAGGAAGTAGGCGGGCCAAGCAGGCAGACTCCGCCTGGGAGGCAGGTCAGGGTTGACGGAGTCTCTCCCTGGGGGTGCCCCAAGTGACCAGCCAAGGAGGCTGGCTTGGACACAGGAAGGTTTTCCCTGGCTCTTCTGTGTTCTGACTGCTTGGGCATCTGAACTGTGCTTGAGAACCTGACCCTGACCTCCTGAGACCCTAAACTGCTGCCTTTACTCCCCACTCCGCCCCCTGTGTTCCTAGGTTCTGATCTCTGCAGTCCCAGTCGCTGACGGGAGGCGTCCCAACCTTACCGATCTTCAGAAAACACTCCTTTCCAACCGACGAAATGATAGAACCCTCTGAAGACTCATTTGAGACGATGATGGAGCGTAAGAATCCATCATCAAAACAAATGGAGTCCTCCGAGGGCTCGTCCAACACCACCATGGAGACACCGGGCAGCGGAGCGCAGGCGGCGGCGGCGGCCGGGCCATCCAGTGGCCCAGCCCAGGAAAGAGAGGAGCCACCCAGTGGCTCACTCCAGGAAATGAAAGAGCTGCCCATTGATCTACTCCAAGACATGGAGGAGCCATCCAGTGGCCCACATAAGGAAATAGAGGATCCACCCAATGACCTACTCCAAGACCTGGAGGAGTCATGCTATGGTTCACACCAGGCAGTGGGGGATCCACTCAAGGAAACATCTGAGAGAATGAGAGAAGCGTCAGTCAACCCATCGGGAGCCCAGGGAAAGCGAGAGGCAGGCAACACTGACCTGAAGGAGTCAGAAAAGAAGGAGAATCCCGAAGAGGAAAACCAGACCGAGAGCTCTCCCGCAGAAATCATGACCATGATGCGGTCCATCATCTCACTGTACTTCCGAATGCAAGACCTCAAAGAACAACAGAGAGTAGCAGAGGAGATCCTGGTACGGGGGATCAATGCCGGCCGCCTTCCCGCCCCAAAGCGCTTCTCTGGCGATCGCAGAGAATACCATGAGTTCATCGTGCTCTGCCAACTGATCTTACAAAGCTACCCGAGAATGTTCTACAGCGACCGCCTGCGAGTGAAGTATGTCATCTGCCACCTCTCTGGCTTAGCCTTGGAGTGGGCCAAAGCCCTGCTGCAGCAGAACAGCCCCCTGATGGGAGACTTCCCCGCCTTCCTGGAGGCCATGTCAGAAGTGTTCGAGTACCGGCAGACACTACGTGTGGCGGAAGAGGCCATGTTCAACATCAGGCAGGGCAATCGCTGTGCCACCGACTACATCAACGAGTTCCAGAGCCTGGTACCTACCTTGGGCTGGCCAGACGAAGTCCTGCAGGCCCACCTGTGCCAGGGGCTCAACGAGGACATCAGGCATTATCTCTTCCGCGTCCCACAACCGGATTCCCTGGACAGCCTGATCGTGGTCATCCTGCAAATAGAAGACAAGCTGGCAGAGAGACGGGCCATGCTCAGGCTGCCCCCAGAGGCCCGCCCACGGAACCTGACCTGGATCGACTCACCTGCTCCAGAGAAGTGGATGGTCAGCAGCTGGCTGCCCAGCGAATTCCATCCGGCCATCAATCGCGCCCATCTCTTCCTGCTGCTCTTGGTCAGAGTGAACCCCTACCACAGTGTGGCTGTCCAGGCCCTGGTGGATTCCGGAGCCGAAGGCAACTTCATGGATGAGAAGTTTGCCCAAGAGCACTACGTGGAGCTGTACGAGAAGCCCTACCCACAGTCGATCCAGACCGTTGACGGCTCGCTGATCGGCAATGAGCCCATCTGGCTGTACACCGAACCCCTGGTGTGCATTCACCAGAACCACCAGGAGTCCATCGAATTCGACATCGTACCTTCACCTAACTTCTCCGTGGTACTGGGCATCAACTGGCTCCGAATCCACGCCCCAGAAGTCGACTGGATCAAAGGCCGCTGCACCTTCCACTCTCCCTACTGCCTGAAGAACTGCTTCCGCCCACCCCCGCCATGCATCGCACTGGAGAGACACAGCATAAGCCTACTGCCCGGATTGCCACACCCATACTCAGACCTGGCCGACGTGTTTAACCCGAAGGAAGCAGATGATGAGACTTCCGACCAGCCAAGCTCAGACGGATCCGATGATCTTTCTGAATCAGAGCCCTCTGAGCTTCAGCAGGCTGGAGACAGTGATCACAGCGAGACCTTTTACGAATGTCCCTCCACCGCGCCTTGGGAACCTGTGGGTGCCAGGATGCAAGAAGAAGCCAGGCAGCAAGAGGAATTCTGGGAGCTGCAGGACATGCTGACCGACAGACAGGACTACATACAGATGATTCCGGAACTGTTTGACCAGTTACACGGAGCCGCGTGGTTCACAAAACTAGAGCTGCGTGGGACCATCGTGGAGGGAAGCATGAGCGCCCACCGAACAGAGGAGACATGGAAAGCAGCATTCGGCTTGGAGCTTCAAGACATGAAGAGCTACCAGCCCTTCGCGCTGTCCCCAGACCCTATCATACCACAGAGCGTGATCCACTTTATCCTGAAGGACATGCTAGGCTTCTTTGTGCTCTCCTACGGCCAGGAAGTCCTCGTCTACTCAATGTGCCAGGAGGAGCACCTCCAGCACGTCCGCCAAGTCCTCGTCCGCTTCCGGCACCACAACGTCTACTGCTCACTAGACAAAAGCCAGTTCCACCGGCAGACGGCAGAAATCCTGGGCTTCGTCGTGTCCCCCAAAGGGGTGAAACTCAACAAGAACATCATGAACATCATCACGGGGCACCCGACCCCAGTCAATAAGAAGTCCCTGCGCAGCCTGATCGAGTTCGTGTTCCCCTACCGCCACTTTGTGGAGCGCTTTGCCATCATCGCAGAGCCCCTGGTGCGGCAGGTGCTGAGCACCCAGCCTTTCTACTGGGGAGAAGAGGAGCAGGAGGCCTTCGAGTGCCTGAAGAGGGCTTTCCGCAAGGCGCCCATGCTCTACCACCCCAGGCCTCAGAACCAGTTCTACTTGGAAACGGGCATCTACAGGACGGCCCTGTACACCTCCCTGATCCAAATCGACGACCAGACTGGCAAGAGAGTCACCTGCGCTTTCTACTCCCGAAACCTCTCCCCCATCGAGGTCGAGTACCCTCTGGTGGAGATGAGAGTCCTTCCAATCCGGGCTGCCTTCATGGTGTGGTGCCGCTACCTGGAGAACACCGAGGAGCCCATCATGATCCTTCTCAACACGGAGGATCTAGCCTCTCTGAATAATGACAGGCTCACCGTACTTCTCCCCGGGCATTGGGTCTTCTTCTTCTCTCACTTCAACTTTGACGTCATGGAGCTGCCTGAACAAGACGGGGGCCGCCCCCTGACACCTGTGAGACACCGCGGCCGCCGAGGGCTGCGCGGCAGGGCCACACGGCCCGTCCTGCTCTATGCCACAAGAGGATCCCCCAGGGATCAGACCATCGAATCCGAGGAGGAGGAGAACGGGAACGAGCCAGACCAAGACGAATTCAACGAGCAGGCCCTGCAGCAGGAGCTGCTGGCCATGATTCCCATCGACCAGATCCTCAACAGCTTCCTGGCCCACTTCAGCATGGCCCAGATCAGGGCCGTCATCCTGCACTTCTTCCGCGGCCTCCTCTACTGGAAGAACCTCCTCGCCATGGCAGCCGTCCTAGTGCTCATGAGGGTGAGACAGTGCCCTGCCCTGCTGCCAGCCCCCACCATGGCGGTGGCTCGGCCCCAACCTCGGCGCTCCCTGCGCCTCATCCTGGACTCGACCCTCATTGCCAGCAGCAGCATGGCCACGGCCATCGCTCAGCTGCTCACTCAGATGCCCCCTCTGGTGGGCGCCAACACCATCCCGGCCCAGGAGATGGCCGAGCTGTTCCTGGGCCCCCGCCGCTGGCAGAGAAATGCCCTGCACCCCCAGACCACCGGGGGCCTGCGATTCACCCCGGGGTTCTGGCTGACACTCTGTGAGTTCTTTGGTGTCCGCGTCACCCCACCTGAGGGTGGCCGCCCTGCCCCACGCCAGAACCGCTACTTGGAGCTGCACGTCGTTGGCGATGAGGATGTCGTCTTGCGAGAAGCCCTGCAAGACGACCTGCAACGTTACCGTCAGTGTGGCCTGCATGACGGCCTGCAAGACACCTCGCAGGACGCGCAGGACAACGACGCGCAGGAAGCCCTGCCCACACAGACGGCCGGTGCCCTCACTCTCCGCCCACGCAACCTGATGGACCCTGAGGTCCTGGACTTCCTCCAAAATCGCCTGCTCCATGTGCGAGGTGCCGATGGGAGGCTCACGCTGCTCAGCAGGGAGCAGGTGGCCCAGGCCCTGACCCGATTCCTGAGCATGACCTACAGGCAGGCCCCGCCTGCCCCAGCCGCTGGGCATCAGCCCAGGGAACCAGCAAGCCTGGAAGAGCTACCGGACCTCGAGGACGCTGACCTCGACTGAGAACACCTCCTCTCCAGCCAGGAGGCCCCTCTCCTCCAACCAGCACCCTGCAGTCTCCACCATGCTCCCTGCGCCTCAGCCAGCTTCGCTCAGACCCAGCGCCCCTCCTGCCACTCCTGACCCAAGGGGAACCCACTTGTGAAGGGCAAAATTCCTTCGACTCATCAACCAGCAACGCCATCTGTGCTAAAGGACTATCGAGTCATCAGTGACCCAGAGTCAGTTCAGGGCTACACAACCCCGTCCAAATTCTCCAGGTCCCAGGCCACAACTGGGACTGACATCCACGAGAGGAGAGGGCAGTGACGAGCAGGAAATGACCCGTGACCCAAGGCCAGAAGCAGAAGCAGGCACAGCGGGTGCAGCCAAGCAAGCAGATGCCAGGGACCCCCGCCCGGAGTGGCGTGCAGCCCCCTGTGCATCCTGGGACACTGACCTCGGGTGCTCCACTGACTTCTTCTACCTCCACCACCGGTGCTCCTGCTCCCCTGGGCCCCCACCCCACCCCCTCCCGGCCTCCCGAGGTCCTGCAGGCACCTCCCCCCACCCCAGCCCACCCCGCAAGCAAGCCCACCCCCACCGTCTGGTTCGGCTCCCTCGACACTAAAGACTTCATCTGACCCTGAGCTCTGGACTCACCTGGACAGAGCCGCTCCGAGGAGTGTCTGACGTGCCAGTGCTACTTACCAGATGGACTTGCCCACCTTGATGGCCCCCGAGACTCAGGGGACACCGGAGCGGGCAGCCGTGCTGAATGGACTCCCTGCCCCTCCCAATGCTCACAGCTGGACAGTGCAGGGCCCAGAGGCCCCCAGTAAAGGGAGGGGACCCGAGAGAGACTGAGAAAGGCCCAGACACCCTGCCCCTGTGCCGAGGAGCCAAGAGTGCTCCAACCAGACCCCGCTTCTTGCCACGGAGGACGCCCTCCCCACACCTCCCCACCCCACCCGCTTCCCAACCCAAAATAAAGCAGAATAAAAGATGATCTGACTTTGTGGTTTGTTCTAAAAGGTGGGGGGGGGGAGGGAGGGAGGAGGGTAGACAGGCATGGGAGGGGGCAGGTGGGGAGTCAGGCAGGAGGGGGCGGGGGGCAGGAGCGGTTGGAGGTGGCAGATGGATGGGGGAAGAGCAAGTGGAGTGAGGGGGAGGGGGTCCCCTGAAATGGCCCCCATGAAACACAACAGCAGCCCTCTTCTACCTCCTAAAAGTGTCCCCTTCCAGGCCCTGGGCACTTACTCCTCCCAAGTGGACATGGCTGCTCACCCCACAAGCTCATTCCAAGAAGGGAGGTGCACTTGGGAGGGGACACGAGGGACAGGAGTGCTGGGTACAGCCTCTGCCTGAGAGCGGGGATGCCCAGAAACCGAGGCCCCTCAGCCACAGGGGAAGTGAGGGTGATCCGTGCCCACCGCCCAGGGGGCCTGCCAGCCCTGGCCTCACACCTCAGCCCCATTTCAAAGGGACCCCTGCCCTAAAAGTGGCAAATGGCTGTACTGAGGCTGTACTGCCCGGGAAGGAAAAGAGGCTCCCGAGGGCCAGGAGAGCAGGGGTTGGTGGCACGCACTGGCTTCAGACTCACCACTCCCCATCCAGCACACACTGACCCACCACCTGGCACAGGCCCCCAATCCAGGAGGGGCCTCTGCACCCTTAGGGGTGCCCAGCCCACCCTGGCCCCCCTCATGTGGGAACCCCGCAAGAAGGCAGGGCGTAGGAAACTGGGACCACTCCCAGCAAAACCCAGACCTGCCCTGGGAGGGGGACAAGACAGGATCCATGCACAGGGCCCTAGTACTCTAGGGACATCAGCTCTGCCATCTAGGCCCTGACCTGGGATCTGCCCCTAAGTAAGCCCCCAGAGACCACCCAAAGAGCTCAAGTTCAAAGGTCAGAGCACTGCAGGGGCCTGTCCCGGAGCCAAGTTCTCAGCGGCCTCACAGATGGGACCCTACTCTGTCCCCGAGAAGAATGCCAAGGCACAAGGAGCCCTGCAGCACCGAGACGTGCAACCCCTCCTGCATGTGGCGTCCTTGGACAGAGACAACACCCCACAGGAGCCCAAGGTCAGTGCTGGAAGCTCGTCCACTCCCTCTGCACTCCCCCGGCCCCTGACTGGACTCACTGTGCCCTCACAATCCCTGGGGTGCTTGGCTGCCTCCTCCCGTCCATCTGTCTGAGTCATCTACCCCCGACAGCAACACCCAGAGATCATGGTCAGGATCCCCAGGCCTCAGGTCAGGGGATCAGCTTCACCTCCAGGCAGGCTCTGCTGTCTGGCTAGGAAGGTGCCAGCGTCCCCTCCCCAGCTCTGCTGGACTGGCTGACCTCTGTTTCCCCACCTGTCATTCAGACCCATGAGGGTTCTGTAACAATTCAGAAGGGTCACCAATAAATAAAGTCCTGGGCACAGCCCACATGCCACTCCCCCTGCCCATCTAGTGCCAATTATGCAGGACAAGCTTGGGGAAGTGGGGCTCAGAGAGAGCTGCAAACAGTTGGGGACAGAGTTAAAATGGAGATCTGGTGGCCTTTGCCCTATCATCCTTGGGCCACTCTGCCCCTGCAACCTATGGTCACAGCCAAGCAAATGACTCCCACCTACAGCTCACATCATAATAGCCCCAGAGCTCCAGAACAGCTCTCCTGTTTGTCCACCCTGCCCAGGCAGCAACTCCAAGCAGGCACCGTGGGTCAAGGTCAAAGGCTCAGCTGTGAGAACTCCAGCATCCCCTAGCAACCTGGTCACCGAAGGCCCTGACCCTAACTTGCTGGGTGACTTCAGAGGGTGGCTGTGCATCTTGCAACCTGCTCTCCCATCATCCAACAGGGGACACAGTCACCAGGTCGCTTCCTAAAACCCCCACTGTTCCCAGATGAGACTCTTCTTGGCAGGGCGGAGGGGGGAGGGTCCCAAGATCTGCTACCAAGAAGTGGAGCTTGAGGGCCCAGTGTGGACCACACCCCAGCACAGGCACTCTACCTCAAGTCACATGGTGTGACCCCTAGGGGACCCAGAGGCTG
This sequence comes from Urocitellus parryii, assembly GCF_045843805.1. Classification (NCBI taxonomy): domain Eukaryota; kingdom Metazoa; phylum Chordata; class Mammalia; order Rodentia; family Sciuridae; genus Urocitellus; species Urocitellus parryii. The sequence goes on from NC_135536.1 coordinate 5,502,667, forward strand.
TGAGGACCTGTGAGGACCACCCTGTCTCCCTGCTTAGCTCCTGGAAGGTAGAGAATCAAGTGGGACCACCTCACAGGCTAAGCCACGCAGAAGTCATCACCAAACACTCAGAGCCCTGAAGGGACCAGATGCCCACTCAGGCCTGTCCACAGGACAGCGCAGGCACGAACACACACACACACACACACACACACACACACACACACACAAGCTACAGGGGTAGCCTGCACAGGAGCAGCCCCTGCCTCCCAGACCCGAGATGGCTCCTTCACAGAGACAGGGCGCAGCCCAGGCCCAGAGCTCCACTAACAAAGGAAAAGTACCAGGTTATTTTGTCCCCATCTTCCAGGAAAGAGGAAAAAAAAAAAAACAACAACAAAACATGCATTACAAACCTTTTTTCTCCTGTCCTGAAAAATAAAAAAAAAATTGACATTAAAGGACACACTACTCAACAAGATTGCGGCCACCACAAAAACAAGAGGAAGCTCAAGGCCGGCTCTGTCACTCCAGTCCCCACCCCCACCAGTGCTGACAGCATCGAGGAGATGAAGGAGAGCCCCCAGGCCCATCCTTGGCAGCCCCCACCCCTGTCACCCTCCCTCTCCATCCCCAGCCCACCTGTCCCCTCCACGAGATGCCTCCCCCACCCCAGGCTCCAGCTGGGCTCACACTGGGCCTGCTGTGGAGCCCACAGAGGACACACTGGCCAGCCATCCCCACCCGCTCACCATCAGCCCCAGATTGGCTTGTCCTTCTTGCAAGTGGTCATGGGTCAGATGGGAAGCCCCTGACTCCGGGGCTTGGAGCCTTGGAAGCTCCCCAAACTCTGGCCAGAGCAGAGGCAGGAGGTCACCTCCCCACTTACCTGTTGGGCTCAGCTCTGCTCGCTTCATGACAAAAAAAGTGACACACAGAATCCGGCCCACCCCACTCCACCGGCCCACCCCAAACCCTGCAGCTGGGCCCATGGGCCCTCAAGTCACACCTCATGGCCATCCCATGTGACCTGAGACCCATCGGGACCTCTGTGCACCAGCCTGAGCTCTTTTAGAGACCATGAAGTCCACCCAACACCACGGAAGACGGCGCGAGTCTAAGGTAGGGGGAGGGTGGGGAGAGGCAGTGAAGGAGGCGCAGAGAAGAAAAGGGGAGAACGTGGGAGGGGGAGGCGAGGGGGCAGGACGCCCCTGTCCCACAGCAGCAGCTTCACACAGTAGCACGGCCTTGCCACAGGCACGCATGTGTGTCCTGAGCTGGCTGCGTGGCTAGTTAATGCATGGATGATGCTGGTGTCCCAGGGCTGGGAGTGGGTCACCTGGGTCACACACACCTCTTAATAGGGGCTGCAGAAGACACAGGTGACATGCCAGCCTGGCACAAGAGCAAGAACAGGGTGGCTGCGGACAGCCGCTCGGGCACGCAGAACTGGAATGTCCGGGAGGAGGGGGACGGTGTCTGGGAGGGCTGTTCCGAGAAGAGAGTAAGAGGCCGCCTATGAGGGGCCTCTGCCTCCTGGTCATGGAAAGTCCTGGTTAGAGGCAGCGGCCCCTCAAGGCAACCCTTCTCTTGGGTCAAAGGGCGGCCTGCTCTGTCCTAGCCCTGCCCCCAGTCTCTCCAGAATCTGCCCCTCTGTCCCGTGAGCTGGGTCTTCTTAGAGAGCTCCGGTGGGAACACCATCCCAGAAGCCCCAGGGCTGGCCCAACTCCACCTCTGCCCTGTCTGCCCATGGCCGCAGAGTCAGAGGGTGACCCTGGGCCCAGCCCCAAGGAGGGTCCCACTCGGGGCACAGCCTTCTCCTCCAAGGAGGGGCCCTCAAAGAAGGCCCAGGCCAGGCCCTTCCTTCCAGGAACTCAAGAGAGCCGTGGGAGACAGGGAGAAGAGTCCGCAGAGCAGGCCCGACAGGAGCAAGCTGGAGGACATGTCCCCATGCAGCGCAGGATGCAGAGGAGGGTCCCCAGTGGCAAGTGGTTGGAGGGGATGAAGAAAGGCACCATCTAGGAGCTGGAGAATTTAGCAGTCACCTCCTGCATGGAGCCGTTCTCACCCCCCAACTGCTGACAACAGCCGCAACCTTCTCCTGCAGGGACGCGCACCTGGAAAGCAGGTGAGGGAGGAGCCGACAGTGGTGGTGAGGGAGTGATGGCAAGGGACAGTGGTCCAGGCAGCACTGCTCAGGACCCATGGCCCTGTGGCACATGCCCACCCCTGCCTCCTGCAGCTGGGACCCCAGCCTCCCTTGGCTGGGCACTACACAGGGCCCCAGGAGACCGCAGAGTCGGGCCAGGAGGGGGGCTGGGCAGGTTTGGAGCGGGCCTGGGAGCTGAGTGGACATCCAGGGCTCGATCCTGCCCACACCTTCTGCATCTGTGAAATGGAAATGGGAATGATGGGCTTCAAGAGACCTCGTAAGGACTCCTGGAGCCCAGCAGGACTGTGTCCCAGCAATGGCCAGTGGCTCTGTGGTTGCTCAGGGGGAAGGTGAGGGGGGCAACTCCTGGTCCCTGAGCGTAGTGCAAGGCTGTCACGCTGGCCATGGAGAGGGAGCACACAGCTGTGGGTACACTAAAAACACGGCTTTGTGCATTTTAAGGTGGCTGAAGTGCACATAGAGTATAGGACAGTGAAGTGGGCAAAACTAGAACCTGCCTGTCCATGCACAGCTCAACCACCACACAGGTGACATGCTGAGTGAATGATCTGATGACGCAGGACCTGCAAGAGCCCCTGGGAGGACTCCTGGCCTTGAGGAGGAGTGGGAGACGGAGAGGGGAGACAGAAAAGGGGTTCTGAGTATCACCCGTGCTAGAAGAGCTCCATGACATGGGAGGGGTCCTCTCTAACATGCAGAGGAGGGACAGGTGTGACATATGACATGGGAGAGGTCCTCTCTCACATGCAGAGGAGGGACAGGTGTGACATATGACATGGGAGGGGTCCTCTCTCACATGCAGAGGAGGGACAGGTGTGACATATGACATGGGAGGGGTCCTCTCTCACATGCAGAGGAGGGACAGGTGTGACATATGACATGGGAGGGGTCCTCTCTCACATGCAGAGGAGGGACAGGTGTGACATATGACATGGGAGGGGTCCTCTCTAACATGCAGAGGAGGGACAGGTGTGACATATGACATGGGAGGGGTCCTCTCTCACATGCAGAGGAGGGACAGGTGTGACATATGACATGGGAGGGGTCCTCTCTCACATGCAGAGGAGGGACAGGTGTGACATATGACATGGGAGAGGTCCTCTCTAACATGCAGAGGAGGGACAGGTGTGACATATGACATGGGAGGGGTCCTCTCTCACATGCAGAGGAGGGACAGGTGTGACATATGACATGGGAGAGGTCCTCTCTCACATGCAGAGGAGGGACAGGTGTGACATATGACATGGGAGAGGTCCTCTCTCACATGCAGAGGAGGGACAGGTGTGACATATGACATGGGAGAGGTCCTCTCTAACATGCAGAGGAGGGACAGGTGTGACATATGACATGGGAGGGGTCCTCTCTAACATGCAGAGGAGGGACAGGTGTGACATATGACATGGGAGAGGTCCTCTCTAACATGCAGAGGAGGGACAGGTGTGACATATGACATGGGAGGGGTCCTCTCTAACATGCAGAGGAGGGACAGGTGTGACATATGACATGGGAGAGGTCCTCTCTAACATGCAGAGGAGGGACAGGTGTGACATATGACATGGGAGGGGTCCTCTCTCACATGCAGAGGAGGGACAGGTGTGACATATGACATGGGAGGGGTCCTCTCTAACATGCAGAGGAGGGACAGGTGTGACATATGACATGGGAGGGGTCCTCTCTCACATGCAGAGGAGGGACAGGTGTGACATATGACATGGGAGGGGTCCTCTCTCACATGCAGAGGAGGGACAGGTGTGACATATGACATGGGAGGGGTCCTCTCTCACATGCAGAGGAGGGACAGGTGTGACATGACATGGGAGGGGTCCTCTCTCACATGCAGAGGAGGGACAGGTGTGACATATGACATGGGAGAGGTCCTCTCTCACATGCAGAGGAGGGACAGGTGTGACATATGACATGGGAGGGGTCCTCTCTCACATGCAGAGGAGGGACAGGTGTGACATATGACATGGGAGGGGTCCTCTCTCACATGCAGAGGAGGGACAGGTGTGACATATGACATGGGAGGGGTCCTCTCTAACATGCAGAGGAGGGACAGGTGTGACATATGACATGGGAGGGGTCCTCTCTCACATGCAGAGGAGGGACAGGTGTGACATATGACATGGGAGGGGTCCTCTCTCACATGCAGAGGAGGGACAGGTGTGACATATGACATGGGAGAGGTCCTCTCTCACATGCAGAGGAGGGACAGGTGTGACATATGACATGGGAGAGGTCCTCTCTCACATGCAGAGGAGGGACAGGTGTGACATATGACATGGGAGGGGTCCTCTCTAACATGCAGAGGAGGGACAGGTGTGACATATGACATGGGAGGGGTCCTCTCTAACATGCAGAGGAGGGACAGGTGTGACATATGACATGGGAGAGGTCCTCCCTCACATGCAGAGGAGGGACAGGTGTGACATATGACATGGGAGAGGTCCTCCCTAACATGCAGAGGAGGGACAGGTGTGACATATGACATGGGAGGGGTCCTCTCTAACATGCAGAGGAGGGACAGGTGTGACATATGACATGGGAGAGGTCCTCTCTCACATGCAGAGGAGGGACAGGTGTGACATATGACATGGGAGAGGTCCTCTCTAACATGCAGAGGAGGGACAGGTGTGACATATGACATGGGAGAGGTCCTCTCTAACATGCAGAGGAGGGACAGGCTTGTCATGTGGGGGGGAGGGGCTCCATGACATGTGGGAGGGGTTTAGTGTCACAGAAGGCTTAAGGGGACCCGTGGGAAGGGAAAAGGGACAATGTGAAATATGAGTGGAGGAGGACTGGTGTGACACATGAAAGGGGGCTCAGGGTGACAAAGGGTTGACAGAGATGCAACATGGACAGATGAATAACAGAGGGCTCCCTGTGCCACCTGGAAAGGGGAAGGGTCCTGTGTGGGCCATGAATGAGGCAGGGACGTCTGGTGACAAGGAGAGGGGCCCACAGCCATGAGACAGGATATGAGAATCACTCACAGGAAGAGGGACAGGTCCAACAGGACACAGTGTCACCATGAAAACGGAGGGCCTAGGTGGCATGCAAAGGCACTAAATGTGACAAAAGGGAAAGAAGGGCTACTTTGAACCCTGGAAAAGAGGGGACCTGCTAAATAAAAGAGTGCAAGGGTCTCAGGGGACACGGGTTCAGGAGGACTGCTGGTCACAGGGGAAAGACTCCTGTGACCCGGGGAAGCTGCGTGAATGCTGTGAGAAACTGCCCCATAACAGGAGAGGGAGGGGGTCACAGGGGCAGGAGACGCATGTGACACATGTGACACATGAGAGACAGGTTTACTGTAACCCAGGCGACTCTGTGACACGGGAGTAGGGAGGGTCCCTGTGACACATGAGGGCACAAGTTGTATGTAACACAGGTGACTCTGACACAGGAGCAGAGAGGGTCCCTGCGACACAAAAGGTGACAGGTTGATTGTAACAGGTGACTCTGCGACACAGGAGCAGGGAGGGCCCCTATGTCACATGAGACAAGTTTAGTGTAACACAGATGTCTGCAACATAGGAGTAGAGGGTCCATGTGACACCTGAGGGACAGGTTTAGTGTAACACAGGTGACTGACACAGGAGTAGGGAGGCTCCCTGTGATACATTAGGCAGAGGTTTAGTGTAACACAGGTGACTCTTTGACTCTGGGACACATGAGGCGACAGGTTTAGTGTAACACAGGTGGCTCTGTGACACAGGAGTAGAGGGTCCATGACACATGAGGGGACAGGTTTAGTGTAACATAGGTGAATCTGTGACACAACACTAGAGGGACAGGTATAGTTTAACACAGGTGATTCTGTGACACAGGACTAGGGAGGATCCCTGTGACACATGAGGGGACAGGTTTAGTGTCACACAGGTGAGTCTGTGACACAGGAGTAAAGGGTCCTCTGTGACACCTGAGGGACAGGTTTAGTGTAACACAGGTGGCTGTGACACAGGAGCAGGGAGGGTCCCTGTGACACCTGAGGGACAGGTTTAGTGTAACACAGCTGAGTCTGTGACACAGGAGCAGGGAGGGTCCTTGTGACAATGAGAGGGAAGGTCTACTGTAACAAAGCAGAGTATATCACACAGGAGCAGGGAGGGTCTCTGTGACACATGAGGGACAGGTTTAGTGTAACACAGGGGACCTGTCACACAAGAGTGGGGAGGGTCCCTTGTGACACATGAGGGAGAAAGTTTAGTTTAATGCAGAGAACTATGTCACATAAGAGTATGGAGAGTCCCTGTGTCACAAGAGGGGAAAATTTTACTGCAACACAGGTGACTATGTCACACAAGATTAGGGAAGGGTCTCTTTTGACACATGAAGGGGGATGTTTAGTGTGACACAGAGGACTATGTCACAATGAGTCGGGAGGGTCATTTGTGACACATGAGGGTAGAGTTTTATTGTAACCTAGAGGACTCTCTGACACCAGAATAGTGAGGGTCCTTTGGCACACATAAGGGGACAGGTTTAGTGTCACACAGGTGGCTCTGTGACACAGGAGTAGGGCAGGTCCCTTTTGACACACTGGTGGGGGCTGGGGTTTACTGTAACACAGGGGGCTATGTCCACAATAGTAGGGGAGGGTCCTTTGTGACACATGAGGTAAGAGGTTTAATATAACCCAGGTGACTTGTGACAGGAGCCGAGTAGAGTCCCTGTGACACATTAGGGGGGAGGTTTAGTGTCACCCAGGAGACTCTGTGACTCAGGAGTAGGGAGGGTCCCGGTGACACATTAATATTGGAGGGAACTCCTTCTCCGTACCCTGGTATCACCCGAGAAGGTGAGCTGATCATCGTAAAGAGCGAATTTCCTGTGACCTGTGAGGATGACTCTCCTGGTGCCACATGCTGGGGATGTCTCTGTGTGACTGAATGGGCTGAGGGTGCTCATGGTCACACAGCTCCCGGGGACCCAGGATTTAGGAAGGACTCAATATGACCAATGCTAGGAAGAGGCTCCAGGTATCACATAGAGAGGGGACTTACTGTGACAAAGATGGTGGGCTTGACGTGACACTGGATATGGGAGATCCTACCTGTCACAGGATGGGGGAGGAGCCTTCTGTGACACCTGGGTGCGTCCAGCCCGCTGTGAGAGATGGAGGTGTGAGTTCCTGTGTGGCCCGTCAGGGTGCTGCCTACGGCCAAGGGGGTGATCAGCTCAGTGTCACCACGAGTGTGTGCTCCTGGTGTCGGCTCGAGGAGGAGCCCAGTGACATGACTGTGCCACCCAAGCTTGGGAGACAGGGTGGCCTGGGTGGGGTCCTGCATGTCACCAACAGAGAAGCTCAGTGTTACCTGGGGAGGTGGCACTTGGTGGAGTACCTGGTGTGACATGCGAGTGGGAGGGCTTGAGATGTGTCTGGGGCTCGGCGTGTCACATGGTGGAGACCCTGTGTGACCCAGCTAAGGCGGCACATGAGAGCTCCATGTGACCTGAGTGTGGGAGGAGCTCTGTGACACAGTGACACAGGAGCAGGGATAGGACTCCATTTGACATATGGGGGTACTGGAGGAATTCAGTGATGAATGGGGGGGAGGAAGTGCTCCATGTGACACAGGGATGGAGAAGGGACTCAGGATGACATACTTCCCTTGGTGGGACACATGGCAGAGGTGCTGAGTGTCCAGGTCAGGGACATAGACAAAAAATACTGATGGAAGAGGGTGACACACGGGAGGAAGAGGGGCTGTGCCCGATAGAGGGGGTCTCCAGGGACAAACAGTGAAGCTGGATCTCCAGTGGGGGTGGGGTGTAACTTCACAGGAGCCCAGTGTCACCCACTGGTGACATTAGTGGAAAGGGGGTTTCATGTGGCACTTGGGGTTCTGTGTGAGCCATGGTGGCAGAGGGTCACAGTGTGGCCAAGGGGTAAGTGAGGACGTCTGTGAGCCACACAGAGAGGAGAGGGCCGCATGTGAGGGGAGGGCTCGTGTGCCACCCTGAGGGGACTGTGTGCAAGGCTGCTGAAGAGGGGCTTCTCATGGCCTCCCAAGGTCAGCATGGTGCCTGAGGGCAAGTGAGGGTGCTGTGGGACATCGGCACTGGGGCTCACGCTGGCACCGATGGCACTCTTGAGTGGAGGCGCAGCCCATGTGACTCCTGGCTGACTCAGTGTCGCAGTCAACCGGGGCTCCATGTGAAAGTGGAGGTGGGGTGCAGTGGGACACCTGAGCAGGGGAGGGAGGGCTGGGCGTGTCCCAGGGGCAGGGCACAAGTGACATCATGGATGGGAGGGAATGCAGTCTCCGTTGGACACTCCCCAAGCCAGGCTCCGCCCTTGGGGCAAGGGGCTGGCGCCCAGCGGGCAGTGCTTGGTGGATGTGCAGCCCAGCTCTGTGTGGCACACGCAGGGCCAAGGTCAGAGTGGCAGAGAGGACACATGAGGGTGAGGTGCTCAGTGCCAGGGTGGAGTCAGGGCTCCCTGGGTGCAAGGGCAGGGGAGGGGCGATCACAGCAGCGGGCAGAGCATCTGTGCCACATGTGGGTGCTGGGACTTCTACCTGTGACACATGGGTACAAAGAGGAACACCATGTCAGTGAGTCAGAGAAGTGACATGTGGAGGAGGGTGCAGAATGACATGGGGCGAGGCTGGTGTGACACACACGTAGAGAAGGAGCTCCATGTGATGATAAGCCTTGGTGACACTTTCGTGGGTGGCTCAGTGCAATGTGTAAAGGGAGTGCTAAGTGACACACTGATGGCCAAGGGCTTTGCATGTCACCATACGGAAGAGGAGCTCCATGTGACTTAGGGTGACACCAGGTGGGGGGCCCAATGAGGATGTGAATGGAAGGAGTTCCCTGGGACACAGTGGAGTCAAGGTCCATGTGGCCCCTGGGGGAAGGGAGTCCATGTCCCATGCAGTGGGAAGGGAGCAGGGGTGACACCGGTAAGGCTTGAGTGGGGGAGGAGCTCCAACCCCAAAGGGGAGAGCAGTGAGAGGAACAGGAGAAAAGCCCCCTGGTGCCCCGTGAGTGGGAAGGGCTGGGTGTGACGCCCAGGGCAGGACCAGCCCAGGCACACTGTGACGGCACAGACTGGCACAGGATCCTGTAAGGGCCTCAGCGGACTCACCAGCATGAGGGGTGCTCGGTGCCACATAGGGCAGAGGAGGGACTCGGTGTGACCCATGTGAGGGAGGGGCTCGAAGAGACACAGAAGTAGAGAAAGGCTCACAGTGCCACACAAGGGGAGAAAGGGCTCAGGGTGACATGTGTGGGTTAAGGTCTCCACGTGACACGCCAGTGGAGAAGAGGGTCTCAGTGTAACCTGTGGAAGAGGGGTTCCAAATGACATGCCAGTGGAGGAGGGACTCAGGGTGACATGTGTGGGGGAGGGGGTCCAAATGACATGCCAGTGGAGGAGGGACTCAGGGTGACATGTGTGGGGGAGGGGGTCCAAATGACACACGAGTGGATAAGGGGCTCAGTGTGACGTGTGGGGGAGGGTCGCTAAGTGACATGCCCGTGGAGGAGGGTCTAAGTGACATGTAGGGAAGGGTCTCTAAGTGACATGTCCGTGGAGGAGGGTCTAAGTGACATGTGGGGAAGGGACTCTAAGTGACATGAAAGTGGAGGAGGGTCTAAGTGACATGTGTGGGAGGGTCTCTAAGTGACATGACAGTGGAGGATGGGCTCAGAGTGACATGGGTGGGAGAGGGGCTCTGAGATGCCATGGAGGAGGGCTCAGTGTAAGAGGTGTATAGGAGACACTCAAAGTGACACACCAGGAGAGAAGGGCCTCAGTGTGACATGAGAGTGCCAGGGTCTCTAAGTGACATGTCAGTGAAGGAGGGGCTCAGTGTGCCAAGTGTAGGGGAGGGGTCTAATTAACATATCAATGGAGGAGGACTCAGTGTGACACATGTATGGGGGAGGATCTCTAAGTGACAAGTCAGTGGAGGAGAGTCTCAGTGTGACATGTGTGGGGGAGGGTCTCTAACTGACATTCCAGTGGAGGAGGGGCTCAGTGTGACAACATGTGTGGGGGAGGGTCTCTAAGTGACATTCCAGTGGAGGAGGGGCTCAGTGTGACATGTGTGGGGGAGGGGTCTAATTAACATATCAATGGAGGAGGACTCAGTGTGACAACATGTGTGGGGGAGGGTCTCTAAGTGACAAGTCAGTGGAGGAGAGTCTCAGTGTGACATGTGTGGGGGAGGGTCTCTAAGTGACATGTCCATGGAGGAGAACTCAGTGTGACATGTGTGGGGGAGGGTCTCTAACTGACATTCCAGTGGAGGAGGGTCTCTAAATGACATGTCAGTGGAGGAGGGGCTCAGTGTGACACATGTGTGGGAGGGTCTCTAAGTGACATGTCAGTGGAGGAGGGGCTCAGTGTGACATGTGTGTGGGAGGGTCTCTAAGTGACAAGTCAGTGGAGGAGGGGCTCAGTGTGACAAGTGTGTGGGAGGGTCTCTAAGGGACATGTCAGTGGAGGAGGAGCTCAGTGTGACACATGTGTGGGGAAGGGTCTCTAAGTGACATGTCAGTGGAGGAGGGGCTCAGTGTGACATGTGGGGGGGAGGGTCTCTAAGTGACATGTCAGTGGAGGAGGGTCTCAGTGTGACATGTGTGTGGGAGATTCTCTAAGTGACATGTCAGTGGAGGAGGGGCTCAGTGTGACACGTGGGGGGGAGGGTCTCTAAGTGACATGTCAGTGGAGGAGGGTCTCAGTGTGACATGTGTGTGGGAGAGTCTCTAAGTGACATGTCAGTGGAGGAGGGGCTCAGTGTGACATGTGTGGGGGAGGGTCTCTAAGTGACAAGTCAGTGGAGGAAGGTCTCAGTGTGACACGTGGGGGGGAGGGTCTCTAAGTGACATGTCAGTGGAGGAGGGGCTCAGTGTGACATGTGGGGGTGAGGGTCTCTAAGTGACAAGTCAGAGGAGGAGGGGCTCAGTGTGACACGTGGGGGTGAGGGTCTCTAAGTGACATGTCAGTGGAGGAGGGGCTCAGTGTGACACGTGGGGGGGAGGGTCTCTAAGTGACATGTCAGTGGAGGAGGGGCTGAGTGTGACACGTGGGGGGGAGGGTCTCTAAGTGACATGTAGGTGGAGGAGGGTCTCAGTGTGACATGTGTGGGGGAGGGTCTCTAAGTGACAAGTCAGTGGAGGAGGGGCTCAGTGTGACACGTGGGGGTGAGGGTCTCTAAGTGACAAGTCAGTGGAGGAAGGTCTCAGTGTGACACGTGGGGGGGAGGGTCTCTAAGTGACATGTCAGTGGAGGAGGGGCTCAGTGTGACATGTGGGGGGGAGGGTCTCTAAGTGACAAGTCAGTGGAGGAGGGGCTCAGTGTGACACGTGGGGGGGAGGGTCTCTAAGTGACATGTCAGTGGAGGAGGGGCTCAGTGTGACATGTGTGTGGGAGGGTCTCTAAGTGACAAGTCAGTGGAGGAGGAGCTCAGTGTGACATGTGTGGTGGAGGGTCTCTAAGTGACAAGTCAGTGGAGGAGGAGCTCAGTGTGACATGTGGGGGGGAGGGTCTCTAAGTGACAAGTCAGTGGAGGAGGGGCTCAGTGTGACATGTGCGGGGGAGGGTCTCTAAGTGACAAGTCAGTGGAGGAGGGGCTCAGTGTGACATGTGGGGGGAAGGTCTCTAAGTGACATATCAGTGGGGAGGGTCTCAGTGTGACACGTGGGGGGAGGGTCTCTAAGTGACAAGTCAGTGGAGGAGGGGCTCAGTGTGACACATGTGTGGGAGGGTCTCTAAGTGACATGTCAGTGGAGGAGGGGCTCAGTGTGACATGTGTGTGGGAGGGTCTCTAAGTGACAAGTCAGTGGAGGAGGGGCTCAGTGTGACAAGTGTGTGGGAGGGTCTCTAAGTGACATGTCAGTGTAGGAGGAGCTCAGTGTGACACATGTGTGGGGAAGGGTCTCTAAGTGACATGTCAGTGGAGGAGGGGCACAGTGTGACACGTGGGGGGGAGGGTCTCTAAGTGACATATCAGTGGGGAGGGTCTCAGTGTGACATGTGGGGGGAGGGTCTCTAAGTGACATGTCAGTGGAGGAGGGGCTCAGTGTGACATGTGTGTGGGAGGGTCTCTAAGTGACAAGTCAGTGGAGGAGGAGCTCAGTGTGACATGTGTGGTGGAGGGTCTCTAAGTGACAAGTCAGTGGAGGAGGAGCTCAGTGTGACATGTGGGGGGGAGGGTCTCTAAGTGACAAGTCAGTGGAGGAGGGGCTCAGTGTGACATGTGTGGGGGAGGGTCTCTAAGTGACAAGTCAGTGGAGGAGGGGCTCAGTGTGACATGTGGGGGGAAGGTCTCTAAGTGACATATCAGTGGGGAGGGTCTCAGTGTGACACGTGGGGGGAGGGTCTCTAAGTGACAAGTCAGTGGAGGAGGGGCTCAGTGTGACACATGTGTGGGAGGGTCTCTAAGTGACATGTCAGTGGAGGAGGGGCTCAGTGTGACATGTGTGTGGGAGGGTCTCTAAGTGACAAGTCAGTGGAGGAGGGGCTCAGTGTGACAAGTGTGTGGGAGGGTCTCTAAGTGACATGTCAGTGTAGGAGGAGCTCAGTGTGACACATGTGTGGGGAAGGGTCTCTAAGTGACATGTCAGTGGAGGAGGGCTCAGTGTGACATGTGGGGGGGAGGGTCTCTAAGTGACATGTCAGTGGAGGAGGGTCTCAGTGTGACATGTGTGTGGGAGATTCTCTAAGTGACATGTCAGTGGAGGAGGGTCTCAGTGTGACACGTGGGGGGGAGGGTCTCTAAGTGACATGTCAGTGGAGGAGGGGCTCAGTGTGACATGTGTGGGGAGGGTCTCTAAGTGACAAGTCAGTGGAGGAAGGTCTCCAGTGTGACACGTGGGGGGAGGGTCTCTAAGTGACATGTCAGTGGAGGAGGGGCTCAGTGTGACATGTGGGGGTGAGGGTCTCTAAGTGACAAGTCAGTGGAGGAGGGGCTCAGTGTGACACGTGGGGGTGAGGGTCTCTAAGTGACATGTCAGTGGAGGAGGGGCTCAGTGTGACACGTGGGGGGAGGGTCTCTAAGTGACATGTCAGTGGAGGAGGGGCTCAGTGTGACACGTGGGGGGGAGGTCCTCTAAGTGACATGTAGGTGGAGGAGGGTCTCAGTGTGACATGTGTGGGGGAGGGTCTCTAAGTGACAAGTCAGTGGAGGAGGGGCTCAGTGTGACACGTGGGGGTGAGGGTCTCTAAGTGACAAGTCAATGGAGGAAGGTCTCAGTGTGACACGTGGGGGGGAGGGTCTCTAAGTGACATGTCAGTGGAGGAGGGGCTCAGTGTGACATGTGGGGGGGAGGGTCTCTAAGTGACAAGTCAGTGGAGGAGGGGTTCAGTGTGACACGTGGGGGGAGGGTCTCTAAGTGACATGTCAGTGGAGGAGGGGCTCAGTGTGACATGTGTGTGGGAGGGTCTCTAAGTGACAAGTCAGTGGAGGGGGAGCTCAGTGTGACATGTGTGGTGGAGGGTCTCTAAGTGACAAGTCAGTGGAGGAGGAGCTCAGTGTGACATGTGGGGGGGAGGGGTCCTCTAAGTGACAAGGTCCCAGTGGAGGAGGGGGCTTCAGTGTGTGGGGGAGGTCTCTAAGTGACAAGTCAGTGGAGGAGGGGCTCAGTGTGACATGTGGGGGGAAGGTCTCTAAGTGACATATCAGTGGGGAGGGTCTCAGTGTGACACGTGGGGGGAGGGTCTCTAAGTGACAAGTCAGTGGAGGAGGGTCTCATTGTGACAAGTGTGTGGGAGGGTCTCTAAGTGACAAGTCAGTGGAGGAGGGGCTCAGTGTGACATGTGTGGGGGAGGGTCTCTAAGTGAGAAGTCAGTGGAGGAGGGGCTCAGTGTGACACGTGGGGTGAGGGTCTCTAAGTGACAAGTCAGTGGAGGAGGGGCTCAGTGTGACATGTGTGTGGGAGGGTCTCTAAGTGACATGTCAGTGGGGAGGGGCTCAGTGTGACACGTGGGGGGGAGGGTCTCTAAGTGACAAGTCAGTGGAAGAGGGGCTCAGTGTGACACGTGGGGGTGAGGGTCTCTAAGTGACAAGTCAGTGGAGGAGGGTCTCAGTGTGACATGTGTGTGGGAGGGTCTCTAAGTGACAAGTCAGTGGAGGAGGGGCTCAGTGTGACATGTGTGGGGGAGGGTCTCTAAGTGAGAAGTCAGTGGAGGAGGGGCTCAGTGTGACACGTGGGGGGAGGGTCTCTAAGTGACAAGTCAGTGGAGGAGGGGCTCAGTGTGACATGTGTGGGAGGGTCTCTAAATGACAAGTCAGTGGAGGAGGGGCTCAGTGTGACATGTGTGTGGGAGGGTCTCTAAGTGACATGTCAGTGGAGGAGGGGCTCAGTGTGACATGTGTGTGGAGGAGGGTCTCTAAGTGACATGTCAGTGGAGGAGGGTCTCAGTGTGACATGTGGGGGGAGGGTCTCTAAGTGACATGTCAGTGGAGGAGGGGCTCAGTGTGACATGTGTGTGGGAGGGTCTCTAAGTGACAAGTCAGTGGAGGAGGGGCTCAGTGTGACATGTGTGTGGGAGGGTCTCTAAGTGACATGTCAGTGGAGGAGGGGCTCAGTGTGACATGTGTGTGGGAGGGTCTCTAAGTGACAAGTCAGTGGAGGAGGGGCTCAGTGTGACATGTGTGTGGGAGGGTCTGTAAGTGACATGTCAGTGGAGGAGGGGCTCAGTGTGACATGTGTGTGGAGGAGGGTCTCTAAGTGACATGTCAGTGGAGGAGGGTCTCAGTGGGACATGTGGGGCGGAGGGGCTCTAAGTGACATATCAGTGGAGGAGGGTCTCAGTGTGACACGTGGGGGGGAGAGTCTCTAAGTGACATATCAGTGGGGAGGGTCTCAGTGTGACACGTGGGGGGGAGGGTCTCTAAGTGACATATCAGTGGGGAGGGTCTCAGTGTGACGTGGGGGGAGGGTCTCTAAGTGACATGTCAGTGGAGGAGGGGCTCAGTGTGACATATGGGGGGAGGTTCTCTAAGTGACAAGTCAGTGGAGGATGGGCTCAGTGTGACATATGGGTGGAGGGTCTCTAAGTGACATGTCAGTGGAGGAGGGGCTCAGTGTGACACGTGTGTGGGGGAGGGTCTCTAAGTGACAAGTCAGTGGAGGAGGGGCTCAGTGTGACACATGTGTGGGGGAGGGTCTCTAAGTGACAAGTCAGTGGAGGATGGGCTCAGTGTGACATGTGTGTGGGAAGGTCTCTAAGTGACATATCAGTGGGGAGGGTCTCAGTGTGACATGTGTGTGGGAGGGTCTCTAAGTGACAAGTCAGTGGAGGAGGGGCTCAGTGTGACACATGTGTGGGGGAGGGTCTCTAAGTGACAAGTCAGTGGAGGAGGGACTCAGTGTGACATGTGTGTGGGAGGGTCTCTAAGTGACAAGTCAGTGGAGGAGGGGCTCAGTGTGACATGTGTGTGGGAGGGTCTCTAAGTGACATGTCAGTGGAGGAGGGTCTCAGTGTGACATGTGTGGGAAGGTCTCTAAGTGACAAGTCAGTGGGGAGGGTCTCAGTGTGACATGTGTGGGGGAGGGTCTCTAAGTGACAAGTCAGTGGAGGAGGGGCTCAGTGTGACATGTGTGTGGGAGGGTCTCTAAGTGACAAGTCAGTGGAGGAGGGGCTCAGTGTGACATGTGGGGGTGAGGGTCTCTAAGTGACAAGTCAGTGGAGGAGGGGCTCAGTGTGACACGTGGGGGTGAGGGTCTCTAAGTGACATGTCAGTGGAGGAGGGGCTCAGTGTGACACGTGGGGGAGGGTCTCTAAGTGACATGTCAGTGGAGGAGGGGCTCAGTGTGACACGTGGGGGGAGGGTCTCTAAAGTGACATGTAGGTGGAGGAGGGTCTCAGTGTGACATGTGTGGGGGAGGGTCTCTAAGTGACAAGTCAGTGGAGGAGGGGCTCAGTGTGACACGTGGGGGTGAGGGTCTCTAAGTGACAAGTCAATGGAGGAAGGTCTCAGTGTGACACGTGGGGGGGAGGGTCTCTAAGTGACATGTCAGTGGAGGAGGGGCTCAGTGTGACGTGGGGGGGAGGGTCTCTAAGTGACAAGTCAGTGGAGGAGGGGTTCAGTGTGACGCGTGGGGGGGAGGGTCTCTAAGTGACATGTCAGTGGAGGAGGGGCTCAGTGTGACATGTGTGTGGGAGGGTCTCTAAGTGACAAGTCAGTGGAGGAGGAGCTCAGTGTGACATGTGTGGTGGAGGGTCTCTAAGTGACAAGTCAGTGGAGGAGGAGCTCAGTGTGACATGTGGGGGGGAGGGTCTCTAAGTGACAAGTCAGTGGAGGAGGGGCTCAGTGTGACATGTGTGGGGGAGGGTCTCTAAGTGACAAGTCAGTGGAGGAGGGGCTCAGTGTGACATGTGGGGGGAAGGTCTCTAAGTGACATATCAGTGGGGAGGGTCTCAGTGTGACACGTGGGGGGAGGGTCTCTAAGTGACAAGTCAGTGGAGGAGGGTCTCATTGTGACAAGTGTGTGGGAGGGTCTCTAAGTGACAAGTCAGTGGAGGAGGGGCTCAGTGTGACATGTGTGGGGGAGGGTCTCTAAGTGAGAAGTCAGTGGAGGAGGGGCTCAGTGTGACACGTGGGGGTGAGGGTCTCTAAGTGACAAGTCAGTGGAGGAGGGGCTCAGTGTGACATGTGTGTGGGAGGGTCTCTAAGTGACATGTCAGTGGGGAGGGGCTCAGTGTGACACGTGGGGGGGAGGGTCTCTAAGTGACAAGTCAGTGGAAGAGGGGCTCAGTGTGACACGTGGGGGTGAGGGTCTCTAAGTGACAAGTCAGTGGAGGAGGGTCTCAGTGTGACATGTGTGTGGGAGGGTCTCTAAGTGACAAGTCAGTGGAGGAGGGGCTCAGTGTGACATGTGTGGGGGAGGGTCTCTAAGTGAGAAGTCAGTGGAGGAGGGGCTCAGTGTGACACGTGGGGGGGAGGGTCTCTAAGTGACAAGTCAGTGGAGGAGGGGCTCAGTGTGACATGTGTGGGAGGGTCTCTAAGTGACAAGTCAGTGGAGGAGGGGCTCAGTGTGACATGTGTGTGGGAGGGTCTCTAAGTGACATGTCAGTGGAGGAGGGCTCAGTGTGACATGTGTGTGGAGGAGGGTCTCTAAGTGACATGTCAGTGGAGGAGGGTCTCAGTGTGACATGTGGGGGGAGGGTCTCTAAGTGACATGTCAGTGGAGGAGGGGCTCAGTGTGACATGTGTGTGGGAGGGTCTCTAAGTGACAAGTCAGTGGAGGAGGGGCTCAGTGTGACATGTGTGTGGGAGGGTCTCTAAGTGACATGTCAGTGGAGGAGGGGCTCAGTGTGACATGTGTGTGGAGGGTCTCTAAGTGACAAGTCAGTGGAGGAGGGGCTCAGTGTGACATGTGTGTGGGAGGGTCTCTAAGTGACATGTCAGTGGAGGAGGGGCTCAGTGTGACATGTGTGTGGAGGAGGGTCTCTAAGTGACATGTCAGTGGAGGAGGGTCTCAGTGTGACATGTGGGGCGGAGGGGCTCTAAGTGACATATCAGTGGGGAGGGTCTCAGTGTGACACGTGGGGGGGAGGGTCTCTAAGTGACATATCAGTGGGGAGGGTCTCAGTGTGACACGTGGGGGGGAGGGTCTCTAAGTGACATATCAGTGGGGAGGGTCTCAGTGTGACATGTGGGGGGAGGGTCTCTAAGTGACATGTCAGTGGAGGAGGGGCTCAGTGTGACATATGGGGGGAGGGTCTCTAAGTGACAAGTCAGTGGAGGATGGGCTCAGTGTGACATATGGGTGGAGGGTCTCTAAGTGACATGTCAGTGGAGGAGGGGCTCAGTGTGACACGTGTGTGGGGGAGGGTCTCTAAGTGACAAGTCAGTGGAGGAGGGGCTCAGTGTGACACATGTGTGGGGGAGGGTCTCTAAGTGACAAGTCAGTGGAGGATGGGCTCAGTGTGACATGTGTGTGGGAAGGTCTCTAAGTGACATATCAGTGGGGAGGGTCTCAGTGTGACATGTGTGTGGGAGGGTCTCTAAGTGACAAGTCAGTGGAGGAGGGGCTCAGTGTGACACATGTGTGGGGGAGGGTCTCTAAGTGACAAGTCAGTGGAGGAGGGACTCAGTGTGACATGTGTGTGGGAGGGTCTCTAAGTGACAAGTCAGTGGAGGAGGGGCTCAGTGTGACATGTGTGTGGGAGGGTCTCTAAGTGACATGTCAGTGGAGGAGGGTCTCAGTGTGACATGTGTGGGAAGGTCTCTAAGTGACAAGTCAGTGGGGAGGGTCTCAGTGTGACATGTGTGGGGGAGGGTCTCTAAGTGACAAGTCAGTGGAGGAGGGGCTCAGTGTGACATGTGTGTGGGAGGGTCTCTAAGTGACAAGTCAGTGGAGGAGGGGCTCAGTGTGACATGTGTGTGGGAGGGTCTCTAAGTGACAAGTCAGTGGAGGAGGGGCTCAGTGTGACATGTGTGTGGGAGGGTCTCTAAGTGACATGTCAGTGGGGGAGGGTCTCAGTGTGACATGTGGGGGTGAGGGTCTCTAAGTGACATGTCAGTGGAGGAGGGTCTCTAAGTGACATGTCAGTGGAGGAGGGTCTCAGTGTGACATGTGTGGAGGAGTGTCTCTAAGTGACATGTCAGTGGAGGAGGGTCTCAGTGTGACATGTGTGGGAAGGTCTCTAAGTGACATGTCAGTGGAGGAGGGACTCAGTGTGACATGTGTGTGGGAGGGTCTCTAAGTGACATGTCAGTGGAGGAGGGGCTCAGTGTGACATGTGTGTGGGAGGGTTTCTAAGTGACAAGTCAGTGGAGGAGGGGCTCAGTGTGACACGTGGGGGGGAGGGTCTCTAAGTGACAAGTCAGTGGAGGAGGGGCTCAGTGTGACATGTGTGGGGTAGGGTCTCTAAGTGACATGTCAGTGGAGGAGAGACTCAGTGTGACATGTGGGGCGGAGGGTCTCTAAGTGACATGTCAGTGGGGAGGGTCTCAGTGTGACATGTGTGTGGAGGAGGGTCTCTAAGTGACAAGTCAGTGGAGGAGGAGCTCAGTGTGACATGTGGGGCGGAGGGTCTCTAAGTGACATGTCAGTGGGGAGGGTCTCAGTGTGACATGTGTGGGGGAGGGTCTCTAAGTGACATATCAGTGGAGGAGGGGCTCAGTGTGACATGTGTGTGGAGGAGGGTCTCTAAGTGACATGTCAGTGGAGGAGGGTCTCAGTGTGACATGTGTGGGGGAGGGTCTCTAAGTGACAAGTCAGTGGAGGAGGGTCTCACTGTGACATGTGGGGGGGAGGGTCTCTAAGTGACAAGTCAGTGGAGGAGGGTCTCAGTGTGACATGTGGGGGGGAGGGTCTCAAAGTGACAAGTCAGTGGAGGAGGGGCTCAGTGTGACATGTGGGGGGGAGGGTCTCTAAGTGACATATCAGTGGGGAGGGTCTCAGTGTGACATGTGTGGGGGAGGGTCTCTAAGTGACATATCAGTGGGGAGGGTCTCACTGTGACACGTGGTGGGGAGGGTCTCTAAGTGACATATCAGTGGAGGAGGGTCTCAGTGTGACATGTGTGGGGGAGGGGCTCTAAGTGACATATCAGTGGAGGAGGGTCTCAGTGTGACATGTGTGGGGGAGGGGCTCTAAGTGACATATCAGTGGAGGAGGGGCTCAGTGTGACATGTGGGGGGGAGGGTCTCTAAGTGACATATCAGTGGGGAGGGTCTCAGTGTGACACGTGGGGGGGAGGGTCTCTAAGTGACATATCAGTGGAGGAGGGTCTCAGTGTGACATGTGTGGGGGAGGGGCTCTAAGTGACATATCAGTGGGGAGGGTCTCAGTGTGACACGTGGGGGGGAGGGTCTCTAAGTGACATGTCAGTGGAGGAGGGTCTCAGTGTGACATGTGGTGGGGAGGGTCTCTAAGTGACATATCAGTGGAGTAGGGGCTCAGTGTGACATGTGTGGGGGAGGGTCTCTAAGTGACATGTCAGTGTAGGAGGGTCTCAGTGTGACATGTGGGGGGGGAGGGTCTCTAAGTGACATGTCAGAGGAGGAGGAGCTCAGTGTGACATGTGTGTGGGAGGGTCTCTAAGTGACAAGTCAGTGGAGGAGGGTCTCAGTGTGACATGTGGGGCGGAGGGGCTCTAAGTGACATATCAGTGGGGAGGGTCTCAGTGTGACACGTGGGGGGGAGGGTCTCTAAGTGACATATCAGTGGAGGAGGGTCTCAGTGTGACACGTGGGGGCTAGGGTCTCTAAGTGACATATCAGTGGGGAGGGTCTCAGTGTGACACGTGGGGGGGAGGGTCTCTAAGTGACATATCAGTGGGGAGGGTCTCAGTGTGACATGTGGGGGGGAGGGTCTCTAAGTGACAAGTCAGTGGAGGAAGGTCTCAGTGTGACACGTGGGGGGGAGGGTCTCTAAGTGACAAGTCAGTGGAGGAGGGTCTCAGTGTGACATGTGTGTGGGAGGGTCTCTAAGTGACATGTCAGTGGAGGAGGGGCTCAGTGTGACATGTGTGGGGGAGGGTCTCTAAGTGACAAGTCAGTGGAGGAGGGGCTCAGTGTGACATGTGGGGGGGAGGGTCTCTTAGTGACATGTCAGTGGAGGAGGGTCTCAGTGTGACATGTGTGTGGGAGGGTCTCTAAGTGACAAGTCAGTGGAGGAAGGTCTCAGTGTGACACGTGGGGGGGAGGGTCTCTAAGTGACATGTCAGTGGAGGAGGGGCTCAGTGTGACATGTGGGGGGGAGGGTCTCTAAGTGACAAGTCATTGGAGGAGGGCCTCAGTGTGACATGTGTGGGAGGGTCTCTATTTACATGTCAGTGGAGGAGGGGCTCAGTGTGACACGTGGGGGGGAGGGTCTCTTAGTGACATGTCAGTGGAGGAGGGGCTCAGTGTGACACGTGTGGGGTAGGGTCTCTAAGTGACATGTCAGTGGAGGAGGGTCTCAGTGTGACATGTGGGGGGGAGGGTCTCTAAGTGACATGTCAGTGGTGGAGGGTCTCAGTGTGACGTGTGTGGGAGGCGCTCTAAGTGACATATCAGTGGAGAGGGTCTCAGTGTGACGTGTGTTTTGGAGCTCCTCTTAGTGACTGCCAGTGGAGGAGGAGGTGCTGTGTGTCCCTCGGTGGAGGAAGGTCTCCCTGTGTATCCCAGTGGGAGGTACACAGTCTGACATGGTTGAGAGGCTCCTTGTGACACACATGTGAGAGAGGGGCTTAATGTGCCACCCAGTGGGTGTGACACAGGAGTGGGCGTGAGCAGGTTGTGCAGCACCTGACTGGACAGGAGCCTGGGAGTGGGGTCACCTTTAGGAAGAGCCAAGGTTCCCCTGCCAGGGGCCACCTCAGCCCACAGAGAACATGCCATTGCCACATGCCACACAGCTGTGCTTCAAAATCAAGTAAACATGCGACTAAACAATCCAATTTACAAACGTTCACCTCCCAGCAGTGACTTCCACCAGCCACCCTGGACCCATGGCCACACAGTCCCCCAGCCAAGCCCTTAAAGGACCATGAACAGATCTGAGCCCAGTCTCCCCAACAGGTCTTCACAGGCACCAGACCCAGAAACTCCCCAAAATGGACAGACAGCCAGCACTGTGTCAAACAAAGACATTGGTGATAACAGAGCATTCCCATCCTGCACACCACCATTTTACATCCCAAATACATTTTTAACAGCCCAAGGACCCCCAACAAAGTGGACAGCCAGGAGGCTGACCAGAGACCAGGGTGCAGAGCACCAGGGCGGGGCCCTGGGGAGCGTGAGTCCTGCCAGGGGCCTGGGAGCGAGGACCCTGGAGGCAACCCACGAGGGCCAGGGCGCTGGGCCTGAGCTCCTGCACCACAGCAGAGAAGCAGGCACCATCGGGGCAGGAGGAGGGGCCGTGGGACGTCTCCTGGCCGGCCCGGCTGGGCAGGTCCTCAGCTGAGCCCACACCCCCACCCGGTTCCCCACAGTCAGGTGGCCTCCTCTGCACCCACGTCCCGTGCAGCCCTGGTGCAAGCTCTCCTGCCGTCCACCATCTGGCGTGCGTCTCCCCGAGGTGTGTGCTCCCAAGGGCAACGTCCATCTACACGATGCCTGGCACAGGGCCTGGCACACAGTAGACCTTCACCGAATGTGCAAACGAATGAATGAAAGCCTACCATGTACAAGGCCCTGGAGGCCAGAATGAGGCCGAGGCGAGGAGGATGGAGGTGAGGTGGGTGATGGAGGCTGGGACCGCCATTGATGAGAGGCTGTGCCTGGGTTGACAGAGGCCACATGGAGTGATGGGAGCCGTGATGATGGAGTCCACGGTGACAGACATGCGTGAGATGGACCCCCACACACCAGACGAGAGGTGGGGAGGAGGCCAGGGCCAAACACCGGGCCTGGAAGCCTCTGAACGTCAAGGTAGAACACATCCAGCTCACCCCCTTCCCACCCTCTTACCCTGACAGAAATCAACACTGTGACAGCAGAATTTCTGAGCCCGAGAGTCCTGCCAGGGAGGAACAGCAGATGCCCTAAACAGGGCTTGGCAAATCTTTTTTTTTTTTTTTTTAATATATCAGAGATTGAACCCAGGGGTGCTTAACGATCTATAGCTCTTTTTAGTTTTAATTTAGAGACAGGGTCTTGATAAGCGGCTTAGGGCCTCACCAGGTTGTTGAGGCTGGCTTCAAACTTTCAATCCTCCTGCCTCAGCCTCCCAAGCTGCTGGGATTACAGGCGTGCGCCACCACGTCCAGCTTTGGCCAAGATTTTTTTGCTTGCAGATCCCAGAGTGGAAATTCAGAGGGACACGTAACTCCCCCTCACCCTAGCCCATTTCCAAATTGGCATCCAAACTTCCGTGAACTTAAAGAGGTGCAGTGATGATTTGTGACTGATTCTCAAGACCTCAGAAGCTCACTTGACTGGTCCTCTCTAAACCTCACTGGCAAGGCAATCTGGCAAAAACAGACTTTTTTTCAGAAACACTCTCAGGTCAATTTTGACACTTTTCATTTCAATCAGTTGTGCTCACATGCATCAAGAAGACAAACGTCTCACCCTGGACTTGGTGTCTCAGGCCATGGCTGGCAATGTCTGTGAGGTCAGGGGGCGGGCGGGGTACAGGAACTCACCTGGAGGCCAAGCGGACAGTGCAGCGCGTTGGCAGACTGCATGGGGGCACGGTGCCATCCAGGTCCCAGGCTCTGTTGAGGGCGGGATGTAGCAGCCAAGGTCTGGGAGGCCACTCTGGTCCTCAGGTTCCTGGTGCCAGCACCACACGGGGGCAGACACCCCAGGCAGCACCTGGGAGGCGGGCACAGGACCCAGCCTGCACCTTGCTCAACCCATTTTTGTCCTGAGAGCTTCCCCAGAAACTGGAGATTATGGGCTGGGAGTGGTCAGAACCCCAGGCAAGGGGGTAGGCGCTAAGTGGTGGGCAGGGGGGTGGGGGAGGCCGCTCAGTTCTCAGGAAGGAGAAGCTGGCTGGGCAGAGCTGGCGGGGGTGCCAAGGCTCGTGGGGGGTGGCAGCAGTGCAGGTCTGTCTCCCACTGCCTTGCCACGCAGCATGAAGGCAGGGGCTGGAGGGCCAAGACCGCCACTCTTCTGTCCCCTGTAGAGGAGCTGGACAGAGGGGCTGGTGGACAAAGACACAGGGGGCTGGTGGCAGGGGAGACTGTGGGGAGCTGGGCTGTGGACAAGGGTGGATGCATTCTCGGGGCATCTGGGGCTGGGGAGAACCTCTCCCCTCTCACTCACAGCACTCTCCACGGTCTGCCTCCCTCACGCACACACCAACACACAAGGGCAGACCACACTCACGTGCACACACACCAACACACACACACACACACACACACACACACACACACACACGGGCACGCTTCCACCACCATCCACACAGGCCAGGACGCTTCTGCACTGAGCCCTCCCTGGGCAGGAGCCCAGAACACCCCCTGAGCTAACAGGAGCTGGAGGGCACACTAGCCCATTCACGGACACCACTCTGTGCTGGGGCTTGGGAGTTGGGGTAAAGGGGTGGGACTAACCCCAACCCGGGTCACAGGCCACAGAAACCTTCCAGAGCAGCACTTCTGCAGGTGATGAGCACCAGGCTGCAAGGGCCTTAAGGCCCAGCCCTTCAGAAGGTCACACCCTGCACTAAGTTCAGGGAGGCAAGTCCCAGCCTGGCTAATTAGTCCAGGTCCAGGTCAGGTCTGGGAGGCACCCGGGGTTTTCCTCTCAGTTGTCTCAGAAGAGGGCCTTCCTGGTCTCTGAAACAGGGCTCCCATTTCCCCTCGGGACACCCGGAACCCCCTGCTTGACCTATGACCCTTCAGGCCTGGGACCTCTTTCTCTGACACAGGGCACCCGCAAGCACCAACCACACACAAGCATCTCCATCCACTCCACCAACACAAGCAAACAGGTAAAGTGCTTTGTAAAGTGCAGGTATATAGGTAAGGTTCCGGAACACCCGGACAGCTCCCTCCCCCTCCCACAGTCCTCTTCCAAGAGCCTGGGCCCGGGACACCCCCTGGGGTACTGCCTGTACCCTCCCTTGTAGGCACCTTGCTGCCCATCTACCCCTCAACAGTGTGGCCACAGTATGCCACACACAGGTGGTGCCCAGTACATGGCTGCTGAGCTGAATTAGATGACTTCAGACTCAAACGTTCCACGGGAGCACTGGGGATGGGGGCCGGCCGGGCAGCCTGAGGGGCCCTCTGAGAAGTGGGGGGCACCATGAGAAGCAGTAGCTCCTGGGGCGGTAGCACCTGAAAACAGTCCCCATTGGAAGGGAGTGGAGAAAGTGCTTCACATACCCTGCCAGCCCCTGCCTCTCTCTCTCTAGCTCCAGCTATGACATGGCGGCCACCAGGGGGAATAAGAGTGGAAAATTATAGTCCTCGGAAGAAATTGCGGCCCCAAGCATCTCGATTCCCTGGTTCCTTCAGGAACTGAGCTGGGTATGTGGGGGAAACTTGGGGGCCTGGCTCAGCCCCTTCTAGAAGGACAGCCGTGGGTTTCGCTACCCCCTCACCTCTAGTCCACTTTACTGAGTGACTACCCTAATGAAGCTCACCTCACCTGGAGTTAGTCACCTGGAGCCCACCACCTGGCCCCAAATCCCATGACTCAATGGAGTCCAGGTGAGCAACACACACAGGTGACTCCACACCTGTGAGAGAACCTGTCTCCCAACAGGTTGGAGAAGAAAAGAGTAAACAGTGAGGAAACTGAGGCTCTGGGGGAGAGTCGGAGGCCAACTGGGCTTGGGCCTGGCACCCAGACTCTCAGACAGGGAGAGGCTGCATCCTACTCCAGGGCCACTCTACCATAAGTTCTGCCTGGTCTAGAAGTCTGCCTTCTTCCTAGAGCTACTACACCTCTCCTTTTGAGCCTTGCTCCCTGCGGCTGATGACTTCATACAGTGCACTTCACGTGTTCTTCACAATCTTCACAAGCGGAGCTCACCCATTTTGCATCTGGCTTCAGAATCTGTTGCGGGGACTTCTAGGAAATCAGCGACAAGTGATTCTAATAATTGGTGTTTCTTGGAAATCTACCAAAATAACTTGGCCAAACGAAGAGTAGGAGTGGGATGAGGCAGTTCTTGAAGATGACGTTTCTCCTTCATTCCATCCCAGGTCTCATGTTGCCATAAAAAAAAAAAAAAAAGTTCTTGTGCGTGGAGTTCCAGATTCTAATGAATTTCCAGGAAATATCACCAAAATGATGTTGGCATCATTTAGGAGTGTTTTTTAAGAATTCTTGGTAGCTGCTCCCTTTCCTCCAGACACAAGCTGAATAAAATAAGTCTTTTTTTTCTGGGACATGTTATTGAAGCATGTAGGAACAGCATAACTGACAAGCTCAGATTCTCACGAAGCCCCCAGTCTACAGCTGGCAAAGTTCACACATCCAGAATAATATTCAAGACACCATCCTCCTAATATCTACATTTTGCATTACTTTGACTCATCCATGACCTCTCATGGTTTCGGAACAACACCACAGTTTTGGCCTTGTTCTTTAATTGTCATCTCTCAAGCAAACAGTCTTGTGTCAACCAAGTTTTTGGAGGATAAAGAAAGAGTGCATGGAGCAAGCCACCGACCCACGGTTGCGGCTCTACCTGGGACGTTAGTGTCCAAGTCCCCAGGTATGGGGAGAGGTCTCCTTTGCTGCTTATGGAGTCTTCCCACACATCATAATGGTCTGGCACTGTCCCCAGTTCCAATCTTGATGAACTTCCGTTGGTAGAAGGAGGCAACTAGATCTGACCACCAGCCCCGAGGTTACAGCTTCACACCAAGCTGGCGAGTGGGCGTTTAGCACCTTCCACTGGGAGAAGAGTTAAGCCGCAAAAACTAGCTTGGGTTACATTCCAGGGTCTGGCCAACTTGGCAGTCCTGTGGGTCCAGACTGGAGTGTGGCCAGCCATGAGTCCAGTACAACTAAAAGCCATAAAACAGATCTTCACTGGAGCATCACTTGCTCTTGGGTAGACACTGTCCAAAGCACCATATCTATATTCATGACTGATGCTGCCATACTCTTCCTGTTCTCAGTCCACAACTCTCCCACTAGGAAAGAACATCAAAGGCCACAGTGTGGAGCATAGTGTCCTCTGCCCCATCCAGTCTCAAGTCCAACTTTGGCCACACCTAATGCTTCCCAGGAAAGCCCACAGCCTTCAGATTTTCTCACCAATTTTGAACATCTGAGCTTCTGTCAGAAACTGGAGATGGTATCTCAGCTCTAGAACATCAAGAAGTTTTCTTTCTGGACATCTGAACTTCAGAGGATTGAGATGGGCTTTTAGCTCTAAAGCATTAAAGAGTTCCCTCTTTCTGGATATCAGAGCTTCAAAGGAGGATGTGGGTCTCAGCTCTAGAACATCAAGGAGGACAAGTGAACTTCACCAGAGGTTCCAGCTGCAGTCTGTGTTTGGGGACCTCTGACCTTCACTAGAGGCTTGGAATGCAATCCTGGATCTGGAACTTTGAGGAGGTTACTGTTCCTAGACATTTGAATTTCACTGGAAGCTGACACTGGGGTCTCAGTTCTAGAACACCAAGAAGGTCTGTATTTGGGGACCTCTGACATTCACTGAGGCTTGAAATGCGATCCTGGATCTGGAACATTGAAGAGGTTGCTCTTTCTGGACATTTGAGTTTCACTGAAGGCTGAAGTTGGAGTCCCAGCTCTATAACTTCAAGGAGGTCCCTCTTTTTGAACATCTGAGCTTCATCCAAGGCTGAAACTGGAGTCACAGTTCTAGAATAGCAAGAATGTTTATCTTTTTGGACCTCTGGGCTTTGCTGAAGGCTTAAAATAAAATTTTTGATCTGGAACATCAATGCAGTTGCTCTTTCTGGACATATGAGTTTCATCAGAGGCTCAAATTGGAGTACCACCTCTAGAACATCAAGGAGGACACCCTTTCTGGACATCTGAGTGTCATAAGGGGATGAAGTTGGAGTCCCAGCTCTAGAAAATCAAGGAGGCCCCTCTTTCTGGACATCTGAGCTTTATCAGAGGTTGGAAATAGAGTCCCAGCTCTAGAAATATAAGGAGATGACTCTCTCTGGATGTCTGAGCTGAAGTCTCAGCTCTAGAACTGCAAGGAGGTTCATTTTTCTGGATATCTGAGCATCACCAGAGATTAGAGATGAAGTTCCAGTTCTAGAAACGCAAGGAGGTAAGTCTTTCTGGATGTCTGAGCTTCATCAAAGGCTAAAGCTAAAGTCTCATCTCTAGAACTGCAAGGAGTTTCATCTTTCTGGATATCTGAGCTTTACCAGAGGTTGGAGATGGAGTCCCAGTTCTAGAAATGCAGGGAGGCAACTCTTTCTGGATGTCTGAGCTTCAAAGGCTGAAGCTGGAGTCTCAGTTCTAGAACTGCAAGGAGGTTCATGCTTCTGAATATCTGAGCTTCACCAGAGTTTTGAGATGGAGTTCTAGCTCTAGAAATGTAAGGAGGAACTCTTTCTGGATGTCTGGGCTTTGTCGAAGGCTGAAGCTGGAGTCTTAGCTCTAGAACTGCAAGGAGGCTCACCTTTCTGGATATCTGAGCTTTGCCAGAGGTTGGAGGTAGAGTCCCAGCTCTAGAAACACAAGAAGATAACTCTTTCTGGATGACTGAACTTCATCAAAGGCTGAAGCTGGAGTCTTAGCTCTAGAACTGCAAGGAGGTTCATCTTTCTGAATATCTGAGCTTCACTAGAGGTTGGAGATAGAGTCCCAGTTCTAGAAACGTGAGGAGGTAACTCTTTCTGAATGTCTGAACTTCATCAAAGGCTGAAGCTGGAGTCTCAGCTCTAGAACTGCAAGGAGGTTCACCTTTCTGTATATCTGAGCTTCACCAGAGGTCGGAGATAGAGTCCCAGTTCTAGAAACACAAGGCGGTAACTCTTTCTGGATGTCTGAACTTCATCAAAGGCTGAAGCTGGAGTCTCAGCTCTACAACTGCAAGGTGGTTCATCTTTCTGAATATCTGAGCTTCACCAGAGGTTGGAAATAGAGTCCTAGCTTGAGAACACAGAACATCAAGTTGGTCTCTCTTTCTGGATGACTGAGCTTCCAAGGCTAAATCTGGAGTCTCAGCTCTAGATCATCAAGGAAGTCCATATTTTTGGATATCTCATCTTCATCAAAGTTTGGAGATTGAGTCCCAGCTTTTAAATAGCAAGGAGGTCACTCTTTCTGGACATCTTAGCTTCGTGAAAGGCTGAAGATGGAGTCTCAGCTCTATAACATCAAAGAGGTCTCTCTTTTTGGATAGCTGAGCTCCATCAAAGGCTGGAAGTGGAATCTCAGCTCCAAAACATCAAGGATGTCCTTCTTTCTGTATTTCTGAGCTTCATTGGAGAATGGAGATGCAGTTCTGGATCTAGAACGTCAAGGAAGTTCCTCTTTCTGGACATCTGGGCTTCATGAAAGGCTGAAGATGCTGGAGTGTTAACATAAAGGACATTCCTCTTTGTGGACCTCTAAGCATCACTGAAGGCTAGAGATACAGTCCTGGCAATCAAATACAAAGGACATTCTTCTTTCTGTATAGGAGAGCTTTATCAGAAGCTAAAGCAGGGGTCTCAGTTCTGCAACATCAAAAGAGAGACAAATTCTGGATGTCCAGGGTTTATTAGAGGCTAGAGCTGAAGTCCTGGCTCTGGACATCAAGTGGGCTCCTCATTCTGGATGTGAAACTTCAAAGTCTGGAGCTCAGGTCCCAGTATTGGAGCATCAAGTGGGTCCTGCGTTTGGATCTTGAGCTTTGTCAAGGCTGAAGATGAAGTTTCTGATTAGAATGTCAAGGAGGTCCCTCTTATGGACATCTGAGCTTCATCAGAGGCTAAAGTTGGGGTCTTTAGCTCTGATTCTTCAGTGGGGGGACTTGTTCTGGAAGCCTGAGCTTTCTTGGAGATTCTGTTCACCAAAAGCAGGAGTCTCTCCTAGATACTTGGCCCCTTTTTTGGCTAGCCATAGGCTTGTTTAGGTGGGGTGAATTCTGGAGGCCACCTTCTCCTCTTATCACTGTCATCTGGACTGTCTCTCAGCTCTATCCATGTCACAGCCTTCATCAGGGACTCAGGTTGGGTCTCTTAGGTTGGGCCATTGCTGTGGTCCCAAGGTTATTCTTGCTGGACTTGCCTGCAGTTCTCTTGAGGTACCTCTACGTGAGGAGGAGGAGGGGAGGAGGGAAGAGGAGGAGGAAGAGGAGGGAAAGGAGGGAAAAGGAGGAGGAGGGGAGGAGGGAAGAGGAGGAGAAGGGAAGAGGAGGAGGAGGAAAGGAGGGAAGAGGAGGAGGAGGAGAGAAAGGAGGGAAGAGGAGGAGGAGGGGAGGAGAGAAGAGGAGGAGGAGGAGAGAAAGGAGGGAAGAGGAGGAAGAGGGGAGGAGGAAAGAGGAGGAGGAGGAGGAGGGAAAAGAGGGAAGAGGAGGAGGAGGGAAAGGAGGGAAGAGGAGGAAGAGGGGAGGAGAGAAGAGGAGGAGGAAGAGGGAAAGGAGGGAAGAGGAGGAGAAGGGGAGGAGGGAAGAGGAGGAGGAGGGGAGGAGGAGGAGAGGAGGGAAGAGGAGGAGGAGGGGAGGAGGGAAGAGGAGGAGGAGGGGAGGAGGGAAGAGGAGGAGGAGGAGAGAAGGGAAGAGGAGGAGGAGAGAAAGGAGGGAAGAGAAGGAGGAGGGAGGAGGGAAGAGGAGGAGGAGGAGGGAAGACGAGGAAGAGGAGGGAAAGGAGGGAAGAGGAGGAGGAGGGGAGGAGGGAAGAGGAGGAGGAGAGAAGAGGAGGAGGAGGAGGGAAAGGAGGGAAGAGGGGAGGAGAGAAGAAGAGGAGGAGGAGGGAAAGGAGGGAAGAAGAGGAAGAGGGGAGGAGGGAAGAGGAGGAGGAGGAGGAGGGAAAAGAGGGAAGAGGAGGAGGAGGGAAAGGAGGGAAGAGGAGGAAGAGGGGAGGAGAGAAGAAGAGGAGGAAGAGGGAAAGGAGGGAAGAGGAGGAGAAGGGGAGGAGGGAAGAGGAGGAGGAGGGGAGGAGGGAAGAGGAGGAGGAGGAGGGGATTGAGAGAGGAGGAGGAAGGAGGAGGAGAGAGAAAGAAGACAAACAAAAGGAAGGGGAAGGAAGTAAAAGGGAAATAGAGGGAGATGGTAGAAGAAAGAGAAGAGGGAGAAGGGAAGAAAGGAGGAGGAATGAGGAAAAGGAGGAAGAGGAAGAGGCTGAAGGAAGAGGAGGGGGGAACGGGTGGGAGATGATGGTGGCAACAGTGGTAGCAGCAGTGTGGTGGCGGTGGTGGCAGTGGTATCGGTGCTGGTGGCAGTGGTGACCATGGTGGCAGCGATGTCGTTGGTGGCAGTAGTGGGCAGCCTCTGCCTCCTGACTGGGAAGGTGTCCGTGTCGTGTGCTCCAGCAAAGCCAGGCTCTACCTGGTCAGGTCCAGTGCCCCCTCCCCTGCTCCCTCTGCTCCCACTCAGCCCCAGCTACATGGGACTCAGGTGGAGGTGACAGGCTCACCTCCCCAAGCTCAGCCAACATGCCTGCTGGCTTGTCCGGGGTGAATGAGAGGCTCTTCCTCCGTGACCCACACAGAGCCCTGTGCAGGAGCCACTGTGTAGAATGAATATTGGCCCAGGATCCCATCAGGTTGGCCCTGGGGAACATAGAAGGAGGAAGAGGAGTCATGGCGATGGAGAAGAATCTTCTCCGGGGATCCAGGGACCTGAACAATGAGCCCTCTGGGCTCCAAAGTCAGACCCCTCCGCCTCCGGCTACGCAATCCGTTCTAGAAACCTGGCTTGCCAAGAGCGTGAGAAGAAGGGGGTCCTGACCAGGCTGAATCCTCTGCAAGCACCAAGCTCGGGACCTCCATGAGGCCAGCTTTGCTTCAGGGCCTCCTGTCGCATGTTCTGGGATCGGAGCTGGCTCCCTGCCCTCCCCCACCAGGCTGCAAAGGAAGCGCACAGACGGACTGCCCGACAGTCACCCCTGCTCATATCAGCAGAACATCCACCACCGCTTTTGTGAAGACAAGAAACATTTATTGAGCGCACGGGGGCGTGGCCAGCCCTGTGCTCCCCAACCACATCAGGCAGCGCCTCACAACAGCCCTGTGAGGTAGGTCCCAGCCCACTTCACACGTGGACACTGGAAGATCAGCAGTTCCCCCAAGTCTCAGGGTTCGTGGGGAGTGAGTGGGGGTCAAGCCCACGTGTGTGACCCCCAGGTCACTGCAGTCCATCAGTCACAGAGTGGGTCTCTACTCAAGGGGAGGCCCCGGTCCAGAGTCGTGGTGCGGCCTGTCCCGTGGGAAGGTGTGCAGGGCGTCCCCGCGGCTGTGGAGGCTGAGAGAGACGGGTGGAGATGAAGTCTACCTGCTCCCGGTCCCGCCGGCTGACAGAGTTCTCATGCAGACAGGCAGGCTCGGGGAGGCAGGAGAGGACCCCTGGCCACGTGGGGAGAAGGCCCCGCTTCTGGGCAGCCAGGGGGTAGGGGCAGCACCCAGACACCAGCTCCTGTGCTCTAACCCAGAATCGGGAGCTCTCAGCTTTCCTCAAAGCTGTGCCCGGTTCTGCTACCCAACACGTGACCTGCTCAGCTTCCCACAGTCCTCAGCCCTCCTGATCCTCCCACTTCTGCCTCCACCTCCCCCTCCTAACCTGTTGCATCTCAGTGTTTAAAGAAAAAACTCTTTCCCCCATCTCTGTCTCCCCAGAGCCGGCCAGGTGCTGCTCCCCGCCCCCCCGCTATGGCACCATGTGGACCAGCAGGGTTTCCCCACACCCACAGATGGCAGGGTGCTGTGGCCAGGTCCTCAGAGCCAGGCGCCCCAGGACGACAAGGCTGAAGGCACCTATGTGCCAGGTAACACAGCATTATTTCACAATTTCATTGAAGCCTACAATAACAGTGCCACATAGGTGTGACAATTTCCATGTTACAGATGAGCAAACACACTCAAAACCACATGGCTAGGGTGGCCTCAAACCTAGACCCTGGTTCTCCCGAGCCCAAGGATGGTGCACAACATGGTGCAGACCTGGTGCTCTTGGAGCTCACCGCCTTCCCCTGAGCAGGAACGGCCCTCCAGTGCCACTTCCACAGGTGGGCAAATCAGGCTCAGGACAGTCCAAGGAACCTGCCCAAGAGCACTCAGCTGGCAAATGAAACCCAAGGACCAGAGCCCAATGGACAAGACCCCAGGAGCCCCACCCAGGCACGTGCCCTGCACAGAGAAAAGAAATCAAGGTCTGGGGTCCAATCACTTCTACCCTCCCCACCTGGGATTGCTGACTGCCCAAACTTGGCATAGGTCTCACAAGACAAAGCTGACTGTCACCAGTGGTGGGGACAAAGACTTTTCAGGTGGAACAGCTTCCCTTCACCAGGGCAAAGGTTTCCGATGGGTCAGAGAGGATACAGGAATGGCCAAGTGGGCCCTACAACCTGGCACTCGGCAAGTGTCACGTCAGAATCACTCAGGCCACGACACCAACCAGGACATTTCAGCTCAGAGGAGATTTTATTCTGGATACGAATATTTCCAAAATCATATTTCCAACAGGAGAGACCTCAAGGTGCTACCAGCTCCCCAGGCTGAGGCCTCAAGCAGAGACCCTGAGGGCTTCTGCCGAGAAAACAGGCCTCTTCCTCTTAAACCAAGTCACGTGCCTCAGCCATTCGGCCCGCGCCACTCTTCACACACATTCAGACCTGCCCTCCTGTCAGTGAGCAACCATTAAGCACCTCTCAGCGCAGAAAGCAGGGCTGCAGGGTTGGAGATGCGGCCTCGGCGGGGTGGGGTGGGGTCACACACTTACCTATGACCTCTCTGAGCCCCTGAACTCCCACCTGCTCATCTCAAGGGGACAGGAGGTACCTGACAGTGTCCCACCCTGGGTCACAGACAGGCCTGGCCTGCAGGGAGCCCAAGCCTGTTGGAACAGACACCTAGACACAGACAAAGCTCCTGGGAAGAGGGACCTGACTACCTGTTCCTACTGGGGGACTCTTGGGAACACAGAGGCAAGGCCTCCGTCACCGAGGACAGGGGAGGACCGGGTGCAGACTCAGCCTCCCGGTGGGGGCACAGCGGGCACAGAGGGGCAACAGCGCGGAGGACAGACGTAACCACAGGAGCCGAGGCTTCTGCCAGAGGAGGCCAGGCTGACAAGACCAAGGGCCACGAAGGAGGCCAGGCTGACCACCAAGGCCAAGAAAGCCAGAGGCAAAAGGAGGGAGGGGGAGGGTCCTGTGAAGGGGGCCGGGGCGGGAATTCAACAGGGAGGCCGAGAGGCCCCCGGGGGCAGTGGCCCACTCTCTATGTCTAACCAGGCTTCCTGGAGGGCCATGGCCTCCGTACCCCTCCCATGTCACTGTGCCAGGGACAGGCACACCACGGGGACAGGGATGCGGGCACACTTGCTGGGGGTGGGCAGAGTGAGACAGAGAAACCGGGAGGCCACGTTCAGAGACATCAAAAGAGCTCTTCACACGAGGCTGTGGGGTCCTAGCTCAGACACCCAGCTGACCCTGGCTCTCGGTGTGCTCACCAATAAAATGGGCCCACGCCCCAGGGGCAGGAGGGAGAAGTGTGTGGAAGTCCTGAGCTTGGTGGCAGGCTAGGTAGGGTGCTAGAGACTGAATCCTTTACAGGAAAGGACTGTAGAAGGTTAGAAACACAGGCCTTTCCACTAAAGGACAAGATCTTTGGCCCCCCAGAGATGCCACCAAAGCTCCTCGTCCTCTCTAAAGTGCCCCCACTATCCCTCTCTAACCAGCTAAGCCAGGGGGCATACACAGGTGTTTGCAGAGGGGGCAGCGGAAGCAGAGTGGCCAGCCAGCCTGCACCTACAGCGGCAGCCCAGGAGAGAGAGCAGGAGAGGGAAGAGCCAGCACTCAATCCAACATTTACTCGGGCCCCTGTGGCTGAAATGCTGGTCGCCCGCCTGGCCCTCAACTGTTGGAAATACAGCCTAAGGCCCCGAGGCCGATGCTGACTTTTTATTCACCTACCACTCATAAAGGCATCTCTGGGCCTCTCGAGGCCACCCTCAGCCTGTGACCCTTCCTGATGAAAGCCAGCCTGTGCACAGTACGGTCTCAGAGCACCAGGCCCGTGGCCCTCACAACAACCCTGTGAGGTAGGCTTTCTCCTGACACACACCTTGGAGAAAAGGAGACCCAGGGTCAGAGGGGCAGAGCTGACAGAATCAATACTACACAGGGACTCAAGTGGCCCTGAGACCTGCCAGATTCCAACATCTGGGCTCCTTCTAACATAAAACACAGACTCCTTTCAGACAGCTAGCAGCTCAAGTTTCAGTACATGATAGCTGAAACAAGAATCCTGGCTTTCAAACAACGCACGGCGTACAAAAGTCGGCAAGATACAATGTAACAATTGTAAACAGGTTAATTAAGAGCAAAATACAGTAGAGGTTATAAACATCCGCCACCTGGGATCGGTTACAACTTCGTTAGCTGTCCATCCACTCAACAAGGGAAGGGGAGCCCTGCCACTGGCCAGGCTCTGCGTCAGGCACCCAGACTGCTGGCCTTTGAGCCCAAATGTTGCCAGAGGGGAAAGGCCCAGAGTGAAGGGCAAGAGGCTGCCCAGTGCCTGAGGCACCCTGGGAGGGGCTTTTGGAGAAGGACATAAGGAGGTGCTGACCACAGGCCAGACGCAGAGGCACAGCTCAAGCCACCAGAAAGCACAGCCAGACCCTTCCCACCCTTCACAGAGGTGGGCGTGAATGCACACCCCCGGGGAGCCAGAGGTACCACCCAGAGCCCCCAGCCCCTGGCCTGAGAGTTCCCGTCAAAATCACTCCTGTTTCATCTTAAAATGTCCTACAAATGTAGCACTGTACCCCCAATATGCCCTGCGTGGTTAAAATGATCATTTCCTACGAAGCTGCCAGAATGAGGCAGCCCCCTCCCCCCTCCTCTGGCATATCCCCGGGGGCACGCAAAACACCCTTCCAGAATCACAATCACAACTGCAGTTACACAGGTCCTCACAACAGCCCTGCGAGGTGGGTACCATGGTGCTCCACAAGACTCAGACTCTCACAGAAAGGTTAAACCACACAATTTGTCCAGCTCCGGGGTCCTGGCTTCCCATGCTACCGCTCGTCCCCAATGCCAGGAGTCATGCTCAGTCTTAGGTGTGGCCCCAAGCCTGGCGCTTCCCCCAGCTGGTGGGAGCAGAGGGCTCACTGGCTGGGAAGTGCACAGCACTGAGGGCTAAGTTCAGGATGTGATCGGGGCCTGTGCCTCGTATGCCCAGGGCTGCCAACAGACTGTTCTGCGTGGACCCCTGCCTGGAGCACGATCCCAGCCTCCTATAGGAGCATCACCTCCTGTCATTTTCTCTAAATGGAGGTGAGCATTAACTGATCTCAGAACGGGCAGGAATAGCTCTCAAAGGCCGATGCCAAAGACCAGAGCTTCTTAGTGCCTTAAACGCCTGCACCGGTGCCCACAGCAGGGCCTCAGCTCTCCCTCTGGCCCCTTAGGAGACAGACTCAGGGAACAGTTTGCTGATTACTAATCAGCCTAGTTTTGTAAGGAACAAAGCTGTAGAACCATCGACCTCCAGACAGAGCTCAGATCCAGAAGTCTGAGATGAATCAAGAGGTTGCCTGGTTTCGGACACACAGATATGGCACCTCCTCTCTCGAGACCTTGGGAGCCAACTCTAGTATAGCACTAGCTGGTTTTTGAAGATGTTCATTGAGTGTGAGTGCTGGATGGAGGGATGAAGTGATGACGGATGAGTTACAACCACTGCCATCTGGTGTAATAAGCCACAGGCTGGAGGCAAAGCTCATGGCAGGGACCATGCGCCAGGCAAGGAGAGGCCCGGGGTGGAGGGGACCATCTCCATTTGGGTCGGGAGGGCTCAGCCCCTGCGCCCCTCTAGACCCTGACCCTGGACCACAGTCGCAGTGTGTGATGCATGGAAAAGCACCATGGGAAGAGGCCATGGGAGTGACCGTGGAGGATGAGACCCAGCTGAGACGTGCTCAGAGCAGTGACCCCAAGGGGAAGGTACGAAGAAGGGTGTTGGCATCATGACCACAGCCCAGGGCACGACACGGCCCGCCCCACAGGGAAAGGCTTTGCTCTCAGGAAGGGGAAGGCCAAAGCACCAGCCGAGACACACAGGCCGAAGGCATGGAGGGGCAGTGGGTGGAGGTCATGGTGAGAGTGGCCCTGGCCTCCCAAGCTTTGATGCCAAGGTACACATGGGTGAGGGTTCAGACGCAAGCAGACAGCGCTGAGTGCTATAGTAGAGGGGCCGGTGGCAGTGGCTCTCTGCTGGGGACAGGGGGGTGGAGGAAAGCCCTCCTCAGGTCCTGTGCCCTCCCCAGGTGGCCGTGACCCTGGCTAACTTTGAGGTAAGAGGCCAGGGGACACCCAGAAGGGTGTAAGGCCCATGGCACTCCTCAGATTAGGGGATGGAACTGTATCTGGGGGGAATCGAAGAAGATTCTCCATCAGTTCTGACCTAGAACTCAGAACCCCCACGCCAGCAGCGAGGCCAACTGTGCAGGCCAGGACTCGGGGATATTGGCTGACACGTCACAGGACATGGGAACCCAGGTCTCTAAGGGGAAACAGAGGCCCCGCTGGAGGAACAACAGGGGAGGTTACTGGGCAGGTACAAAAGCCCACCCTGACTGTACAAGGTGCTGGGCATGTCACCTAGACCTCAGGGGAGTCAGAAAGGTACTACTGCCCACCCACAGGGCTCCAGAGGGTGAGACCAGAGTTGACAAGCCATGACGGGCACAGCACATTTAGGGAATGCAATTGTGTATGTCCCCACCCACCAGAGAAAGGTGTCCCTGTCCCCACCACCCATTTTTCAGGGGTAAGTAATTCCTAAAGTCAAACTGACCTGAGAGGCCAGCTTGGCCACCCCACATCATGATGGGAACTCCCTAAAACTACCCTGGGCCTTGCCTGGTAACTCCCTGGACACCTCCAGTGACAGAGAGGCTCCCTACACCCACAGGACACCCTTGACTGGTCTCTTCAGAAAGCCATGACCCAATGGACTTGGACAAACAGTTCACAGAAGAGAAGATACAGGTTGTTAATAAGCAGAGGTAGAAAACCGACATTAGTATTCAGAGCCAGTTAAAACGATGCCAAAGCACTTCTTAACAGAGAAAACCCAGCAGATACCTTTAGAAAATGCTAATACATTGCTAAACATTGTAACAAGCCGGAAGCCTTCTAAAAGTAATCAATATTCACACAAAAATCCCTAGGCTCTCATTCAAATAGCTCCACCATAGAAAACTCATTCGTTCATTCACTGATACACCCAAGCGCACATCCTCCATCCTCTCCTACCTGCCAATCACCCACTCGCTCACCCGAATTTCCACCACATTTCCACCCGCTCATCCAACATCTATTTAGAGTCTACCTGTCGGGCACTGGAGACACAAAGATCAATTCCACAAGCTCCTTGCCCTTAAGGGGCTCACAGTCTAGCAGGAGACGCTGACAGTTAATGAAGCAATGATAATTTCTGGGGGTGAGAAGGTGCTTCACAAGGATGAACAAAAAAAGTGGGTGTGCTCAGCTGTTAGTTGTGACATAATTTGCAAGATTAAAAAAAAAAGAGATGATTTATGCCTGACAAAAGCAGGGTGGATTTACAAATGACACTACAGCCACTCAAAGGGGTCCAATGCAGGGAGGTCATGAAGCCGATGAACAAAGAAAAGTGTGGATGGCAGAATAGGGAGGGGTACAGACAGGACACAGCGGGCGGGCGGAGAGTGTGTGGTGAACAGGGGCACTCAGGTGGGTTTAAAGGATGCATGCTCATAAAAAAATGTTCATTTAACAAAAAAGGGTGGCCATCAGACATGAATCTGAAGAGCAAAAAGAAAGCATGGCATGAGAGGGGACAGAGGGGTTGAGCCGTGGTTCCCTCCCTCGGGGTCACGCGCCATCCACAGCTGCACACTAGGAACATCAGTAACTCAGCGCACCTGTCCCAAGGAGGGACTGGGAGTCGCAGGGGGAGACCCAGGAGAGTAGCAGCCCCTGACGTCACCAGGGAAAGTTGTGGGTGGGGTACACGCAAATGTCAATCAGGACAAATTTTTCCCTGCTTTATAAAGTTGAAACCAGCCCTGATCAGGCAGGAGGCCCGGGATCCTGGCCCAGAGAGCACGTGCACATCACTCCACCTGGTTTCTGAGCCCTACCAACTTTGAAACTCAGGATTTAAAACTCGGGAGTCAAAGGTCCTATGGGCTCCCACCCACCCCTAGGGGTTAAGTATGTCCATGGTGGCTACTCAGAATGGCCCCTCGGGGCCCCTTGGACAGCCCAGATACAGTGGCCACACTTGTAATCCCAGTGACTCCAGGGGCTGAGGCAGAAGGATCACAAGTTCAAAGCCAGACTTAGCATCTTTATGAGGCCCTAAGCAACTTAAAATATAAAACAGGGCAGGGGGTGTGGCTCAATCCCTGGTACCACAAAAAAAAAAAGAGCCCCGTTTTTAACAATGTGAACAGCCAGCTCTCCCAGAGACCTGCCCCTGCTCTAGCCCCTGTCCTTCCCATCTCCTCCTGGTGCACAGCTGTGGCCCCCCTCCTGCTTCCCTTCTGCACCCCAAACTTGCAGTCTTCTGAGCCTCCGCCGGCTTCTAAATACGTGAACGTGGGTTCACCCCAAAGACCCCCTGGTTTCTTCCTGTCCTGAGCCCCTCCCACCTGTTCCCCATCCCACAGTGACCCCTGGGCTCGTCTGGAGATCTTCAGAAACCCATTCAGCAGGTGTCCTGGAATGATAGGTGCACCTCCAGGTTCCGGCCAGTCGAGGTAGAGACCAGAGCCCCCAGATTCTGAAAGAGGAGGCCAGCAGACCCCTGCGGCCCTAGCCCCACGTCAGGGCCACGTGAGCTGCTCACGTGGCCCAGACACGTGGTGCTGGGGGCACAGAAGGTGGCTTCTGACACGTGAATTCCATGTCCTCCATGTTCTAAAGACCGTTGTCATCCATCAGGGCCTGTGCTAGGAGCTGAGAAGTCCCTCATCTTCCCCCCCCTCTTCTGAAGTCTTCACCCATCTACCAGCCTCAGGCTTTGCCCGTGCCCCACTCCACCCCCTCGCTCAGACCTCCAGCCACTGGACTACGCCGGGCCCTTTCCCACCGCTCTACAAACCCTCTGGAGCCCACCTGCCACCAACCATGTGGCTCCTCCCCGCTCCCCTGGTGTACACGTGCTCCCGGGGTCGAGCTAAGGTGACCTCTGCTTGCTCTGGGCACTTGGTAAGAAGGGAAAAAGAATGTTTCTGATGACCCAAATATGAACTGGCGAGTCAAGGGGATCTGGGTCCTTCTTTCTACAGACAAATCCAGGCACATCCCGTGAGTGCACAGATCTTGTCCACTACAGAGAAAGGGGACTCCCGGGAGGGGGAGGGGGGGGACGTCAGGATAGTCGATTCTCCAGGTGTCCCCCGCAGCCCCGGGCAAGAGCCTGAGAAGGCAGTTTCCACACAGAGAGCAAAGACACTTTCCACCAGAGTACAGAGTACAAGATAAGTCGCCAAGAAGAAAGGTCTTGAAACAGGCTCCGGGAGTGCCACGTCGGGGCCCAGGACCCAGGACCTGCTGGCACACTGCAGAGTCGCAAGAACAAAGTCCTGGTGCTTCTCCCAGGGCTCCTGGTTCCCTGGGCTACTGGGCCACCCTCCTCAGATGTGCCTGGACACTCCCTGGGCTTCTCCTATGTGAGCCCCTGGTGGTGGCCAGCAGTCACAACCAGGACAGCCCACGCTGGACAGGGCCCAAGCTCCACCCAGGGCCTCCCGCTCCCTACCTCTGCTGCCCCCTGGTGGGCAAAGCCTCCCCCACCGGGAGCTCACAGGTGACCCCTGCCCAGGGAGGGGCCAAGACGCCCCCTGGGCTTAACACCCATTGTTCTTGCAACTTTCTGCAGGGCCCAGGGCCTGAGCCCTTCCTGCCTACCCAGGGTGGCAAACGGAACAGTGGGCAGAGACAAGCATGGACCCCCATCTTCAGCCCATGCGGGGGAGCTGAGGCCATGGCAAGACCACTCGAGGAAACCGAGGACAAGATGAGGAAGCGAAATGGCCCACACAACCGACACATGGCACCACACGCCAGGCCAGGTCCTCCTGAGCCAAGTCCTCCAGCCAGGAAACCACAGGTGATCAACCCAGGACACCGCAACTGCCATCCCATTCACCTGGCCAGGCCACAGGACTAGTGGGCACAAGAACTGGGGGGTCTCCGCTGCCCTCTCTCCTTCTGCACACCTGTCTTCCCCCATCACTCACTCTGCCTTGGCTCGGAGCCCAGTTCTTTGTTCATGGCGTCCACGGGGCAGCGTTAAACTCAGCAGAACCCCGGGTCATGGAGGCCTCTCTTCACAAGCCCATTTGTTCATTCATACGTTATTTTTGTTCCTCACTTTTAATTCCTCTTTCTCCCTTTCTTTCTCTCTTCCTTGGAGTTTCTCGTTTTTTATAAACTCAGTGTACAGAATCGGACCAATCAAGACCCACCTATGACGCCCTCATCCTTGATCCACGAAGCTCCATTTCTCAATTTTCGTGCATTCCCTCGCTTTCTATTTATGCATCCATTTGTCCTTCCTGACTCGTGGGGAAACGCTTTTACCTATTAAGTCTCCTGTGAACATTAACTGCATCAGCCACGACCTGATGTGCGGAAGCAGCAGCTCTCCGGCCCTGGTATTCACTTGCATTTGCGATCTTTCTCCCCCGCATTTAGTCACCTTTTCCATTTAAGTATTTATCCTTTCACTGATGGGCCTCAACTGCAGACATTTTATTACCGTGGTGGAAGGTGCAGCCTGGCCCTTTATTTTTCGTGTGTTCTGTGAAGGTGTGATGTCTTTATCTATTTAAGGAGGATGCGTGTGAACTCATAATCCCCTCTCACACACTCTCTCTTAATTACCCATTTGTCACTTTGGTTGCTTGTTTATTACCTTTTTTTTTTTTTTTGGTTTCTTTTTTTTTTTTTCTCTTCTCTCTTTCTCCCTCCCCCTGGGAACCGGGGTCTGGGTCTGAATTATCTCATCCATCTTAAGGATTAGCGACAACCTCATTACTAACCCTAACAGATCTCCCTCTTCCAGACACACCCATGTACTGGTGGCCTTTTCCTTTATCTGGCTCCACCTCGCCCTTCCTTCTCTCTTGCCTCTGTCATGCCTAGGGACCTCAGGTGCGCAAAGGAGATGAGCCAACTCCCCTGGGTCGCTCCTTCCGGGCTCTTCCCAACATTTCCATTTCTAATTCCGTCATTCATGTGTCCATTCATTCTCTCTGTTACTCTTTTATTTCAATATTTATTCTTTTATTGATGGACCTCAGGTGCACAGAATTGGATCAGCCACGTCCGAGGTTCCCAGGGCCTTCTCAACACGGGGCCACGTGGGGCTTTCTTTTGTTCGTAAATTCCTTGTACTGGTGATTTGGCCTAGGATTTATTTACCTATCTCAGGGGCCCGGTGGGGAAATGTGTCATAATTCTTGCTGCCTTCTCATTTCTTGTGCTGGCGAGGCTGCCTCTCATGTATTCATGTGCATTTGTTTATGCGATCGGTGGATTCATTGCCTGCATCCATCTTGTCACAATTTTCCACATCCCTCCTCTTTCTCCCTTTGGCATTCTTGTATCTGTGAGAGGCTCGTGTGCAGAGGGGATTAATCACGAGCACGGCCCCTCGTGTGTTTACCCCAGCCACTCCTCACTACGTTCTTTCTGATATTTGCTCTTTGACTGAGGAACCTCCGCTGTTACTCTTCTCTACGTTTAATAACATTTACTCATAATATTTAAGTACTTATCCAGCAAGGGCCTTCTCTTCTGTGTGTCTATTTTAATTCTTTTCCTACATCTTCCCCCTTTTTCTGGCTCTTTTTCTTGTGATCTGATGCTAACACCTGCATCGATTCCTTCTCGCAGCCTCTGGCTTGGACCATCTGGACCACAATTTGTTCGTCTGTGTGTGCGTCTGTGTGTGCGATGCTGGGGAGGGGACCCATTAGACCAGCTATCCTACCACTGAGCTACCCACCAGCCCAGGGCCACAATTTGTGATTAATGCTGATGACTCGCACTAAACAGACCCTCCTCTCAGAGACTTAATTGTTCCACTTATTATCTTTCCTACTTCTGTTTCCCCC
This sequence comes from Urocitellus parryii, assembly GCF_045843805.1. Lineage (NCBI taxonomy): Eukaryota > Metazoa > Chordata > Mammalia > Rodentia > Sciuridae > Urocitellus > Urocitellus parryii. The sequence goes on from NC_135536.1 coordinate 5,545,451, forward strand.
CATTTCCCCTCATCTGATGGTTTCTATCCTTCTTTCCCCTTTGATTCTTTGGGACACCAGCACCCAGGATCGGATGACCCTAAGCTGCTCTACGAGAGCTGCCCATCGGTGAACGCAGATCTTTTTTTTCTCCTTCCTTCATTCGTGCATTCATGCATCTATTCACGAATTATTCTGCACTCCTTGATGACAGGTGCACGTAATTGGATACATAATATCTGCGGGCTCATAATGGGCCCACCTCCCTGGCCCCACCGAAGTCCTCCCCGACATATTTTCGCTTTGAACTGTCTCTTGGTCGGTGGGTCCTTGTCCGTCTCAGAAGCACTGATGTCAATTAACCAGTGTGCTCGGTCCCCGCAGCCTTTCATCCTGGCCTGGCTTTCTCTCCTGCCTCTGTGCCTCTATTTACTTGTTAATACGTTCTCTTTCTTCTTTGGCAGCTAATTTGTACGTAATTTGTACATGTCCTTCCATTTTTCTCTGTGCCTCTCCCCCCTCTTCCTTGCAGGCTCTCATTCTTCGACGTGAATCAGAGTAGGCAAGGAAGACGCAGGGCGGAGCGCTGCGTGGACGGCAGCGTGGACGGCAGGGTCAGGAGGACGCTGCACACACCCTCTGCGGCCCACGCAGCGCTGTCTCCTCTCTCCTTTCCTTCCTTCTCTTTAGGCTGCATTTAATCTTCTACTAGTGGAATGAGGCGCTCAGAGTTGGACTCCTAGCCAAGCCCCTCTCATGACCCACCCGTTTCTCCATTTCATAGCTATGACCTTTTGGCCCTTGTCTCTGTCCCTTCTCTCACTCCCATGGAGCTGGGGTGCTGGGTGGGGTGTGGGAACCAAATACAACACCACCCTCTCCAGGCCCCCATCCTGTTTATTTTTTAATTTGGCACTGGGAACTGAACCCAGGGGTGCCTAACCACTGAGCCACATCCCCAGACCTTTTTATTTTTAATTTGAGACACGGTCTCACTAAGTTCAAAGGCTGGCTTTGAACTTGTGATTCTCCTGCCTCGGCCTTCTGAGCGGCGGGGATTACAGGTGTGTGCCACTGCACATGGCCCTTTCTTTCAACACTCACTGACTGGTTCATTTAGATACTTAGTGTTTCACTGCGGCCCTGACACTTATTGTATTGAATCTCCATGACTCCAACATCACCTCCTTTTATATCTTTGTTGATTTGCCCATCCATGTTACTATACTTAACATTTGTGACATTTTTGTTCTTAGGGTTGTAGCTTATCCATATTTTCTTTTTTCTCCTTCCATCTAGCAGAGCTCATTTCCCAGCACTTGGTGACTCAAACCCCCTCAGACCCGTCTCACCTGTCACCTGGGGACACCCATTTCTACTGTTCCTGTTCACCTGTCCACATATCCATCACTTTTTTTCTTTCCTTCCTTTGTTTTGGCATTTGTGTATTTGCACAAATACTAGCTCGTGTTTGGCCCTCCCTACTTACAGATCCAATGTTGTATGGATCTATGTGTTGACCTTGGGGCAGCAGGTTGCATGGTCCGCGCACACTTCCCGGCTGGCCTGTCACTCCACACGTATTGTTGGTCCCCTCACTCCTTGCCCCTTCCATTCACTCATCCATCTAATCACTTGTTACACAGTGTGACAACATCCCAACAAGAAATCGAAAACACTCACTCCTCTTAGGACTTTCCTGCTTCCTCCACAGTCACAAACCCACAGTTCAGAGACACACATGAATGGCAGATGCACAGCAGAGACAGACAAATGCTAGTTTACTGTTAAGATTCTCCCAGGGCTCACATCCTAGACCTACTGGGGGCCGAGCCAAGGTTACAACCCCCATTCCCCAGACCCCCTTGGGAGGGCAGGCGCTTCCTGCTCTGCCCCTCTGGACCCCATGAATGGCCATCCCCATGAGAAACCTGTTTCAAGACCCCAGAATACATAGACACACACATGGTACATAGTCTCGCGCGCGGTGGGAAAACGACGGACACAGGGTTCACTTTTAAATAGGTGGCTTTGTCTGCAGCAATATACAAATATTTTGGCCTTTCAAGGCAAATACAAAAGAAACTCCCTATTACCATCGCTGAGTGTCTCAGTCTCAAACAATAAAGAACTTGAAGAGGTTTAGCCGGAAACTTTGAAGACAGAAAACCTGCCCATTATGTGTTCCAGACATTTCGAGGGGGTGAACGCAGGTCATTGGAGCTCGAAGCCCAATTGAGAGGCTGGTCCCTGGGCCTGCATTTTCTCCTTGGCCCTGTGAAGGGCCCCCAGCTCACAAGGGCACTTCCATCCTAGTCTGCCCTGCACCGTAAGAGCCAAAGGGAGACTCAGTGATGAAAGGGCCATTCATTTAGAGGAGTGAGAAAGGAGAAATTCTTTGGGGGTCCCACACTTGAAGCTGTCTATAGAATCTTTTTTTTTTTTTTTTTTTTTTTTGCTGTAGAAACAACACAAGGGGGCCGGGGGCTCTTGTCTGAAAACCCAAGCCCAGCTCGGCACCCGGCTTCACTCACTGGGAGCACCCCCTACCCCAGACGCCTGGCAGAGTGCTCTGGGCAGCAGCCCTCCCTCCCCTGAGGGCCACTTGGCCACAAGTGTGCTCATTATACTCTGGCAACTTACGATTCAGGGCTGGAAGGTGCTGGGGTGCTGTGTCCGGGGCGCTGGGGTCCTTTCCCACGCTGGATTTCAGGTGAGGGTCTCGGCTAGAAGGAGAAAGCACCCTGTCACGGACAAGACCCCGTGGAGCCAGAGGTGGCAGGAAGAGCGGCGGGTCAGTGGGGGACAGCGCGGGCCTGAAGTAGGGGCTCCCCAACCTCAACAAGCTCACTCTCCTGGGAGCCCACTCATCCCCCAGCTGTCTGCAGGGTGGACAGGCAGGTGCAGAGATGGGGAGCACGGCTCCCCACCCAAGAGCCCTTCGGTGGGTGCAGCCTAGGGCTCAGGGCTGCTCTGCAGAAACCAAAGGCCACCATGCAGTTGGGGACGAGCTGACACCCACAGGGCTGCTGAGGGTGCAGGGTTTTTAACAGGCACGTACTTCAAGGGATGAGGTGATTCCAGGGTGTCCAGGCAGACATCCCCGCTTGAACCACGGTGGACACACTAACAAGCCTCGAGGAACACCCTGACCAGGGCACCAAGTCTTAACTGCAAGTTTCTGCCTCAAACTTCAATTCTAAGAGTGAGATCAGCAATGGTGTCACATGCCATTATAAAACTGTCAGAATCCACCAATGTCCTATACAGAGCGAACCCCAAACACACAACTGAAGAATCATATATGGGGGGCTGGGGATGTGGCTCAAACAGTAACACGCTCACCTGACATGCACGGGGCACTGGGTTCGATCCTCAGCACTACATAAAATAAAGATGTTGTGTCCACTGAAAACTAAAAAATAAATATTAAAAAAAGTCTCTCTCTCTCTCTCTCTCTCTCTCTCTTTTTAAAAAAAAAGAATCATATATGGGGGCTGGGGCTGTAGCTCAGTGGCAGAGTGTTTGCCTGGTATGCGTGAGGCGCTGGGTATTATCCTCAGTACCACATAAAAATAAACAAATACAATAAAGGCATTCTGTCCATCTACAACTACAAAATAATAATAATAATAATAATAATAATACATGGGGAAAAAAAGAACCAAGGGCCGGGGATTGAGTTGACCTTGGTTGGTGGAGTACTTGCCTCACATGCAAAAGCCCTGGGTTCCATCCCCAGCACCATCACCAAAAACAAAGAAAAAAATAACATCTAGATACCCTCCCATCAATCACAGCAGACCTTTCGAGCGTACAAGATTTTAACAGGAGGGGAACTGGTCGGGGGACCCACATGGAAATTCTCTATATTTTCCTCTCAATTTTTCTAAATTAAAAATTGTTTAGGAAAAAGAAAGTCTCTTCATTAAAATTTAATCGTAAAAATGGTTCTAGGACTGGGTAAGGTGGTACACGCGCCTGTCACCTCAGCAACTCAGGAGGCTGAGGCGGGGGATGGCGAGGCCAAGCCAGCCTGGGCAACTTAACCAGCCCCTCGTATTTTTTTTTATTTTTTTATTTTTTTAGTTGTAGATGGACACAATATCTTTATTTATTTATTTTTACGTGGTGCTTCACGCATGCGAGACGAGCGCTCTAGCCCTGAGCTACAGTTCCAGCCCACGAGACCCTATCTTAAAATAAAAAATGAAAGTGCTGGGGGTGTAGCTCAGTGGTGGAGCACTTGCCTAACATGCACGAGGCTCTGGGTTCAATCCCCAGGACTGAAAAAAGAAGAAAAATGAAAGAAAGGGGGAAAAAAGACTAGAGTTTGGTAAAGGTAGATTGGTGAATGGCAGAAAGGGGGTTGAGACCATGGAAGGTGGGGGGCTGGGGACTGGGGCACAAAACACATCAGAAAACAGATCTGGGGACTATTTTCCTGGTGAGACACAGATAAAGGCTTGGGCCCAGTGCGGAGGTACCCAAAGCCACCTGGGAGACAGAAAAGCAATGGGTGGACATGGGGTGCTATGGGGAACCTGAGTGGTACCAGTCCATGACATCACAAAACCACAGGTCCCCCAGACCCCCTGGTGCAGGCTGCCAGAAGCCTGCCTCACTGACCCCCCAGGTACCCTAAAGAATGAAGAACTGCTCTCCAGCTACCTGTCTGTATCCTGACCTCAGTCACTGGGAACACCCTGCCACCACGTCCCGCCCCCCCCCCAAGCTGGGACATCCAAAACCCCATCAGCTCTTGCTTCCAAATCTTCCTACAACTCCTTCCCTGGCCTATGCTCCCAAACATGGCTTCCCATAGCGGGTGGATCGGATAACCCAGAGAAAGTCTTAAAAATGAGTGTTCGTCAAGCAGCGGAGACCCGAGGGACCCTGGCGGGCTCTGCTTATCTGGAAGCTCAGGACCACCTATCATGAGGTAGTCCAGACCTCCCCCTGGGCCCAAGCAGGGCGGGTGGCGGCCCATCATAACCCCAGTCCTCAGGTGACAGTGGACTCCAGACCCAGAACACACCGCAAGACCAAAGGCACTGCCACTTCCCACGGGAATAGACCCGGACCCTTGGTTCATTGCTTGTTTGGTTCTGTTTTGTTTTTTATAAAAGAAGGAAAATCAGAAGCAGCTCAAGGCATCTGGGTTTTTTCCCGTGTCTGTTCCAGAGACCCCCATGGACCCTCAGCGCTCCCGACTGTCCTTAATTAACTCTGCCTACAGACCCCAGGCTCCTCTGCTAGGACGCAGCCCAGGCAGAGTCGTGCCTTGGATTTAAAACTGCGTGTACCAGCTCCGGTCTGCTTGGCGTATTAATAATGTGGTGCTGGGCTGGGATCTTAACAGTCAGAAAAGCTGCAGAGATGAGTCACTGTCTGGAACCAAAGGAAAAACAAGGCCCCCTCACAGAGTCCAGAGGGACAAACGTCACGAGCATTCGATCGAAATGTTCGTGAGTGCGTGCACTGAGCTCGTGGCCAAAGCACCAGGGGACACTGGGCGCACCCCCCTGCCCCTGGCTCATCACGACTACAGCCCCCCTCTGCATCCTCAGCTGTAAAGTTACTCCTCTAGAGGCAAACAGGACCTAATTGATCTGGCGTGTCTTTGGTACAAATATCTTATGGATGTTTTGAGCAGAGAAAGACGTAAAAGGGTTATTTTTATTAAAATGTTGATTTTAAGAAAGAGAGCCTGTGGTGACACAAATAGCCAGCCCTGCTCCCACCGTGGACTTCCTACCTGTTGAGTAAATGCCACCCTTGTCTAACTTCCCCTGACAAATGTAAGCCCTTTGCAGAGCTAATTTCCTGTACCTTTGTGAGACTGGGGCCCTGGACATTATGGGGCCATTTATGAAAAAGGGAGCGGTAATTGGGACATCTTTTGAAATCGTGTCCCCTCTCTGTGCCGGGCCCCCATCAGCCCTCTAATTTTAGTTGGTCGGGTTACAGAGGATGTTTACATATGCCTCTTCCTGGAATTTCACCTCTTTGCTTCAGGAGTGGGCAATTAGAGAGAATTAGGGCCTATTTGGCGCATGTTTACCGTTAATGGATAGAGGCTGAGGCAGCCTTGGGAAATGCAGTCTGCCGGGCTAATTGAAGCTGGCAATTTTTTGATTCCTCATTTCAGCTCAGGTATTGTAGCAACCAAGGTCACAAAACAAAAGCTCCAGCCCACCATGGTAATGACCGGTGCAGGCCTGCCTGAAGGCCTGCAAGCGACTTATTACCATAGGCTGAAGCACAACGGAGAGCTGGAGGCCTCTGCAAAGCTGCCTGAGCCGGGCAGCCCCACGGGGGGAGGGGGGGTTGCCCATCCCCTTTCCAGAAGTTTCCAGGCTGATGGCTTTCTCAGAAAGTTCTCAGCTGAGTGGGGTTTTGACAAGGGTCTCCTGACCCAAAGGCACAAGGTGGGCAGTGGGGACACACTCTCCTGGGACCAAAGCCACTCTACAGCCCAAGAAAGGTGTCTAAGGCTGGCCAGCAGCCCATGTGTTTACCACGGTGCTCCTAACACGGGGGCCCTGCACATAGGGTCTGGGGAGCCCTGGGCCCTGCCTACACCCAGTCTCTGACCTACAGGGAGGTCTGTGTCCTCAAAAGGCTGGCAAAAAACTAGCTGGTGGCCATGAACCCTGACCACTGGTCAAGCAGGGGCCTGTGGCCAGCAGAAGGCCCCACACCAGGGTCTGCTAAGCTCATCATGTGAGGTCTCTGGCCCCCTCACCTCTGAAGTGGGGGGCAGTAAAACCAGAAGCCTCCCAGGTCCCTGTGACCCTAAAGACTCAGTGGACATGCACACAACCCACATCTAACCACCACGGAGTCCAGCAGAACTCCCAGGGCCCTCAGATGACCACAGTCCTGTATCCCTCCACTTTCCAGATGGGAAAATTGAGGCCCAGTGGGCGGAGACAGGGCCTAAGGTCACACCCATCATCAGGTCTGAGCACAGGTGGTACCCAGGTCTCTGGAAGGTGCCACTGCCTGACCCTGAGTCCCCCCATCTCTAACTCTCCTCAGACCACCTGACAAGTCCCAAACAGGGGAATGTGCCTTGCTAGGAGGCTGGTGGGGACCCAAACTGGACACCCAGGACCCTATGCTCCCTCCACTGGTGAAACAGGGTCTTGACTCTCCAGCACCAACATCCTGAGCTGCTTCTGACTTACAGATTATGGCTGTGGCTCCATTTTACAGATGGGGAAACTGAGACCCAGAAACCAGCAGTAACAAAGTAACACTGGCCACAGTGAGACCCAAGCCTTCTTCCTTTTACAGTGGAGATTTTGCTCCTGGTTGCGTGGAGTGGCCCAGACCCTCAGAGCTTGTGGGCACGGCTGTGACACACAGCTTCTCCCCAGCCCAGCAACGCCAGGGGCCACCCTGGCTCTGCCTCTGGTCCTCCCTAACCACACACCTGCACCGTGGACTTCAGAACCCCCAGCCCTAATTTCTGAACCTGCTGGGGTGACTGAAGGAAGGACCAGGAGGCGGAAGAGCCGCACAGCTGCGATCCCCGGTGGCCAGCACAGACATACAGTCAGCCTCTGGCCCCTCTGACTGTCCTCCTTCCCCAACTTTCCATTCCGGAGTTCTGTCTCCTCAGCCCCATTCTGTCTCTGTGGCTGTCTTTTGGGCTTCAGGCCCAGTTTGATCCAACTCTTGTTTACAGTTATAGCCATTGCAACTTTTCTTCCCCCAAAAACTTGCACAAATCCAACCCTAAAACCAGAAAGTGGCTGACGAAGCAGGTCAGCGTGCAGCGTGGGTCTGTCTGGTCCTTTGGACCTGACACACACACAGGGACAAGGGCCCCCCACACAGACACACACTGAATCTCGGGGAAGGGAACTGAGGTCTTCTTTTCATGGGAAGAAAGGGCACCTTCCGTGGCCAGCGTGCATTCACAGGACCTGGGAAAACTCTGTGGCACCCGCCTGATTATCCCCAGGTGGCTCCTCTCCACTGGGCGCCCCCATTCCTTTCTGCCTGCGCCTTTGTTTCCATCCCAGCGGCCCTGGGAGCTCCCAGGCTAAGAGTCTCCTCCTTAAGCCCCTGCCAAAGACCCTATTCACTGTGTAAAGAGAAGCCAAGCAAAAGGTGGAAGGAGCCCCCTCCCCGCCCGGCTGCGAGTTAAGAACTCCCAGACCATCTGCATTTTTTTCTTAAGCCCAAAGAAATTGGAGAGCAATTAAGAAAGTCATGACTATCCCTCAGCCACCGTCCTCTCCTTAATTAACTCCTCTCCCACACACAGCCCGCTCGAGCTGGGGGGCCCTGCCGGCCCTAGTCATCAGGCACCTGCCCTCCAAACCAGCCCGCCACAGTCACCAGGACCTGGGAGCTACAAAGACAAATGCAGACATGTCTGGAGACCTGGTTCTGAGAAGCCTGGGTAAAGGGAGGGCCCAGAGGCACTAGAAATTCCAGGACCCATGACCACCTCAGAGATGGGCCTCCTGGGTGCTGGGCCCCAGGGTGCCCAAGGAGATGCCAGCAGGGCAGGCCCCTCAATGGTTCCCTCACTCCCTGCCTCTGAGGTACCCCACACTGAGGGGAAGTGCCACCTCTGTGAACCCCAGACCCCGGGAACCCTGCTTCCCCCAGGTCCTGCCAACAACAGGCTGGGAACCGCCTCTCTGAACCACCTGGGCATCACAATGAATGCCCTTCCTACTGGAAGGTCCCTGGCTCTCTAACTGGGAGCCCCACACTTGAGATGGCCTCATCCAGAAAAATTCAACCCTTCCAGAATTTTCTATCTGCTCAAGCCAGGGATGAGGGACCAGATTCAACTTCCTTGTTCCTCCTTCGGGAGAGGGGACAGGGGGAACTCGTCCTTGGGTCTCATTGACAACCATTTAAATTCCAGTCTCCCAAAGAGAACGTGTTCCCAGTGCCCCCAAGTTTCCCAGTGCAGCTGCCCTTTAACCCTTTGCAATCTCAATTTATCTCCCTCCACACCCCCTTCTGTGCAAGTCTCTGCTCCTCTTTTCAAGGAAAAATTCATTAGCCAGCTCATTAAAGGATGGATAGATCTTCCCCCCCCCCTTCATTCTTTCTGGAAGTCAGATTGCTCATAAAAAACACATTTAAGTTACTTCATGTAAATGAATGAATAAGAAACACATGCATCCTGTTGCCCTTGAGTCTTGCCAGGTTTTGACATTATTTGGAGAAAAGTACTTGGAAATAGGTTTGGAAGTTGACTCACGCCCCAGGAGGCCTGAGGTTGGGGCCCTGAAAGCTCAGCAAGCAACTCGCAGGTGGGAGGATGAGGGGCTGAGTGGGGCCACTGTGTCCCTTAGCTAAACCCTGGCTTTCCTTTCCCATCCACCCAGAGGGCGGGTGGGAGAGGAGGGCCAGCTTCCAGACAAGACCCCCATCTATTCCCAGATAGCTGTGCCCACCAGGAAGAGCCTGCTAGAGGTGGACCCTAGGGGACTCTTTAGCACAATGACAAATGACCAGAGACACCATCACCCTCCCACCAGGGTGACAGGGTCCTCTGTGCCTCGCTGCCTAGATGGTCAGGTCCTCATTTCTACCCCCTTATTATGAGTGCTGGGCTCAGGGATTGGCCAATCCATCAAAAATGTTCATTTCCCTCAACCCTTAGCCTCCTGCAAGAGCAGGCTGAGTCTCTGCCAGGCTGACGGATCACATCAGTTTCAACTTCGTCAATTGAGAACCTGGTGTATTCTTAATTTATTGTTCACCTAATGACACACAAAACCCCCCCAAAATACATGTTTGCCTGGGACCTGACCTTCACAAGGACTTGGAATATAACTCAGTCCAAAGACTGAGACTATTCCAAACTCCTGGGAGGCAGGGGGCTGTCAGGGTGAGCCTGCAGAGGGGACTTTGGTCTTGCCTTCACTTTCCCTTCACCTTTTTCCGCTCAGTCCACCTTTCCAGAGTCCTGAGCCCTCTCTGAGGAAAGAGGCTCGAAGCCACGGGCATTTGGCTCAGCCCAGCTACGGGGACGCTTCATCTAAGCTCCGGATATGATCACCCCTCAGGAGCCCCGCATCCTGCCCTGTGCAAAGCTCTTCTCCCGGGCCTCCTCTCCACGTCACTGTGTTTGCAGGTGGCTCGGCAAATGCCAGCTGTGGAGTAAATGTCACAGGGCAGAGCCTTCCTGATGCCCTAGGCACACAGCTCCCGCCTCCCTGCAGCCTGCGGGCTCTCCGGAGAGCAAAAACAAGCAGACCATACATGGCCCCCGCTTCTGGTACCTGTGCCCCTCTGCCTGTGCGAACGGGTTTTATTTAAAAATAATATCCCCTTCCCATTTCAATTTCAGAGGAGAAGGGCAGGGTGCAGAGCAGGCGTCTCTGAATCCTCTGTTTGATGAAAGAACATTATGGAAGCTGCGTGCTCCAGCACAGCCTCCCTGGGAGGGGCAGGGCGCACACAGGCCGCCGCATCTCGGGGAACTGGAGTCAGTCAAGGGCCTGGCTGGGAATTCTGTTCACAGAGGCTCTGGCTGGGACATCAAGGGGGTGTCAGCTGGGACAAGGACAGTGCTGGGCCCACTTGAGGCTCAGGATGTGCCTTCACCCCTCCCCCATGGCAGCCGGAGCCCAAGCAGGGGAGCTCATGTGCCAGCAGGAGACCTCCCAGGTCACCCACCAGACTCCCATGCCCCCCAGGACAGCCCGATCCCGAGCTCTCGACGGCACTGGTGCATCTTGAATAAGTGAACCACAAAAACAAAGGACACACCCTCGAGTGGTTGCCACCTCTAATCCCAGCTTGCTCCTCCTCCACCATCGCCGATTTTATTTAAACAAACAAAAACATTCCCGACCCATTGCAATTTCAGGGGTGAGGACAGGGGGCCAAAGGAAGGACTCACTCAAAACCACCATTTGATTAAAGGACATTATCAAAGGCCCATGTGTGACACCAGCGTTCTCACAGGCAACGACGTTGCCATGGCTGGCCGCGAGAAATGTCTTCGAGCAGGAGCAGAAGGGCCCCTTCCATGTCCCTGAGCAGGCCCACAGGCTCCACCGGGCTGGGCCAGGGTGAAGGCTCCATGTCTCCTTGCAGGAAGGTGTCAGCTAAGCTTTATTGAGCTTCTACTGTGTACCCGGCCAGTGTTGGATGCTCCCCACTTACCGTCCCTGGCTGGCAGTCACTGGCGGTCACCATGAGGAGTGGGCCACACTCGCCGGCTTGGCGTGGCAAGGTCTCTGTTCCAGGCTGCTTCAGGCCCCAGCCCCGCCCCCCAGCTCGATGTGTAAGGTCGGCATGTTACCTGCCCTGGCTAGGTGTCTGTGTCCCTGACTGAGGCTGTGTGAGCTGACCCTCACGAGATCGTGTGTTGACAACGGCGAGAAACAACTCACCCCAATCCTGGATGGAGGCCAGAGGCACGTAGAGAAGAAGGGTCCGGTCCGGTGGTGAGTCCAGGGGTGGGGCGGGGGTCCTCCGCACGTCCATCCACGATCTTCGGCCAACTCGGCCAGGGTCCCACGCCGTCCACGGTGGACGAGTCCGGCTTTGGGGAGGGGGAGATCAGAGTTATTCGAGAGAAGCATCCCAGGAAAACCAGACACGCAAAGACGCCGGGAGGCCGTCACGCCTGCAACGCGCTTCTCAGTGGAGTGCGGCGGCTACTGGGGGTGAGCCGTGAAGGAAAAGATGCAGGGGGGACGCCAAAGGCCCAGGTGGCCACCCCAAAACCAACACCTCATGGTCAGCAAGGGGCCTGGCAGAGCCGAACTCAGGACTCCTGGGGACCTGGTAGCAGTATGGGCAGGCTGGGGACACACCCACCAGGCAGGAAACGGGGGTCTCTGGGGCCAGCAGGATGGGATGTAAGTTCAGCTACAGCCCGGGGTCACTCAGACTAGGCTAGGCTCACAGGAGGTAGCCTCTGAGGGTGGTGGCATGAGATGGAGACTCCAGCAGCCTCGTCTCACGGGAACCAGGAACCTGTTGGAAACTGAGAGAGCTCTGAGTGGACTGGAGAGTGGCATCTGGCCTTGGTGGCAGGGCTGAGGGCAGCAGGCAGGCCAGGTGGCCACAGAGGTGAAGTTCAGGAACACCAGCATGTCGGGCAGAGGCTAGACTGAAGCAGGGAGGGCAACAGTGCAGGTTGGGCATCGTGGCAACAGGCTACAGCCAGCAGAGTGCCAGGTGGGTAACCAACCTGGACCCGGGAAACCAGCAGAGGAGCCACCAGGTAAGAAAAGCAGGTAGGAGCTGGGCAGCGCAGAGCCTGCACACGTCCCTGGAGGTCCCCAGCCCTCTGTCCTCTAGGAGGACACAGGCCCCAGCCAGCCACGAGGGGCCTAAGAAGCTGGACTGAGCCCCAGGGGAGGAAGGAATCTAGATGAGGGAGAGGTCCGACTCACAGACCCCGATCCCAGAGGGAGACCTGTGTGGCCAGAGGCTAGGGACACATGCTGCAGCCATCCCTAGGCAGCCACCTGGGCTGAGAGCTTCAGGACCACAGTCCACAACAGCCATCCACACCTTTGTGGGATGGGGGAGGCAGGGGGGGCAGGCCCTAGGGGGCCTGAAAAGCCACAGACACCAGCTGTGCCCTCCAGCTGCCCTCTACAGGGCTGGAGCCTGCTGCTCCAACTCCTGGACAACCCCCCGGCCCGCCCTCCCAGGGGAAGTGGAGGCCATCAAGGGACTTGCTAGGTGACAGGTGCCAAGTTCAGGGCCGGGGCCATGGGCACGCTCAGTTAGGATCAACTGTTGAATGACGGCATGAACGCGTGAGTGGATGCAGGCTCGGCCAGCGAGGTCCCTTCAATGAGGGCTGGGGCAGGAAGCTACCCACTCCCCTGACACCAACCGCCCTCCACCCTTTAACCTAGGATCCCGCAGGGCCCGCTGTGCTGCTGGGGTGGGGGGTCCAGCCCTTTCATTCACTCACCTGTCCAAACAGACATCCCACATACTCTTACTGAGCCCCACTAATGCCAGGCTGGTGCTTGGGCACCCCAAGGGGGGGGGGCAGGCCTAGGGCACTCTAGAGGACCAGAGTTGGAATTGGTGAGGGAGGGGTCGGAAGGGAGAGAGAGAGCAAGAGAGAACACAGGAGGTGGGAGGCAGTGACAGCAGAAGAAGAGCAACTCTCAGAACTGGGGGGGGGGCTCTGCCCAGCCCCCCTAGGCCTCTTGTCTCCTGAGCACTCGGAATGGACTCGATGGACACAAAGTCAGCAGTGGACTCAGGTGTGAGAACCAGCTCTGAAGCCAGCCTGGACCCCGGGATTAGGAAAGGGGGAGCCGTGTCCACTCAGGACTGCAGAGAGCCCTCGGGAAACCAGGAGACAGGTAAAAAGGGCTCCTCCCCACCACACGCAGGGGGACAGTTGGTTCAGATCCTTCTGTGTGGTCACAGAAAAGGTTAAGAGGATAGCCTGGGTCCCAGAGACCTAAATAGCTTCCGAGTGGGGCGTGACTGGGGCCCAGTAGCCCCATGTTCAGGCTGCTGAGGTTTCAGGGGTCTCCAGACCCCAAGGACCCTGGATGATGAATGTCCTCCACCCCACCCCCCAGGTCTGGAGTATCTACAGGGGCTAAATATCCGTGGTGGCTTTAGGGCTATGGCGTAATGATCACTCCAGATCTGCAGGTGAGGAGGAGCCCCAGGGAGCGGCGTTAAAACCCCTCTCTCCGGCAACATGGCCAGCTGCGGCTTCTGCTCTCCAGTGGGGGCTGAAAGGGAGTGGGTATGTGATGCCACTTTCAGAGGCCTCAGCCCTGGTCCCTGTCCTGTCTCAGCACCTCTCTGGGGAGGGTGGACAACTGCATCCCACCTCCGCAGGGTGGGGAAGGAGCGCCTCTGGCTTTGGTCTCCGGGGACCACTGCCGTTCCTCCAGATTGCTCTCCTGGGGTGCGTGTCAGAGCTGGTTCTGCGACTTGGAAAGAGGGTCAGTTCTGACCCACAATGCCCCAGAACCCTCAGCCTGTGAAGGTCTGATGACCTTCTCCTGCTCTAACCCTCCCCCTTCTCTAGTTGTTCTTCCAGTTCCCTGATGGTGTGGCTTGAGCCTGAAGTTTAATTGGAGTGATCTGATCTTGATTGATCTGCCTTGGGGTGAGAAATGTGCCCAACTTGAGACAAACAGTGTGAATTTCCTGCTGAGGATGTACCTGTTCTAGAGATGTCGATGAGCTCTGGGGTTCAGGATGGGGTGGGACACTAAGTGCAAGGGGACCGACTACCCTGAGATGCAGGACCTGGGGATGGAACCACGGGTCCGCCACTGGGCTCCAGCACCAGCCTCGGGTCAAGCTGTCACCTTCCCCTAGCACTTGGCGGATAGAATCTGAGAGGCACCAGCTCTCTGAACCCCAGTCTCACCAGTGTGACACACTGCACCCTCTCTTGGGCCGGTGTCCCTCTGCCTCTCAGCCTAGAGGGGGCAGGCTTGGGTGCTTGACACCTCTGACTTGGAACTCTACTGCCACCTGCTCATCCAGGTAAATTCTCAGTGGGGCCTAACACAAGTCAGGTGTGTGCCAGGGTTGGACACGGACTCCTGGGGTTGCCCCAGGCCCCTGCTGTTGAGGGGGACAAGTGGACTGGCCTGTTAGGTGTGTGTGCTGGACGGTGTGCAGCCCCTGAACCTCACAGCCTGTGTGCAGCCCTGTTCCCTAGCTACCTTCAACTCCCCCCCAGCCCCCAGGCATAGACCTTGCACTGTGACAGAGGCAAAGACTTAAACGAGGAGCAAAAGGAATGTCACTCGTGGCACCAAAATTAGAAGTGTGGCTTAAGAACTTGCGTGGCCCCTGCCCTGCGGACTCCAGTTCACCTCATTATGGAAATCAGTGTGTTTCCTTCGCAGACAAAGAAGGCTCCTCGTGAGGCCCACACTGGAATCCAGCAGCTACCTCATTAGCGTCTGCGGGCTCTTCCTTGGACAAGGCCTAAGATTAGCCCTGTGTTCATTAAGGGAAAGGGCGGAAGGTGGAATAACACTGAAAACCCAGCTGGGGGGCGGGGAGGCTCTTTTCTGCTGGCCCCTGGCTCAGGGCCCCATGGCAGTACCCTGTACCTAGGGATTTAATCACCAGTCGGGGGCGGCGGGGAGGGGACAGGAGGCAAAGAGGTTAAACTCGATGAAGGAGTTAAAAACCCAAAATGGGGCTATTTGATTTGAAAGCTTCCTGGAATTTGTCATTGGGATAATCGACTTAAAAGCTTCCTCCTGTTTCCTTTCTTCCAGCCCCACCTGACCTCGGAGGAAAGCTCCTCCTGGATGAGTTTTCTGGGAGGTTAATATTTCCTAAGTCTCCACTTCCTACCTTTTTGTCTTTAATGCCTTTCCTAAATTGTTGGTTTCTTCTTTCTCTCGGCCCCTCCCTCTCCCTTTCTTTCCTGTCTTTGGTTCTCCCCGTGGGAACTGAACTTCTAGGAAAATCTAGCAGGGACTCTAATTGCATTTTCTCCCAAAGGCTCCGCTGACTTGGCTTCAAGTCCCTCCCTCGGCTAGTAGTGTCTGCACTTACCTGCAGCCTAGTCCACCTGACCTGGAAAGGTAAAGGTGTCAACCCTGTTTTGAGATCAGGAGTCTCGGGAGAGCGGACTTAGCCCACTGTCTCAGCCCTCCTTGGCTGAACTAGGACTCGAACCCAGTGCCCAGGCAGCAAGGCAAGAGGCAGGTTTCTGAAGTCAGGAGGCCTGGGCTCCCAGAGATAGGAGCAAGGGAGGCCAGAGCAAGTGACCCCGTGAAGCCACAGGGAGAGTGTGTAAACAGGTGGGCCGGAGGCACAGAGCCACCCAGGTGAGAAGAGGAGAAGTGTCTGTGTGTCCATGAGCCGGAAAGGTGTCAAGAGCCGGAAAGGTGTCAAGAGTTAAGGCACAGAAGTCTTTACCTGAGGGAGAGGCGCTGGACGGAGCAGAGCGGGTCAGGAAGCAGTGGGCTGAAGAGGAAATGGAGGTGAGGAAGGAAAGCAGCGAGTGTAGACAGGTCTTTGGAGAAGCTGGGCTGCGAAGGAAAGACAGACACTGGAGTGGCTGGAAGGAAGGCCAGGAGGGGCCTGGGGCTCCAGGCTGCAGAGAGCCAAGTCAGAAAACCAGAGGGGCCACCGAGGTGGTGGAGGACAGGCCTGAGACAGGTGCACATCTACTGCTGGACCCTCAGAGGCAATGGGGCACCGACGGGTGCAGGGGAGACCCAATGGGAGGAGCCACTTGACAGCCTCTGCTTCCCTGGGAGGTGACAGGCCAGTCCTGGGTCAGGACAGGGTGTTGTGAGGATCAAATGAATGGATGGTTGCAAAACAGGGGACATGAACGTCCACTATTGTCACTCACTGACAGCAGGACCCTGGATTTTACAGCTCACTTGAATCATCTATCTCTATCTCGCCAGGGCCTGGATTTTCGCTGACCATAAATTATTCTTCTTAAACATTAAGGATGTAAAAATCAGTGGTAAAAGCTCCTGCCAGTCTCTGGAAGACAAAAGGTTCCCTCCTAATAGCCTGAATTAACTCAAAGCGGGTCTCCGCCCACCTCATTTGTCACCTTCCAAGTCATCCTTCCACCTCCATTTGCCACATAATCCAATCAGCCCCTTTCAGATGCCTGGGGGCTATTGTCCAGCCAAGCTGGGCTTCTCTAAAGCAACCCAGAATGGTTTTTGTCTTGTCCGGACCAAACTGGTTGGCTTAAAAGGGGACCAAAGAAAGTGGTGGTCAAATGAGGACCCCAATTAGCTTCCAAGAGACTGTTTTCATATCTCTGTACCCCACACCTAGCCTGGTGCGCTGGGCATATTGTCAGTGTTTCAGAAAATGTTTGTTGAACTAATTCTGTTTTTAGTTATTCTGTATTTTATTGACTAAGCGTGAACACACCCAGCACCTACTGGGTGCTCCCTGATGACTGGGGGGGAGAGGGCTGGGCAGCAGTGAGCCCCAAGGGCCACCTGTGTGACAGTGTCCTGCCGGTTTACAGGCCTTACGTCATTTAGTCTTCAAAAGCACCCTGTGGGGTAGGTAGTAGACGAGGGTGGGTTTTTATCTTAAATCCCCATTTAGACCATGAAAGGAACTGAAACTTGGAGAAGTTAAGCGACTTGTTTTAAGGTCACACTGTTATTAAGAGGTGAAGCCAGCACATGGTACCAGCACTGGGGCCACCGGGACCTCTAAGACCACCCTGGGCAGCAGGGGTTTCAGAGAGACTGTCCCCTGGTGGAATGTTTGATTTGAAATTAAAGAAAGGCTCTTAGAACTCTGGGCTGGGGGCAACAGGGGGACCAGGGGCAGCTACAGTGGCATCCGGGGTCCAACTGTGACCCCTTCTCTTGCTAGCAACGTGGCAATATACTTACCTTCTCCTCCCCCCCATTTCCTTATGTAAGCCCTACTCTGTGGGACACGGGGCTGGACTCTCAGAGTTCTCCTTCTTACCTAACTTTCTAAAACTACGTCAATACCACGTGTCCTCCTCGAACCTCAGCGGCTGACTGCACCCACATGTCACCTAGGAGTAACATCACACGACTTAGAAAGTGCCCTGGGAAATGGCCGCATGCACGATGGGTGTTCTTACTCAAGTCCGCCCGATGGCCATGTTAGTGGAGCCCCTGCCTGATGCAAGGAGAGCCCCAAGCATGGGGGCTGCCGGGAGTCTGTTGGAGAATAAATAACACGAGTGAGGCAAATGAGTGGCATGGGAAGAGGCTGACCTGCCAGACTCTTTCAACAAACATTTACTGACCACCTCCTCCACACCCGGTCCGGCCCCAGGCTTCTCTGGGTCATTTAATTCTCACAACGGCCCTAGGAGGTTGCTCCTATCATCCCCATTCCCTAGAGAAGGACAGGAAGACCTCGAAACAGGCATGCCTTCGGTGGGTCAGGCGCATGCTCACTCCACAGGCCCACCAGGGGCCCCGAGTTGCCCATGAGGCACGTTCAAGCTCTTGGCCCAGGTCCCCCTCCTGAGAAGTTCCCAAAGGGATCCTTCCACACAGGACATCAATGACACAGTCGGCCATAAAATGGCCGACACCCCTTGGGGAGGGAAGCACTCCAGGTGGCTGGCAGGTGAACACAAGCAGAAGGCCCAGGAAAGCACCCACACACGAGCTCAAGCACAGGCAGGGGCGACCCGCCAATGCCCCCTCACTAGGGCATTGGTTTAAGTCTTTAGCCGGAAGGGTCAGCAGAGGGTGGGCTCTGGTCCTCTTCATCCCACGGCGTCCGGGTCTTGGTGCCTCCTACAGGCTGCTTGGTATGCTGGTGGGATCCAGGAGTCCACACTCAGGGTGCGCTCTGCAAATGATCAGAGATATGAGTTGCAATTAAGTTAATTAATTAGAGTCAGAACTAATTGGTTAACATTTTAAATTGTGTTTAATGGTCAAGGGTCTGGGGGTGGACAAGCTGGGTGGCCGGCCGTGGGCTTCTGTCGGCCATGTTGTGTACAGAACCCCACAGCAGGACTGAGGCACCGCAAGATGGAGGTGGGTGGCAGGCACCTTGGCAGCAGCTTGGCGTCGGAGAAGGTGGTCCTTGAAGACGAAGGGGTGAACCGATGATGTCATCCCTGAAGAGAGACCCTGTGGCATGGGAGGGGGCAGATTAGAAACCATCTGGATGACCCCTAACGGCCAGCACTGGAACAGCATCGAGAAGGAGGGGGCAGTTGGAGGGAAAGGGAAGGAGCGGGAAGGAGCGGGAAGGGGGGGTGTGGAGGGAGGAGGGAAAGGGGAGGGGGTGTGGAGGGAGGAGGGAAAGGGGAGGGGGTGTGGAGGGAGGAGGGAAAGGGGAGGGGGTGTGGAGGGAGGAGGGAAAGGGGAGGGGGTGTGGAGGGAGGAGGGAGGAGGAGGGAGGGACAAGGGGAGGAGACAGGAAGGATGACGACATGAGCCAGGGAGGGGGGAGAAGGTAAGAGGAGAAGTGGGAGAGGGAGGAGGGAGAGAAGAAGCGGGAGGGGGAGGTGGGGGAGGAGAAACGGAAGAGGGAGGAGGGAAAGAAGTGGGAGGGGGAGGAGAGCCAAGGGAGGGGGTAAGGATTACTTGATTGACAAGGCACAAGTGTTAACTGTGTGCGCCTGCGCAACTCAAAGCCAGGTCTAGCAGGCCGCGAGCCATTTGCACACAGAGACCGCTAGGGGGCGCGCGGCCCGCACTCAGAGCCCCACAGCACAGCCACCTGCGGCGCCCCCGCCCGCGAGCAGCGGCCTCAGAGCCAGGCTGGCGTAGGTGGGCGGGGGACGCCCAACAGGTCTCAGGCCTGGAGGGGCACCACGCACTCAGCCCAGCGCCAAGGGCCGCCATGTCCCCAGAACGCCTGTCCAAGTCACCATCAGCCAGAATGCACCTACAGACATCGGGGAGCACACACACGCCTGTGTCCAGAGGGTCTCCTACGCCCCCTACCACAGGGGTCCCCTCGCACCAGAGAGGGAAAGGCACCTAGAAGACCCCGCCAGAAGGGGCTTCTCAGAGCACGATTCCACTTTTGAAAGGTACAGAAATCTCGCCTCCCACCTTCGGTCCAATTAAACAAATTAATTAATTAAAATTTAAAAGGCCCAGAATTTGGAGACAACGTCTTCACTCATTTTTGAGGTCCCGAGCCACACGACGCAGCCTGAGACGACCACCCTGGCTCTCCCGCCGTCGCTGCCAGCAGCGACAACCCTCCCCCGGCCCCCAAATCTTGCCTTCTTCCTGAGCCCCGCAAGAATCACGACCCCGCATGATGGCGCCTCATTAACTCTTTTACAGTCTCTTCATCTGCTCCACTGCGCCACACCTTCCTAAGACCCCAGAAACCAAGAGCCATAAAAATAAACTAATCTGCGTCCACGCTCTTCCAAGACACCCCAAGTCACACGGCCAGTGCCGCAGAGGGCATCTCCGAGAATCCTGCAGGCGCTCCGCGGGGAGCCTGAGGTTCTCAGAACCTCTCCCCCTTATGTCCATGAACTCAGAATCTTCTAGTAAATCCTGCACCCGACCCCCTCCACTAGGAGAACAAAGGCCACCTCCCCTCCCCACCCCGCCCCCCAAAATTCCGCAGTGCCACCAGCGCCCTCTTGCGGCCAACAAGAAAACCTTCCAGAAACCTGCCACGTAGCAGCCCGCTTGCGCCCCCCCACAGCCCGCCAGCCCAGGATGGGGAGGGGGCGACTTGGGGGCTTAACAGGGACAAAGGAAACGGCAAAATACGACTTTACCAAAGTCAAGAACCCACCACATGTAAGAATCTTCCAGCGACCATCACTCCACGCGCAATGCTGACAAGACCCGGGCCCCAATTCCCAGCTCTCAGCACCCAAACCCCCCCCAACACACCCCCTTTTCTGAATTTCTCCCTTCCCTCTTCCTAGATGCAAGCACACAGCTTTCTCTCTATTCCAGCTCACCTCCTGTTTCTATTCTACCTGTACCTCAATTTCGTGACCCTCCCCTCAACCCCCCTTCTCTACGCAACTGGTTCTAGGGGACTCCTGGCAGGTTTGCGCTTGGGCACCCTCTCTCTCCACTGTTAAAGTGGCTGATTAGGGTAGAACCAGATGTGGTTTACAGATTTTTTTTACTCTCTTCTTTACATGGAGTCGGCTCTGCACTAAACCTGGGTACTTGGATTCAGAGTCCCTGGCTAATAGGAACCTCTCGCCCTCACGCCCGTGGTCCACCAATAACCCAGCTAAAGACTAGGGGGGAATGTGCTCCCATAGACCCTTCTCTTCGGCCCTTTCCCCTCCTAATTCATAGGGCATGCAGAAGGCATCACCGCCATATCTCCCACTATTAAGGCGATTCTGAAGGCGGCTTCGAACCCAGAATATCGGTGTTTTTGGACCCCCGTGACTGCGGCACACTGGTTCCAAAAGGAGATGGATCTGATTCCCCCCGCTCATCTGCGTCAGAGTCCCTGCCACTCAAGCCATCCTCAGTGACTGGACAAGAAACGGACCCTGATGTCCCCCCAGGAAAATGTGCCTCGAGATTCCCTTCCTGACAGGATTTCATATCCGATGCATGCTTGGGGACCAGGCAAAGTGGCCGCCTTCAGGAGAAGGTCCCAGCATCGGTCCTTCGGCATGTCCAGGAGGACAGAGCCCAACCTAGAAGGGGATGGCCTCTTTCTTTTGCACATCCTTGTAGGCAAGGATGGCCAACCACTTACCAAGTGAGGGATTCTCGCGTGGGCGCCCCGGCTCTTCGGAGGAGCTGCAGCCTTGGGCTAGCAAGCCAAGGCGCGCTCCATCTCAGCTCTCCGCGGTCTGCGCTAGGGGCTGGCTGGGTGGGGTTTATATGGAGGCGCAGAAGGGGTGGTCTCTGACGTCAGCGCATTCTGCTGCAATGCGCTCATTTCTCTAAAAGTGATTGGCCGGAAAAATGAGCCCCCCAGATTCTATGACAAATTGCTCTAGCCGCACCCAGATTGCAGCAAAGACGGAGGAAAAAATTCTGCCGCAGTGCCCCTGGCCGCCATGACCAACACCCTGTGGTCGCTGGGGCTTCTCCCCTACATGAGCCCTAATCGGGCAAAAGAGGATGATTTGTATTCACAATTTATGGGGAAATCACCCGAAGGGATGGTGGTCCTTAGAGAGGCTGAGGCTAGAGGTAGGGTCCCGGGGCCATCAGATCACACACCTGGCTATTTCGGAACATCGATCACAGGAAGCGGGCTTAGGGAAAGAAAATGATGCTTTTTGCTTATTGTTCTGGAAAATAAAAAGCCTGCGGGTAAGATAACTGGTTCCCAAATGTAAGCCTGTGGCCGTCACCCCCTTCTAGCTCACCCTATTTCTGATGCGTTATCTTTGACATAGGAGACTCCGCATAGCGTCTGGAAGTCAGGAAAACCTGGTTTTTCCGTCCCGGGTTCTGCCGCTTAAAACGGATATACCCAGAACCCTGCAACGTCCCTTCCCCTTTCAAGGGTTTATTTCTTCCACTTAGTAAGGGGGTGCCTTCTCCTTCCCCCCACCCTGCGGACCAGGATTGTAATGAGAATGTAGATTTGAGCCATGTTCCACTAAGAAAACTACTTTCTGGCAAGGAAGAGTCCTATGTGGCGATGTCTGTGGTGCCCCCCAAAATTGGGGTGATTTCACAACACATACACTTTGAAAGAGCCCCCCCCCCTCTGCCGCAGCAGCCGCGGCGGGCGGTGGGGGGGGGGGCTCAGGAAAACAGGCAGTGACACATGTTGCTGAGGAGCATAGCTTCATAGCCTTGTGCTCCGGGACTTGGCACATGAGAGTTAATCCTTAACAGGTGGCCCCTTCAGCCCCTCTGCCCGGGCCCGAGTGGCAAAGTGGGCAGTGCCGTCAATCAAAATGTCCTCTTGCAAAGGTCAAAATGCTGTTGAAAGGAACTAAGGATCTATCTTAGGGTGACAGGTGGGTGGCAGCCGGGAGGACAAGGAAGGCGCGTGATGACAGAAAGGGGTGAGAATGAGTGATGGACCCCAAAGGGGAAAGCAGAGGAGGCCATAGGGAGAGTATCAAGTTTAAAAAGCTCTCCGGCACTTCGTTGGGGGTTTCATGATACTTCAGGGTGAGCCTCTCATGCCCAGCAATCCTAGGAGTGGGCTGTGAGGGAGTAGGGCTACTGTCCAGGGAGGAGAAAACTGACCATCAGGTCTCCCGAGACTAAAAATCCTTAGGCTAGGGGCTCATTTACATGTAATTCCACGCACTATTGGGAAAATACGGATTTGGGACTTTGCGGGGCATCGTGAAGAGCTACCAGAGTGTGTCAGACAATGGGGGAGAAAGAAAATACCCCATTTTCAGCTTGCGGGACACGCAAAAAGCCCCAGATACAGGAGCCCCCGCAAGCAGCACTGGCGAGACAGAAAGGCCCACACCAGCTGCATACGTCAAGAACATTTCAAAAAATCATGGCTCCAAGCGCCCCAGTCAACAGAGAACGTTTATTAGCCACGGTATTAATAGCTAGGAAACAGCCGGAGCTGGCCGAAGCCAATCAGCATCCAGAAGTCCCTGTCGTCAGGCCCCCGTGGCCAATCAGGCGCCAGCAGGCCCGGTTGCTAGCCTCTGGGGGCAGAGGCGAGGGGTGCTCAGCGTCACGGGGGCTCGCGATCGCGCTGTGCGTGGGAGCCCAGGCGGCCACCAGAGAGCATCAGTAGCCACGCACTTGGGGTCCTTGGAGGCCTCCTTGGAGGCCGTCTTAGATGCATTGCCCTTGGCATCATCCCTGCAACCCCCAAAGAACACGAGGTGACGTTTTAGAGGGAGCCCCAAGTCTCAGTTGGGGTGCCCCTGTGGAGGCCCTAGAAGGAGAAACCTTCTGACACTCAGTATCCAGTTTCTCTCCTCAAGGCCTGGTACTCGTGAGAAAAGTCAGGCCTGCCGATGTGAAGTTGGCCTCTTTGCTTTTTTTTCTGGGTCCCCTGGCCCCTAAGTTTGCTCCTTAGAGTCTGATGGCAAACCCCACCCCTCTGCTCCAAGGCCTTATCTACAGGCCACAAAGACCCTGGAAATTATGTTCCTGAGAAAAGAACCACGGATTTGGATCTCAGCTCTGCTCCTCCTAGCAGGGAGGCTGAGGTCCAGGCCCTTCCCCTCTCTGGGCCCCTATTTCCTCATCTGGAAAAAGGAAAGAGTTGGACAAGAGGGTCCCCAAGGAGCCTTCCAGTCCTGCTTTGCTTGATTTGAATGTATACATCAGGCGAGTCAAATGTCTTCCAGAACATTCTGCATGACAGTAATTAGTATCAGGTGTATCCTGCAGTCCATGTGGTTACTTCATCATGCTCTTTTCTTTCCATTGTATTTTATTTTAAACAGAACTCCATGGCAACATGTTTATCCTTCTGGCTTCCTAAAAGAAAGAAAGAAGATAGAAAAAAAAAAAAGGCAAAGAGAGAAAGAAAAGACTGTTGTAAACTAATCTCCACTGAGCGTGGTTTAACCACAATTTAAAAAAAAAAAAAAATCCATATGTTTAAAATATTTTGGTTGGCTTTTCTGGAGCTCAAAATCTAACTTTTTAAATATTTATTGGTCCAAAGAAATGGAAGAAATTCTTGAAGAAGCCAGACCTATGGTAATATTTGGATCTGAAGTGTTTCTCGATCTGGGCAATGCTGTACATGCTTGCCCTGCTCAAAAAGGACATTTGAGGGCTCAGATTCATATCTTAGGGGAAAACAGACAAGGAAATCCAGGTTTGAGAAATTGAGCACTTTCTCTCTGTACATGCTGAAACCCAGCTCTCCCGCAGTCCTGGAGGAGAGCCAGTGTCCCAGACACAGGGCTTAGTTTGCTTCTGGTCCTCCTACTTCTTCCTCTTCTTCCTCCCCACCCCAACATAGATCTAATTCAGAGCACACATTTTTCTTCTTTTTTTAATTCATACTTGGGAACCCTCAAAAGCAGTGTGAGCAATCTATCCACATGTACGCACTTGTGGGCAAGTGTACAAATGTCCTAAGACTCAGCCAGGAAATGAACACAAGGTCCTCTTTTTCATCTCCCAGGCATGGGTAAATGCACTGTCTTTTCAAAAACCGTACTGAGGGCTATTGCAAAACAGCACACTCGAGTGCCTGCCTCTCTAAACAGCCTCCCCGTCTTCCAGGTCCCTTAAAACATTAGTGTTCCCCAAAGATCTCTTAGCGCACTCTTCTGCCCTGGGTGGCTGCAGCCACGGCTGAAGCTGCTTTAGTACCAGGCCTGCTGCTGCAATCCTACACTTGAGTTCCCCCACCAGCCTCTGGCAATTCAAATCTCCAGGACCCCACATCCTTGAACTGTCTCCCCCACTCCCATTCCACTATAGAAAAACCTAAACCAAAGTTAGAGAAGCTGCAGAGTGCACAGGGGGTCTTCCCCTGAGTTCCCATGAGGCTGTTAGGTTGTTTTGTTTGTTTGGGGGCTGTTGGGGGACAGAGTCTGGCACTGCCAAATAGATCCGCTGTGCTTCCCACAATGTGCAAAACGGAGCACCAAACAGTGCAAGATTTAAAGGAAAAGATCACACGACAATCTCCTCTTCTGGGGTCCTGGAGCTGGCTGTTGTAGAAAGCACACCGACCCCAGATCCCTAGAGTCAGAAGCGCTCTACTCCCTGAGTTGGGTGCAGTCGCTACTCGGCCCAGAGAAGTTTGCAAATGGCAGAACCTGAAAAAAAAAATTAATAAAGTTCAGCACCTCCTGTGGAAGGCCAAGGACGAAGCCGACTTCCCAGGAGGCGGCTGCACATATGTTTGAGTAAATGTTCAACAATAAGCAGTTGCCCTTTCCCGCCTGACTCGGCCGTGTGCGTGGTGTGGGGAGAGGGTGGCCAGTTCTTCAGGGATACTTTTCCTAATGAGGGCCGGTGGAAAGAGCTGGAAGGCAGCACTCCCAAAATGGCCCCCCTGGTTGTTCTGGGGAGTGGATTCAGGTGGTTTTTCTTTGTCCTTCTACTTTTATGAATCTCCATAGTGGCGTGTGTCATTTCCACGATATGCTTTTTTTTTTTCTCTCTCTCTCTCTCTTCTAATGCAGCAGTTCAAGAAGACGGGTCATTTCACATTTCAGCTCTTCCTTAAAGACTTTGATTATAAAATATTTTTTCTCATAAGTAAATAAAAATCAAGGGACTCAGGCTTCATGTTCTACACAGCACAAGGCATCTACTGAACAACAGGAGTTCAGTGGTATGGGGGTGCAGCCATGCTACTGTGCCCCACTTTCAGAAAGGAGCTCCTAAACCCACCCTAAGTAGATTTCTAGTCGACAAGAGCAAGAAAAGTGAATGTTACAGGAGGGAACTAGAGGAACACAAGGCATGGGGCCTAGGGGGGACAGGCGGGGCACTGGGTTAGATTTTAGAAGTGACATCTTGACTCTAGGGAAAGGTGGCCTCGCTGCCCTATTCTCCCCTAGCACCCCAGGCCCCCTGGCCTTGGGCAGGGGCCAGCCCCGGATTCAAGCTAGGGGTTTTCTTGGCCCCACTCCATGGAAATATTTCCTTCGGTGGAGCAAAGAACTGCTTCATTCAACTGCCTGCGGCTAGGGAGGGGGTGGCTTTCACTGTGTTGACGGAGAGCAGCCCAGGTCTGAGGAGGGGCCCCTGGGGGAGAAAATGTATTCCAGGTAGAACAGGACTGGAAAGTCTGCTCTGCCTTTCTTTTTTTTTTTTTAACTAAAAGATTGCTGACGGTTGAAAAACTGCCACCCCACCCCAGAGGCTCCCGGAGAAGATGTTTGTAGTACATTTCAGCAAAGACTAGAAATGTCTTACTGTCAAAATGAAGGGGGCCGGGGCTGGGCACCCTTTCCGTTTAAACATTCAGGATCCAGATCCCTCCAGAGCCCACAGGCAGCCTCTCTGAGCCACGCCCGGTGACAGCCCCGTCTCAAAGCTAAACAGAAGACACCTTTGAGAGTCCAGGATGCTGGGAGATGGCCCTTAGAGACCCTGGGCACAGAGAGGCCTATCCTGGCACTGAAAGGGACTAAGAAACACACCCAGGGCAGCAGGAGCACAGCAGCGGGGGGCTACACTAGAGCAGGGCCCGCTGCTGGAGTTGGTGACAACAAGCCACATACCTGATTCGAGGAAGCTCAAGGTGGCCAATGTCCATTACTGATTTTCTTCCCAGTATGCAGGTAGACCAGCAGTCCTGCCTGGCGGCTCAGGGTTCACACCTGAGATCATGAGGTCAGATCCAGGCGTAAATTCACTGGCTACCTGTGTAACTGTTGGGGTGGTTGCTGAACTTCTCTGAACCTCCATCCATACAATGGGGTTAACTGCCTCCCTCATCAGAGGCTAAATGGGGGAAAGAATGTGTGTCCACTGAACCCACTCAGTTAGTTACACACACCCCGTATCCACAGCTGAATGCTGGAAGGCTGAGCGAAGAGACCTTGCCGTTTCCCACATGGTTAGCAATGATTTTCTAAGAAGCATAAGTGTATTTTCGTATATATATTATATATATAATATATATATATATATAATATATATATATATATATATATAGTTTTCATATATAAAAAAAAGTATATATACCCATGCTTTTTTTTCTCTGAGATGAGGTTACTCTATGTTGCCCAGTCTTCAAATTCCTGGGCTGTAGCCATCTTCCTGCCTCAGCCTCATGAGTACCAGGGACTAATGGTGCACAGCACCGCACCCAGCACTGTTATAATTTTTTAAAAAGTTAATCCTACATACCAGCTAGGTCAATGAGCAAACAGTCTCATCCGTGCCCTGCCCCTGACAGCTCCCTTCCCTTCAAACATGGGTGGGATGACTTCCAAGGTCTTTCTCTCCAAATTGCCTGTGCAAAACTGCTCCAGCCTGCAGTCTTGGGGATGGGCCCTGCCAGCCTCCACCGTCCTGGAGAGAAAGGAGAAGCAGCCTCCCCACCCAGGCTCCTCAGCTCAGCCTGGTGGACTCTCAGTGGCCACCTACCATAGCCACCCACCAGAAGTGTGTGGCTAGACTCTCTTCCTAGTTAGGACCTCCTCTTGTCCCAGAGCCTGGGGTCTGCAAGAAAGTCTGTAAGCTCAGTGGGAAAACATCTTCCAGATGGGAACAGAAGTCCCAGGTCTGGGGCGTGCTCGGCGGTAGAGTGCCACGTTGCTCAGCCGGCTTGAGGCCCTGGTTTTGTGCAGCGATTCCCAAAACTGAAAACAAAACAAAAGACAGTGGGTGAGAAATCAGGCTCTGAGGTCAGGCAAGCTGGTGGGCATGCTGATGACCTCAGTGAGTAGCAGCTCGACTCTGGCTGGGTTCCTTGCCAGCTCTGTGGACCCGGGCTTCCCCATCTGTACAATGGGCATGATCAGTGCTGTCCTCCAGAGCTGTTGAGAAGGCTAAGTGAGGTGTGTGTGTGAAGCCCTCAGAGCAGTGCTTGGGTACCAGTACCCCACTGACCCAAGTGCCACCTTTCTAGCTCAAGATGCTGCCTCCAGGGAGGGCAATCCAGAGATGCCTCCTTTCCCCCCAAGGATGCAGAGCATGGAATCTTTACCAAGCCCTCCTGGACGAAATGACACATCTGGGCCTGGCAGTCAAGAACAAGAACGGTGCGCCTCTGGGCCCACCACCATCAGCCCTGCCTGGAATCCCAGGGTCAGGACAGTGGCAGAGAGTCCAAAGCTAGCCCTCTCTCCTTCCCTGCTGACCTCGGACACACATGTGTTTATTGCTATCCTGCAGACACATCGTGAAGCCCACCCAAAGCTGCATGTCCTCCCAGGTGGCGTGACTTGACCACCCTGGGCCACTAGGCCTAACTGAGGGATGCTGAGGGTCATTCCAGAATGCCACAGGTCACTTGGGGTCTCTGTGCTTTGCCCCTGTCTACTAAGATGCCCAGGTTTATGCTGTGCAAACGCCGCACCCTCTGAGACACGACTTCAATGTTCAACATACCCTTTAGGTGTTTGCGGAAAGGATGAGTTTAAAGGCGCCTGCCTTTGGGTAAACGGAGCTGCCCTCGCATCTGACGATAGCACTGAGCAAACACAGGCCGCCTCCGGAAGGCTGCCCCGCTCCCACCAGCTCCCAACCCTGCCCCAGGGCAGGTAGGTCAATAAGGTCGGACCTAGCTCTCTGAGGATGCTGCTTCACTTGGCTGAGCCTGGGTGTCCCCTCTGCAAAAAGATGAAAATTAATATTCATGCCACCAGTTTGCTCTGAACACAGAATAAAATAGACTTAAAACACAAAAACAAACAAACAAAAAACTCCTGCATTATCCGTATGAAAATGGACCCCGATGGTCAGCGTCCCTGGCAGCTGGAGAAGTAGAGGCTCTCTCTGAGCCAATCACTGAGCCAGGACTGGCACCCTCAGAACTGGCTGCCCCTAAATCTACCAGCTGAGCTTTTTCACAGTTCACTTTTGCATAGTCAGTCAACTTTAAAGGCGAATACAGTGCCTTCCTTCATTCAGTTCAAGGAACTCACTGAGGGCTGGAGACCCCCTGCTCTAGGTGTCTGGGATAAGATGACAGAGAATGGGGCAGCACCCCCACCAAAAAAAAAATTTTAAAAAATGCTCAGGGCCAACAGAGAGCTGTCCGTGCTCCTACTGTGCGCAGGGGTCCGCTCTGAGTGCCTCTGCTGGATCTCAGGTGGGCAGCTGGCTCCGTCCAGCCTCTGTAAGTGAGTGCAACCCACCTCCCCAGGAGGGTGAATCAACAAGTGGGAAATTGTCATTTAACCAGGAGGGCGAGCCCAGTGGGGGGCTGGGATGCCCATGAAAGGCTGGCATCTTGGCCAGGGTGGGAGTATCAGGAACCTGGGCCCACGTCCTTTCCCGAAAGCCTGGCTTTATGTACATTTCCCAGAAATTCTCTCTGTTTATACTGAGGGGCCTCCCCAGAGCAGAAGTCATTCAAATCCTGTTTTCCGCTGTAAGTCACTTTCTGGCTGGCTCAGGGCACAGGCATCTCAGAACGTTGAACGTATGGCCACGTGGCCGCCTCAGAGATCCAAGCAAAACTGTCCGCTGCCCAGCAGAGCTATCCTTGAAAGGCTTCAGTGTATGTCCCAGCCCCTGCTCTGGGGCTCCCTGCAGGGCCCACACACACCCTGCCCAGCTGGCCTTTTCCCTGCCCAAGTCAGGACCCTGGGGTGGAGAACTCTGAGGAGGCCCACTGGGGAAGTCGGGAAATGGCCGGGGCCCTTGTGCAGGCTTCTCTCTCCTACCAGGCTGGAAAGAAAGCCCGGGCGAGAGTGGGCACAGGCAGAGGGGAGAGGAGGGTGGCTGAGGGGATCGAGCGCTGGCTGTAGGAACACACAGACCCCTCTGGGTGCTGTTCTTCTGCAAGGGTCCCCACTCGGGCTGCCCTTGGCTGTGTGGTTCGGGGCTATGGGGTGCCTGGCAGAAGTCAGCACCAGGCTTCCAGATGGCGGAGGTAAGGCTGTGCCCGCCGCTCCAACCCTGGGGGAGGTGGTAGGAGGCAGAAACAAGATTGAATGATTCCAACATCTGCTGCAGAGGCCCCGGAGTCAGGCAGGATGGCCTCTTCCCACAGCCGCATTCCTGGCAGGCTGGGCGGGGCCTCTGAACCAGGATCTCAGCTCAGGCCGCGCAGCCACCCCCCAAGTGCAAGTCTATGCTGAACAGAACACAGAGGCCTAGCCATATTCCCTGAGATCTACATCTTCACACGGGAACGCAAGTTCCCTTTAAATAAAGCCAAAGCTCCCATCCATCCCACCAAAATTCACACTCTGCCACCAGGTTTGGCTTTAGACCCAGGCTCGGCCAGGTTCAGCTTGGTGAAGAGCCATCTCTCAACCCCAACCTCCAGGCAGGAGGCTGGGGCCCAGGGGCAGCCTCACTCTGTAGGGCATTGACAGAGAGCCAAGAGGGCACTGGCTTCTTGTGAACCATGTTGAATGTCCTGCAGCCTTTTGTCTTATTTTTTAAGATCTGGATTCTTTGGCTCGACGATTCAGAGATATACCATTAAAACACCACCCTACCCCATGCAGCGGCTCTCACTGACTTTATATTATGTCTGCAGTCTAAACAGGCTTGACTTCTCAGGAGGGCAATCTGGCAACATAGACCAAATGTTTAAATGCACACGAGTCTCAGTTCAGCCATTTCCTCTCTAGAAATGATTCCTGCAGAAGCGGGAGCACCACGGTTTCTGGCCTGGTGTTTCACTAACACACTTTCCAACCCCGGAATGCTACTCTAGATGAAATGAGACCTACCCACCCTCCTAGCTCAGGAAAGGGGCATGGGGAAGCCCCCCAGGCCATCGTCCCCTGGTTTACTTAGCTTGTGGATGATGGAGAATTCACCGCTCAAGTTGACCCTGGAATAAAGGCCCACTCTCCAGCACACACCCAGGAGGAGCACAACGTCCTGAAGCCCTGGTGGAGCACACCACATCATCACTGTCCCAGACACAAGGCCATGGTCCCAAGGTGTGGTCGAGTGCAGGAGGGCACCTGGCCCACGGTGCTGAGGGCACACTGTGTGTCGTTGTGCACACGAAACACCACCACCTGTGCCGCCATCAATCTCAGGGCCACGTGGCCCTGTGGCAGCCATGAAGGCTTTCGCCACGCCATAGCGTGGCAAACTGGCAAGCCACTTAGCCCCAGCCACATTACTGCACCACTCAAGGCTCAGAGATGGTTTGCAATCACTCATTCGCAGTTGGCCTATTTTCAAAGACACCATCACACACGTGTGCACCCCAAAGCCCTCTATACACCAGCTCAGAGTAGCAAGGTCTGCCACTAAGAAGTGCCCCTTGGGGAAGACTATGCCAGTACTGAGCCTCCTCTGAAACTCAGAGACCTCAAGTCCCTTCCTGAGTCCTCAAGGCTGTGCAGGGCAGGGGCTGGGCAGGCTCTTGGCCTCACCCATCCCCCACCACAGACACAATCATTTGCAAACTTGCAAGACCTGATGGGGGCCTGAAAATTCAAGTGCAGGAGAATTCTTCCCCTTCTTAAAGGAACAGAACCTCCCCAGCAGGGAGCAGCCACCAGGACCCAAGACCACCCTCTCCCCGGAGTGGGGGACTTGTTGCATTCACTTTGAGGGCTAAATAGACACCACCCTGCATGGCAGTTTCCACGTGGCTTCCCGGGGCATACAAAGGAGCCTACATCCCATCAGGACCAGAGCAGGGATTTTTCTGGGGTCCTAGAAAACCGTACAGAGCTGCTTCTTACTATTTATTACGATTTTGGAGAACTGTAATTTGGTATTGGAGTCTTCCTTTTGTCTCCAAATCCTGCCCAACAAAGTTTCTATTTCCCACTGTTACAGATGCCCACCCCCAGGTTCAACGAGGTCCAGAGACTTGGCCACGTTCGTTGTCACTCAGGCCTTTCTCCTTGCTGTTCTCAGGAAAGTCACTGGCTTGAGTAGACGGGACAAGGGGCCCCCAGTGCTGGGGCCTGGGGATCCCGTGGGGGCTGGGCCCTATCATGCAGAGTCCTGCACAGTCTCTGGCATCACTGGCAAAGGTCAAAGGCTAAAGATCAAAAGGCAGAGGCAATTAGACTAGGGTCTAATCACTCAGACACTTCCTTTCCTTGTTTCAATCATGGGACAAAATCTGCTGTCATTTTTGTCACAAGACAGGGCTTGAGCCTAAGCACCCGTGGAGCCAGGAAATAATCAAGGTCCGTCTCCTGGGGATAGAGTTGCCCCAAACAGAAGCATATGTGTGCACATATCTGCGTCCACGTGTGCGTCCACACGTGGCGCGACCCTGTGTGCTGATTGAAGCAGCTGTACCTGCAGACAGCGGACGCCAAGCCAGCCTCACACACAATGCTAGGACCACACTTGGGCCCCTCCAGGCAGACAGCTCGGGAGAGCCGTTTCCTGAGGGGGGACGTGCGCAGCCGCCCGCCCCGGCTGGAACTGCACCACCCCCACCCGCCTCCAGCAGGGATTTCCTGGGCTGAGGTTCTGGCTTCTATGCTGGGAACTGAAAGCCGGGGAGGAGGATGGGCTAGTCAACAGGCTGAGATTTCTCTTGAAATGCAGATTTTCAGGTGGGGGAGGTGAAGGGCACAGGCCTTTCAGTAGCTGTTTTGTGTGTCTTCCACTAAATAAAGACATGCGTGAAGTTGTTGCCGAAGGACCAGAGATAACCTGTTGTCTGAGGCTCACAGACCCGTGAAATCACAAACCTTGACGAATCGGGGTGATCACAGGAATCTACACTGCAGAGAACTGCATCTGGCCAAAGTGCGGCTGGGAAGCCAAAGGGGCAGACAGGCTGTGGTCAGTTACAGCACCACGGAATTATGGTACAGGAGAGAGACCACGGGCAACTGGCGGGCCATGGGCCACTGGCGAGCCGTGGGCCATTGGTGGGCCCTGGAAGCTGGCAGGCCGTGGGCCGCTGGCGGACCACGGGTAATTGGCGGGCCAGGCAACTGGCCGTCTGCCGCGAACGTGGACCATAGGTAATTGGCGGACCGCAGTTAAATGGCGGACCGCGGGCAACTGGCATGACTCAGACTAACAAGAGAAGTCACTTCTCACAGACCCCAACAGCAATTACTAATTAGAACCTGAAGCATAAACATTGCCTGCTTCTCAAGCTCCCCAGCAGCACACCCTGCTTTTTGGACCAAGCAATCTTGGGGTGAAGTACAGACACCAAACCTCCCCCAGGGCCCCCCAAATTCAATATTTAGCCCCCAGACCTGAAAGTCTCTTTTAGAGAAGGTTACAGTAGGTTTAATTTTATTTCTATTCCCGCCAGCCCAGCCTCCAGGTGCTGGGGGCCTCTGCCGGGGAGAGTCGTGGCAGAGCTGGGGCTGCTGCCACGTGGGGGGCGGCACGGTTCCTAGAGCCTCCAGGCAGGTTGATCTTTCACCTCCGGAGTATTTTTCTCTTCTTAAAGAAACAGAACAGTCCTGCATAGGCTGTAAGGAACAGCTCTAAGGGGTGGGCTGCTCCTTGTATCCCCCTTGCCCACGTGGGCTGCTCTTTGTATCCCCCTCGCCCACGTGGAAGCGACCCAAGCAAAGCCACGCTGGTTTCCGTGTCCTCCCAGACCTGACAAAAAGTCAGCGTGGGCTAGGGCTCACACCTTAAGCAACTTACTAAGACCGTGGGGATGTGACTCGGTGGTAAAGCACCTCTGGGTTAAAAAAAAAAAAAAGCCACGTGGCCATCCACGTGGAATTTCGTGGTTTCTGAGAAAAATTGGTAGCAAAACACTCAGTACTTTTAGGAACAAGGCCATAAAATGTATTTTATTTATTCCCTTCAACCATGCTAGGACATGCGACTTGAGTTCTTTGGTTTTGTGGAACACCACCTGGCATCTCCCACTCATGGACTGGGCCTTGTCCACAAACATCATCCAAGCAAAGAATGGGGGTCACAGGCATACTCTTGGAAAAAGTGGGTTTTCAGTCCTGTAACAATTTACCTAAGTTAGGATGAAGGTCTGGAGCAATTCCTACTGCACAATTTCAGCAAATACTCGAGGGGGTGCACAGAGTTGCCACAAAATTAACCTTGGCATCATTTCATAAAGATACCAGGCAGGAACCACATCTGAGGATCCCAGGACCCATTTAGTTAGTTGCCATCAGTGATGAATGGTGGTGAATCACCTGCCTCTCAGCAAGGACCAGCCAGCAGGCCAAAGAGGTCCGTGGCAAATTAGAGCACGCACACACACGGACCGTGGACCGCCACGGTGAATCGTGGACACTGTGCGTGGCAAATCCCAGCTCGGTAGTAGGATACGATTCTCTTGGTCCAACCAGTAGCTAGCATCTTAGCATGAAGCCACAGGTGCCAAATCTCCTTAAATACCCCAAAACTTAATTCCTTGAACCCCGCACAGCACGGGGAGAAGGTACTCCACCAGCCCAGCTGCTCAGGCCTCAGACCGAGAGAGCCATTTGCAAAACAATAAGAGCAAGGAAGCTCCTCCCGAACCCGGAAAGCCTCTAGGTCTTTCTTTTCTTAAAGAAACAGGGTGTAAAGAGCTGTTGCAAGGATATGATTTACCAAGGTCACCCTGGGGAGGGGTAGTCCTTGCTATTATTCTAATGCCTCCATTCCCTGGTGGGAGAGGCA
This sequence comes from Urocitellus parryii, assembly GCF_045843805.1. Taxonomy (NCBI): domain Eukaryota; kingdom Metazoa; phylum Chordata; class Mammalia; order Rodentia; family Sciuridae; genus Urocitellus; species Urocitellus parryii. Next base: position 5,579,980 of record NC_135536.1, read on the forward strand.
CAGAGCAGATATGGACATTTAGTGTCTGCAAGGAAAGTCATTTTGGCAAAATCAATCACCTCAATGTGGGGAACACCCGCACACCACTCCGGGGAGTAGCGATGTGAATGAACCCCGGTCAGTGCTGGTGAGCACGTGGTACGCCGTGCACTGAAAGCACACTCAGGCCGAGCTGCAGCAGGGAGGAAACCCAGCAAGCTTTGCTGGTGGATGCACAGGACGGTGGTGCAGCAAACCACGGGCCGCGGGCAAACCACAGGCCACTGGTGAACCACGGCTGAGGAAATGCCTCACACCGTTTTGCAAACTTTGCCGTATCCCTCCCCTATTTGAGGTCTGGGTCATAAAAGTCCACTTCTGAGCCACCTCACCACCCAATCTGGGCTCAGAGCTGTTGGAAATCTTGGGGGATCCTGAAACTGCCAAATTTAACCAGACAACTCGAGCCACGTGTGGGTACCAAAGCACAGCCCATAATGGGAAGCCAGGACACCGCGACATCATGAATAATGATAGGACAGCCTGCACCATGCCGTGAGCTGACAAGTTCTGCTGGTGATCCACGGCACGGCTCCACGGGACACCGCGGCACGGCTCTACGGGACACCGCGGCACGGCTCCACGGGACACCGCGGCACGGCTCCACAGGGCAGCGCGGCACGGCCCCACTGCCACAGCACAGGTCCACGGTGTACCGTGGCACGTCCCCACAGTACACTGCAGCACAGGTCCACGGTGTACTGAGGCAGCGGTACATCGCGGCACGGCTCCACGGTGCACCGCGGCACAGAGCAGGAACCGGGTGCACCGCGGCACAGGTGCGTGGCGCACCTCAGCAAGGGTCCACGGTGATCCCCGGCACCACCAGGTTGTTACTGTGACAGTCACCCTCACAGTTGGACATTCCTGTGGGTCCTGGGACCTCCATGTTTCTCCTTTCCAGTCTCCCCAGGCCACCAAACCACACTTTTGGTCATTGAAGCCCTTCTAGTTGTTCAAAGAGTGAGTGTGGGGAGTGAGCCCTAAGGGGCAAGGGGCGGTCTGCAGGGCCACTGCAGGTCTAAGACCCCTAAGACCCTAAAGCCAGATTCCCCATCTCTCAGGGCTGTGCCTGAGGAAGCGGGCACCAGACTCCTAGCACCCCACAGCGTCCCCGCTCCCCAGGTCAAGCCCACCGTTCCAGACACTTTCACACTAGCCCAGCGGGTAGCAGGGAGGGAAACGTGAATTCTGATGGAGGCTTCAGATAGTGCGATGAGCTTTTCCCTTCTCAAAGAAAAAGCCCGGAGCAGCCCTTCGGCTACAGACCACCCTGCCTGGAGGCGGTGCCTGGCACTCTCCCCAGTGACACGCCAGCCCACGCTGCGGAGGGAGCTCACACGTCTCCCCAGCTCTGGGCCCAGCATCTTCCACACAGTCTCCGGGACTTGATCGAGGGGTTCCTTCCCATACCGCTATGAGGGTCTCTCCAGAGACCCCGGGTGTCTAGTTGCTGCTGCTCTTGGGTCTCGGTAAACTCCGGAGTCTGACGTGCATTTACATCATCAAACAGCTCTGTGGTGCTGCTGGGATGAACCCCAGGGCCTCGCACTTACCTAGCTTCACCCCGGCCCTGCCTCGTCGAACTTAAAAGTAACTTTGACTCCCCAATATCCTGGGTGCCTACACCAGGGAAGTTAGGGCGTCTCGAGGGCCTCTATGGCCAGCACCCAGGTTGGATTCCACTCTTGTGGCCATTCCAGGCCTCTGAGTGCTGCCAAGTTTGCAAAGTCGGGGTACCCAAAGCCCCTAGCACAGAACCTGAGACGTGGCTGAGAAGGGCAGCAAAGAAGAGGGGCGGTGGGCTGCCCTGGGGTCCAATCTTCCCCTGGCCATGAGCCTGGGGGTCCAGACGGCTTGAATATTCTGATCAGAATTGAGCCCCCAAAGGACTCCTGTGTTCCGTCAAAATGTAAACAGGGCCTCCCTGGGGGACGGGTGAGGCTCTGGTGTGTGCAGAATGCCAGTAGCCAGGATTTGACAAGTGACGAGTCGAGGGGCCCAACAGTTCCCCGGGGGTCCACCGAGGCAGAGGAGCCCGTGGCAGAAGGGCCGCCGTCTCCTCGCACCATCAGAAAACTCTCAACGCCTCACTGCTGCTCCCCAGAGCCCCCGCTCACTGAATTCTCCCAACAGCCCAATCAGGGAGCTGTCATAATATTTTAACCTTTAAGACAATTACAGGAATAATTCTTGCCTCTTGTTTTAAAAAAAAGAAGAACAAAACAGAAAACAAAAATCAACAGACGCAATGGTGTGTGACCACGGAAGTGGGCTCCTTACCCCTCTTCTTCTCCAGGCCTCCCCGACCCAGTGCAGGCGGTGGGTTCTGGTATCCTGGACCAGGCAAGGACGAAAGGCCTTCCTGGAGGGAAGGCCTCCTCCAGAGGATCGGGGACGTGCCCAGGATGGCAATTTTCTGCGTGATCCGAGGGCAGGACCAGGGGGCAGATGGCAGATTCACCTTTGTGCCTCGGGAGACACTCTTCCCAGGCCAGCTCTGCAGAGCAAGTCGATCCGGGGTTGGGGGCCCCCCTTGGCTCAGGGTGGGGGAGGCACCTCCGTCTAGGAAGCTCACCTGGCCCTCCCTCCCTGCTAACCTGCTCTCTTGAAATGCAAAGAGACGGGATGGATTCTTGATGGGCCCCTCCTGGGTCTGGAACTCGCTGGAATGGCTCTCAGGGACGTCAACTTCGGCCTCACAGTGTCTGAGGAGCGCTGTTTGCAGGTTCCCGTTCAACCGAGGAGGAAACAAAAAGTCCTTGGTCTTAGGAGGAGACTGTGGTGCTGAGCACACCCAAGTCCTGGGGCTCTGACCCCAGTTCTCCCCCTCTGCGTGGCTGTCAGGAGCTAGGACAAGCCTGGGGAGGCCTGGGACCACCTGCTTCCGCTCAGGGTCTGCTTCTCACCTGTCCCTCCCTTTCTCCTCCACCCCATCCCAGATCCCCCTCCACAGCCCCAGACCCACGTCCTGGCCTCCTTCTCCCCAGGTCTCTGACTTTATGGGGACAGGTGCCCTTCCGAGGAGGATCAGGAGGCCACATGCCAAGGCCGTGGCTCTGCCTACAGCTCTCCTGGGTTCTGTGGGGCAAGTTTGACAGCCATGACTGATTCAGCTCCCAGGGCCCAAGGTGGGCATTGGGCAGCCAGTAATGGACACATCATGCAGGCCCGTGGCCTGTGGACGACACTGGCCCACATCCTTCAACCCTGGACAGAGAAGACTTTGGGAAGAAGAGTTGTTGGGGGTTTTCTTAGAGGACAGTAGGAACAGGCCCTGAGGGAGGAGTCCTGAGGAAGACCCTCAGCAGCAGGGGCACCCAAGGGCAGCCCAGGCACTGCCAGGAAGACCCCTTTGGCCCAGGCCCCATACAGGGTGACAGAGAGCCATCTGGCATCCTGGGCCACTGTCTGAGCCTCACTGGACACAGGTCCTTTCCTCATCTCCTGCCTGGCCCAGGGGCCTCCCCAGTCCTATGTGAACACAGCCCAGGCACAGGGCCGAAACCACCTGTGCCAACAGCCTCCAAACAGCCTGGCACAAGCCAGGTAGGAGCCATAACTCACTTGGGCCTTTTGACAGCCCACAGGTATAGTTAAGTTTACCGACATCATTCATCCTTTGGAGAGCAAGGCATGGTGGTGCACACCCGTGGTCCCAGTGACTCAGAAGGATGAGGCAGGAGGATTGCAAGTCTGAGGCCAGCCTCAGCCATTTAGTGAAACCCTAAGTAACTGAGTGAGAAACTGTCTCAAAATTAAATAAATAAATAAATAAATAAATAAGGGCCGGGGATATAGCTCAGTTGGTAGAGTGCGTGCCTCACATGTACAAGGCCCTGGGTTCAATCCCCAGCACCACAAAAAAAAATTAAAAATTAAAAAGAGCTGAGGATGTGGCTCAGTGGTTAAATGCCCCTGGGTTCAATCCCTGGTACCAAAAAAATAAATAAAAAAGAAAACAAGGCAGAAGAGAACACTGAGAAAATAGTTGCCCCCCACAAGCAAAAGCCCCAACCCGCCATCACTACCTATGAAGCCAATGTTTATGGGCCCACTTGGAAGAGAAAGAATGGGGTTCTGAAACCCCAAAACTGCTCTCCAAGCGTCCTTCTGGAGAGCTCTCTCCCTTTTCTTCCTCCCACTCTCCTTGCTGTTTGGTTGTCTGGTTGTGGACCTAGGGATGGACCCAGAGCCCAGGGCCTTCCAGGCTCATGTTCTACCCCAAGCTAAAGCCCAGCCTTTGGAGTAGCTTTTGTGGGTCTTTTTGTTGGTTGGTACCAGGATTGAACCCAGGGGCGCTGAACCACAGAACCACATTCCCAGCCCTTTTTAATTTTTATTTTGAGACAGGGTCTTACTGCAATGCTTAGGGCCTTGCTAAGTTGCTGAGGCTGGCTCTGATCTTGTGATCTTCCTGCCTCAGCCTCCAGAGCCATTGGGATTTCAGGCATGTGCCACTGCGCCCAGTTTCAAAAAGTTGTTTTGTTTTTTTTTTTCCCCCACTAAAAAACCAGAGATCTGATTGCCTCCATCCCAAGGAACACAGAGGATGAGGTTTTGTTGCTCTGCTGTTTCTGACCTGAGGGCCACTGGACCTGCTCGTAACTGCACATGTTTAAGTTGTCCCAGGCCATCTGCGTGGTGGCTCACATAACTGGCACTTCCCACCATAAAGATGGGGTGGTAGTCAAGGCCCCCGAGTGTGCTCATTCCCTTCCATCATTCCTGCCTGCAACACTCCCTTCCCTCAGCCACCACTGATTTGCTCTCTCTGTATGGACTCCTTGGAATCTTCTAGAGTTTTCAGAAAATGGAGTTATGTACTCTTTTCAGCCTGGCTTTCCCCACCGGGCACCGTTACGTGGGGGCTCACCTACGTAGCCGCCGCCGTTCACTGCTTCTTATTGCTGGGTGGAATTCCGCTGCAGGGAGAGACCACATGACCCCGGCGCTCTTCCGTGCACCTGTTGGTGGACATGGGAGCTGTTTACAGTCAGAGGCTGTCACAGATGAGGTTGCTGTGAGAGGATTCCCGCCCAAGCTTTGTGTGGATCTGTGCTTCTGCCTCATGCATAATCCACGAGAGCAGAATGGTGGTGATGGGTCCCCTCACTTTTTAAAAAACTGCCAGGTTGTCTTCCAGCGTCTGCCACCCATCTATCTTCCCTGGTGAAGTGGATGAGCCAATCTTTGGCCCATTTTTAAAAACCGAGGTGTTTGTTTCTTAGGATGAAGCTTTAAAAGACTGCATGTGTTTAGGGAGCGAGTTATTTTCCAAGCACATGCATTGCAAATATTTTCTGCAGTCTAGGGCTCACCTTTTCATTCTCGGAAAAGCATTCTTGGAAGAGAACATTTTAATTTTAATAGAGTCCGATTTATCAACTTGATGTTTTATGGTGTGATGATTAGGAAACGTTAAACCAGGTCACATTTCTCCTGGGGATGCATTTTGGGGCTGTATGATAGGACTTCAGCCCTTTGCTTTTTTTTTTTTCTTTTGCATATGGATATCGAATTGCACCAACGGCATTTTTTGAAATGACTGTCTTTTCTTCACTGAATAGCCCTGGCACTCTGTACAGAATCAGGACTGTTACATGTGGGTCTGTTTCTGGATTGTCTATCCTGTTCCATTGATCTGTTTTTGATCTGTTTTGTCTCTTTTTAACCAAATGCACACTGTTTTCCTGGGGTTGTGTTTTTGGTTGTTGTTGTTGTTTTGGTTCTAGGGATCAAACCCAAGACCTCGGCCATGGCAGGCAAACACTCTACCACTGAGCCACGTCCCCAGATCTGTTTTATTGTAACTGTATAAAGGGTTTTGAAATTAAGCAGTGTCGGATTTATTCTTCTTTTTCAAAGTGACTTTGGTTCTTTGAAGTTTTTCACATTTCCATATGAGATTTTTAGAATCAACTTACAATAAGTTTATCAATTTCTATTTTGAAAATCCTTCTGCGATTTTAATTGGAATTGTGCTGACCTATAGACTCATTGGCAGAGAAATGACATCTTAATAGCACTGAGCCTGTCCCCCACACACATCTCTCTCTCTCTCTCTGAGTTGACACCTTTACCTTCCCTCACAACATTCTGTGGTTACCACCTTTCTCGGATCTGTGCCTCTGTGCTGAATACATTCTGATGCTATCGTAAATTGTATTTTTATTTCAATTCTGACTGTATACTGCTGGTATGTAGAACTACCATTGATTCCTCTGGATTGATCTCGTATCCTGCAGTCTTGTTAGACTCACTCATCAATTCCAGTGGCTTTGCTCTGCTCAATTCCATGAGATTTCCGACATAGGATTTATAGGCATAGTGCTGTTCCTAATAGTCCCTAATTACCCTCTTAATATCTGGAGATATGTAGTGAAGTTACCTCTCATTCCTGATATTGTTAATTTGCATTTTCTCTCTCAATTTCCTAATCATCTTGGCTAGAGACGTATCCATTTTATCGATCTTCCAAAATATCAGCTTTTGTTTTCATTGATTTTCTCTATCATTTTGGTTTTGTAGTTCACTGATTCCTGTTTTAATCTTAATTGTTTCCTCTCTTTTGTTGACTTTGAGCTTAATTTGCTGTTCTTTTCCTGGATTATTAATTTGGAGGGGGATCTCATTGACTTAAGATGGTTCTTTTCTAATCTAGGCATTGGTTGCTGTAAATGTCTGCCTTCCTACAGCTTAGGAAACAATTCTGATAAGTTGTGTTTTAATTTGCATTCGATGCAAAATACCTTCTGCTTTCCTTTTTATATGCCTTTGAGTCATGAGTTATTTGAAAGTGGGCTATTTTATTTTCAAGTATTTGGGAATTTCCCAAATATCTTTCTACGAATGATATGAACAATTTTATCACTGATGATATTCTTTGTTCAGACTATTGACCTGGTATTAGTATAGTCTTTTGGCTTTTCCCTGCCTAGCGTAAAAGGGATGGAACCCAGGACCTTGGCTTGCTAGGCAAGCACTCTACCACTGAGCTCCAGCCCCCGCTCAACTTCCTCCTGATGAGAGTCAGCTCCCTGTGTCTCCCTCCACCGGCTACCTTCAACCTGCTTGCATCTTTATCTGGGCTGTGTGCTTCTCATCGGCAGCATCAGGCCTTGCCTGTCTGTCAATGGGGTGTTTATCGACTTAGCGTGGTCATCGATTTTGGTGAAGTGTAACCTATCATCTTTCCCTTGGTTTTCCATTCTCCCCACCGGTTCTTTATTCTCCGTTCCCGCTCCCATTCTTGGGACTAATTGCTGTATTTTCTTATACCAGTTTGTCTCCTCTGTGGGCTTCTGAGCTGTAACTCTCGGTTTTGTTCACTTTTTGGTCTGCTGAACACCATTAATGGGCCCCAGGCTGCCCTCTGAAATGTACCAGGGCACCTCCCACACGAGAGCCCCACGTGGCGGCTTCCCATTCTCCTCCAATCTCTGTGCTATTGTGACACATTTCAGTTTTACATACATCATAAACTTTACAGTGAGTTGTCAACATTTTTGTTTTAACCCTCAATTATGCTTTAAGGAAATTTAAAGACCCACAAGCCATCTTGAGCATTTGCCCACATAGCTGCTGTTTGGGGTGCTTTACCTTTTTGTGTTAAAAGTCCCTATTTCTGCCTAAAACCATACTCTTTATGCCTGATGGATTTCCTTGACATTTCTTGAGGTGTGGATCTGTTGGTGGTGAACTCTTTTAGCTCTGGTATGTCCGTAAAAGGCTTCATTTCACCTTTGTTCTTGCAACACATTTTCAGTGGGGATGGAACCCTGGATTGACAGTTCTTTTCTTTCGGTACTTCAAAGATTGCCGCTCCTCTGTCTTCTTGTTTGTGTTGTTTCTAACGAGAAATCAGCATTAATCCATATCTTTGTTCCTCTATAACTACTGTGTTCCTTTCAGATTTTACCATTACCAGTTTTGAGCAATTCGATTATAATGTGATGTGCATTGGTATAAATGTTTTTTTTCCTTGTGCTTGGAGTTCGTTGAGTTCCTTGGATCTGAGAGCTTAGAGTTTTCATCAAATTCAGAAAAACTTTAGCCCTTATTTCTTCACATACATTTTCTGCCCACCACCTCCCATCTATACTCTCTTTCGGGCTTTCAATTAACTGCATGTTAGACTATTGAAATCGCTACACAACTCATTGATAGTATTTTGGTTATTTGGATTTTTTTTTTCTCTGTATGTTTCATTTCGAATGGTTTGTAAAATCTGCAATTTCACTCATCTCGACTCTTTTTCCCCCTGTGCTGGGGACGGAGCCCAGGGCCCCACACAGGCTGTGCTAGCACCCTGCCCCTGAGCTGCACCCCTGCCCTCCACTAATCTTTCCTTCTGCCATGTTTAATCTTCCGGTGACCTCACCCATTATGATGTTCACCTCACACAATGTAGTTTTCATCTCTAAAAGTCCAATTTGTGTTTTTTTTTTTAAATATCTTCCATGTCTTTGCTTAACTTTTTGAACATATGGGATACAGCTATAATAACGGTTTCAATGTTCTTTTCTGCTCACTTTAACATCTGGGTAAGTTCTGGGTTGCTTTCCATTGATTAGTCTCCTCATTGTGGGTTGTGTATTCTTGCGTCTTTGATTGCCTGGTAAACTTTAATTGGCTGCCAGACATTGCAGATTTCACATCGTTTATGTGCTGGATAGCTTTGTATTCCATAAACATGCTCCAGCTTTGTTCTGGGATAGTTAAGTTACCTGGGGAAAAAAAAAAAATATGATCCTTTCCGGTCTGGTTTTTATCATTCAGAGGCAAGTCAGAGGAAGCAGCCCTCAGTCTAGGGTCCAGTATTTCCCACAGCTGAGGCACCCCTGCCTGAGAGTTCCACCCGCCCCTGTGAATGTGAGCTCTTCCAGGCTCCTGGGCGGGAATACACATTCCCAGACCCACAAAAACCCTGGGCACTGTCACTACTCATCTTTCTAGATGTTTAAATTTTTGTTGTACAAGTGTTTTGCTGTTGTTGTTGTGTTGTGTTGTGTGGGTTTGGGTTTTGTTTTGCCTGCCTGTTTTTGTTTTTCAAATCCATGGGACAGAACCCAGGGCCTTTTGCCCGCTGGCTGAGCCAGTGCTCCGCCCCTGAGACACAGCCCTCAGCACCTAACAGGTTTTTATCACCGGATCTGAGCAGCCCTGGGTAGTTTTCTCCCTGTGGGCATTGCTGGTCCTCTGCCAGGCAACCGATGGGGCTTCCTGCTGTTCCCTAGGGTTTTCTTTCTTTCTTAATATTTTTATTGAGAAGGAACATGATACCTTTATTTATTTATTTTTATTTATTTTTCTGTGGTGCTGAGGATCGAACCCAGGGCCTCATACGTGCTCAGCAAACGCCCTGCCACTTAGCCACAGCCCCAGCCCCAGCGTTTTCCTCCTGCGTGGCCTGCTCCCCATCCTGAGAGTTCCGAGGGCCTGTGTCCCACCCTACTGCACTGTCACCTGAGCCCAGGAACCCTCCAGGTGCCACTCTCCCTGAGGCCTGGAATCGCACCCCAGGAAGTGAGCTCGGGGCAATCACAGAACTGACATTTATTTCCCATCTTTCCACCGCATCTAGGGTCTTGAAAATCATCATTTCCTTGATTCATCTAGTGTTCTAGGTGGTTCCCGTGGGAGGGCAAATCCACTCCCGGTCACTCCGTCTTGACCAGAAATGGAAGTTCAGTGGCCACATTCCTGAGATGACTCCCCGCCTCCCCAAGGGCCACCCTGGCCAGCATGCCCACAGCTTCAGTGATACATGTACTTAAATATACATCTACAGCCCACTCAGCCCGACCAGGAGGGCGGGACCTGCCGCTGGAGCCCCCCTCCGCTGGGCCATGCAGACGGCCCCCTTATGTGCCCTGGAAAACCAAGAGGCTACCCAGGTCATGGGATCCGAGGTTGTCAAGGGAGAGACCGTCACAAGCACACAAACTGGAGCTCAGCCAAACTGCCAGGAGGGCACTGGTGACAGGGTGGACAGGAGTGGGGGGACATAGTGGCATGGGGACGTTGACAAATGTGCACAGTGCAGAGCAGATACAGTCCCCAAAAGGAGATTTTTACACCCAAAAGGCAGTTGCCCTCGGGTAGAGACTGCGGGGACAGTGACAGGGACGGCCTTGCAGAGTCAAGGTTGACTCCAACTGCTCTTTGGCTCCAGCCAGGGTGGGGGCTCAGCTCTGGATGGGCAGATGGGGGCCAGGGCCTCCCGCCACATTCCTTCCTGAAAGACTGTCTTTCTGCTGAGCTCCCTGGAGGCCTGAGGCCCCCTCCACTCACCCCATGGGACCAGGTCAGGAGAGCAGAGCCAGCTCAGGGCTGAAGCAGGGCAGGCTGGGGCCTCACACGGCCAGTCCTGCCCAGGCCGGGGAGCTGCCAGGGTATCAGTTAATCCCTACAAGAGGCCGCAAGGGTGGGTTCTTGGCCCCATTTTACACAGAGCAGAGCTCCCGAGATGCTCAGCGGGCAGATGGAGGTCAGGAAGGGCCACCCTGGAGCTTTTCTGTGCTCCTGCCAGAAGCTGCCCCTTCACTTTCCTGGGTCCCAGAACCCCCATTCCTGAAATTTCTTGCCTGAGGGGCATCTAGACCCCAGACCCTGACTCTGGCCCGTTGCCTGTAAGAAGGGTGACGTGGAAGAACTTTCCACCCTCCTCCATGCCTTATAAGTCCAACAAAGCCGCTCGGCCCCGGGTCAGCTGTGGCGGTTAATGATGGATTGAGAGGGTGCTGGCTTGGGCAGAGGGCGAGGGTCTGTCCTAAATAGGACATGTTGAGCGCCTGGCACAACAGCCCTGTGTCCTGGTCAAGCATACGTGTGGGTCTAAAATTGGAAGGAGCAGAGATGGCCTTGACTTTTTCCAATCTTGGATACCTATCCCTGCCTTCAGCCGGGAAGGATCCGACAGGTGGTCCTAGCCCCTGGGCCCTGTGCTGGATTCCTGTGCTCTCAGCAGAATCCCTAAAATAGCCCAGGACATGATGCATAGCTTCCACAGTGCCCTACCTCTGCTGAGGAGCCTCAGGGTTTTGGGGGAGCCTCAAGGGCTAATCCCTCCTGTTCCCAAGCCGATGGCGGATCAGGGGAGCTTAGGTGCCAGGCAGGCCTGGCCCTGCATTTCGGCTCAGCTACTTGTTACCTGTGGGTTTGGGGCAAGGCCCCTAAGCCCTCTGAGCCTTCTGTTTCTGTCTGTTCATGTTCTCTGCCCTTCCCTCTGTGGGGCCTGGAGACCCGCCTTCCTCCCGAGCGTCCCGACTCGCCATCTTTCTCATTCCCAAAGGCCCACAGACAAGGCTTATTTTTTCAATCCACCCAGGACACCCAGAATCCCACTGTGTACAGGTTCACCCCAGGTTCTGAAGCCTGCGATTCACTTCTGCCTAAAGCCGCTGTCCTCCTTTGGTCTTGGGTGTCCCCAGCTGACGTACCCCGGGCAGAGACTGCCGCCGCCTGTGTTTCCGAGCAAAATGCATGATTCATCCTTCTCAGACTTGGGGATCAGGGGGCCAGGCAGGGCCTCAGTCTGGCAGGAGACAGGGCCTGGCCTTTATTGATGGCTCACTGGGCACGACCTGATGCCTGAGTCTTAGGAGATGTACGAGATATTTAGGAAACTGAGACCTAAGGCTGGCCATGCTGGGCTCCAACTGACACTACCAGCAGTGATCAGATCAGATCTGACCATTTCCTCAGTTCTGTCTCCATCTGGACAGCGCATTTGTCCCCTCCAGGGCCAGAGAAACGGCTAATAATGGTTCCTTATTCTCAGCCCGAAGCCACCAGCTGCCGAGATGTTGAACAAGAGCTTCCTGGCGCCATGTCCCCTGTGCGAGGCTATTTTAGGAGTCAGGAATTCGTGCACATTTAGAATGTGGCCAGGACCCCGGAGAGGCCCTCCCGCCTGCTGGCACTACTCAGCCCACCTCAAGACCCATGTCTGGTGCCTGGTGGGCGAGTGACAAGGAGAACAATGTCCTCACCTGATAACCTGTCTTTGAGGAGCTCGGTGGTGGGGTGACTGGCACTGTGATTATTCCCTGACCTTCTGTCCATGGATCATAACCTCTGGACAGCTCTGGAAGGCTTTTCTAAAGTGGTGGCTTCCTTAAGGCCAGGCGAGCCAGCCAACGAGCTGATCCTCTCTGTGGAAAATCTGATGGCTTTAACTCAGCTCTAATGTGACTCTTTGGACAAGCACCCCAACCTGTAGTCCCCCCACAGGACCTCATTTGTCCTCCATCTCAGGCTGGGGCGGCAGGAGCTGAAGGGTGGGGGCCTTGGCCTGCGGGGATGAGCTGGTGACTTGGTGCTACCGTCTTGACACATGTCATTCCCTGGGCTTTGTAAAATCCTGCCAGGAAGGGAGTGCCAAGGCCCCAGGGGCTGACCTGGGCCCAGAGTCTTGGAATTCAGGTCTTTCTCTGTCTCAAACCCATATTTGATCTTTCTGGGGGTTTAGAAATGTCCACCTTTCAAACTCCACACCAAAGCTGCCTTGCTAGCAGCCGGTCAAGAGCAGCGCCAACGTGATGTACCATGTCCCAAGCTATTTCAGGCCCTGCTTTGGTTACAAGCATCTGAGCTTTTCCAACAGGTGGCGGGACCACCCAATGTCCCCCAGTCACAAGTGGAACAGGCGCCACCGAGAGCAGGGCAGAGCCGGGCGCAGACTGGAATGTGTACATGCCTGGAGTCTGGTTTCAGCCCAGCCTTCCCCAGTGGAACCTGCATTGTGACTTGTTTTATTAATAACCCGCCAGAACCAAGCTCGACAAAAAATCTAATGGTTGCAGACTTCTCTCCATTTTCCGACCAAAAAATGTTGGGGTGCAAGGGGGGGAAGATCTCTAGGAGAAATCTCCTATCTGGGGTCTCTGGGAGTTCTGTTTTTATGTAGAATACCTTAGAAACCCCCACAATTGTCCTGGAGAGCCGCAGGCCTGAGTGCGGGAGCATTTCAGAAATCTGAGGCCAAGTTTTGAAGGGAAGGCTGTCTGGTCCCTCCTTTCCATCCATTTGGGGGTAGGGTATGAGGGCCTTTCCTGGGTGCAGCCTGTTCAGGACCTTGACCCACCTCCCCACAGAGGTCCTCAGTGGCCATGATTCCCAGGGCCCAGGATTGGCCTTCCTGGGGGCCAGCTACACACAGACCTTCTCTTATGATTAAGGAGATGGCTGAATCCTGTTCATGTACCCTAAGCCCTAAGGAGTCACCAACTCTGGTAGCCCTTGGGCTTCGGGGCCACTCCTGGATTCCCATGATAGCCAGGAAACTAAGGTGATGGACTTACCCAGGAGGGAGCAGAGGCAATAGGGCAGCCACACCAGATCATGTGGGCAGGTGTGAGGCAAAGAACCCACAGGTACAGATGCTTTCCAGCCTCCCCCTGCCCTGCACTGGCTGGAGACAGGCACTAGCCCCTCTCCTAGGGCCCACAGGATTTCCAGAGAAACCTGAACCCCTAGCCCCTTCTCCTGCGGTCACGCTCTCCCGGAGCCAGGCCCAGGCTGGCAGTCTGGCGTGCCCAAAGCCACTGGCACCAAGTCTCAGCCACGGCCTTCTTTTTTTCTTTTCTTATGGTGGGGATGGAACCCAGGGTCTTGGGCCTGCTAGGCCAGCAAGCGCTCTGTTCTGAGCCACACCCAGCTCTCCCGCAGGCTTTAAAGAGAATTTCCATTTTCTTTCCTCTGATCAGGGGGATTCATCAAGGTCTTATTTTTTCCAGGTCCAGGGAGCCCCAGAGGGGCTGTGCATGGCACCGGAGGGGTCCCACAGGAGACAGCAGGCGAGAACTTGGGCCACAGGCTGTGCAGGGCCCCACCTCCAGCCGGGCCTGCCAGGGGTTCCTGGCCTGTGGCACTGGAAGGCCACACAAAGATGGCATTCATGGTGAGGCCTTAGATTCTCTCTGGAATGAGCCAGGGTTTAAATAAATACATAAGAAAGTTGGATCCTGGGGCCAGACTGGGCTTGCCCAGGGCGGTGGGGGCTGTTGACATGGAGGAAGAAGAAGTTCTCCTCCCCCTCCCACCACTCATGCTCCTTAGTGAAATGGCTCCTCTGTGTCCCTGGAGGGGGATGCCCGTGCGCCCCCACTCAGCAGCAGGTGCGGAAGATTTGTGCTTGTAGGTAGCCAGAGCCCAAGACACTGGGGCAAATGTAACAGGAGCCGGGGGGGGGGGGGGGGGGGGGGAGTGTGGTCTCTCCTCGGGCGGGAGGTAGCAGGGTCTGAGTTCATTTCTTTGTCCCTTTACAAAGGGTGAGAGCACTGGGAAGTGTTGGGGTGCACACACCCCAAGACAGACAGACCCCCTTAGGGTGGGGGACGAACAGCCAGAAAATGAGATGCAGAGAGAGCGCCCAAGGCCGGCCCTGTGCAAGAGAAATGGCCACTCTGCTTCCCAGGTGGAGAGGCCGTGGCAGGGGACCCTTCTCCAAGATGGAGAACATTCCTAGGGCCTCTGTGTGCTCTGTGGGGCGGGTGCTTGGCCCTCCATCAGCACAGGCCGCCTCAGACCACCTGGTCCCACCCAAAGTAGCAAGAAAGGAGCCTGGATGGCCTTGGACCCCTGCACGAGTCACAGCTAAGGCCAGGGGCCCTGTGAGCCTCTGCTTGCAGCTAAGACCCTAGTTTTGAGGCCCTCTTAAGGCGGCAGGCAGGCGGAGGAGGCCAGCCGATGGCCCGGGCAGGCAGCCACCATTCCAGCATTCCAGTGCACAGCAATGGCTCCCTCTCCCCAGACTGGGCACCGGCAGAAAAGCAGTCCCTGGCTGTCTCTCTTTCTAGAGAGGGCCGAGTTCTCCTTTGAGTGTGTTTCTGCTTTTCTAAATAAATCTCTGTGTGTCTCTGAAAAGAAAGACGAAGGAGAGAAGGAAGGAGAGAAGGAAGGAAGGAGGGAGGGAGGGAGGGAAGGAGGGAGGGAGGGAGGGAGGGAAGGAAGTGGGGGAGAAAAGGTGGGAGGGGGGAGGGAGGAGAGAGGGAGGGAGGGATTCAGCCCTCCTTGACCTATGAGTCCCCCAAACCAGATGCGTTCAGGGAGGGAAGTCCGGAGAGTGTTGGGGCACCCCCCGCCCCGCCAGGTGGAGCTGACCCCCCGACAGATGTGCCTCAGGGAGGGGACAGTCAGGGGAAGAAATGTGGGGGAAGCCTTCGGTCTCTTCTCTCAGGGGTGAGCAGCAGTTTCCCCCGAAACCCCAGGCCCTTGGTGGTCGCCCCACCTGGAAAGGCCTTTGAGGAAACACGGGTACAGAGCACCCCGCAGGGTCGCCTCGCTGGGTGTGTGGGCAGATGCGAGGTCCCAAGGCCAGGTGGGGCTCTCTGACCCAGACTGCCGGGGGCCTGCCGCCCTGGACCTCTCACCCCAGAGCAGGAGCCCCTTGTGGCCCCCAGGGACCTCGAGGGCAGAGAAGCGGGTGAATTCTGCCTGCGGGGCCGTTCCGTCGCTCCCCGTTTCTATATAATTTCTAAAAATCACCTGGTCTTGGAGCACACGTTGGTGTGACCTTTTTAGAAAAAAAAAACACTTTTCAAATGCCTTTCCATCTGCTCCGATGGAAGGGGTGGCTGGGGGCTTTCTGGGCTGGGCACTGTCTGTATCTGAAAACTCTCAGCGACCTCTCTGTCCAGTGTTGGCCAGATGTCTGGATGCTGGCCGCACCCCCTCAGGAGCACCAGACACTACTCCTTTGATGGACTGAAGGCCGCGGAGTGGGGAGCCCTGCACATGTCATCAGGAGCAAAGGCAAGTTGAAGACACATAAGCGTCACTTGATGCCATCTGTGGACTCCGAGCGCGTGGATGTACATGTTTAGTTAAATGACTATAGGCAGAAAAATATTTGGAAGAAGCCACAGCAACCGGTTAGGAGTGATTATTTTGGGGCGTGTGTACATGCTTCTGCACTTGAATCTGTTACAACAGGACACTTCTGTCACATAAAAAAATACAGATTAACAACAAATTACTCAGGAATAAAGTCACTTTCCCAGGAGCACATGCCCCATCCACCCTGGCCTGGTGCCCACCGAGGCCACATCCTTGCCTCCAAGTGGAGAGGCCACAGCTCGGTGGGTGCCGGGCCCACTGGGTGCCTGGAGGGCTCCGTGGCACCCCCACAAGGCTGGGCATGGACCTGGGGCTCAGCAGGCCCCTGCTGCTGGCTGGGCTGGGCACGAGGGAGGACCTGGTCCAGGGATGGCCTCTGCTTAGATTGGCTCAGCGTCTGTCTTCCTTCTTTCTGGAAGTGGGTGCACGGCAGGGCCAGATGCCTCTGAAAGTCCCCCCAGAGAGGGATAATGGACCCCATTGTCTGTGGGTAACAGGATGCTCGCCCTGCCCAGCGTCAAATCATGACAAAGACACATAGTTGAAGGAAGGCTCCTTCTGTGGTCTCCTCTGTCTTAAGAAATCCACATCCAGCTGCCTCTGATTTTTGCCAAAAAAAAAAAAAACCCAGGGAAGTTGTCTTGACAGGCCCCGGGGGCAGCACCAAGGTGGGGAGAGCCACAGGGGTCCCCAGAGTAGGCCGAGGACACCAGGCCTGGACGACTGGATAGGGCCGGATCCCTGGTGGCATCGGGTCTGGGCTACAGCAAAGCCCAAGCTGCATGGTAGTGCCCACCCCCAGCCTCTGGGCTCCTGGGGCAGGAGAACGTTCCAGAAGTGAGAGGGCTGGAGAGCTGGATGCCAGGGCTTCGCGTCCTGTGAGGGGGCTCCTGCTCATCTCCTTCTGAGGCCACACTGGCCTCCTCATCCTGCCTCCACCGCCTTCCCAGCCTCCAGCCAGGCCTGGTCCACTGGGCCAGCCAAAGCAGACACTCGTTTCTCAGAGGAGATGGATAGGCCAAAAACGAGACGAGCTGAGGACCTGGCAAGAGCAAAACCCCAGGCCAGGCGCATCCCCAGGACCCCAGCTGCTCGCAAGCTCCAGGCCACCCTCAGAAACAAGAAGACAGGGCTCTCCACATGGACTAGCTGGCGCTGGGGTTTGCAGTGGCTGCTGGGAAGTCCCAACTAGGGTCTGACTCTGGGTGTGGGGCTGAGGAAGTGGAGAGGGAAAGAGGCTTCCTGGACTTGTAAAGATCAGGAAGCTGCAAAGAGACAGAGACGGGAACTGCAGAGTAAACAGGGGCCAGGGGCCTTATTATGCAGTTGTGCACCATGGCAAACTTCAAATTAGCCAGTGCACAACTTGCTCAACTGCACACTTGCCCAAGGCCACCAAACTACCAACAGTGGAGTCCGGATTTGGATGCAGGCATGCAGCAGAACAAGCCAAGGGGTCAGCGGCCCGCATCCTTCCAGCCCTTGACCAATGCACTTGCACTCACGCCCGTGCTTAGCCTGCACACAGTCCTGGTCCTAGCTAGGGCCTGCCCCCAAACCTCCAGCAAGAATAGAGAAATCAAGTCAGCCTTAATTAAGACACACACAGAGACTGGGGTCCTGGGGGCTGCACCACCTGCCCACAGCCCTCATTGTGCACAGTTAATCCCGTCCAGGTGTCCTCTGGCAGCCTCCCATCAATTAGTCCCTGCGAGTGGAGCTGAGTGTAATTAATTATTCAATTTTGAGCTGCTCCAGCTTAGAGCGTCTGAAGTGACCTCATGCAGCCGGGGCGTTCTGCAGGCAGAGGACAAAGGCAGACAGGTCTGAACAAAGCCCCCTGGCACCTGACCTGTTCTGAATCCACACTAATCCCCGACCGCCCAGGGTGCACCCGCTCACCTCGCAGAGTCCTGGTCCAAACCCGCTCCTGAGCAGGTGTGCCTCCTGCACACGGGGGCTCCTGGAGGCTCAGCCTCCGGGTCAGTGGACCTGGGTAATCAATCAGTCTTCGGTAACCACCGGCTGTCCCTCCTAACCACTCTCTGAGCCCTGCTCCGCTGCCCCTTCCCAGAGGGCCTGGATTCATGGCTGCGGCCTTGCATGGAGGGGCCCCGGGGGCCTTCCAGCCATTGCACCAGGCAGACGGGGAAGGCGGGCCCCTGGGGCTCCTAAGAAGAGAGAGGAGTCCTGGGAGAGGCTGCAGCAGCCTCCTGTCCAGCCTTTTCCCTGCACGATAAAGGCTCCGGAGTGGGCAGGATCCCACCTTGTCAAGTCTCTAAAGGGGAGTTGGGGGCTGGTGGTCCTGCCGTCCTCTGCTGTGGTTGGGCTCTCCACCTCTCATCTCCCTAAATGGACCCGCACACCAGCATCTGCAAGAATGGCTCCCTCTCTCCTCCATCAGGCAGAAGCCCTCAACCTGGCTTGGAGGCGGCAAGAGCTGGGCTTCACTTTCTCCTCACACAGGGTCTGCTGCCTCAATGGTCCCTGCCCTTCCCAGGCTTCAGGGCCTCCTCTGCCACAGGGCAGGCCCCTGTCCGGCCCTCTCCCCTTCCCCCGGCCCAGGAGCTGCCCCAGCCTCCCTGCTTCTCCCTTGCCTCAGGGCACCCTAGACGTGCTCACAGGCGCCTCCACCTTGGGGCCAGCCACCTCTCTCCCTGTGCCCTGGGGTTCTGGGAACCCAACCCAGAGCTCAGCACATAACGTTCAGTGAATCCGTGGAGGAAGAAATGATTAAATCAGCCAAATGGAACTCATTATCCCCTCCTCCAGGCCAAAAAGGGAGGCCTTGGGCCCTGCATCCGGGCTAAGGGTGTCATTATGGGCCACTCAGCCCGCCCAGCTGGCCCACGGCCATTTTCACTTTCTCTTCTCATCACCGTCCACAGCCAATGAGAGACCCAGGCCAGCTCAGAAAAGACCCCTGTCCTGTGTCCCTCCCCTCTCCCTGCCCTACCGCAGGCCTCATTGTCTCTCGCCAAGGCTTGGCCAGGTCCTACCCCCTGGGGCCCTGTGCCTCCAGCGTCTGCCCCTCACACCCACCTCCAAGACAACCTCTAACTGGGCTTTCCCAAATGCAAACTTGGACCTTCTCTTTGCTCGGGTGGGAGAGCGGGGTGGCTCCATGGTGGAGCACTTGCCTGGCATGCTGGACGCCCTGGGTTCCATGCCCAGCACCACAAAGAAAACACAGCCATAAAATAGAATGCTCGGGTGGCGTCCACCCAGAAGACAGCAGGGACCCTGACAGATGCTGGTTCACCCACGGCCTCGCAGCAGCCCCCAAGGTGGAAAAAGCCCTAGCATCCGCGGTGGGCAGGGGCCTGGGCAGAGCATGGTAGGTAGCTCAGCGGGATGCCACTCGGCCAGGACACAGTGATGCTGAGCAAAGCAAGCCAGACCCAGGAGGACAGAGCCAGCAGTCCCTCTCCCGTGACACACCTCCAGGAGTAGGAGAGGGAGAAAGCAGAGCGGGTGGCCAGGGGCTGGGGGCTTTCATGAGCAACAGGGGTGGGTTCCACTTGAGTTGGAACGTGGAGATGAACGTGGGTGCAGACGGTGTGGGGGTGCCTAGTGCCCTGGGACTGGGACTCGGGTGATGTGGGGATGCTAAGTTCCAGGCCTGACCCACAGAGGGTCCTATCAGCAGCTGGCCATGAGTGGGAAGGTGCATAGGATCGACCGTCGGGGAGCTGAAAAGTCCCGCTCCCAGGCCTGGGTTTGGGGTTGTTTTTGTTTTTCTTGGGGATGGAACCCAGGGCCTCACACCATCTACGTCAGGGCTCCACCCCGCCCAGCCACCTAGTATTTTTACTATACCTTTTCTGAGCTTAGATACTCAGCTATTTGCCATTACGTCAGTTTTTTAATTTTTTATTTATTTAGTTTTTGTACTGGAGATTGAACCCAGGGATGCATAACCACTGAGCCACATCCTCAGCCCTTTATATTTATTTTATTTTTTATTTTCACTAAGTCACTTAGGGCCTTGCTAAGTTGCTGAGGCTGGCTTTGAACTTGCAGTCCTCCTGCCTCAGCCTTCCCAGGTGTGTACCACTGTGTCCAGTCCATTGTGTCACGTTTGCCACAGTATTGAGCACGGTGCTGTGCTGTGCAAGTCTAGAGCCAGGAAGCCACCAGCTCCCCCACGGAGCCCGGGGATGCATCAGGTCATCCACCAGTATGTTCCACCAGTATGCTCTCCAATGTTCATGCAACCACAAAGTGCCCCAGGACACAGGCCTCCCAATGTGGCCTCTGTTCAGTGATATGTGACTGTATTTTAGCGCAATTTTTAAACATCCTTTAAAAAAAAAAAAAAGTCAAATGCTGGAGTGGCCCCAAGCATCCCCTGCCCTGACCCCCACCCCGGCCAGGGCTCCACCTGCACCCAGTCCCTCCTGCCCACTTGCTCCTGCTTCTGTGACCCCAGCTCTGCAGCTCACAGTCCCACTCCCAGGGTTCCCCAAGGTGGGGCCAGGCTGGAACAGAGGGAGGTTTGGCCCCAGGACCCTTCCAGTGGCCCTCCTGAGGTATGGGTGTGTCCACTTGCCAAGCTCCACCGCTGATGGGTTTGCCTTGAGCACTTTTCTGGATGTCTGTTATGTTTAAACCAAAAGCAGAAAGAAGGAGAGGAGAGGGTCGGGGGAGAGGAGGGGAGAGGAGGCCCGGTCAAGCACACCCAGGAGGGTCTGAGGGAGGCTTAGGCAGGAGAGGGACCCCCAGGAGGGGACTCTGAATTTTTTCTGCCTCATGAGGAAGAGAAAGTGCTGGAAGGAGCCGGGGCCCTTCTGCAGAGCAGGTCCTGGGGAAGTGGGAAATCCTGGCCCAGAGCCCTGGACTTCCAGAGGGAGGCCTCAAGGGGCCGTGAGTGGGGTCCCCAGAGCTGGACATCTGCTCTACTTGGGTCACAGTTGGGAGGTGGACTACCATGCTCACTGCAGCCAGAATGGCACCGGTCAGCCCTGGCACTGGCCTTGGGCCTGGTGATGCCAGGGGAAACTCTAGGCCAGCAGAGGCAAAGGTCAGGGAAAAAGGAGACCATGGTGTTAGGAGCAGCCACCCCACAGCGTCCTCTGAGCACTGAGGTGTCCCGTGCCCCACTGAGACTCCAGGCACAGAGGAAGGGACATTTTGGTGTGGTCCAGCCTCACTATCTCCATCTGTGCCATGATGAAGACAGGGCTCCTGGCCTGGGACCCCTGAGTATGGAAGCGGGGGTAGCAGTCTCCCTCCAAGGGTGGATCCCGCTGGTGGGCACCATCCCGTGACACCTGGTACCCTGGGAGCAGCTTGAGGCAGCCCCTGGGCCGCTGGGCTGGCAGGGCTCCCCACGCGGTCATGTCTAATTGCCGTTGCGGCCTATCTGATTAGCACAGTAGCCACCAGCCTCAGGAGGGAGGTGGACTTCTGAGTGCCAGGAATTAAGCCCAGACTTTGCAAGTTCATGCCTTTGCCTGCCCCAGCTAGCAACATGGGCACCCATGGGCAGCATCCGGCTTCGTCCAGATTTGGCTCAGATGCCCTCATCTGTTGACCAAAGTGGGCTCATTGAAAGGCAAGCGGTGCCCTTGGCTTGACTCCTGCTATGGCCCTCCCGGCGGGGATCCCCAGGAACCCCTGTACCCCAGAAGCATCTCGGGAGGGAGAGGCAGTGTCAGGCTGGGCCGGGCCGCGCCTTGCTTCGGGGGGAACACCAAGCCCATGGCTTTCTAAGAAAGGATTTTGGCCAACGCCTGTGGCAACAGCATGACCACATGGCTTGGCCACAACCGAGTCTGTCTGTGTGGATTCTCCAGGAATCGCATGTCTCAGAGGATGTGGTCAGAGATGGAGGGAAGAGGCAGGAGGTAGGCCTCCTGGTCTTCCCCCCGAGGGGGCTAAGGGTGCGAGCCCAGAGGGCTGTGGACATCCATGTGGCTGAAAGACTTGAGGGAGACAGGGCCAACTTTTTTTTGTTGTTTTTTTAACTGGTGATAGTGAATTTTACTAGTGATAGTGAGTCACTCAGGGTAGTGAATCCAGGGCACTCTACCCCTGAGCTGTACCTCTAACACTTTTTATTTTTTATTTTAAGACAGGGTCTCCCTAAACTGACCTGACTGGTCTCAAACTTGCAATGCTCTTGCCCCAGCCTCCGAGTTGCGGGGATCACAGTTGTGCCCCACCAGGCCCGGCTAGGGTCAATTTCTTTTCCTTTTTCTTTTTTTAAAAATATTTATTTTCTTAGTTGTAGTTGGACACAATACCTTTATTTTGTTTATTTGTTTTTATGTGGTGCTGAGGATCCAACCCAGGGCCTCTCGGGTTGCTAGGTAAGCACTCTACAGCTGACCCACAACCCCTAGTGCCAATTTCTTTTAAAAAAAAAAATATTTCTAAATGATGAAACTTGTCCACTGTATACAAAGGTGAAGAGAAGAATGAGGGGATTCCATGCAGCTTTCACCAGACCAGTGGCACACGTGGGGGCTGGGGAGTGGCTCGGTGGTAGAACTCTTGCCTAGCATGCTCATGGCTCTGGGTTCAACTCCCAGTGTGGCAAAAAAAAAAAAAAAAAAAAAAAAAAAATAGTGTACACACTTCTAGGGCATATTTTAACCCATAGTGAGGGCAAAGAGTACCCAATCTCCTCAGCCCCCAGCACATTTGAATAGCAGTGATCTTTACCCTGGTTGATCCTTCTAGAAGCTTTCTCTGCACCCCAGACCCATCAGTGCCCTTGGAAAGCCCTCTGTTCAGATGAGACCCCTGCCCCATGCACCTCAGAAAGTCCCTCCAAGTCTTTTGAGGTAGTCCTAAAACAGAAGGCTTGAAAGAGCCCGAGAGCTACTTTGGGCACCCGGAGATGGCCACCGGCCACCTGGTGCTGTCAGAGCCCCAGCACCCCGTGATGAATGTGCTGAACTCCGAAACAGGCTTCAAAGCTAGGGCCACAGGCGGTTCCAAATCTGGATTCCCGGGGCTATTGGATTTCATGATTTCTCCTGCAGCCTTGGTTACGGGTTAGCATGAATCTTCTCACCCCTTAATTATAGTTCTGGCATTCGGAAAACACACCAACACCTCTCCCTCCCTTGGCGCCATCCCCTCATCCCTCCCCACTCCCAAACGTTCCGCGAGCCAGAGTTAATCCCCTGTGCCGTTTATGACTCTCCCTGTGCCTGTCCTCCATGATCTGACCACAAGCTCCCTGGCCCGTGCCCGCTGCCTGCCTTACAAGGCAATACTGCCCGCTAGAGATGCCACTTTGGGAAGAGTCAAGAGGACAGAGAATGTCAGGATCTTTTTTTACCCACTGAGCCAAGCCATTCCAGGGGCCTGGAGAACAGGCGGTGTCCTGTGAGGAGACACACTTGAACCTGCGCTCCTTTCCAGGGGGCGGAGGTGGAAAAAGTAAGCCCGGGCTGGCTTGCATGGAGACAGCTTCAGCCTTCAGGAATCTCCCTCTCCCAACTGCAGATCCATTTTAGGTCTGATGTCTGTCAACCAAGTTAAAATAGATGCACCTTAGCTCTGTCCCCAGGCAAAGAGGGGCACAGCTCTCATGACAGGGACAGGTGGCCTCGTCCCCTGCTCATCCCTAATTGACTGCAGTTCTAGGGGGGAAAGAGGCATGGAGTCTACACCTCCTGCTCTTGCCCCAGCCCACCCGGGGGACATGGCAGGAAAGCCAGAGGGAATGTTGGAGTGACCAAAAACGATTTGGAGGCAAAAAATAAATAAATAAATAAAAAATAAATTAAATGGGAAATTACAGGGAGAAAACCCAGTCCCCCAGAGGAGGGCAGGGGCACCTGGAGAGTGTCATCTAGGGAACAGTGCATTCCAGACAACCGTGGGGCTGTGGGTCTCCCTAGAGCTGCTCCACTCCAGGCTGCACAGACAGCAAAGTGTCCTGGACACGGGAGGGACAGGACAGAACCCAGGACCTGCCCTAATCCCTCCCCTCCTAGGCCCACATGGT
Source organism: Urocitellus parryii (assembly GCF_045843805.1). Taxonomy (NCBI): domain Eukaryota; kingdom Metazoa; phylum Chordata; class Mammalia; order Rodentia; family Sciuridae; genus Urocitellus; species Urocitellus parryii. Next base: position 5,603,828 of record NC_135536.1, read on the forward strand.
GGGAAGAGGAAAACACACAAAAAGGCACCCCTTGATGGGGATCGGCGGACGCCAAGGCCCCACAGGGCCTTGAGGTGACCTGCCCCACAGGGCTGGGCCAAGCACCCACAGCGACAAGCAGCACAGGGAGGGAGGGCAGCCCTGGGGCCAGCAGGAGCCCAGCAGTCCCAGGCCACAAGCACAAGTGTCATTCCCCTGTCACCTTGGCGTCCTCTAGACCCTGCACACTGCTGCTGGCTTTGTCCCTCCATGGGGACATCAGCACCACAAACTGCAGGAGTGCATAATGCCCCCGCTGCTTCCTCAGTGAGTCCTCAAGAGCACGGAGACCCTGCCAGGGAGAGGGGGGAGGTGAGGGAGGGCCAGGGCCCAAGGAGCCAGGTCTGTCCGAGGTCTGGGACTCGGGAGGGCTCTTGTGCACCTCTCCACACAAGCATTCCCTCTGTCTCCTCAGAGAGCACAGGGGCCCGTGGGAATCTCCGTGCTTTCTACTTTCACCCACCAGAAGCAGGGGAGGTGCCCAGGCCTGGCCTCTTCCTGGGATTCCTATGGAAAAGATGGCACCCCTGTCTCCACTTCCTCCAAGTCTAAGCCCCCATGACAGCCGGGGTGCCCTTCTCTGCTGCTGTGGGCCTAGTTTGTCTGGGAGGGGCACACCCAGCTCCGGGGGATTGCTGAACGGCTCCTCAGAGCTGAGCATGAACCCCTCTCCCGCCCTCTATGGCTCTTCTGGGCCTACAGCAAGGACACTGCACATAGGTCATGAGCCTCTGCTGCTTCTGTTAGATCACTGGACAGGAATGGAGGCATCTGCTGACCCCTGCACATGGCAGTAACAAGATCAGCAGGAGCCCCTCGCCCTCCTCCCGCAGGGCCTGCTGGCACCCTAAAATAGCCTCAATATATGTATGGCATCTTCTGGAACAGAACCTACCCCACATTTAAACATTCCTGGCATCTTATTTGTGCTTAGTAGTTATCAATAAGGCCGACGGTATTCCGAGAGCTCATTCCTTCCAGGGGCCCCCAGATCAACAGAGCACATGTCTCCCGTGGCTGGGGGCTGAGGTCAGTGCCCATGTGGGCCTGAGCTTGGAGGATGGCCTCCGCCAGCTGACATCTGTAATTATAGGTTGGGCACCATGGCTGGCAGGGACCCAGCTTCAGGGCCTGACCCCATCCACCTCCTTTTATAGAAAGGGAAACTGAGCTCAGAGAGGTCACAGGGGCTACACAGGCAGGAGGGGACCCAGGTACCCCCACAGCATGTTCTGCGCCCAGCCGTGGGTTTCACAGAGGGCAGGCGAGAGAAGGGCGCCCAGAAGCATTGGAGGGAGGCAGGAGTTTCCGTTCAAGATTGATCCCAGAGGAGGCAAAGGGGCACCAGGCACGGGAGAGACCCTTAATACACCCCGTGGACCTACAGGAAACCCTGGACCCCCTCTCTGAGCCGCTCACCCTCAGGCTGTGGACATCGGTGCCTGCACCGTTCTTTGTTCTGGGGCTGCCTGTGTGTTTTGGGTTGAGCAGCAGCATCCCTGACCCCCAGTGGAAGCACCATGCCCTCCCGGGAGGAAAATACCTAGACATCCAATAATAGACACATTTTAAAATTAGATTTATTACATGACTTCAGTGAAGAATGCCTATGATACATTAAGTGGGGAAAAAAAAAACCCAGATATAACATTGCATGTGTGGTGTGTGAGTAAATGTCTATGACAAAATGCTAAGTTATTTTGTAAATGGAGTATAAAACAAAAATAAAACTGTATTTTGGGGGTGTTGTGGTTGTGGCTCAGCGGTAGAGGGCTTGCCTAGCATGTGTGAGGCACTGGGTTCAATCCTCAGCACTACATAAAAATTAATAAATAGAATAGACCTATTGGGTTCATCCACAACTAAAAACAACAACCACAAAACTCTTGGGGAGGCTGGGGCTTGGTGGTAGGGGCTTGCCTAACAGGCAGGAGGCCCTGGGTTTGATCCCCAGCACCAAAATGAAACAAAACAAAACAAACCCCGTCAAAACACACAAATGAAGCCTGTACTTGTAAAGAGACCGTATGGAGGAAACACACTGAACCGTGAGGAGCGGTTATCTGGAACCGTGGAATGACACATGTCATTTCGTCTTTGTACTTGCCTGGGTTTTCCAAAAATTCATATGTAGGGTTCTATAATTATAAAGAATTGCTCAAGGGCTGGGGATGTGGCTCAAGTGGTAGACCTGGCATGCGTGCGGCCCGGGTTCGATCCTCAGCACCACATACAAACAAAGATGTTGTGTCCGCCGAGAACTAAAAAATAAATATTAAAAATTTCTCTCTCTCTCTCTCTCTCTCTCTCTCTCAAAAAAAAAAAGGTAAATGCTATTATTAGTAAAAAAAAATTTAAAAAAAGAATTGCTCAATAAAAAGAATATCACTAAGTTCCCCCAAAAATGCTTTTAAAAGGTCTCCAGGCACCGCCCAATGTCCACCAGGGGCTAACCTGCTCTGCAGGGTTGGGACTGAACCTAGTGACCCTACAGATGCTGGCTGGGTGGGGAAGGGTCTGCGGAATCGCTTACCACCGGCTGGGGACACGGGGCCCACCCTGCCACACTGAGCCCAGGGTGGCCTTGCTGTTCACCTGAACTTACCAAGCCCCACGGGACCCTGATGGGTACCTGGAGAGCACCCCGGTGGCCCTGTGCCTCCCCCCAGGACTGAGGCCAATGCAGTGGAAGGTGCTGTGCTGCATTTTGTTCCATAAGGTGAAATGAAGCTCAGAGCAGAGGAGAGAGAAAATGGGGTGAGAGGAGACCCAGAAAAGCAGAGAAGCAAAGTGGGGAGGGCGTGAGCCATCTGGGGTGCAAGGAAGAGATGCTGAAGCTCGTGGGGGTGAGCAAAGGAGAAGGGAGACGGGAACGGGTCTCGGCAGGATAGCCCCTGCCCGGCCAAGACCCTGGCTGCTCCCGGAGGCCGGGTGAGGGCACCGGTTCCCGTGTCGCCTCCACCCATCTACCAGATGGAGCTTCAGTCTGGGCTCCTTCCCATCAACTCTGCAGGTGAATCTGTCCCTTGTCCCCGAGCCAGCCTTCATAAACAGCATTCTCCACCATGCCATTCCTTGCAGAGAGACATCTGTGGCATGGGCGGCCCCAACCAGCACCCTGAGACGCAGGCAGGGGAAGAGCAGGCTGCCAGGGGGGTTGGAGAGGATCTGGGTGCCTTGGAGAAGACCCCAGGCTGCTCAAGGCACCACCCCCACTCCTGTCACATGGGCCCGGCTCCTGCCCACCTTGGGGGGGGCGCTCTCCCTTGGATGGGCTGCACAGGAAAAACCTGGGACATGAGAGGTCCCTGTGGGCCCCAGGGAACCAGGTGACAGGAGAGATGTGAAGCTTTCCCAGTGGCTCCCTCCAAAACCGCGGAACAGGGCCAGCGAGCCCAGGGCGGTGCTGGGTCCTGGCCCAGTCGAGCTGCCCAGCGGGCTTCAGTGCAAGCATGCTGCCATCGTGTGGAGGCCCCGCCTGGACAGCCCACGGGCTACAGGACACCCCCTGGCCCCCACCGAGAACCAACCTCACCAGCCAGGGTGCCTCTGCCCGCCGGCCACAGGCCTGGGTGGGTCCAGATGGCTTTGGCTTCATGGGCTGGCTGGTCTGTGGCACCCTGGGGGCCCCAGAGTCAGGCCAGGGCTCAGTCTGTAGAGGTGAAGGGACTGGTAGTTTGAATAGGCAGACCTAATCCCAGGGTCTTTGAAGGAAGACTGACAGGCTGGGAAGGGGGCCGCCGGCCTGCAGCCTGGACACCATCCGGGCGCCAGTCCTGCTTCTCTCCTGGCCTGTGGGCCTCAGGGAGTCTCCCTGACCTGCGTCCCCACTCGGCCTTGAAGTACGCTCTCCTAGGTGGGTGAGAAATGCTCTCCTCGGTGAAGGGACACAGAACCACCCACGCTCTGGGCTACCTGCCCCTCTGATTACCGTGGGTCACAGGGACAGCAGCAGTAGCCGAGAGTAGAGCCCTGTTTGGGGAGACATGCCCCCTCCAGGGCCACCCACACAGCCCTCTATCAAGGCTCCTCAGACCCTGCAGTCAGGGGCCCGGGAAGCAGGTGCACCCTGGGGGGACATGATGCTACAGAGCCAGCCTCAGGGCGTGAGTCCTGCCCAGGTCGGAAGCCCAGCAGAGGGGACGATTCCGGCTGGGAGGGCCCCAGGTGTGTTCAGAGGCACCAGGGGGAAGCTGTGGGCCAGACACGGCAACCCTGAGGGGAGGGGAGGGAACAGAGGGGTCCACTTCCTGAACCATTTCCCTCCCAGGGACACACAGCGGTGGGAAGAGAAGGTGGAGGAGTCCCAGGCGGGGTCCCAGCAGAGAGTCTGAGTTGTCCCCTCCTGGTGCCAGCAAGTCAGTCAAGGGGATGGGTGTCCCGGAGCATCCACAACTCAAGGCTGCGTCTCCACCGTGAGACTTCTTCCACAAGAAGGAAGCCGCCCAAGCTCCTCAAAGCTCGGTGGGCCCAAGCTCCTCAAAGCTTGGTGGATAACGGAACATTGCTGGACAACGACCCCTCCTTGAGCCAGTTGGCTACCTCTTGGCCTGCCCATTGCCCTGCATCCTGGGAGGTTGGCCCCTGGACAATGGTTGCCCGGGCTCTGCTCTACTCTGTTCTGGTTGAGTTTGGCCCCCAGAGGCACCAAGAGGAGGGCAGGAGCAGAGAGGTCTTGGGTCCCTCCTGCCCCTCTGGACTCTAGGATCACATCTGTCCCCTGTGCCCTGGGCCCTTTGCATGCTTGACTTTGTTGCTCTTCTATGATGAGGTATGATGACATCCTTGCTGGTCAGCTTTACCACCTCCCATCTATTCACCAATGGACACTTTCATTCTATGTCCCAAATATTAGGGTCAGCCTCATGTCATCAGCAAGGAAGGAGTTAAGAATATGCCACTCTGGCATGTTAGAGTTAAAAGGACCTAAACACACACACACACACACACACACACACACACACACGCACATACATGCACACCCACACATGCACACGCACACACACACACACACACACACACACACACACACCAGTAGGCCCAACATCACCCTGCCCTCCTCCTGTTTCTGAAGAGCCAGACAAGAATCCCCGTGTGAAGGACCAGGAGGAAAGCCCCAGAATTGTCCTGGAGGTGGGAAGTCGAGGCTGAGGGAAGCTCTCGACCCACCCTGTGGTCCCAGCCACTTCCCCACCCTGTCCCTGTGGTGCCCAGCCCCTTGCCGGCCCCTTCCAGAGTCGATGTTCAACACTGGCTGCATCTCTGCTCCTCAGGAAGGTCCCCGTGCAGCAAAAACTCACGTTAAATAAAGATGTGTTTGTGTTTGTGTGTTTTCCTCCTGTTGGTCTGACTTAGGTAGACGGAACCCTCAGACCCAGCCTGGGACAGGGTGGCGGTCAGATGTGCCCTCCCCCCACTGCCTTTAAACGTGGCACTGTCACAGGGCTCCACTGCACAGTTCCCGACTGTCCACCCCCACCCTGTCCTGCCCATGCTCCGCCCAGCTGTCAGCACACCTTTCTTTGAGATCCCTCGGTTACAGCTTGTCACTCTCCTGCTTAAACCCCAGGAAGAGACAAGACCCTGCAGGATCCGGCCCCGCCAGGGTTTCCCGCGTGGTCTCCCTCATGCTCACCGCTTCCCTTCCGAGCCCACAATGGCCCCGTTGTTGAGATGGCCCCCGAGCCTCCTCCTGGGCCACTCCCGCTCCAACCCATTGCCTCCCGTCCTTCATGTCTGTGAACATGCCACCTCCTCAGAGCCACGTCCCAACCCCACATCCACAGAGGGCCTCCTGCCCCTCCCCCGGCTTCTGGAACCTTCTTCCCTTCCTTTGGCTCTTAGCCCCTCTCCAGCCCTTGCCTATCCCTGTCCCTGCTGGAGCTCAGGGGTCTCGGAAGGATCTGGACCCACCAGCTCCGGGCTTCCTGGGTTTGGCACAACGCCCCACTCTAAGGGGATGGAAATTTCCTCCCCGCTGGAGAATCAGTGGACTTCTGAGGAAGATTCTTATGAACTCCTAAAGTGGCTGATTGAGAAATCACCAAAAGGCCTGCCCTGTCTCCCGGCAAGCCCAGCGCGCACGGCTGATTGAAATAAAACAACCTGATAAACACCCCAGAAGCCTTGGCACACAGGTCCTTTCGGGGACGCTTGAGAAAATTAAGGGTTGAGGTGATTTCTTTCCTCAGCAAGAAAGATTGGGCCACTTAATTAAGAGCAATCCTTAATCTTGAACAAACCCGGTCTAATTTCTTCAAATTATTCTGCATTTTGCTAATTTCTCTTTTCCCTCTGACTCAAGGGTATCCAGACAGGAGAGCCCAAGTGCTTTGGGAAAAAAAAAAATCCTGGGTGTAAAGCCTCATTTTCTTCTGAGCACGCAGAGCTGAGCTGCTCCCCGCTTGTTATTTTCAAAGGGGAGAAAAACCCAGGTGTGTGGGGCTGGAGAGCGGCCCGGAGGCCTGTCCCCTACACTTGAGCTCACAGCGGGAGCTTCATTAGCACCGATGGCTGGCAGCCTTGTCAACCAGAGGGGCTGACGGTGCCACAGGCAGAAAGCCTTCGCAAGTCCCCAGGAGCAGCGAGGGTGCACTGCATGCTCAGCTTGCTTGGAAATCTCACTTACATTCTGTCCTGTTCTTTTCAAAACCAAAGCAACAACAGCAGCAATCTGGAAGGGAGGAGAACTGGGGACACAGGGGCTGAGCACCCACCACAGTGCAGGGCACAGAACTTAAAAACTTTCCCTTCTTGGGTCACTGCCCACTTGACAGTTGGGAAACCTGAGGCTTGGAGCGTTTAGGGCCAGGAAATGGCATAGCTCCCCCAGTTATTTGTCCACTTCTGCCCCATGTCTGCTCCAGAGACATCATCTCCAACTAGATAGTGTGTGCGCTGCATTTCCGCTGGTGGCGGGCACCCAGGGGTGCTGGGTAAATGTTTGCCAAATGAACTGGTCGGAGAGGGTGGGGAGTTCAAGCCATGAGTGGCTGCGTGGACTTGGGCTGGTCTCGCAGGCTTAGCCTCCGTCCCCTTTCTTTGCCATCAGGAGACCAACCCTCCCGGCTCAGTCCTGGAACTGTGCCTGCCAGAGCCCTATCCCTAGTGCCCGGGGTCCAGCCACCAGAACACAGTCCTCCCCTGGGACAATCAATCAGGAGTTCTGGAACCCTCAACCCAGAACCCCTCCAAGCCAGCCATCTGCAATGCCAGCCCCTGTGTGATTCACCCCTGGGTTACAGCCTCCAGGGGCTTTGGAAGAGGAAAGACCCGACCAGGGCTGGGCAAGAGAACACAGCGGAAAGAACCAGGCAGGCCACTCCTGCTCTTCTGCTCAAGGGTCAGCCAAGGCCCCCACGGGACTTAGTCATTTGGCCTGGGCTTCTTTCATCAGCCAGTGAAACGGTCCCCACCACTGCAGTCCTTAGAGGCAAGAGAGCCCAGCCCCTCGGCCGTGAAGAGGACACAGGCAGCGACCGTGTATTCGCAGCTAGTCTAGTCAATGAAGTCCTAGAGGAGTGGACCTGAGACCGAGAGGGAAGGAGCCAGGACAGGGAGCCTCAGCGAGCAGTTGTCCCTTTGGGCAACGGGGGCTCCATCACACTGGGGGCCTCAGGAGACCCCATGGAGTTGACCCAGGCCTCCCCTGGAGGAGCCAGGAGCGCCACCGAGGCCCTTCACTCCCAGCCCTTCCGGTCTCTCCCACGTTCCCCAACAGCCAGAAAACGTGTCCAGCAGAGCCCAGCGCTCCGTCAGTGTCCATGGAAGTAGTGAGAGCCACGGGGTCCTGGATAGACTCAGCGCTCTCTCCTCACAGGGGAGGGACAAAGGCCCCAGACAGTGGAGGGTCAGGCTCGCAGCGGAGTGTGATGGCAGCCCTGGATCTGAACCTGGCACCCCGCTGCCACCCTCACACGGCTCCCTCCTACCCCCTGCCTCCATCTCTGACTATTTGGTGACCACTGTTAAGCTGTAGCCTCCCAGACCCCCACCCCCTGAGACTGGACATGGTGTCAGCACTCGGTCAGCATGACTTCAACCAGCACCTGGGACCCTGAAGAGCGGAGAAGCCCTTTGAAGACACAGATGGCATCTGGAAGGTGCCCAGTTCTGCAGGCAGCAGTGGAGATTCTCACGAGGAGCAGAGAAAAGTCCCCTAGAATCGGAGCTGCTCACCTTACAGCACATTGGGACAGCCGTCACATTTTCTAAGTCTCACTTAGCTTAAAGCCTGTGTCCTCATCTGTAAAAGCAGAGACAGGACCTCTAGCACCTGTCCGTCCGTCCGTCCATCCCACAGAGGGCAGGAACCACCTGCCTGGGAGCGCGTAGTGACCGGAACCTCCGCTGGGCCACAGCTGCAGTCGGGAGCCTTGGGATGGCAACAGCAGTAGCACCTCTGAGCCTCAGAAACAAAGAGAATCCAAGGACTTACAGTTGTGGAATCCCGGCTCCGTCCTGCTTGTCTTCCCTTTTCTTCCTCCCTCTCCTCTTTCTTTCTCCTTCTCTGCCCTCTCCCGCTCTCTTCCCCTCTTCTCTGGCTTCCCTCCGTTTCATTCCCCTCCTACCACAGGGGCTTCCTCTGAGGGACTCGGTGCTGATGGTACCATGTTGATGACTTGGGTGGGAAGGGGTTGTTTTCTCCCAGCATCTGTATGTCAACACATGGGCATGGATTGGTCCAGCTAACACAGATGCCCAGCCCTGGGATCACTTCTGGGGGTGAGGAGTGTTCCGTGATTGGCCAGGTGCAGAGGGAGCAGGGACCCCAGCTTGACAGCCCTACCAAGACCTCTTGGAGTGATTTCCCCAAAGCCAGGATGTTGGCGGGTTGTCAAAGCCCTGTGGGGAGCGTATTTCAACTCCTAATACAGTGTCTGGTACCTGGTGGGTGTTTACAGGTGTTTGCTAATAAACAAATGAATATAGAGTTTGATAAATGCAATGTGTACAATGTTCTATTAAAAAAAAAATCTGCTTCTTTCTTTTCCACCTGAACGTGGGGCTTTGAGACTTATTTTTCCCAGCATCAAAACAAATCACTGCCTTTGCCATTGCAGACTTCAATCTTTCAGACCATGGCATTCACAAAGCCGGGTAAGATGAATTACCTAGACAGAGGTCTCATGACTCTTTCTTCTGGGATTTCCAGGAACTTACCCAAATACATTGTAGGTCCATACTGAGCTTTACCCATGTCAGATGCACAGAGAAATTTACACAGACATAGTAGATACTCCAGCACACTGCTCAGAGTCACTCTTGTCCCCAGGACTGAAGGGACTTAGCCCCCACCTGCTAGTGTGCAGGAGAATTCTCTCTGGGAGTTGCTTCATCCAAACAGACCAGCTTGGCCCAAAGCCACACTCCATTACTGGTGGCAGCTCACATATAACAGCAGTAGGTGTGGGGTTGAAGGGCACGATTCCTTTTCCTGGGAGGGGACCACTTGGAGGGCACCCCATCTCCAGGGCCCCCACTTTGTTGATGGAGGCCTGGGTGGTGACTGCGTGGCATTTCAGCTTCTTCTACCAGGTCCCTCTGTCCCAGGAGATTGGGCTCCAGGACTCTTCCCTGCCTGTATGCAAATTTTCATCTCAGAGACCCAATGCCAGGGAACCCAACCTGCAACAGATGGTGCCAGGAGTAGTCCAAGAATCTCTGAAATGGGATTTTGGAGCTGGCTCAGCTACCAGATGGCTGACAAGGAGGACTCTATCACTGGTGATGGGGGTCCACTGATAGTCCCTGGCATGGGGCGGGGTGCCATTAAGACCAGCAGGGAGGAGTGCACCCAGAACAAGGGAGCAGAACAAGGGAAACAGTCATCAGGTGGGCTGCGGAGCTGACTGGCTGTTGCTGGGGGCAACTGCAGCCTGGGAGGAAGACCAGCAAAGGCTGAGGGTGGTTAATCACCGATTAAAGGCTAATTAAGATAACCAGAGGGTCTCCTTCGCATCATGTAAATTGGAGATTCTCATCTTCCGCAGCTGGAGGGCAGAAAACATCGAGGTGCTGACCTAGGACTTAATTATGAGTATTCTAGAGCTCTGAGAGAGGTGGGATTCTCAGCCTGGGCAGATCTGATGCAGCGAGGTCAGCACAGGGTCTGGAATCTTCTGGAAGGCACACCGCTAACACATCTGGCACCTGGGCTAAGAGGCCCACACGGGAGCAGTGACAGCTGGTGCTCCTGGGGCACCTCTGTGGTCTCACCGTGTGGTCTCTCCAACAGGGACAGTTCAGGGTAGCCTCATTTCCTCCATGATGGCTCTGGGCCTCAAAGCAAGTATCGCAAGATGGTGAGGCAGGTGGCAGCTGGCCAGCCTTTCAGGACCTCGCCACGCCCTGTTCATCAATGTCGTGACAGAGCGGGGGCTGGTGCACCGTCTCTCCCCTGCGCTCAGAATGTGGCTTCTTCAGCAAGGGCTAATGGCTTCCCTGGCTTCTCAGGGGCCTAGCAAAAGGAAAGTAGGGAGGAGTGGGCCTAAGGAAGTGGCAGATGGGCAGGTTTGGAGAGAGGGCATGGTGTGGGGAGAGAGCTGTGCTGCAGGGGAACACCCACCTCAGAGCACCCACAATGGAAGAGGAATCCGCTCTTCAGCAGGCAACTCAGCCGGTTTTCTATTGCCCCACAGAGGACCACAGAACGGGCAAATGACCCACAGAAAGGCCTATTTGGCGTATAGTCCTGGAGGCTGAAAAATTGAGGGCAGAGCAGGTGGGCATCTGGTGAGGGCCTTCTTGCTACACGGTCAGGTGGCAGAAGGACCAGCAAGCACTGGCCAGACGGAAAGGGAACCAGACCAAGCATCTCGTTTACCGGGAACTCACTCCTGCAATAATGCCATCAACCCATCAGGCAGGCAAAGCGCTCAGCGGAGGCCACCCTTAAACGACCCACCGCTTAACACAATCACACACCACAGCAATGACAAAATGACCTGGCCACCCGACATCAGCCAGCCTCTGTCACTGGCCACCTCAGCTTCGACAGGACACGTGACAAGCAGCAGGGTCTCCTGATCACTGACCAGAGCTGAGGTGGCCTCGGGGACTGGCTGTATGTTCCACCTGCCAGTGGCAAACACCAGCACTGAGCTCCTGGTGTGGCCTGACCTTTGAGGAGACCCATAGCCACTTGGTGGAAGTTGACCCCACGGGAGGCTTCCACCAGAGAAGCAGCAGCTCTTGACCAGAATTGGCCCATTTCTGTGACTTAGAGTTCTCTGGAGAAACAAAACCAAGGGGCCTGTGCCTAGAGAAAGACACTGAGTGTAAGGAGCCTCCTCAAGTAATTATGGAGGCTGCCAAGTTCAAATCTGCAGCGTGGGTCAGCAGCCTGGAGACCCAGGACTGTCGATGGCACCAAAGTCCAAAGGCAATTCGAAGGAGAATGCCCTCTTGTGCAGGGAGAGCCGCTCTGTCCCATCCGGGCCTGCCACCGAGAGCAAGAGACCCATCCACAGCATGGAGGGCCACCTGCTTCACCGCGGTCCACCAGCTCATGGGCAAATTTCATCCAGTTGACACACAAACTTACAACCACCCAACCACCACCCAACCACCCAACTCCCACTGAAGATCACAGAGAGTTCAAGCCACCCCTACAGGATCCCACAGGACATGGTGGCAAGCAGGTGTGGCCGAGTGCACAGGACTGCCCGTGGTGCCATTGGGAAGCTGCTGGGCACACAGGGGGTGGCATGGCTTGTTGCAGCACCACTGAGATACAGCTGGAAGACAACACCCTAGAAAGATGCTGCTGTCATCCTCGGTGCACACTCTCTAAAGGCGACCTTCATGTGGTGTGCTGCCCCAAGAAGTACAATAGACTGTTCCAGAACCCAGGGGCTGCAGTGGGAGGGGCCCTGCTCAGGATCTCGCCCCTCCCCACCTGGGGGACTCATGACTCTCATTTCTGCAGCTCAGCACCCTGTGATTACGGACAGCCTCGTCCAGGAAGAGCCTGTGCCAGGCAACACAGAGAGAGAGTCCCTCTAAACTTTAACAGCTTTATTGCTTCATAAAAATTCACTCATTTTAAGTATGCAAGTCAATGATTTTCAATAAATTTCTGAGTTTTATAACCATCAGCATAATCCAGTTTTAGAACATTTCCATCATCTCAATAGGATCCTTCATCTCCATTTACAGTTAATTCCCGTTCCAACCCCCAGCCCCTGACAACGCCTAATCTACTTTCTGTCTCTCTATGTACCTTTTCTAGACGTTTTGTACAAATCGAATCATAAATCAAGCCATCTTTTGCGCCTGGCTTCCTTCACCTCTTAGGTTTGGGAGGTTCGTCCGTGCGGTAGCCTGCCTGCCTGCGTACAGCACTCCTCTATATTTACTTACTTACTCATTTGCGGGGCTGGGGATGGAACCCAGGACCTTGCACATGCCAGGCAGGTGTCCTACTCCTGAGCTACAGCCCCAGCCTTCTTCCTTTTATTTAAAAACAGGGTCTCACTGAGGTGCTGAGGCTGGCTGGAAACTTGAGCTCCTCCTGCCTCGGACTCCCCCATGGCTGGGAGAGGTGGTACCCGGTTCTATTCCTTTTTTATTGGTGAATGTTGTTTCATTGGAGAGATAGATCATGTGTCGTTTATCCACTTATCAGTTGATCAAAATTTGAGTTATTTCTACTTTTTGACTCTTAGAAATTAAGCCGCAGATCCTAGTGTGGTGGCACGTACCTATAATCCCAGCAGCTCAGGAGGCTGAGGCAGGAGGATCACAAGTTCAAAGCCAGCCTCAGCAACTTAGTGAGGCACTAAGCAACTCAGTGAGACCCTGTCTCTAAATAAAAATTAAAAAAAAAAAGGGGGTTGGGGATGTGGCTCAGTGGTTAAATACCCCTGGGTTCAACCCCAGTAACCGAAGAAGAAGAAGAAGGAGAAGGAGAAGGAGAAATTAAGCCACTTTGAACATTCACATGAAAGTTTTGTGTGGACTTATGTTTTAATTTTCTGAGATATCCACAAGAGTAACTCTTGGGTCATTTAGTAAATTTGCGTTTAACTTTATTTATGTATTGGTGCTGGGGATGGAACCGAGGGCCTCAAGCATGCTAAGTGCACTATACCGCTGAGCTACATCAGCAGCTGTTGTTAATTTAAAAAAAAAAAAAAAAATGCCCAGCCGCTTTCCAATGTAGCAGCCCCACTTTGCATTTTCACCAGCCATCTATTAGGAAGCCCATTTCTCCAGCTCCTCGCTAACATTTGTTATTGTCTCTTTTTAATTATAGCGATTCCAGGGTGTGTGGAGTGGGATCTCGTTGTGGTTTTAATTTGCATTTCCCTAATGACTAATGATGTGGAGCATCTCTTGGAGTGCTTATTAGTCATTTGTTTATCTTCTTTGGTGAAATGTCTATTCAAATCTCGAGCCCATTTTTTAAATTGGATGTTTGTCCTCTTGTCGAGTTCTCTACATATCTGGTTACAAGTCCTTTATCAGATGTGCCATTTGCAAATATTTTCTCTCCATCTATGGCTTGTCTTTTCATTTCCCTAATGGCATGAGGGTGTTTTTGTTTCTTGATTTGTTTTGTTCAGTTTGTTTGGGTACCCGGGAATGAACCCAGGGGCACTTTAGCACCAACTACATCCCCAGCCTTTTTATTTTTTATTTTGAGACAGGACTCACTTAGTTGCTGCTTAGGGCTTCACTAAGTTGCTGAGGCTAGCCTCAAACTTGCCATCCTCCTGCCTCAGCCTCTGGTGTCACCAGTGTCATACAGCAGGGTGCCCTGCCCTAAGGGCATGTTTTGAAGTGCAAAATATTTCAATTTTGGTGGAGCTCAAGTTTTGATTTTTTTTATTGTGATGTGTTTTAACATTGACTCTAAGAAACCTTTGTCAAAGCCAAGGTTTTGAAGACATTTTGCATTTCTAAGGGTCTCATGGCCGAAGCCCCTGGATTCAGGCTGAGGCCCATTCTGTGTTAATTTTTGTGCCTGGTGTGACGTGGGTGGAGACCCAAGTAGCCTTTCTGCACGGGAGCATTCAGTTGTCCCAGCACCACTGTTGAGAAACTTACCCTTTCCTCACTGAGCAGCCTTGGTGACTTTATCAAAAGCCAGCTGACCACAAGCAGGAAGGCTTATCACTGTCTCAATTCTTTTCCATTGACCGGTGGGTCATTTTTATGCTGATACAATGTTGTCTGATACCAAAGCTATAAAGGAAGTTTTGAAATTGGAAAATCAAAGTCCTCCCATTTTGTTCTTTTTCAAAAATTGTTTTTGCTATTCTGGGTCTTTTCATTTCTATATAAATTTTAAGATCAGCTTGTCAATTTCTGTGAAAAACCCTGCTGGGATTCTGATGGAGGTTGGGCTTGCACTATAGATCAATTTGGGGAGAATTGCGATCTTAACAATATTGATTCTTCTAATCCATGAACATGAAATGTCTCCATTTATTTAGATATTCTTTAATTTCCCTCAGCAGTTTTATAGTTCTCAGTGTACAAGTCGTGCACTTCTTTTATTAAATTTATTCCTAAGTATTTTATTCTCTTTGATGCTATTGAATAGAATTGCTTTCTTAATTTCCTTTCAGATTGTTCATTGCTAGTATATACAAATGCTATTGATTTTTGAATATTTAATTGCTTTCTTAATTTCCTTTCAGATTGTTCATTGCAAGTAGGCAGAAATGTTATTGATTTGGGGGTGCTGATGTTGTAGTCTATATCTTTGATGAAACCAAAAGCAGGCCTCCAATGTGCAATCCTCCTGCCTGGGTACTCCTGGGGGGTACTCCTGCCTGGGCCTCTGGGTCCCTGGGATTAGAGGGTGGGCCTGGGTTGTTTTTCTCTTTTCCGGTGTGGAGGACGCCAGTGGTCAGACCGGATTGCATCATTCAAAACCTCCAATAAAAAGCTTTTGTTCTAGAGAATGCAGGGCCTCAAGAAAACGAGGCAAACTCTCTTATCACTCAGCTACACCCAGCTCTTAAAATGTGGAATATAAGTGGCAAGAATGGAATTCTTTGCCTTGTTCCTGATCCCAAGGAAAAAACATGCCACTTTTCTCTATTAAGCATGCCATTAAGCACAGGATTCTTGCAGCCTCTTCCTACCGGTTTGGTGAAGTTTCCTGTCTGCTCTGCCTTTGTTTGGAGTTCTTAGGAATGCACATAAAATTTTGTCAAATGATTTTTCAATGTCTGTTGAGATGGCCAAGTGGGTTTTGTTCCTTATTGTAATAATCCACTTCATTACTTTAATTGATTTTTGGATGTTAATCTGCTCTTACGTTTCTGGGACAGATTTTCCTCAGTCATGATATGTGATTCTTTCTATATATCGCTGAAGCCACTTTGCTCATATTTCATTGAGAATTTTTTTCATCACGTTTCTGAAGGATATTGATCTGCATTTCTTTTTCCTTGTGATATCTTTGTCTTTAGCTTTGATACCAGGTTAATCCTGGCCTTAAAGAAGGAGCTGATAAATGTCCCTCTGTTTTCTGGGAGACTTATTTTTTTCTTTAAACTTTTGATAGAATTCATCAGTGAAGTTAACTAGACTTGGGATTTTTCTTTATAGGAAGACTTTTCATCTTCTTTTCTTTTTTTTTCTCTTTTTTTGCTTCTCATAAATGCACTTAGATTTTCTGCTTCCTCCAGATTTAATTTTGATGATTGGGTCCTTCTGGAAACTTGTCCGTTTCCTTAGCTGCCTCATTTGAGGGGACAGAGTTGTTCACTGTATTCCCTTATCATCTTTTAAAACGCTGGGTAGGGGACGGGCTGTGGCTCAGTGGCAGCGGGCTTGCCTGGCATGCGTGAGGCACTGGGTTTGATCCCCCACACCACATAAAAATAAACAAATAAAATAAAGGTATTGTGTCCATCTACAACTAAAAAAATATTTTTAAAAAAACTCTAAAAATTAAAAAATAAAAATAAAAAATGCTGGTTAGATTTCATGGTCCTCTTTCACCACTGAATTTGATGAGCTCTTCATTCTCTCTTTTTTTCCTGATCAAATTAGCTAAAGGTTTTTTTTTTTTCTATTTCATTGATTTTTAAGAATTTTAATATCTATTTATTGGGTGTCAAGGATTGAACCCAGGGGCACTTAATCTCTGAGTCACATTCCAAACCCTTTTTATTTTTTATTTAGAGTCAGGGTCTCGCTAAGTTGCTGAGGTTCTTGCTAAACTGCTGAGGCTGCCTTTAAAACTTGTAAACCTCCTGCCTCAGCCTCCCCATTCCCTGGACTTACAAGCATATGCTACTAGTGCCAGGCACCATTTGGCTAGTTATTTGTTTTCCATATTTCCCATATATGTTTTATTCCTCTTTCCTTGGCTACTGAAATTTTTTGTGTGTGTGTGTGTGTTAAATAGTGTACCATTCCAATTTTCTTTTTCTTTTTCTTTTTTTTTTTTTTTTTTGGCTACATTTAAAGAATCTGGTCTGGTGTGTAGCTCAGTGCTACCGTGCTTGCCTAGCATGCATGAGACTGAGGCCCTGGGTTCTATATTCCAGGGGGAAAAAAAAAAAAACAAAACACAAAATGAAAAACCTTTTTCTAGTGTTTATTCTGGGAATTGTAATATCTACCTTAATTTAAAATAATCTGCAAATAATACTAACTTAATTTCAGCATGATACAGAAAGTTGGCTATAATATATCTTCTTTCCCTCCCCTCCCCTTTTGTTAATAGTGCCATAAATTACATCTTGATGTGTTATAATCCTAACAACATAATTTTATAATTATCATTTTATGAAGTTATATTTTATATCAAATGAGAGAAGAAAAGTGTAAAAATACACTGATGATCTATTTCATCTTTGTTTACCACTCAGTAACCTGTACTGGTGCTCTTTAGTTCTCCACGCGGATTCCAGTTACTATCCAGTGTCACGTCTTTGGAGCCTGAAGGATTTTCTTTAGTGTCTTCTGTAAGGCCATTCTGCTAACAGTAAATTCTTTCTGTCTTTTGTCTGATTTTATATTTCTGCTGGTTTGTTTCTGCAGTGCTTGGGAGGGAACCCAGGCCGACACTTAACACACTCGACACTCGACACTACTCAAGGGCTGCTGAACAATGACAGCCAGCCCTTCCATCTCCTTTATCTGGAAATGTCTCTGTTTTGCCTGCAGGTTTGAAGGAGAGTTTGCTGGACCATTTTGCTGGTTTGAAGGGTTTGAACTGCCCTCCATTGTTTTTAGATTTTTGTTTTTCTGTTTTGGTACTGGGGATTGAACCCAGGGGCAATTTGCCACAGAGCCATATCCTCAGCCTTTTTTGTTTTGTTTTATATATATATATATATAATTTTTTTTTTTTTTTTGAGACACAGTCTCACTGGGTAGGGAGGCTGGCCTGGAACTTGTGATCTTTCCACCTCAGCCTCCTGGTCACTGGGACCACAGGCATGCGCCACGGCCCAGGAGGGACTCTGTTGTTAGTGAACGTATCTGATTGTGGTTCTCTTGCACATGAGTCATTTTGCTGTTGATACTTTCAATTAAGACTTGGCCTTTGGTGACATGAATGATAGGCATACCCTTTGACCATAGCATGTCTTTCAGCTCATCCTATACCATGGTCCAAATGTACTATGGTCCAAATTCATATGCAGAAATCCTAACTCCCATGACGATGATCTTAGAGGAGGAGCCTTTGGATACCAGGGAGACGGGTCGTGAAGGCGGAGCCTTGGGGAGCAGGAATAGCATTCTGACAAAATGCACAAAGGTGCTGGGGCCCCATCTCGATGGTAGAGCACCTTCCTAACATGTATAAGGCCCTGGGTTCTCCCCTTAGTATCTCACACAGAAAAACAGCCCAAAGCCGCTCCTTTGCCCTTTCTACCATGTGAGGTGCCAATTGCAAACCAGTAACAAGGCACCACCTGCGAACCAGAGTGTCACTCTCCATAGGTTGATCCTGGTTCAGCAGAACCTAGTAGTCAGACAAGGATTGGTCAAAGGTTGGGCTTAAATAAATGAGTCCGTGAGGGCCACCTTCTGGTGTGAGGAGACACAGTAATCTGCACGTTTGCCCCGAGTTTTACTTCCTGCTTTGTGCAGGGCCTCATGGCCAACGCATGAGGGGACAAGTAGATAAGGGGTCCCCTCTGCTTTCTCCTTGTGCATGTGCAGAGCCTTCTAGATCCTCAGGAATAGGGGGCCCTCCTCCTCCTCCTATTTTACCCCGTTTCCCAGATCTCCCGTGTACACTTTGCCTGGTTCCTGCGTGCCCGTATCAGTATCCAGGCCTCAGGGATCCTGGCCTTCCTTAATTGTTTGCTCTGGAGATGGCAATTGTCTTTGACAGTGTCCCTGGACATGGCGTTTTCTGTGGAGCTCCAAATGAGATCAGACCCTGCAGCAACAGCAAGACTCCTGGCCTTGTGGCTACCACCCAGAGCTCACGCAGAGGGGGACGGGGGCAGCTCCACACGGAGATGGCACAGATCTGGCCGCTGGCAACTAAGGCTCAGCAATTTTTATTGAATAAATGTCTCTCAATTTGCTGGGTGCCTTGGTGAATTTACAGAGTTGTGAGATGGTTGTTTTGACACTTTTGTCCAATTTTACCATTACTGTCCCAGGGACAGGACCTCCCTGAGGCCCTCCTGTGGCCTCGCTGCCCATTACTTTTTTTTTTTTGGTACCAGGTGTTTATCTCAGGGGTGCTTAATCACCAAGCCACATCCCAAACCCTCTTTTTTATGTCTTATTTTGAGATAGGGTCTCACTAAGTTGCTGAGGCTGGCTTTGAACTTGTGGTCCTCCTGCTTCAGCCTCCGGATCCGCTGGGATCACAGGCATGAGCCACCACGCCAGAAGTGCCCATGACATTTTAAACTCAATATTGGTCGGTCATTTCAGCCCCTTCCTATCAAGAGACCAGTAAATGAGGAGGGGCGCTCCTCTCTGGCGGGAGAAATTGAGCGTGATCAGGAAGAGACAGGGCTTCTGCTAAATGATGGAGACAAGAGGAGCGTATTGACACCCAAGTTTTCTTAGAAGTGCCAGGGATTGAACTCAGGGGCATTGACCACTGAGCCACGTTCCCAGCCCTATTGTGTATTTTATTTAGAGACAGGGTCTCACTGAGTTGCTAAGCACCATACCATTATTGAGGCTGGCTTTGAACTCATGATCCTCCTGCCTCAACCTCCCGAGTCGGACACCCCAGTTTTCTGGGCACCTCTTAGTACACCTTTGTCCACTTTAATGCCTCAGCCTTGACCGGAGCAGTGCTTGGTGGCCAACATTCCAAGATCTCTTAGATGAGGGTCTCGGTCACCCTAACGAACAAGCCACCAAGGCCATATAGATCCTACCTAAGGGTGAGAACCACATGGCTCAGGTAGTAGAGATGGGAGACATTTGCTGGCAGTTGTGGTCTCAAGATCAGCGGGGTTCCCACGGCTCATCCACTAACGTTTGTCCCGTGAGTTCGCTCCAGGAGAGGAGGTCCACAGACCCCTGCAGGAGCTGCTCTCAAAAGTTAAGATGGGAAGCAAGTGCAGACAGACACAGGACCCCAGGGGGACAGTGATTTACACCGACTTCACAGCTGCCCAGAGCGCCCCTCTCCCTGGCCTTGCCCCTGCACCATGCTTTTGGCTGAAGAGACCCTCCTTGCCCAACCAAAGCCCCTTTCCCTGGGCCATGCCTGTCCAGTGGCTGGCCACCGTGGTGGCACCAAGGACTAACTGCCTGCTGCAGTGAGGCCCGCTCTGAAGGCCACGGAGCTCTGAATCTCCACCCAAGCTTGTGTGCGGTCTTTGAGGAACAGCATGATAATCCAACGCCCCCCTTCCTGACGCCCCACAGAGCACTGATTTGGGGAACATCTCCCGACAAAGCTCTAAGCACAAACCTCCACTTAAAGTCTCCTTCCAGGGGAACCCGACCTGCAGCAATTGGTATTTCAGTCGCTTGGTGCAATCATACAAATTAAGCCCAACAATTACCACGAGTCGACCCTCCTCCTCCATTTTCCTGGCAGCTGGCGGGGAGAGGGTGGCTCAAAACAAAACCAGAAACGCTCGCTGACAGATGCTAAAGTTGAGGCCACTGTTGTGTGAATGGATAATTAAATCCTCTCTGATGACAATGTCTCAAATGATGAAAAATGTCGCCTGCACAGGACTGTGGTCTCCAGGACTCTGACGATAACTCCTGACAATTGTGTAGCATTTCTGAGGCTTCAAGAGCCTCCCTTCATGGTGGGTCCCAGGGTCAGCACTGGGCTCTGCCCCTAGAGGAGGAGGACACGTTTCCTAAGGGGACGGAGGTGGAACCTTTTCACACGCGAGTTGGGGTGCAGGGTCTCCTCTGACACCCCTTCTGGGCTGAGTGTGAAACTGGCTTGGGAGTCGTACCAGAGGAGCCGGACGCCCAGCCAGGGAGAGAGGACCGCGATTCCTTCCAAGACTCTGACCTTATACCCAGCGGCGGGGCTGGCCAGGCAGGGTGCAGCCTGTTCTCTCCTGTCTGCCGCCAGAGCTTAGAGAGGGCCCGGCGGGAGGGGGAGGAAGGCAAAGGTGAAGTAAGGGCGGTGAAGGGCCAGCCGGCCCTGCGAGGACAGGCAAACCTAGCTCAGGTCTTGGTGCCGCAGAGGTTTCTGGGGTGAGCGTCCTGGGGTCCCCTCGTTCACTACAGAGCTGAACAGGAGCCCCACCCCAGGTGTCCGTGGAGCAGGAGCACACCACACACACAGACCTTGAGATCTTGTCATGGAAAATTAACTACTGTCACCGCCTAGGCTGGGGGGATGATGAAGAGCTGAGAGAAGGGAAGCAAACAGAGACTTGGTGGACCCCAACATATTCAAAATAAAGAAGAGATTCTCAAGAGTCATTGCAGTCCCCGTTACTACAATTGGCCACAGGACCATCTGGTCACAGCTGTGGCCACCACCCTCAGTGGTCTGCCTGCTCCTTTGCCTGGAGCGAGCTTTCCAGCGCCCCGTGGTCCTGGGCTTGCAGACTGGCCCCAACGGTCATTCGGGAAGAGCTGCAGCCATGGCAGGCTCTATGTAAACTGGATTTTTAAAGTTTTTCCTTGATCTCCTTTTATATTTTATTGATGTCTGTGGTCCTGGGGATTGAGCCCCGGGGTGCTCCGTCACTGGGCTGCCTCCTCAGCCCTTTTTATCTTTTTATTTCCAGACAGGGTTTTGCTAAGTTGCTGAGGCAGCCCTAGAACTTTGATCCTCCTGCCTCAGCTCCCCCGAGTCAGTCGCTGGGATTACAGGCGTGGGCCACCGCCCCTCCCAGTGACTTTCTTTTTAATTGACAAAAGACTGACATCATGGCTTTTAGCCACAGCACGGGAGAGCACTGAGAAGCACCCAGGCGCCCCCTCCCTCCAGCAGATCCCTCCCAACCCCCACAGGCCACAGCCACTGGGTCTCCCCCGAGCAGGACAGATGGGGACAACCCCAGTCAGCAGAGCCAACCCCATCTTTTTTTCTTAATTTTTTGGTAGTTGTGGATGGACAATACCTGTATTTTATTTGTTTATTTTTATGTGGTGCTGAGGACCGAACCCAGGGCCTCACGGGTGCCAGGCGAGTGCTCTACCGCTGAGCCCCAGCCCCAGCCCGCAAGCCCCATCTGGCTGCCTGATTCAGTGGCAGGAGCGGATCCTAACACCCCGCCCAATGGGACGCGAGGATCGGGCAGCGTGGGCCCACAGGTGCTGGTCTCAGCAGAGCACTGAAGCGAGGAAGGCAGAACAGAGAGCTACCCCTGGAAGTGCGCCCACATGATCACTGTGCCTCCAGGTGCCAGGCTGACCCCACCACCAGGGAGGGCCGCCCTATCGGGACTCGGCGTGATCTCGTGGCTCTGGGCACTCGGCAGTGGCTGTGGAGAAGTCTTTTCAACTACTCTCAAGCAGAAGGTGGTTAGTTAGCCACCCAGGAGGGCAGGACCATGCTTCAAGAATTCTAGTGCTCTGCACTGCGGTTCACCCTCTGGGGTCTGCCAAAAGCTCCTCATGACGTCACCATCTGCCACAGACATTTCCCACGCCATTGGATCCGCTGGATCGTGTGGCCAAGTAGCGGAGCGCCTTGCTCGGCAGCCGGGGCCTCCCGCCCACCCTCCTCGGTTCTGAGTCCCACTCAACACTGGCCGATGGGGTCACTAGGCAAATGGATCCGAGCAGCAGGCCCACCTGAGGAATACGTGGCCTCCAAAATCCAGAAAGGTCCGCTAGAAGTCAAGTTTCCTTCACGTCGGTAGGAAGTCCCAGAGGAAGCCATTTGTCTTGCACCTTGGAGTGGCTATTTCCACGTCTCCCACAAATAGCTTATACCTAGAATTTTCACCGAGGTGGAAGCCTCCTGAATTTTTGCAGGATTTATTTTTCGCTCTCTGGCATGCCAGTGTCTTAACAACGTGTCCTGCTCGCCAGGTACAATCAGCGGAATAGCTTCAATGCAATGAACCAGCAGGGTGCCCCGCGTAAGGGAAAGACAATCAAAGTCCTGGGGAGTAGATTATGACACAGAGCTGGAGAGATGAGAGGCCCCAGGGGAGGCAGCAAGGATGTGTCGCTGGCTTTGCCAACGTTATGGTTTGGAAGCAAACTTACTTTCATAATTTTTACTAACAGATATAGAGAAAACAGCATTCCTCAAATTACGACTGTGCCAAGCGTCGGTGCTGTGCTGGTGTGTTCCGGCAGAAGGAACGGCGTCTGGATCAGGAGCTTCGCATTATACATGCCTGGGGAGTGAGCCCAGGGCTCCACCGTGGAGCTACACACTCAGCCCCTTTGTATTTTGAGACCGGGTCTCCCTGCGTAGCCCAGCCTGGCCAAACTTGCACTCCACCTGCCTCAGCCGCCGGCCGGAGTTGCTGGGATGAAAGGCTGGGAGCTGCAAATTGGGATCAACACCTGATTAAACTTTTAGCAGTTCATCATCATTCTCTAAGACCCATCTGTTTTCTTCTCAGGCCAAAGTTGGATGAGGATAGCATACGGATCACCTCTTTCAAGACTTTGATGGTGGCACAGTCTTTGCACATTTGCTCTTGCTACTACAAAATACCTGGGGCTGGGTGACTTATTTTAAAAAGAGAGAGATTGGCTGGGCATGGTGGCACACGCCCATAATCCCAGAAACTGGAGAGACTGAGGCAGGAGCATTGCAAATTCAAGGCCAACTTAGTGAGACCCTGTCTCAAAATAAAATTAAAAAATAAGAAGAGCTGAGAAGCAGCTCAGTGATAAAGCACCTCTAGATCCAATCCCTCAAACCACCAAAAACCAAAACCAAAACCTGTCTATTTAGCACACCATTTGGTACCCTGGGAGTCCAAGATCAGGCAGCCCCACTGGCCTGGCCTCTGGTGAGGGTCTCTGGATACATTTCAACATGAGGGTGGCATCATGGTGGCACCTTGTGTGCAAGGGAAATGTTGAAGTTCCCACCACCTCAGCATGTCCACTCTGAGGTCCAGGCTTCCAGCACATGAACCTCGGAAGGACGAAGCACATGTAAACATTGGGGGCTCTAATCTGTTTCCCCCCAGGGATACAGCCTCACTGTGAGTGTGCTGTCTTCACGGAGGAAGCAATTCTAGGAGCTTCCATTTGACTTTTCCCACCACAGTCGCCCCTGCTCCATGGGCAGTGAGTCTTGAGGACTCTGCCCATCCTGAGCCTCTCTTCCACCTGTGAACTGGAGGGGGGAAGATGAACACAGGTGCCTTGGGGGAGCCTCCGACCCGCTGTGCGGTGGATCTGAGTGGAAGGCATGATCACTTAGTGACTCCCAAACCCCTACTCGTGATGGAGCTTTGGGTCTCCAGGAATGAGCGTTAAAGTCAGAGCCAGTGTCCAGAGGTCACTGAGAAGCTAACAATGAAGATGGGGGTCCCTGAATGCAGTGCCACCACATCACAAGAATGGCGGGTTCAGTTCCGAGTGACTCTGAAGGCCGCTGAGCATCTGGAGTCCAGCCTTATCTTCAAACTGTCGACATGGTGCCTGGGCTGCACCAGGCAGCTGCGGGGGGTGGGAGAGGCGTGGTGAGGGGGAGAACAGGAGATGAGCACAGGGGGTCCACTCAGAAATGACCCAGGGTGGAGCCTCGGGATTGTTAACGATGACCTGCCAGGAGGGACACAGCCTGAGATGACCATTTGCCAGCCGCTCTGGGGAGCGCAGTTGCTCAGCCTGGGACACTGGGGGTACATTGTTCTTCCCCAGCAGAAGGCAGAAGCAGTCAGCGGCCCCCAGACTGGCGTGAGCAGGTGGAGGTCTGCCTGGGCGCTCAGCTCCCCTCCTGGCCAGGTGGCCTGGGACAGGTGTTTCCACTCGTGAGCCTCAAGTTCTTCGTCTGTTAGGCAGGAGACACTGCTCCCCACCTCCTGGGTCACGAGTGGAGGACACGAGACCCTGCACAGAGTCCCTGCACAGCGCCCGACCCCTGTGCCCTGTGGTTCCTACCCGTCCCAGCCCCGCCCTTCCCGCCACACCGGGCCTTCCCACCCTGGGCAGTATCCGAATTTAGAACCCCATCCTGCCTTGTGCGGGGCTGTCCTATGCTCACAGGCTGTTTGTCAGTGTCCCTGGCCTCTCCTCCTTAGCTGCCAGCTTTGGCGACTTGGAATGGCACCGGAAATTGCCAGGCCTCCTAGCGGGTAGGTCATCTGCCGTCTAGACCTGCTTCAGACTTGCTATCCTCCTGCCTCCACCTCCAAGTCACTGAGATTACAGGTACCACATCCAGTAATATTGAGTTTAAATGACTCAGATCATTATATTTTTATTGTTTTATTTGTCCTCATTAGTTAGTAGTATGCACTGTGACACCTCGTACCTGCATGGAGTATAGCTTCTCATTCTTCTGGTTGTACATGTTGTAGAATCACACCAGTTGAGCAATCATATATGCACACAGAGTAATAATGTCCAGTTCCTTCTATTATCCTTCCTACCCCCATGCCCTCCCCTCCCCTTCACTCCCCTCTGTCTAATCCAAAGTACCTGTACTTTTTGCTAGCACCCTACTTTGTGAATTAGCATCCGAATAGCAGAGACACGTTCGGTCTTTAATTCTTTGGGGTTGGTTTATTTCACTTAGCATGATATTCTCCAGTTCCCTTCATTTACTGGCAAATGCCATAATTTCATTCTTCTTTAAGGCTGAGTAATATTCCACTGTGTGAATATAACACAAGTTTTTCACCCATTCATCTGTTGAAGGGTACTTGTTGGTTCCATAGCTTAGCTATATTGTGAATTGAGCTGCTATAAACATTGAAGTGGCTGTGTCACTGTAGTATGCTGATTTGAAGTCCTCTGGGTATAAACCTAAAGGTGGGATAACTGGATCAAATAGTGGTTTCATTCCAAGTTTTCTGAGGAATCTCCACACTGCTTTCCAGAGTAGTTGCACCAGTTTGCAGTCCCACCAGCAATGTCCGAGTGAGCCCTTTTCCCCACATCCTTGCCAACATTTACTGTTGCTTATATTCTTCGTAATTGCCATTCTGACTGGAGTGAGACGGCATCTCAGTGTGGTTTTGATTTGCATTTCTCTAATTGTTAGAGAGTTGAACTTTTTTTTTAGATTGTTATTTTTTTCTATTTTACTTTTTAATTATTCTAATTTGTTTACCTGATGGCAGAATGCAATTCACTTCACATTACACGCATAGAGCACAAGTTTTCCAGTCACTGATGGTACACAAAGTATTTTCACACCATCCGTGTCTTATACATGTCCTTAGGGTAATGATGTCTAACTCATTCCACCATCATTCCTACCCCATGCCCCCTCCTTCCCCTCCTTCCGCTATCTAAAGTTCCTCCATTCCTCCCATGATCCCTCCCAATCGCTATTATGCATCTGGGTCTTCATATCAAAGAAAACATTAGGCCTTTGGTTTTTTGGGATGGGCTAACTTCACTTAGCATGATATTCTCCAACTTCATCCATTTACCTGCAAATGCCATGATTTTATTCTCTTTTGATGCTGAGTAACGTTCCATTGTGTATATATACCAAAGTTTCCCTATCTCTTCATCCACTGAAGGGCATCTAGGTGGGTTCCACAGTTTAGCTACTGTGAATTGTGCTGCTGTAAACGTTGTTGTGGCTGTGACCCTGTAGGATGCTGTTTTTAAGTCCTTTGTGTATATGGAGGAGAGGGTTAGCTGGGTCAAATGGTGGTTTTCATGTATTTGTTGATTGTATTCTTCTGTGAAGTGTCTGTTCACTTCCTTAGCCCATTTATTCATTGGGTTATTTAACAACTCATTAGTAGTATGAAGGTTTTTTTAAAATCTTTTTTTAAATATTTATTTTTTAGGTGTAGATGGACACCACACAATACCTTTATTTTTATGTGGTGCTGAGGATGGAACCCGGGCCGCGCCCGTGCTAGGCGAGCGCTCTACTGCTGAGCCCTAGCCCCAGCCCAGTGTGTAGGTTTTGTATATGTGGAATGTATGTCCTGTCTCATGGACTTCTCAGAGTATTTCTCTTATTTATTTATTTATTTATTGGTGCTGAGGATTGAGCCCAGAGGCATTTTACCACTGAGCCACATCCCCAGCCATTTTTATTTTTATATTTGCTTAGGGCCTTACTAAATTGCTGAGACTGGCCTCAAGCTTACAATCCTCCTGCCTCAACCTCCCAAGTCGCTGGAATTATAGGCTTTCGCCACCACACCCAGCTCGAGTTATTTCTTCCAGTTGTTCTCTTGAGGTTTTTTGGCAGACAAGAATAATAGTCATTTCACTTCCTTTCCAATCATCACGTCTCCTGTTTGCTTTTTTCTTATCTTCTCACATAGGCCACAAGTGCTAGAACAATAGAAATACAAACCACTTTCATGTCCACTCTTATGCAGTTGAGGAAGCAGACATGAAGATTTCAGGTAGCCCCAGGGACAGAGCCAAAATGCAAAGCCAGGTGCCTCCGGCTTGAAAGCCCTTGCCCTGGCTGCGGTAGAACTGCTCTATAATGCACAGCCTCACGTTAGTGTAGGAGGGAAGACCTTTACAGCATTAAGGAAATTCCAACCTTCACCTCATTTTCTAAGACTTCTTTTGGGAGAGGTCCTCAGGATTGAACCCAAGGGTGCTTTATCTCTGAGCTACCTCCCCAGTCCTTTTTTTTGGGAAAATTTTAATTAAATTAATTAATTAATTAATTAACCTATCTATTTATTTAATCAGGGACACTCAACCACTGAGCCCCATCCCCAGCCCTATTTTGTGTTTTACCTAGAGACAGGGTCTCACTGAGTTGCTTAGCGCCTGGCTTTTGCTGAGGCTGGCTTTGAACTCCCGATCCTTCTGCCTCAGCCTCCTTTTTATTTTTTATCTCGGGACAAGAGTCTCGCTAAATTGCCCAGGTTGGCCTTGCATGTGTGAGTCTCTGGGATTCCAGGCATGTGCCATCACACCAGGTAAGACTTCTTTCAGAACCTGGAATGTACTTTATCAAATCCCCTCAGGCTCCGCTGCATTGGCATTATGTGTCTTTCCTTCCCACCTGAGACTGGGACTGGACCTTCTCCCTGGGCACAGAGACATGGGTTAATTAAGGTTCTTGCTTAAGTGATACCAAGGCCAAGATGTTCTTCAGCAGCATGAGAAAGTCCCTAGTGATGTCATCCATGTGGAGGGTATTTTTAAAATATTTTTATTTTTTTATTTTTATGTGGTGCTGAGGATCGAACCCAGTGCCTCGATCATGCTAGGCAAGCATTCCACCACTGAGCCACAACCTCAGCCCCATCCATGTGTTTTTCTTTAATATTTATTTTTTAGAAGTAGTTGAACACAATATCTTTATTTTATTTATTTTTATGTGGTGCTGAGGATCGAACCCAGGGCCGCGCCTGTGCTAGGTGAGCGCTCTACCACTGAGCCCCAGCCCCAGCCCCTCCCATCTATGTGTGTGTGTGTGTGTGTGTGTGTGTGTGTGTGTGTGAAATATGTTTTATTGTTCTTTAAAGGGGTTCAGGTTTGGTTTTAAATTAGGCTGCATACCTTAACACGTACCCAGATCCGGAAGTCCCCAAGCTATGGAGCTGGGCTCCTGCTTGACGCCATCTGGCGACCTGCTATGTGTTAGGGCCAAGACTGGCTCCCAACCACAGGGGCCATCCTGTGGAGCCCATGGTGCTCTTCATTATTCCCTGTCCCAGATGCATTCCCTCCACCTGCTTTCTGGAATCTTCCACCCACCTGCCCAGGTGCCCCTCAGTATCCCTTGTCCGTTCCCCTAATTGACGTTCACTGGACGTGAACTTTCAGAGACTGTTCCAAACGCCGGGGATAATCCACTTACAGAGGGAAAAGGTCTATTTTAGCTCACAGTTTTAGAGGCTGCAGTCCATGATTAGTTAATCCTTTTGCTTTGGGCCTATGGTGGCCCAGTGTGGAAGGAGCAGAGTGAGAAAGAGGAAGAAGCTGGGTTCCCCAACTCCCTTCAAGGGCATCCCCACCCCATGACCTAGAGGCCTCCTCCACCTCCCGGGAAGGACCCAGCTGGGCATCAAGCCTGCGACACATAGGCCTTGAAGGGACACTTGAGACCCAAGCTACTGCACTGGGGACCTTCCACGTCTGCTTCCTAAGCTGAGGGTGCAGAGCAGAGCCCCCCAGCATCACTGCCTCTTGACCTCAGCCCCACCCTGGGCCTCTGGGCCTCCCCATCCTGGACTTCAGAGGCCGCTACATCTTCTCCCAGGTTCTCGGGGTCCCCAGCATGACTCCAGTTTGTCTCACTGACCCCAAGTGACCCACCTTCACTGAGGCCTTCCCAGACCTGCGCCAGCCTTCGCTGTCTGCCAGCAACACCAGCATTCGATTAGACATGCCTCCCAGGACCCGGTCTGCTGGCTGCACCCCGCCTTAGAAAACCCAGCTCTCTCCAACGTGTGGTTACTTTGTGGCAGATCTTTGTTTCTTTGCTGGGGAGGGGACAGCCACTTTGCTCTCAGGCGTTCCCACTGGGATCCTCCTGGCCTTGCCCGGCCTTGGAAGGTCTTTGTCTTTACTCAGGGTCAGTGACCCTCACCAGGGCAATGCTTCCAAGTGTCGAAGGTTGTGGGCCCGGGTTGTGTAGACCCTGTGCACAGGGCTCTTCCCCTGGGTGCTGTATTTGTTGACCTAACATTGTCATGTGGCTCTCCTACAGCGTTAGGATAGCACCCATCCTCTCTCTGTCCCTCTGGAGTGTTCTTTTTTGGGGGAGAGGGGATACCGGGGATTGAACTCAGAGGCACCCAACCACTGAGCCACATCCTCAGCCCTACTTTGTGTTTTATTTAGGGACAGGCCTCCCTGAGTTGCTTAGCGCCTGGCTTTGGCGGAGGCTGGCTTTGAACTCACGATCCTCCTGCCTCAGCCTCTCGACCTCTGGCATTTTCTGCTGAAATGGGCTGAGCAGCCACGGTTGGGGCAGAGGACCACAGAGGCACCGAGGGAAGAGGGGGCTGAGGCTGGAAGGAGACAGGGAGGAGGCAAAGGAGCAGCTGCCATGGTGGATCAAGAAGGGGAGTCCCCGGGACACGGGGCCCCGGGCTTGGGCAGCTGGGTGGGTGGCGGCAGCAACCTGACCAGGAGAGTCTGAGAAAAGAGGGGTAGGGCATGGGAGGAGGGGAGATGGGACCCCAGACCAAGGGCCACCTCCAAGGTCAGCAGAGGCCAGACTGAGTCTCCCTGGTCCCCAGGAGTTGGCTGCCCACTTGGGGCGGGTGCCCTACAGGGCCCAAAGTGTGGACTTACTGTGTTAGATCTACAGGCTTCTGGCCACCTGGGCCCGGGGACTGGAAGACAGGCAGGGCCCCAGCCCAACTACACCAGGCCTCCAGGAGGAAAATCAATGGGACCCACATCTTGTCGTAGAAATGTTTAAAAGGCCCAAGTCCCACAAAGAATGTGATGGACAGTGTCCTCTCCCCTTGGTCGTCCACCCCCAATAGGCCCTGGATGGACTACGTGGAGTTCCAGAGTTCTAGGCCAAGCCCAGAGAGAGTTACCCTGGGCTTGGGGGGTGATTGCAGGGGCCCAGGGCTCTTGTGTAGCCCCCTCAAGGCCCACCCACAACCCTCCTGGCCCACGGGTGAGGACAAGGGCCCTGCAGGCCTGGAGGACCCTCCCAGCAGGAAACTCCCAATTCCAAGGACCCAGAGGGGCCTGAGGTGGGGGGGGGAGGGGAGGCACAGGGCCCATGAGCCCCCTCCTCAGCCCTGCAGCTCCTGGCCACCAGGAGAAGGGGACGAGTGTCGCTGGCGCACAATAAATCAAAGAAACAGATTCAGAGTAGCCCTTGTTGTTTATTTTTCAATAAACAAAGGTTTTTTTTGCATGTCTGGACTGGTGGTTAAACGGAAAAGCTAAAAAGAGCGTCATTGACAGTTCTTTAACGTTTTGGTTTCAGAATTATTGTCTTCCTTCTCTTAATTTGGGACCGAATTGGGGGACATGTCTCTGACAGCTGTCTTTGAGCTTCTCCGTTCATTTCGTAAACTACATACTACACCAAGCACACACAAGGTGTGGGTGGGCAGCCAGGGATCCCGACACTCTCAGCAGATCTGGTGAACCCACAGAGGATGGAATGGACCATTTCTGCGTGACGTAAGACCGAGGCGAGGCTGCTGATGCCGCTCCAACTGCACCGGGGTGCGTGTGGGTGGGCGCTGTGAATTTGGGTGGGGCGGCCTCATTAAGTGCTGGTAATAGGTGGTTTGTCACGTGGGGTGGTGGTGGTGGCATTCTGAGGGAGGGTCTGCTCAGGACCCTCCGCTCCCACGGAATTTACCTGCACTGCTCTGGGCTCCCTGCGGACACAGGCCGCTCCCCTCCCCTGAGCCTGCAGTGCCTCAGCTCCCCGCACCCTGCCTTGCACACAGCAGGTGCGTGGAGGTGCTCCCCGGTGGGATGATGGTGGATGATGAGTGAGTGGATGAGGGACCGTCAGGGACAATAGCCGGACCTCTTTCTGTCCTCCTTCAGGGGACTCGGCTATTCTCCATAGCACGGAGATTGAAAAGAAAACATGGAGTCTGGAACTTGAATGGGTTGTCCAATCTTAGAATTTCGCATGGGGGAAACTCAGGAGCAGAATTGTCAGCAGACTCCATCAAGGTCTCACGCTGAGAGCGGCCAGGCGGGGAACCAGCCACCGCCTGGCACATGCCAACAATTCTTTTTTTTTGTCTTTTTAAAATTTTTATTTCATAACATGAACTCAAAGTGAGATGTAATGACCATGTGGATGACGTGGTGAGAGGAGGATCACAGGGACAGGGGGCAGGCCAGGGGAGCAGGGGGAGGGAGGTGGTCATCAGGGCTGGGAGGGGGTTCGTCGGGCAGGGGAGTGGGATCAGGGGAGAGGACTTGGGTGGGGGAGGGGCTTGGCTGTGGGTCAGGGCGAGGGTGGGGAAGTGGCTGGAGTTGGGGAGCCTGGGCACCCTGTGGAATGAAGTCGGGGAAGGCTGGGGTAAAGTGGAGGGGGACTTCAGGGTGACACTGGGAGGGGCTGACGTGGTACAGGGTCTGGGTGGGAACTCTGTGGGTAGGAGGGACTTGACAGGGTGCCCATGACCAGGGACTGGGGGTGACCAGAGTGACCAATGGGAGAGATGAGTGGAAGTGACTATGAAGAATTCTTTGAACGGGCTTTGAAATGACATGAACTGGGAGTGACGGGGAGTCGATGAGGTGGATGACCATATGACGGTGGCGCAAGTGACCCATGGGTGGCGACGGAAGTGTGTGTGGCTGTGATCTGGATGATGGTCGATGATGAGGGTGGCAAGGACTTGGAAATAAGCACTTGGAGCAAGGTAAACACGCAGGTCATACTTAATAAAGCTACAGTATAGATCTCTATCCAAATAACTTAAGCAGCAAAAATATCCCTAACCGGTAAACAGGGGCTGTGTGGCTGCCTAGTCCTGAGCAGGGCTGGGAAGCCACACAGAGCTCTGTCCCATTTCCCTCTATTTTTCGCAAAAAAAAAAAAAATAGATGCTCTTTAAAAAAAAAAAAAAAAGAAAAAAAAATCAAATTCAGAAGCTGGCTAGGTCTTGGGATCTGAGGATTATTAACTCAGCAACACAAATGCAAATCCATGGCCAGGTCTCAAGCCACTTTTGCCATAGAAGAAGCAAGCGCCCCACAACAATTTCCACCCACTCTGTGAAAACCTTGGTGAGGGCTGTGCTGCTGCTCAGACTTTGCCAGGGGCACTTGCGGTTCAAGGTGCGTGGGAGTTGAGGGTCGCGTCTAGTCTACGGGTCTCGCGGGGCGTGGGGGTGGGGGGGTGGCAGGTGTGGGCCTTGGGCTGGGGTGGGGGGGCAGGCTGCCTAGGAGGCAGCTCCCCATGGCATATTGTGACTCAAAGGGGCCAATTGTCCCCACAGGGGAAGTGAGCCAGGAGGCTCCCTGCTTTGAGAAATGTTGTCAAGATCCGTTTCAACATCAAGTGTGCATCCAGGATAGGCCAAGACCTTTCGGATCTCAGGATGAGACTTAGTCTTCATCAGATCCTGTTCTCGGGGTCAGGACACATTTCGGTACACATCCCTTGTTCCTAATTCTGAATTTTTTTTTAGAGTCAGGACCTGGGTGGTGGGTGCTGCCACCCCTCTGTGGAGGGGGGCGAGAAGCGCGGGCCCGGGGATTAGGGTGGGGACTCGCCAAGGATCACAGTGCGAGTTAGTGGCAGGGCTGGGACAGGGTCCCGACCCCCCAGTAGTCAACCCGGGGCTCTCTCTGCCTGACACACTGCCGCTGCACTCTGTGGAGTCTCAAAATCAATCAGAAAGACCTCAGGGGTGCGGTGCGGAGCAGGAGGTGAGTGCGAGTCGGATGTGACGTGTGAGAATCAACGAACCAAAGAGATTGTAGCCCTTTCACAGTGGATGGTCATGCACAGCACTCGTGTCGGTTTCTGCGAGGACTCTGCGGCTGAGACCCCTGGGACAGGGGTGTCGGTCCACAGAGCCCTGGTTCTGTTACCATGTTTTTTTTTTGTCTTTTGATATTTTTTTGAGAGTTTAGAATAACATACTTATTTCTTTTACTCGTTTAAAGATGAAATTCTTATTATTATTCGTTAGCATGCATTAATAAGAGAGAGAAAGAGGAGATAGTCTCCGTGGGCATAGCGCTTGTCACACGGCAACACAAAAGCAATACAGGTAAGCATAGCGTTCACTAGATTTCACACAGGAAAAAGCAAATTCCACCACAAAGATTAGCACAGACCGCATGTAGTGAGCTCTGCGAGACCCCGAGAATATAGAGGGGCCTGTGGGGATACTGCTTAGATCTCCTCCTCGCCCGCCTCCTTGCTGAAGGTGGCCATGTCGATCTTCTCGGGGAAGATGATGTTGACCGCCAGGTCTTCCCCGCTGTTGTACTGCAGCAGCAGGTTCTTCTTCTTGCGCAGCATGTGGCTGTAGCGCAGGTTGGACACCCAGGCCTCGCACTTGTTGAGGAAGACGATGCCCACGGTGCCCAGAACCACCAGGCTGGTGAGCACGCCCAGGATGGTGAAGCAGATGGCCTGACCCTCGGTGAGGAGAGGGGTACTCTTGTTGAGCTCTTTCATGGACACCTTCAGGATGCGGTGCTCAGGCTGCGCCACTGGCAGCTCGTGCACCCCGGGGGTCAGGCGGTAGGTCAGCCCATAGCCACTGGGCAGATGGGTGACCTGCGAGGGGCCGGCCCCGCGCTTCTTCACGCAGGTGGGACCCGTGAACGGGGGCTTGCACAGACACTCGTAGCTCACCTGGGAGTGCTGCAGGCAGGTGCCCCCGTTCTGGCAGGGGCTGCTAGCGCAGATGGTCACCGGGCGGCTGCAGGTCTTGTCGATAAACCCAGCGGGGCAGCGGCAGCGGAAGTCACCCCCTATGTCGGTGCAGACGCCATCGTTCTCGCACGGGTTGGGGGTGCAGCTGTTGGCCACGATCTCGCAGAAGTTGCCCGAGAAGCCAGGGGGGCACAGGCAGGAGGCATGGGAGGCCCGGCCCTCATCGTCCACGCAGGTGCCTCCGTGCTGGCAGGGGGAACTGCAACACAACAGGACGTGGTCAAGGCCCTCGGGGGTGGGCCAGGACAGGGATGTCGGGGTGCGAAGGCGGGTGGTGGGGGAGGCCAGGCTCCTCAGCTGCAAGGTCCAGGACCTGACCAAAGGCTAGTTGCTAGACAGGTGGGGAAACTGAGGCTGGGAGAGGAATCATTAGGGACAGCCCAGGTTTGGAGCAAGCCCCTTCCCTCAGCTCCGGCTCTGGGCTGCTGAGGCAGAACCAAGAGGAGGGGCTCTGCTGCCCTGGCCCCGTCTGTGTCCCCCGCCCCACTCCCACCCCGTATTATTATTTTTATTCCTGGTGAGGGAGTGGGCCTTGCAGGCTATTGTGAGGGAAACCCTTGGGGACTCTCAGAGTGAAAGCAATGAGCTCTGTCTAAGCTGGTGGCAGCCGTGTCTGTGGCAGGCTGTTTAACAGGGGCCCATTCACCCAAGGGCAGCTTGCAAACTGAAGCCCTGTGCTCAAAGCCAAGCACACACGGGCATTTAATGTAAGTGCTTTTAAAGGAGCAAGCCCTTTGTCATTCGATAAATGCCAAACTCCAGGGGCCATAAACACGAGGAATCGGCATGGCGGCTCTGGGTGGGGGCACACAGGAGCTGGGCTCTGAAGGAATCTCAAGGAGGGGGCAGAATATTATAAATGTCTCATCTTTTTTTTTCCCTTCTTCTTGCTAAAAGGGAGAGCAATGGAGTCTAGCTGTCACCTCCCTCAGCTGACCCCCTTCTGAATACTGATCTTTGGAGGACACATTCATGTCTGTTTAAAGCTACGGCCTCCTGGGCACTCTATGCCACCCTGAAGGGGCAGGTCAAAGGTGCTCATTGTAGAAGGACACCCCAAACCAAGCCCCAGACAGGCTTTGTCCTTTGGATTAATGAATTCAGATCCCCCCCCTCCCATCACCACCTCCCCTGGCCTCAGCCTAAGGCCCGTCCCAGGGTGAGGGCTGCTAAGTCCCAGAGCTGGCCCACTGCTTTCTCTGTCCCCTCCCAGCCCCGCAGCCGGTGGCTCCCTCTCCAGATATCCCAGGAAATCCAACTGCAGAGCCCACCAGGTCCCCCAAAGTGCCTGCCACCATGTTAAGTGGGTTTCACAAACAGCCTGGCCCTGCTGAACTCTGATCTCCTATTATGTTGCCTTTAGAAAATTATGCAGCTCGGAGTGCCCGTTCACCATTCCAATCTACTGTCATTCACACACATCAGGACTTGGGAACACCAAGAGAATATGAAATCACCTTCAGGATCCTTTGAAAAAATTATGAAGATGATGCCTTCCCCCCTAAGCACACATCTAAAGTGGCTCTCCATGGGATCCTGGGGACACTTACATCTTTTCTTAGGTGACAGGTCCAAGAGGGTCAGGCCAAAAGGGCCTTCAGGAGAAGCAAGACTCAAAGGCAGCCATCGTCTGATCACACAGAGTGGGGAGGAGTACTCACCCGTTGATCACGCAGGGTCCGTCCTTCTCCTGGCAGTCCTGGCCAGAGAATCCAGGGGGGCAGGAGCACTCGTAGCGGCCGCTATCGAGGTCCACGCAGGTCCCATTGTTGGAGCATGGAGCAGAGGTGCAAGCCCTGACATCTGGGGGGTACAGAAAAAAATCCCACTTAGCTTCTGTCCCAGATGCTAGTGTGGCAGGGATCCCGGCTGAGCTGCCAAATGACTGCTGTAGCTACTAAGTGGGGTTCACAGTCAGAGGGTACACTGACCCCCAAACTGAAGGTGGGGGTTTGCTTAGAAGGTCACAAGTCAGAAAGCCAGGGCTCCTGATGTCCAGCTCAGGACAGCTGCCCCCCTTCCTCCATCCCCCTAAAGTCCAGAAACAGGTACCCCTCCCCTGAGATTCCTTAGTGCTCATCTCCTCCTCACATACCTGGGAGAGGGGGTCCTCACCATCTGGGGGACTAGTCCTGCCCCACCCTTGTAGAAAACCACCTGCCCATCACACTTTTCCATCAAAGACCCCTGTCAGGCACCAAGACATCTGATTCACCCCACTGCTGCCTGCACCGGCCTGTGGTCTTTCTGCTCACAGGTTCCAAATTAAGGGGGTCCAGAATTAAAAGGCTGAATCTTTTGACGGCGGCAAAATCCAAGCGCCTCCTGCCCACACGGGTTTCCATGAACACTAGCGCACTCTCTGTCTTTAACGCCCCCTGCCATGCTCACTTCATTATTCGGGCTCGACAAGCTAGTGATGAGCTGAACAAAGGGCCTGGGTCAGGGGCTCTGCGCTGGTGGAGACCTCAGCTCCCCGGCAAAGCCAGGTCCCTTTCTGCCGAGTGGCAGAAAGTCCACCTCCCCACCACTCTGTGCCTCAGTTTCCTTCCTTATAAAAGGAAGGGGTCTCCCTGGCTGATCCCCGAGGGGTTTCTGTAATTTGGGCTGCTGCACCTGCCCAACAGAAAGCCAGGGTGGTCCAGGGACAGCAGGTGACGGTGGGCGGGGGCAGTGGCGGTGGGGAGCTGGCTAACTCCACGTGTGCAGAGCCCCCCCTTCAAAGAGACCCCCTCCCTCCCTCGTGGAAGGGAGACTGCAATCCGTCAGCAAGGGAAAACATGAACGCCATGTTGATGGGCTCTCGGTGGGAACCCGGCCTGGTGCAAGGAAACCACAAGGAGGATTTATCTTTCTGGGACAATGCCGGGGAGCCTTAGCATGGGGAGCCTCCGCAGCAGGGTCCTAATTCTTCCCTCCTGCCTCCCCTGTCACTCCGAATGTTAGATTTAAGCTAAAGAGCTGGTGACCACCCCCAGACTGACCCTGCTCCTCTCCCTGAAATGCCAAGCCTTGCCATTCACGCATCAGCCCCCCCCCCAGGCCAACCCAAAGCACTGCCGATGACGCAGCTCCCAGCAGAGGCTGGGGGTCTCCAGCTCGGCAGCAGCTGTGTGCCCAACAGGGGAGAAGGGAGAGGGCAGGTAATTACCCAGAGGGCTATTCCTGCAATGCGCCCCCAGACTCTCCAGCCCCCCACCAGGCAACCTGTCAACCTGGTGGAAAGGGGTGTGCTGAGGGAGGGAGGATTTTGTCTGAAAACTCCTGTAGGGTGTTCTGTGTTCAGATACCAAAGAGGGGAGGCTCTAGGTTAAAAGCCTGACTCTGACCCCTAACCGTGGCTGTTCCACGGTCCTTTGAATCCCAAGATGGCTCAGAGCTGCTGCTGGTGCCGACACTGCTGCTGCTGCGGCAGCAGCGAGGGGCTGCGGAATCGCTGGCCAGAGCATGAGTCAGCTGCAGATCAGCCCTGCACCATGATGGGGGTCAGATTTTAAGGGCCAGAGACAGTGGGAGGGGGAGCCCCCTTTGCTTCTGTGGTCCTCAGTTTCCCTATTTGTGCCACACAGCTTTTCTAATACTGGGGAGAGAGGCCTTGGGGCAGCTGCATATGCTGCTGGGAGATTTTTTTTGAGGACTTTTGTTCACTGGGACTTTGGGGAGGGTTTTGCCAAATGAGAGGGGTACAGACAAACATTTTGCAGCCTAAAAGGGCAGCCCCAGCCAACACTCAATTGCTCGGGGTAATGGAGGACAAAAATGGCATGAATTAATGAACTCAACAGATAACACCAATCTGCACTTTAACCCCTTCTCGGCTCTCCAAACCCCCAGCTTCCTGCCACAATGGACCACTGAGCGCTGGCAGCCTGTCCCTTCCTTACAGATTCAACCCCACTCACCCTTCCCTGTCTGTTTCTCTGTCTGTCCCTGGCGTTTTGCATTTACAGTGTTCCATATGACTTTCTTGGTGTCTCAGCCCTGAGATACCCCAGCCCGTCCCCATCTCTGTATTTTGGTGACTTACACAGGTTGCCTGGGGTCCACAGTTCAAGCTGCTCAGCTGTGTGTGGTGTTGTTTATTTTGTAACTTTTTATTCAACAGGCAGCTCCCCCTCACCCCCATCCCCAAAGCCTTCTCAGGATGCTAACTGTGCAGAGGTGAGCAAAATAAAGTCCCTACCTTTAAGGAGGCTTTGGGCCCCAGCGGGAAGCCATAGAGGTCTTTACAACAGAAGGCTCTAGGTGTGCTGGAATTAGGCGCCAGGGGGAAGGGAGGCGGCTGGAGGGGGGGGCAGGAGGTCGGGGAGCAGGGAGGACAGTGGGCAGAGGAGAGTGCCAACCTATGTCACAGAGTTTTCCGTCCCAGCCATCCTTGCAGATGCACTGCCAGGGTTCCTCACAGAGTCCGTTGACACAGCCGGGAGAGGTCACACACTGGTCACACAGGGGACCCTGCCAACCAGGCTGGCACCTGTAGGAGGGACGGGGGGGGGGGAGGCGGGGGGCAGATGGGAACATATGAGGTGGGCAGGGGTGGAGAGGGCACTCAGGCTGCTTTTTGTGGACCCAAGAGCCCTGGGGACAGGGAAGGCTCTGCATAGTGCCCGGCCAGAGGGTCCCAGGAGCAAACACCAATCACCTGAATAGAAAAACTCAGAGAATGTGCCAAAGGACAGTCAGTGGGGTCCCTGAGAGCTTAGGAAAGCTGCGTTTTGCCGCAGTGGCCCGCAGTGGTCTCACCCTGCAAGGGGCTCTCTTCCTCCCCCTGCCCTCCACAGCCCCCACCATTTCCACCCCTCCTTATTCCCCCACCCGTTTTTCTGCAGAGGCAAGGAAGCTGTGTGACGCAGCACAGTGGCCATGTCCCCCCTTTCTTTAGCCTGACTCCATGATTCCCCATGATCTTGCCCTGGCCCCCACCAGCTGCCTCTGAGGACCTACTCCATTACCTGCAAACATTGTCATCCTCGCAGAATCCATTTTTAGGGTCACAGGCCGGAAAGCATTCAGCTCCTGAGGCACAAGAAAGGTTACAATTCACCCCACAAGGGCCCAGCAACCAAGGCAAAGCCCATTTTCTTCTAAACAGACCACTGTCTGCCCCCCGGGGGGGGGGGGGAGCAGACGACCCTCTTGGGTCCTAACAGCC
This sequence comes from Urocitellus parryii, assembly GCF_045843805.1. NCBI lineage: Eukaryota > Metazoa > Chordata > Mammalia > Rodentia > Sciuridae > Urocitellus > Urocitellus parryii. The sequence goes on from NC_135536.1 coordinate 5,642,884, forward strand.
TGGCACACAGTAGGCACTTCTTATCTGTGGATGGAAGAGGCTGAACCTGCTGGGAAAGAATGCTCGGCCATGTTCCTAGCCAAGACACCAAAGAACACCCCCCAGTTCCCACAGCAGACAGACGCCTCTTTTTCCTCAAAGAAAACACCTAAGGAACCTCAAATCCTTTAAAAGTGGGCCTGGGGACGCAGGAGGGGGTGCTCTCCACCCTTGAGCTCAGCCAGACCCTCATTTTTGCACAGTGGGCTAACAGGGGGGGGGGGGGCAGATTTTGAAGTGCGCAGTTTAGAAAAGCCCAGGCAGATTCACCTGGCTGCTCCCAGGTGAGGCAGCTGGTGGTTTTAAAGGTTCATCTCTGTCAAACCAGGCACCCAGGTCACATTTCCCCTTTTCCCTACCCCACAGTCTTCACAGAAAGGGGGACCCACAATCATACTGCAGAGTGGGCTGAATTTTAACACTGTTAAAAGACATTCTGACACTTTAACAGGCACCTGCTGTATGAGGTTATTCAACCAGCTTTCTAGATAGCCCCCCACACACACAACCACTGGCGCAGAGGGGGCGGGGGGCACTGCGGGAAGGGGGCAACTCTCTCGCCGCCAGAGACAGATGGCCGCTGCAGAGAGAAGTGCCGCAGCCCCTCACCTAGAGAAACACGCAATGCCACGCAGGAGGGGCTCAGACTGGGATCCTGACGGGAATGGGGGGCTCCCACGGCCAAGTCACTTCCCCAAAGGCCCCCCAAGACCTGCTCTCAACACGCACGCAGGGACACCCCCAAAGTTGCGCCACTGAGCATTTCTCTAGAAGACCTCCCGGCATCGCATCGCCGCTTTTTTTCCATACCTCCTCAATCAGCGCAGTGACACCCCTCCGAGCACCACTCTGTGAGGCGGGAAGGGGCTGGGGTCTCCACCTCCCCTACTCCAGGGACCCCAGGGGCGGGCTGGGCATGCGATGATGGAGGGGAGGGCGAGCGGGCTTAGGGTTAGGTGGGACAAGCGGGACTTGGGGAGACCCGAGGCGCGCGGGGCCAGGGGCGACCAGCGGGGCATCGCAGGCTTCCCCAGAGGGGGCGCGAGCCAAGCCGCCGGGGGTCTCACCATGGGTGCTGTGGCCGATAGCCAGCAGGAGCAAGAGGACGCGCAGGAGGGCTTCGGTCGCGGTCATCGCGGGGTGGCCGGGGTCGCGGTCCAGGGAGCGGTGCGGGCGCAGATCCGGCTCCGGGAGCTGCGCTGGGCTTCTGGTTGCGGACGCTGAAAGGGGCGCGGACGCGCAGCGAGTGGAAAGCCAGGGCTGCACCGGGCTGCGCGCTGCTCTCCGCCGCCGCTGCCGAGAAGCTGCCGCCGCCGCCGCGCGCCGCCCTTTTCGTACCGCCTCCCCCCCCCTCCGCGGCCCCCGCCCCCGCCCCCGCCTAGCGCGCACGGAGCCGGCGCCGGCCAGTCCCGGTGACCCCCCCGCCCCTCGCGAAGCCGCCCGCAACACCGCAGCAGCCTGGAAGCCCGCTCGCGCACGCGGGTGCACTCCCGGGCTGGACCCGCACAGGTACCCCCCGCACAGGACGCACAGGACAGCGCGCAGGCGTGCCTGCGCAGCCCGCCAGCCCGCCAAGCGAGCGCGAGTTGCAGAAACCCAGCCTGGCTAAGCCGGCAGGCGCTCGAGGAAACTCGACGCGCGGAAGAGAGAAACGCACCCCAAAACTTCGAGAGACTTACTGTGAGGGTCCGGAGCACTCAAGGCTTGCGTTATATGCCCAGAAGAACACAAACGAACACGACGGCAACGTGGAAAACGCACATTAACAAGCAGGCGCCCAAAAAAACACTCAGAAAAATTATTGTGCCCTCAGTTTCCCCAGTCATGGAGAGGCACGACAGGGCATTCAGATGCCCCTTTAGCAACACGCACCCCGCTACCCAGACACAAACAGCAACCCAAACACACCGCAAGGTCAATAATAGTAACAACTGAGACCACCGCATGCTTAGTCCCAGGCGCCCAGACAATAGATAAAAAGTTCAGAAAATCTGGGCATTCTCTGTGCAGAAGCAAAAGCAGAGCACACGCGCACCTAAACACGCTGTAAACACACTGACACCCTGCTCCGATTCAGTCTCAGCCACCCACACACATGCTGGCGTCACAGCGGGGGTCTTAATCATCAGAAACATAAACACGTGGATTCTCCTGCGCACATGTGCTGGCCACACACCTGATATTCATAAGCATCCATGCTCAGTTCCCAAAACCCACAAATCAGATTCTTGGTCATACACTTAAAAAAAATTCAAATATGCAATCACACCTCCCCCAATGAAAATTCTCCCAACACATTCACAATTGAATTCATCTTTGTCCACAGTGACACATGTTGTTAGCCTTCCAATATATAATCTTCCAGACCCACTGGGAAGCCTACAGCCAGGAGTTTGCTGGAGTGGGGGAAGGAAATACTGACCCTACCAGATACTGACCCCCCCCAAAGCTTCTGGAGAGGGGTCTTCCCAATGTCCCTCTTGTCCCCCAGCCCCCAACTCAGTTTAGATCCCAACTGGGGATGGAGCCCTCACTGGGGGGGGGGGCAGCCACACCCTCTGAATCCCCAGCTCTAAAAGATAGGGAGGGAGGGGGAAAAGGAGATGAAAGGAGTTTAACTTTCTGGGGAGGTCAAGATTTTTGGAGGGGTCATTTTTGTAGGCTTAATTTGCCTGCAGATCTGGGGAGCTGGTGCCTGCTCCTCACAGTCTCTCCTTACTCGGTGCTGGGTAGAGGGGATCTTTGCCCCTTTGAACCCTGGGGAGTAGTTTCTTTGAATCAGAGCCATCTGAAGATGCACTGGCAGGTTTGAGGACACTCTTACCATCCTTAGAGATGTGGGAACCCCCAGGGCCAGTGCAGTCCCTTAAGATAGCTGATGGTGATGGGGGGGGGGTGCGGGGGAAGGAGGGGGGTGCGGAGAGCACATGGCTCGTGTGGAGACCTCAGAACCGCTCAGAGGCGGCTGAAGCGGAATCCCCATCCCTTTGTGAATGCTGTCTCTGGTGTTCTCAGCAGAAGACCCAGATGGGTGGGGACTACTGGCTTTGTTTGGGGGGCAGGCTAGAAGGAACAGTCAGGGTGCCCACCAGATGCCCATGCATTTCTGTGGCTCCTCTCTCTTCCATGGAGTCTTTCCTCGAATCAATAAAGCTAAGTCTAGTCCAGCAGATCTTTGTGTCCAATGCCCCTGACTAGAACGAGAGCCGCTGGGGCAGCCTGACGCCATCGCGCATGCCTGTAATCCCCGCGGCTCCGGAAGCTGAAGCAAGAGTTCAAAGCCACCCTCAGCAACTTAGAGAGGTCCTAAAGAACCCAGCCAGACCCTGTCTCTGAATAAAATACAAAAAAGGGCTGGGAAAGTGGCTCAGTGGTTGAGTGACCCTGGATTCTTTCCCCAGTGCCAAAAGAAAAAAAAAGAGGGGAGGGGGAAGAAAGAAAGAAAGCTGGCTATGTACCTCAGTGGTTAAGCACCCCCAAGTTCAATCCCCAGTATTAATAATAATAATAATTATTATTATTATTATTTTAAAATTCGTATTTATTGTTTATTATAATTATTTATTATATTAAAATTATTTTTATTTTTAAAAGTGTTTTTTAAAGATGATGATCATTATTTTAAAATAATAAATAATAAATAAAAAAGAATTATTATTTTAAAATAAAAATAAATAACAATAATAAATAAAATAATAATTATTATTTTAAACTAATAAATAAAAATAAATGATAATAAATAAAATAATAATAATTATTATTTTAGAATAATAAATTAAAAATAAATAATAATAAATAAAATAATAATTATTGTTTTAAAATAATAAGTAACAATAATAAATAAAATATTATTTTAAAATAATAAATAAAAATAAATAATAATAAATAAAATAATTATTATTTTAAAATAATAAATAAAAATAAATAATATAAATAAAAATAATAATAATTATTATTTTAAAATAATAAATAAAATAAATAATAATAAATAAAATTATTATTATTATTTAAAAATAAATAAATAAATAAATAAATATTATTATTATTATCTTTAAAAAACACACTTTTTTGGGAAGCTGGCAGGTCCAAGCCAGGAAGCCCCTCTGTCCATGGCACTGCAAGCACCAAGTTATTCCTGACCCTCCTTCCTCTCTTCCCTCCTCCTGAGGACCCTGTTTTCAGCCTCCCAAATTATCCTATGCAAGAGGCAGAGCTGGCTTCTTAACTAGAAGCCAAGGAGGGGTGGAAGATCTTAGAGGGCTGGGTGGCCTAGTGGTGAGGGCTCCCCAGGCTCCTGCCCAAGTCACATGGAGAGGTTGTGACTCCATGGAGCATGAAGGGGGCCCCACCAGCAGTCCAGTGGGTCCTCCATCTAAATGACTCCTCCCTACCAGGTCCCTTCTCTGCCCTGCCCAGTTTTGGAAGGGAGGGAACTGGGGGGGGCATCCTCACCAAAGGGCACTCCCCTGGCTGATGGGCCCCTGCTCTCTAATCCCAGTTTCATCCCATATCTGCTGAGGGCCCTGGGCCCTGGGCCCTCTTTCCCTGTCTGTAAGCAGAATGATATACCTGTCCCCACAAAGTACTCTGATTTTGTAAACAGAAGAGCTCTGTGCTCACGAGGTCTGTCCCTTCCAGTCCTTCCTCCAATAGTTGTGACCCAGCTTCTGCCCCAGCCAGCTACAGAGATCTCACCGAGAGAAGGCAGGGTCCTTCTGACCTGGGCCTTTCAGGAGCCTCTCGCAGGTCTGCTGAGGGCGGGAAGAGCTTCCCACTGACAGGACCTACCAGCCCCGGAGCGGATGCTGGTTTGCTCTGGTCTCAATAAAGCAGTTTCAAATTCAGTAGACCAAAGATTTCTTTGCGGCAAGCAGACGTTGAGAGGGGTAAGCTTAGGAGCATTAAGGGAGGGGAGGGTGGGGACTGTCACAGACTCCAAGGCTGCACAGAAAGAATGAAAATGCCAATCTAGTCCCTTGAGGAAAAGACAGCAGCGTCTGCAGTTTGCAAGCAGATCCTGGGGCTGGAGAACAGCCACCCCTCCTCTCTCTGTGAATCTCTCCTCTCTGCACCCCTCCCCACATCCAGGGCTTATGTTCAGACTCCTGGGACCCTAGGGGTGAGGCCAGCAGCCCCCCTCTGGAAATGCTCAGCCCACCAGTCACCACAGCAAGGCACATGACTACATGGGTACCGGGTACCGGGACTGGACTTGCCAACCATGGGGTCACATTAGAATACAGGGTCTGGACTTCCTTGGGGCCAGGCTCCTTCTCACTTGCCACACCAAGTGTCTGCAGCCACAGCCCCCAGTGGGCAGAAGAAAGCCAGCAGAATCGGCCAGAGAAAGCCCAGCAACAAAGCTGGCCATGAGTGAAAGTTTTCTAAGGGAACTAAAGAAATGTTATAGCCAGTCTTTTCCCCTCTCCCTCCCCCCACCATTCAAATCCTGACCCCGCCAGGGCCAGCTCCAGACCACTTCCCCCTTGATTAAAGACAAAATTGCTGATCAGGGAAGGTCAGCAGGGTGGAGCAAGAGCTAGTCTGGACAGCAGGCAAGGAGGGCCGATGGGGGCTGCACCCCCACCTTGACATTCTGCTCTGAGACTCGCCCCCTCCCCAGCGCTGGGAATCTCCCCGCCAACAGGCTTTGTTCCTGCCTGAACTGGGTTGTGTTGTTTGGAGACGTCTGAGCCACCGTTGAGCCAGTCCTAGTGGGATCGGGTAGGGCCAGGAGACAGGTACCATGAGGTCTGGTGGGTGCCGTGTCCCCCTCTCCACGCACAGCACAATACATTCTCCATCCTCCCTCCCTCCAAGAGAAGCCGCTGGCTTCCCGGGCTCCGCTGCTGCCGCTGCCGCTGCCGCTGCTCTTCCCAAAGGGAGTGCTTATTTACCAAGACAGGACCAGAGTCAGACTCCCCAGTTACCTACAGCGGGGAGTCCCGCTGCGGTGACACAGTTAACCCGTGCCGCTAGGGTTCACAGCAAGCCGCCACAGCTTTTTCTGCCTCTCCCTGGGATCCAGACTCCAGCCCAGAGCCATGTCATCAGAGCTCCCCGCAGTCTGGCTGAGGGGTGACGCAGGACTATTTCAGAGATGAGCATGCTAGTCTTTTAGGCTCGGTGAGAGGTCCCTGGCCCAAACTGGCAGAGCTGGGTTCGAATCCAGACCTACTCCCAGCGGAGGGGTAGAGGAGCACAGGGCAGAGAGGAGAGTGGACAGGCCCTGGGTGCCTCCGAAGCCCTGCAGCTGGGCAGCTAGGCCACCCTGGGGGCCATGAGGGCCACATGCAAACACCAAGGCTGTCCTGCAGCTGCCACCCCTCGGATTTTTCTTCCTCCCCGGGAGAAGTTGGAATTATGGAAACAAATTCTGTCTTTGCGGAGGGGAGGGGGCCCGGGGGCGGAGGTTGGAGGGAAGCGAGAGGCGCGCCCGGGTACATTTAGGCGGGAGAACATGACGGTTTGGTTTCAAGTTCCATCAGAGAGAAGGCTCTTCAGGCTCAAGTGGGTTGCTGGCGCAGCGAGCGGGGAACGCGCCGCAGAGGCGCACGCCCTGCGCGGCCTGGTGTGCAGGACCCCGGGCGGCTCGTGACAACCCCAGGCCCTCGCCCGCGCTTCCAGGGCCGAGTGTGGCCGGCGGCGGGCGGTGGGCAGGGTCCGCGGCGGGCAGGGCTTGCACGTGTCCCCAGTCCCCACACAGGCCTGCAGGTGACGCGGGGGAGAAGGAGCTCTGCTTCTCCAGACCCCGCAGCAAGCCCGGGAAGAAAACCACCGGACAGCGGCGCTCACTGGCCTGGGTCCCTGTTCAGTGCTGCCTGCTGGTCGCCCCTCTCCCCCAAACACCACCCTTTCTCGTCATCGATGATAGGATTCAAAAATAGACCTCTCCCTTCCTCTCTCACCACTGCCATCGACAGGGATGTCAAGTTCACAAGTCTAATTGTCCACGTCATCAATCAAATAATCTTCTTAAAGGGCGCCACTGAGTCATGCGGTGCGTGGGGAGCTTGTGGGGTCTCTAGAGGATTAATGACTCCTCACCCCGCCCCCACACCTTGTAGGTAAATTCACCCTCAACCCGGAGGGAGGAAAAAGGAGTCTTTTCATCAGTTAGCTGGTCCATGCAGGCTTTGGCAAAGACTGCAGCGATTCTCCATTCATCAAAAATTCCCAGAAGTTAATTTTCCATAAATGGGGGCTTGCCTTTTTAAATGTAGTCTTTCATCTGTCAGTGTTTGCTGAGCCCCTACTGTGTGCCCGGGGCTCTGCTAGGGCCTCTGCAGGGGTGCAGCGGGATGGGTCCCAAGGTGGTCCCTGGCCTCAAATAGTTCAAGGCAGAGATCTAATACTGAGACCCCTCTGAGATTCAGGAGTGTGAGTGCTGGGGAGAGGTGAGCAAGGGGTGCTGGGCCCCAGTGGGGAGGGAGCTGGGCACTCCTGGGAGGGCTTGTCCTGTGCTGGAAGTGCAGGGTGCTGTAGGGTTCTCGGGAGTGTTGCTTGTTGGGGAGCGCCTTGTAGGTGGGGAGAAGGGCTGCATCCAGGCCTGGTGGTATGAGACAGGCACCCCTGTGTTCCTTTAAAAGTGCAGGCTGAAGCTGGGCCTGGAAGCCAACACATATAATCTCAGATACTGAGGCAGGAGGATGTAAGTTGGAGCCTAGGCAACATAGCAAGACCCTGTCCCCAAATAAAAACTCAAAATGCTAGAGATGCAGCTCAGTGCTAGAGTGTCCCTGGTTTCAGTTGCTAGGAAAAAAAAAAAAAGAGTGTAGGTTGAGAGCTGGGCATGGTGGGGCATGCCTGTAGTCCAGCTACTCTGGAGGCTGAGGCAGGAGGATTGCTGGAACCCAGAGATTCAATGCCAGCTTGGGCAGCAGAGTGAGGCCCCATCTCAAAAAAAAAAAAAAAAAAAAAAAAAAAAAAAGTATACATTGTTAAGACAGAATTGGCAAAAGGTGAAGCTGAGGGATAATGCAAACCTTTCATCATTTGGGAAATAAATCTGTCTTAACTATTCTTAAACATTCTACAACCTCCCTGACCTGGCAAACAGAGTCTGCAGAACAAGAAACCTCCTTTTTGCATACCAGCGTCCACCTACATATGTGTCATGCCCAGACTTGGTGCTGAGTCTTTGGACTCCAGCCAACTCACCCACCCACATCCCATGGAGTGCTGCCCACCTGCCTTCCCAGGGGCACCCAGTGATGGCTTCTGTCAGAGGCAGAGGTAAAGGGCCCCAGAATCCGATGGAAATAGGAGAGCCTTTTATTACAGAAAAAATAAATAAATAAAAGTCTTCTCAAGCCCAGAGCCTGAAAGAGGAGCCCTTACCTAGGTCCTTACCCTGGACCTAGCCTGGGAGTTTTGGGGTGGCTGGCAGAGTCACCACCTTGCCGTATCTCCACGCCTGTGCCTATAAAAGGGAGTGTGTGCATTGTGGCTTGCCCCCCCCCCCACCACCATACCTGTTGGCAGGAAGCTCTGTCATGTTTAAAGCTGTGAAAACACATGGCTCTCGAGGAATTTAAAATGTTCTTTTACTATATTCTCTTATTTGTAAGGAAGCATTACCAGTTTTATTCAATTACCTTTAAAAAGTGTTCTTGATGTCCTACTATATGGGAGACATTACGGATCTCCTGAAAAGAAGGGAGACGTTTCTTACTCCCAGGGAGTGGATGGGACATGGGCAGGAGGCAAGATGGACACAGGCCTGCTCCTCTCTGCCCAGAGCCGGACAGCCTCTGACCTCTACCCACCAGCACACAGTGGTCCTGGCCCAGTACTGGAAGCGTGAGCCCTTCTCCCAGTCACCCCTGGGCACCATCATCTTCCCTGAACACACCTTCATGCCCTCTGCTAATGGGTTTTGCACATGTGCCTGACCCCGGGAGGCCAGAAGCATCTTGTTCAACCTAGCGCCCACAGCCGGTGGCCTGCAGTGCTACCCACGAGGTGATTATGGATTAAGTGAATTAATGAATAAATGAATGAGTCACAAAATGTTCTCTAAGGGTTACCATGGTCCCCTAGGAAAGACCCTGTGTCCTGGCAACTGTCCACAGTCTCATGGTGCCCCCCGAGAAGCCATCCTCTTGTGTCCTGGTTCCAGGGGCTGCTGACCTCCCAGACCAGCCTTCCCAGATGGAGGGCCCCCAGGGGTGCAGCAGTGCCCCCAGTTAGCTACCCCCCAACCAGGGCACCCCGGTTCTTATACTTGGATTGAGGGAGCAGCTGCGTTGAGACCACATCCAGCACCCCCACTGCCACCCCCCCCCCCCCCCCCCCCGTTCACCTCCCCCAAGTGCCTGGCTTCTATGAACTGCTCTCCTGAGCTGAGAGCCCGTTCCTATGGCGACGCTCTGCACCTCGGGAGGCCCTACCTAGCTGTCTGCAGCCAGACTGCAGCCAGAGATGGACAGCAGGGGCTGACGAGCCTGAGCTGACCCCTGTTCTCTCAACACACGCGCACACGCGTGCGTGTACACACACACACACACACACACACACAGGATTTCTTGTCACCCCACCTCAAGTGTAGTCAATTTCTGATGTTTTAATTTGATCCCTATACAGAAACATACATTCCTCTGTTCCATCTCTGGGGCTCAGTGATAGAGCTGGATGCTGAGGCCCAGAGAGGTTGAATGGTTCTCTGTAGGTCACACAGTAAAGACTTGACAAAGCAGTCACTAGAATCTTGGGAGTGGCACCCTGCCAGGAAGACTGTAGAAGTTAATTATAAAAAGTCCTTTGAGGAGCCCCAGGTTTCCTTGTTTAAAAGGGTCTATTCAAGGTCTGATCACAAAGCCCAGACTGGAAACAGAAGAAATCATGTCATAGGAGTCAGAGCCAAGTTGGAACAGAGATGGCCCTCTCTTTGCTGCTTCAGTGTCAGAGAACTTGGGGAAGCAGTGAGGCTCCCCCTGGACTGGCCAAGTTCCCCCACCCCCTCGTGTTCTCTCTCCTTCTTCCTCCCTGTCCTGGAATCCAGCTCTCTTGCCTTTCTTACTTGAAAGCTGGGCCCAGGTGCAAGCCTGCTTCCTCTCAGGCCTCTCCCTGGAGGTCTCTGGGAAACTTCTCTCCCATCTGTCATCCCAGGACCTCCACCGCTCTGTACTTGCTGGAGCCAAGGCTTGGACTTCCTGCTCCCTGGGCCTTGCTCCTCTGTGCACAGAGATCCCCAGGCCCGGACTCCGCACCTCCCCAATGGCTCTCCAGCCCATTCCTGTGTCCCCATTCTGGCCACCACCAGCCTGATCCCAGCAACTGCCCCTCTCATTAATAATGACACCAGCCATGGGTCTGTTTCCCCCAGCCTCTGCCTACCCCGGCTGTGTGGGGCGGGAAGCAGAGAGGTTTTCTTGATGTGAGTATCCAGAAGAGCCTTCCAGCCAGAAGGGAGAGGGAAGGGGAGGAAGGGAGGGAGGGAGGGAGCAGGGATGGGAATAGATTTGCCCTTTCCAGTCCTTTCCGCTCTCCCAGCACTCCATGGTCAGAATTAGGCACACAGTAGGTTCTCGCTAAGTATTTGTGACATGGAATTGCACCATTTTGTCAAAGAATCGATACAGAAGCATTTGGCTTGTTTGGGGTGCCTCGGAGACCGGAAATGGTCTTTTAACCCTGGGGAGAATCTCCTCCCTGCGAAAATTTGCCTGCAGCCTGCAGACCTTCCTTATCGATTCCTCGGCAAGCTTCTTTTCAGTGGCTCCCCTGCCTCTGATGAGCAGTCATTTCTGACTGTATTTTACTTAATTCTGCTCCCCTGCAAGTGTCTGGGCCATAACCTTAGCCGTGTGAGGCCAGAAACATGGCCACTGTCGATCCTCACATGCCACGCACGCAGGGGACCCTGCCAGCACAGCCTCACCTGGCTTGGGGTTTGTCTTTTGACAACATGTTGTTTTCCCAGTGGCTTCAGAAGCACCCCAGTACCGCAGGCCATTTTCAGCATCTCCTCTGCACAGGGCAGGACCCACGTGAGGTTGGCAGGGGAGCTTGGAGGATGGTCCAGGCTCTCTGAGCTACTGTTTGTCATCGTTCCCCACCTAATGGAGATGGTCAGGGGGCCAGAATAGTCTGAGTGGGCAGCTTCTGCCAGCACTGGGCGCTTAGTAGGTGCTCAGGGTCTGGTGCTGGTTTCCTCTCCAGTATGAGGGTGCTGGTGGTGCTGGAGGATGGGGACAAACCTCTAGCACCACCAGCAAGGGACGCTCAGGGTCAGCTGCCACACAAGTCATGTGGCCCTTGAGGCCCACCCACCTGAGGCCCCGCTGCTGTCCTGAGCCGGCTCCTGCAATCCCAAAGGGTCACCACTGTGGGGCTCACTCCTCAGGGCCCATACCCAGCCTCAGCCCGTCCTGCCTGACAGCTTGAGTTAACAAGGGACCAGGGCTGGGAGGCCTGTGTGACTCAGGGAGGGGCTCAGCAGGAGACAGATGGTGCCTGCAAGATGGTTAAACCAGAGTTTAATAAAGGACTATTTACAGTGCTGTGGGTGGGGTGCAAGGAAGCCAGAGGATGGGGAGCGCCCAGTCACCCACAGGCCTGCTGTCGAGGGGCAGTGCAGGTACCTGAACAGCAACCAAGAGCTGGGTGGGGAGGCAGCGGGTGGGTTGCCAGCCTTGGTAGGGGGCTTCCATCCAGGGTGACCACCTCAGGGGTCTGACTTCCTTCCCAACTGAGGAAGACCATCGGGTGGTCACTAGGGACACAGACAGGACAAAGGGTGGAGGACAGCTCTGCGGTGACGTAAGATAAAGAGCCCGCAGGACCCAGAGCATCGCTAGAGCCAACTGCCTCCTCTCACGGGGGAAACTGAGGCCACAGGAGCCTCTTGGTGGCAGAATTGGGCCTCAAAGCCAGGCCTCTGATGAGAGCCCAGGTCTTATGCCCCCAGCCCTCCCTGCCTTGGGTATGTGTCAACCTGGAGCAGGGCCCACCTGGGCTGCCTGGAGATGGGGTGGAAGTCCAGAAAGAGGCTACAGCCTCTGTGCTGCCTCCCCTGGTGGCCTTCACACACGTGGGCAGCCGGAGTTGGCTGTGCCCGTGAATGAGCCAGACCCCAGGGCCCAAGCTGCTGAGTGCCAGGTGTGGCCGCACCCACACAGCCTCCTGTACCAGGAGGAACCCCACAGGGCCGTGAAGTCGGGCCCACCCCCGCCACCATCTGAGCCGAGATCTACACTCAGCCAGGGGGTGACATCTGCAAGAGCTAAAAATGGGCAGAAAAGATACCACAGGCCTCCTGTCAGGACTCGGCAAAGCCTCAGGTGGTCTTGGGCAATGAGTCTCCCTTCTCTGGGCCTCCTTTTCCCTACCTGGTCTCTGGTGGCTCTGGCCTGCTGGCGTGGCCTGGGCAGGCGTGAAGGAGCCCTGGACCAGGTAGAAGAGGGGAGCAGGGTACTTGGTGCCTAGGGGGAGCGTGGCAGGACAGTGGCCAGGCAGGGGGAGAGCTTGGGACGGGAGGTGGACATCCGTGGCAGTGGAAGGGGCCCACGGAGGCGGCTGGTCAGGAGGTGGAGGCAGCAGCGAGTAAGGCACAGGACAGAGGAGGCACTCGGGAGGGGAGCAGCAGCTACCCAAGGGCAGGGGCCGCAACCCAGGCTGCCCTCGACCCCATGCGGCCCTGTGCTCCCAGCAACTGTCCTTCCACCGGCTCCTTCCTCGATGCCCCAAACACCCTCCAAACTTCCTCTCTATAGAAACAGGAATCTCAGACACCAAGAGAGAGGAGTGGCCGGGAGAGCCCAATGCCGCGGGGGACATCAATCCCGTGGAGATGGGGAATGGCCGCTGGGGCCCGGAGGGGCAGCAGGAGTTGCAGCGCTGGGAGAGAGAAACTGCGCCAGAGTGAGAAGCGGGGAGGGGAGTCGTCCCGCCAAGGTTCAGGGTGTAGAGGCGCTGGCGCCATCGTGCGCATGCGCGGGGTGCGAGTCTCGGGTTGGCCACGGGGGACCCTCGGGGTTTGGGAGCCAAGAGCCTGCAGATGCTGTGCGAGGGCGTAATTGATTAATTGAATGAGAAGCCCACGCCTGCTCCTCGGCGGGTTCCGGGTCTGGTGGGGAGACGGGGATTTGAACCGACACCTCCTTTAATCCGACATGCTGTCTAATTGAGTTAGCTGCATCCAGGCGAGCCACGAGGGACAAGGAGCCGCAGCCACCTGGGGCTGGGAGGTGTCCCGCAGGACCTCTTCCCGCGCCCAGCGACAGAAAGCGGTTGCCTTGGCCCAGGCGTGCGAAGCTCTGGGCACTGTCCTTATCGCAGCAGCAGCACGAGCGTTAATTGTGCTTTTAACTTTCAAAGTGGTTTCGCATTGATTTTATTTACTCCTCAGAACCCAGCATCTGTCATGCTCTGCCTCCGAGGCTGGGGAGCCACTCCGCGGGCTGGGAGGTGGGGGAAGGCTCTCGAGGCCCGGCTCAGGCCTGAGTCTCCTCCACCACCCTGCCACCACCTGGCCCAAGGAGCCATGCATGATGGATGCGCGGACGGAAGGCACAGGGTAAACCAAGGCTGCTGCAGGGCTCTCGCCCCTGGCCGGGCCTGACGCATGTCTGGATTCACTTTCTGTCACAGTCAAACATCTGGAACCTCCACAGGTGCCATCCACCCTTCTGAGAAGGCAGGAGGGCTGTGGCTTTGGGCTTTGTGGCCTCTCCTTGGGGACCTGTAGGATCCAGAGCCCTTTGGAGGCAGGGGAGTGGTGGGGAGGGCAGGGATGAGGCCTTTGCTGGCCCCTCCTGACATGCTCAGGTGTCCCTGGGCCTCCAGGGCCTGGGCCTTCCTGTGGACTCCCAAATGCTCGTGCCCTTGACCTCCCCACCTCCCTCGCTGTAGGCTGCCCTTAAAGGTCTTCTGGATGTCCACCCCCCAGCCCACCCTGTGCAGAGGGCCACCTGCCCCAGGGGCTTCCCTGCACCCTGCCAGGGCACCCCTTGGGCCTCCCTGAACTGTGATGAGGGCGTCTGGCCTGTGGCCGGGTGAAGGCCTGTCAGCAGCCACACTGCCGTGGCCTGGACAGGTCGAGGCACCCAGGGCTGTGAGGCCCAGTTGTGGACTGGCACTGGGCCCAGGAGGAGCCGCAATGGCGCAGCTGCGAGTGGCCACCCGGTCCCCATGTGCTGGCTGGGTTGCCTGCCAGAGGGCTACCGCGGGCCGTGGGCAGGGATTCCCCAGAGGAGCAGCCTGGCTTCCTGGTGGTTTGGGGCACCCGTCTCAGCGGCTCCCTGGGCCCGCACATCCCTGGAGCTGGTATTTTTAACTTGGCGGGGCTTTTAATAAACCCTCTGTGTGGGGAGCAGTAAACAATGATCTCAGGACTCGACTAATTAAGACACCACTCTGAGGTTGCAGATAGAAGCTGTTGTGGCTGGTTCCATCCTAGGGAGGCCCGTCCCTTTGGGGCCGCCAGTGGGCTTCTAGCTGCAACCTCAGGACGGCAATGTGCCGGAACCTGGGAACACAGGGATCCTGGACTATGGGCAAGATCTCTGCAGCCTCTCTGCAGGCCCCTCAGACCTCACCACCTCCTTTAGGAAGTTCCCTGCGCGATGTGCACGGCTCTCCTACATGTGGGTGGCTGGGGAGCAGGCATGGGGTCTACTCCCACTCCTCCAGTGGCCGCTGCTCATCGGCTCACCACCACCTGCCCTGCTGTCTTCTCTCCTGGTCCCAGGAGGCTCCTGCTCTGCTTCCCCTCTCTCCCTCTTGCTGGGGGCCACCCCAACAGGGTCCTGCAGCCACTGAGCCCTAGAGGAGTTGCTGACCCTCCGGCTCTCTCTGTCCTCCTGCCTTTTCACCCTCAGTATAGATGCTGGGGGACCCCTCCACCTGCCCCTCATCCAAGGCAGAGGTGACGAGGAACCACATGCAGCCCCCTCTTCTGCCCTTCCCCCATGCCCAGCATCCCCTGGTCCTTCTGGGCAGAGACACATGGGTCAGCGGTGCCCTGGCTGCTACGGGTAGCTCTCTAGGACTGCAGTCTGTCCGTTTATGAAAGTCATTGGGGAGGACCCCAGAGCAAGCTGCAGTGTCCCACAGGAGCAAACAGTAGGTGCTTAATCAACACCAGGCTTCTTTGGGCAGGACCAGTTTGGTGGGAACCCCAAGGAGATGATCATCCTCCACCTGTGACCTCAGGGACTCAACCCTCAAACTCTCCACTCCCTGTCCCACGGGTGCCGTGGCAGCCTGAGCCCCAGTTAGGCGTCTGTAAGACCAGCACCGGGTCCCACCCGCACGCCCCGGAGGCAGCCTGGGGTGGAATGAGCACTGGAGCTCTGCCAGACCTCAGTGTGCACATCTGGAAGGGGGGGACAAAGCGGCCCTACCCTGAGAATCCCTGAAAGGCTGTGGGGGTGCTGGGCTGGAGGGAGAGCTGGGAGCAGAACAGCTGGCCCCGGGTGTCACCACAGGGCCTGGCTGCCGTTATCACAACCATCAGGAATGTGCCTGCTGACCTTTAGGGTGACTGGGCCTCCCTCAAGGGCGGGGGGAGTCGGCCACCTGTTTGGGGGTATCCAAGTGATGACTGGTTTGTGGGCTGCCTGTGGGCACCCTGAGCCCCAATTGTCACGGAGCTTCCCAGCTCTGCAAGCTGCTCGGTCTGCCTCTGCCAGGAACACTGTCCCCAACAAAGCCTGGGCTGCCTTCTGGCCTCCACATCTGCCTCTTCTTCTCAGCCTCCGCCTGTCAAGACAGAAGCTGGCAGGGAGGGGTTTGCCAGCCTGAATCGTGGCATTTTTTCTCACGTTCCCTGGCCCCAACTCCGTAGAAACATCTGCCGTGACTTCCCTGGGGCGGGAGAGGCTCTAGGGTTTTCTCTGCATCTCCCAGGGAAAAAGGCAAAACAGGGTGCTGGGGTGGGGACCGTGCCCTGATGGTCCATGCTCAAGGGTGCAGCTGTCCAATAACTGGCCAGTCTGAAGGCCATGGCCATGAGAGGCCGTGATGGGGGGACCCCGCCCAGGCCCACATGCTACTGCCTGTTTCACATGTGGCCCTGTGGCCTGGGGACAGTGGAGCCACAGGCTAGGGACAATGGTGGCATCCCCGCTCAGGCCTGTTTCCCCTTCTGTCCTTGGGGATGGTTACAAAGCCCACAGGTGACCTAAACCCAGTGTCCACCGCACCTGGTCCACCTCCCTGCCTCCAGCAAACCTGCCCAGGGCCTCCCAGGCATGGCCTGCTCCCCTTCCACCTGCCCGAGGCTTCCCTCCCTGGCAGCAGCTCCGACTTTTTCCTCTACCTGAGGACACCTCGTCACCCTGTCCCTTGACCAAACCACAAACCTGTCCTCCTGGGTCAGCCTGCACTGACGCCCACAGCTAAGAGCTCAGGCCCCACGGTCCTCCCAGGCCCTGGGGAGGGCAGAGACCCCTCAGCAGCAGCCCAGGGATGGAACACATCTGTGGGGACTGTGCCGCCTCCCAAGGGCTGGGCAGCCGCTGAACTGAGACCCCAAGGGCAGAATTCAGTCGAACACGTCTTTCTTCAGCGCTGCCCAGCGGAGGTTTCTTAAAGGGAGGGCTGTGACGCGCTACGGAGGAGAAGGCGGGTGGACAGACAGACGCTGTGGGGCTGGGGTGAGCTGCTCACACAGCTTTGCATTTCAGAGTGGAATTTATACAGTTGGAATGACACAGGACCATATGGTGGGTACACTGTGCCCTGGTAAGTGCCCAGTGGAAACCGGCAGGCCACAGGGTCCAGAGAAGGGAGAACAAGGAGGCCACCGTGGACCTAATGCCCCGAGCCCCCAGCAGAGCCCTGAGCTGGACAAGGTGTCCAGGAGCAGTCAGGCTGGGCTCCTTTCCCGCCAGCCAAGTTTTGGGGGTGCCATGGCGGCCCAGGCAGGGCCTGAGGGCCTTTGGAAGGCTTCCCAGCAGAGGTGACCTTGGGGATGAGCCTTGAAGGGTTCAAATGAGTTGGCCAAATGCAGGGGAGGGGGAGGCCTTCCCGGCAGCAGGGCAGCTCGAGCCAGGGCAGGCCAGGGCGCCGACGTGCCCAGCTATTTTGGGAGCCGAGTCAGAGACCCAGAAGAGTGAAGGGGAGCAGCTGTCCGTGAGGTGGCCGCAGGTCGAAGGGGCTGCTCAGCCAGGGGTCCTGAGTGTCAGGCGCCCGCCTGGCGGAGTCATGGGCAGCCAGGGCAGGTTCTGGGAAGCAGGAAGACAAGGCCAGAGCGTTGAAAGAGCTGCAGCGGTCACTGCAGTGGCCATGGCGGAGGAAAGAGAGTGGGGACAGCGGGAACCACACAGAGGTGGGCCCAGCTGAGGGGCCAAGAGAACTGGACCTGTGGGGGTGGGTGGCCCGGGGCAGGGGGCTGGGAGCAGAGCCCCCTGGAAGCTGAAGAGCACGGCCCCGGCCCCGGCCCGCTCTCCCCTGTGCTCCCCCGACTCTGCTCTCCATATGACACAGAGAGAAAAAAACTGCTGGAAACTCTCCAGGGTTGGCTCTGAGGTTTAAAAAGAAAAAGAGAAAAAAAAAAAAAAAAAAGATACTCCAGAATAGTGCGCATACAATGAGCCCGTTTAGGTAAAACGGAAAAGAAATGTGCCATCTCCACTTTCTTTCCACTCTTCTATTTATATGTTTGCACATGCATAGAAGTTTCCGGAGGATCACACAAAAACTGTTACTAGAGCTCATCTTTGCTGAGTGGGCCGGGAACTGGGAAAGGAGGAAGACACGCTGGCACTTTTACAAAGTGCCAAGGGAAAAGGTCAATTGTGTGCTTGAAGCAACTTCTAAACTCAAGAGAGACGAGTGAAAAGGCACGGCGGCGGGCCACGCGGGCCCTGCTCAGGCCCAGGACAGGGGACCCGGGCGGTGCCGCGGACCTGGCCTGGGTCCCCCTCCCTGCCGGCACTGCCCAGGCCCCTGTCCCCCTGAAGGGCAGGGCTGCCCTGCGGGCGCCTCCCCCGCTCTCGGCGGGCCGGCTGCGCCCCCTGCCGGCGGGCCCGCTGGCCCTCCCGCTGCCCCTGGCGGGCGCCCTGCCGCCTGGGACGCGTTTTCCTAGGGGAACAGTCCGTGCGGCCAAGAGATAAGAGGAGCGTGCTCTGAGCAAGACAGGTGAGGGGAGATAGGCGCTATCACTTCCACCTAATGAACCCCCTGGAAGGCTCTCTCCAGAGTGATAAATTCTGCTCCCAGACTCCTCCCAGCAGGGACCCACCAGGTCCCCATAAGTCATGTCTCAGGAACACGCGACTGCTCCTGCCTTTCCTCACAGCCCAACAGGGAGGCCTGCGGGCGAGGCCGATAACAAATTTTGGAAACACGGCATTTTACACCTCATGGCACCAGCATTAAGAGGACTCGGGTGGGTTGTTCGTGCCGTCAGCCTGGGCCACAGGAGGCCACGCAGGGGAGGCCACGGGGCCTGCACCTAGGGGTGGGGTGGCAGGGTGCCATCCCTAAACTCTTGTCCTGCCCCTCAGTGGTGGTCCAGGAGGGGGACAGTGCCCATGGGGTCCTGGTTCCACTGACCATGGCAGCTGTGTGGGGAGGGAAGGTGCCCCTGGGCCCCACTGAGCTGTTCCCCCCTTCTGGGCCCCCTGGAGGCCCAGGCCCAGACCCGGCTCCTGACGTCCGTTCCCAGCAAGCACGGCCAGGTGGCTGGATGCTCTCCCTCCTCCTGGGAGCTGCATGGACAGCTGCCTCAGACAAAACCCAGACTGCGGGGCTGCTCAATGACACTCCCCATCACCCGCCCCAGGCCGGCCAAACGGCTCTCTTGACGTCATAACGGTCAAGGTCTGGCCACCGCCGCTGGAGGGGCGCTCGGGAGGGGCACGGAGGCCCTGCCTGCCTCGGGGACAGATGTGTGGGAGGATGGAGGGGGGAGAGGGGGCCAAGCCAGGGCCACTGCCCCGTGTACCTGGGAGGGGGCAGCCTGAGTCCCAGCCCTCCATGCGCCATGCCTCCCCAAGGTGTGCGCGGAGTCCCCCACCTTTGCCAGGCTCCTTCTGCACGCCCCTGTCCCTTTTCTGCAAACCAGGGCCAATTCCCAGCCATTGTCTGTTCCTGACACTCAGGGACTTGGGGTGCAGAGGGACCCCGCCTGTCCCCAGGGCCCTTCACCCAGCACAGGGGAAGTGTTTCCAGGCCCCTGTGCCCAGGCTCCATCTGACCTTGGAGGAGGACACCGGAGGAGCAGGAGGGAGGGTTTGGGTGGGGCAGGAGCGGCTCCCAGCCCAGGTGGAGCCACCCAGAGGCCTGGGCTAGCAACTGACCTGAACCACAAGGTGCCAGGTGAGCTGGACC